>NC_136915.1:12626699-13826699 GCF_949752795.1 Hyperoodon ampullatus
TCAAATAACAGATTCTAAAATCACTATGTATTCAATATTTTTTTTAAAGAAGGCTTTTAAAATGAGCAAGGAATGAGACTATCAAAAATGGCCAGGCATTTGTCCTCAGGAGTTTGTGGGAGCACAGGAGAGCTATTTGACCCCTGTACTTTTGGCTCTTCCATTCTGGTGGGAAAAACAGATTTCTTTACAGAATCAAACTATGCTGGCAATAAAAATTCAAGTGCTTCCAGGAGCCAGAGAGGGCCCCTATTGAAAAATAGATCATCTTTGGTTAGATAAATTCTGATTAGCTTTAAGAAGCAACAGTAATAATTAATCACATGGGAAAAACCTTCATTGTACACCAAGGCTTTTAAAAGGTAGTTATAAAACTATGTTTTGTGGTGTGAGCTCAATTGTGTTTGAACTTTTTAAAAAGATTGTAAGCATAGAGAAAAGACTGGAAGGATATGAACCATCGTGTTCTCAGTGCCTGCCTCTGGGGGACGGGAGTCTAAGTGATTTTAATGTCTTCTTTGTGTTTTTCTCTAGTTCTCATTTTCTGCATTATTAGAAAAAAACATGTTATTTTTAAAATGAATAGAACAAACAAATGAAAACAACAATTATTACAAAACCTCCCCTTAACTTTAACACTTGCAGTAAATGGACAGTTGTCACTTGCCAACTGACCTTTCTGGTTTGTGTTGGGCCATTTCTGCTGTCTTGCCACTCGGGACAACCAAAAGGATACTTGCATGGGATCAGAGAACTATCAAGTGGCCAATTCCTGGCCAATTCCCCCCGAGTTCCCTCTTGCCTCTGTGTTGCCTGACGCCCTACCGCAAAACTGGGCATCTAGTCTCGGTCTGCTGTCAGGCTCTGGTGACCCTCCACTCACTAGCTGTGTGGCCTTAGGCAAGTCACTTAACCTCTCTGACCCTCAGCATCCTCCTCTTAAAATGAGGATTGCAGTGACCATCCAGCCAGATGAAGTGGTTAGCACATTGGGGCCCCCAGTGTCAGTGGCACTAGTTATTCCTTGTTATTCCTGTTATTCCTGGCTCTGACTGTCCCCCTTCTGCATTTCAGTCTGCAGACGTCGACAGCCATCACGCACTCATTGAATATAATGAGGCCGAAAGCAGCTTTGTTCTCCACGACTTCAATTCCTGCAACGGCACGTTCGTCAATGAGTGCCACATTCAGAACGTGGCTGTGAAGCTCCTACCCGGAGACATCCTGAGGTTTGGGTCCGGAGGGCTGACCTATGAACTGGTCATCGAAAACCCAGCCTCGGTGAGTCCAGGCCCCTGCGGGGGGCGGGGGGGAGGGCGGGGTGCAGAGGTGCCGTGTTGTGTCACCTTCCGTGCAGCCTAGGGCTCGGGTACGGCCACAGGTGGAGTTCGTCTGGAGCGCGTCACTCTTTCGCGATTCTGCCAAGTTCAGCCCCATCGCGTGGGTGCCCGGGGAGAGCGAGTCCTCGCGCCCTCTTCTGGGCATTTCATGGAATTACATGCAAGGGTTGCCTAGCGACCAGCCCGGAGCGAGAGCGTTTTCCTGAGAAGTGAAGCTTGGCGAGGGGAGGTGGAAAGCAGGTGTGTGCTTTTGAAGATGCAGAGATGGATGCTTTCTTTTTAGGCAGATCAGTGCTCGGCAACTTCCTAGCTTTGCGACCCCGGCCAGGGTTCTCTGCGTGCCTGGGTCTGGGTCTTCTCATCGGTGCAGGGCGTTGAGAGAGTATCTATGTATAAAAAGTCAAAGTGTCTGGCCGGAGTAGACGCTCAAGGCCTGCCAGCTGTTATCACACCGGATCAGAAATGTTCCCGGGATCAGGACCTAAGTATGGCCCCAGGTTAAGCGTAACGTAACCCAAAATTCGCCCAGCAAAGCTCAGTCACAAGAAGTATCTGGTTCAGTAGGGAGGCAGGATGGGGGCTGGTTAGCAACACAGTCCTGGGTCAGAACCCCAGCTCTGCCACTGGCCTACTCGGTGCGCTCTTGCACAAGCCATTGGACCCCTCGGAACCTCGGTTTCCTCATCTACAAAATGGGGCCAACGACAGCAATGACCTTGCAGGCTTATCTCGAGTGCTAAATGAGATGGTTCTAATTGTAAAACTCCCAGAATAATGCCCATTCGTGGTGAGCACACAATGAATACCTGTCGTGTGTCCCAGAGAGACGGCGTGTTAACCTCACTCCCCAGCACCAAGAACGCTGCATGGACTGAGACTTCTGAGGCTTAAAGTCCTTTCTGGGACGAGGCTGGGTATAAATAAATAAAGTATAGAGAATCTAGACAGAATCGTGGGGTGTGGGTCCCCTAGGCAGCCCTAAATACTCACTCAGAGAACATCAGCACCGTCCCTCAGGCTGCAGGGCTCATGACACCGCATCCACCACGTTTGGCTTTGAAAACCTGGGGCAGTTTTCTCCTGCTGCTGCTCAGCCCCCTTTTCCTCCTTGGACCAACATTAAAGTGTGCTCACTTGTGGGATGCACTGGGATCCACTGGCCGCCCTGAGGAGGGGCTCCTGACCCAGAAGGTGTTGACCTGATCAGGGGTCTCAACATGGGTTCTAAGGATCCCCCTCGTCAGAAGCACGTGGGGAGCAGACCAACAGTGCAGACCTGGGCTTCACCCCAGGCCTGAGGACTCATACTTAGGATTCCCAGATGAAATACAGGACACCCAGTTAAATCTGAATTTCAGATAAGCAACAAATAATTTTTATGTACAGGTGTGGCCCAACTATTGCAAGGAACCACTTATGCTAAAAGAATTATTTGGTGTTTATCTGAAATTCAGATTTAACGGACACCCTATAGTTTATTATATATTGATTTATTCATTTCTTTATTTATGCGAAATCTGGCAACCATACACATCCTCCCTGGGAGCAGGGCCTGGGAATATGCATTCTCACAAGCTCCCTGATGATTCTGATGCACCGCCAATAGGAGGGAAACCGAAATTTAGAATCATTTGTATGGAACACTTACAGAATTTTTTAGGGATCAAAGAAAAGGGGATTTCACACTCCCAAGCCTGAAAATCCAAGTTCAGGAAGTTTGATTCAATGTGCCCCAACATGTCTGATTCCAAGAATTTTTCAGGAATGTTCAGTAAAATTACAGGTTCCCAGGCCCCCTTCCTGGGAAATTCTGACTCTGTGGCTTGCCCGTGGGGAGAAGAAGAGGGGGAGCAGCAAACAATATCTGCATTTTTTTCTTCTTTTTCCTACAAAGATATTTATTGAAATATTATTTATAGGGGCATAAAATTTGAAACCTATTTCCATCCAAAGGCGGCATTGTTTAATTAATTATATTGTTTAATATATTATAAGGAGTTTAATATATTATAAGGAGTTCATTTATATATGGAACACTGTTCTGCCTTTTTCAAACACAGCTTTCTTGAGATATAATTGACATGCCATAAACGGCACATGTTTAAAGTCTGTAAGTGGATGGGCTTTGACATGTGTACACCTGTGAAACCATAGCCACAATCAAGACAGTGAACAGCTCCTTCATCCTCCAAAGTTTCCTCCGGATCACAGCATGTGTTCGTTTGCTTGCTCTTAACAGCTTCACTGAAGTACAATTTACATAACAGAAACTTCACCCATTTTAAGTGTCCAATTCAATCAATTTGAATATATTGATGGAGTTGTGCAGCCATCACCACAACCTGCTCTCAGAACATTTTCCTCCATTTCTATCACCCCAAACCTCGGAGAAACCTTGGAGGTATTTCATTTTGGGGTTTGTTTTTAACTTTTAATTTTCAAAATTATGGTAAAATACGCATAAAATTTACCATCTTAACCATGTTTAAGTGTACAGTTCACAGTGGCATTAAATCTATTCACACTGTTGTGCAGCCATCACCCCCATCCATCTTCAGAACTTTGTTCATCTTCCCAAACTGAAACTCTATGACCATCACATCAAACCCCCTGCTTCCTTCCTCCCCTCCCACCATGCTTTCTGTGTCTGTGAATTGGACTATTCTAGGTTCCTCATATAAATGGAATCTTACATTGTTTGTCCTTTTGTGACCATCTTATTTCACTTAGTATGATATCCTCATGGTTCATTCCAGTTGAATATTTCATTGTATGGATTCACCACATTTTGTTTATCTGTTCATCCATCCATGGCCACTTGGGTTGCTTCCACCTTTTGGTCATTTTGAGTAAGTTTGTTATGAACACGGGTGTACAACTATCGAATAGGGACTTTATTTTACAAGGTGCTTCTTATATAATTGTGGGAAAAAGTGCTGACGACCTCTAACCTTGAGTAGATAAGACGGAAGAAGATGCTTTGTAAGAAGAGAAACCAGGAGAGCAGCAGGAGGAATCACTGACGTGAACAGCACTGGGCTAAGCAATTCACCTGCTCTCCCTTATTTCACGCTCATAACAACCTATGAGATGGGTTCTCCCATGATCCCCATTTTACAGACAAGGAATGCGAAACTCAGAGAGGTTAAGTAATTTCCCCAGGGCCACACAGCTAGTCAGTGGAAATTAAACACTATCCCCACTTGCGGAAAAAGGAGGGGAGAAAACCATTTAGTCTGATGCTAGCTGGAGCAGTAGCCTTGACTGGTTTTCACACCAAGGAAAGCATACTCTCACGGTCACTCGAATATACACGGATTTTTTCAATTCTTATTCCTACACGCACTTGCACCTTGCTTCATTCCTCGGTTGACTGCAGGCAACTGCACAAGTGTTCCCCTGGCCTGTGCCCAGGGCACTTTGCAGGACTCTCCACAGCCCCATCTTCTCAAAAGTGCTCTCTGCCGGGGCACCCCCAGCTTGAGAAGCTTCCATCCATGATGCTCATATTCATGGAGGGGTCCTTTGCAGCGTCCGTGTGAGGGCGGCCTGTGGACTGACTGACACCTTCCTACAAATTCCACTTCCTGATGACCCCAACCTGCTGGCTATTTAAAAGAAGAGAAAGGAAGAAGGGAAAAAGGGAGAGGTATTGAAGAGCATCTCTCATCAAATATTTTGAAGCCCAGTTTTTCTAAAACATTCGTGGCCGTCTTGCTTCCGGCATATTCTTGTTTCCAATTGATTTTGGGGTCCCTGGTGAGGGTGCTATGTTTCCTCCTTGGATGGAGTTTCCACAGAGGACTGCCCTGATATCATACAGATTAAGTATGATGAGAACTGTTTTTCTCCCGACAAAGAGTTCCCAAATGAAAGCATTTATTTCAGGTTTTGTGGTGACCCTAACCAATAGAGGAGGGTGTGACAGCATTTTATTGGGGGAGGGGGGTGAGGTGCGGGGCGGTTAGGAATCCAGATGTGTTTGCAGATGTCACAGTGGTTAAAGCACGTGCCCTGAGGTCAGGCTGACTCCAGCGCCGTCCCAGCCCTTCTCTTGACCTGCTTTTATACTGGACATGCACAAATCATCTACCTCTCAGGGCCTCGGTCCCCACTCCTGTAACAATAGTTCCTACCACCTTGAGTGACTGTGGTATTAAGTGGGCAAAGTGAGTAAATTGTTTAGTCCAGCGTCTGGCACCTAATAAGCACATGATAACCCTCAGCTTTAGAGTCAAGCAAACCAGCATGGAGCAGCCAGGATGCCTCCTTTGTAAGTGTCCTTTTGGACAGGGAAACCTCCCAAGACCTGCCCCCGCTAGCAGATAAATACATTTGCAGATAAATTACCCATAGAATAACATACAAGATGGAAAAATATAAAGAAAAACTCTTGTTTGACAAAGTGCATTGGCAGCCAGGTTGTGCCCAGGACCATCCTTTTTTTTTTTTTTTTTTTGCGGTACGCGGGCCTCTCACTGTTGTGGCCTCTCCTGTTGCAGAGCACAGGCTCCGGACGTGCAGTCTCAGCGGCCATGGCTCACAGGCCCAGCCGCTCCGCGGCATGTGGGATCTTCCCGAACCGGGGCACAAACCCGTGTCCCCTGCATCGGCAGGTGGACTCTCAACCACTGCGCCACCAGGGAAGCCCCCAGGACCATACTTTGTAAATTATAGCTCTCTCATCAAAGTATTACCTAGGGCTGCCATATTGCACAACTCCAGGGTCACCATTCACAACGTAGTCCATGTGGATGGCACCCACTGAAACTGTGCAGGACATAACCCGCAGGGCCATCTGCAATGCCCTGAAGCAACCGTTGATTAATCCCATAGAGTCTTGGCACCAGGCGTGGGAAATTGAAGTCCCAGAGTCAGGTGTGCTGCCGTGTTGTGGGTTTTGTTTGTTGTTGCCTTTACTCGTGCTTTCTGAGCTCTGGGAAAGGAGGTGTGGAAACAAGCTGTGCTAGTCACAGTGGCGCCGTTCTTACAAGACATCTGAGTAAGGAAACCCACGTCACCCGTATGTATCAATCATGTCTTTCTCTGTTCTGAAATACGGCAAAACTGATGGAAATGGCCAGAATGAAAAAGGAAGCCAGGCGCCACAAATGACGTGCCGAGTTGTTCCATGAGGGTGTTGACAGCTCCTTGGCGGCAGCCCCCATCCCCATGACTGCCTGTGTCTGGCCTTCCCTGTAGCCTGCTCTGCCCTGTTCCCAGTCCAGCCAGACTCTCCCACGTGGCTCCTGGATACTGTCTTCTGTCCCTTCAATGTCATGACGTCCTGTCTTGCGAGAAGAGCGCCCTCTGTCGGCCAATATTCCTTGCTGCTTTAATGGGGAAGCTCTGCAGAACACAATCGAGAAAGCAAGGGCTTTGGAGTTGGATGGAGCCAAGTTGAAATGCCAGCTGCAACTGACTTTACCTTTCTGAGCTTCAATTTCCAATGTCTGCCAAGGAGCTACTCATTAATCCCAGGTCCCCTTTCCCCCTTCCGTTGTTTTTTTAGAGATCCCTGGGACCACCCCTATCATGGCATAAACTGAGGCTCAGAGAGTTTCAGTGACTTCCCCAAGGTTAGGCATCAGTCCTATAGATCCAGAGACAGGATTAAAAGCCAGCTCTCCGGAGTCCCTTGGAGCCTTTTCCTAATAGCACGAAGCATCGTGGGGCCGTGAGAGCCCAGGCAGGTCCGTCACTGCCCAGCGGTTAAGGAAGGTCTTGCAATTCCCAGTCCAACCTGCAATTTCACACGCTGACAGGGGATGATTCATTATGTGGGTAAAAACGAAAGCCACTGATAATAGAAGAAAATGCATTTTCAGTTATCTGGCTTCCTTGCTTGTTTGGCTCCACTAACTTTTTTTTTGGCTACACCAATGCAGGATCTTAGTTCCTCAACCGGGGATCAAACCTGCACCCCCTGCATTGGAAGCGTGGAGTCTTAACCACTGGACGGCCAGGGAAGTCCCTGGCTCCACTAACTTTTTTTCTTTAATTATTTTATTTATTTTATTTATTTATTTTTGGCTGCATTGGGTCTTCGTTGATGCGCGCGGGCTTTCTCTAGTTGCGGCGAGCGGGAGCTAAGCTTCGTTGCAGTGCACGGCTTTCTCATTGAGGTGATTCTCTTGTTGCGGAGCATGGGCTCTAGGTGCGTGTGCTCCAGTAGTTGTGGCACGCGGGCTCAGAACTTGTGGCTCGCGGGCTCTAGAGCACAGGCTCAGTAGTTGTGGCCCATGGGCTTAGTTGCTCCGCGGCATGTGGGATCTTCCTGGACCAGGGCTCGAATCCCTGTCCCCTGCATTGGCAGGCGGATTCTTAACCACTGAGCCCCCAGGGAAGTCCACCCACCAACTCTTTACCAGGGATATTGCTGCCGTTCCTGGACAAATTCAGTTGCCCCCTTTCTTCTTCTTTTTTGACGATGGTGATCATACCTGATGGCTAATGTTTTATGCTCATTTATTATGGACCAGGAAGTGTTCCAAGCATTTCACGTGCACTGTCTCACCCACTTCTCACAGACTAAGAAATGGCTGTTATCATCCCTATGTCTTACAGACAAGGCACAGAAATAACACACTCATCAGGGTCCCAGAGCAGGGAGCCGGACCAGAGTCTGTGTGACGCCGGATCCCAAGTTCTTAACCAGAGGTCGTCACAGTATGGCCCAGGGCCAAGTGCGGGCCATCGCCTGCTTCTGTAAAGTTTCCTGGGAACACAGCCATCCCATTCATTTCAGTAGTGCCTGTGTTGTCGGCTACAACGGCAGAGTAAGCTGGGCAGATCCTATGGCCCACAGGGCTGGAAATGTTGACTGTCTGGCTCTACAGAAAACGTTTACCAGCCTCTGCTTGTAACACTATGCAGTACTGCCTCTTTCATTTGACTTGGTTTCTAAAAGAAGAACTTAAAACAGAGGGGAGAGCTGGGGAGAAAGAACTCACTCAGATTGAGCCTTACTGTGTGCCAGGAAATGTGCTGGTTAATTGCTTAAATTTACTGAGGAATAAGAAGAAACAGACAAGCTGGAAAAATAAATTTTGAACAGTCTTTTCAATACCTCTTTAAAATAGAGCTGGAAATATGTGGTTCTATATATACATACACATATATATGCATTTGCAAATATAGTAATAATATAATTACATTGACATGGATCTGATAAATATACTAGACATTAACATATTATATATACAACAGATGCATATTACACATTTTACCTGTTTCTTCAACTGGAAAGTTTTCTTTTAAAACTGTGGACTGTTGGGAATTCCCTGGTGGTCCAGTGCTTAGGACTCAGTGCTCTCACTGCTGAGGGCCTGGGTTCAATTCCTGGTCAGGTAACTAAGATCCCACAAGTGCACGGCGAGGCCAAAAAACTAAATAAATAAAACTATGGAATGTCTTCCCTGAGTCACTTTTGAAGCAGAAATTTGGGATTTGTAGTCTGAAGCCTGCTGTAGCTAGAGAACTATTTATCTATCAAACTTTCTCTAAGCAGCGTTTTACTACTTGTCTTATGATTGGTTCCTTGGTCTTAAATCATTCTTCTCTGAAGATGCTGCTTTACTTTTATAAGTTTAAAGGTAAATTTGGTGCATGATGACAGTCTGGTGGGTTTTGTTTGAGCATGTCATAACCTTTAAAACAACTTTCACTCTGAGTACATAGTGATGCTTATGCTAAAGTCTCAATAAGCATACTGTCCAGGAAATTTGATTGTTTGCAAGTGTCAGAAAACCAACTAAAACTAGCCTAGGCAAAAAAAAAAAAAAAAAAAAAAAATCTCATGGAACTGAAAAGGCCAAAAGCTGCAGCTTAGGCCCAGCTGGATCCAGGTGCCCAAATCATGGTCAGGAATCTGACTCTTTCTTCCCTGTTAGCTTCCCAATCTCAGACAGACTCTTGCCTCACCTGTAGGAAAGTGGCCACCAGCAGCCCCAGCATCCTACAAAGTAGCAGTTCCAGGGAAAGAGCCAGCATCTTCATTGACACTGGCTTGGATCATGTGGCTTCCCCTGAACCAATCACTGAGGCCAGGGGCAAGGAATGCTCTGATTGGCCAGACCTGGGTTATGGTCTCACCCCTGGGGTGGAAGGGTCAGAGTTCTATGGACTCAGGATTGTCAGGGAAAGGGTGTCTTCCCTGCAATAAAATTAAGGTGCCCATCCAGAAGATGGAAGAAATGGATGCAGGGGAGGCAAAAACAAAGAAGATATCCATGACATTAGGAAGCATTCCTATTGCCTAAGTGGAGCCTTCCTAACGGGATTTGCCACTAGGGATCTGGGGGGAGGAAAATGACGAATAATCCACTTTTCCATTGGAAAAGTCCCAGGCCAGTCTCCAAGGAAGCAGAATTGCTCATTTCTCTCCTGTGGTGAACAGGTGTGATGAGAAAAGCTCAGAGTCGGGGCCTTAGTTGTCCAGCCCCAAGAAGGGTGGCATTTCCATGTTCCTGGGACCTCTGAATAGGGCCCGTTCTTGAGGAGGATGTGGCTTTTCTGTACCGGGGTTTGAGGAGCCGGCAACTGAGTGAATGACCAGAGAGCATGGTGCCCTTCAGAACAAAACCACTTTCTGGTCAAGCTTTGTCATCTCCTACCTGACCTTGTAGGATTTCCTCTACCCTGTGCTCTTACAGGTCCTGTGGGGACTTACTGATGTGATGAGAAATCCTGAGGCTGGGTGTTTTATATTAAAGGCGATTTCCCGAGACGAGTGAAGTGGAGGGCACGGGGCAGCAGGCAGCCTCAGGCTCGGCCTCCGCAGCAAAAACTCACACAAAAGGACCCCTGAGGCTGTGTTGTCACCAGATGTCTACAGGCGATGCAGATGACATCGGGGGAGGTGGAGACGGGAGCGCAGGCTGAACCCTTAGCATCCTGCTGAGACAGAACCCGGACCCGGCCAGGAACCGGGCTGCTTCCTCTGGCAGACCACACCCTTTGTTACCAAATCAGAACCACGTTGCTCCTTCTCTGAACTTAGTTGATGATCGTTCATTCATTCATTCATTCATTCCGTCTCTCTATCTGGCAAGACCGAATGGAAGCAGGCCAAGTCTACGGGTAGCAAAAGCTATTTGCAAAAATCCGGCTGTTTTCTCATTAGATTCTATTTCCCATTTTATGGACTGACCAGGAAGCTGATTAGAACTTGAAAGGAAAGGAAAAACCATAAGATTGAAGATTTACAAGAAAATGGGAAAATTAGATGGGCCAGATCTCCTTTAACACAGCTGGGAAAATCCCAAAAGAATGGCTTTTCTGAACAGCTCAAAGGGACTTAATTCTTTTAAGTTCCAAAACCTAAAAATAACGTATAACTTGGCGGTTCTGTGTTCTAAATGTATAATCCTGATTTCTCACACTGAAACCCCGTACATGATTTACCCTTTTCTTGGGGACATAGAATTATTACCCGTCTCTGAGTTACCGTGACACCCCGGGAGCTGTTGCGATAAAGGCCATTTGTCCTGCCACCAAGTAGCACCCTCTGCTGGCTTCTGAGATCTACTGGCCATGTTTTCTAGTCTCCATTCTGTCTTTCCAGGTCCATGGCTCCTCCATGCTGCGGTCAGTGTGCCTGCTCGCCACCATCACCCCTACCCCCCAGGCCCTTCCATACTGTGGGCATTAAGCTCCACATCTATGTATGTTAAATTCTTCTGTAAGGAAGCCAGTCTCTTCTCCCTCCTTTATGTATTTACTCACTAATGTATCTATGTCAGTATGGACCCATGTATACTGATTTTACACTCTGAGTTATAATCCAATACTCATTAACTGGTTCATCGCTCAAATTCTTCCAGCCTTGGCCACTGGGAGCTCTTTCAGGTTGGTTGCTGTGTCCTTGAGCATCCCCCCACCTTTTCGTTTGGGGCACTTCCTTACTCTCTGCTGTTACAAGATGCGCCAGGCTTAGCATGTATTTTCCCCATCCCAGCCCCAGAATCAAAGTGCTTTTTATTTACACTCCATTTGCCAACCGTTCAGCTCAGTCAGCGAACACCCACCATGAGTAGTAGGCACTCCGCTGGGTGCCAGCACAGCCAGCGATTGGCTGGTAAATATTTAATGACCAGCTCTCTGGGAAAAGTAAAGTACATGGATGCATAGCATAAGGTTTACTGATATAAAGAATGTGTAACACAGTCTTTCCATGTAACAAGAAATACAGTACTCTTTCTTGTAAATTCTATATAGCCAGCTGAGTCTCACAGGATGCTTTCATTGACTTTTGCCGAACTCTTGTATCCAGAGCCAATTTCTCATTGCAGTTGACGAATGAGAGAGTTCCCAACCTGAGCACTCGTGGGTATTTTTGGATATTTTGGATTTATGAATAATACAAGTGAAAAAAGAAAGATGTTAGAACTTCACATGTTCATCAGTGACATGAGTGACTTTGTTGCTGCATCAGATAATAATTTTCAAATACTCGAAGAACGTTTCCTCAATTTTTTTTTGTATTCATAACATAATGGCTAAGACACAACATGCTTTTGTATAATCTGCATTGTTAACATTTTCTCCATTACCATCTTAAGTCTAGGCAATCAACAAAACAAACAAAGAAACAAAATCAAACTCTACATGAACCACCATTATTAAACCTATTTATAAAATTTTTAAAAATCAAGCCCTGATTTATAGCATTTCCTGATTTCTATGGTGTAATACGCCCTCCACGGTCAATTTCAAGCTCCCAATGACACATCCCTGAATACAGAGATGGAAAGAGTGGTGTGGTAACACATCACTGTGTAGCATTTCCAACAGACACATATAGTAGAGTGAAATAACCTCAAGAGCATAGGTAATAATAAAATAGAGTAAAATAATTAGGAAGGGGTGAGTTTTAAGTTTGTATCACCTTTGTTTCTGATATAATTTAATTGTAAATTTATCTAAGTTAATTCTTATTAATGGCTGTGTTTATCAACCAGTTGGCAAAATTCCTGGACATTTAGCAATCGGTTCTCTGGGCGGGTACCAGGTAGCCACAGCACTCCTCTGGTACAGCAGTAAACATACCACAGGTCTTCCCGGATGGAGGCTGGGGTCCTCTGAGCTGCTTCCAGGGAGTGGCATGTACCAGATGAATAACACTTCCATAAGACAGTTGTCAGTGTTCCTAGAAAATCCCATTTCTAAGTAGCCCATGTGATGTCTTGTGGTTTTTCACACCATCTAATGTTCATTTCCTTTTTTTAACTCGGAAAATATCCTATCATTCACTAACCAATCATCTAAGATCCGTTTGTGAGTGCAGAAAGCAGGTAATAAATCATGACTTCGAGTAACCTAGAAGTCCTAAGAGCACAGGTATTGGAGTCAAATAGTGTCACCACTTCCTGGCTGTGAGACCTTGGGCAAGTCATTTAACCTCTCTGAGCTTCAGTTTCTTAATCCACACAATGAGGGGTAAAATGCCTCCTGCAAGATTATTCTGGAGATCAGAAGAGATGACATGCATTAAGTGCCCAGCACAGTCTGTGGCACATCTGTGGCTTCTCTACACAGTGGCTCATAGCCGTTGTATTGTCCACAATTACTTACAAATGGCAGAGCACATAACAAGTTCTCCAAGGGCAAGGTCTAAGTTTCCACCTTCTCTGCAGGCTCCAGGGCTTCCTGGCAGAATTCATGTGTACTGTAGGCACTCGATGTGTAAACTACTTTGAATTTTTTTTAGGGTCTCCCGTTCAACTTATACTCTTTACAGGGTTAGAAGCAGATATTGGAGAAATAACACAAAGAACAAGTAGATAATTTGAAAGAAAATGGATAGTGACTTCTTGAGTAAATCATTGACCCGTGTTTTTTAAAGCTAATATAAATTCAGCTGTGGATGTGGTCATGGTTAATCCAGGTGGTTGACAACCTGCTATTTTAAAGGTAGTATGAAAAGAAATCAGGAGTATCACATATGCTACCTCAAAAACAAAACAAAAAACCCAACCATGGCAACATACCATATGGTCAGAGAACAGACACAAAGAAAGAGAAAAGGCATTAGTGTGTATTTTTAAACTAAAGTTTCTAAAAACAGACTTGGGGACTTCCCCGGTGACACAGTGGATAAGAACCCACGTGCCAATGCAGGGGACACAGGTTCGAGCCCTGGTCCGGGAAGATCCCACATGTTGCAGAGTAACTAAGACCGTGCACCACAACTACTGAGCCTGCGCTCTATAGCCCACGAGCCACAACTACTGAGCCCATGTGCCGCAGCTACTGCAGCCCATGCGCCTAGAGCCCACACTCCGAAACAAGAGAAGCCACCGCAAGGAGAAGCCCATGCACCACAACGAGGAGTAGCCCCTGCTCGCCACAACTAAAGAAAGCCTGCACGTAGCAACGAAAACCCAACACCACCAAAAATAAATAAAATTAAATCTAAAATAAAAAAATAATAAAAACAGACTTGTTGATAACTGACATTGACCCCATGCTTCCTGTACAGCCCAGAGCTAGCTTTTAAATGTGAGTCTTTTTCTTATGTTTGCTTTTCTCCCTGCCCGTTTCATTGTAGCTACCATCAGCAATTTCTGAGAAAACCTTGACCTTCCCTGTGATAGAGCAAGCCGGCAAACTAGAGAAAACCCACTTTAACCATCCAACTAAAGCTACCCTCAACCAACACGCTTCAGAGAAAAAAAAAAAACACTTTATTTTTTAATTTTTAAACCCGAAGAGCTTGGAGTCTGCTGCATTTACACATCTTTGGCTCCTTCCCCATAGGGGCCCTATCGTTCGGGCTCTGTGTGCTGCAAGCGACAGAAAGCAGCTCTAGCCGGCCTCAGGGAATGAGCACTTGAGGGTAGCACCCCAGCCAAGGCTCAAAACCAGCTTCCTTATTTTCCCCACCATGTTCACAGCAGCATATTTACAATAGCCAAGAGGTAGAAACCATCCAAGTGCCCGTGACGCTTAATGGATAAACAAAATACACTCTAAACTGTATGATGGAATATTGTTTAGCCTTAAAAATGAAGGAAATTCTGACATGTTACAACATGGATGAACCTTGAGGACATTATGCTAAGTGAAATACGCCAGTCACAAAAAGACAAGTACCATGTGATTTCACTTATTTGAGGTACTTGGTACTTAGAGTAGTCCAATTCATAGAGACAGAATGTTGGTCACCACGGGCTGGGTGGCGGAGGGAATGGGGAGTTGTTGTCTAATGGTTAATAGAGTTTACGTTTTGCAAGACGAAAAAGTTCTGGAGATCCATCTCACAGAAATGTGAAAATACTTAACACCACTGAACTATTTACTTTAAAATGGCTAAGATGATAAATTTTATGTTGCAGGTTATTTACCACAATTTGAAAAATAAATAAACAGCTTCCCTCTCTCCATGTCTGGGCTCCACTCCCTCATCCTGGCTGCATTCTGAAGTCCCACCAGGTCACTCCAGATCCTGGTGTCCAGCCAAGTCTTCTTGGGTCTCCTTGGCTCTGATTGGATCACTTGCCCCACCACTGAACCAATCAGTATGTCCAGGGAGTGTGATTGGTTGATTGCTTAGCCCCACCCACAGCAATGGGCTGACAGATTGGGAGGGAGATTCCTGGAATTTCCAGAACAGCCAGGTGGGTTGCGGCCTATCCACTACGGCAGTAGATCATTTGAGGCATGAGATATAAGCACTCCCTTTAGCACCCTGGCAGTTAGTGGGCAGTGAGGCACATCTACCTGAGCATCCCAGCACAAAAGGGAATTCCTCCACACTACCCGTCGTCTCTAGATTTGTTTTCTATCAGGCGGGGGTAAAACATATTCAAATTTCCCCCTTCCCACCTTCAGCCCTTTCATTCGATAAATCTTTATTAAATCGATGAGGAAAGGTTGTAGGAATGATTGAGGCAAGACAGCCCCAGAGGAGAGGACGGGAAGGGATAGGATGGATGGAGAAGTGAGTGCAAGGCAGGAGCAGGACACCTCAGCTTCTGAAAGGAGAGAAAGGAAGAAAGCTTAGGTGGAGACCGAGGTGCCCACAGTGGAGAGAAATTCGGATCTTCACATAAGGTAACAGAGTTTGGAACACTGCCAAGTCCGTTCCTGAAACAGGTTTCAACGGCGCCAGTGCATTATAAATGCTGGGCCAGGTGTCGCCAGGCAATTGGAGTTTGATTTTCCCGAACAGTGTTCTCCCTGACTCCAAAAAATCTTCAGGGGAATTCACCGGATTCTTGACTTGGCTGGGAAAGACTGTAGCTAAAAGACTGGTTTGGGAACCTGAGTGAGTGGAGAACCTTCCTCTTGAATACAATGCAGCTGGAGCTATAGGAAGTTCTGTCTGCCAGTGCTCCTATTTCGGAAGCATTCTGTCCTGTTTCTCATTATGTGTCTGCAGTCTGCAGAAAGAGAAACGTGACCCGCCACAGGCGGCAAACCTGTGAACTTAGCTTCTTACTTGAAAAGTGTGTTTTTTTCTGCCAAGCGACTGGGGGTGGGGGTGGGGCAGAGAAGGGAGAGAGAGACAGAGAGGGAAAGAGCTTTCCAGAACCCCAGTCCCACCACCCTCTCCACCACCACCTGAGCTTGGTGAAGTCCTTAACCTCTCCAAGCCTCATTTGTAAGCTAGGAATAAGGAGAGCTCCTCCCCTTCAGGGCTATCGCGAGAAATCGGTGAGTAATTACAGTAAATGGTAGCATTCACGATGTCACGGTTTAAGCACTAGGCACGGGGAGGGACGGCCACAACAGCATTAACCAAGACAAAGCCAGGTGTCAGCACCTCTCAGCATTTGCTTCTCCTGGTGTAGATGGATTTTGATTTGCTCTCTAATGAAAGTAGCTACAGACATCTTCTGGTGGGTCAGATGAAAAAAGGTTCCCTCGATAGATATTTATGGAGCGTCTGCCAAGAATCAGATGTGGCAGATGTTGAGGATCACAGGTTAATGAGCCAGTTGGGGTGCGAGCCAGTTGGGGTGCCTGCCACCCCAGAGCTCTCGGCTTCAGGGAACAGGTGGAATGGGAGTGCCAGGGAGACACACAGTGTAGATGTGTGTGTCCTGGAGAGCTGGGCTTGAATCTCGGAGATGTGTTCATTCATTCTTTCAACCAGTATTTAAGGACCTACTCTGTATGTGCCAAGGGTTTATTCTAGGAGCTAAGGATATGGTGCTGAGCAAGGTAGACAAAAAGCTGTCAGCCTCTCAGAGCTCAGAGGTGGCGTTGTACCAGCTCAGACGCTCACTGCCAAATCTGTGATCCTGGGAAAGTCACTAGGTCTTGCTCAGCCTTGGGCTCGTCACAGAGCATCAGGGGTATTAAATGAGGTAATGCATGTGAATCTCTTGACTGGGTGCCTGGCACGAAGGCTGCACCCAATAAATGGTGGTGCGATAGTGTGCAAGGTGACCCATGGTGGGGACCGCCATCCCCAAATTTGGGGAGAGTCTGGGAGGGCTTCCTGGGAGAAGTGACTTATACGCCGAAATCTAGGGCAGCAATTATGTCGCCGGGACAGAAAGGTGAAGACCACCCCAGCTGCTTGTAACCTCCCCTGACCCTCTTGTCTGCCCCTGCAGGTCTCCTTCCCATGGGTGAGGGGCCCAGCACCTTGGCCAAGGCCACAGCCACCTTGGGCCACCCAGCAACTGAACCAGTCACCCTCACCACCACAGACCCCCTTCTACCCGGGCATCTGGCCAGCGCCAGTGCAGAGGAGCTGGTCGCAGGAGTCCCCCGAGCCCCCCATGGTCCCACCAGCCTCCCACAGGCAGCCCGTGAGTGCCAGCGAGAAGATGTTCTCCTTCGAGGTGGACAGAGCCGCCCATAGTGTTCCCATCATCAGGCAAGGTACTCATGGGCGCTTCCTTGGCGGCTTAGGGGAGGGGCTTTGGCTAGGAGGATGGGTCTCAGTTTCTGCTTTCCCCCTTTTTTTTAAATTTTTATTGAGGTGCAGTTGATTTAGAGTGTTGTGTTAGTTTCAGGTATGCAGCACACTGAATCTGTTCATCATATACATGTATCCACTCTTTTTTAGATTCTTTTCCCATATAGACCATTACAGAGTACTGAGGAGAGTTCCCTGTGCTATCCAGTAGGTCCTTCTTAGTTATCTCTTTTATGTATAGTATTGTGTATGTCAATCCCTCTCTTCCAATTTATCCCTCCCCCCTCTTATTCCCGGTAACCATAAGTTTATTTTCTACATCTGTAACTCTATCTCTGTTTTGTAGATAAGTCCATTTGTACCTTTTTTTAGATTCCACATATAAGCAATATGGTATGATATTTGTCTTTCTCTGGCTTTCGCTTATGTTCTCTGGTTCTGAAGTAGAACATAATCAATTGTGAAAAAATTGGGATAAGCAGAAAGTTAGAAAACAGTAAAAGATAAGCTGTCACCCTTATCACCAGAATTCTCCCTGTTGACTTTTTGGTACAAACTCCTCCAAGACTGTGCTCTGCCCATCTGCACACATCAGTACCTCTGTGGTGAGTGTGTGTGTGTGTGTGTTTGTACGTGTATATGAATATATATGAATGTGTATCAGAATCTAAATTTATATACTTCGACTCAGATGTACAGACATATTGGTAACTGAAATCCCTCTTGCCTTAGGAGGTTTTTAAATATTTTATTACCATTTTACAGGTAAGAGGAGACTGAGGCTTATGGAGAAAGTTACTTCTCCGGAGGTGATATATTCAATCTAATCTAATCTAACGCTTTTCAGTCAAATTTAAGGCTGGTTATCTCAGTGACTGTCACTCACAGCCTGGTCCCTTCAGGGACACACAGCCATCAGGGTTTCCTTCTCCCCCCTCCCCCGCAGAAGGCCTCATGGCATTTGGGGAGGAGCCTTCCTGTCTGTCACCATCCTCTCGGCCTTGCCAGCCTTGCTGGCAGAGTAGCTGGGTCGACTTAGTCCCTGGCATGATTCCCAGGTTTCTTCTGTGGCCACTGGTGTGAAGGTCCCATTCTCTGTTTTCTGCGTCCCAGCCCCAGACCCCTCTGAGTCCCCAGGTCTCTCGATGCCTCCACACCCTTCCCTGGTCTCACTCAGGACCACTCACCTAGTCACTTCCCTCAGCCATTCAAATAATAGTTATTATTCTGAAATATACAGACTAAGGAGCAAATGAAAAGTATCTCTGCAGTTTACATCATCATCATCATCATCTAAGGAACGCTCATGTACCTACCACCCAAGTTAAGAAATTACTCAGCCATTTCCCCCCAGCATTTTAATGTGAAAACTTTCAAACATACAGCAAAGCAAAAAGAATTTTACAGAGACAGCTCTCCTCCTAATTCTACCGCTAACACTTTGCTGTACTCTTTATTACATTTCTGTCTACCCATCCTTGTCCTGCATTAATCCATCTTATTTTTTGGATGCATTTCAAAATAAATGGCACACATCTGTAGTCCTCCCCCTAAATATTTTCGCACATATACCATTAACTAGAATTCAACATGTTTTGTCTCCTTCATGTAAAATGAACACAGAATGTGTATTAGTTATCATGATTGCATAACGAATTCTCCCCAAACGTAGCAGCCTAAAGCAAAAATCAAACATGTGTTATCATCTATACGGTTTCTGTTGGGTCAGGAATTTGGCAGCAGCTTAGCAGGACGGCTGTGGCTCAGGGTCCCTCGAAAGGCTGCAGTCATCTGAAGGCTTGACCTGGGCCGGAGGATCCACTTCCAAGATGGCGTGCTCACATGGTTGTCAGCAGGAGGCCCTGGCTCCTCACCACATGGGCCTCCCCAGAGAGTGGCTCGAGCGTTCTCAGGACACGGCAGCTGCTCCTCCTGAGCAAGTGATCCTGGAGGACAAGATGGAAATGGCAACATCTCTTGTGACTAAGCCTCTGAAATCATGCTCTGTCATTGCTGCAATATCCTGCTGGTTACCCAGGGCGTCACCCTCCAGTGTGGGAGAAGATTACACACAGGCCTGAAGACCAGGAGGCGGGGATTGTCAGCAGTCACCTTGGAGGCCGGCTACCACAGCCTGCCCTCGGGTCCTCAATGATTCACACTCCTCCTCCTCTCTCCCGAGGCCACCCAAAATCTCACCCAGTAACAGCATCGGCTCAAATTCCAGAATCTCGTCTAAATCAAGTCCAGGTACAGATGGGGCTCATGGGTGTAGTACCTTACGTTCAGCTCATCAAGTACTACTTCCAGAAATCTGAAGACCTCTGAACAAAGGGTCTGTCCCTCACACACCCAGCACATATTGGTGGGACAGACATAGCATAGCTGCTACATACACTCCTCTTGTTCCAGAAGAAGAAAAACAGGAAACACACAGTAGTCCCTGGCCCAAAGCAGTTCTGAAGTCCAGCTGGGAAAATAGCGGCAGTTCCTTGACTGGGCTTCAGTCCAACTCTTGGCCAGAAATGACTTTCCAGGGCTCTTGGCTCTGCCCCCAGGTCCCTGAGTTCCGCCTTCGGAGTCGTCCTCCCTTTCCTATGAAAGATGTCCCATGGATGTGGCTGCACAGTTTTATAGCCTGCTTCCTGCCTGTAGAACCTTGGGGGTCCAGACGCTTCTTTGACTTTTGTGGGTCTCTGTCAGTCTGAGTTGGCAGTGCTTCTTATTGGGGTTCATCCTATTAGGCAAAACCCATGCCCACAGATTTTTTTGTCACAAGCCCTTCCACCATGGGCTTCTGCAAAGACTGACAAAGGACAGAAGCTTCTTAGAAGCCCAGTTCTTTGACCGAAGGGTTCTCTTGGACACTGCCCTGGATCTGTATTCTTAACAAAGGATTTTACAACCACACCCTCAGCTTCTTCTCTAGACTGTGTTTTCTTGAGAGCGCCCTTGATTTGATCTTTGCCCAGAACCTGTTTCTTACATTTCATTTGCCACGTGGAGAGGCAGGGAATTTTCAAGCCCAGAGCATTGCCCTGGTTTAACAGCCCTTCCTTTAACTGTCTCTCCCCCTCACATTTCACTATAAGTAGCAAGAAGTAACCAGGCAGCACCTTCCAAGACTCTGTCTGGGACTCTCTTTAGCTTGACCACTCACCCTCATCACAAACATTTTCTACCTTCCTCATGACCACAGGCAACGTGTTAGGAAACCTTCTGCCACCACCTAACAAGGATCCCTTAACCCCAGTAACATTTTCCTCACTTTCCTGGAACCCTTCCCTCACTGCCTCCTCAAAGGCCATCTGGCTTCTACTAAGACTATTCAGGCTTTCTCAAAGACTCTTGGCCAAAGTCCTCCAGCTTCTGGCCACTGTTCCATCCCAAACCACTCCACATTGTAGGGTTTTTGTTAAGTTTCCACCACTCCTGGTGCCCAAACCTGTATTTGCTACTTATTGTTGCATAACAAATTACTGCAGGATGTAATGGCCTAAAACAACAGTAAACATTTATTATCTCATAGTTTCTCTGAGTCAGGAATTTGGAAATGGCTTAGCTGGGTGATTCTTGCTCAGGATTTTTCATGAGGTTGCAGTAATGGTGTTGGCTGGGGCTGTGGTCATCTGGAGGCTTGTCTGGGGCTGGAGGACCCATCTCTAGGATGTTTCACTCACATGGCTTTTGGTAAGAGGCCTCAGTTCTTCACTAAGTGGACCTCTCCATACGTTGCTTGAGTATCTTCAAGCTGCCAGCTCCTCCAGACAAGTGGTCCTAGAGAGTGAGGCAGAAGCTGCAATGTGTTTTATGATCTAACCTCAGGAATCAAACTGTGTCATTTCTGCAATATCCTTGGTTACATAGAGAAGCTTTGTTACGGACTGAATTGCATTCCCCCAAAATTCATATGCTGAGGCCTCTATCCCAATATTGCAGAATGTGACCATATTTGGAGATAGTGTATTTAAATAGATGAGTAAGTTAAAATGAGATGATTGGGTGGGCCCTAATCCAAGGGCTGGTGTCCTTGTAAGAAGAGAGAGAGAGACGCCAGCGATGCACGTGCACAAAGAAAAGGGCATGTGAGGACACAGCAGGAAGGTGGCCGTCTGCAAGCCAAGGAGAGAGGCCTAACCCTGCCCATACCTTGATCTTGGACTTCCAGCCTCCAGAACTGTGAGAAAATGAATTTCTTTTGTTAAGACCTCCTGTGGTGTTTTGTTATGGCAGCCCCAGCTAACTAATATAAAGTCCATCCAGTATTGGAGAGGATGATGCAAGGGTCTGAATACCCAGAGACAAGAATCAGTGGGGCCATCTTGGAGCCTGGCTACCACACTATGAAAGGTGTAGATCTTGAGTGTGCTCATTGAGTTTTGATGGTCGTGTACACCTATGTAACCCAAACTCCTATCAAGATATAGAACATTACCATCACCCCAGGAAGTTCCCTCATGTCCCTCCCCAGTCAATTCCCATCCCCAGGCCCCAGAGGCACCCACTCTTCTGAATTCTTTTCCCGCCATGGATTAGATATTCCTGTTCTAGAATCTCAAGTACACAGAACCATGTAGTACATGTTCCTTTGTGGAAGGCTTTTTTCACTCAGCATAGTATTTCTAAGATTCATTCATTTTGTTGTATGGATCATGTTCTGTTTTATGAACATATATACAGGGTTTTGGGGGTTGTTTTTTTAATGCGTCCTTTGGACACATGGCACATGGGCTGTTTCTTTTCTTTTTTTCACTCCGCCATTTAAATTTTTCCACTGTAATCACCGGTTTCTCCAGTGCCATGCTGAACTTGGGGCTTCTCTAAAGGAATTGCATTCCCCCTGGAGAAATGAAGGATGAGTCGTATGGCTTAGAGTCCCTCACATCTACCTGGGCTCTATCTCCTCAGCCTCTCAGCCAGGTCTCATGTTTCCAAATGTTTGCCCTCGTTCCCCTGACACTCTCCCCGTCCTCAGAAAAGGACTTTCATCTTCCCGTGTCATGGGGAGTTCCTTTCTGTCTGGGCCTCTCTACTCCACGCTTTAGAGAAAACTCTGTGCTCCAGTCCTCCATGCTGTCTCTTGACAGAAAACACCTCTTTTTAAGGGTTCCAAGAAAGCTCTTTCCTCTCTTAGCAAAGCTGGGCTCTTCCAATTAAATTGGTTTACTGTTAGACTGTCACCTTGCTTTAGACTTGAAAAATTCTATTTGAAAACCCAAAGCCAAGGATTTATTTACTGCAGATCAGGTCAGGGTTTCTCAATCTTGGCACAGTGACATGTGGGTCGCATAACTCCTTGTTGTAGGATCTGTCCTGTCCACTGTAGAATGTTTAGCAGCATCCCTGACTCCTACCCACCAGAGATACCAGTAGCAACACCACCACCACCACCACCCCTAACTGTGGTACTCAAAAATGTCTCCAGACATTGTCAAAAATCAAAACATCATTTTGCCTGGGGGAAAAATCACCCTGTTCTAGTTAATACTCATCCTTCCTTTACCACGAGGCAATGAAACGTCAGCTCCGAGGCCAAATCTTAATGGCAAGAGCTCATGGGAGGTGGGGAAGAATTACTGAGAAAAGAAAATATGTGGAGTGATTTATTAAAATAGCACCTTGATTCATATATATATATATATATATATATATATTTTCACAATAATGGGATCATATGAACCTAACATAGGTAACCTTCTTTTTTTTTCTTTTTTTGGCCGTGCCGCTCAGCTTGCAGGATCTTTGTTCCCCAGCCAGGGATGGAACCTGTGCCCCCTGCAGTGGAAGCACAGAATCCTAACCACTGAACTGCCAAGGAATTCCCTACCTGATTTTTAAAATTCAATAATATGTCATAAACATCTTCCCACTTGAATACATTGACTGCATTGTGGTTAAAAGCATAGGCTCTGAATCCAACAAACTTAGGTTCATCCCTTGACTCTACCACTTACCAGCTGTGTGTCCTTGAGCAGGTGACTTGACGTCTCTGTGCCTCATATCTCTCACGTATAAAATGGAGATGGGAATAATAATGCCTATCTCACTGGGTTGTTATGAAGACGAAATCGTATCCTGCCTGTAAGTGCTGAGCACAGCGCCCGGTGCATAGCGATCATTCAGTAAATATTAAATTATTTAAAATTTTAATATTTAAATTTTTAATTTTAATAATTTAAAATTTTAATATTAAAATTTTAAATATTAAAATTTAAAAATTAAGTTATTACCTAACCATGATTGTTATTTAACTTTTATTTACAACTTACAATGTCTGAAAGACACAGTTAAGGTGCATACATACTGCCCCTGCTGCAGACTGGTGATTATTGGAGCGCACCAGGACAGCTGGGGGTTGTTAAAATATTAAAGTAACTCCCCTGCCATTTGGCCAACAGCTCATGCACGAAAATTCTTAAAGTGCCTGCATCCCCATATCCGCCGTCCCACCGCCCCAGCCCTCCCCACCCTCCCTGAGGCTTCTCCCCACTGGGACCTCCGAAGGATCCAGCAGCTAGAGTTAAGCCAGTTTCTTCATACATGGCCCTTAGGTTCTTTCTGATAAATAACAGCAGCCGGTAAAGAAGTTTGGGGCGGGTGAGGGGTACCTGCTCCAGCACCTCCCTTCCTGGGTGTAAGGAAAGCGAGTCTCAGAGCAAATTCTAGACCCACAAAGACTTTGAGTAAACACACCTTCCCCAGTAAAGGGACCCCATCGATCAGCCTGTTCTGTAAGTTTGATGAAGTCCCCCCTCCGGCCATCATCTTGCAGGGAAGCGTCCCTCAAGACAGCCACGACAGGGTCGCAGAGGCAGCCGGAGTCACCCCTAGAGATGGCATCAGACGCCAGAGCTCTAAGCTGAGACTGGACAGGGGCCCAGTTAGGGTCAGACCCCGAGGCCCTCCCTGGGGACACAGGCCAGGCAGTACCTTCCTCCAGTGGGAGCCGATTTCTTGAGGAATCTGAAAATGGATCAAGTCTTCCTCCTGCAAATTCAGTTTCCAAATTGAGATGCACAATCAGTGTCAAATAAACCCCAGATTTCAAAGGCTTCATGCCTCGAAGAAAAAGAATATAAAATATCTCCATATTTTTTGTCGATTACGTGTTGAAATGATGTTTTTTTAATGTATTGGGTTAAATAAAATTGATCATTAAAAAATTCATCTCTTCTTTTTACCTTTTTAACGTGACTACTAGAAAAATGAAAATTGCATTCTGTAGCTCCCCTTATTTCTCTATGAGGCACTGCTGCTGTAGTCAGTTAGGACTTAGCTGCTCAGGATCCAAGAGAGTCAGATGGGGGCAGTGAGCTTCAAATAAAAGTTTTCTAATCATGGACCTAGTTGGGGAGGTGGAGGGAGAGAAAATGGGCAGCTGCTGAAGTTCCAGGCCCTTGTGTTCCTCGCGCCCCAGGAAACACTGTGGCCAGGGCTGCTCATTCAACACGCAAGGCTGTGCGTTCTCCGGGCACCACAGGCCATCAGCTCTGTCCACTAGAGGTTCTGGGGTCCACAAACAGGTTTGAGACCTGGCTGGGGGGCAGGAATCTTTGACTCTAAAATGCATAAATAAAAAAGGCGGAAGCAAAATGAATAAATGATGAATGTCCAGAAACATGACAGTGCATGCTTCATTCATCATTAATGTTAATACTCATTAAAGTTTCATCACCACTGAAAACAATTTGTTCAGTTTCTCACTTCACAAGAAGATAAGAATGTGCAGTGACTGTCCAGAAACCATAGTCACTTGGAAATTTAAAATACGCTGCTTGGGCCCAAGTGATCTCACAAGTAGAATTATAGAAATCTTTACAAACGTTTCTACACCAATAAAAAAAAATGTATTCAGTGTTGATGTGAGTGAATTGCGAGATGTCTGATGTGATACAGAGTGGGCCCCCCAAACACAATGCCATACTCCCCAAAAGTCATATAAACAGGCCTTGTAATATTGGGGTAAATAAGAAAACAATGAGGAACGCTGAAATGTCTATCAAGTGGATCCTAGTTAAACATGTTTGGCACACTTGGACAATGGACCACAATGCTAGCCTTGAAAAGAACCCAGTACAGCCTCAAATACTGACATGGGAAGATGTTTTTGATATTGTTAGCTGAAAAGTAAGCTGGATAAGAATCTCTGTCATGTAAATGCATTTTTGTTTTTTGAAAAGATATGACTGCAATAAAAAAAAATATAGCTAACGTTTAGTGCTAAATGCTCTACATGAGGGGTCAGCAAACTTTTCCTGTAAAGAGCCAGATAGTAAATACTTTGGGATTTGTGGGTCACATGGTCTCTGCTACAACTACTCAGCTCTGCCTTTGTAGCTGGGAAGCAGCCATAAATAATATGTAAATGAATCACTGTGGCTGTGTTGCAATAAAACTTTATTTACAAAAATAGGCAGAAGGCCAGATTTGGCCGCAGGGCCATAGTTTGCCAACCCCTGCTCTATATCATTATTCTATTTAATCTCCAGATAGCCCTTTATAGCAGAGACTATCAGTGATCCTAAATTATGTATGTGGAAACTAAGGCTTAGAGAGAGCAAATGACTTGCCCAAGGCCATCAGCTCTTATGTGGCATAGAATAAAGTCTGGAAAGAGACACACCACAGTGCATCAGTGCAGTTAACGCTGGGGAAGAGAAATGAGGCAGCTCTTACCCTTTCCAGTCCTCCTGTAATGCTTTCAGTGCATAAGTCTCATGAATGTGAAGGTTAATCTGAAAATATTCTTTAAGACTTTGGGGAAACTCACAGTCTCCTCTGCATTCTCTGTTGATCTTGTGTGTTAGTGTGGACCAACGCGGCGGAACTGTCGGAACAATCAGTGGCCGAGGAAATTCCTGGGGCAGGGCCCTACAGAGAAATTTTTGTGGACCAGGACCTGGCTCAGTACGATAAGGTGAGGGGTCTCGGGGAAGCACAGAGCTACAGCAGGAAGAGGGACCTTGGAGAGATTCCACTGCCTCTTGTTCTCTGTGCCTCAAGGACTGTCCCTTTTTCCTACTTCCAAGAAACCACCTCTTCCTCCCAAGACATTCAGCCAGGTTTGGCCACTGCTCATTTTATCCCAAATAACATCTACGACTACAAGGTACTGAGCACCTACTGTGTGCTGGGCCATGTCCTGTGCACTTGACATTTATTAGCTCGTTAATCTTCACCATCTTCAAAATAGATTTTATCACCCTCACTTTGCAGATGAGGAAACGGAAGCTCAGAGAGGTTCAGTAATGTGTTCAAGGCTGTCCAATGCAAGGAGCAGTGTTAGGATTCAAACCCAGGTCTGGTTAGCTTCTCAGCGGGTACTTCTAACTCCCACACAGTAATCACTTGGTCAACCTTCAGTGATGGAACAGTGATGCCAAAACACGTTCCTAGCAGGAGGAAGTGAGCCCTGAAGTCAGGGAGGCCTGGGCCAAGAGACTCGTTAAAGAGCCAGAGAGGTTTAAAGCAGGGATGCGAGCAGAACAGGTGGATTCAAGCCATCCTGGGAAGGGCCCAGGTCAATTTCTCCCCACTTAGACACGACTTGAAAGTTACTCTAAAAGAAGCAGTCTATAATATCTCGCTTTCCTTCAGGGCCAGGGCCTGCTCCTGCAGCAATTCTCAGAGTTTGTGAGGAGCAGACCTACCTGGGGTTCTTGTCAGACACGGAAATCCAAACCTTCAGGAGGCAGGGGGTTCCAACCCAGGCATCCTGGGACCAGACTCTGCAAAATGTTGCAGAAAGGCGAGAAGCCACGCTCAGATTCTGTATTTATCGCTGTGTAACAAGCCATCCCAAAACTTAGCGGCTTCAAACAGCAATTCATTATTCCCCAGAATCTATGGGTTGACCTGGAAGGTTCCTTTGCTCGCGTCCCCTGGCCTCACTCATGCGGCCTCAGTCAGCCGCTGGCTTGGCCAGTCTGGTGGTCGGTCTCCATTGGCCTCCTTCCCACATCTAGGGCCTCAGCCGGGACGCCTGGACTGGTGGGCCCCTTTGTGCATGTGGTTTTTCATCACAGCACGGTGGTCTCAGGGTTCCCAGGGGGCCAAAGTAGATGCTGCACAGCCTGTAAGAACTTGCCTGGAGATCATGCAGCATCACTTCCACTCCATTCTGTTGGTTAAAGCAAGTCACGGGGCCAGCCCAGACTAGAGTGTGGGGAAATAGACTGGATGGCAAAACTGCAAAGTATTTGTAGCCATTTTTCAACCTGCCTCAATTTTAACTTGGAAATATAGTGCAACCACTATAATTTTTTTTATTTATAGAAAACTTTTATAAGCCATTTATAATTTTTTCTATTTATAATAGAAATAATTCTTTCTATTTATAAGCCATTTCTACCCTGACTTGCCAGGACTCCTTCAAGTGACAATAAACAAATTAGCTTGAGGGGGAGCATTGATTAGCTCATCTTCTTGGAAAATTTAAAGGGCCACTAGCTTCAGGTATGGCTAGATCCAGGAGCTTGAATAATGTCATCAGAACACCTCCCCACTACCAACCTCTCCCCTCTGTTTCCCTCAGAGTCTGGCTTTCTACATAAGGCTGGCTTTGTGTGTTAGAAAAGACAAACTCAGGCAAACAAGCCTACATATTTAAAGTTTATGATCCAAAAGAAGGCACGATCCTCTCCCTCTGTAATCGATGTGTGAAACCTCTGATTGACCAGCTTGGGCCACATGCACACGGGGAGGCGGGACAGGAAGGAGCGGGGCGCATGACTGACAGTCCTACCCAGACCCCATGGAAGGAGGAGCACTCCCTCCAGAAGGGCAAGGGGACCCTCACCAGGAAAGCAGAACCCACAGCGGTCCACTGCCCTCTGCAAACTTCTTATATTCCAGCACTGGCACGGGGTCCGGCACTTAGTTGCTGCCCGATGAATGTCTGTTGCATGAAAAATGAATAAGCACCTGGCTGGTCATAACAGGGTGAAACAGGGGAAACTGCCCAGGAGTAGGGAACACGTCCGCCACTCTCTCTTGAAGTTTTGCCACCAACTTTCACAAGGACCCAAAAGAAGGCCCCTGGCAGCAGCTGGCAATGTCAGACAGGCTTTCTCATGAGCGAGACCCTGTCCTTCCCCAGGTCACGGAGCTAGCAGGTCGTGAGGCTGCCTGGACGGCTCTCCTGGGAATGAGCTGGCCCAGAAATGGCCCGTTTACCTCCTCCTGGACTGCTTTGGAAAAGGCCTCTGGGGAATTTTTTCTTCTTCTTCTTCAGTTTTTCTGACATTTTATTGATAACGTCTGGTGAGACGTTTGGGGGAATTTTTTTCCTTTTTTGGAAAACCTAACCAATTCTTTGGCTGCAGAGCTTTTTCACTGGAGAGATGGAGGACAGGGTTAATTATACCTGTGGGTAAAGTCTACCAGCAATTTTGTTTTTCCAGCCGAAAGTTGACATGAGCCCATGCAAATAAATCACTCTTCCTGTCTCATTTACTTTCCAGATTCAGTTACCTGGAAAAAATTCATACATGAATAGCCAAAAGAAGCAGGAAATATTAGAAGAGAGGAAAGGGAAAACAAATATTTCAGAATGTTTTAAGTTAAAAAAAATAACCCTCATTATAGGCAGAATGTGGTCAAACAGAATGTTGTTTTCCTAACTACCTTTCCTAGGTCCCCAGTGTGCTAGGCTGAATATTATAAATGAAAACATTCTAAGTAAACTTTCTAGCAACAAAAGTTCCCAAGTGGGATGGTTGTTCTTAATATGAAAGTCTAATTCTCGGGGAAAGGAAAGTTTCCGTACCTGTGAGGTACAGACATCCATTACAGGAGTCTATATACAAGTACATCATTTTAACCCAATTCTTGTCTCTATGAGATTTTCCAAGTGACAGAGATAGCCTTGAAAGTCTGCTTTTTCCCTCCCTGCCTGCCCTCACCTTCCCAAAGAATGATACCCTATTTTTCCTGTCTTTCTTTAAATGGGCTCAGCCTTACACCCAGACCCACACCTAGTAAATTTCCGATCTGGCCTCCACCCAGGATGAAATAATTCGGCTGCTGGGAAAAGAAGTCAGCCGTCTCTCCGATTTTGAACTTGAATCTAAATACAAAGACACCGTGATAGCAAGCCTGCAGAACCAAGTGGCCAACCTGAGGCAGAAGCTGTTGGAAACAGCCGCCTCCAGGCAGAAGGAGAGGGTGATCCCGCCCAAGTTTCAGGTTCTGCATGAAGAGGACGATGCCCAACAGAGAGAGATCCAGAGCTTGAAAAACCAGGTAGGGCTCAGAGACAAGTGGGTCGGGGCCTTGGGGTCACAACACAGGGTGACAGCTCTCAGGTAGAGCCTGGGGGGAGCCACCCGGGTAGTTAGAAATGGGCAGTGAGCACAGCATGGTGAAGAGTGCAGATCCAGGGAGTGGAGGGTTGGCAAGTTTCTAGACTTGTAAGAACAATATTAGATTTGATTAAGTGCCTACCATGTTCAGGCCCCGGTGCAGGTGCTTTGGGTGCATTAACTTATTTATTTATTTATTTATTTATTTATTTATTTATTTATTTATTTTATTTATGGCTGCATTGGGTCTTCATTGCTGTGCACGGGCTTTCTCTAGTTGCAGTGAGCAGGGGCTACTCTTCACTGCGGTGCGTGGGCTTCTCATTGCAGTGGCTTCACTTGCTGCAGAGCATGGGCTTCAGTAGTTGCAGCATGAGGACTTCAGTAGCTGTGACTCGCGGACTCTAGAGTGCAGGCTCAGTAGTTGTGGCCCACAGGCTTAGATGCTCCACGGCATGTGGGATCTTCCTGGACCAGGGCTCGAACTCGTGTCCCCTGTATTGGCAGGCAGATTCTTAACCACTGCACCATGAGGGAAGTTCCCTCATTAGCTATTTAAACCTCAGTTTTCTGACACATGCCATTCTACAGATGAGGAGACTGAGGCACGCTCAGAGATGCCCAGGAGCTTGTTACAGCTTGCACAGCAAGTGAGAGGCAGTGATGTGATTTGGGCTCAGCTCTGCCACCTTGTACACCTCATGCTTTCACACCCACTTTGCATTTCCACCCAACTCCTGTCGCTTCAGTGACCACTTCTCACACCCACCCGGACCCAGCCAGAAAGCGCTGGTGATGGGGAGAAGGAAGCCCACAGTGTTCCAAACACTGAGGCCTTTATCAAACCCTGAAGGCAGCTGCTGGTTCATTTATAGGGAATTTCACCAAAAATTCTCCACCCAGAATGTCTGGATTTACCAGTCAACTTCCTTCCTCCTGAAACTAAATCCAAAAAAGAAAAAAAAATTTTTTTTAAGTTTTAAAGAACTACTTTAAAATTGGCCACTGATCTTGTACATGAATTATATCTCAACAAAGTTGATAAAAAAGCAATTGGTCATTGATGAATTTGGCCTCAGTGCATAATTCTGCTTAAAACCGTAGTCAGATTTGGTTCAACATGGCGGAGTAGAAGGACATGCTCTCACTCCCTCTTTCGAGAACACTGGAATCACAACTAACTGCAGAAAATCGACAGGAAGACACTGGAACTCACCAAAAAAGATACCCCACATGCAAAGACAAAGGAGAAGGCACAATGAGACAGTAGGAGGGGTGAAATCACAATAAAATCAAATCCCATAACTGCTGGGTGGGTGACTCACAAACTGGAGAACACTTATACCACAGAAGTCCACCCACTGGAGTGAAGATTCTGAGCCCCACGTCGGGCTTCCCAACCAGGGGGTCTGGCAATGGGAGGAGGAATTCCTAGAGAATCAGACTTTGAAGACTAGTGGGATTTGATTGCAGGACTTTGGCAGGACTGGGGGAAAGAGAGATCCCACTCTTGGAGGGCACACACAAAGTAGTGTGTGCATTGGGACCCAGGGGAAGGAGCAGTGACCCCCATAGGAGACTGAACCAGATCTACCTGCTAGTGTTGGAGGGTCTCCTGCAGAGGTAGGGGGCAGCTGTGGCTCACCAAGGGACAAGGACACTGGCAGCAGAAGTTCTGGGAAGTATTCGCTGGCATGAGCCCTCCCAGAGTCTGCCATTAGCCCCAACAAAGAGCCTGGGTAGGCTCCAGTGTTGGGTGGCTTCAGGCCAAACAACTAACAGGGAGGGAACCCAGACCCACCCATCAGCAGACAAGCAGATTAAAGTTTTACTGAGCTCTGCCCACCAATGCCACAGCCAGCTCTACCCACCACCAGTCCCTCCTATCAGGAAACTTCCACAAGCCTCTTAGATAGCCTCATCCACCAGAGGGCAGACAGTAGCAGCAAGGAGAACTACAATCCTGCAGCTTGTGGAACAAAAACTATATTCACAGAAAGACAGGCAAGATGAAAAGGCAGAGGGCTATGTAAGAGATGAAGGAACAAGATAAAACCCCAGAAAAACAACTAAATGAAATGGAGATAGGCAATCTTCCAGAAAAAGAATTCAGAATAATGATAGTGAAGATGATCCTGGACGTCAGAAAAAGAATGGAGGCAAAGATCGAGAAGATGCAAGAAACGTTTAACAGAGATCTAGAAGAATTCAAGAACAAACAAACAGAGATGAACAATCCAATAACTGAAAAAAAAAATACGCTAGAAGGAATCAATAGAATAACTGAGGCAAAAGAACGGATAAGTGACCTGGAAGACAGAATGGTGGAATTCACTGCTGCGGAACAGAATAAAGAAAAAAGAATGAAAAGAAATGAAGACAGCTTAAGAGACCTCTGGGACAACATTAAACACAACAACGTTCACATTATACGGGTCCCAGAAGGAGAACAGAGAAAGGACCCGAGAAGATATTGAAGAGATTATAGTCCAAAACTTCCCTAACATCGGAAAGGAAATAGCCACCCAAGTCCAGGAAGCACAGAGAGTCCCATACAGGAGAAACCCAAGGAGAAACACACCGAGACACATAGTAATCAAACTGGCAAAAATTAAAGAAAAATTATTGACAGCAGCAAGGGAAAAATGACAAATAACTTACAAGGGAACTCCCAGAAGGTTAACAGCTGATTTCTCAGCAGAAACTCTACAAGCCAGAAGGGAGTGGCATGATATACTTAAAGTGATGAAAGGGAAGAACCTACAACCAAGATTACTCTACACAGCAAGGATCTTATTCAGATTCGATGGAGAAATCAAAAGCTTTACAGACAAGCAAAAGCTAAGAGAATTCAGCACCACCAAACCAGCTCTACAACAAATGTTAAAGGAACTTCTCTAAGTGGGAAACACAAGAGAAGAAAAGGACCTACAAAAACAAACCCAAAACAATTAAGAAAATGGTCATAGGAACACACATATCGATAATTACCTTAAAAGTGAATGGATTAAATGCTCCAACCAAAAGACACAGGGTTGCTGAATGGATACAGAAACAAGACCCATATATATGCTGTCTCTAGGAGACCCACTTCAGACCTAGGGACACATACAGAATGAAAGTGAGGGGATGGAAAAAGATATTCCATGCAAATGGAAATCAAAGGAAAGCTGGAGTAGCAATACTCATATCAGATAAAATAGACTTTAAAATAAAGAATGTTACAAGAGACAAGGAAGGACACTACGTAATGATCAAGAGATCAATCCAAGAAGAAGATATAACAATTATAAATATATATGCACCCAACATAGGAGCACCTCAGTACAAAAGGCAACTGCTAACAGCTGTATAAGAGGAAATCAACAGTAACACAATAATAGTGGGAACTTTAACACCTCACTTACACCAATGGACAGATCATCCAAAGAGAAAATTAATATGGAAACACAAGCTTTAAATGACACAATAGACCAGATAGTATTAATTGATATTTGTAGGACATTCCATCCAAAAACAGCAGATTACACTTTTTTCTCAAGTGCACATGGAACATTTTCCAGGATAGATCACATCTTGGGTCACAACTTAATCCTCAGTAAATTTAAGAAAATTAAAATCATATCAAGCATCTTTTCTGACCACAACGCTATGAGATTAGAAATGAATTACAGGGAAAAACCTGTAAAAAACACAAACACATGGAGGCTAAACAGTACGTTACTAAATAACCAAGAGATCACTGAAGAAATCAAAGAGGAAATCAAAAAATACCTTGAGACAAATGACAATGAAAACACGACGATCCAAAACCTATGGGATACAGCAAAAGCATCCCATAGTTTTAAGAGGGAAGTTTATAGCTATACAAGTCCACCTCAGGAAACAAGAAAAATCTCAAATAAACAATCTAATGTTACACCTAAAGGAACTAGAGAAAGAAGAACAAACAAAACCCAAAGTTAGCAGAAGGAAAGAAATCATAAAGATCAGAGCAGAAATAAATGAAATAGAAACAAAGAAAACAATAGCAAAGATCAATAAAACTAAAAGCTGGTTCTTTGAGAAGTTAAACAAAATTGATAAAGCATTAGCCAGACTCATCAAGAAAAAGAGGGAGAGGACTCAAATCAATAAAATTAGAAAGGAAAAAGAAGTTACAACAGACACCGCAGAAATACAAAGCATCCTAAGAGACAACTACAAGCAACTCTATGCCAATAAAATGGACAACCTGGAAGACATGAACAAATTCTTAGAAAGTTATAACCTTTCAAGACTGAACCAGGAAGAAATAGAAAATATGAACAGACCAATCACAAGGAATGAAATTGAAACTGTGATTAAAAATCTTCCAACAAACAGAAGTCCAGGACCAGAAGGCTTCACAGGTGAATTCTATCAAACATTTAGAGACGAGCTGACACCCATCCTTCTCAAACTCTTCCAAAAAATTGCAGAGGAAGGAACACTCCCAAACTCATTCTCTGAGGCCACCATCACCCTGATACCAAAACCAGACAAAGGTACTGCAAAAAAATTACAGACCAATATCACTGATGAATATAGATGCAAAAATCCCCAACAAAATACTACCAAACAGAATCCAACAACACATTAAAAGGATCATACACCATGATCAAGTGGGATTTATCCCAGAGAGGCAAGGATTCTTCAATACATGCAAATCAATCAATGTGATACACCATTTAACAAATTGAAAAAGAAAAACCATATGATCATCTCAATGGATGCAGAAAAAGCTTTTGACAAAATTCAACACTGATTTATGATAAAAACTCTCCATGAATGTGGGCATAGAGGGAACCTACTTCAACATAGTAAAGGCCATATATGACAAAGCCACAGCAAACATCATTCTCAATGGTGAAAAACTGAAAGCATTTCCTCTAAGATCAGGAAGAAGACAAGGATGTCCACTCTCACTGCTATTCTTCAACATAGTTTTGGAAGTCCTAGCCACAGCAATCAGTGAAGAAAAAGCAATAAAAGGAATACAAATTGAAAAAGAAGAAGTAAAACTGTCACTGTTTGCAGATGACAGGATACTCTACAGAGAGAATCCTAAAGATGCCACCAGAAAACTACTAGAGCTAATCAATGAACTTGGTAAAGTTGCAGGACACAAAATGAATGCACAGAAATCTCTTGCATTCCTGTACACTAATGATGAAAAATCTGAAAGAGAAATTAAGGAAACACTCCCATGTACCACTGCAACCAAAAAATAAAATACCTAGGAATAAACCTACCTAGGGAGACAAAGACCTGTATGCAGAAAACTGTAAGACACTGATGAAAGCAATTAAAGATGATAGCAACAGATGGAGAGATATACCATGTTCTTGGATTGGAAGCATCAATATTGTGAAAATGACTCTACTACCCAAAGCAATCTACAGATTCAATGCAATCCCTATCAAATTACCAATGGCATTTTTTTACAGAACTAGAACAAAAAAGCTTAAAATTTGTGTGGAGACACAAAAGACCCCGAATAGCCAAAGCAGTCTTGAGGGAAAAAAATGGAGCTGGAGGAATCAGACTCCCTAACTTCAGCCTATACTACAAAGCCACAGTAATCAAGACAATATGGTACTGGCACAAAAACAGAAATATAGGTCAATGGAACAGAATAGAAAGCCCAGAGATAAACCCACGCACCTATGGTCAACTAATCTATGACAAAGGAGGCAAGGATATACCATGGAGAAAAGACAGTCTCTTCAATAAGTGGTGCTGGGAAAACTGGACAGCTACATGTAAAAGAATGAAATTAGAACACTCCCTAACGCCATACACAAAAATAAACTCAAAATGGATTAGAGACCTAAATGTAAGACCAGACACTCTAAAATTCTTAAAGGAAGACATACGAAAAACACTCTTTGACATAAATCACAGCAAGATATTTTTTGATCCACTTCCTAGAGTAATGGAAATAAATACCAAAATAAACAAATGGGACCTAATGAAACTTCAAAGCTTTTGCACAGCAAAGGAAACCATAAACAAGATGAAAAGACAACCCTCAGAATGGGGGAAAATATTTGCAAAGGAAGCAACTGACAAATGATTAATTTCCAAAATATATAAACAGCTCATGCAGCTCAATATTAAAAAAACAAACAACCCAATCCAAAAATGGGCAGAAGACCTAAATAGACATTTCTCCAAAGAAGATATACCACTGGCCAAGAAGCACATGAAAAGCTGCTCAACATCATTAATTATTAGAGAAATGCAAATCAAAACTACAATGAGGTATCAGGTCACACCAGTTAGAATGGGCATCATCAGAAAATCTACAAACAACAAATGCTGGAGAAGGTGTGGAGAAAAGGGGACCGTCTTGCACTGTTGGTGGGAATGTAAATTGATACAGCCACTATGGAGAACAATATGGAGGTTCCTTACAAAACTAAAAATAGAATTACCATAGGACCCAGAAATCCCACTACTGGGCATATACCCAGAGAAAACCATAATTCAAAAAGCCACATGCACCCCAATGTTCATTGCAGTACTATTTACAATAGCCAGATCATGGAAGCAACCTAAATGCCCATCGAAAGATGAATGGTTAAAGAGGAAGTGGTACATATATACAATGGAATATTACTCAGCCATGAAAAGGAACAAAATTGGGTCATTTGTAGAGACGTGGATGCATCTAGAGACTGTCATACAGAGTGAAGTAAGTCAGAAAGAGAGGAACAAATATCATATATTAACGCATATATGTGGAACCCAGAAAAATGGTAAAGATGAACCAGTTTGCAGAGCAGAAATGGGGACACACATGTAGAGAACAAACTTATGGACACCAAGGGGGGAAAGCAAGCAGGAGGTGGGGGTGGTGGTATGATGAATTGAAGGATTGGGATTTACATGTATACACTGATGTGTATAAAATGGGTGACTAATAAGAAAAATATAAATAAATAAATAAACATTTAAAAGAGAGAGAGAAAAAAAAAAAAACCATAGTCAGTGCTTGGGGGCCTTTGTTCTCTTGTTCTCTGTTTACTGTCTTTCCCTTCTGTAACTGATTCTAGGTACACAGTTTCAGTCCTAGAAATGGTGCTCTAGAAAGGACACAGATTGTGTATGGTGAACCTAGGAGATTCTAGCAGGAAACTGTAAGCTCCATGAAGGCAAAGGTTGGGCCCAGTAACCTTCTAGAACTCTGTTAGGACCGTGTCTGTTTGTTTGTTCTTTATTCATCCATCCATCCATCCGTCCATTAATCCAAATAAATATTTTGGGGGGCCTATCCCGTGCCATGCCCTCTTCCAGGCTCTGAGAATTCAGCAGAGAACAAGACAGACATGAGCCTTCCCCCTGTTATGCTCTAGTGAGGGAGACAGAATAAACAAGTCAACAAATACATGCTCTAATATTTAAATGAACTAATGACTCTCCTTCAAACCTGGTTTTGAAAAAACAATGAAAGTAACAGGTCCTATAGGAATTTTTTTTTTTTTTTTTTTTGTGATGTGTGGGCCTCTCACTGTTGCGGCCTCTCCTGTTGCGGAGCACAGGCTCTGGACGCACAGGCCCAGTGGCCACGGCTCACGGGCCCAGCTGCTCCGCGGCATGTGGGATCCTCCCAGACCGGGGCACGAACCCATCTCCCCTGCATCGGCAGGCGGACTCCCAACCACTGCGCCACCAGGGAAGCCCTATAGGAATTATTAGTGCAAACAGCTACCTTGACATGTAGCTGACACATTAATGAGCATCTTTTTCTTGAACTGAACCCAATTTTGCTGAAATATTCCTTTCAGTTATTCTCCCATTTCAGAGCTTTCCTGAGAAAATGACATGTCTTTTTCAGGTACATGGACGAGGCTGAATTATTCCCACATACCTTTGTTTTTTTTGGCCGTACCACGCGGCTTGCAGGATCTTAGTTTCCTGACCAGGGATCAAACCCAGGCCTCCAGCAGTGGAAGCACAGAGTCCTAACCACTGGACTGCCAGGGAGTTCCCCACATACCTTTTTTTTAATAATTGAAATATATTTGACATAGAATATTATATAATTTCCACATATCTTTGAATATCAGCTGGTCCCAATTTGAGTTTTATTTAAAGTGGCTGCCGATATCTGGGGGAAAAAATGTTTTTTACAAAGAAATTATCTAGAAATAATTATACTGATGCATCATGCTGTTGCCTCCCCTACCCCTGGAGCTTCACTTATAACTGAAGAAGAATATTTTATAGCAAGGCATATATGAACCAGAGGCTCCATCGGTTTGAACTCAAATCGAGTTTCATCCACTGACATTTTAGTTTCTTAACTATTCTACTGCCTGCAGAGCATTCCACCAGAAGTATAAGCCACATGGCAGGTTGATTTATGGTTCTGATTACTTTATGTGTTTTCCCTGGTCCCCGAAGATGTGTGCATAATGATTTGCTCTCAGAGATGTTCGATCCGCTACAATATCACTAGAAAATTCTTACCTCCATGTGCTCTTATACGCCTGTGCTAATTAGAAGCCAAATTATCATCCTGAAACAATCACTCCTCCTAGCACTCTTAACTTTCTTATGATTCAGTGCCCATTTTATTACACAGCTTAACAGACATTAAACATCTTGGAATTTATGCCATTACAAACAATATGGATATTTATTTTGATAGTAAAAGTATCAAAGAGGTTTGAAGACTCTGGAGTTTTCCAGCAATCCGAAATCCTAAAACTCTGACACTCAGATTGAAATATTTTCAATCTGTCAAAACCACTGGAGTCTTAGGGGGGAACGTATGTTTTCCCTTCTGGAAGTTTGTCTCTGTGTGTCCTATCTCTGGTATCATGCAAATAAAAGCATTAAGCTGAGAAGAGCTTACAAACACTTTCAGTGTTCCAAGGACCTTTTATGGAAAAGTTGTAGTTCCCCCCATCAGAGAAAAGTAAGATGTGAAAGAATTTTTTTACTCAAAGTTTCCAAAGCACAAACATGCAAAAGTATAGCCTTGGGGAGAATGGGGGACAGAGTGGCCTGTGTCCCCACAACTTCTAGCATAGACCCCCCCAATAATGTCTCAGGTGCCCCAAGGAAAAGGTAAGTGTAACTGCTCCAAATGTCATAGACTCTGAACCATGATGGTGCATGAAACGATTCAGAAAACTTGTGAGACCTTGACGCTTCTGTTAATTCTACCAGAGTAATAATGACAAGATTTCCAAGGACACAAACCAAGACCAAAGGCTGTGAGCGCCACCTGGTGGCCATATCAGCACACCCGAACTCCATTACCTGGGCATGCCCACCACCTCCCCCCAATCTTTTTTTTTTTTTTTTTTTTTAGTGTGATGCCTGCAACCTGGTCTGATGGTAAACAGGGAAATTCCTGTATTTCTTCTTTTGGAAGGATTATTTTTATTTAAGATACTGAGTCTCTATTTACTCTTATAACAGTTATTTTTAATTTAATGCACGTTTTTAAGTTTAAAAAGGGAGCTGCTTCTACGAAAAATGCTAAGAAATTATAGTGGGGCTAGCCAAGAGACATGGGAAAAATGGTGAAAGTGGTATATGAATGACTGGAGTTTAGGAACTCTCTTAGGGTGGGGTTGCCAGATAAAGTAAAGACACCCATTTAAATTTGAATTTTAGAATTTCGTTTTAGTGTGTGTCCCAAATATTGCATGGGACACATTTGCACTAAAATATTATTCATTATCTGAAATCCTATTTTAACTGAATATATTTTTTTCTGCCCCTAAATCTAGCAAACTTACCTTAGGAGAACAAAGAAATTGCACCCAGGACTTCCCTGGTGGCACAGTGGTTAGGAATCCGCCTGCCAGTGCAGGGGACACGGGCTCGAGCCCTGGTCCAGGAAGATCCCACATGCCGCGGAGCATCTAAGCCCGTGCCCCACAACTACTAAGCCCTCGTGCCACAATTACTGAAGCCCTAGCGCCTAGAGCCCATGCTCTGCAACAAGAGAAGGCTCTTCAATAAGCCTGTGCACCGCAACAAAGACCCAACGCAGCCAAAAATAAATAAATAAAATAAATCAATTTATTTTTTAAAAAAGAAAAGAAATTGCACCCTTCCCCTTGTCACTTCCATTTTGATCTATCAAAACAAGCTAGTGGGGCTTCCCTGGTGGCGCAGTGGTTGGGAGTCCACCTGCCGATGCAGGGGATGCAGGTTCGTGCCCCGGTCTGGGAAGATCCCACATACTGCGGAGCGACTGGGCCCGTGGGCCATGGCCACTGAGCCTGCACGTCCAGAGCCTGTGCTCCGCAATGGGAGAGGCCACAACAGTGAGAGGCCCACGTACCGCAAAAAAAAAAAAAAAAACAAGCTAGCTCTTGTCCTGTCTACGGATTGCGTGGCATTTATGCCCCAATAAACGTGTCCCTGTGGGAGTACTGAGGCCTGACATCTGAAAAATCACAGGGCAAAGGCCCACAGTGCACCTTGAGGTGGGAAAGTCCTGGCCAATCAGAACAAGCAGTCTGGCCACATCAGACCGAGAGGGAGGGGGTTCCGGGCACAGCTCTCTTTCCCGGCCTCTCAGGTACCTGCTCTGTGGAGGCCGAGGCCTGGCAGCTACTTTCGGGCCCTTACCAATGTTGCCTTTGATGGAGAGCCTTATGCACCCCACGTGTAGACCTAGACCCCTGGAGGGGGGCCCGCCCTTGAGGGGGCTCTGAGACATGGACTTAGAGGGTGCTCACAGCAGCCATAGATAGAGCCGGCCTGTGGTCCTCCCACCCACTATTCCTGTATTTCCTCTTTTTCTTTTTTTTTTTTTTTTTTTTGTGGTACGCGTGCCTCTCACTGTTGTGGCCTCTCCCATTGCGGAGCACAGGCTCCGGACGTGCAGGCTCAGCGGCCATGGCTCACGGGCCCAGCCGCTCCGCGGCACGTGGGATCTTCCCGGACCGGGGCATGAACCCGCGTCCCCTGCATCGGCAGGCAGACTCTCAACCACTGCACCACCAGGGAAACCCCTGTATTTCCTCTTAATAACAACCACACTGGCGTTTAAGTGAGCCTGGCAAGGCTTACAAATGCACACATAAAGATTACCAACTACCTTTCCCAGAGACGTACGAGGGAACCTGAAGCTAAAACACCCCATGAGGGCTTCCCCGGTGGCGCAGTGGTTGAGAGTCCGCCTGCCGACGCAGGGTACACGGGTTCGTGCCCCGGACCGGGAAGATCCCACATGCCGCGGAGCGGCTGGGCCCGTGAGCCATGGCCGCTGAGCCTGCGCGTCCGGAGCCTGTGCTCCACAGCGGGAGAGGCCACAACAGTGAGAGGCCCGCGTACCGCAAAAAAAAAAAAAAAAAAAAAAAACCCAAAACAAAACCAAAAAAACACCCCGTGGGTAGTCAGAGGAGAGGACCGTCACAGCTCATCCCCCTGTCCCGTGTGCCAGGCATGATCTGAGCACTTGTACACATGCTAACTTATTAAAATACTTCTAACAATCCTATCAGGTTGGGACTACCATCACCCCGCGTACAGACTGAACAAAAGGAAACAGAAAATGGTGTCCTCCTTGTGTTCACAAAGCCCGTTAACTGGCAGAGACAGGACTTGAAGGCCACAGTCCAGCTCCCGAGTCCATGCCATGCCTTACAGCCTCCAACTTCTCACGCTCATTCCTAGAGCCACCTGGGAAGGAGGAACCAGGCAACTAAAGACTGGGTTTGAATCAGACTCCACGTCTGACCAGCCGCGTGATCCCGAGCAGGGGGCCTCGCCTCTCTGAGTCTCAACCTGGCTCCCTTGCAAAATGGGCACATTCATGGGAACGTCAGCCTTCAGCAACGCTGTGACTAGTATCAGTGTAGCATGTGTGAACGGGCTTTGTAAACTCTGGAGTGTTCTGTGAGGTATAAACTACCCTCTCTTCTCATTAGAGGGAATTCATTTCATAACCTGCTCCCGGCTCTTGAACTTTGCTGTGCATCCAGTCAGTGCTGGATGATCTGGAACCAACAGCTGGTCTATTTATGGCTGAAAACCCACAGGTCATAGGAAGACAGCAGCACCCGAGCCCCTGGGTGGCCACAAAGATAAGGTCTGTGTCTCGAGGACCGATGACGTGGTGGTCACTGAAGGAACAGGCCCCTCCTGCCCCTTCCACTAGTGACAACTGAAAACCTTGGTTTCCCCAACACCCCGATCCAAGATCAACCCGACTCTTTGCCCAACATTGGAGAAGTACCGGCGTGTCCTGCAGGCCTGGCTGGCCCCCTCTGACTGTGTGTTGCCTCCTTCCACAGATCAGTGCCCTACAGCAAGGCTACAACCAGGTGCTGTGCCAGACCCTGTCTGAGAGAAACTTAGAAATCACCTCCCTGAAGCACGAGGCCGAGAACTTAAGGAGGGAGGCCGCCATCACGTCAGGTGAGGCCCTTCTGCATTCAGGCCCCAGAGCTTCTGCCCTCCCCCTGCAGACATCACCAGTCAACCAGCACACCTGTGCCCGTGACCTGGGTGCAGCCTCAGGGATCACCCGTGTCGGTGCATTAGAGTTCTCCCTCAGTGGAGGTTTCTTGGCACCCAGTTCCAAGGGCAGGGCCTGGTAAATATTTGAGAGAATGGTATCTCTTGGCTACAAGGTCTCCTGAGCACTGGCCCCACCAGGGAGAACACAGGTCGCCTTGTGGCTTGGGTGGTTCCACAAAGCAGCCTGAGTGCAAACTAGAGCGTGGACAAAATGGGGTCACTCCTTTAAGGCACCCATGGTCTCACCCATTTCAGCCGAGTGCACTTGGGCCCAAGGGAAACCATTTTCTAATTTGATCCGAGGTGGTTGCCTGATAAAGGGCTTGGGCTGGGAGAGGAGCAGCCAGCGCACAGCTGTGGCTGAGCTTTGATTCCCTGGATTCCTTCATTGCTTCCACATGTTTCTTGAGCTCCTACTAGGTGTCAGGCCCCGTTCCAGGCTCCGGGGAGGGAGAGCCAAGCAAGACAGTCAGATTCCTGTGCTCACAGATTCGGGAGGGGGTGACAGACAATAAAAGTAAACGGATGAATAAACAAGCCCACTTCAGAGAGCAGTGGTGCTGTGGAGAAAATAAACTGTGTGTCGTGGTGGCCAGCGCTTCAAGGGGGGAGGCCAAGGGGGGCCAGCTTAGTGGGTGTGCAACCATGGAACTCAGGTGGGACTTGAACCCGTGGGCTGGGACTCGAACCCAGTCAGAACCCACCATCTTTTAATCGAGATCACGCATCTGGTCTCGGGACTTAATAAAGCTCAGGTTCTTTATGTCTCATCGCAGAAAGAATTCAGTGAGAGACAAAGTAAGAAGTGGATTTCTTTAGAGAGAAACACACTCCACAGACAGAGTGTGGGCCATCTCAGAAGGCTAGAGGCCCCCAAATATGGGGCAGTTAGTTTTTATGGGCTGGGTAATTTTATAGGCTAATGAGTGGGAGGATTGGGACAACTCTAATATTTTGGGGAAGGGGCGGGGATTTCCAGGAATTGGGCCAACACCCACTTTTTTTTTTTTTTTTACAGTACGCGGGCCTCTCGCTGTTGTGGCCTCTCCCGTTGCGGAGCACAGGGTCCGGACGTGCAGGCTCAGCGGCCATGGCTCACAGGCCCAGCCGCTCCGCGGCATGTGGGATCTTCCCGGACCGGGGCACGAACCCGTGTCCCCTGCATCGGCAGGCGGACTCTCATCCACCGCGCCACCAGGGAAGCCCCACCACCCACTTTTTGACCTTTATGGTCAGCCTGGGAACTGTCCTGGTGCTGGTGGGTGTGTCATTTCGCTCACGTATTACAATGAGCCTGTAATGAGGCTCCAGTTCCCCTGGAAGTCGAATCTTACGCGCCCTTGGACCTGGCCGATTCTAACCAGTCCATGTTGCATCCTCCACGGCTGTGTCCTTCTTTTAGAGAGGACCTGTTTCAGGAGGGCAAGGACAAGCCAAGGGCAAGAGAGGCTGCGTGGAGTGAACAGGGGATTGTGGGTCTGCGCAGGGTCGGGGGTCTGGGTTTTTATTCCAAGGGTGTTGGGAATCCAGTGGAGGTTTTTAAGCCAAAACTGACATGTCTAGAGACCTGAAGAGGATGGGACCACTCACAGACGAGGGGAGGGAGAGAAGCAGGTGACAGGGAGGAGGCAGTGAGCCTCGGAGGGGCACATCACTCTGAAAGCAGCCAGCACGTAGCAGGAAACATGCCCACAGCTGTAGAAGCCAGGCATAGCATTGAGTCGCACGTGAATCCCCGTCTCTGTATGAATCTGTGCTTTTCTTCTGCCTCACTCTGTAACTTAATCACACCCACACCCACCCCCTGCTGCCCCCAGGTCTCTGCTTATGCTCCTCCCTCACTTGGGATGTCCTCAGATATTTTCTGAGCACCTCCCCCAGGCTAGGTGCTGTTCTGGGCACCAGGAATGTAAGGATGAACTCGCTGGTCCTCACCTTCCTCCCGTATGTCGGCCAGTGAAACCTCATCCAAGCATCAAGCCTGTCTCAGATCCCACCTTCTCCGATCAGGGAGTCGGACAGACCTGGGTTGGGATAACGCTTGAGATGGGCTGGACCCACTCAAAGTGTGGCAAGCCCCAGAGGGATTTCCAAGTAACTGAACTGTGTCCTGGAGGCAAAGCTCATTTTTAAAATGAAATTCTGGAGCATTTTGTGCTTTATTTCATAGACATTCTTGATTGATACCTACCACTAAAACTGGGCCTGATGTTCTTTCAAGAAAAGAACCGTATGAGATAACCCTATACCACTGCATTTATGCACCCTTCTTCCCACTTTTATTCAAAATGATACTACAATGCAAGAGGGAAGAGATATGGGGAGATATGTATATGCATAACTGATTCACTTGGTTATAAAGCAGAAACTAACACACCATTGTAAAGCAATTATACTCCAATAAAGATGTTTAAAAAAAATGATACTACAGTAATGGAGTAGTTATCTATTGCAGCATAACAAGTTACCCCAAAATGTAATGGATAAAACCCCAACCAATATTTATGATCTCCCCCAGTTTCTGTAGTTTAGGAATTTGAGCGGGGGGTGACTTAGTTCTCATGAGTTGCAGTCAAGATATCGGCTGGGGCATCAGTCATGTCATCTAAAGCCTCGCAGGGAGCCGGAGGATCCCCCTTCAGAATGGCTGCTCATGTGGCTGTTGGCTGGAGGCCTTAGTCCCTCAGCACACATGCTTCTCTCTAGGGTTGCTTGAGTGTCCTCACGACACAGCAGTTGGCTTCCCCCAGAGTGAGTGATTCAAGAGGGAGCAAAGAGGAGGCCACAGTGTCTTTTATGACCGAGCCTGGGAGGAAACAGTCCGTCATTTCCACAGTATCATATTGGTTACCCATGGCAGCCCTATTCAGGGTGGGAGGGGCTACACAGGGCATGAATTCTAGGTGGCAGGGATCATTGGGGCCATTTTGGAAGCTGGCTGCCAAGAAAAATAATAGGCGCCCTGGAACAAACAGAATTTAGCCACTTTGTGTTCTTGGGACATACCGTCTCATTTGACCCTTACAATAACTCTGTGTGGGACAGACAGTGGGAGGTGAAATAGCTTGTCCAAGACCACCAAGCTAATAAGTGGTAGAGAGGGGTCCAAACTCAGAGGACTGTGAAACCAACCACCCCATCAATAGCGTCCAGCAGTGCCCTCTGCCACATGCCCGTCTCCTGGCATCTGGAGAAGAATTCCTGGACCTTCCCTGTGCTGGGCCTTTGTTCCCCAGGCCCATGGTGTGGCCTCTACTCCCAGCTTTGCCTGGCCTGTGCCCACAAGGGCCCCCCAAAGGCTTCTCCTCTCGCTGGTGCTGACCGCCCCTCATTCTCACTGAAGCCTCAAACCCTGTTCTGTGGACTTTGCTCTCATTCCCATTCCTGCACTTGGACCCTTGGAAAAAGCCTCCCCAGTTCTAGGCGGGCACCAGTGGTGGCCCAGGCTTGGAAGGTCTTGTCCGAACGTTGGCTGACAGCCATGGTGTTGCCAATAATCCTTCCTACCTCTTTGACCTCCATGAGTCTTTTGTTTTGGTTTGGTTTGGTTCTTTTACAGAGATGGTGTCATCTTTGCAAAGAGACGTGTTAGTAAAGGATGGTCAAGTTCAACAACTAAAACAGGAGGTGAATCAACTGAAAAGTGAGAACAAAGAAAAGGATCACCAGCTCGAAGCCCTCAGCTCCAGAGTGAGTGTCGGGTCATCAGCAAATTGTAGCTGCGAAAAGCAGACACAGTGGAGTCACATGACACACGGTGGTGAGATGAGGCCAGTGCCCAAGGACACAGGGAGGGTAGCTGCTGGGCAGGTGGCCAACTTCTCTGAAGCCTTTCAAAGGACAGCGTGTATGTGGCTCAGAATAAGCATAATAGATTTTCAAATCCAGCAAACATTTTCTAACCCCTATTATAAATGAGTTTGTTTAATCCCAGCAACAAACACACCTATGAGCATATACTGCCAGTACAAAGTTTAACATTAAACAGAATATGATCTCTCTGTGAGCAAGGATGACCACACGGCTGCATCATGGTCCCAGCACCACTGGTTCTCATAATTGTCTTCAAAGCAGAATGTTTGAAGATCCAGATGCAAACACGCAGACTCTCGTTTCTTCCTTAGACTTTAGTGTGTAGAATGTCTCTATGGAAGATGAACGTGGTAGGCAAGCAAAGAGCTTTTTACATGTAACTTTGACTATTTGCAAATCTTGCCTTCAATGCTAACTTTAGAATCCTGCCTCTATAGGATAAGATTTCTCAGTATTTGCATGATGTGCCTGTTTCTGTGAGTCAAGGTAAAACCTCAAAGCTTTCCTCTCAGGTGGCAACTCAGAGATTCCCAGAGGCTACCCGATAGCTAGGTCTTCATGGGGGTGGGGTGAGAACAGATCTTGAGGTTCCAAGGAAAAAGCACAATAAGTAATACCTGGTACGTCGTACCATACCCAGTTTGGAGCTAGTGAAAGGCACTGCACGAGCTTTGTGATCAGACAGACCAGGGTCCTATCCCAGAGCTTTCTTTCATTGTAACTTATTTGGCCTCCATTTCCCCATCTGTGAAATGGGGATGACAAAATCGTTTTCCGAGAAGTGGGAGGCTGGTTTTAGTTGTGCTCTTCTGCCTCTGCCCCGGGTCAGCTGCCTGGCCAAGCCCTCTGCATTCGTTTCTCCCAAGCAGAGTGTCTTCCCAGGCATGTGCTATAGCTGTTTTATGTGGTGTATGCGTGTGTGTGTGTGTGTGTGTGTGTGTGTGTGTGTGTTGGGGACGGGAAGGGGATGCAGAGCTGGTGCTAAGTAGAAGGAATCTGCAAAGACAGCACCTGCTTGGCTCTTCTACCTCCTGAAGTGCATTTGGATGATTTATGTCCCCGTTTCCCCTTCCTCGTTGACCTCGGAATGAGGTCCCTTCTCCTCTAGACTGTGCTGGCCAATAGCACAAGGGCTCGTCACCACCAAGGGTACTGCTCTTGTGAACATTTGAGATGCCTTTTTTTTTAATGACATACATCATGTGTGTTAATTTTAGAAAAATAAGTAGATGACATTGAGAAGAAAAAATAAAAAGAGAGGAGAGGAAATGCTACCTTGAGAAATCAGTGTTAATATTTTCATGTATGTTTTTCCAGTCTTGTTTCTATATATTGCCTAGAAATCAATCAATCAATCATTTTATAGTGAATTTATACTTTGCACATTTTTAAAATTTTTAAATACTTACTATTTTCCTGTGCTAATAAATCAACACTCTTATCATTCGTCTTAAAAGCTACATACTTTCTCCTGGATGTACCCAGTGTTATAAAGTGGTCTGCTGTTCTAAACAACACTTGGGTTGTTTCCTCTTTTTTTTTTTTTTCTTCCACTGTTATGGACAATTCTGTGAAGAGCATCCTTGAAACTACAGATTTACTTATTTCTCCAGTCATTGTCCTTAAGGTACATTCCTAAAGTGGGAATTGCTGGGTCAAAAGAAGGCACACCCATCCTTATGCCCTTAATGCCTGTTGCCGAGCCGCCCTCGGGCAAGACAGCTCCGTTTACCCCTCCACACCAGTCGGGGCAGTTGTGTCTTTGAGATGCAACCTGCACAAAAGCCCTAAGATGGACCCAAGCTCACTGGCTCGGCCCCCTCCACCCTCACCGGTCACAGCGTGAAAACATCCCAATTCCTGCACCCTAAGTACCCAGACTCTACAAAGCTGGATTTCCCCTGCGGTGAAGTTTGCTGGCTTTTGTAGAGGAATTTAAACGCTCTATTCCTCAGAACTCATGAGAGGGGTGAACTGGGAATGACTGCAGGATCCCGTGCTCCCATCACACAAATGGTCTCGCCTCTCAGAATTCAGAGGTGTGATTGGGTTATACAGCAGGAAACACTCCTGAGCGTGAACACAGGTACTTGGGACCCCCAGCCAAGCCCCCGTGGCCTTGTCCTTTTTCTCCACAGTGCTCAGTGCTGAAAGAAGAGTTACAGAAGGAAGATGCCCAGAAGGAGAAGTGGGAAGCCCAAGAGAAAGAGTTAAAACTCTGCAAAACCGTGCATTGAACCTCCTGACCCCTAGGTGTCCACTGAAAGCCTAGATTGTGGCCTTGAGGGTTTTGGAGGGGTTCCTTGGCCCATTAGCTAGCACAAGCTCTGGGGCTTTCTGGGTGTTTGTCTGTTAATGTAGTCTCCTAATTCTTTGATTTGCTGGCCTCAAAGAGATGGGTGAAAAGACCATGGAAAACACACTCTCCCCAGATTTTCTGGGCAGTTGACTCAAGGCCCCTCATCAGGTTTCCCCTGGGGAAAGGCACGGGAGGTGGCCACCATATGCTGCTAGAAATTCACCGTGGTCCCTACCCCTGGACTTGTGATGCCCAGACTTTCATGATCCACTGTCACAAGTTTTATCACAGCCCTGAGCACTGTTATTAACACAACTCTTCTTGAAGTATTTTTACTTAAATACATTCAATTTTACAACAATTCATAAAAACAAAATAAAAAGCAAATGCATCACTGGCCTTGTATGGAAGGTGAACATAAAAATGAATACAATGAAAAGATGACCACTAAATGTAAATGTTCACCCCCTGTACCGGCCCGAACCCTCGTGCACATCACCAGGCATACGTTTTCCATCCGTTGGGAAGGACGGTGCCTGGGACGGGGGGAGGAGATGTGTGTTCTTCTCTCTGTCAGGAGCACACTTCTCTGCCTCAAATGAGAAAAAAGAAAAATGTCATTGTTCTTTTCCTCCAAACTGTGCCCATTGTGTCTTCCAAACAGCCCTTATTTAGATTGAACTCAAAAATATACCCCAAGGAAAGAGATTCTAATGAGTGGATAGGTATCTTGTACTGTTTAATCCAGGATCCATGCTGATCTTCAAAAGAAACTCAAATTTTCCCCCACCCAGCCCTTTCATTGCATCCGTTGAAAGAAAGTCTACTTTGCCTCAAAGATGTGGAATTGTCCCCCAAGGGAAGGAATTAAGCGAATGCCAGACTAGGTTTCTGCCTTAATGAACCAGATGAAATGAGTTCTGAAGTTGACTTCCCTGTTGTTGGAACTCTTTCAGCAAATCCATGACATGGAAAAAGAAATAAGGAGGCTCAGGGTAGAGCTGAAAATGAGCAGTACCGAGCAGAGCCTCATCTCTATGACGCTGCGGGAAAAGAGCAAGGTATGGCAGGGACAGGTCGGCCTGGGAACCACTCTGGGGCAGGCACTCCACCTGCATCATCTCTGTTCATCCTCACAATGACCCCATGCGGTCTATACTGGTATGAACCCCACTTTACAGTCGGGAAAACTGAGGCTCACAGAGGTGAAGGAAGTTATCCAAGCTCACTTGCATAAAGTAGTTGTGGCAGAACTTGAATCCAGGTCTGCCTGACTCCAAAGCTCCTGTGTGTAACCACTACCCTAGACTGCCTTCAGATCTTAATTGTGAAATTATCTAAGAAAGAATTGATCCATTAAATCAAGTTTGCCAATGATGTTGTTCCAACTTAAATTCTCATATTGATTTTTTTTTGTCTTTTTGTTCCATCATTGAGAATGTTTTTAAAAATCTCAACATGTTTGTCATTTGTGTGTTTCTTCTTTTAATATGAATGATGTTTGCTTTATATATTTTGAGGCTGTGTTACTAGGTGCATATAAATTTAGAATCCTAATACTTCCTGTAGAGCAAAACTTTAGATCATCATGAAATGTCCCTTTTCATCTCTAGTAGTGTTTCTCCCTTAATGTCTCCTTTGTCATTTAGCTTCATCACTGGCTTTCTGTTGGTTGGAGTTTTCATACCATATCTTTTTCATATGTTCTCTGTCAATTTTTGTCTTAAGGTTTAGACATATGCCTTCCAAATAGTGTATCATTTTTACAAAATCCAGTTTGACAATCTTTGACTTTTAGTCCATTTATATTATGTAATTACTCGTGTACTGGGGTTTCAATCTACCTTCTTGCTCAATACCAGTTGTACCATCTGTGCTATGTTCCTTTTTCTCTCCTTTCTTGCCTCCATCTGAGTGGGTGGTTTTCTCTCATTCCACTTTCCCCCTCTATTAGCTTGGAAATATTTCACTTTTTTACTATTCTTTTAGTAATAGTAAGACAATAGCATTCATCCTTGACTCACCAAAATCACACATTAATTAAGTTTGTCACTCTTCTACTATTCTCTTAGTAGTCATCCTGAAGACTACAATATGCATTCTTTTTTTTTTTGCGGTATGCGGGCCTCTCACTGTTGTGTCCTCTCCCGTTGCGGAGCACAGGCTCCAGACGCACAGGCTCAGAGGCCATGGCTCACGGGCCCAGCCGCTCCACGGCATGTGGGATCCTCCCGGACCGGGACACGAACGCACGTCCCCTGCATCGGCAGGCGGACTCTCAACCACTGCGCCACCAGGGAAGCCCTGCATTCTTAACTTACCAAGAGGCAATAGTAGTTGATAATTATGCCCTTCTCCTTGACAGTGCAATGAGTTTCAAACACCTTAACTTCACTTACCCCCTCCAGATTTATAAGCCATTGCTGTCATTTTCTAAACTCCTCTTGATAGTTAAAACCCCACAAGACATTATTAGTGTTTTTATATAGTCAGTATCATATCCGCACATTACCCTTACTGTTGCTTGTCTTTTCTGCATCTCTGATCACCCACCTGGGTTCATTTTTCTTGTGTCTGAAGAATAGCCTTTAATGTTTTCCCTCATTGTGGCTCTGCTGATGACAAATTCTCAGATGTGCCTGTGTGTCTGTCTGGAGATGTATATTTAACCTTCATTCTTAAAACACATTTGACTGCGTATTGAATTGTACAATGGCAATTCTTTTCTTTCAGCACATTAGATATAGCATTAGATATGTCACTATTGTCTTCTTGCTCCTATTATTTCTATTTAGAAGTCATCTGTAAGCCTAACTGTTGTACCTTTGCATAATCTGTCTTTTTCTCTGGTTGCTTTTAAGATTGTCTTTTCCCTTGATTTCCAGCAGTTTTATTATGGTTTATCTAGGTGTGGATTCAGTTTTATTTACCTCGTTCAGAGTTCATAGGGGCTTCTTGAATCCCTGGCTTGGTGTTTTGCCTTAGTTCAGGCGCTTGGGCTCTGTACCACACAGGCAGTGGGGAGCTACTAAGCCTCCTGAACAAGTGACTGATGCATTGACATTCGTGGACAGTAATCAGGGTGAAAATGATACTTACACTTTCTCATGTACTAGGCATTACCTTGAACATTTCATCTCTTCATCTTCACAACAGCGCTGTGATCTAGAAATCATCCTCTCCATTTTACAGATGAGAAAGTCAAGGCTACTAGTTACTAGTAAAGTAACTAGCCCAATGGCACAGTCGGTTTTGTCTGACTCCAGGTTCCTCTGACTTCAGTGACCCTGGCGTAGCAAACAGCCACATGCTACTGTTTACACTGAAATTAATGAAAATTAACTAAAATTTTTAATTCAGTTCCTCCGTCACACCAGCCCCATTTCGAGTGCTCGATCCCCAGGTGTGGCTGGTGGCTGCCGTATTAGACAACACAGCCTCGCTCAGAGTACCTGTACCGTTGCAGAAAGTTCTGTTGGACAGAGCTGCCTTACAGCTGGGTAACTCTCACAGTACCGTTAAGATTGCACTAGAAGAAACTAAACTCGAGACGAGGAGGCCAGTTGTCACAGTCCAGCTTGCATGTGAGAGGGACTGGAGGACAGGCGTGAGACCCCCGAGTGTGAGAGAGGGAGCAGGGCGGCCGCTGAAGGTGACTCTGAGGCTTGGGGACGGGAACGGGGGCTGTTCATGCAGAACACAAACAGGGGCAGAGTCCAAGGCTGGACTTGGCTTTTGCAGCACATGAAAAAGGCTGCTGACATAGAAGTCAGAGCATGTTTAGACCTGGGAGAAAACTAAGGCGCAGAGAGCTGAGATGACTTTTCCAAGGTAACGGACCTGGGTAGAGGCTCTTCCACTGGACCACACTACTCAGAAGAAAGCTCTTAAGGGCTTTTCTGGGTCTTTTATTACATCCCTGTGATCCCCCTCTTCAGATCCCTAAAAAAACAGCCTGTGAATTTGTTTCAGCACAAAAACTTTCCATTTATTTACGAGAGTTTGCCTCATTTCCTGTTAGTGCCAGGGCCCAGGGCTCAGCAGGTGCATCCAAGAATTGAGCAGCTGCGAGGCCTACACTGGCCAGCCAAGGGTAGCGTGGAGCACTCCCAAGCTTACCGTGCATTGACTGTTACCCAAGCAAGGGGGGAAAAGTAGGCAAGCTTCTCCACTTTAAATGCCTTCCTTTGCAGGCTGCAATTCTTAATAGACATTGCTTTAGCAAGCCTCCAGTGAGGTTACCACCAGTGAGTGTGCTCAAAGTGGTAACGACAAACAGTTATGATAATAAACCCAATCATAACATTTCCATGTACTCATCACGAGCTATTAGAACGAGACTGTACGGCGGACATTCCCGTCCACCTTTCATAGGTTACAACAGTACTTAACACACTCACAGAGCCCTTAAGCACTATTCCAAACATTGAATCCCCACAATAACTCTATGCAGTGATACTAGTATCATCATCCCCATTTGACAGATGAGGACACTGAGTCACGGAGCAGTGAAATAACTTTCTGAGTGTCGTACGGCTTGTTAGGGACCAAGCTGGGATGGGAGTGTGCGGTAGAAAATAGTTGAGCCCCGGGTGCAGAGCTCGGCCCTTTCCCGTAGCGGGCAACTCCCTGTGAGTTTGCCTCCACCCTGTGCATGCCTGTGACCCCTGCTGCTGGGCTGCAGCTGTCCCTACCCCTCAGGGACTCCCCCACTGCCATTAGCCCCCCCAGAAGAGTTTCCCCAGAGGGCATGATGATCACATTAGCAGCAAGCCCACGCTTTCATCATCCTTTCAGGTTGAAGAGAAGCTTCGGGAGGATTCCAGAAGGAAATTGCTTCAGCTGCAAGAAATGAGGAACAGAGAAAACCTCATTAAAGCCAATTTGGAAAGGGCAGTAGGTCAGGTAGGAGTGCTGCAGAGCCCCTTCACGGGCCCGTGCTCTCCACGGAATCCCGCACCCAAGCGGCCGGCAGGGATGAATGAGGAGGAAGACGGCCTGGCTTAGTTCACCTGCTTATCTCAGGGGCAGGGCTTTGTGCGGGTTCTGCGTCCCCATGGATTTCACTAAAGAGGCTTTTCCTTCTGGGAAGCTGCCCACTCCAGTGTTTGCTGTTGCCTGAGACCCTGACCAAGCAGCCAGTCCCAGCTCAAGGCCCACCCCAGTGAACCAGCTGTGCGGTTCCCTCTTGGGAAGGGTTTGAGCTCTTGACCCCGGTGGTGTTTCTAGCACTTTCACCTTCACATTTTTTGTCCTGACATTTACAGCCATCTTTCTTCCTCTGGGCCCCCAAACAGATGCTACAGTCAGTGTCCCCAGGGAAATGCCACATTTCTGTTTGTTTGTTTGTTTGTTTGTTTTGTTTGGCCGAACCGCATGGCTTGCAGGATCTTAGTTCCCCGACCAGGGATGGAACCTGTGCCCCCTGCAGTGGCTGCGTGGAGTCTTAACCACTGGAGCGCCAGGGAAGTCCTGCCACTTTTCATAATAAAGTAAAACCCAGAATACCACAGCTTATGCCAGATGGAGGTGGCCATTTCCCAGGCCTCTGACCCCAGATGGCCCAGAGGCCCTTCCTCTGACACGTGGCACAGACAGGAGGGCCAGAACATGCAAACGAGCCTTCACCAAAGGCTAAGGGAGAGCAAACGAGAACCCAAGACGGGGCACTGGCCCTCCAGGGCACAGCCCACCGAGGGCAGCCCATCTTGGACCCCCTCCACAAGGCATCCTCTCCTGGCAGCCACGGCTCCGGGGGGACCAAGAACGTTTTACGTGTATGTGTTTGTGCTTTTCTTTTTCTGGGAGAGTGAGTCCACCTCGTCACTCATTGGATGCTCAGAAGGATCTGTAAACCACCAAAAAAGGTTAAGAACCACGATCCTTAAAGGAGCCCTCCGTCCCACCCAGCCCAGCTTCCAAAGCCCTTGCGTTTGGTAGCATCCAAGCCTGAACCATCAGTGTGACCGGAATTTGTCCCACGTGCTGAACTTCAGAGGCACCCACAAGTTAAATGACGATGCTGACCCTCAGGCAGGTTTGAAAGCCTCTTCAACCAACTTCCACACCATCACCCCCGGTGTCCTTTCTGCTGCTGGGTGCTGACCCCTTAGCAAGGCAGAGAGCCCGCCAGCCTGGGCTTCCCTCCGTGCACCTGGGCTACCCCTCACCTTGCTGGCACTCTGCACCCACGGCGCACACCCGCTTTGAGGGCATGATCTGTGCCACTTGCCGAGCGCCTGGTCGTGGCTCTGGCCAGGGGTCATCCAGGAAGACCCTCAGAGACACTGAGATTCCTCCAGGTCTAGACTCGAGAGAGAAAGGACGAACGAGGCTTCTCTGCGCTGCCTGGGCCTTCCTGCTTCACCCCCTTGTCTCCACAGCCCGCTCCCGGCCTGAGGTCCTGCCCTTCCCCAGGCCAGTGACCACAGGACTCAGCCCATCGTCCAGCAGGACCTGTCCCTCCCCACCCCCACCCCCCACCCAGCAGTCCCGTAGGGCGCCTCTGGTGATAACGCGGGCCATTGCCCACAGGGCCCTCTCTACATAACCTCTTCCTCGGGCGAGCTAGGACCCTCCCTTGGCCATGAAACCAGCAGACGACCCAGAGTCCCTCCAATCACCCGGCTGGTTTCCGGCAGGATGACTGCAGAGGTGTCCTTAGGAGAGTCATAATTCCTCTACTTGGCTTCCCAGAGCTCCCTGGTGTGCAGCAGACTCCTGTGTTTTAGGACCTGTTGACGTTCTCATTGATTCAGTGGCCCTTGTGGTCCTTCGGGGCTCTGTTTTATAGCCTTTCATGACCACATTTTGCCAGTGAGCCAAAAACCCAGGCCAAGGGCCATCACGTTGGTAAATTTCCAAAGAAACTTGGGCTTCTTTGCCGTTCAGGTCTCATGAGCTTGGGGCATCTTGAACTCGTCATTCTAGAAGCCCTGATTTAAGTTAACTGCGTTGTTTCATCATCCGTAATATGAAGACACCAGCATCAGGGAGGCACTCAGTAAAAACTGCCTGAACTGAAGGAGAGGACTTTGAACATCTGACTTGACAGGTGTTTCTGTTATAAGCATTCGATGAACGTTTATTGAGTGCCTGCTGTGTGCCAGGCACGGCACCAGGCTCCGGGGACCTGGAGAGGAATACAGGAGACGTCGTCTTCAGGACACAAGGTCTAAGGAACAAAATGGCAGCAGGAAGCTCCTCCTTCTCTCCCCAGGCGCCCTTGCTGATGACACGAGTTACCCGGGCTGGCAGCCTCAGTGTTGATCTCACAGCCTGGTGCCAACGTAGCAATTACGGAAGAGCGCTCCTGTCCCTGGACTTCCCACTGGATAATTGGCAGCAAGTGGCTCTTCCGAGAGCCCGAGACGTGTGTGTGCTGACCGTGTGCGTCGGCTAGGTTAGGCGGGCACACCTGAAAAGTCATTAAAACCTGCTGTCCCCCTCTCTTGTGTGGGCACTGCCCCTTCCGGTGAGAGGTGAAGGTGTTAATTACCCATAATGGCCACTAAAGGCGTGCAGAGCCTTCTCACCGATTTCTCCCAGACCCAGCGATGGAGGCGCCTCCCCCAGCCTTGCAGCTGCAGCTGCGCCACTCACCTCATCCCCTTCCCTTTCTTTGTGCTGCAGCTGGAGCTTTTTAGAGGTCAGGTCCTCAAGGCCACCTGCGGACGAGTGAAACCGTTCCAGGACAAACCCGTCTCCAATCAGCAGGCTCGTCTCTCTTCCCCACTTCCTCCTTCAGGGACCTGGGGCTCCAGACACTGGGAGCATATGTTCCTGTTTTTTGTTGGTGGCACATATTTTTCACACTGTTGCTACTCCATAAAGTTTTGTTTTGATTTTCTGGGATTTCCTGGCTTTTAAAGTAAAAGCCAGTTAAACTCCCTTGCAGTGTTTCTGTGAAAATCAAACTAAACCACCCAGGACTGTGTCTGGTCGGCAGACCCACACGGTGAACCTCCGTTAGCCCCGTGAGGAAAGGGGCGGCCTCAGCATGGACGGTGTGTCCTCGCTCGTTCGTTCCTCCTGAAGTGGCAGATGGCAGTGAGGGTGGGCCTCTGGCTGTAACGATGCCTTATTATCCTTCCGTTTATCCTCTCCAACCCTGGGTGTCAGCGCGCGGGTCACAAGATCACACCACGGGCTTCTCTTGGACGACCTCCTTTTTAGGAGCCCACAGCATCAGGCTCAGCGTGATGAATCCCTCCCAGAATGCAGAAGAATCTAGAACACACTTGTGGCCACATGACAGGCCTTTGGCTCTTAAAAAACCATCTCTGATCCTGGGAAACATGCCCCGGTGACAGAGCCAATATCCACTCTCCAGAGCCATCCCCAAAACACGCCAGGACATCCCTCCTCCAAGCTTAAGCTGAAGCCCTCCAGGTTCCCTCCCCTAGAGCCACCCTGCATTTTAATTTATTGATTTATTTATTTTTGCTGGGTTGGGTCTTCGTTTCTGTGCGAGGGCTTTCTCCAGTTGCGGCGAGCAGGGGCCACCCTTCATCGCGGTGCGCGGGCCTCTCACTATGGCGGCCTCTCTTGTTGCGGAGCACAGGCTCCAACGCGCAGGCTCAGTAGTTGTGGCTCACAGGCCCAGTTGCTCCGCGGCATGTGGGATCTTATCAGGCCAGGACTTGAACCCGCGTCCCCTGCATCGACAGGCAGACTCCCAACCACTGTGCCACCAGGGAAGCCCCACGCTGCATTTTAAGTCTTTTTTTTTTTTCTTTTCCTCACCAGTTACTAGAGAAGATCACCAGGGTCACAGAGGACAATATCAACGTTTGACAGCAAAAGCGGACCCTGCAGAAGGAGATCCAGCTCAGCAGCTGCAAAGAGGAGGAAATCACCCAGAACATCAAGAAGCTGAAGACATCCTTAGACAGTTGCCAGGTGCCCCCTTCTCCATTCCTCAAATGTCCCCTGTGTCTCATTTTTGTGCTCCTTGTTCAGGAAATTGTCCAGCTCTGCTTTTACTCCACCTTTTCTCTTGTTGGAGAAATCTGTTTGAGATCAGAAAACAAAGGACCTCCAGAAATGCCTCCCAGGTGAACTTGATGTGGCCAAGGAGAAGCTGCCCGACACACTCCAAGTACTGCCTTTGGGAGGCCCCAGACCCCGGGGAAAAAAAAACAGCCCCGTGTTATTTCCAGAGAAACCAAAGAAACATTCTGCTCTTTATTTGCAGTTTTCTTTTCTGTCCCAGCAGTGGAAGGCTGCTCTTACCCTTATTGGACCAGAGGGTCTGGCAGAGCCCCCACTTCATGGCCCCCACGCAGGGATCCAGCTTATCACATCAGGCAGCTGCTTCTGCTTTCTCTGGAAATATGCAGCTACTATTTGGGGAGTCTGGGCAAATGTTGGCTTGTCAGCACTCTTTCAAATCAGGAAACCGCACTTTATGACCAGCTTGTGTGTTGATCTCAGCAGGAATTCCGTAGCCAAATTTGGTTCCCCTTTCAGCCAAATCGTCCTTGGCAATTTGACTTTGGAATTGCCTATACCTAGACAAAGGGTCTCTTTGACCATCCAGAGTCCCAATTAGAGTGCACGTGAAATAAAAGCTGCCTCCTTCCTTCTGCCCCCCAAAAAAGGGAAGTAGAACTGGGCCGTCACAGGGCGGCCAACATACGGCTCTGCCTGCTTCATGGGCCCGTCAAGAACACTGCTCTGTGCGGGTCACAACCGTCAGGTGCTATTTCTGGCGATGGTGCCTGGGCTCCTCACGACCTCATCTCTTTCCAGGCGTGCATGAAAATGTCTTGCTGTAGCAATGACCTGAAGAAGGAGGTCGACCTCCTGCAGCACCTGCAGGTCAGCCCACCTGTCTCAGGGCTCCAGAAGGTGGCGCTGGACACCTTGCGCCTGTCACTGTCCTGGCTGGAGGAAACAGAGCATCTCCTCCACGAGGTGGGGATCCAGTTCTCCAGCTCCGACAAAGGTGATTGAAACTCTTTTCTCACATAGTTACATGACTGAAATATTGCGTTGAATCTGATCACGATGGGACATCTGTTGAGGGAGGCTTCTTAGGTATGTGGCCAAGTGTTCCCTTCTCCAGACTTCACTTTACTTCACCACTTGAGAAGCAGCGTTCCTGAAAAAAGTACACAAGTGAGACGTGATTACTGGAGAAAAATGAGACGTGACAGAGGCAAAAGGAAAAATCGAAATTATGCTAAATCTTCTCTCTCAGAAGTAACCATATATATACATATATAGAGTAGAGACGTTTTTTAGAGCAGTTTTATGTTCATGGGAAAATTGAGAGGATGATACAGAGATTTCCCAGGTACCCCCTGTCCCCACTCATACACAGCCTCCCCCATTTATCAGCATCAGCACCAGAGAGGTACAGTTGTTAGAACTGATGAACCTACATTGACGCATCCTAATCACCCAAAGTCCATGGTTTACATTAGGGTTCACTCTTTTTTTTAATTTTAATTTTATTGCAGTGTAGTTGATTTACAGTGCTGTGTAGGGGTCACTCTTGGTGTTGTACATCCTATGGGTTTGGGCTTGGACAAATGTGTGATGACATGTATCCACCATTATAATATCATACAGAATCGTTTCACTGCCCTGGCCTTTCTCGCCTTCTGAGATGGCCCACGCTCTGTCTGTGGAGTGTGTTCCTCTCTAAATAAGTCCACGTCTTACCTATCACTTTGTCTCTCACTGAATTCTTTCTGCGATGAGACATCAACAACCTGAGCTTCATTAAGTCCTGAGACCAGCAGGTCCACCAATAATGAGGCCCACCCCGGAGAGGACCCAGAGGCCCTGTAAATCATGATGCTCCACCGGGAAGATGGTCCAGTCCTGAAGGTGCCTTTGATCCCAAATCTACTGCCATAAGCAGAAGCCAGGGAGCACGGCGGGGGATGTGGTTCAGATCAGGCCATCTCTGAGCAGATTGGTGGATTCTGTGCACAAAGCCCTGGTATTAGGTCAACTCGATTTATGAGTTTCACTTCTCAGGTCACTCTGTAACTACATAGTAACAGAAAGTACAGAGAATTCATTAAAAGCCACCTGTGGAGTCCATAGAGGGGAAGTGGGGTGGGTAAAGTTACAGATCAGGGACGTGGTAATAAAGCAAAATGATGATAACCCATAAACCAGAATATCTAGAAACTGATATTCTAGAAATTGAGGAAAGTAAAGCTACAAGTTTAACAAAATAAAAAGAAGCAAAGGAGAAGCCAACTTCAAAGCCAGCCTATGCAATTCCTCCAGGGCAGCACACGTTTGTCTGATTGAAGCCTGGCCCTGCTGTTCTTCAGTGCCTTCCTATTAGTGCCTTAAGTAATCAACATCTCCAGTAATCCCTCTGCAGTGTTCAGGAATTCAACTCGTCATGGGGAAACCTGTGGTTTGAGGACTTACGTTTTTAAGAAAACGTCTTTTCTTTTCAAAACTGGACATTTTTATTCCAAATAAAAGAACCTATCCAAAACAAAAAAAAAAAAGAATAGTTTCACTGCCCTGAAAATCCTCTGTGCTCCCTCTCAGCCCCCCCGCAGCCCCTGGCAACCACAGATCTTTTTACCGTCGCCATAGTTTTTGCCTCTTCCAGGATATCATGTAGTTGGAATCATACAACTTTTCAAATTAGTTTCTTTTATTTAGTAATATGCATTTTCGTTTCCTCCAAGTCTTTTCATGGCTTGATAGCTCTTTTTTATTTTTTTAAGTGCCAAATAATATTCCATTATCCATTCACCTACTGAAGGACATCCTGGTGGCTTCCAAGTTTTGGCAGTTATGAATAAAGCTGCCATAAACGTCCACGTGCAGGGTTTTGTGTGGACATGTTTTCAACTGCTTTGAGTAAATACCAAGGGCGCGGTTGCTGAATCGTGTGGTTAGAGTACATTTAGGTATTTTTTGAATTAATTTATTTTATTTTATTTATTTTTGGCTGCGTTGGGTCTTCATTGCTGCGCACGGGCTTTCTCTAGTTGCCGCAAGTGGGGGCTACTCTTTCTTGTGGTGCACTGGCTTCTCATTGCAGTGGCTTCTCTTGTTGCATTGCATGGGCTCTAGGCGCGCAGGCTTCCGTAGTTTTGGCACGCGGGCTCAGTAGTTGTGGCTCACGGGCTCTAGAGCACAGGCTCAGTAGTTGTGGCACAGGGGCTTAGTTGCTCCGCGGCATGTGGGATCTTCCCAGACCAGGGCTTGAACCTGTGTCCCTTGCATTGGCAGGCGGATTCTTAACCACTACGCCACCAGGGACGTCCCTAGAGTACGTTTAGTTTTTAAGAAAACCACAAAACCCTTTTCCAAAGTGACTGTTTTGCATTCCCGCCAACAACAAATGAGACTTCCTGTTGCTTCACGTCCTCGCTAGCGTTTGGTATCGTCACTACTATCATATTTTGTGTGGAACTTCCAGGGCATTTTCCCATGGAAAGAGCTGTGTGATTCTAGGCAAGTTACTTCCCCTCTCTGTGCCTGTTTCTTTACCTGTAAAATGGGGATAATAGGGAATACTCACCCCTTAGGATTTTTGTGAGGATTAAAATGCATTGATATATGTAAAGTACTTAGAATAGTACCTGGCATAAAATAGGCCCTACGTATATACATGTATTGATTTTTTAACTTTACAAAAGAATAATGTCATATTATATCCAATTTCCTTTAGTTTCGTTCCTAACAGTACATCAGGAACACCCTTCCATGTCAATAAACACAGGTCTACATCATCGCTGTCACTGATGGCAAGGAATCCCATTCTGTAGGATGTACCATAATTTATTTAGCCAGTCCTCTATCATGGGCATTTAAGTTGCTTCAAGTTTTTCACACTTAATAGATGAGGCTGACATAAATATTATTCACACATACCTGTTCATCTTATCTTTATCATCCTAGATGTGGAAGGATATGAACCACTTTCATTCAACAAAGATTTATTGCAGGCCTCCTAGATACCAGGCACAGTGCAGGATGGAGATATAATGGGGTCAGAAACAGGTAGAATCCAGGTTATGGGGTATATGGATGTTGGCTGTAAAATTCCTCCCTCTTTGCGGTACATTTGAAATCTTTCATAATAAAATATTGGGGAGCTAACATGCACTCTCCCTGTGCTTGTAGATCTTACGGTCTCAGGGAGGAATAAGGGTGGGGCATTAACTGAAAAATCACTCACATGTAAAACTTTAATCGTGACAGTTGCTTTGAAGGAGAAGTGCAGGGCTCTGACCTGGTCAGGGATGGCAGGGCACCTGCAGGATGCATAGGAGTTATTTGCCAAAGAGGGGAAGGGAGGGCATTCTGGGTGGAGGGAGCAGTGTGGTGGGATCGCAGGAAGTATGGAGAACTCAAGGGGCTAAAAGAAATGGAGGTGGAGGGCAGGGACTGGTGAAGGAGGTCCGCAGGGGCTGTATCATGGTGTGGCCGGGGGCTTGCCGAGCCCTGGTAAGAAGCTCTGCTTTAACCTGAGAGCAGAGAGAAGCCCACAAAAGGTTTTAAGTAAGGAACTGATGGAACAGGCTTGCATTTGGAGACAGTCATCTTGGCCACGAGTGGAAAATGTACAGGAAGGTGACCAGCACAGAACCCCAAGAAAGCAGTTAGGAGGCTGTCACAAGACACGATCGTGGCCCTCACTGTGGCAATGGAGGGGACGGAGCAAGAGAGAAGATTCCAGGGGCATTTAAGAGATGAATCAGAAGGCCTCAGTGATGGAGTTAGATATGGCTAGAAGGGAAGTGATGGAGAGAAAGGGGGCTACAGATCTCCAGGTTTCTGGCTTGTGTTAAAAGTACAGATGTGGTTCCTTCACTGAAGTCCAGAGTAAGGAATGCCACAGGAGGACCAGGTTTGAAGGGGAAGATGAGTGTGAGGTGCCTGTAGGCATCCAAAGTGAGGTGTCAAGGACACAGCTGTCACCCTGGATATCCAACCGTATCAGTGATGTGGCCCCAGAACCCAGAAGAACATGTGCCACGTAGCAGGTGCTTAGTCAAATGGGATGGATGGACGGGTGGATGGATGGATGGTGATTAAAGCCATACGTGTGAATGGTATCACTAGGAAGAAAGTATTGAATGAGAGGGGAGAGCCCAGGGCCACACCTGGGAAACTCCAACATTTATCGTTGATCCTTCTTGCCAAAGCGCTCTCCAGAGAGGCTGCACAAACTTGACATTCTTGCAATAATGAATGAGAATAGAGGAGTGATTTTCAACTCCGGTGATTAAACAACCCCAGCCAGGATATGTCTAAGGTAATCCAGAAGGTGGTGTGAATTTCTTTTAAACGTCTTTAAAAAGAAAGGCAAAATCAAGATTAACTTTTCTGTAAGTGCCTGCCCCTCACAAATAGCATAGAGAAGAGGGGGGCTGCATTTCTCCAGGAAACCCAGCCCCTCCCCAACCCTTGTATTACTGTTGTAATCATGGCAGAGTCTGAGTGTGCATGAAACCAGGAGAGATGTGGCCCACAGTTCTAGCTGTTCTTCAAAATCAGAACTAAAGCAAGGAAAGACCATGATCTCTATCCTAGTAATAGCAGGGCCAAGCAATGTGTGCACTGTCCCCTCCCCAGGCTTCAGGAGTCACTGAAGCCTCTGTCTCTAAATCTAGTCATACATTACCATAAAGAAACATGGGTTTCAAAATTAAGCCATCAGGGGCTTCCCTGGTGGCGCAGTGGTTGAGAGTCTGCCTGCCAATGCAAGGGACACGGGTTCGTGCCCCGGTCCAGGAAGATCCCACATGCCGCGGAGCGGCTGGGCCCGTGAGCCATGGCCACTGAGCCAACGCGTCCGGAGCCTGTGCTCCGCAACGGGAGAGTCCACAACAGTGAGAGGCCCGCATACCGCAAAAAAAAAAAAAAAAAAAGAAGCTGTCTCAAAAACTTTTTATGTGTTAGTCCACCATGATAAGTGATTCAAGGTACTTCCCAATACTGAGGCCAGCAGGGGATCCCCCAGTCACTCATCACCATACACAAACAGTCCTAAGAGCCTTCTGTGTTCACAGTTCCTAAGAGGAGGGTAGGAACCATGGTTTGTTTAACTCCTCCTGGGTACTTGTCACTGTGTTAGTTGTTTTACATGTACTGTGTACTTTCATCTTCCAACAGCCCAATGAGCCAGGTACTATTGTCGTCTTTATTTTGCAAGTAAGGAAACTGAGTATCAATAACATTAAGAAACTTGCTCAAAGCACACAGCTGATACATGGTAGGGTCAGGACTCAAACTGAGGTCGTTGTGATCCTAGCACTTGTGTTTTTTCTGTGACCCCACATGCCCTCCGAAGATCCAGAGGGGTACCAGGTACATGCCCAGTTCCTAGAGGACAGGTTCTGTCGTTAACTTGAACAGAGACAAACCTGAGAGTTTCATTCCCTGGAGTGAAGGGTGTCTGATGCGCACCGCGGGCCTCGCCCCAGCAAAGCCCCATTTGCATTAGAGCGAATGATTCTGAGTTCAGGCTTTGGAGACCAGCTGGTAAGGTGTGACTCTCAAGTGTGCGCTTACTCATTGTGTGAGCAAGTCTCGACTTCTGTGTGCCTCTGTTTACTTGGTTATAAAATGGGGTTAAGATCTCACCAGGTAGTTGTGAGGATTAAACGACGTGGTACCCAAATCATGGGGTCACACATAAGCCTTAGTAAACGGTAGCTGCCATCCGCATCAGCCTTGAATACTTGTTGATTTAATGTGAACTAAATGTGGATGGCAAGCAGATGGGTATGCGCACAGGCAGGGCAGCTTGATTTACTCACGCCGAGGTGCCTTTACCTGTGACCCCTGCCGCATCTCTATTTGACAGCTAGTCAGATTTTCTTAGCCGTGAGCACTCAGTTCTCTTCCCAGGCCTTCTTCCTCAGCTCTTGACAATGGGCTGCATTTCCTAGCTGCCGAGTGGTAAAGCTGGGACTCCATCCAGGTCCCTCTGACCTCAAAGCCCCTGCTCTGAACCACCATACTACCTGCCTTTTAAAATATTGTCCTAAGGGATAAAACGCACATAACGAGCTAGGTCTGTAAAATCCTGGAATAAATCCCTCAGGGAAATCCAGGTTGAGTAACTATTGTTGGATCATGTCATGAGCAGCCCAGGAGATTGGGGTCACTACTAAAGATCTGATTGGTTAAGATATCACCTAACACCTGTCAGAATGGCCGTCACCAAAAAGAACACAAATAACAACTGTTGGCGAGGATATGGAGAAAAGGGAACCCTTGTACACTGTTGGTGGAAATGTAAATTGGTGTGGCCACTACGGAAAACAGTTTGAAGGTTTCTCAAAACACTAAAAATAGAACTACCATAGGATCCAGCAATTCCACTCCTGGGTATTTATTCCCCTAAAATGAAAAACACTAATTCAAAAAGATACATGCACCCCAATGTTCATAGCAGCATTATGTACGATAGCCAACACGTGAAAGCAACCTAAGTGCCCATCAACAGATGAGTGGATAAAGAAGATGCAGTAGGGAATTCCCTGGCGGTCCAGTGGATAGGAGTTGACGCTTTCACTGCTACGGCCCAGGTTCAGTCCCTGGTTGGGGAACTAAGATCCCACAAGCTGCATGGTGTGGCCACCCCCCAAAAATAGATGTGATATAGATATATCTATGTATATATATATATATATATATATATATATATATATATATATGAAGTGGAATACTACTCAGCCATAAAAAAGAATGCAATTTTGCCATTTGCAGCACCATGGATGGACTTGGAGGGTACTATGTTTAGTGAAATAAGTCAGACAGAGAAAGACAAATACTGTATGATATCACTTTTATGTGGAATCTAAAAAATAAAACTAGTGAATATAACAAAAAAAGAAATAGACTCACAGATATAGAAAACAAACTAGTGGTTACCAGTGGGGAGCGGGAAAGGGGGCGGGACAAGTTAGAGGTGGGGAAATAAGAGGAACAAACTGCTGTGCTCACTTCAGCAGCACATATACTAAAATTGGAACAATACAGAGAAGATTAACGTGGCCCCTGTGCAAGGATGACACGGAAATTCATGAAGCGTTCCATCCTTTTGTGACCAGAATGGGAAGGAAATTCAAAAAAGAGGGGATATATGAATACATAGAGCTGATTCACGTTGCTGTACAGTAGAAACTAACACAACATCGTAAAGCAGCTATACTCCAATTTAAAAAACAGAGGTACAAACTACTATGTATAAAATAAATAAGCTACAATGATATATTTTACAGTACAGGGAATATAGCCAATATATTTTTTTTAATTTCAGTTTTTCCTAATTTTTTTTCTTTTTTTTTTTTTAAACCCCACATTTGTTTATTTATTTATTTTTTTAGCTGTCTTGGGTCTTCGTTTCTGTGCGAGGGCTTTCTCTAGTTGCGGCAAGCGGGGACCACTCCACATTGTGGTGTGTGGGCCTCTCACTATCGCGGCCTCTCTCGTTGCGGAGCACAGGCTCCAGACGCGCAGGCTCAGTAGTTGTGGCTCACGGGCCTAGTCGCTCCACGGCATGTGGGATCCTCCCAGACCAGGGCCCGAACCCGTGTCCCCTGCATTAGCAGGCAGACTCTCAACCACTGCGCCACCAAGGAAGCCCATAGCCAATATTTTATAATAGCTATAAATGGAATATAACCTTTAAAAATTGTGAATCACTATGTTGTACACCTGAAACATACAATATTTTACATCGACCCTATCTCAATTAAAAAATAAAAAAGCTGTGACCTAAAAAAAAAAAATTCTGATTGGTGAAGGGTTACTGTGTGGTCCCACTGGAAGACAGGAAACATCTAAGGAGGACCTTAAAAGTCAGCTCCCTCTCCTCCTGCCTGGTTTCTCAGCCTCTTTTGATAAGGGAAAGAAAGGACTTTTTACATTTATCTTTGCAAGCTCAGTTGATTGTGTCTACTTCTGCAAGACTTTGTTGCAAATAAAAGGATTCCCTGCATACATAGAAAATCGCTCTTTCTCAGATATCCAAGATACGCAGTATTTTTATGTGAAAAAAATAGAAAGTTGTAATACAATATGCACAGTGTTCTCCCCTTTTTTTTCTTTTTTTTTTTTTCAAATGCCAATATCCGACCACAGGAGAAATCTGGAGGAAAAGACATAAAAGTGTTGAGAGTATTATCCCAGCATGATGAGACTGCGTGAGCCTTGACTTTCACTCAGTCGTTCAACAACTATTTATTGCAGCCCTACTGTGTGCCGGCCACTGAGGATACAGCGGGGGGACAATTTCCACTTTATGGGTTTCTGCCCTGTTTGGATTTGTGTAACAGGCATGTGTAACTTTTGTAACCAGAACTATAATCAAGAATTGCTTCTTCTCCCAAAGAAGAAAATCCCTCTTTCCAACAGCCCAAGTCCGCATCACCCATCTCTGCCATCTTGGGATCCGCCCAGCGCCCCTCTCCTCACGCACCCTTCACATCAGCCAGCCCAGCCCTTCACTCTCCAGCCTCTAGTCTCTCTGAAAAGAGAATGACAGACCTAGGTCTGAATTCTGATCCTACTGCTTACCAGCTCCATAGCTTAACCTTGCTGGGCGTCTGTGTCTCACCTATAAATGCAAACACATTTCCTTGCTGGGCTGTTTGTAATGATCAGAAAATATCACGTGTTAAACTCCTAGCATGGTGCCTGGCACACGGCAAGTGGTTAATACTGAATAGCTATTATTATAATATTATTATTCTCACTCTTCCAAGCTGGAAATTCTCAGCAAGTGGCATTGTCAGGGGTCAAGGGCCCAGGCACGAGCCTGTTCAGCTCCCCTCCTGTCTCTCTCCGCACCCACCTTTCCTCCTTTCCCTCCATCTTCCCTCACTACGTTCTCTTTCCAAATGCAGCTCTTCCGTCCCTGAGTCTCCCCTTCTCTCTCCCTCCCAGACCACCTTGTGCACAAGCTCCTGAATCACGACCTGCTTTTTCAGCGTCTACAGCCTCCCACTTCATCTTTCTCCTTCGTCATCAAACATGCGCTTCAAGCTGGTGCATCTTCACTGGGACCACTGCTTCTTTAGCTCCTTTTCTACTGCTCGTACTCCTGTCCCACTAAGACCTTGAAGTGCATTACACCCTGTGTGCTCACCACCCATTTCCCACTTTGTCTTCGCCTCTTTGGCAACTGACGTGGCCCCCCCTGCACTGAAGCCCCAGCTTCCTCCCCCCGCCATGTTCTCTCTGGCCTACCCAACCCTCTCGGTTTGCTTTCTTGAAACCCTCTCATCTTTGATAATTACAGCTTGGGTGGGTGATGCTCCTGGCAGCCAGTAGGTAGAGGCCAGGGATGCTGCTAAACGTCCTACGGTGCCCAGGACGGCTCCCACAACGAGGACTGTCCAGCCCAACACGTCGAGAATGCTGCAGTTGAGAAATGCTGCTGGCTCCTTCGTCTCTAATACATCCCGGTTATTTTTCTGAAAAAAAAATCACCCTTCATTAAGCCAACTCACTGCTCCATCAGAAGCTGAAATAGCAGTGACTCAGACCCTGGAGTCACACCACTGTGATCCCAATCCCTGGCTCAGCCATTTGCCAGCTGTGTGGCGTCCAGCAGCCACATGTCTCAGAGCCCGACTGCCTCATGTGTAAAAGGAGGCGATGGCGGGACAATACAGTGGGGTGATGCGTTGATTGCTTGGCAGAGGGCCGGGCACACAGGTCACACTCGTGACATTTCAGTGATGTTTAAATCAAGTTTATACTCTTTAGGCTACTGTTCTAGGCTGGCCACAGACTGAACTCAGCTTTCCACCCCAACTCTTCCCTCTACTCCTCCCCTCCCCCATCATCTGCTCTACCCCAGTTAAGCTCTTACAGAACATGCACCGCATTTCCCCACCTCTCATCCTACCTCCTGCCTTCACCCCCCCATATTAGTTTCCTATGGCTGTTCTAACAAATTACCACAAACTTAGGGGCTTAACACAACTCATATTTATTCTTTTACAGTTCTGGAGGCCAAAGGTCCAAAATCAGTTTCGCTAAGGTAAAGGCAAGGGGCTGGTTCCTTCTGGAGGCTCTAGGAAAGAATCCGTTTCCTCGCCTTTTCTAGTCTCTAGACTGGAAAAGGCGAGGAAATGAAAATTCCCCGCTTTCCTTGGCTCATGGCAGAGGAGCACCTTCAACTCTCTGCTTCTGTCACATCACCGTCTCTTTCTGTCTGTAGTCAGACTCCCTGTGTCTGGTTCTTGTCAGAACCCATGCGACTATATTGGGTCCATCCAGCTAATCCAGGATAAGCCCGCATCTCAAGATCCTTACCTTCATCACATCTGCAAAGGTCCTTCTGCCCTGTTAGGTAATGTTCATAGGCTCTAAGGATTAGGACCCAGACATCTTTGAGGGGGAGGCATCATTCACCCAACCACATCTTCCATTCTGACACGCCATCCCCTCCAACTCTGCATACCCACGCGTGCCCACGCCCAGTGGGGCCTCAGCCAAGCAGTGATCACTCCAGGTGAGTGATGGCGCCTCCCCTGGGACCCTCACACGTCCCAACTCCTCCACCCATCATTTCCACACCACCTGGAGTCCCTGCCTGTTTCCTCCCAGGCACTTAGACCTTGTCTGTCACACTGAATGGCTTCATATCATCCCCTGCTCAGCTCACAGTGCTGCACACGGGAGACACTTAGTCGATAGGAGCTCTGCAGATGGTTTTTATTGTCCACCCACAAAAAGAAACTTGGATTTGAGCCCAACCGAAGCTGATCAACAATTTTAAAAACACAAGGTGGATGGCAACTCCCGTTTCCTTGATGGGAGGGCAGCGTCACCCTCACCCACCTGTCGGCCAGCTCTGTGAAGACATTATTCAGAGAGCAAAGGAAGTGAATTGAATTGATACTTACCTTCTTCTTGCTTCTCTCTTTAAGGATTGTCTTTGTATCTGAATACCTTCTGGAACATTATAAAAAAATTACAAGCCGGACCCAGGAACTTCAGGTAATCTTTGAACTTCAAAAGTTCATTTCAGCTCCTCCTTAGAATTTACCTAGCCCTAAGCATTTGAACTCTGTTTCTCCTCTGTTAGGTAGTCAGCACACATCCTCCAAAAGGTGAAATGATACCTCCATTTGCACACGAAATGCTTCAGACAGGGTGGCTGAGATCTCCCAGGAGGGCAAGGAGGCTTGTTTTCCTCTGTCAAAAACCAGAAAAAATGAAATGCCATCAGATCTTTACAATTGTTTATTAAATACAGTGGAAGAAGTATAGCTAGCCACAGTATAGGCAGCAGAATTACCAAAAGTTACATAATGTCAACATTTTAGAGGCAAAATTATCCTTAGGGATTGTATCTCTCTGGTAGCTATTGCCGTATTAATACTGTATAATAAACAACCATAACACTTTTAGCAGTGTTCCACAGTTATTGTCTACTGATCACACATCTGGGGCCAGCCGCTAGGTGGGTCCGCTGGTCTTGGATGGGCTTGCTCACGTGTCTGGGTGTTGGCTGGACCTTGGTCGATATAGGCTGGCCTCAGCTGGAGCAGCTGTGCTCTGTTCCACGTGTTCCACGTGTCTCTGATCCTCCAGCAGGCTGGCCTGGGCACGTTCTCATGGCGCTAGCAGAGGAAGCAGAAATCGGGAAGAGAAAGCAGGCCCAATCATGGAGTGCTTTTCAATTCCCTGCTTGTGTTATGTCAGCCAACATCCCATTGGCCAGAGCAAGTCACATGACTGAGTTCAGTGTCGGGTGCAGGATATGGGTGGGCACTGCAAGTTACAGAGCCAAAGATATGAAGAGAGGAAGGGTGAAATATTGGGACCACCATTACGATCAACCCCAAAGACCATCTAGTCCAGGGGTCAGCAAACGTCTTCTGTAAAGGGCCAGATGGTAAATATTTTAGGCTTTGCAGGACATACAGCCTCTGCCACACTTATCTGACCAGCTGTTGTAGAGCAAAGGCAGCCATAGACATACGTAAATGAATGGGCGTGACGGGCATGCACTGTTCCAATAAAATTTTATTTATAAAAATGGGCAGTGGCCCATATTTGGCCTGCAGACAGTAGTTTGCCAACCCCTGATCTCGTCCATTCTCCTTATTTTACAGAGATGGACAATGACATTCAGAAGCTAGGTGACTGTTTCAACGTCACACAGCTAGTTGGTGGAAGCATCAAGACAAAAGCTCAGGCCTTCTAGCCCTAGCTCACTGCTTTTTCTCTTACACTCAGCAAATAATAACAAATAAGTCTAACTACCATTTACTGAGCACCTACTATGTGCTAAACACTGTGCTAAAAGCTTTCCATCATTATCTCATTCTTACAACTCTAAGAGGTAGATACTAGGATTAACCTCATTTTCTATACGAAGAAGTGTCTAGAAAGAACTAGAGCTGAGATTCCATCTAGATCTGGAGTCTGAGCTCTTAACCACGATGCTCTACTACTTCGCTATTAGTTACTAAGCTAAGCATCATTTTTCTGTGTTTTGAAGAAAGCTTCGTGAACCTTTTTCCCGCCCCCAATGGTAGTGGAAATGACTCCTGCGTTAGTCCTGTCCCCCATCAGGTGCAGTTCCCCTTCCCCTCATTTCAGATGAAGATCAACAGTTCCCGGGAAACTCAGCAGTATTTGCTGCAAGAACAGTTACGGCAGCATCTGGCAGAGAAGGAGAAGCTGACCGAGGAAAGGCTACAGCAAGAGGAGAAGCTGAAAGCCAGAGTCAAGCGGCAAATGGAAGAGAAATCATTAAGGCGGTCCCCATCCTTCTCTTTACTACTGGAAACTGATGAAATGGGCTTTGCTATGAGAAACAGAGGGCGCGTACTTAGATGGAGAAATCTCAGCAACTCCTTGTTGGGAACTAAATTAATTAAAGAGGGTGAATGATGTAGGAGGAATTAACATGAAGCTTGAATCCTAAAACTCAGAGATCAACTTGAAGATCAACTTGAAGAGGCAAGGTTATTGAAATGTCTAGAAATGGTACTTTGTTTATATACCGCAGCTGATTTTATTGATACAAATCCCAGTCGTTACTGCGGGTCCTGGTTTTTGGCTAAGTGTGTGCAAGACCAACCAATAGTATTTCAGTCTTCTGCTTTCTCTTCATGCATATCAGGGGAAACACATGCCCAAAACAGCTACTTACTTTTCCAGAAACCAGCCAATTAGAGGATACTTTACAGTGGCGCCTCTCAACTCAAAGGTGTCCACGGATCATATGGGGATGTTGTTAAAATGCAGATTCTGACTCAGCAGGTCTCGGGTCGGGGGAGCCTGGGATTCTGCATTTCTGACCAGCTCCCAGCTGGTACCGATAGCACAGCTCTGCAGACTGCATTTTCAGCCACAAAGTCTTAGAAGAAGGTTTTCCCCAAGTCGGCTGATAAGAACCACCTGGGGCTTCTCTGGTGGCGCAGTGGTTGAGAGTCCACCTGCCGATGCAGGGGACACCGGTTCATGCCCCGGTCCAGGAGGATCCCACATGCCGCAGAGCGGCTGGGCCCGTGAGCCATGGCTGCTGAGCCCGCGTGTCCGGAGCCTGTGCTCCGCAACAGGAGAGGCCACGACAGTGAGAGGCCCGCATACCGCAAAAAAAAAAAAAAAAAAAAGAACCACCTGAACGCTGGTGAAAAATACAGCTTCTTGGGCCCCACCCCAGACCCACTGAATCAGAATCTCAGGAGAAAGCCAGGAAACTGCACATAACAGGCTGATTCTCATCCTTGTCCTTGAGTTGGCCCTTTCTGATATTCAGGGACCTGCCATGAATATAACTACCTTGGTTGCCCTCATCCTACATCAGTGGCTCATGACTTTGTCTGCACTTTTGTCACCTAAGAGATTAAAAAATACTAATGCCTTGTACCCCTCCCCCCACCCCACCCCCAGGTTCTGACCTGACTGGGGTGAGGGTGTGGCTCAGGCACTGGGATTGGTGAGCTCTCCCTGGTGGTTCCAATGTGCAGCCACGGTGGAGGGCCACTGCGTGCTGCACCTCCTCCACCCCCTCAAGACAGCAGCACCAGATCCTCCGGACCCCAACTCCCCCCCCCAGCACCTCCTTTCTTCCCCTGAGAAGGACTGGACCTGCCGTTTCCTCCACCGTCACTGGGAGAAGCTTGGTGACTTCCTGCTTGGACCCACCGTCTCTGTCACACACCCTCACTCTCCAGACCTCTCCAAGAGGCAAAGACCTCTGCCTGTTCCCTTTCATCCTCTAGCTCATGCCCCGCTACCTCTTCTCCTGTTTGCCTCTTTCTCTGCCTTTCTGCCTTTTGTGAAATAAAAGATTAAAAAGGAAGAACCACCTGACCAAAATCACCTGTGAGCCACATAAAGGTACTATTAACAACAGCCTTAAATCAAGGCAGCTCCCTCCAGAAGGGCAACTAGACATAGAAAAAGCCAGTGCCATTCCACCGAGAGGGAAATAAAACCAGAAGGAACCTAGAAATCTTCAAAATCTTCACCAGACTCTCCACCTGTTTCCTCCCTCCTCTCTGATTAACTTCTCCCTTGCCAAATGTCTTATTTTAGTTTTAACTTTGGTTTGACTTCTTCCCACTGTGGATGTACAGTATTGCAGCCCCAGCATGTTCAACATCACCTTGGGCACCGGCCTGGGCCTCCCAGATGCCCATTTGTAACATCGATTCCAACAGATACAGGGTTTCAAGGGCTGACATCAACCCCCCTTTAATCACAACAAACCTCAGAGCGCACACCAGCCCATGCAGAGGGGGACACAATGCCGGGGACCCCCCAAGACAGAGCGCCACTGCTCATGTCCACTGTTGTCCCGTCGACGGTCATCCTTCCCCAGACACGCACATGGATCAGCTTGACCCCAGGGACTCATCTGAAAGTACTGTTCCAGACTCGAGTGCCAGGTGCCCCAATTTTAAATGAACCTCCCTCATACCACATGACACCATCACCCCCACCCTTTCTAAAAATCTGTTTGTCAGAATTCATTAATTGAACTCCTCATGAGTCCTAACTTGTCTGAGGACTCTGTTTCAATGGTAAGAAATTCTAGGTTCCCTTATGGAGCTAACATTCTTCTTTTTATTATGATCTGTTAGCAGCAGTCCTCTGATTTGTGCACACACTAATGGTTTAAATCAGGGAGCAGCAAACTTTTTCCATGAAGAGCCAGATAGTATCTATTTTCAGTTTTGCGGGTCGTATGGTCTCTGTTGTGGCTTCTCAGCTCTGTTGTTGCAGGGCAGAGGCAGTTGTAGGCAACCCACGATGAGCATGGAGGGATGCCAATAAAACTTTATTTACAAAAAGGCAGGCAGGCAGGGGCTTCCCTGGTGGCGCAGTGGTTGAGAGTCCGCCTGCCGATGCAGGGGACACGGGTTCGTGCCCCGGTCCGGGAAGATCCCACATGCTGCGGAGCGGCTGGGCCTGTGAGTCATGGCCGCTGAGCCTGCGCGTCCAGAGCCTGTGCTCCGCAACGGGAGAGGCCACAACAGTGAGAGGCCTGCGTACCGCAAAAAAAAAAAAAAAAAAAAAAGCAGGCAGCGGGCCAGATTTGGCCCAGTTGCCATAGCTTGCCAACTCCTGTCTCTAGGGTCAAAGGGACCAGGGTTCAAACTCCTGTTGATATGATTTACTAGTAAACTGAGCAGATTCCTTAATCTCTCTAAGCCTGTTTCCTCCTTTGCAAAGTCGAAATGACAGAAGAAATGATTGATCTTTACTAGTGAATAGTTATCATGTGACAAGTATTTCATGTTCATCATCTCATCTGCTCCTCACATCAACCCAATGCAGGAAGCACTATGACTGTCCCCATTGTACAGATCTGGAAACTGAGGCTTCTAAAGCTTCTCACTTGCCCAAGACTATACATCTAGGAAGGATCAACCGGAGGCTCTAATTTGGGCCTGCCGACTTCAGACCACATACTCTTAGCCCCTAAGTATACTGCCCACAGTTTTCTGTGGGGTTGTTGTGAGAAGTGAAAGAGTTAATCCGTGCAGTGCCTGGCACAGAGTCCAGATTCCTACTATGGTAACCATGTCTATTAAACAACCGTCATGACTTTCAGGCTTTGGAGGAAACCATTTCTCAGGAGAAAAGCAGAGCGAAGGAAGCATTAGAAGAAGAACAGAGCAAAGTCCAAGAGCTGGAGAATCGCTTAAACCGCCAGAAGGAGGTATGCAGCTCGGGGAGATAGTTGGTTCCAGCCCAAATCCGGCTTGAGGGCCAAATGGAAGAAGTTTAGAACCGCAGATGATAGGGAGAAGCACATGGCGGAGTTTCCTAGAGTGATTTGTCCTTGGGAGGGCTCAGCTAGTCTGGGAAGAAGCAAGGGGGACTCTAGGAGAGAACCCTAGAGCTGTAGCCTTCACAATTGGAAAAATTGTAAACAGCGTAAAATACAGCCTTAGATAGGGAACAAGTTGGGATTGGTGACATGAGCACTTTCTGCGCAGAGATTGTATGCCAAATCCCAAAAATGGAGGAATTACAGAATCGTGGGACTTCAGGGCTGCGTGTATCCTCCAACAGCATCCTAAAATCATCCAGCCTTCAGCTCCACCACCAAGGAATTTTCTGCAGCCCAGGGCAGCCCATCCCAGTGTTGATGCCTTGGGCTGGCAGAACATTCTTCCTTTAGGTTGAATTGACTCAGACTTTCTCCCAGAAGGGTTTCAATCCTCCACCCGCCCCCCGGGCTCCTGCAAAACCCGTCTATTGAATACTTTCTCTTCCACAGAATAACCTTTTATAGATGCTTGAAAATAGAGGCACCTCTCCAGACCCAAATGCCATTCACAATCCTGGAGCATGGCATTGTTCCGCTCCTCTGAGCTGCTCTGTGCTCCAGAAGTCACAGATGGGCAGCTCACTGGCTGAAAAGGGCCTGCAGACATGTTACGTTTGGTCCTAGAGTGTTTTATCTTGAATTCGTAAAATAGACTGAAAACTCCAGATTTCCATCCTCTCTTGAAAAGTTGGGAAACCTGGCCCTCCTTTCCACTTGGCAAAAATGGGCCAGAGTGGAACCAAGTAGCAGAAGTTTGCCACAGTCCTCGCCATTCCCTATTGCAAGACACACAACCCACTTCACTTTGGGTAACTGTTGAGCCCCTGTAGGCATCTGAGTTTGCAACCCATCACCTGTTTTCTTCCTAAAGTTTTTGTAGGCAAAACTGGACACAGTTCTCCAGCATTTAGTGGCCTAGAGCAGGACTCTTCTCTCCCTCGTTGAAGATGTTGTACTTCCATCGATGTGTCCCAAATGGCTTTTGGAAAAGCCCCGTTACAGTGTTCACTCACACTTACCTCATGGTCACCCTCAGATCCCAGAGTTTTTTTCCGTTGCAGAGCACAGGCTCCGGACGCGCAGGCTCCAGACGCGCAGGCTCAGCGGCCATGGCTCACGGGCCTAGCCGCTCCACGGCATGTGGGATCTTCCTGGACCTGGGCACGAACCCGTGTCCCCTGCGTCGGCAGGTGGACTCTCAACCACTGCGCCACGAGGGGAGTCTCCCTGAGTCTTTTTTACAAAATGTTTTCATTAGCGCTTCAGTCCTGGGGCAGCGCAGAGGAGTGAGGAGTGCAGGCTTTGCAGCCTGGCTGGGCTACTTACTGACACAATACCTACCTTCTTTAAAGGATGGCTGTGAAGATTAGAGATCATGTACACTCAAGTGTTTGACCCAGAATCATCACTCAAGGAATGGTAGCTATTAATACTATCAATCACTGTACTTCCACTTCTGTTTAGGCACTTGCCTCCTACCAACCCCCCACTGCTTCCCTACTCCTCAGAGGGAAACCCTGGCCCACCCACCAGTGAGGGAGAAATAAGGAGCCTGCTGGGCAGAGCCCATGCCATTTGATCAGATCCAGAGAGGGGAAGTGTTTATGTGTTGGGTCTCACTCAGGTCTCCGGCGCAGCTGTGCTCTGCAGGCCTGTGTAAACAGTGTCAGTACCTGGTCCTGAGTTATTTCTCCAGGGGTGGCAAGGAGGAGGAGGAGGGTGTCACAAGGGTTCCCGGCAGCCAAATGCCACTGAGAGGTCATCAGCACAAAGCTGGGGAAGCCCCTTGATTTTCAAGATCTGAGGTCATGGGGCACTTCAGGAGGGAGATTTAAGGAAAGCCTGGTGGTGGACAGCCCCATGGCAGGGAGGAGCTGTGGCCGGGTCCCCCAGGCCTAGGACAGCGCCAGCCCACTTCTCCCGGCAGGACCTCTCCGTGGCTTCTTGTCAGGGGAACCTGAGATTAAAATCCCAGACACAGACTTGGATCAACCTCAAACAGTCATTTGATTTTTCTTTCTATTAGACCTTCCTCCACACTGTCAGATGCATCTTTAACGACGACAGAATCACTAGGTCATAATGCGGGTTTGGAGGTAACGTTAAAGGTTAATTCCCATGACCTGCCCAGGAGCGTGGGAGCAAAGTGGTCCAGGGGGACGGGACCTGGGTGTGAGTCGCACGAGGACAGCCTTCCCTGCAGTGCATAGCGCCCGTCTCGGCTGCAGAGGAGCTGCCGAGAGCAAAGTCCTGCGTGTAGATGTGAGATCAGGCGCAGTGGGGCAGGGAAATGTCTTAACCCGAAACCCTCCTCAGACTTTGGGCTCCCTCACGTCTCATGGGAGACGCCAGGCTCCCATGATGTTACTGCGCTCCTGCTTCATTGAGGGCTGGTATTGGAACAGCTCAGTGTTGGCGTTTTTTTGTTTGTTTGTTTGTTTTCAGTACGCGGGCCTCTCACTGTTGTGGCCTTTCCCGTTGCGGAGCACAGGCTCTGGACGCGCAGCCTCAGCGGCCATGGCTCACGGGCCCAGCCGCTCCACAGCATGTGGGATCTTCCCGGACCGGGGCACGAACCCGTGTTCCCTGCATCGGCAGGCGGGCTCTCAACCACTGCACCACCAGGGAAGCCTGTGTTGGCGTTTTTTAAACTGCTTTTCACTGCAAAATATATAAAAATGTGTAGTATTTCCTCCATATTATGGATTAGATATTTTTGCAGGCTAATCTCGGACCCTAACCACCAGCTCTAATGGAAACCGTGTTCCAAATTCCGGACCTCTGCCAAGCTAGTGTTTAAAACACAACCCGTTTGAGAGTTGAGGTGTCCTTTCTTTTTTTTTTTTTTTTAACATAATGATGATGAATATGAGGTGCCCTTTCTTGCAGTGACTAGAAACAGGGGCCTTACCGGCACCTTCTAGCTGTCTGCAATTTGCATAAACCATGTAACTGAACGGCTTATCAGCAAGCTGCTTCCTAGATGAAATTCCCTGACTGCAGGCACTAAATACCAGTCACAGCCCTCGCAGCCTCTCAGAGCTTCCCTTGTGAGGTTTGCCCCCACCCCTCCTAGAGATTGTTATGTGTGGCTCATTAATTCAATACACGGCCCTCCTCTAGAAACCCGATGGTCTTTCAGAGATTTATTTCAACAATGGGAAATTCCATTATTAATGAGATTCTTCTTCTTCTTATCACAGAGGCTGCCTGGCACAATGATAAGAGCTCAGACTCTGAAACAAGACAGGCTTGGTCGCCTCTGCTCGCTTGCTCCCTGCCAGGGCCTCCACCCACAGGCAAAGTGAGGGGTTCAATCCTGGCCTCACCACTAACAAACCTCATGGTCCCTGCACCCTCACCAACTTTCCATTCTTTAGTTTCCTCATCTGTTAAATGGAGACGCTAACTTCTCTGATGAGGTTGCCATGAGAGTGACGTGGGTGAGAAGTGCTGGCCTTGGGCCCTGGCACGGAAGACCAACCCTCAACGTCTGAGCTACTGTCATTATAATTAGTATCATCGTTATTAGCAATTTTCCCCCTAAATATGCAGGCAACCAAAAAGACTGGTCATTGATTTTCAGATTTTGGAGAGCAGCATTGCCCATGTGAAAAGAAAAGCAAAGAAAGCCTTAGAGACAGAAAAGAGAAAAGTGCGAGGTCTGGAGAACCACTTAACCCAGCAGAAGGAGGTCTGAGGAGCAGAGAGAGAGAAATTGGGCGGTGGCAGCCAAAAGCCCTTTGGAAGGAGCTCCAGAACCAGATGTGAGGCTGTGTTTTGGTGCCCTGATGTAGAGCAGGTGGTAAAGCAGGCAGGTGGGGAGCGGTGCCTCTGTTCAGAGTGGCCGATATCACATCATAGGACTCACCAGCTGTATGACCCTAGGGCAGATCACCTAACCTCCTGTGCGTCAGTTTCCTCATCTGTAACATGGGGAGGGATACAGTCCCTGCCTCGCAGGATTAAATGAGTTTTGTATATTAAGTACTTAGAATTGCACTCGCACACGGAGGGCCATCTCCAAAAGCACTGCTGGCCAACTACCTAGGGAAGGGAGATGCACTCCAGGGGAGACACCCTGGGTTGAGTCTGGGTCAGTCCCTCAGCCAGCATCCTCCTCCTCATCGTCGAAAGGTATTTATGATGCACCCAGCGTGGGCACAGTAGGAAAACACCCTCTCGGCTCCAGCCTCCTAGTTTCATAGACTCCAAAGTAGACCCTCCCTGGGCCGATGGACAGATAGAGACACAAACACAAGATGGAGTAGACGGTACACAGCCAGCTCACACGGTGGTCACATCAAATAAGCGCCAGGGTTCAGTGCCTTCTGGAACAGACGAGAAGTACACCCTCAAGGACAGGGTGATGTGGGAGGGGGAAGGGGTGTCCAAGTGCCAGGCCCAGGCCGAGCCAGTGACATCCACTGCCACCAGCCTGGGGACTGGGCTTACCAGCCTCACCTGCCCGGAGCCGCCATGAAAGGCAGGCCCCAAGGCTTAGAGGAGGGATGAATGCCAGAGTCATGCCCTGAAAGTCAAAGAAGGGCTCTCGGAGCCAGGAGGCCAGGTGGCCGTGCCCTCAGTGATCTGTGATGGCATGTCCAGGAGCCGGATTCTAGGGACCGAGGGGGCACACGCAGACATGAGCCGGCCCTCGTGGAACTTCCAGAGACAAAGCTGGTGACTCAATGAATTGTTTAATTCCGTTTTATTCATCCAGCTGCAAATATTTACTGAGTACCTACCACGTGCCAGACCTTATTGGGTGTCAGGGATACCACAGAGCACTAGACGGACCACGGCCATGCCCCCCACTCTAGGGCGGAGGACAGACAACCATGTAAACAAACACAGGTGACTCCAGAGCCACAGGCTGTGGGGTAGACACAACCAGGGTGGGTTAGAGAGTGGCCCACCGATGGGGAGGGCTTCTCCAAGGAGGGGACCTTGAGTAAGACCTGGAGGGCAGAGGGGACACCACGGGAACATCTGTGGGAAGAGAATGCCCCTAGGTCAGGGGTCCCCAGTGCAAAGGAGGGGGACCAGAGTTAGCCAGAGGGACGGGGGCAGGACGGGAAGAATGAAATCAAACTGGAACAAGATGGAAGCCAAATGAGGGGTCAGAGGAAGAAAGCCAGAGGGAGACACAGAGTAGGCGAAGCGAGGCACGGCAGCAGAGCTGGGTGGGCTAAACGTGTCGATTCTGGCCCCAATTCCAGCTCTGCCCTAACATGCTGTGCGACTCTGGGCAAGCCCCTTGCCCTCCCTGTGCCCTCATCTCTAATTCGGGTGTAGTGACAGAGGTTTGTTTCGAGGAGTCCGTGCCTTCATTGTGAAGCACCTCCGCGGGTGAGGTCAGAGTCCCGGTCGGGTGGGGAGGATGGAGTGCATGGCGGGACACAGGGACCGGACAGTCAAGCAAAGACCTCGGGAGTGAGACCATGCCAGGCCCCGCAGGGAAGTGGGGTCAGAGTCCACACAGGGCGAGGGAGCTCCGACACAGAGCGAGCCTCGTTAAGGGGTAGAACCCAGACTGTGGTCACAGCTGTCCCCAGATCAGCCCTTATACAGATGGGCCAGGGGTGGGGTTTTAGAGTGTGGACTCCTGCTGAGCAGGGTGGCAGACTCTGTGTCAGTCTACGTTCGAATACACAAACATGTCTCCTGCCTCCAGGTAGGGTGGGGTTGGAATCAGGAGGACAGCTCAGGCAAGGTCCAGAAGCCAGGTGGCAGGATGGCTAGGGCAGGGCACTGGCATCTGAACGGGCACCACCACTCCCTGATGGTGTGATCTTGACGCATTACTCATCCTCTCACCGCCTCGCTAACAGCCTCTGTGTCCTCACCTGCAAAATGGGGGGCAGACGCCACCTGGGGGCTCGCGTTCAGCGCACGGGGCAGGTGCTCGTGTTGCAGAATTTAGAGACTGGGCAGTATCATCGTTGCCATCATTATCATTTGTAATTTGCCAAGCGGCGCAGAATAAGAGAAGGGAGGGCGCCCTCCCACGGGGCGTGTGGCCTCTTACGTCAGGCAGGACGCAGACTGGCAGGGTGGGGTCTGGACAGTCTTAGGCAGACTTGGCAGTGGGAAAATGCCAAGCCCATGCAGAGAGGAGAGTCAGAGCCCAGGTGGGGCGGGGAGGCCTGTGTGCAGAGCAGGGCAGGGGAGATGGAGGCCCAGGACGCAATGCTAGAACAGCAAGACTGTCGGGAAGATCCTCTCTTCTCCAGGGCCCCCCACCCCCAAAGTACAACAATGTCAGCAGTTTTTCTTTTTACCCAATAATGCATGTTCACTAAAGAAAATTTAGAAGATACAGACCAGTGAAAAGAAGAAAATATAAATTACCATAATCTCAATTCGCCCCAAATAGCCATTATTTATATTTTGGTACATAGCCTTCCAGTCTTTTGTGTATGCATATGTAAATTATTTATTTCATTAAAATGCTATTCTTGTGAACTCTATATTTGTACGGGAGGCATAACTACAAGAGTTTCAACAACAGCAAATAGAGTTTCTCGACCCTACTCTGGCTGTTTCCCTCCTGGGGCTTGTGTAGTTGAGGCTGGGCTCCAATCCCCTCCCCATCACCATATCTGTAGGGTATATGTTCTCAGTCCCAAGCTGTCCTGGGCTTCAGTTTCTGGACCCAAGCCTTCATAGGCTGCAGAGAGACCGCCAGTGTCCTTTGAAGCCACAGGCGTCAGGCCTGCTGGCACAGAGGTGTCTCTCCCACCCCTGCCCTTTGCCTCTCCTGCCCCACTTCCCAAGAAGCCAGGCACTTCCCAACAAGGGACCACATTGGTGCCATCACCTGTCCGTTTAGGAGTTTAGTTTGTGGCTCAGCGCCAAATGCCTTGACCTGAACACTCACCAGCCTGTCACTTCCTGAACACCAGCCCAGAAATCCTGAAAGACGAATAACTCTCTCTTTTAAGGACACAACTAACCAAGACGTGACTTGCGGGTTCTCACCGTGCTGGGCACGCCACCCTTGTCACCTCTCTCTCCAGCGAGCATCCCGTCCCTTGAGCTCTCGCTCCCAAGCCCTGACTCACTGGTGTCAAGGATTAGTAATCCTGGCTTCCCCTTGCCGTGTCACTTCCCTTCCTTTCGCGTGCACACACCCTCAAACCGCTTGTTGTTGACTTCCAGATGTCAGAGAGCAGCATCGCCTACAAGAAACACAAAGCGAAGGAGGCCGTAGAGAAGGAAAAGAAAAAGGTGCGAGATCTGGAGAACTGCATAACCAAGCAGAAGGAGGTATGAGTCTCAAAGAGGAAAAGACATGGAGGAGCTGGCGTGGCTGAGCACCAGGCTCTGGGGGCAGGCGGTCTGGGTTCAAATCCTACCTCTGCCACCCCCTGGCTGTGGGACATTAGGCAGGAGTTGCCACCTCTGTGCCTTGGTTTCCCCACTTATGAAATACAGATGATCCAATAGACCAACCTCATGGAGTTGTGAGGCTTGATTACTGACATACACAGAGACAAGCACCTGGCACTCAGTGAATACTGCATGTTTTATTATTGTTGTTGTTGTTGTTATTATTATCTCACAGCCAGGAAGTGGAGGGGCAGAATCTGAACCCAGGACTACCTGACTCTAGGACTTCTCATCATCACCCCTCCTCTCTCTGTCCTTGAGCTTGGTGTAGGCTCAGCTGCCCGGGGTCACAGAGGGGGCGGCAGGATATAGATGCCTGAATGTCTGATCACCTTGGTGCTTTTTCTCCACCAGAATCTGTCATCATCGCTATCATCACCTTCATAATCAAACCACGTTTACGATTATTACTGAGAGTAGGAGATGCAGGAGCAGCAGAAGTTGTTGCACAGGACCCTGTCTTAGGCACCTCCAAGCTGGAGGACTGAATTCACCCCTCCTGGGTCCCAACGGTACAAGACACACACACACACACACACACACACACACGCACACACACACAAGCTGATACCTCAAAAGTTAAGGCATATGATAAACACACAACCTGACAATAGTGGGTTAAATTTAAATACAGGTAGATACAATTTCAAAGGATTTTCAAGAGCAGATGGGTCTGGGACTTCCACTGTGGTCCAATGGTTAAGAATCCGCCTTCCAATGCAGGGAACGCGGGTTCGATCCCTGGTCGGGGAACTAAGATCCCACATGACGCAGGACAACTAGGCCCGCATGCACTAGAGCCCACGCGCCACAACTAGATAGGCGCTCGCACGCCGTCGCAAAGAGCCCTCTCACTGCAACGAAAGATTCCGCATGCCGCAATAAAGATCCGATGCAGCCAAATAAATAAGTAGACCAGATGGGACTAAACAGATCTTTAAGTCTATTCACATCGATCTTAGATCGTTTTCTTCAAAGAAAGGTTCCCAGATATTAGCATACATAGAATCACTGGGGGGTTATTTCTTTCTTCTTCTTCTTTTTCTTTCTTTTTTCTTTTTCTTTATTTGGCTGCGCCGCACAGCACGCGGGATCTTAGTTCCCCAACCAGGGATCAAACTCGTGCTCCTTGCAGTGGAAGCATGGAGTCTTAACCACCAGACCGCCAGGGAAGTCCCCTGGGGCGGTTGTTTTAAATGCCCGATCCCCGATCCCGGGGCTTCGCCCCCAGAGATTCTGATTCACTGTCTGTAGGGTGGATTCAGGAATCTGAATCTGCATAACAAGCAGCCCAAGTGGAGCTGGTGCTCTTGGAACAGAGGCTACTCCAGGAAGACTAGCGCCAGTAAAGCACATCTGGATTACATATCAGTCCCGGGCACCACTTTAAGAGGGGCCTTGACCAATTGGAGCATCTCCAGAGGAAGCAGAGCAGAGCTGGGTGAAGTGATGCAAGACTTGTCAGCTCTGGGCTGATGCACCTGTGCAGGACTCCCCGTGGGCAGGCGGACACTGCAGGCCGAGAGAGAGAGCCCAAGAGGGGCCATCTCTACACACAGCCTTGTTTCCCCAGTGATTCACCATGGCTCTTCCACACAGTACTTCAATTAGGGATAGGAGAAAAGGAGAAATTAGAATTTTAAAGTAGATTATACAGGGCAGGAAATGGATTAGGAATGAGACTAATGGAAAAAAAAAAAGTGTGTATTATGAAATCCATGAATGGGTCACAGTTTTCATTCCAGCAGTTACAGTGAAAGGTTGTGTAGTTCACAAGCAAAACTGGACCGAGTGCTCCTGGAAATTAGACCATTCTGGGTGCTGGGCCCAGAGAGCATGTCTCCTCAGGATCATCACAGAGCAGACTCTATAATGCAACCAACAGCGTGTCAACAACAACCTTAGAGAAACCAACGGTGACACCAGAGAGCACGGTCTCTCAACGACCTTCAAGGCAGGCTGGTGGCATCACACCAGACGAGGAGAAACGGGACTCTGCCCCAGGGACTCCCCATTTACCAGGAAAGACCCAGGAAGTACAAGGTCAAAGACCCACTCAGACGTAGAGTTGCTTATTTGCAGGCTGTTTTACTCGTACACAGGGAAGAGCATTCGAAAGACTGATTTCATCTACACCAGTAAAAACAGGATTTATGTGAGAAAAAGAGGAGAGAGGGGAGAAGAAAAATTAATTCCGACCCGCTGGAACACTGAACTTGAGTAAGCTGCTGAGTAGCTGGCAAGGAGCAAAGATGCCAGGCAGCGTGTTCTGGCCCATCCATGAAGCCATCTCAGTTTGTTGTGGATTCTCTGGGACAGCTGGAGTGTCGCCGCTCTGTGGTGTGCCTGCCACTGACCCCAGGGAGCGCCCCCTTCAGCCAGGTCTGCACACTGTCTGCAGTGGGATTTCTCAACAGTCACGACCACGTCAAGATCCCAAATAAGAACAGAGAGAGTTCAGTGATGGTACCGAGAGAATGAAGCTTCTCCCAGATGAGGCTCGCAGGCGTCACATGATGCGAATCATGTTTTGTTTTGTTTCCAAAAAAAAAAAAAATCCGTTTCCTTTCCCAAGGGTAAGAGGAGCACCCGTTTGCTCTAGAAATTCTGAAAAATATGGAAAGTCACTGATGATTCCACTGAGCAGAGTTACCACTAGTGACATTTTGGTGTGATTCCTTCCGGACCAGCTATATGTTGATCGACAAATATCGATGTGTTACAAAGTGATTTACACGGTTATACTGTGCATGCTGTGTATTGACTTCATATATTACACGTATGTCCACATGTCATTGAACTTTCCTCTACAACCTGCCAGTAAAGAGTGACCTGGGTTTGCACGGTGCTGGGTGAACCCCGATTCATTTACCCCTGGGCCCTGGGCTGTTTCTCACTTTCACTGAAGTAAAAAATGCTGAGCTGAACAGCCCTTCGCACCAGGCTTTGTGCACGTGTGTAGTTATATCCTTAAGATACATCTCCAAAAGTGGAATCACTGGGTCACAGGATATGGGCATTTTCAGGCTCATGATACATGTTCCCAAATGACCCTCCAGAAAGGTCATACCAGTTTTCACTGCCCCCAACAGAGTCTGGGAATGCCCAGCCCTGCACCTCAAGAATATATTTTAGATTGGATTAAATAATGTTCATGAAAAGGCTACATGCAGTATGATTCCGACTATATGACATTCTGGAAAAGGCAAAACTATGGCGACAGTAAAAAGATCAGGGATTGGGGCTTCCCTGGTGGCGCAGTGGTTGGGAGTCCGCCTGCCAATGCAGGGGACACAGGTTCGTGCCCTGGTCTGGGAAGATCCCACATGCCACAGAGCGGCTGGGCCCGTGTGCCATGGCCACTGAGCCTGCGCATCAGGATCCTGTGCTCCGCAACGGGAGAGGCCACAACAGTGAGAGGCCCACATACCACAAAAAAAAAAAAAAAAGATCTGGGATTGGTTAGGGGAGTGGTGGTGAACAGAGGGAATACGTAGGGTGTTTAGGGCCGTAAAACTATTCTGTATGATACTATAATGGTGGACACATGTCATTGTACATTTGTCCAAACCCACAGAATGTGCAATACCAAGAGTGAACCCTAACGTAGACTATGGACTTTGGGTGATAATGATGTGTGGAAGCAGGTTCATCAGTGTAAGAAACGTACCAGTCCAGTGGGGATGTTGACCGTGGAGGAGTCTGGGCGTGTGACGGGGGCAGGAGTTCCATGGAAACTCTGTACTTCCTGCTCAGTTTTACTGTGAACCTAAAACTGCTCTAAAAAATGAAGTCAAATAAATAAATAAAGTCCGTCCAGCCCCAGCACAGTGCCTGTCACGACGCCCACATTCCACAGTGCTGGAGCATGGACCCAAGGAGGAGAGTAGAATTTTGACAAAGGTCGGAAGAATGGGTGCCGGGAGGAGGGAGAAGGTGTTGAAGACATGGCGACCAGAGTCCAATCTTGCCGGGGCCCCACGGGACGAGGGGAGGTCATCCCAGGGCCGAAGCCACAGAGGAAGATGGAGGAGTGTCCTGAAGGCAGGTCCTGTGACGAAGGGGTGAAGGAACTTGGCACATTTATCCTGGAAAACAGATTTCGGGAGAGACATGACAGCCCTCCTCAAATATTTAAAGGGCTGTCTCATGAAAGAGAAGTAAAACTTGTTCAATGAGCTCCAGGTGACAGAACTGAGCTCAGAGACCAGAAATCTCAAGTAGACAGATCTCAGCTGCATATGAAAAAAGAGTTCTGTAATCATTGGAACCTTCCAGAGAAAACATGGACTTTGGACTTTAAAAGGATCAACAGAACAATACCAGAACAGAGGTCACCTCCTCTCTGAAAACAGGGGAGCGAGAAGCTAGGGTAAATATTTATACCTGACTTTCTGTTAATTTGATGTTTGCTGTTTGTCTAGGAAATAGATTTTAAAACGCAAAAATCACGCATTTTAAATGATAAATTAAATGATGCACTGGCCATGGTAGAAAAGACTCAGAAAACAAAGACGGCTGAAAGTCTAAAAGCAGAGCACATCACTATGAAATTAAGTGAAACATTAGCTGAACTGGAAACTGCCAAGACAGAAATGGTAAGTCAGTGCCTTCTGGGGAGGGGAGAATTTTCCCTTCAATGCAAGATCACGATGCCATGAGGAGGCGTGGTTTAGACCAGGGGTTCTCAGCCTCTGCACTGTTGATGTTCTGGGTGGGGTAACTCTTTCTCATGTCCTGTGCATTATTGGATGTGTAGCAACATCCCTGGTCTGTACCCACGAGATGCCAGTGGCACCCTTCCCACAGTTGTGACAACCAAAACTGTCTTCCAACTTTGCCAAATGTCTCTGGCAGGGTAAAATCACCCTCTGCTGAGAAGCATTCGTTTAGTATAAAAAGTAAACAGAAGCTATGATGACGCCCTCTGTCCAGGGTCTTCTAAGATGTTGTAATTCGGGGTCCTCACAGGATCAGGCTGAATCACTGAGCAGTCCCCGAATTTAGGGATCAGATGTTAAGATAATGTTTTTCAATTTCATCTCAGCATTCGAGGCCCTCCACCATCAGGGCTCAATATTGCACCCACCTGTCCTTCATACATTGAACAGACAGGTCTGTGGCCAAGGAGGTGATGAGGATTGGCCTGGCGGAAGTGCACGGAGTGAATCTGAGTGGGACGGACTTGGAGACACCGGTTCAGGGCATGGCACGTTCTTGCTGTAGTCCTGAATCATAGGTCCTGGACACTCGGGGCAGCAGAGGAGGAGAAGGAAGGAGTCGCTCTGGCGAGAGTGAGCAGAGAAATGGCAGGACTCGATAACTGACTGACAGGACAGGAGTCCTGAGGAGAGGGAGGAAGCAAAGGAGGCGGGCAAGCTTGGAGCCAGGGCGCCGGGCGGGCTGATGGCACACGGTGGAGATGCTGGGAAGAAGGGGGTCGGGGTTTGTGGGGGGAGTCTCTTGTGGGAGAGGGGCTGTCTTCTGTAGAAGGTGAAGAATTCAGACTGAGACGAGGGTGGAGTACCAAGTTCAAAAGTTGCCCAAACTTTTGGTGGGGTAAAAAAATAGATTTGGGGCGGGAAGCAAGACATGGGAACAAAATTTGGAAGATAGCCTTGGGGGAGGGAGTGACTGTTGAGAGAGCAGGCACGTGTGAGCGTCTCAGGCAGAGAATTTACGCATCTGGAGAAGATCAGAGGCTCAATGTGTTAAGGGAATCAGGAGGAGCAGGAGGATGTCATCCAGGTAGCAGGAGAATGACGTCATCCCGAGAGGGGAGGAAGCGGGGGCGGTCACGGGAAAGGTTCTGACTCACCATCAGGGGACCACTGATCATTTGTGTTTTTAAGAACTACAAATTCACTCCCTTTTCTCTTGTAAAATTGTTCACTCATTAATTCAACCAACACTTACTGAGCATCTGGGTCTAGATGCTGTGGCAGGGATCCAGATACTGATGCTGTGGGCATATTGGTAAATAAGAAAGGGTAAGTTTCTGCTCTCATGGAGCTTACATTCCAGTGGGAGTGAGAAATAAAGACATGAGATCATTCAGGTGGTGATAAGTGCCTCAGGGGAAATAAAACAGGATGATGTCTCCTTCAGATAGGCAGTCAGGGAGGGCCTCTCTGAGGAGGTGACATTGGAGCTGAGGCCTGTCACATGAGGAGTCAGCCATGCGAGGAGCTGGGGGAGGATTGTACCATGCAGAGGGAACAGCACATGCAAAGGTCCTGGGGTGGGGCGGAGCTTGGTGCTGGTGGGTGCAGGGGGCCCATGTTGTTATTGTTGTTATCGTCCTCTTATCCAGCTCCCAAGATCATGTTAATCACATCTGTTTTCCCAGATTATGATGGAGGAGCGGATGCAGCTGCAACAGCACACAGTCAGGGCCCTCCAAGAAGAACAGGAATCACAGAAGCACGGATTTGAAAAACAGATCATGGAATACAAGAAGCAAATCAAACAGCACTCCCAGACGATTGTGAGTCTTGAAGAAAGACTCCAGAAAGTGACCAAACACCATAAAAAAATGGAAGGAGAGATTGCAACGTTGAAGGACAATGACCCAGGTTTGTCCAGAGAGACGCCGAGGAAATCTTAGCGTTCAGGGCAGGTTCTGATGACCCTGTGGGTGCCCCTAGGCTGATGCAGAAGAAAAGTCTGTGCCTCATTTAAAAGCTCCTCTATTGTCTGGAGGCCTTTTCTTCTTGTTACACAGCAAGGTTAGGCGCCCTCAAGCCCCAGGTTCAACAGAAGTAACAGCAATGAGCAGGGACAGCCTTTGTGCCGAGCCAGTCAGGCAGTGAGGGGCACAGGCTGCCAGGGCTGTTAGGGGTGTCAGAGCAGCACAACGGGAATCATCTTTTCCACATGGAAACATCCCATGCAGGGGCCTTTCAAAGGCATCTCTCTGCCATCAGCAATTTGCGATTTTGTCTAATGCACTTTCATAACCAGCTGGGGTTTATCTCTTTAAAAAAAAAAAGAGGCTGAAGGAAGAACTCAAGAGTCGTGAGCACTTATTCACCCTGAATGACCAAGGCGATGCGTAAAGCTAAAGACAGTGAGCTCTTGGAAAAGAGTTCTGGAAGTAGAGCCCTCGGGCCAGGGTGTCTCATCCTCGGCCCTAGTATTGCCGTTTGGGCTGGAAAGCTCTTGGTTGGGGGCCGTCCTGTGCACTTAGGGTGCTGAGCAGCATCCCCGGCCTCTGCCCACTGGATGCCAGTAGCACTCACCCCCATCCCAGTGCGACAACCAAAAATGTCTCCAGACATGGCCAAATGTCCCCTTCAGGGTAAACTCCCCACTGGTTGAGAACCGTGGTCCTAGTCTCAAGCCGGTTGACAAGCTGTCAGGGCTCACCTCATGGATTCATTCACTCAGCATGCATAAGTGATCATCTATTATGTCCCAAGCTCATTCTAGGCACTGGGGGTTCAGCAATGGACAGGCCAGGCAGCTAGCCAAATCACTGCCCTGACAGGGGACCCAGGATGGACAGGGCACCACGGGACGGGCACGGGGCGGGACTCAGTCTCCCAGCCCAAGTCCAGGTCGGAGGGAGGATGCTTCAGCTGGGACCCGAGAGCAACTACATCTTTGTCACCGCACTCTTAGATCCATGCCTGCCATCAAGCAGATACTCCCTAAGCATCTGTCGAACGAATAAATGAGTGGGTGAACTGAGGGTGAGGGTGGAAACTGGAAGGCAGTGGGCTGAGGAGTAAGTGGGAGGTGAGGACAGGACGAGACTCTTGTCTGAGCAGAGAGCAGGAAATAGGGCAGGAGGTGCGGCCCAGGGGTTAAGGCTCCACCTCTCACCGCTTAGCTGAGTGGTCACCGGCAGGTCCCGCCTCTCCTGTACCCATCTCCTCATCTGTCAATGGAGTCAGTGATCCCTGCCTTAGAGAGTAGCTGGGAAGATTTCATGAGCTCATACGTGGTATGGCGGGAGGCGGCAGCCTGTGACACAGAACACACGTTGGTTCCCGTTAGGTGGAGACAGCTGGGGGCATAGGGAAGCTTTGTAAGTTGAGAAAGACATAGGTGTGTTGATAAGCAAAGGGGAAGGAAGACATCCGTTGTGGGAGGACTCTGGTGACGCTGGCCTGTCCCTCTGATTCAGCCCAGGAGGGGAAAACACAGCAAGACACTGTGGCAGCACCTCCGGTGGAAAGCAACACCAAAAACGCAGTGTGTGTCCACCTGATGTGAGTACCCGACCGGACCCCTGCTTCTGGCTACGTTGTCAGAGTCTGCAAAAAGGAGTTGAGTCTGGGCTCTTCTTGCTGCCATTTGAGTTTTTCTTTCTTTTTTTTTTTTGCGCTACGCGGGCCTCTCACTGCTGTGGCCTTTCCCGTTGCGGAGCACAGGCTCCAGACGTGCAGGCTCAGCGGCCCTGGCTCACGGGCCCAGCCACTCCTTGGCATGTGGGATCCTCCCGGACCAGGGCACAAACCCACGTCCCCTGCACCGGCAGGCGGACTCTCAACCACTGCGCTACCAGGGAAGCCCGCTATTTGAGTTTTTTGATCCCTTTAGTTTAGTTTCTCGATCATGTTCAAATTCCAACTCAACACTCTCCAGGTGTGTGGCCCTGGGCAGGTCACGTCACCTCCTGTGCCTCGGCTTCCCTGCTTGTGAGATGAGGTACATGAATGCCAGCTACTGCTATGATTGGCTACTTTTCCCAAGTACCTGCTCGAGGCAAGTGCATTCCTGGGTATTATAAGTGAGTTTCAAACAGTGGAGACCACTTGGTGGAGTGGGTCGTGCAGATGGTTAAAAGTTAAGAGGTTGGACTAAACGACCTTGAAGCTCCCTCCCAACCCAAAAGTCCATACCTGGAGCCGCAAAGAGCTGACAGTTTCCAGAGAAACAAAATCCATGAATGGGAAAGATCCTGAAAGCCACTGACAAGCAGTGTACAAACCAGTAGGCAGGAATGTGATGCAGAGAAAGGATTCAGAAAGTTTCTTGAAAAAGACAAACCACCAGCCTGAGCCCTGCACCACATACCAGTTACCAAAGTCTAATATCACAGGGGCTTTACCCCAAGAAGGCAAAGATACTCAGATACTCAGCCTCCATGTTCTGAAAAGTTCCTAACTGACTCCTCCTGGTAGAAAGAACTCTCTCTAAAGACAGCAGTAGCCATGACCTGGAGAAGAATCAGCATCACGTTACTCTTCTCTGGTCCACTTCCTTAGCTGTGGACACCCTTGAGGCCGAGTTTCATCCTCAAGTTGGAAGAGTTATAGCCAAGGAGTAGAGAGAGAGACAGATAGACAGACAGACAGACACACACACACACACACACAGCATGCGTCTCTCAGGGCTGGGGTGTCTCACCCCTGCTCATAACCCCCCCTCAAGGCACCTCTCCCGCTGTCATGCTGGGCCCCGTCCCATGGAACACTGCTTCCCTGTCAGCCACCCTGATGGTCATGGTGCCACAGACGTCCTGCCCTCTGGGGCATGGGGCCAAAGAGCTGCCCTCGTCCCACCCTCCCTGTGTCCCCCTTGATTTTCTGGGCCCCAGGGCCCACACTTCTGTAAAGGGTCCCATGAGCACCACTGACTCACGTGGCACCACGTCTCTCCATCAGGAATTAAAAGAAGCTGGTGAGAGAACGGAAGCCGTACTGTCCTCTTCTCTCTCCTCTTCCTCATCCTCAAAGAATCCCTGAACCCACAAAAAAATAGTCTTCCTTCCTCTTTGCACCAAAGATCAAAAGGCCACAAGAGCATTGGTTCACGCTGACAGACGCTTGAGCAGCAAGAGGTTTCATCTTCATATTAGTTGTATCTCAACCTCAGAGCCAACCCAGCCGGGATCCTTTGTTCTGTCTCCATGTATTCCTTTGTAATGAAGGTGGATCAAAATGGATTTTTGTTTTGAGAATTTTTAAAGAGTGTGCTTATCGCCCTTGCTGGGACTGGCATCACATGGACCATCATTGATTGGGTATCACTTTGCCTTTGCACTTGGCCCCTCCCAGGCACTCAAGACACCAGGGAGATTGAGTCGAACTGACTTGGTCTGTTTCTGTGAATTTCAGAGAGGATTTATTGACTGCTCAGAAGGAAATCCTGTCTCAGGAGGAGATCATCATGAGGTTAAGGAAGAACCTCACTGAAGCCTATAGCCGAATGTCAGATTTGAGAGGTTTGTACAGTTGCCCATGTCACTTGATTTCCTGACCCGCTTCAAGAAAGGAAAGAAAAGTGTGTGAAGGGTGGGAAAGCTGGGCATTCCAAATCCCACTCAACCCTGATTTCCTGGGCTGTCACAGTACTTTTAGCTCAGGGTCAGCAAGAGCTGTATCCTGGGTATTGAACTGATTCCATTTGATATGGGGCTACAGGGAACATTCTCAGATGGCTCTGGACCTCTGTGTGGAAACGCAACTTTTTCGGAGAGAATCTCTGATGACCACAGAGGATCTGTCTCTGGGGGCAAAGGCTTGGGGGTCAATCGTGGGCGCCCCTGGGCAGGCCAGTCGGCACAAGTCCTAGCACCCAACAGCTTAGGGACCTCAAGTAAGGTGTTCCCCGGGCCTCTCCTTCCTCCGATGCAAAAACACCTGCAGCACGTCTGCCTCCTGGGGCTGATTTGGACGTCAGAGACCACTAGAGTAGGGGCAAACTAGCTCCAAGGTCTGCTCTCTTCTGGACGGACACAAGTCTGACTGAATATTCCTACTGGAACCTTCTTCTCCCCAGACTTTTATTGTTGCCTCTCTTCTTCTTGCTTCTTAGAGCTGTCTTCTTTTCCCATCCCTAGCTTCCATCCAGCCAAAGGGCAGGAGTCGGGGAGTATAACTAGGTTTGGGGAGGTGGAGGGAGGGTGAGGAACACTCCTCTCGTCCCCATCTCAAACCCTGTGCACCCCAGAGCTTCAGTGGTGTTTGCTCCCTGTGTCTGGACCAGCTGATGCCCCCAAGGCTTTTAGGGCAGGATTTCTCAAAGAGTGATTTTTCCATACTAAGTCATGAGAACACATGGGAGAGAGGCTGCAGTGTCCAGTTCTAGAATGGGGAGGCGCTGGACCTGGCTCTGGATCTGCTGTTTATTAGTTGGGTGACTTGAGGCAAGTCCCTTGACCTCTGTGCACCTCAGTTTCTGCACCTGTGACATGGGGGTGTTACTAGGAACCGCCTTGTAGTGTTGCTTTGAAGACTCAAGGCAGTGTTGGTGTCTCTTTTCTGGCCCTGCGGCATGTGGGATCTTAGTTCTGCGACCAGGGGTCAGACCCTCGCCCCCTGCGCTGGAAGCGCAGAGTCTTAACGGCTGGACCACCAGGGAAGTCCCAGTGTAGGTGTCTTACTTTGGGTTTTCCCACAAGCAGACCCCCAAGACCAGAATTCCACTGCAGGTGGTTTATTTGAGAGATGATCCCAGGGAAAACAGCAGTGGAAGTGAAGTAAGACAGGAGGGGGAAGAAAGCAGATAATGGCTGTGCTGGTCAGTCAGCGGGCACAGTGGGGAACCAAGGTTACTACTGCAGTGCGGTCGCAGGGGTGCCACCTGGGATGGGAGGGAGCTGGGCTGTGTACCCCAGCCTGTCTCCACCGGTCCGTGCTTGGAGGCTGTTGCCTCTGGCAGGCTCATGAGCAGAGCAGTCTCCAGAGGCCTTAGAACGCCGTAGGCAAACATGCAGAGCAGGCAGCCGAAGGTGCCCTAGAATGCCACAGGCTCACAGGTCCTGACAGCTGGGGCCGGGCAGGCGCCTCACAGGCTGCATCATGGCGCCAGCACTCACTGAAAGGTAATGCCGGTGGGCTATTTTGCTGTTTTGAGTGGGGGGAAGACGCACGCAGACCTCCCGGCTCTTACTGAAGCCCCCAGAGCATCCCTGGAGGGTGGACCGCCTCGTGGTTCTTAGAGGCCTAGCAGAGCTGCTGTGGCCCTCGCAGAGACCCGGGGCGGGAGACCCCCTCACCAGCTTCCACGTCACTCCCAGGGGAGCTTAACGAGACGCAGAAGATGGAACTGGAGCGGAACGTGGCGCTGGTCCAGCAACAAAGCAGCGAGCTGAGTGTGCTCAAGGAAGAGATGGCACAGATGACCAGCCTGCTAGAGAAGAAGAACAAGGAGCTAGAGGCCCTCAAGCAGGCACTCAGGTGGGTAGGAAGGTCTGCACGGCGGGTGTGCGGAGCCCAGGCACACCCCAGTGCCCAGGGAGCCTGGCACAGAGAGGCAGGGCCGGGGGAGGGGGATGCTCAGTCAATGCTGGTTGAAGAGTTGAATGAATGAGTAGATGAATGAATGACGTACATTTCATTGCTTTACAACCTCATCATTTAAAACAAAGCTTTGCTCAGTTCTGTGCATCTAGACATTCCTGCCCAATATTCCAGATGAGTTTCAGCTTAAATGCCACTTCCTCCAGGAAGCCCTCCATCATTTGCCCTCACCAAACATAGCCAAGGGCTCCTGCTCTGCCTGGGGTCCATCAGCTCCTTCATGCCACTCGAGCAAACCCTTCTCACACAGCCAGGCTGCTCCCACCTGCTGATTGTCTGCCTTCCCCATGAGAACCCCTGTGTAGACTCTATTGACTCCCCAGCATTCACACGGTGCCTGGCATATAAAGGAACATAGTAAATATTGACTGTACAAAGGTATAGACTGGAGGTGTCAGAGGTCAGCTTAAACTAAATATATTGTTGTTGTCCCACGGATTTGTCTCAAAAATACATGTGAGTTTGCATTTTCATCTATAGTGTATCCATATTTTGACATAAGATTAATGTTTTTCCCAAGAAAGTTTGCGTAGAATTGATATCTCATGTATACCCTGTAGCTTCATGTGCTCCGTGGTTCATGGCCAAGGCAGATTCACATAGTGGTTAAAAGAATAGGCTCCAGACCCAGGCTGAATGGTTCAAGGCCAGGTGCCTTCACCTACAAGTTCCACGAATGCAGGCAAATTGCTGTACGTCTCTCTTCTTGTCTGTAAAATGGGGCAAGCAGAGTCCCCTCCTCATGGGACTTCTATGAGAAATAGAAGGGTTGACACATAATAAGTGTTAGAAACAGCAGACACACAGTAAATACCCCCCATGAATGTCAGAGCAGGTGTCCTGCAGACCCAATTCAGGAAGCAAGGATGGGTAGGGGCCTGCCTCTCTGGTCACTATAGCCTTAAGTCCCCCGAAGCTCATTTCTCTAGAAATCTTCGGGCAGTAGACTTGAAGGCTCAAAGATTTTGGTTCCGCGTAAAAATGGAGTCCCTTTTCCAATTCTGCTTGTGGGTACAAAGGTAATTCATGGTTCCCAGAATTCATGCTGCCAACCACTCTGCTGCCCAGTGTCTCATCTTCTCTTCCCTAGGGCCTCCCAAGAGAAACACAGACTCCAGCTGCACAAGGAGAAGGAACAGAAGCCCAGGAACATAACCCAGATGTGTGACATCTCGGTGCAGATAGAACTAATCCACACCGATATTTTCTTGAGAAGCCAGGAGGTGAGTGCCTGTCCTGTCCCTGGGCAGCTAGAAAGACAAGCTAAGAAAGAGCTCAGTGGTGGCTTTCTTTGGGCTTTTTTTTTTTTTTTTAACAGGGTGATGTGAGGTTCCAGTTTGAATGAGAAGGCACAGATGGGGAAGGGCGGTCCAGGCAGGGTAATGGCCACTGCAAAGGCCCTGAGGCAGAAATATGTTTCAGGAGGAATATATGTGGGAAGGAGGGCAGTTTGGGGTCTAGGAGAACTTTTATTATTTTTTTTTTTATTTATTTATTTTTTTGGCTGTGTTGGGTCGTCGCTGCTGCGTGCGGCCTTTCTCTAGTTGCGGCAAATGGGGGCTACTCTTCGTTGTGGTGCACAGGCTTCCCATTGCTGTGGCTTCTCTTGTTGCGGAGCACGGGCTCTAGGCGCATGGGTTTCAGTAGTTGAGGCACGCAGGCTCAGTAGTTGTGGCTCGCAGGCTCTAGAGCGCAGGCCCAGTAGTTGTGGCACATGGGCTTAGTTGCTCCGCGGCATGTGGGATCTTCCCAGACCAGGGATCAAACCTGTGTCCCCTGCAATGGCAGGTGGATTCTTAACCACTGTGCCACCAGGGAAGCCCCTTTCTTTGCTTTTGTAAACACCTTCATTTTAAGTTCCAAAAATATTATTTGCTTATGTGAAATGTATGTTATCAACAGCTTGGCATGTGTGCCATCAGACCTTTTCCTCACAGAAACCGCCACATGCTCATACAGTCAGGATTGTGCAGTGGTTGAAGGTCAGGCTTGGATTCAATTCCAATCTTGACTCCTCCACTCAGAAACCCTGTGACCTCAAGGATGCATCTGAGTACCAATTCCCTCATCTGGGAAGTGGGAGTAATACCAGTCACCGCCCCCACCCCCCGCATGGGGTTGTTGAGAAATGAATTTATACACACAAACACGTGCAAGCTTACATATACATATATTTATTTAATAGGTTTTTTTTCCAAACATGGTATCAAGCCGCATATATTCTGCAACTATTTTTTTCTCACATAAGACTATTTAATGGGCATATTGTCAAGTAAGCATGTAAAGATCTACCTCATTCTTTTAAACGGCAGCAATGAATTCTATCATGTCCCTTTTATCCAACCAGTGCCATATTGATGGACATTTGTTTCTACTTCCACACGTTGCTGTAGTTAATATCCTTGTAAGTATGTAGAACAAATTCCTAGATGTGATTCCAAGATGTCCAGAGGACAGCCTAAATTGTGCTTGGTATGGCCAAACTGCCTTCCCAAAGAGCCACGCCATTTACGCTCCGTGGCTGACTCTTGGCAACCTCTGCCCAGAGGCCTTTGCATGCCTGCAGGTCCCAGCTGCGCAGCACACAGGGATCATGTCTTTGAGCAAGAACAGCCTTCACCATGCGGTCCTCAATGGTGGCGCTCACACCTGTCCCCGTGGCAGGGACTGTGATGCTCCCCATTGTCCGTGGGCGGCTGACTATGGGTATGGCGCTTCCTGGAGGCCCCAGGTTTCCTGGAGTCCAGGGATCTCCTTTCACCCTTTGCTTTATGAAACTAGAGAGCAGAGCGTTTCAGTAATGGGCTTTGGACTTTCACTTGGAGACAGGGCCAAATGTGTCAGCTTGCCTTCCTGCTTTCTCAAAGATGCCTCTCCCCTGCCAAACAGCAGTGAGCCAGGGCCGCCCGCAGCGTGAAGGAAAGGGCTCGGCAGCCCAGCCCTCCGGCCCTGGCAACGATCACCATCCAGAGAACTTTAGCAGAGGTGTCTCCTCGTTACTAGGGCCACCTGGCGATGGGGCTGCAGGGGGTTTCGCAGCTGTGAGCTCCATGGGGGAAGCAGGTCTCACTCCTGTCGGAATCCAAGCTCTTCGTGCGGGACCCGGCCCATGTTCATTCACGTGTTCAACAACTATTGAGCACCTGCTGTATGCCAGGCCCTGTGCTGGGCTCAGGGGAGGATGCTCAGGGTCCCTGCCCACACCAGACCCCCTGCGACGCTGCACGTGTTTGCTGGAAAGGACTGTTGACCAGACGCCTGTGATTTTTAATTTCTATGATGAGGTGGGGTTAGTTGAGGAGAATGGGGGAGGGAGGCTGCAAGATAAAAGTAAAAAAGGATTTTTTCTTTCTCAGAATGGCTTTCCACACTCAGGCTACTTCCTGCTTTCTAAACCAGAGTGGGTCAGAGGGCTTAAGCATTGTATGAGAAAGAATCTCCATCTTCTCTAAATAAACAAATTCCCAGAAGAGCCATGAGTAAGGGTCACATCAGGCTCAGGCGAGCTCTGCAGGCAGAGGAAGGGCTGTCACCAAGCCCGGCTGCTGCAGTTGCCCCACCCCCAAGGCCAGTCACCCCCACCCATCTCCTCCTCTCCAGCCTCCAGCATATACACACACACACACACACACACACACACACACACACACACACACGACATTCCTGGTGTTTACTCCCAAGGCAAACATACACCCTCAAAGAGAGGGAGGCCAGTGTAGAAAGAGCCTGGCAAGTAAGCTGGCTGTAGCCAGGTTCGGGCTCCATTGAGGTCCTACTAAGTGCAGCCGGGGGTAGAGTGCCCCCTTCTCTCAGGGACTGAACCCTGGTCCCAGCAGGAACACTGGGGCAGACCCCTTCCGGCTCCGTATTTATTGAGCCTCTACTATGCCCGGGGCATAAGGCTGGGCCCTGGGAACAACACAGTCGACAACGGAGACAAACTCTGCTCTCACAGAGCCCACATTCTGGAAAAGGAGAGACACAGGCAAGAAACAAGTCAACGTCGAACAAAATGTCCAGCGGGAGTGAACGCTCCGAGGAAAGATACAGCAGGATTCCGGGCAGAGTAGCGTGTGGGAGGGGGCCTCCCGGGAGGAGACCAGGAGCAGAGCCTGAATGAACTGAAGGAATGAGTGGTAGGGACATGGGGTGAGAAGTGGCCCCAGGAGGACGTCAGACGGCCCTGCCGGGCTCCCCGAGGGAGGCCCTGAGCCTTGTCCCCATCGTCGCCAGCATGGGGCCTGGCACATGTCACACGGGCCTTCAATAAGCATTTGATGAATCAAGGAAGGAAGAGCAAATAAATGTCCCTTTCCCTCTTCTCTGCTTTGTTTTCCTGGTAGCATTGATCACTTTCTGGAATTTTAACATGTCTTTCTGCTTGTTTGGTGTGTCTGCCCCATAGAAATGAGCCCCCAGCAGCAGAGCTTTCTGCCTGGTTCCCCGACCTCCCCCTAGTGCTTAAAACAGTGTCTGGTGAGCACTGTCTCTCTGAACCAAAATTGTTAGAAGATTGTGATAAAACAAATTGTCAGTTTCTTCCCTTTCTCGCCATTTTGACTGGGACCTTCCCTAGCCACACTATTTACATCTGAAAACCATTCCCAACACCCCATCCCATTTCCAGTTTTTTCCTTTAATATCTATCACTGTCCACCATATATTTTCCATGATTATCTTATTTATGGTCTGTCGGCTCACACTAGGATGCGGAATCTATGACAACAGGGATTTTGCCAGTTTTAGTCACTGCTAAGTCCCCAGAGCCTAGAACAAGGCATGGCACGTAGACGTGCTCAATAAACCTTTGTCGTATGAAGGAATGAGTGAATGAATGAATCACTTACCCTAGGGGAGCACTGTTTAATTGGGAGTCTATGACAGGGCTTCAGGGGGTCTCTGAAGCTCCAGAAGTTGTCTGCAAATTTTTGTATGTGCATTTTTCTGGAGGAAGAAAGCTGCATTCTTCCTATTCTCAAAGGGGAGAATATGTGCATGACCCTTAAGAGATGAAGAAGACCTTTCCTTGCCTGTGCCCTTCGTAAACCCAACTCTAGCGACATGGCTAGTGACTACCATATGGGATGGTGCAGATATAGAATATTTCCATTGTTGCAGAAAGTTCTGTTGGACCACACTGTTCCAGAGGGTCCAGAAGTCTCAGAGGAGTGTTTTCCTTTCTCCAGACCAGCCAGGAGTCCGCCCATCAAATTCCATCCAGCAGATATTAAACCACCACCCTTATGACCAGCTAAGAAGAAAATATCACATGTTCTTACCTAAAAAATGCCCCCCCGTGGGGCTTCCCTGGTGGCGCAGTGGTTGAGAGTCCGCCTGCCGATGCAGGGGACAGGGGTTCGTGCCCCGGTCCGGGAAGATACCACATGCCGTGGAGCGGCTGGGCCCGTGAGCCATGGCCGCTGAGCCTGCGCGTCCGGAGCCTGTGCTCCGCAAGGGGAGAGGCCACAACAGGGAGAGGCCCGCGTACCGCAAAAAAAAAAAAAAAAAAAAAAAAAAAGCCCCTCCACGGACTTCCCTGGCCGGCCAGTGGTTAAGACTCTGCGCTTCCGCTGCAGGGGGCGCGGTTTCGATCCCCGGTCAGGGAAATAAGATCCCGCATGCCGCATGGTGCAGGCAAAAAAAAAAAAAAGCCCCTCCAGGAGCAAATTTGATGTGATTGTTCAGAGATGACACCAGAATGACAAGTGGAAACCCAAGCTTAGAAGAATATTAGAAGAAAAAAGAAATAAAACATGGGGAGGGAACATAGGGGGGATCTCTTATTTATAGTGATGCTAAGTAGGTAGGAAAGTTGGAAATCTTCCTAGATGTGACTTTGTATTCGAAATGAAATTTTTAAATTCCTTCTCTGCTGAAGCCCCGTAATGATATTTTCCAAGGTACTAAGTAAGTGACAGGGTTTCTGCTAATCCATGATTTGTTCATGTTTCTTCAAATACAAGGGAGGGAGATTGTGATCACTGATAAAGCTGCTGTCCTCACCATTCTGGCCACAGGAGCAGTCCTTCAGTGATCTAGGGGCCAAGTGCAAAGGGTCCCAACATGAGGAAGTCATTCAGCATCAGAAAAAGGCCTTATCTGAGCTTCGTGCGCAAATTAAAGAACTTGAGAAGGCCTGCTTGTCAAGTAAGTTTCCTCCTGCCTAGTCACCCCCTCTGTGCTGAGAACCGTGGACCCCAGAATTGAGGGTCCACTTTAGGGACTAACCAATTTGCCAGGACCACCATCTTCTATCCCCATCATTTCATAACTAAAAAACATAGTTATAAAAAAAAGATGGGCAGGAAAAAAAAAATAGATGGGTAGGCATGAGCTCAGAGTCAAGAGCAGGCCTTGATATTAAATAAACAGGATTTCATGAAAAACTCACAACCTTGTCCTTCTTTTTCTTATTTCATTGTGGCCCAGTGGAAACTTTTTCATAGACGGATGCTGTGCAAGGACCAACCTTGGGGAACTTCCCAGGATAAATACCCTGTTTAGAGGGAATAGGGCTTTCAAGAAACCAAGCTTGCTGCTGGGTGGAGCACTGGGCTAGGACACAGAAGCCTGGGTTCAAGTCCATCCTCACACCTGTGGCCGAAGGTTCACCCTCACTGCCCCAGCCCTCTGAGGCTGCAGCCTCATATTAGCTGTGTGGCCTTGGACAAGTCATTTCACCTCTCTGGGCCTTGATGCCTCACCTGCCAAGGGAGGATGGTGAGGTAATTAGTACTGGCCTGTGGTAAGTGTCCAGTAAATAGCAGCTGTGACTTTTATATGCAGTAACTTCTTCCTGAGCCTTTCTTTTGAGTGTAAATTATTTCTTTTATAGATCACAAGGACCACATGGATGGATCATTTCTAGACTTAAAGACCCTCGGGATGGAAAAAAATGTTCAGAAAATATTGGATGCAAAACCTGACTTGCCAACTTTTTCAAGAGTAGAGATCCGAACGGTAACCAAAGGAAATTTGTCTCTGCACTGACTGACACATGGGGAGGGTGGGCATGAGGACAGACACTAGCCGTGTGCCCTGGCACCACTGTATACATCATTGGTTCGAGGCCAGGTCCTCCCTGATGGGCTAACACTTGTGTGGACTGGTCGGTGCCTGGCCGTACCAGCGATCCAATGTTTGAATAGAAAGGCGGCTTCCCATCATGTACAGCATAATATAGCATTGCACTGATGCTGGCCAGGTCAATCTCTGGGCCCTCCTTTTCACATCACATGTTATATTCTGCAGAAAAGATTCAACAAGCTGATGTACAACATTATGTCATGAGCTTGCCTAACATTTGCTTTTTGCTATAAACTGAAAAACATGAACACATAAAGGGCAGCAGAAGGGAGCCATGATGAGTAAGAAGACACAAGTTCTAGAATCAGAGACCTGTGTCCTAATCCCAGCTCTGCAAGCTCTGTGACCTTGGGCAGGCTCCTAACCTTTCTGGGACTTCATTTCCCAGCTGTAAAATGAGGATGGAAAAATTAAAGGAGATCATTATGTAAAGTGCTTATCCCAGTGCCTAGCTCATAGCGAGCACTTTAATAGATGATAGTTATTATTATTAAACAGTATTTAAATAGTATTATCCAAGACAAACTTCCTTTCTTAGGGAGCATAGTTTGTATTTGCCAGGATTTTCAGAAGTAATTTGATTGTTAGGTTGAAGGTGCCCTGTATCCTAAATGGATGTTTGATCGGGTGTTTGATTGACACATGACAATGGACAGCTCAGGCCAGCGTGGCTTGCTGCGGCAGCTGGTCTAAACCAGCTTTTGGAAAAAATAATAAAGCCATCCTATCTGTACCAGCATTTTCTCCTACAATTTTTCTAGACATTTGCTCACACGTCTAGAGATGTGAGTCTTCAGAAACGTGTTGGTCTTCCTGATAAACTCGAACCTTCCTTCTCTGAGGCTGGGAGTAGAGGGACCGTCTCCAGGTGGGGAGCTCAGCTGGATCTCATGTCCTCATGATCCTGCTTCCAAGACCTTCTCCTTGGCAACAAGCCCTCATCCCACCACTGACACCACAGAGCAGGAAACCTCCCAACTCTCAATCCTCCAAGGTTGGCAGTAATTAAAGGAAAGAGCAGGAGGAAGAATAGCTGACATCTGTGAACTGCTTACTGTGTGCCAGGCGTTGAGCTCAGCCGGCTCCATGCCTTATCTCATTTAACCATCATAGCAGCCTTGTGTCATAGTTACTATTATTGTCCCCGTTTAACAGATAAGAAAAATTAAGGCTTCAGGAGGTCAAGTACCTCACCCAAGTCGCAGAATAATGACTGAAGACACACCAGGGGTGTGTCCCTGGTGGTCTGTCTGCTAGCCTGCAGAGACCGGGTGGGGACTGTGTGCTTGGATCCTGCAGCCCAGGCTCTTCCTTAGTGACCCTCCCCTCAGGAAAAGAGGGGGCGTCTGGAGAGGTACAGAGGATGCAGCTCAGGGTAGCTGAAGACACTGAGCAGCATCTCAGGTTCTTTTTGCAGCAGATCTGCCCGGTTTATTGTCATCTTCAGATACCCTCTTTTATTCTCATCTCCATAGATACATAGACAAATATGTCCACTCTCATCTATCACAGTCACTTAGGGGGCCTTTATATTTTTGTACTTGTTTTGTTTTTAATCTCAGAGGTTTTCAGGGTAGTGCCAGCAAATGCTAGGGCTAAGAGAGGCTCATGGCAAGCATTAAAAGCCAAGTTATTTTTTAAGGAGGCTTATTATGGTTATTTGTAGTCATTCAGATCAGGTCCCCTATTCAGTCTGGTGGCCTTTCCATGCAGTCAGTTGGGCTTCCAGCAGCCAGCTGGCTGGTTGGGGTCTTAGGGAGATGCAGCTGCAAACACTATCTGCATTGTCTCTGGAAAGGGTCTGAAGTGATGCCCACCCATCAGGTTCCAGAGCTAGGAGAAGGTTGGGCCAAATCTTGTGAAGGGCATGGTTTCTGCTGCACAGAAATGAGATTCCTTTGATAAAAAGGAGGGAGGCTATTTTCCACTTAACCTTCATTCGTTCATTCAACAAACATGCCCACTATGCACCATTCGTTGCCAGGTGCCATGCTGGGCACAAGGAGGGAGATAGTGAGCAAAAGCCGCATGGTCCCCATTTTTCTGGAGCTTGTCTTCTCAACATCAGCGGTACTGATTTTTTGACCCAGGTAACTCTTTGTTTGGGAGACTGCCCTATGCATCGTGGGGTGTGTAGCAGCATCCTTGTCCTCTATCCACTAGACGCCAGCAGCAATTATGACAACCACAAATGTGTCCAGGCATTGCTAAATGTCCTGGAGGGGGTAGGGTGGACAGAGTCACCCCCGGTTGAGAACCACTGGCCTAAAGGGAAGATAGACGAGACGGTGGCCAAAGAACGGCACAAGTGATGCATCATTTCAAAGGCAGTCGTGCTCTGAAGGGGTAGGAACACAGTCCTAAAGAAAGCAGTTCACAGAGTCAGACTGGATTTAAAACCAACTCTCTTGGCATTGACATATATACACACACACGCTACCAAAGGTAAAATAGCTAGCTAGTGGGAAGCAGCTGCATCGCACAGGGAGAGCAGGTCGGTGCTGTGTGTCTACCTAGAGGAGTGGGATAGGGAGGGTGGGAGGGAGACGCAAGAGGCAGGGGATGTGGAGATATATGGATACGTATAGCTGATTCACTTTGTGATACAGCAGAAACTAACACACCATTGTATAGCAATTATACTCCAATAAAGATGTTAAAAAAATCAACTCTCTCAAATTATTCTTTGCAGTTCTTCCATTATTCTTTGGGTTATTCTTCTGGATGTAGAAAATCATAATGGAATGCCAAGTGAGTTTTTTTCTTTTGTTTTATTTCAGCCTCAAAATGGCCTTTCCAGCCCAGGGTCCATCATGGCCACTGAGAAGTTAGGGAAAACGGATGTGGCTGAGGCTTTAGATCTTAGTGAAAAGCTGGTAGGTATACCCAGCATCAGTCCCCTCCTGTCCAAACCTGTGTGCCCTGCAGATAGTTTAAAACCAACGCCACATACATGTTTAGTTGTTACAGTAGCTCCACGAGACCCATCTCCTATCCAAGCATGGGCTGGAAATTGCAGAGCCCAATTCCTTGGAAGACTGGGTAGTAAGAATGAATGTTTATGTCTGTTGTCATTCCCCCTCCCCCACTCCCCCCAATTCTCAAAAAGGCACAGTGTAAATGGATGCGGGGGAAAATGAAAGTCCTACTAAAAGCCCCAAATGCACTCATTTGCAAAGCATGTGTTTCTTCTCTGCAACTGCAGAAAATGAATGAAACAGAATTTGATGTTTGCCTCCTCAAAGTGGCCACCAGCGGTCTTGGGCCAGGCCTCTTACCTGTGAAACGCTTTCTCGTAGTACTTGGATATGAGCAAAACCCTCGGGACTATGATGAACATCAAAGATATGTCAGGTCACGTGTCCATGAAACACCTCTCCCCAAAAGAGAGGGAGAGAGTCCACCAGCTTCGACAAAGAGACCTCTACCTGGTGTTTGATAAGATCACCCTACTCAAGAACCAGCTGCAGAGAAAAGAAGAGCTTTTGAGACGATACGAGAAGGACATTGAACAGCTCAAGTATGGCCCGTGTCCCCGGCAAAAGGCCCAGGCCTCCATTCTCCAGGCTAAACCTCGGTGCAGCTGCAGACCCGTAGGGACCAGGACAAGAGGACAGAGGCCTGGGTGTGGAGGGGGGAGGCGGGATGGTGACTGAGGGCCTGATGGACCCAAGTCTCTGGGCAAGAAAGCAGCAGTTAAAGTACCCTACTGTTAAGGAATAAGGTGCACCTTTTATAAATGTGTCTGATGTTTCACCATGTGTGTGCTTTTCATAATTCCATCCTATTTTCAGTGGTATCCGTTCCCCCACCCTCTCTGGGAAATTGGGAGGGGCTGGTAGCATAACCTTTGGCCCCTGCATGCTGCACGTCCACAGCCAATGGGCTATTTATTCTGCCCTCTAGTCCCCACATCTTCAGCCTTCCCCCCACCTGTAATGAAACCGCGAAGCCAGGCATACATGGAAGTGTGCTGAGGATCTCCCAGGTCGGGAGCATTGGTGGTGAGTGAGAAAGATGAGGAGAAAAGAGACTTTGTCTCTCCTGTGTGCTCAGGCAGAGCAAAGTGTCGGTTCAGATGTACCAGTCACAGGTGGCAAAGCTGAAGAACATCTCCAAAGAGGCCGAAGAAAAGGCGCTGCTGAAGGAGGCCGTGGCGCACATGGAAGAGCGGCTGCACCAGGAGAAGAGGGTCACCAGGGCGATCAGGCAGCAGAAGGTGAGAGGTCCCTGCTCGGAGCAGAGCCTCTGAGGCTGCCCCTCAGCTCCCTTTAGAAACAGCCAACTGAGGTCCCAGTGGGATCCAGGCAGCACAGAATGCATTCGCTCATTGCAAAGGAAGGTGGCAGAATAGCTTTAGCGTTAGGCAGACTTAGGTTTAGACTCTTGTTCTGCCATTTACTGTGTGACTTCAGGCAGCTTTCTTTTTTTTTAACATCTTTATTAGAGTATAATTGCTTTACAGTGTGGTGTTCGTTTCTGCTGTATAACAAAGTGAATCAGCTATATGCATACCTATATCCTCAGATACCTCCCTCTTGCATCTCCCTCCCACCCTCCGTATCCCACCCCTCTAGGTGGTCACAAAGCACTGAGCTGATCTCCCTGTGCTATGCAGCTGCTTCCCACTAGCTATCTGTTTTACATTCGGTAGTGTATATATGTCCATGCCACTCTCTCACTTCGTCCCAGCTTACCCTTCCCCCTCCCCATGTCCTCAAGTCCATTCTCTACATCTGTGTCTTTATTCCTGGCCTGCCCCTAGGTTCATCAGAACCTTCTTTTTTTTTTTTTTTTTTTTTTTAGATTCCATATATATGTGTTAGCTTAACCTCTCTGAGACTCATAGTCTAGCTTGCCTCTATTTTTTTAAACTTTCTTTTTTTTTAATTTAATTTTTATTTTATATTGGAGTATAGTTGATTTACAGAGTTGTGTTAGTTTCAGGTGTACAGCAAAGTGATTCAGTTATACATATACATATATCTATTCTTTTTCAGATTCTTTTCCCATATAAGTTATTACAGAATATTGAGTAGAGTTCCCTGTGCTATACAGTAGGTCCTTGTTGATTACATATTTTATATGTAATAGTGTGTATATGTTAATCCCAAACTCCTAATTTATCCCTCCCCACCACATTTCCACTTTGGTAACCATAAGTTTGTTTTCAAAGTCTGTGAGTCTGTTTCTGTTTTGTAAATAAGCTCATTTGTATCATTTTTTTTAGATTCCACATATAAGTGATATAATATGATATTTGTCTTTGACTTACTTCACATAGTATGATAGTCTCTAGGTCCATCCATGTTGCTGCAAATGGCATTACTTCATTCTTTTTTAGGACTGAGTATTATTCCACTGTATATTTGTACCACATCTTCTTTATCCACTCCTCCATCGACATTTAGGCTGCTTCCATGTCCTGGCTGTTGTGAACAGTGCTTTCTGAGACTCATAGTCTAGCTCGTCTGTATTTTTTTAACTTTTGATAATTCGTGTATTTTATCTTGTTCTTTCTATCCAGATAACTATTTTTTCTACCAGTTTTATTGAGACATAATTGACACACAGCACTGTACTGAGCTTAAGGGTGTCCAGCATCATGATCTGACTTCCCTGCCTCCTGAAATGATGACCACAATCAGTTGAGTGAACAGCCCGAGTGTTTTTAAAGGCGGTGCTTCTGATTTTCATTGTTCTGCCAGGTGCCAGGGATACACCGAGGAATAAGCTCTCTGAGAATAAAGATTTGGGTTTGCTCTTCTGAGTAGCCAGAATAGTACTCCAGTCTTTCTGACTTGGGGCTGTGTATTTGTACACGCATGCTTGCGTGTATGTGTGTACATGTGAGTATGTGCTGTGTGTTGGCATGTGTGTGTATTTGTATGTGTGTGTTTGTTGCCTGCATGAGCTCTAAGGAGGCCAAGGTCATAGAAGGGTGCCCTTCTCCTCAACCAGGAGGTGATGGTCAGATAGTTCCTTGCAGAAGCCTGCCCTCCATCCTGCGAACCTTCCAGGCAATAGGTTTCCAGACAGCAGGCTCTCTGGCTTAGAGCCCCAGAAATGAAAAGTGGCTGTCCTGCTCTGAGGGAGCGTGGATGCGGTGTTTCCAGTGCTCACTGCTGTGAATTAAACATCACAGGCCTTAGTATGCGTGTGTCATGGGGCTGCCTCAGGCAGAGGACAGTTTCCTTTCACACCAAGCAATGCCAGGGAGAGCTGGGCCAGTGACAGAGTTGTGACTTTCCCTTTGATGTGCCCTCTGGAGAGCTCACCCCTCCCAGAAATGCCCCCGACCCACGCCCCCAGGGCTTGGCAGACTAGGCCCCAAAGCAGAGACACCAGACCACAGAATGGGACAGCGAAGGGCCCAAAAAAAGCCATTGTCATGTACTGAAAACCTGAGGATTTACATAATCAGGCTTCACATGCATTATTCATGGGCTGCCTCATTCATACACAATGCAAGGGACATGCCAGCCTGTTTGTCAGGAAGAAAACAATAATATATTTTAAAGTTTTGCTGGATCCTAAAGGGCACTTGTATACATCTGTCTTGGCATCCGTTCCTTCCAGGGAGTATATCTTCGTTGTCTTTAAGCAGAAATTAACAGAAAGTAGAATTCCTCTTTTCTAAGTTTTACACTTAGTATTTTCACAAGGAGCCTTAGTTTTTTAGCCTTCTGTATAAAACTTTGAAACTCTTCACCCGTTCACAGAGGTGGCAGGGTTGAAGCACTGAGATGAAATTACACATCTTAACCTTCAGAATTGCACCCCCCCAGAAAAATGGAGTTTGTCGTTTTAATGTTGGACCATCTCTTCACCAAGCAGACCTTTCAAGAATCAAAAGTCATATTTCCACACTAATATCTTTGGCTGTGAAAATGAGACTTGGTATAAGATGCTGGGCCTTCACAGCGAACTGGGCCTGTGGCTCTGTCCATGTGGCAGAGGGACAGGAACCGCGGCCCAGGCCGTGCTCACTCGAATCCACATCCCACATCAATCGAGAAGCCGGCAGTGTCTCTCAGAGTTCAGAGGCCAGATTTGGAGTCAAATAAATAGGGGTCAAGCCCCACCACTGCCCCGAATGACCCTGAGTAAGTGGCTTGACCTCTGTATCCCAGGTTCCTCAACAAAAGCAACCAAAACTGTTAGCGAGGGGCCTACTGCGTGGGGCAGCGGGAGGGTTAAATGGCAAAATGCCTGCAGTGCCTGGCACATCGCAAGCCCCGTTTCTAAGGGGGAAGAATAGGCAGCTCATGGATGGGTGGGGATTCCTCTATTTCTTTCAGGGAGCTTCCTGCCAGCTGACGCCTTCCCCGGTCCTCCCAAAGCCGCCAGCTCTTATGGGACGCGCTCTTCTCTTTGGTGAATACGACTAGGGCCACGGCCAAGAAAGGACCCAGATACCTTTTGTGAATGGGCTAAGGCTGGGATTTTCAATAAGAAATTTTTAAATGCACAGAAGTTGCCACTTGGGAAGCACGCAAGCCCTTTCTTAGGGCTTGAAGTGGAAGAAAGGCTGAAGGGCACCGGCTGCTTCTGGCAGGAGAAGCCGCTCAGCTCTCCTGCCAATCAAATCTCCAGCCAATCAAGTCCTGGCTAGGGGGCGTGACCACCGCTTTGCCTTGTGGTCTCAGCCAGGAAAACCTACCCTAACCTTTCCTCTGCTTAATTAGCTCAGATCCCTCTCCTTTAAGATGAGAATAAAAATGGCACCTAGCTCGTAGCCTTCCCAATGGGAGCTTGTATACAAAAGCCTTAGCACATAGGACCACAAAGCATACACGCTCTCCTACCATCGTCATTATCCTATTTTCTTTAACTCACTATCTTCCAAGATTTCCGTGGGCCCAGGTATTCTCAAGATTCTGGCTTCCTCCGTGCCACTTGTGTGTTTTGTTTGTTTGTTTGTTTGTTTTTGCGGTACGCAGGCCTCTCACTGTTGTGGCCTCTCCCGTTGCGGAGCACAGGCTCCGGACGCGCAGGCTCAGCGGCCATGGCTCACGGGCCCAGCCGCTCCGTGGCATGTGGGATCCTCCTGGAGCAGGACACGAACCCGGGTCCCCTGCATCGGCAGGCGGACTCTCAACCACTGCGCCACCAGGGAAGCCCCACAATTGGTAGATGTTGTGTAGGAGGAGCGTGGGATGGGAGGGGCTTGGGGTGGTGCTCTTCCGCCCACAATGATGAAGTAGAACCATGTGGCCAGGCCTATGCAGCATACGGCTAGAAGAAGGCTAAAGAAAAAGACCCTCCCCCACCCCCTTCATCACATCCCAGTGAGTTCAGTAAAGTTCAGGAAAAGCAGGTGCACAGGGGCCAGGCTCTGCCCTTCAGTGCCCAGCTGCCCACTGATGGAACTTAATCCAGGACGGAATTTTGCAGCAATGTTCAAACTGGGGTTCCCTGGAGCCTTTGGGTGCCATTGAAGGGTGTGACTCTCAAAGCACAGACACCTTTCTCCCGCCAGAGAAGCTCTCCATTATCTTATACCCCAAGTTCCTCATGGGATTTTGCTTGGATAAACGGTTCTGCAAAAAAAAAGGGGCGGGGGGGATGGGGTGGGAGAGAAGAAGGCTGTTGGTTTAAAACTAACCCCTGCTTTATAATATCTGGGAATTTGGATAGTGATTGTCTCAACTGAGTTTGTGATAAATACTGAGTGGCTGCAGGCTCGAGGCCTTCTCCACGGAAAATGCCTGGAGGGCAACTGTCAATTCAATACGGGCCCATCAGCCTTCACGGACAGTCCTCTGAGGGTAGAGTTAGCATCCTTCTGGGAGAATGGAAGAGTCTTGTAAGCACCTATGCCCTGTCCCAAAAGACAGCCTTATTTCCTCCCTGAGTTTTGTGACTACCCGGTAGGGTTGCCAGATTTAGGGGAAAACAAACAAACAAAAAACACGATGCCCAGTTAAATTTTAATTTCAGATAAACAACAAAAGCTATTCAGTATAAATGTCCTAAATATTACACGGGGCATATTCACACTAACAAATTTGTTGTCTTCATTCTGAAATTCAGATTTAACTGGGCATCCTGTATTTTATCTGGCAACCCCTCCAACGTTTACTGAGCACCAACTAGACACCAAGCAGGGAGGTTCTGAAGCAGGTGTCGCAAGATGGCAGCCCACAGATATATTCCATTTGGCTCATGGGATTTTTTTTAAAGTTACATTTCAAAATAGGGCAGTTTCCTGGAATACTCTGGATTTCCAGCTTCTCTGGGAAACTTGGAAGATCTGGCGACCCTAGGCCCACAGACCCACAAGCCACCATCACAAGCCTCCATCTTCCAGGCCCCTTAGAAAGGCGCTGGGCTCGTGTGTTTGCTGCTGTCCACCACCAGCCCAGCTCACTTCACCCACTTCTTTTACTTTCCTGGCCGCTGTAGGAATCAGGTTGGCGACCCCAGTGGATGCTCAGGGCTCTAGGAGAACGTCTCCTTCCTGACACCACTGCACATTCACCTGCGGAGTGTCAGTCTGCAAGGGAGACCCCAGTTCCCTCTCACTTTTGTGTCTCCAGTGCCTAGGGGATGCTCTTTCTTTGATGAGCTGCCCCTGAGGTGCAGGGTCTTGAGCAGATCAGGGTCAGCAATAGTAATCAAACCCCAGGGGAACGGCAAGCTCCAGGTTTTCAGTGATGCTGTCTTCCCAACAGGCCCCTGTAGTCCCTGCCAGGGAGGTTAGCCACTGGGGCTTTCAACATTTCCACTGGGTGGAAAGCCACTGGACATCTACAGCCTCTTCCACTGATCTAGGAGGCTCTGCTTCCAGCTAAAGCAGATCTGTCCTCCAAGAAGAATACAGTATCCTTCATAGCCTTCTTGGTTGACCACCTCCTTCTCTGCTGGAATCTGGAACAGAGATTCCCTAAAAGGTGCAGCAGGACAGTGTAGCGTTACCCCAAAGCCACACCCCCTTCTGCAGACCTCTATCCTCACCTCCTCACCTAGGAAGGCTCAACATTCCATCCAAATGGGTAGCATCTGAAAGTTGAGAAAAATCCATTTTTCTCTGATGCAAAAGGCAAAGAAGAACATAAGCTAAATTTTGTCAATATTCTTTCTGTGTTAAAGAGACGAATGTTTGTAGAGCTGATGAAGAACTCAAAGATGCAGAACTCACATTTCCAGGTGAGCCAGAAGAGAGAAGAGAGAAAACCCTAGAACGTCAGCAGGAAGCCCAGTTGACAGTTATCCCACATCTATTATGTATTGAGCATTTGGCATGTGCTGGGCACAGAGCCAAACACTCGACGTGCAGTATCTCTTTTAAGCTTCACAACAACCCTATGGGGTGGGTGTTGTTATTATACCCAATTTACAGATGAGGTGTCTGAGGCTCAGAGACTTTCTTTGTCCAGAGCCACACAGCTCAGTAGGAGAGCTGGGAATCAGTGCAGATCTGACACCCAGGTGAGTGCTAGCTTTTCCTCCTTTAGGTTATAAACCTCCAGGTAATAAACCTGATACATTTCCAGTGGCATTTCTCTTAAATTTCAAGGAAGCATCCTCTAGAATTCTCTTCAAAGTTGAGAATTAAGACCATGAAATCTTGAACATGTTGAAACATTGCCATTGACAAATCAGCCCTGGAACTGGAATTAAGCCAGTCCACGTTCCCACTTTGCAGACAGTAGAGGCGAGCTCTCAGGAAGCTAGAAAGCCAAACACATTTTGGTTGAATATGAGAGAGGAGACATTCAAGTTTGATAAAAGGCCACAGTCATGCTGAGGCAACCAAATTATCATGGGAAGAAACAAAGATATTCTAGGTGAGGGATATATTTGGAAAATAGAAGCTTCTCAACCAGCATCCATGTGCTAAGACCAGAAGGTGGTTATTCCCCAGAACAGGATGTTAAGAGGATAGAGAGCATCCTGAGGGCCCCACTTGATCTGAGACGTTTGCCACCCTGCAAAGTGGAAACGACTGGAAGTTTGTTACTTATTCGCTCACATATATGACTGAGCTGGGAGGAGGAAGAAACTGCCCTACATCTAGGTTTTGTCTGAGGACCACCTGGGGATGTGAAACGGCAGAGGAGATATTGGGATGGGTCCCGGATGTTGTGGGAACATTGTGCTTCTCTGAGATGTGAGACCCCCTGGAACTTCACGCTGCCTCTGGCTTTAACAGAAGCGGGGCAGATGGTACTTCGGCTAAGAGCAAAGAGCCAGCTTCCCATTCATTCTCCCTGCCCTCCAGCCTGAGCTTAGAAGTTTGGTGTCTAGAATCTCCTCAGTACAGAAAGGTTTCCTCCAGGTTCCTTGCCAAGTGTAACTTGGGCGACTCCTTCCCCAAGAGTGGGCCTTGGGCTTCCCTGGTGGCGCAGTGGTTGAGAGTCTGCCTGCCGATGCAGGGGACACGGGTTCGTGCCCCGGTCTGGGAAGATCCCACATGCCGCGGAGCAGCTGGGCCCGTGAGCCATGGCCGCTGAGCCTGCGTGTCCGGAGCCTGTGCTCTGTAGCGGGAGAGGCCACAACACTGAGAGGCCCCCGTACCGCAAAAAAAAAGGGGGGGGAGTGGGCTTTTTTAAGGATATAGGGGTGAGTGCCTCATAAAAACTGGGAGCTGAAAGAGAGCCTGGCCTCGAAATAGAACTGGTAAGCCATCAGATCTCAGGCATCATCTCTTTTACACACACACAAGCATGCGCACACGCACACACAGGCCGTATCTCCTCTCTGTGTCTCTGTGTGGCTCCCCTGATCTCTGCTCTCTCCAGTCATGTGACCGGAAGGAATGACCTCACGGTCCCCCAGTTCAAAGGACCAGCCCAGGAAGCAAGTAGCATCTTAGAGCCCATAAACCCAAATCCTGGGAGTGACCATCTTAAAAGCCCAGCCCGTGCCAAGTGCCCGATCAGCTATGACCAGGGACAGAGTCACACACATGGCTGCCTGGATCCAGGAGTTGTGCTCAGAAAAGGGTTAGACAGACCCCCTAGAGTATGCTGCATTTTACCCTCCTAACACATCAGAGACATAAGGCATTCAGTTCAGTAACAGCTTTTCGAGAGAAAGTCCATCCCAATGAAATTGCCTATAATCAGAAACTCCTGGTTCAAAAAAAGATGCAAATGTCGGAAGAAAACGTTATCTGTGTATCTGGAAGAGTGTACACCAAAATGTGAATAAGGTTACCTGTGGGTAGTGTGATAATGGTGGATCATTTTACCTTCGTTTTGCTCACGTCTATGTGTGTATATAAATATTTTTTACAACAAAGATTTTATTTTGAGTAAAAAAAAATGCCATTTGAGATATATTTGGGGATCTCCCTACAATTATAGAGTTTGGTCATTTGTTGCTCTTGCTTGTTGTAGGTTGGAGCCAGAAAAGGCACCCCAAAGATGGACCAAGGAAGGGAGATGCTGAAGAGAGAAATGTCCAGCAAATCCAGCCAGAGCCTTCTGTTTTCTAAACCTGGTGGAAGGAACTAGAAACGTCGTCCCACTGGGCCTCGCGTGATCCTCCGTGAGTCAGTGTAACTCTTCTGCGTCAAACTATTAAGATGCTTTTTTAGGACATTAAAGTTTGCTACCCTAGTGTGTTGCTTCCTAGACTGGTATTTAGCACAATACTGTATTTTGGAGTGTGTGAGGAGAGGGGTTCTTTTCACAGATATTATGAATGTAAACATACACAGGCATATGAAGAATAAGTTTGAAATTCAGACTCCTAGGCCTGGTAGATACAATTATGTGTTTGGGTAGTGACAAACCCAAATGTCACACCTCCAAGGAGCTCTGAGAAGCCCGCAGTTGAGAAAACCCAGGGCGTGTACTGGGGCCACAGGACAGAATGGTAACCTCAGGGCTGTTGGGGCCATGGTAGAGTGCATTTATATCTGAATTTATTAGAATCAATTTGAACAGCAACCTGTTTTATCGCTTCCATAACAGTGAGTCATGTTTATATGGCGCTCTGCGGTTTTCAAAACATTTCTCATCTAATCCTCTCTCAAGCCCTGGGAGGTAAATAGCATTATGTTCCCCATTTTACAAAGGAGGAGGCTGAGGCCCAGAGAGGTTTAAAGGCCCCTCTAAAGTCACACAGCTAGTAAATTCAAGAATTGGGTCTGGAACCCAGGTTTCTAACTCCATCTCAGGCTGCCCATTCTGCCGCACCAAGACAGCCCAGTAGGTCAAGTCCCAGGCCATCAGGACAGACCAAGTACCCAGTCATCAAAGAACACACACTGCCCAGGTGGACACACCCTTTTCCCGTGGTGTTTGAAGAGACCCTCATTTTTGCCTTCTCTCCAGCCATCTGTTCTCTCCCTGTCTTTCTTGTACGGCCAGAGACCACCAAACAAAACAGGAGGAAGAGCCAGAAGCCATGAATATCATTTATTTTTTATTTTTAAAAAGCCACAATAAAAATATTTTGATATTTTAAAACCAAATGCATTCTTTCTACTGATTAAAACTAGAAGGAAATGGGAAAAATGATTTGCATGATCTTCCATTAAAGGTACTTCTTCCACAGTGAGAAGGGTGAGCATCACCTGACCTTAAAAATAATCTTGAAAATCCCAGAAGTTTTCCATAAAGAACATATTACTTATACTGTACCATATCCCCAAAATCCAAAACAGCAATCTCCAGCACCAGAAAAGATCACTTGGTCAGGCAGTAGTTAAGTAGCTGGCTCATGTTTGGAAGCCAAATTGTGTGGGAAAAAAAATACTTTGGTTGAATACAAATATTTGAATTTGCATAAGTTAAATGTAATGCCTATGTGACTCCACTGTATTTGGGGTCTTTCAAAGGACGTGTTAATCTTTATCGTATCAACATTGCAACCCACAATGGCAATGTCCTTTCTTCACTCCTTGAACTAGATGGTTCTTTAGGTGTCTCCTCAGCCACACACCCTTTTCTCTGAGAATTCACATTCCCCAACCAGGTTTACCCTACTTACTGCTGCTCTCTTGGCCACACCTGATTGGCTGATCAGTAGATATTCTACCCAAGCCAGACCAATCAGGTTTCTCTTCTAACCCAAGCTGGGCCAATCAGCACCTGTGCCCTTGATATTTGGAAGTGGGACACGGAGTTACCACACAGGTCATTAATGGCCCGGAGCTGAAAGTCTTGATGCAGTTCCCAGCTGGGGTGGCCATTTCTCCCACTGTGTTTGGAGAAACAAAGCCAGTCTTACAAAGAGATGGCCAGGATAGATAAGCAACAAGTAGAGACAAGAAACCAAGACCCATGGAATTCCTTGGCGGTCCACCCTGCGCTTTCACTGCCAAGGGCCCGGACTCAATCCCTGGTCAGGGAACTAGGATCCCATAAGCCACACCGCATGGCAAAAAAAAAAAAAAAGAAGAAGAAACCAAGACGACCCCCAGAGAGACAGTGCAGCAGACACTACAAGCCCCTTAGTCATTGCCTCCCTCTACTGTATAAGCAGCACGCAAAATGCCCTCATTTCCCAGCCTCCCTTGCAGCTAGACCTGGCCGTGTTGTTCAGTTCTGGCCAATGACATGCAGGTGAAGGCCCTGGGCAGGGCTTCCCTTCTGGAATTAAAGGCAAGGCTTTGCTAGGAGAAAGTTTTTCTCTTTGTCCCCTTGCCTTGTCTCCTTTTCCTCTCCTGGAGCTCGGACTTGGAGCTGGAGCAGCCATGTTGGGGATCACCAGGTAACAAGCAAGAGACCAAAGCCCACCTCAAAGGACAGTGGAGTGGAAAGACATGAAAAGCCTGGGTGGGAGCCTAGTGGCATCACTGTGCTCTGCACTGTACCTGAACTGCCTACCTCTGTACATCCTGTTGTATAAATAAATCAATCCTATCAGTTTCAGCCACTGTAGTCAGATGTACCTGTTTGTGCTGTGGAGCCAATCACTCAAAAGTTAGTGACATAAAATGGCAACTGTTATTTCTCATGATTCCATGAGTCAAGCTGGCCACTTGTACTGGTCTGGTTGGTTTGGCTGGGGCTAGTTGAGGGTGGCTTCGTGTACAGGCCAGCCTGGTCATTGCCAGGCAAGACAGTGGTTCTCAACTGGGGGCGATTTTGCCACCCAGGGGGCATTTGGCAATGTCTGGACACACTTTGGTTGTTAAACTGGGGTGGGGGTGATACTATCATCTAGGGGTAGAGGCCAGGGATGCTGCTAAACATCCTGCAGTGCACAGAACAGCTGCCCACAACCAAGACTTATTTGATCCAATGTCAATAGTACCGAGAATGAGAAACCCTGGTCTAGAAAGGCCTCAGCTGGGACGTCTGATTCTGCCTGGTGTGGTCCCTCATCACCCAGCAGGCCAGACCAGGCCACGTGTGGTGGGTACAGGTTTCCAAGAGCAACAGGAGAGAGAAAGCCCCAAAGCACACTTTTCAAGTCTCCACCTGCCATGTGTTTGCCCACATCTCATCAGACAAAGCAAGCCACATGGCTAGAGTTCATTTGGGAGGGGCTCCAAAGTTTTACCATGTACCCACATCCAGGTTTCTGTTATTTAAAGCTGAAGGCAGCGCGCGCCCAGAGCGTTAACGGGCGGGGGCGGGGGTGTGGAGTTGGGAGGTCAACTGGGCCTCCTGGTAGCCTCCCTGAGTTCAACCAATCCAGTGAGGAGAAGCCGTGGGCGGGGCGAGCTCAGCTGCCAGAGCGGCGTGAAAAATTTCCCAAGGCAGAGCGAAAACCTTTCCTGAGCGACTGAGCATGCCCGCTGGTGAAAGGTCCAGCCCAACTTTCACCACATCCCAGACTCCAGAGGGACTTTTCTGAAACCCAGAGAACTGACCATGTCCTCAAACAGCTTAAAAATCTTCCATGGCTCCCCCATGCCTCCTCAGGAAAAAAAGATCACACTTCAGTGGGTTTTTTATGCTTCATCCTCAACCGATTTCTTCAGCCACGTCTCCCACTACTTTTGCAAGAACTCTTTTGCTCCACGGATGTTGAAAACTTGCAGCTTCTCATACATACCATGTTCTCTGTGCACACAGGTTCACCTACCTGCGATTCTCTGCCCAGGCCCTCTCTACCAGGATAATTGCATCTGTGCTTTCTAGGTCTATGAAGACAGTCATGCTTCATCCCTCTGGCATAGCTCTTGTTTTTTTTTTTTTTTTTTTTTTTTTTTTTTTTGCATCTTTGTTGGAGTGTAGTTGCTTTACAATGGTGTGTTGGTTTCTGCTTTGTGGCAGGGTAAATCAGTTATGCATGTGCATGTGTTCCCATGTCTCTTCCCTCTTGTGTCTCCCTCCCTCCCGCCCTCCCTGTCCCACCCCTCTAGGTGGTCGCGGGGTGCCGAGCTGATCTCCCTGTGCTGTGCGGCTGCTTCCCACTAGCTATCTATTTTATGTTTGCTGGTGTATATGTGTCCATGGCATAGCTCTTCTTATTCTGTGTTGTGAATATACTCTACGTGCTCACATGTGTTATCTTCACTAGAATGTGAGCTACTTGAGGGCAGGGGTCTTGGCATATTTTATACCTGTATGGAACTCTAAGACCTACCAGGGTGCCTGGCACAGGATAGATACTCAATAATTGTTTATTGAATAAATGAATGGATTATGAGCTCAATGAAGGAAAAAAAAAAAAAAGCTGAAGGCATTCCAACTGATGCAGAAAGTTGCCCTGATTCCTGATGACTTTCTGGTTCCTGGTTTCTTTCCTTGGAAAGGCCCATTCCAATGCCTGCCCTTGGGTTCCACTAGGACTTTTGTATCACTCAAGATTCTCTGGTTGCAACCAACAGAAATCTCCTGTGGCTAACTTAAACAGAAAAGGAGTTTACTGAAAGGAAATGCGGAAGGTTAGAGAATCAAAGGGCAAGCAAAGCTGAGGAGTCTGGACAGGCAGGAGCCATCTTTTCTTCCCCGTAGATGTCCCCTTTTTTTCTTCCGCCGGTTTGAGTTTCTGTTATTTGCAACCAAAATGGCATTTACTAAGACGCTCTGCACAGCCCCAACTGGTAGCTCTGAGAAGCTACCAGCGACCTTTCTTTCCCCTGACGTTGTACCAAGGGACAGCAAGGTACCTGCAGTCCCCCCACCAGAACTCCCAATCTTCTGATCCCCCAAGAAGCTAAGCCAAACAACTTCCTTCCACCCTTGCCAATGGGGGCCCATTTGGATTCGTGACTTTGCAGATAAGGTGCCCTTCTGCAGCAACTTGGCAGAGCCAGCAGTGCCTGCTGTTGTGGAAACCGGAGTCATGAAGTGTCTGTGGAAGAAAACAGCTTCCCCCAGATCCGTGTTGCAAAGTGTGTTCCTGGTAAGTGGAGTGGTTTCCCATTTTTTAGGGTCTTAGGAATGAAAGCAATACACTAACGATGAGAGGAAACCCAAAACCTTCTAATGCTAATGTTCTCCTCTTTTTTTTAATATAAATTTATTTATTTATTTATTTATTTTTTAATTTATGGCTGCATTGGGTCTTCGTTGCTGCGCCCGGGCTTTCTCTAGTTGTGGCGAGCAGGGGCTACTCTTTGTTGCGTTGCGCGGGCTTCTCATTCCATGGCCTTCTCTTGCTGCGGAGCACAGGCTCTAGGCATGGAGGCTTCAGTAGTTATGGCTCGCGGGCTCTAGAACGCAGGCTCAGTAGTTGTGGCGCAGGGGCTTAGTTGCTCCGGGGCATGTGGGATCTTCCTGGAGCAGGGCTCGAGCCCGTGTCCCCTGCATTGGCAGGCGGATTCTAAGCCACTAGGGAAGCCCATGTGCTCCTCTTTTTCATACTGAGTTTCCTAAGGCAGGAGTTAGTGAGCCAGGTGAGGGAGGGTAAACTCTTTCGGCTTATTAGCTTGGCCTCATTTCCATCAAGATGCGCCACTTGCCTCTGTCTGCTCAGTGTCCCGAGTTATTCTGGGCCCATTCATGATCTTCTGTGCCTGCTTTTGTTTTTAAACATTTTTCTTTGTCCATCTGTTCCCCGGGAATCCACTGCAATGCCTCCGTCCTGCGGTGGGAAACATTAGCAGGCTCCTTGTTTGAGTTTCCTCTCATCACATTGCTTTCATTCATAAGACCCTAAGATTTGGAGGCAGAAATTTTACCTCTGGCTCGACGTGGTCTTATCAGCACAGGTTAGAGGTGCCCTTTGACGGATAAATCTCTTTTATGGTTAAACAACCAGCCTTCATTCATTCCAACAAACACCAGGTACCTACTATGTGCCAGGGACTAATGATACTGTGCTAGACCTTGGGGCCTTAACCTTTGCTCCCCTTTCTCTTCACGGTCTGATCTGCTGCCCTCCTGCAAAGGAGTTGGAATAGTTAATTTAGTGGGTGTGTTGCCTGGGAGAGCTCACCTGGGACATTCCCAGCCTCTTTTGGCTTTCTATGAGATTATTGCTGGGCCTTCTCTAGAGAGAGCTGCATGCAGCAGTGACCCTCTTCTGGGAGTTTCTTTGTGCCTTTCAACAGTTGAAGTTTCATAGCTAATAATAGCCAGCTTTTTATAGCATCCTTGCCAGCCATCAGACCCTGCACTAAGCACGGTCCAGACGTGCTCAGTCCTCTCTGTCTGTATCACTCCGGTTTCACGTGTGAAAATGATGAGAAGTAAGTTACTTGCCCAAGAGCAGAAGCATCAGAGCCCAGACTTCGTACTCAACTGCTCCAATACATCGTTTTCCTTGGTGAAGTCCAGGAACCAGCTTGGTATCTCCTGGTTGATGAGGGTCAGGTCAGCAAACGTTTTCTATAAAGGGTCATTTCCCTTTGTGAACCATGGGGGTCACTGTCATCACTACTCAACTCTGCCATTGCAGCATTATGCCTAAACAAATGAGCTTGGCTGTGTCCCAATAAAACTTTATTTATAAAGATAGGCAGAGGGCCAGATATGCCAACCCCCAATCTAGTCTCGCCCAGACTAGATTGTTAATATCTGCATGGCTATTGTCTGCCACATGACTACCATGAAGCCAGCTGATCAGCATCTCCATCACTGAGAGCGTTGTGAGCTTTTACTACGTGCCACGTGCCACACACTAAACGAAACACTTTACATACATTTTCTCATTTAATCCTCTCAAGTACTCCAGGAGGAGAGAGCCATTCGAAAGACCTCTCGAAAGGTAAAACAGGCTGCTCAAGGTCACCCCAAAGGGATTTCCAAACCCAACTCCTAAGCATGACACCACGCTGCCTTTCACCATCACAGTGCTGCATCTGGACAACAGGAAGCTTTGCTGGTGAGTCTGGACACCTGCCTTCCTCTGGACCAAGCCTGAAAGAACCAAGACTTCGCGACACATCCCTTCCTCTGGGCATCCTGGTTTACTAGCCCTTCTTAGAGTCCCCTGCTTTCTTTAGTTAGTACCTAAGTTCAGGTGTTCCCAGCCTAGGCACCATGCTCTCCCTTTCAACCGACTTTGCCTGTCTCCGCCTTGTGTTAATTTTACAACCTTCCTTTCAGTTTCCCAAATCCTCATGTGCCCCTGCAGCGGCCACAAGCAGTGTTTACCCGTAACTTCCTTTTATTCCTTCCACCCTGTCTGCTGAGCAGAGAGCTCTAAATGACCTCTGGGCCACATCGATACCCAAGGACCAGCAGGTCACCCGGCCCCAATCCCTATCTGATGCGGCTGACGCTGTCCTCAGAGGAGCAGGGGACAGACACTTGAGAGGCTTGTTGTTCAAGAGATCCTGTTAACTTTTGTGTTGAGTCATGTGGGTGCACAGAGGTGTCACTTTAGCAGCTTCTCTTTCTTGGCAGTGACCTTGAGACCTGAAATCGGGCCACCAGATGCTCTGGAGGGGACACTGAGAAAACATCCAGTCCATCATGAGCCCTCAGGCAGAGCAGGCCATCATGCATCCAGTCAACCTCGATTTCTCCAACAAGGACCTTGGGCCAGGCACCATGCAGGGCACTGAGGAGACAAAGCTGAGCCAGGCAGACAGGTCCCTTCCCCCAGGAAGTTGTGCTGGGGTGGGGTGGGGTAGGAGGTGTCAGATATTTTATTAACAGCTTCATTGTGGGTTGTAATAAGTGCTGAGTCCCAGCCAGAGGCGGGCTTAGCTGGAACCTTCATAGCCTCTGTCAGTCCCCCAGCGTGGGGTCCAACAGATCTCACTCTTCAAACTGGCTAGTCCTGCTGTCCCCGCCCCCATCCCCACTCTTGCCCATGACCAGAAAAATTCCAGGACCAGAGCCTGGTGCCAGACACACTTCATAAATGGGTCTTGATTGCCTGGATGTAGATGCACACTGCTTTCACAGAATAGTATAAAAATCGAAATCAGCTGCCCATATATTGCCACCTTTGGAAAGGGTCCAGGAAGGCACTGCAGATGCAGCATTGCTGAGTTTTAAGCCACATGGTACACACACACACAGACACACACACACACATACACACATACACACACACACATACACACACACACACATACACACACATACACATACACACACACACATACACACACACACACACGAGTCTTTGAGAGTTTAAAACAGGGCTAAGACTCAGGCCTATCAGTTGTTAAAGTTGGACACAGAACCACCTGGGGTTTAACAGAAGCAGAAATCACACTCAGATTTTTTTTCCTCCAGCCTGTCCCGTCGGGCATATGCAAATAATTTGAAAGACAATTTTGGTTTTCAAGTAGATTCAACGCATCCAAGATAACCCCAAAAAGAGAGCTCACTAGAGACATAGGTTGGCTTCTAATGACCTGCAACCACCTGCAGGTCTTGGCCCCATCGTGCCCTTCTGCGCCTGCCCTGCTCAGCAGTCCCGTGAGCGCCTGCCTGACACAGCTCCCCACCCCGATCCCCTTTGCGCAGCTTCCAGACTTTGCAGGAGGTGAGAAAGCCTCTGAGATCAACCAGGCTGTGACCCCATTCCCTGCTCTCACTCCTCCAATCGCTCCAAATGAGTATCTGGGTTGTCCCTGAACTTTGACCTCTGTGCACCTTTCTCTATCCATCACGGGTTTGCTGGTGAACACAGAGGGTTTGTGATGATTAATTAGTAAACTGGTATTTATAAAGTGCCAAGTGAATGATGTAGTTTATGAGCTGACTTCATCTCTGCTGGCCTCCCTAATCCCTTCTTGTTTTCCCAGCATCTCAAGCTAGAGGGACCACCCAGTTCCATCCAGCTCTGGAATGCCCCTCAGAGTTCTCTCCATCTGCCTCCATCACCCAAGAGCTCCTCCCAACCCTTCCTGTGTCTCCCCCTCTGTTTCAAAGTGCTGTTGTTTCTCTTAATATTACCTTACCCCTCCTCAAAAGACAGTTACACAAGTAGATGTGGGAGGAAGCAAAGAAATGTAAGTCAACGATGACTAAGTCTGCCTAGCTCCCTTGTCGCTGGAGTATTGTCAGAATTGGCTCTCCCTCACCCCTGCCTCTGTAAAAATCCTTTGCCAAGGGTGTGATTTTTCCTGAAGATCATTCTTTCCGCATGACCAAATGCCGTAATGCGTAACCAGTCCAGATTGTTTCTTTCTGCCCAAATCCAAGCTCGGGACACAGCGCTCAGGGTCACTCAGAAGTAATTTCCCCTAATGAACAGGCAACTGACGGTTCCTGGAAGCTTCACCAGCAATCAGGGATCATCAGTTATCCCGGCCTGTTCTTCCCCCACTACTTCTCTGGTTTCTGAGTAAGTGCTTTTCCTGAAGTCCAATGACCTTGGAAGGAAAGAGTTCAAATAAAACGCAGCCCCTGGCGCACATCTCTGTCTTTGGAGCGGATCAACAAGGCCTCTGAAATGAGGCAGAGCTCTGGGCAGCATGAGCTCCCACTCCGTGGTCACAGAGTCTCAGACCTCTCAACCGCTGAGCACCTGTGAGAAGATCAGCCCAAGAGGTGTTAAAAGGGCTCACCCACCCGGCAGCATTTCCTGAGCTCTGCCTCAGCATAACACAGCAAGGTCTGGGCATTCTGCTCCCCTTTTACAAGATGCAATAGGTAATGAACTGGAATTCCCCCAACTGTGCATCACGGAGCCTGCCCTCCCTCCTGGAGGGTTGTGTCCACATGAGACAAATGGGTAATTGACCAGAGCATTTAATACATACAGCCTGTGTGATTAATTCAAACCAACACCCCAGGTTTTTCACATACATGTAAATTGTTTTTCAAGAAGGCAAACCCTCACCTAATCTCTTCACTGTTAAAAAGTTTGCTCCCAGAGGCAGAACATTTCATAATAAAGGTAGCCCTGGGAATTCCCTGGCAGTCCAGTGTTAGGGATCCGTGCTTCCACTGCATGGGGCACGGGTTCAATCCCCGGTGGAGGAACTAAGATCCTGCATGCCTCACGGCGTTTCCAGAAAAAAAAAAAAAAAAAAAAAGGTAGCCCTATTTCATGCAGACCCGCTATAAACCATAGGTTGGGGCAAGTTGAGGTTCATCAGATTTTTTTAAGTAATTAGCTGCTTTGAAAAGACAGCTCAGAATTTGCAAACCCAAGCATTTGCAGGCATAATTTTTAAAGTTTTGATCTACACCCTGTCCCTAGTCTTTTGCATTCAATTAAAAAAACAACTATTTTGCTTCTGTTGGGTCCTTGAAGGACACATATGGAAGATACAGAAACTTACCTTTTACAAGTAGCTGTACCAAGTTGCCCAAGACCAACAGAAACTTAATTCCAAGCTTTAAAAACACAAAATTGTGTCATCTAAGCTGAACATATTTATTGGATTCAGAAACAATCTCAAAAATAAGTTAATGTAAATTTCATATTTTCTTGAACCCTGAAGGGTTTTTTTCTCAATTTTATAATTTTTAAAATACCTTTTAAATTAATTCAGCAATATTCTTAAACTCTGGAAAATCAAAAAATATCAGTTGAGGGTTAGTTCTGTGCAAATCAGTCTGTAACAGCTTTGCTGGTTTTACATTCTCAAGTGCTCTCTGCCTCCAGAGCACTGGTTTTTTAAGCCCTAAGCCTATCTCTTCTCTGCACATTGACGGGTAGGTGCTGCTTCTGCAAAGGGGTCTTGAGCATCATCCTAACATTCTAGAGCAGCGGTCCCCAACCTTTTTGGCACCAGGGTCCGTTTTCATGGAAGACAATTTTTCCAAGGACGGGGGCGCGGTGGGGGGGAAGGTATCAGGATGATTCAAGCGCATTACATTTATTGTGCACTTTATTTCTATCATTATTACATCAGCTCCACCTCAGATGATCAGGCATTAGACCCCGGGGGTTGAGGACCCCTGTTTTAGAGAATAAGCACAAAGCACAGTAGTGATTCTCAAACTCCCCTGGGTGCCTGCTAAAAATGCAGATTTCTGGGCCCCATTCCAGAGATCAGTTTTGTTGGTCTGGATTGGAGCCTGGGAACCTGAATTATTAACCAGCCCCACTCCTCCCCCGCAGTGGTTCTGCTGCTGGAGGTCCACAGCTTTGCAGTTTTAAGGTGACAGGCCAGACCACAGAGAGAAATTCCCTCTGGTCTGTTCCTGACACCCCATCCCTTGAGCCTTTGGAGAGGACCTCCCTTCTCGGGGTCCCCACTGAAATGGCAATATCAAGAGCTCCCTGTCAGTTCCCCTAAAATTAAGTCTCAGGCGACCGCGTGGCCCAGCAGCTATTCTGCCAAGTCATTCATGTGATGTGCTGGCCCAGAGGGAGAGGGCAAGGCTCTTCTCCCTCTCGCTCTCCCGCTATCTCCGAGGACCTCTCAGGGCAGAGGCCCAGCGCCATCTCCCTCGCAGCTGCTCATCCATCCCTCTCCAAAAGATGCAGCAGCTCCACCTGCGGTTACATCTAAACGGGGGTTCCTGCTCACCGGGTGCACCTTCTTCATTACCCCTGCAACCCTCATCGAAAGCGACAGTGTGTAACACTGAGTCGTCTCCATGGCAACCGACAGGGTATCACACCGCCATGGGATTACGACTCCACGGCGTGGGGATTCCAGAGAAGGGATTGGGGGCGGCGCCCCCCTGCGCCCCAGACCCACACCCAAACTGCAGGGAAAGACCCCCTCGTCCTTCCCGCCTCGGTCCCCGGCCCCCAGCCCGACCTCTCCCGTTCAGCCGGCACAGTGAGGAGGAGAGGGGGGATGGGGCCTACGGGAGCCCCCCAACCTTACGGGGGAGGATGGTGGCGGGTCCGGAGCCCCCGGCACACTCTAGTCGCGGAGCTCGAGCCGGAGCCCGAGCCGGAGCCCGAGCCGGAGCCCGAGCCGGAGCCCGTGCCCTCGCGGGGCGGTCTGCGCAAGGCCGGGAGCCGGGGCGGGAGGGGGCGGGCCTAGCGAGGGGCGTAAGTCCCACCTTCGGGGGCGGTGCCTGGCGCTGGGGAGTGTCAGGAAGAGGAAGAGCGCGGCCAGACGCGGCACGGGCGCGCGACTAGGAGGGTCCGGGGGCGAGCGCCGCGCGGGCCACCATGGCCACGGACGAGCTGGCCAGCAAGCTGAGCCGGCGGCTGCAGATGGAGGGCGAGGGCGGCGTCGAGGCCCCGGAGCAGCCCGGGCTGAACGGGGCGGCGGCGGCGGCGGGGGCGCCCGACGAGGCGGCCGAGGCGCTGGGCAGCGCGGACGAAGAGCTGAGCGCCAAGCTGCTGCGGCGCGCCGACCTCAACCAGGGCATCGGCGAGCCCCAGTCGCCCAGCCGCCGCGTCTTCAACCCCTACACCGAGTTCAAGGAGTTCTCCAGGAAGCAGATCAAGGACATGGAGAAGATGTTCAAGCAGTGAGTGCCCGCCCGACACGGTTCCCCACCCACCCCGAGAGCCGGCCTCGGCTCCCGAGCCCCCGAACCCTGGACCCCGCGCCGTCCCGGGACCCGTGCGGCCAGCCGAGCTCCCCGATCCCTGACACACCGGGGGCGGGGACCCCGGGCCCCTTCCAGATAATCACGAGGCTTCGGGACCTCCTCCCTACCACGCATGTGGGTCTGGGGAACCCCGCGGCCCCTGGCGCGCGACCCCTCCTCACGGTGACGCTGCCCCCGATACACCGCACGCGCGCACGCGGAGCGGGGGACCCCGCGGCTCCTTCTAGATAAGCACAGGGGTCTGGAGGGCCCGCTTCTCTGGCCTTGTTAGTGATGCTTCTCCACAAGCGCGCACACCGAGGTTGAGGACCCCGTGGCCCCCTTTCCCCCTCCTCAGCTACTTGAATTCCCAACCGCCCCCCCAAACACGGGTCTAAAACACCCACCGCACCCTCCAGCGCCTCAACAAAGGTGACCATTCCTTTTACTGGGGTCCTTTCATTTACTCTGCTTATCTCAGATCCCTCTCAACGTGGGTTCTGGGCCGAGACCCCTCCCCCGCATCCCCTCCACTTATTCAGCATCTGCCAGCAAACTGTGTCAAAGACCCTTCGGCCCCTCCCACCTCTACCCTCATCCACTCCGTTAGCCAGGACCCCAACCCTTGACCCTCAGGTGATCTCCCCAGGGAGGGACCCCTTCCTCCCCGCCCCCGACTCGGCAGGTATGTACACCTCCCCCCGCCGCCCCCCGCCCCGAGCCACGTCCCTGCAGGGCCGAGTCCCCGCCTCCCTCCGCAGACCGCCCTCCCTCCTCTTGCCCTCGCCACCCCGCTACACCCAGCAGCTCTGCAGTCACTGCCCCCTGCTTTCTGTCAGAAAGGCCCCATCTCTCCTTGCCTCCCTTCCCCCACCGCGTGCCCCCTTTCCCTCCCCACACAGGGTCCCTGACACGCCACACCTTCCTATCTGACTTGGCTGGTAGCTCTCACCTCTACCTTTACTCCATCCTTAAATTCCATACCCCATGCCCTCAGCAGGTTGGACAGGTCCTTCCAGGCCTCTGGGCTTCCCCCTCCCCCAACAAAAAAAACTTTAAATCTCTGTGAAATGACTAGAGAGAAAGGCTTCCAGGTCCCCTTCTGGTCCATCACTGCGTTCACCCAGTTGGGATTGAGATGGTCAGCCACGCTGCCCCATCCCGAGCAGTGAGGGGGGCCTGGGGCGGGGGTGAAGGTACTCAGCCCCCCTCCCTTTGGTATTCTTCTCTGCCCACCTCCTGTTGCCCATCCCCCCTGCCCCTGGCCCCTGGAGGGGAAAACAGCCCAGGGGTGTGATCTGGAGTAGATCTGGAAGTGGATCCAAAAGGTAGAACCGTCCTGAGGCCAAGTCTCAGGTGAGGGAGTCAGGAGGTCTGGCAGCCCAAGGTTGAGAGGAAGGGGTGCTGACCCCACCTTGGCTGGGGCAGTGTGCCCGGGCCGCAAGCAGGAAGCCCGGGGCGGGCGGAGGGAGGGTTTTGCAACCCCCCAGCTTGAGAAAGGCTCTTTCCCACTGCTCACTGCTTGCTGTGGCCCTGCTTCTGCATTTGGCCCCAAAGCAGAAGAGGTTTTTGGTTCTCAGACCTGGATGGCTGGGAGCCCCATGTTTTTCCGAGGGTCAGCCTGGGGTGGAACTGGGTCCTTAATCCCACTCCAGGCCTCTGCATGGAGACCCCTGGGCCTTGAGGAGCCTGCTTCTTTGGCTCCAGGGTCTTGTCTGGGAGTTCTTCTCAAGTTTCTTCCTGATAAAAGACTGGCCCTATCAGGAGAGCAGGAGTTCCAGGATCGCAGCCTCAATAGAGGGCAGTCAGAACTTCCTTATAGACTCTGCGCCCCCCAGCCCCCCGCGTGAAGTACGAGGGAGATTATTCAAATGCGGCCACAATCCCTGCATTCTCAGTGCCGCAGGACTAAGGAGCTCCTCCATTCCTCCCAGCAGCCCCATGACATAGAACTGTCGTCACCACCATGGCGCAGTTGGGCAGTCTGGGCACAGAGCAGGTAGGTAACTTGCCAAGAATACACAGCTCAAAAATGAAGGAGTCATAATCTAAACCCAGGTCTGTGACTCCCTCCTGGGCTTCCCGTCACAGACGTCTGCCTCCACGTGGGGAAACACACCCCACCAACACCCGCTTCCGTGTGCATGGCTGATTTTCTACCACATAGACCCACCACCAGAGTCCTCCTTCTCTTAGGCTTCATCCCCTCTATGCCCGCCAAAAAAAAGAAGGAGCTGTTTGGAGAACCCAGACACACCGAATGAGCAGGGACTTGGAAGGCTGCAGCTTGGTTGGAAGGGGCGCGTGACTAGGGGAATGGTCGTGAAGCTGCATTTGCAGAGCAAGCTCACTTTTTACAGAGGCTGTTTTGGCTGTCAGTTTGACGAGGGGTACTTTGTTGAAAATTGAGGGGAGCTGAACCCCTGGAAGCCCCCTCTTGGCACCACTACTGCTCAGTGAGGTATTGGCAGGGATGAGGGGGGCAGGAAGGGGTCAGGGAGCTTCTAGGGAAGGAAGTGCCACCCGCGGGGGGCCCTGGCGTGGATGGAAGGCTGCAGATTTTGTACTCAAGGAAACAAGGCTTCACTGTGCCAGCCGAGCGCAGCCCAGCCGAGTCCCGGCTGCGAACAGCCAACAGACAGGCTCTCATGGAAGACAAAACTCGCGTTCTGCTTCTGCTGTCCAAGAGGTGCTGCAGCCTCCTGGGTCCAAGCAGGGCCCAAGGATCACAGCCAGGGCTCTGCTGGGACACTTCCACCCTGATCTGCAGCTCCCATGGCAGAGGGGAGGGGAGCCTGGCCCCCCTGGGAAGCCATCCCCCAGAGCAGAGTGCAGGAGCTGGGAGAGGGCAGAGGGAGCTGGGAGCTGGACTTGTCTTGGAGGCCAGGAGCTAGGAAGTGGGGCTTTGTCCTGGCTCTGCCACTCAATTACCTAGTCTGCCTGCCCTCTCTGGGCCTCAGTCTTCCCATCTGTAAAAGGAGCATGATGTATCTGATGATTCCCAAAGGTGATTCACCAACGACTTCCTTATTTCTGAGTCGTCCTGAACCCTCCCGGATGGCAGAACTGCCTTCCAGGGTCTTCCAGTTCATCCATTCAGTGATCATCAGCAGATACTTCCTAGGGATGGAGATGGAGAGAGAAGAGAGAGGGCCGAGGGAAGATAGACGGGCTCTCCATCATCGCTGACCTCACGCTGCTGTTAGTTTCCATCTGGGAGAGACCTCCGGGGTTGTCACCAACGCTTCTCCCCCATTTTACAGAAGAGGAAACTGAGGCCCAGGAAGGTGTAGTGACATTCACGGGGAGGTTTTCGGTGGCTGAACCAGAGCATCCTTGTCTACACAATGGGAAAAGTTGTCCCTGCTTCTGGAGGTGAGGCGGGGGGAGGTGATACACGCAGAGCTCTGGCACGGTGCCAGGCACCTGGACTCTCAGTCCTTCCTCCTCTTGCAGCCTCAGGCTGCACCCATCACCTCTAATCCGACCCTCTCCCCTCCTCTGTCTGCCCATCCGTCCAGGGCTGCTCTGGAACCCTCCAGGCAAGGGGCAGTGGTGTGGACCCAGAGGGCCTCAGGGCAGCCACCTCTGGCCTGGCAACAGCCTGCGTGGGGCTCTGCGGGGCGGTGTAAACCGAGACCTGCCAGAGAGGAAGGCAGCCATGTAATTCTGAACCTGCCGTGGAATCCGAGGAAGATGTCCTAGTTCCCTGCCCTGCCCAGCCTCGTCCCCAGCCACTTCATCTCATGACCCCTTGCGTCAGAGAAGAGGGGGGCTTCCCTCTCTTCTTCCCACCTTGCCCAACCCTCCTCTCCACCTGCTACGCCTCCCTGGTGTCGCCTCAGGCTCTTGCAGCTCACAGCAGCACCACCCCCTCGTCCTTCCTGGAGGACTGTCTGGTGCAGTGGTTAAGGGCAGGGCCTTTGGAGTCAGCCGCCCTGGGTTGGAATCCCAGCCTTGGGCCCTGGGGCAAGGCACGTAAACCCTTCTGAGCCCCGGTTCCGCACCCTGGAACAGGGAGAATAATAGAACCCACCCAGGTTATGAAGTGCCTGGCACAAAATACGTACTTTCCAAGTTCCTGTCACCACCATCCCCAGCCCTGGTGGTGGTGCCTAGCACGGAGATTGCTCCACAGAAGCCACTGGCTGACTCCACTTACCCCCCATGGAGCTGCCCGGCCTGCCAGGCTGGCAAGAACCCTCTTGCTCTGGGCCGGAGTGACGGGGACCCAGCATGAGCACCTTCTTTCCCTCCTCTGCTGAACCGACACTTTCATTGACGGCTACATATGGCTTTGATAAATAGCAAAAATGGGAAACCGAATTCACTATCACTTAATTACGTGGAAGGCAGGTGGCAGGAAAAAGGGCAGCGCACACAGCAGCCCTGGCATGACACAAATCTAGGACTCCAGCGCCCGTCTGCCACCGCCCAGCTGGGTGACTCTGGACGGGGAGCTCTGCTTCTCAGAGCCTGTTTCCCCTGGGGCTAAAGAACCTGCCTGGTAAAGTCCTGAGGATTAAGTTTTAAAAAGTCCTGGGGAATTCCCTGGAGGTCCAGTGGTTAGGACACCGCCCTTTCACTGCCGAGGGCCCACGTTCAATCCCCTAACAAGCCTGACGGTGCGGCCACAAAAAAAAAAAAAAGTCCTGAGCCTTTGTAAAGAGCCCACCATTGTGTCTGGTCTGTGGGCTATTAAAAACATAGACGATTTTGAAAAGCTTAAACTCCATTCCTCTGATCATATTTTATTAAGTTTCTGTGTGCGAGGTCCAGAGAATTAAGGGAAAAATAGAGTTCCTGCCCTCAAGAAGCTTAAAGTCTCATGGAGAGCAGTGGCATAGAGGGGTCTTTGGGGGGATAGAGAGGATGGGCCCACTGGGCTGGAAACGGCAGGTCCCATTTCTTTATTTCTATGACGAGGACTGGAAGTTCTCCCGAGGGATGCCGTGACGCCGGCCCTCCACAGCCAGCCCCCTGCCGCCACGTCCTCCTTGTTAAAGGGAGCCGCCAGGCCCAGTTGAGCCTGGTATATGATTTCAGGAACTGAACTTCATCTTCACACCAGCCCAGGGAGGTGGGTGCTGTCATTATCCCCATTTGCCAGATGAGGAAAGCAAGGCTCAAGGTTATAATAAGTGGCAGGGCCAGGATTAGAACCAGGTCTGCCTACTGGGAGCTCCCGAGGCCAAGTGAGGGCTGCGTTTAGGGGAGAGGAGGAGTCCCAGAGCCTCGGCGGGGGTGGGGGGGAGTCCTCTGGGGGTTCAGAGGTTGGGTCCTTCCCCCTGCAGCAGCCAGGAGCCTGCCTTTCTGGGGAGAAGCCCCACCCCTGGGGAGGGAGGGTTTCCTGGCCTCAGGCCTGTCCTCTGCTCTCCCACTTCCCTTCTGATTCTGAGTCACCTCTCCTTCCCGTCCCCCCAGGGACTTTTGGTTCCCTTTTGGTTTGCACCTTCCTGCCTTCTCTCCTCTGTGCCTCTGGGTTCAGGGCCTGGCTTCAGCTGTAGGAGACCCAGCCCTGCTGCCTGGGGCCCCTTCTGCAGGGCCAGCCCAGCCAGGGGCAGAGTCGCCCTGTGGCCTCAGCAGGGGCAGTCCCCACACCCTCCAGCAGCCGAGTTCCCTCTGACTGCCCAGCCGCCTGCTCCTCGGCAGACTTCTGCTTTTCAAGGTCTCTAGAGAAGCGAGGGTACCGGACCAGAAAGGTGCAGCCGGACGGAGCCGGGCCCAGGGACCCCTGAGCTGTGCGGAGACAGAGGGCCGCTGTGGCGTCTCCATTCCAGGCACTTTGCCTCTTGTTTAATCCTGTCTCGGCATCCTGGAAGATGATCATCACCCCTTTCGTAGATAAGAAGACTGGGTCTCAGAGAGGGTTCCATGACTCGAGGAGGGGAGACAGGATTTGAACTAGGGTCCTTCTGACTCCCAAGTCCCTTGCTCCCATGGGACCCGAAGAGAGCAGCATCAGCGTCACCCGGGAGCTTGTTAGAAAGCTCAGATGCTCAGGCTCCACCCCAGGCCTACTGGATCAGAATCTTCATTTTAACAAGGCTCACCGGGTGTGCGCATTAAGGTTTAAGAAGCACTGGGCCACCACAGCTGTCTCCCAGCCACGTTACTTAGTCTGGGCAGTGAGGGGAAAACAAGAGGGAAGATTAAGTTAAATAGTAAACACTGGGTTACATTAGACATTCAGTAAATGTTCTTTGCAGTCACTTTTATAATTATTATTATTATTAAGTGCAGGCAGGGAAGGAGGCGGCACAGGGGAGAGCCGGGGAGGGGAGCCCCACTGCTGAAACTACCTGTGGAGTGAGCTGCCTTCCCAGGGTGGGCTCAGCATGAGGTGCTTGAACTTGAGGTTAGGACGTCCCCAAGTCCTGACAGTGCCCAGCAATTGCCATCAGCCTAGGGGGCCCCCACTTGACCCTTGGACTTATTGGAAAGCCGTGGAGGAGGCGTGAGCACCCCCCAGCCACACACTCACCCGTATGCGCTCACACACCCTCTCCTTGGCTGACACAGGGCAACAGATCAAGTGTCAGACTCCGCAGATAGGACTGGAGGAAGTGGTGAGAGGCTGGGCTTTCCCCTCATGAGTCAGGCCGTCTGGGGGTGGGAGAGTGCAGGAACGGATGGGCACTGCCGGCCCTCACCACCGAGCCTGTGGGCGTCCACCTGCACGGGGAGGCGGACCAAGCCAACCTGCCTGTAACAGCTAGCAAGGCCAGAATTTCCCTGTTGTCCAGAACTTTCCTGCCCCAAGCGACCTGCCTTCCCATTTTGCAGAGCAAAGAGTAGAGGCCTAGGAGCCTCTGGGGCCTCCCCAGATAGGATGGAGGAAGACCAGGTCTGTGAATGCTGAGAACAAAGCCAGGTGGGCCTGGGGGCTCAGGGGTCCGTAAACACCACTCTCTCCAGCTGTCTGTCCTCCGTGGGACCCCCATGGGCAGAGGGGCCATCAGCAAAGGCCTGGGATGGGAACTAGAAGGGAGAGAATTGGGGTCCCCTATGCTCCCAAGTCAACTGTTCCCACCCTCCCCTTGTGCAGCAGGTGTGATGACTCCTCCTCATTCTGCTCTCAGACTGTACAGCACAGCTGGCGGGTGGGGAGGGTCGTGCATGAGGAGAAACTTTCTAATAGTTCCAAAGCCAAAATGTGCTGCTTTAGGTAAGCAGTGAGCTTCCCATCCTTAGAGGTATTCAAGATACCAAGCAGGAAAACTGCACTGTGTACCTGACCTTCATGAATGGCTAAATGAGGTGGCCTCCAGGATCCTTCCCAACCTGAGTTTCTTTGGTGCAGGGTCTGTAGGCATCAAGACATAGCATAGTAGTTAAAAGCACATTTTTTTCATCAGGTCAGGGTTCTGATCCCAGGTGTGCCCTTGTCAGCTATGGTCTTGGCCAAGTCACTTTCTCCCTGAGCCTCAGTCTCCTCGTCTGTAGTATGGGGATATTCATGCCTGCTTCATGGAGTTCCTGTGAGGATCTGATACAAAACACTTGGCACAGTGCCTGGCACATAGTAAGTGCCCAGCCAAGAGCAGCCACTAATGATAATATTGTTATGAAATGAGGGCAAGCCCTGCACGCTGTAGGAGCTGGCCGCTGCTCTCACCCCCTTATCTCCGGGTTATCAGAACCGGGGGAGGAGGAGCCATCAGCCGGATGGGACCTGCAGCCCAAAGGAGCAAAGTCTGCCTGGGTGGTGGCCGCTGCTCCACGTGCAAGGGCAGATGGGAGGGGATTTCGTCACCAGCGTCCGGGGCGGCAGCTGCTGAGCCCTCCCCGTGGAGAACTATTCAGGGGGAGGCTCAGGGCGAGGTGGGTAGGAATGTGGGCACAGCACCAGGTGCAGCCGCCTCCCTCCAGTGCTGGAGACGAGTGCTGAGCTCCCAGCCCAGGAGCTTTGTGGTCAGTCCTGCCAGATGGAACTGGCCCTCCCAGGCAGGCCCCAAGCCTCTCCTCTCAGCCCAGTCTCCCCCAGCCCTGCAGGCTTGAGAATCTGGGACCCTCTATGGGACCTCCTTCCCAAGAAGAAAGCAGGCAGCCAGGGAGGAAAGCTTACAACTTTGGGAATCTTGCTTTTCTCCAGCTGTGTGACCCTGGGCTGCTTGCTATCCACTCTGGGCCCCAGGTTCCCTACATGACATGAACTGGGTAGACCAGGCATCCAGGCGGATCTTGGGTACGGACTCTTTTCCTGGATCCCCTGAGCTACCTGCAACCTCAGCTCCAGCTCAGGGAGAGGGCTGAGGGAATAGAGGCTCTCCCCACTCAGGGATATATGGCTGTTTCCAAGCATCTTAGAACACCATTCTCTCCTGGGTTGCCAGTGGTCCTCCTGCTGGTGGCACAGTGAAAGTCTCCCCCGTTGTCACTTCCCTCCCTGTCAGAGGAGGAGCAAGAGAGTCATCCAGGACCGAGGCTTCTCTCTCTCTCTGCCCAGCGAGAGAACAGAAGATTCTGTCCTGCTGTCTCCTCACCTCCCCAAGTGGCGGGGTCCTCGAATCAGGCCTAACGGGGGCGGGGGAGGGAAGTAGTGGGACCTTCAGAAGGAGAAGATGCTGGAGGGACCTCTGGGCCATCGTGTCCACCCGCTGCCTCCAGGCCAGTCTACAACAAGCACTTCCTCCCCGCCATGCACCATCAGGACTGGTGCCTGAGGGAGAAATTGTATTTTTTACCATTATTATTCTCATTATCAACACCATTTTTATATTATATGTGCAAAGTACTTAACTAGTGTCTGGCACATAAAAAGTTCTCAATAGCCACTATTCTAAAGAAATTGCAGGTTTTAAGCACGTACTATGTACTAGGCATTTTACATCCACAATCTCCTTTATCTCAAATCCTAGAGGTAGATGTTACCGATAATAGTAATTTCGTAGTAGTAGTACTGTAGTTAGCGTGTAATGATTAAGTACTTATTGTGGGCCAGCCTCTGTGCTAAGAACCTACGTGGATCATCTCTTAATTCTTGCCGCAAGCCTGGGATGGGTCTCATCTCCATGATGTGAATGGTTCATAGGGTCATGTGACTTGAGCAGAGTCCCCTAGCCAGCAGGTGGCAGAGCTGGGGTTTGGACTCAGGTTAGTCTCAGCAGAGCTGCTGTGAGCACAAACCTCCAGGGTTTACCCAGGAACCTGGCTGATCCAATGACCCAGAGCCCACCCACGTCACAGCCCAGGGCACATGGTAGATGTCCACTCCCCCGGGGGTCTTGTGGGAACAACTCCCTCCAGTGTGGCCAGCCCCTGCATTGTCCCCCTGGGGGCAGGAGCCCGGAACCAGTAATTGATTGATGCTTGATTGACACAGGCAGCGGTTCACGCCGCGGTTTGAGCTGCAGCCCAGCCAGGCCTGGGAGCTGCCAGAGACCGAGATCCAGAGCCCAAGTTTCTGTCCAAGTTTGGACACTTTATCTGCACTTCCTCTGAAACTGAGCCACCCCTGGCTGCAGGAGTAACCCTTGAGCAGTAAATAAAGCTGAGGCTCAGGAGAGGCAGGTGGGGCGGTAGAGACAGTAGAGTGTGGGAATCACAGGGATGGGCGTCTGAACCCTTGGCCAGTGCCCAAGCCTCTCCAGCCCCTGTCCCCTAATCAGTCACATGGGGACATAACTCTGACCCCCCAGGATTGCTGAGCGCAGAGAAAATGCCTGGCACATAGTAGGAGCTTCATAAAAGTAACGAAGTCTCGTGATAGTGCTGGTAGCTGCAGTTTCTGGAGCCAGCACTGTGCGAAGTGCTTGTCACGTGTGAACGTACCCAGTCCTCGCAGTGACCTTACGGAAGAGTCACCATCATACCAGGGGTTCTCAGCCTTGGCTGGAGGCTCGATGGCACAGTCTCCTGGACCCCAGGCAGTCTGCTCCAGCCCTGACATGTCATCATGGGAGCCTGAGTTCAGAAAGAGGCGGGGGCTTTGTCTTCCTCAGGGACGCTGAAGAGGGGCATCCATGTGACTTGCCCCGGGAAAGACTGACTCCCTCACCTGGCCACGCTCCAGGGCTGCTCCAGTACCGGTCACTAAGGCTCATGCAGCAGCCACCCAGCCCCTTACCACTGGCAAACAAGCTCCAAAGATGGAAGGGGGGGGGGCTCCACTGTGCCCCGCACCAGGCCCCTCCAGCTCTAAGCGGAGCCTGGACCACGGGATCGTTGGCCTCCCTGACCCTCCCGAGTCCTACAACCCTCCACCACATCCTCTCGCATCTGCTTCCGCCTCAGCTGTGGCCACTGCTCCCACCCCGGACCCTTTCACCCCGTAGTGGGGGAAAAGGCCTCAGGACCCTGTGTTCCCTGCAGGGTTCCCAGAGACCTATCTTCCCTGTGCTGCATCACTTCCAACCACTGACTCACTTGCTCGTGACCTATTTTTACCCCTCACACAAATGCTCTGCTCAGCGCTCCAGGCAGACGTCTCTGTCCTGCTGGCAACCCCAGGACATGGCGGCGGGGGGGCCCAGCAAATGTGCAGGTTTATGCGCCCTACTGACGTGAGGTAGAAGCCCAGCCCCTTCCTTCACTGCTGTGTGACCTTGGGCAGGCCACTTAACCTCTCTGAGCTTCCATTATAAGAGAAGGTTATTATGAAGATGAAGTAAAATAAAGTATGGAAATTTCCCAGCACAAAGATAGATTTCAAAAAGTGGTTGCTGTCAGATGTCCATAGTCATGTGAAGCTTATGTGTAATTAGAGATGGGGGAAGGGAATTGGGAAGCCCTGCAGAGGCCACAGGAATGAGATGTGTGTTTGTGTAGGAACTCCAAGTCTCCAGGAAGTTTCTGGAACTCAGCCCCTGTGTGTCATATTGCTGTCACCAGCGCTGCCACCCAGCCATCTTGAGGCCTCGGGGACTGCACAAGTTTCTTTAGGCTCAGAAGGCCCATTTGGCCAGTGCTGAGATGACTCTCCCCAGCCCACCAGGAGACAGTCAGGGCGGTTGCTTGGTTCGCCTGATAAGAGGCCTGGCTGGGCCGTGGGAACAGCACCCACATCTGCCATGCTGTGTGCTCCCGGCACGAGCAGCACCTCCACAGCTAGGGGACGGGCCTGGAGCCCAGCTCTGACCCAAGCTCGTACCACAAGGAAGCCAGCCGAGCGAGACGTTTAGACCCTGCCCCTCACCCTGTCCTTCTCTCTGCCAGGCTGTTGGCGGTAGGAAAAAGAGAACTGAAATGTGCAGGGCAGAGGCACGGTCATCACGTAATCACTGTTCCAGGTCTTTCCAGCCACCCAGCTGGATCCCTGCCGCTCGCTGCAGGCACCCTGCACAACTTGTTTCCAGAACACACCCCAGGCCACCTTCCAGAAAACCAGAAGTGGCCCCTCCCTCCTGTGACCTCTGGCCCTACCCTGAGACATGTGGTACCTTCTGCTTCCCTCCTGGGTGGGCACAGGGAGAGGGGGAGAGATGGAGCCAAGATGTCCCTCGAGTGCCTGTGGAGGTACCTGGAGATGCTCAGTGAGTTCTAACGTCAGGGCCTACCGTCGCAATCCTCACCCCCATGATATTGTAAATTCTCCCGCCCTGCTTGTTCACATCTCATTCAGTAGAGAGGGGCTGTGGTTTCCGCTTCCTTGTGTAGCAGGTAAATTTGGCCAAAAGTTAGTACTGTTCAACATGTAGGAGGCTGCCAGGTCACGTGGTGAGCTCTCCATCATCAGAGGTAACCAAGCAGTAGCTGGGCCTCGAATCGGGAGTCCACCTGGGCCGAGGTCCTCTCCAGCTGTGATAAGATGACGTGTTGGTGGGAGGCACCTTTTGAGCCCCCGGGCTCCTTGTACTCTGGCTTATGACCACTCTGGTCAGGTATGAGGTGGCAGGATGTCCTTAGGCCTCTCTCTTTGCGCTCACAGGTACGATGCCGGCCGGGATGGCTTCATCGACCTGATGGAGCTAAAGCTCATGATGGAGAAACTTGGAGCCCCCCAGACCCACCTGGGCCTGAAAAACATGATCAAGGAGGTGGATGAGGACTTTGACAGCAAGCTCAGCTTCCGAGAGGTGAGCCCCACTCCCCGTGGGGGGCAACACTGGGGGGTGGGGAGAAACTAACCCCTCTTTGTCACTGAGCGACTTTGTCCGTGAACAGCCACTGTCGAGTGGCTGATGGTTGGCTGGGTGAGGTTTCAGCGGATCCTAGAGCAGCTACCTGGGGAGATTCTGAGATGCCTAAGTGAGAAGGAGGCACATCCATTCCTTCATGCAGTGAGCACTTATGGAGTGACTTCTGTATACCTGACCCTGTGTGGGCTGTGGGAGTACGGAGAAAGGCCCTGTGCTCTGGGGGTCCTGGCGTGTAGAGGGGGAGATGCTCGGAGAGTGAAATAACAGGATGCTGTGATTCAGGAGAAGAGGGGACGGATGGAGGAGGGACATGCACCGCGGGTCCGAGAGGAGCCGGGCGGGCGCTGAGCTGGGTGACTTCACACTCCGAATCTCACTCGGGCCTCACTCTGAGACAGGAGCCACGAACGAGCCTGTTTGCTGGAGGAGGAAGCAGAGGCTCAAGGCCAGAGAGCAAGGGCACTGGTCCCCGGGCAGCGTAGGGTTAGACGCCAGAGGTGGCCTCTGGAGAGTCAAGGCTCAGGCTGGGCCTTGGAGAACTGGCAGGAAGCACAGAAGAGGCAGGGCGAGAGAAGGGGGAGGGGGGCGCCCGGGGGAGCCAAGTCCAGGGAGGAAGGTGCGAGCAGCACACGACGATGGTTTGGAGTCCGGACCTGGGTTCAAATCCTCCCTCCATCGCTTTCTGGTGCTGAGATTGGGGCAGGTTTTTTCTTGCCTCTGAGCCTTCCTCACTCTGTAAAATGGGTCAGTAAATGGAAGTTAGAGCGGATTGGTTTGGGGAACAGTGGAAACAAAGGTAAGAGGTAGGTTGAGGCTTTTAACAGGAGCTGAGCATGGGCAGATGGGCAGAGCAGGCTGCAGTAGCCCCAGTCCTGGGGGGGGCAGGAGACAGGTCACCTAGCCTCCCATCGTACAGATGGGCAAACCAAGGCCCAGAGAGGGAGGGACGCGGCAGCCTGTGCAGGACACAGAGCGTGGAGGACGGAGAGCCCGGACCTCCAGCTCCCAGGCCTGTGAGAACCTCCTTTCCGGGGAGGCCTGCAGCTGGCCCCGGGTGTGGGCAGGCCCTGGCCCCTTTCCCTCTCTCCCTGACAGCATCAGTGTTCTGTTCTCCCTGCTGCAGTTCCTCCTGATTTTCCGCAAGGCAGCGGCTGGGGAGCTGCAGGAGGACAGCGGGCTGCACGTGCTGGCCCGCCTCTCCGAGATCGATGTGTCCACCGAGGGCGTCAAGGGGGCCAAGAGCTTCTTCGAGGCTAAGGTAAGGCATATGGGAGGAGGTGTGGAGCCCAGGCTGCGGTTGCCCTGAGCCCCACTTGAGGACAGGTGTGGCCGGGGTACTCCGGGACCCGGAGTTAGCTCAGGGGTCAGCACGTCCCCCTCCTGTCCCTGCTGAGACCGCAGACAGGAGGTGGGGAGTTGACACCCCTCCGGGGTCGGTCAGGGCCCACGGCGCTCCTGGCGTCTGTCCCCTCCCGTCCAGCCTGTGATCCTTTCCAGCTTCTCTTTCTCTCCCTGCCCCAGAGGTGGGGGAGGGAGGGGTGTGCACTCTTGAAGAGGTGACAGGGAACCCTTTGAGCTGCCCCAGCCCTGTACCCGGAGCCACTACCCGCAAAGGACTGGGCCTTAAAGAGTGGGCCCGGGAGACAGGAAGCAGGCCCAGAAACACAGCACTGGCTCCCGGGGCCTCTCGGAGACACTAGCCCCGCCAGCCCCAGCCGGGAGGGACTATGATGGGCCCCAGAGGCCGCCGCCGTGCACAGTACCCTCCCCTTTCAGCACACGCTCAGATGCAGGGGACAAGTATGGTTCCTGGATCCTGCCCTCCCCGGGCCCCGGGGCCCCTGCCTGTTCTTGCCTCTCCCCCTCCCCGTGTTAGCTAAGAACATTCCTTCTGAAGGCCTCCTCCCACCTCCCTCTGGGCTTCTAGGGTTGATGGGGATGTTTCCGGGTTCATCAGGGAGACCAGGTGTGCGTCTGGGCTTCCCAGGACAGGGGACAGGATAAGAATAGCAGCTTCGGAAGCTCACATTTCCAGGACCCGTGCTCTGCAGCAGCTACTGAATACGTCTTCTCTCTTTCACTCTCTTTCAATCCTCCCAACATATCCATGAGGTCAGAGTTACTGAGCGCCAGGCTCTAAGTGGAAGAACTGAGGCTCAGAGAGGTGACTGAAGTGCCTGGCCCAGGACCAGGCTAGTGGGAGGCAGAGCTGTGTGTGCACAGGGGAGGGGGACAGCGGGACCAGAAGAGACCCCGGAGAGAGCCCCCTCTGGGCCCTGAGCCACTTCCCCCCCAACCCCACCCCCGGTCCAGGCCATGAACGTGTCCAGCCGCTTCGAGGAGGAGATCAAGGCAGAGCAGGAGGAGAGGAAGAAGCAGGCGGAGGAGATGAAGCAGCGGAAGGCGGCCTTCAAGGAGCTGCAGTCCACCTTCAAGTAGCGAGGCTGCGACCCACCGCCTGGCCCTGGCCCCGGCCCCGGCGCCCAGTCCCGCGGGCGAGGGTGGTGAGGGCCGGCAGACCGCAGGCCAAGCCTGATCCTCGGCTCTGTCTGAAGGGACCATGCTAAAAAGCTACACGTGTCTGTGAACAAGCCGGCTGAGGGGTCTCCCAGAGCGGCCCGCTCCCTTCCGCTGTCCCTGAGGCCCTGACACCAGCCGCCTCCCGGCCTGGCCCAGCCCTCCCTGGCCAGTCCTGCACCTCTCGCCTCCTGGCCGCCCACTGCCTGCTGCAGCCGCTCCTGCTTCCGGCTCTAGGGCTCTCCCTGCCGGTGGGCTGCCTGCACACACACTCCTCTCCCTGTGCCTCTCCCTTTCCACCTCCTCCTGTACCCCCGCAGAGACCCCGCCCTTAACCCACAGGCTGCACTGCCCCTGGGGCCCTCGAGCGCCCCCCCTTGATCGGGGGAGCGACAGGTGGCAAGAATCGTGGCCGGCCCCATAGCGCTGATTGGTGGCACCCGGGCTCCCCATCACCAGCACCTGTTCCTCTGGCCCTGCCTCCTCTCTCTGCTGGAATCAAGGGGGGGGGGGGCTTCTATCTTGGGGAAGGGACCCAGGCCCCTGGCACCCCATGCTGGCAGGGAGACCCCAGCTCTCTGGGGCCCAGCCAGGCAGGGTGAGGGGGCAGCTGTGCCAATCTACCTCACGGGCCCACACTCTGCCGGCCATGCCACGGATTGTGGGCAGGGAAGGCTCTGGGGGCAGAAACACCAGTCCCTGGTCGTCGTCGTCCCCCCCACACACACCTCTTTCCCTGGCCCAGAACAGCCTGAGGGTCTCTGGAGAGAGGAGGGTGGGGAAGAGGGATTGGCCCCTTCATAGGGAAGGAAACCAGCACGTCTCCATTCTCCAGGAGGCGTCCAAGAAGTGCTTTAAGTGGTTTGCACGGACCAGGTGGTGGGGAGCAGGGGGCCTGGCTTGGCTCTTTCACGCCATCCTTCCCCAAGTGACGTTCACCGCCTTGTCACCAGCAACGGGACCTGTCCTGTCACACCCACCCCCTGAGGGAGCATGGGGACCCCAGCCCTCCCCATGCCCATCCCCAGATGGGCCGTGGCCAAGCCTGTGCCACCTGCCCGGCCCTACGCGGCTCCCGATGTGCTCGCTCATGTGTGCGTGTCTGTGTGTACGTGCGTCTGTGTCCATTACTGTGTCGTGAAGCTGTGCCCGTCCTCCAGTCCAAACAAGTGCATGGCCACTGAGGCCACAGTTATGCAACTTTCAGTGTGTGTTGTGACAGCGTCACTGCTTTTTAAACTCGGTAACTCTTTATTTTAGTAAAATGCCCCAAGAGTCCACAAAACTCCTATTGGACTTGCAGAGTTGGACTTGCAGAGGTTTTATTTTTTTGGCCTTAGAATCTGCAGGAATTAGGAGGTACTGACCCCAGTGCAGCAGCCTTGGCCCTGGATTGCGTTTGCCTTAGCGGATATGTTTATACAGATGAATATAAAAAGTTCTTTTTCTTTTGGCTTATTGCTTTTTTTTTCTCTCTTCCCTTCTCACCAAAAAAGACAAAAGAAAAAAAAAAAAGGCTACTTCTTCATTCGGTGGTACGATTATTTTTTTTAACTAAAATAAGATAAAATTCTATATTCTTACGTGTGTGTGGTTCTTGTTGGGGTGGGAGGGGGAGGGGCTGGGAAAGGAGCAGACAGGATGAGGTCACCTGGGTGCTGGGACAGCACTGGCTCAGGTGGCTCCCATGTCATTTCAGAAGCCAGGGAGAAGAGGGACTCTTCCTCATGGGAGGTTGAGTTTGATGCTCACCTGCTGTCACCAGGGGCTAGTCTAAGCTCTTTATATATAACAACTCATTTCATCCGCACAGCCAGCCCAGGAGGGGGCTGGGGGTGCTGTGTTATTCCCAGATAAGAACAGAGAGACCCAGAAAGTCTCCCAGAGGCACCCAGGCAAGCGGGGCAGCTCCAGGCTGCTCGGTCCACAGCTCGTGCCCCTACCCATCCAGCTGCCCTGCCTGGCAAGTTCATTCAGAGGAGGACATGCACCAGGGGTGGCGCCGAGGCCACAGGGATTCTGGATCGAGGCACCCTAGAGCCCCCCAAGACTCTGCCGCACTCAGAGACACCCCAAGCCTCCCCCGCAGATGGGTGGTTGGATGAAAGGCAAAGAGCCAGGTGATCCCTGTGTAGCTTTGGACAGATCAGGCTCCTGCTGGGTCTCAGTCACCCCATCCGTTCAATGAGAGGGTCTCAAAGTCTTCCCAACCCTTTGGTTTCCCGGTAGGGTGTCCCCTGTCTGTCGAGTGCAACCTGAGTTGGGGGTGCAAGAGTTTGAGATTAGGCTGGGCATCGCTGCCCCTGGGTGGACATGGGTGGTATGACAGCAGCCAAGCTGCCCTCCACCTCTGGCTTCCTCACAGGCCCTGCTTGGAGAAGGCTGCGTCCTTGAAGTGTATTTCCTGAGAAAGGTCCCTCCCACACGCCACCTGTGGCCTGAGATGCCACCATCATCAACACCGCATGTTGGGTTAAGCGTCGCCCTTCAATTGCCTTCCCAAGGGCAGAGCATCAGAGCCCCTGACATGCTAGCAAGAGGGTCTCAGAACGGAGGGACAGAGGATACTGACAGGGAAGGGCTCAAATTCAAGCCCCAGAGCCCCCGCCCAGCTGGCCCGGCGGTGGATGTGGGCCTCCAGCCCTCAGAAGGTGAGGGACACAGGCCAGCGGTCCCACGCCAGGCCCTCCATCATCATCAGATCCAGCTGAGAGGGGCCCCCGGCCTCGGCCCGCACAAGACCTCCCACTCTCAGCCCGGGCAGAGAGCACAGGAGGAATAAGGAGGCCTGAAGTGATTCAGGGACCAGGAGTGCGAAGGGGAGGCGGCGCCTCAAACCCTGCCCAGGTCCCGTGCTCTCAGTGAGCCTTCCCCCCGCCGAGTCCCGGCCCCCATCACCAAACCCCGAACCCCTCACTCAGCCCCCAAACCCTCTCTCAACACCCAGTACTTTCATCTGACTTTGAGGAGAAACGCTGCCAGCCCCCAGACCTGCCTCCTTAGTGGGTCCCACCCAAGATGTAACACTTGCCCCCCGAAAGTCCTGTCCCAGCAACTAAAAATTATGGGCCCCGGTCAGTGGCACCTGCCCTGTTTCTCAGGCTCTTACCAACAGCCTCCCTGCTTGACTCCCAACCTTGGCATTGCTTCTCCTGGCATTCCCTTTCCCTGAGCCCAGCCTCTGCCAAGTCACCCCTGGTTATTTTTCCAGCACAGCCTGGCCCTGAATGGCTGGGGGACATTAGGTGCCCAAATCCTGGGAGGCCCTGCTCCAGGCCCTGGAATACACGCGCTTCAGCGGGATAAGGATGGGGGTGTCTGGCATCGTCACAGTCTCAAGTCCTCATGTTCGTTTTGGACATGGAAGCTGCAGAGAAGCCACCCTTTCCCACCTGCCCCCTATCAAGATCCCACCCAGAACTAACCTCTTCCTGTTTGGGGCTCCCGGCTCTTGGCCCAGAACACTCCAAGGAACACTTATCACCCTGCCAGGCAGGGAGGTCCAGCGGTGCTGAACAGGGTCTTATCCTCTCTGTGGCCCCAGCCCCAGCACAGCGCCTACGCAGCGGAGCTGCTCAGCGAGTCTGGGAAGAATGAAGGAATGGAGGGCTTCTGTGTACCTGGTAAGTCAGTGCCTCACAGTCTGGGCAGGCAAGGGTCACAGCTTTAAGTTAACCCAACACCAAGGCCCCTGCCCTCCACTCACAGCAATCCACTCCCCCAGGGCGCCCTTCTGCAGTTATTCCCAAGTCCTCCCGGGCTGCTTCTTCAATCTTGGTGGCCAGAAAATCAGGTCAGCCAGCCGAGTGTCACCACCATAACTTTAGGCATTTTGAGCCCCTGGAGTGATGGCGTCCTCTGGCCGATGGCTCCCTGCACCAGGGCCAGGTCAGGAGGGGCTGGCACTAGCCGTGCGCACGCCCAGCAGCAGCTCCCACCTCTGCCCAGTTGCTCCCAGTGACAGCACAGTTTTCTCCCTGGCTGCCCCAGGGTACAGCTAAAGGCATCTCCAGGGTCCAGAGTAGGCACTCATGATGATCCAAAGGACATTCCCCAACGTCTCTCTCAGCCATTCAGCTGCACAGAACCTGACATGCGGAGGGGCCACAGCCAGGGCCAAATCGTCCACCAGTACGGTGGGCCCAGTGCCTGGAGCCCACAATAACTTTAAGGCCCACAAAAATGTTTTCGTTTCTCTTAAAATTGGCAGGAAAAAAATGAATAGAATCCAAACTTGATTATACTAGTCTTTATACCCACACAGTCATAAAACATAAAGTTCTTAATATTTTTTGGTGGAGGAAGGGGCCCACAAAGGCAAAAGGGCCCAGTGACAGTCCAGATTCAAGCTTTCTCATGAGAACCAGATGACCAACAACAATAATAATAACAGCTAACATTTATATAGTGCTTGCCCTATGCCAGGCACTCCTCACAATAACCCTATGAAGCTGGTACCATTTTTTAATCTCCATTCTATAGATGAGGATGTGGAAGCACAGAGAGGTTGAGTCACTAGCGCAAGGTCACACAGCTAGGAAGTACCAGCTCTAAGTTTTCCGTCCTTTGGGAATATGGTCCAACACTAAGCAAAGCACTCAACATCCCATCTTCAGCATCTGAAACAGACTAAGGTGACCTCAGTTTTCTCCAAGTACAATTGCTGATGCTGTCTTACATAAAGGACTTCAACTGGTAAATGTCTCAAAACAATGAAGTTCCCCTAAAGCTGATGCTGTCTGCACCTTCCAGAGCAGCCAGCAACCTCCCTCTCCAAAAAGGTCAGTCTCTCTGTGAACATTCCAAAAGAAAAAATATGAATGACTTTTTATCTGGTACCTCACTACCTATGCGCCTGTGCACTTGTGGCTATTTCTATATCGGGGTACATTTTGAACGTGTGGCTTGGGGCTCTGAGAGTGACTGTATTTATAATGGAATGTTTTCTATGTATGACACTGGTGTGTGTGTGTCTGTCTGTCTGCCTGTCCCTGTATGCTTGTATATGCTTGTATATCCATGGGCTTGTACACGTGACTGAGATGGGAGCCTAGACCTTGCTGTGTGTGTAAATCAGCAAATTCCCATTCACAGAAGCCCAGCTAATCATTTTCCCAAGTTGTTCAAGAGAAACTGAGGCCACAGAAGTTGCCCAAGGTCCAGGGTCCAGCAAGCCACTGACTGCGACAGAAACCAGGAGTCTTGTCTCCTGCCCCCAGAACCCTGGCAACCCCCAATACCTCCCTAGCTCAGCCTGTATCTCTTTACAATGTCAGTCCCCAGCCCAGGGTGACCCTTTGCAGAGTTTGGTGACCAACAGCTCTGGGTCTGAGGTGTGGTGGGCAGTAGTCACTGACCAGCCTCTAGAAGGCAACAGAAAGTTCTCGCAGCCTGAGACCCCCCAGACACCCCAGTTCTGAGGCCTGAGGCCATCACCCCTACACACACTCCCTCACACTACCTCTCTGCTGTTGCTTTTTCAGTCAAAACTTTATTGATTTTTAATATGACCAAAGTAACACACACTTGTTTTTAATAAGGATTTAAGCTGTAAAAACATGTGAGTTAAGAGTCCTCCTCTACCCCCAGCTCACCACCATGACCGGCAGGGTGCGTAGCGTTCTGAACTTCTTTACTAGGAAATAAGTCCTAATGGGACCAGTGGGCCCAGCTCAGGAAACAACTTCCTAGGAGCTCGAGAATGAGTCAAAAGGGGACAAAGAGGAGAAGTCGGGCCTCAGGACAAGTGGGTTTAAACCAGATGCTCCGAGAGCCAGGCTGAGCCCAAACTGCTGGGGCTCTAGCTGGAACTTCTGGTCACACATCACAAATCCAGATCTGCCCTCGACCTTGACATCCAAGTCATGGAATTTTAGGACTGAAAGGAGCCTGAGAGTCCATCTGGTCCTACCTGCCCATTTTAGAGATGGGGAGACTGACGACCTTGCTGGGAGACAACTGAGCTGGCTCCACGTAGGAACTTAGCCCACCAAGCACCTCCCAGGATGTGCCAGCACCTCAGCCTCCATTCAAAGCCTGGGGAGGAGGTGCTGGAGAGCAGGGGGTACCCCAAGACCAGACAGTATTAGTTGAATAAGGGAGAAAGAAAAGGACAGGAAGCAAACAAAGAGCTATAAAGACAGAGAAGGAAGCAGTGCATCACAGGAATTTGCGGCCCCAGACTGACGTTAGAAGCGCTGACTTCAAATCTTGGGTCTGTTGTTGCCCAGCTGTGTGACCCCGGCTTGCCCCTGACCCTCTGAGTCTCAGCTTCGTGAAGTTTAATGAGTGGACAAGACTGTCTACCGCATGTTGTTGGGAGAATTAAGTGACTGCAAGAGGTATTGAGCACGGCACCCGGCACAATAAATGACAACTAAAAAAAATGAGTCAGGCCAAGCAGTGTGGCAGGGCCCCCAAAACCTGGAAACGTCAGCTTTGCTCGGTCTCAGGATATTTGGGAAACCCATGCCTCCAGGCCAGCTCCATCTCCTGCGCAAATTAAACAGTAACCAGCCAAGGTCAGGGAAAGGGCCTTGACAGAACAGGTTCCTTCCTCCCAAGGGGTGGCTCAGCCTTGACGAGGTGGGCCCACCCTCCTCCTGCTTATAAGTGCGGGCCTGGTCACCTCGACGACCACTCGATCCTGAGCACTCACAACATGCTGGGCGTCACAGTCTTCACAGTGCTCCTGGCCTACGGTAAGCTGTGGCTTGGGGACCAGCTGCAGCCAGTGGGCTGTGAGCTTGGGCTGGCCTCCCAGGGACAAGGATGGGGTCAGGGACCCTCTGCTCTCCAGGGCTTCAGGAAAGGAGCTTTGGGGTCCCATGTGGGTTCAGCTGCTACTGACCAGCTGTGTGGCAGATGAGCCACTTGCCTGCTTGGCAACTCTGCTTCCATATCTGCAAAATGGGATTGATGATCCTCACCCCAGGGAGAGGATGAGCCATGAGGGGTGGAAAGCACCAGGGATGCAGAAGATGCCTCATCCCGGGTTACCCCGGGGGCCATCAGGGCCTACCTTTCCCAGCATTGGCATTTCTCATTTGGGGATTCTTTGCTCCCCCCACCATGCTGGTGACCTCTCAGATTGGAAATCCAGGAACTTGGCTTGAATGTCACTCTCTCTTGGCAGGACCTGGACAAGACACTTCCCCTCTCTAAAGCTCACTGGCTCTTCTGAAAAGTGAGAGCACTTAATTAAGAGTCCACCAGCTAATAACAACAGTAATAATAATTAATAATAATAATAGCTGCTCCTGTGTACCCCATGTTTGCTATGTGTCAGGAACTGTGCTAAGCCTTTGACGTTCAGGAGCCAATTTGATCCTACAACAACCTTGAGAGGCAGGGTCTGTTAATATCCCCATTTTACAGATGAGGACACCGAGGCTCAGTGATGCTCAATATCTTGCTCAAGATCACACAGCTGGTTAGTGGTAGAGCCAGAATTTGAGTCTGGGTCTTTCTCACCGCACAGCACTTGCTCTTGACTGTTCCACACAGCTCCCCAGCTATGACAGTCTGGAATTCTGTAGATTCAGGGCTCACACACCCCCACTGTGCTGTGGCCTGAAGAGGGACAGCAGGGTAAGGATGAAGGACACAGGTGTACCTGGGCACTCACACACAAGCCAGCCACTTTGGGTTTCCTTCAATGATTAAACATTCACTCTATACCAGGTCTTTTGCCCAATTCTTTTTTTTTTTTTTTTTTTTTTTTTTTGGCTGTACGCGGGCCTCTCACTGCTGTGGCCTCTCCCGTTGCGGAGCACAGGCTCCGGACGCGCAGGCCCAGTGGCCATGGCTCACGGGCCCAGCCGCTCCGCGGCATGTGGGATCCTCCCGGACCGGGGCACGAACCCGTGTCCCCTGCACCGGCAGGCGGACCCCCAACCACTGCGCCACCAGGGAAGCCCTTGCCCAATTCTTTACCTGCATCATCTAATTTAGTTCTCAGGACAAACTTACCAGGTTAGTGCTAGTCTCCCCATTTCACAGAAAGGGAAGTTGAGGCCCAGCAAACTCGATGGCTTCCCCAAAGTCATGCAGGAAAAGTCAAACCCATGTCTGCCCAGCCCCCACATGTGTGCTCTTTCCACCTGCCCCCTTCCCCAAAGCGATGCCAGCCCGGCTCACCTGTGCTCTTCCTCTCCTGTATCCCCAGCCTCCAGCTGCGGGGTCCCCATCTTCCAGCCCAACCTATCAGCCCGGGTGGTGGGCGGAGACAGCGCCGTTCCCCACAGCTGGCCCTGGCAGGTAAGCGCACTGCAGCAGGTGGGGAAGGCAAGGTGGGGGTGGGGGGGTGGGGAGCAGGTCCCTGGGGGCTGACACGTGGTCCTTCCCCATCCTCCTCCAGATCTCCCTCCAGTACCTCAAGGATGGCACGTGGAGGCACACCTGCGGTGGCACCTTGATCACCCCCAATCACGTCCTCACAGCTGCCCACTGCATCAGGTGAATGGGATGCTGCCCAGACACCCCGCCCTCGCCCGGGAACGGGAGCCTGATAAGCTGCTTTTCTTGAGCACACACTCCAGACACTGGGCTAAATAAGCTACTCACATCCAGTAACTCAGTTGTTAATTTATTCAGTCCACAAGTATTTACTGTGCGCCTACTATACGCCAGGGAACACAGCAGTGAGGACACAGTCTGTGCTCTCGGGGAGCTTATATTCTAGTGGAAGACAGAGTGACAGACCATTCAACAAGTAAATATATAACAAAGCAAGTGGTAATGAAGAAAAATAAAGCAGAAAGAGAATAAAAAGTATGAGGAGTTCTATTTTAAATGACGTGGCCGGGGGAAGATCTCTCTTGAAAGGGGATGTTTGAGCAAAGACCTGAAGGAAATAAGGGAAGACGTCATTGGTCTGGGGGTAAGGTTTCCAGGTGGAGGGGACAGCTAATGCAAAGGCCCAGGGGAGGGTGCCCACTTGGTACGTTTGAGAAATAAAGTGGAAGCCGGTATGGCAGGGGCAGTTTGTGTGAGGGGAGAGGAAGAGGCGGTTAGAGAGGAATGCAGGAGAGAGAATGCAGGCCAGCAGCAGTGAGGACTAGCTCATCTTCACAGCAGCCCTGGCAGGTGAGTTCCAAGATTATCTCCACCTTACAGGTGAGAGAACTGAGGCCGAGCCTACCCACCTAGAAGTCAAAGTGGACTTGACTCCAAGACCAGGGTCCTTACCCCGTGCCCTGGGAAGGGTCAATGGGATGAACACTCCCTTCCCCCAAACAAGTCCCACGGTGGCCCCAAAGCTGGGTCACTAAAGACCCAACTTCCCCCTCTACCCCACCGGCCAGTGGGGACAGGAGGCCACCCTGACCCGGTCCCCTTGCTCTGTCCAGCAATACCCTGACTTACCGCGTGGCCCTGGGGAAGAACAACCTGGAGGAGGAGAATGAGAAAGGCTCCGTGTACATGGGCGTGGACACCATCTTTGTCCACGAGAAGTGGAACTCCTTCCTAATTCGGTGAGTGCCCAGCTGGCCATCTCACAGCCCCCTGGGAGCAGCTCAGAAGAAGGAAGCGTCCCTGAGATGCAGCCGGAGCCTGTCCCTGGACCCCATCCTTAGCCTAAACAGCCAACAGATGATGACTTTATGCAAAATGGCAAAATGCCAAGTGGAGGTGGACACCCCTCCAATACCCATCACTGGCCAAGGGTCTCTGGAAAGTACACAGGGAATAAGGACCCTGAGGCTCCCACAGTATATTACCTGAAGTCTCTCAGCCAGAGAATGAGCCAGCACTCACCTTTACTGATGCCTACTGCATGCTCGCATTGTAATAAGCAGCTGACATGCCATCTCTTATTTAATCCTCACAACAGCCCTAGACAAGGAACCGGGGATCAGAGAGGTTAAGGTCACACAGCCCAATTCATGGCAGAACTAGAAATCAAACCAGGCTCTCTCTAGGGTTGTCCATTTTCATTCTGGCAACACGAAAACATTAAAAATTGCATTCGCAAGTGTTTTTATCGTTATGATTTCCAATTTGCTTAGCTGAATTTCAGTTGATACATAACCTTGCAGTGGTTCAGAATGCTTCTGCTCTTGTCCCCCCTCTGTTAAGCCTTTCATGATGTGAAGACACAAGGTGGCGCGGTGGGGGGAAGAAGCTACACCTACAGGAGCGGGTGATGGGGTTAGAAGGCAGATCATTGGTCCTCCGGCATCTCTGTCTGCCAGTAGGAAGCTGGAGGTCCAGGCTGTTTATGGAGGACCCCTGCTCACCCTTGGCCCGACTCCCAACTCACAGCCTGGGCCTCTTGGCATTGGCTTGGGGGACCAGGCCCTCCTGCCATTCACCACCTCCACTTTGGATTCCAGCAATGACATTGCCCTTATCAAACTGGCGGAGCCCGTGGAACTGAGTGACACCATCCAGCTAGCCTGCCTGCCAGAGGAGGGTTCCTTGCTGCCTCAGGGCTACCCCTGCTACGTCACTGGCTGGGGCCGTCTCTGGAGTGAGTATAGCCCCTGGCCAAACACGAGTGTCTTATTGGAGGAAGCAGCTCCCATGATAAGCACACCACCCACATTTGCCCACCACTTTCCTTTTGCCTTAACATTTTCACATCTTTTTAAATTTTGTAATAATGGTTAATATTTATTAAGCATATACCATGTGGCAGACACTCTAACAAGTGCATATAAAGGGTGTTATAAGGATTAAATGGACTAGAATTTGTCAAGGGCTTAGAACAGGGCTAGGCACATACTAAGTGCCACGTAAGTGACTATTAAATAAATGAAACTAACCATTTTGGGGTGGGGGATTAGATCTTATGATCTTATGTTATACCACATGCCCAAGTAAATTCCAACTGAATTAAAAGGTTAAATGCAAATAAATGAAGCTACAGAATACTTAGATGAAAATGCAGATCCTCTAAAATTTGGAAAATTTGGGGGTGAGAAAGACCTTTCAATGTGTGACACCAAAGGCAGAGAACTACAGGGAAACCACTGGCAATTAAAACCCCAGAACCCAAATTAAAGATAACTCAGTGGTTATTTCTTAAGGGTTTTCTATGGGTTGGTTCTGCCTTCCCTGCCCTTAGAGTGGTCTCTAACCCAAACAGTTCAGGACCATTGGCTCAGAGTCTCGCCTCTCAATTAAGGGCCTGTGTGTGGGTCCCTCAAAGTCTATCCAGAACTCGCCCGGTCCTGTCCCAGCCCCATCCAGCCCTCTGTTCCCTGAAGACCTGGGCCTGGGCTGGGGCTGAGGCTGCCTGGGCTGACCGCCCGGTCACCACCCGTTCTCTCTCCAGCCAACGGCCCCATCGCTGACGAGCTGCAGCAGGGCCTGCAGCGCATCGTGGATCACGCCACATGCTCCCAGAGAGACTGGTGGGGCACCAAGGTGAAGAACACCATGGTCTGCGCCGGGGGCGATGGCGTCATCTCAGCCTGCAACGTGAGTGTCGAGGCTCTGCCCCACGTCCCTAGCGCAGGTGGCCAGATGGAAGGGGGCAGTGAGGAGGGCAAAGGAGTGAGAAGTGGGGAGACGCCACACCCTCTCCCTGGGAGGAGACTGAGCCCCGGCTGGGCCTAAGAGGCTTAGGAGAAACTTGTCACGGTCCCCCTTCCCCTCCCCCACCAGTACTGTGGCCAGAGCGCGAAAGTTGAATGTGAGTCTGAGTCCGAGTCCCAGTGCCCCCACTTCATAGCTGTGTAACCTTGGGCAGGCTGTTTGATTTACCTGAACCTCAGTTTTCCCATGCATAAAATGGAGCGATAGTAAGTACAGGGCTGCTATGAGGACTGGTTGAGTCTAACACAAGTAGAAGAGACTTCGGTGAAGTCCGGGCACACGTTCCTTCATACCATCAGCTCCATCGGTCCAGGGAGACAGAAGACTCAGGGAGTCTGACACAGAAGGAAGAAACATCTAGGACAATCAGGGACTGTCCCGTTTTCAAACACACGAGCCTCTCCCCACTTCCATTTTCTTCACTTTCCCGGGTCTCCTACATGGCTCCCAGCATCCTCATCCCTCTGGGCAGCTCAGAGTCTTAGGCATGGTGACCTGAACAGCTAGGGAAACCAAGGCACAGAGAGGGTTCTCAACATCTCAAGATCACACAGCAAACCAAGACCTAGTCTGACACCCCAGGGCCCCCCAGAATAAGGCCAAGTTACCCACAAACCACATTTTCTCTGCCTCCCTCACTATGGACACGCTGAGGCCAAAACAGGGGCCACCAAGGCTGAGAGGCCAACCCGTATGCCCCGCCCTGACCCTCACCTGCTTCCCGAGCTTCCCTCTGACACCCGCCCCGTCTGGTGCAGGGGGACTCGGGCGGCCCACTAAACTGCCAGGCCAAGAACGGCTCTTGGGAGGTGCGGGGCATTGTCAGCTTCGGCTCCGGGCTGAGCTGCAACACCTTCAAGAAGCCCACGGTCTTCACCCGCGTGTCGGCCTACATCAACTGGATCGAGGAGGTGGGTGCGCCGCCGCGGCCCCCTCCTCACTACCCGCCCCTCACCCTCCCTCGCCCTTCCTTCACTCACTCCATTTACTCACTCACTCCTTCGAGAAGTTTTGATCGAGTGCTTATCGCCTGCAGCCTCGAGTCAGGGGCAGTGAAGGAGACGGCCATTCACTTCCCCACCCTTTCATCCATTGGCTTCAGCAAATACTTCTATCCCAAGCCCAGGCTCCCCACCAGTGCTCCCAGATATGAAACGTGGCCCCAGCACAGGAGAGGGGGCAGCATGGATGGCCGTCTATATTTTGAGGGTGGGGGCACAGAGCGTCACCCTGGGCTGGGGGCTTCCACCCTGGGAGCAGGAGGTATCCTGAGCTCACCTGCACAGTGGTCTGAACTGCCCAAGAGGGCCAGACCCCTCGGGCAGAGGCAAGCCTGGTTTGTCAAGGCCCAGGGCTGCCGGCCATGTTCCTACCCTCCCGGCAGAGCCTCACACCCCCCAGAGTCCCTCACTCTGTTCTCTGCTTCTCCAGAAATTACAGCTGTGATGCATCTCTGGGAGCCAAGGCCGCAAATCCCGGCGACCACAATAAACCTCCTTCCCCCTCAAGCGACCTGCGTTCTTGATTTGCGCGTCCCCTGCGGGTTCCCGGGCTCTCTAGGGGCTACCCGTTTCCATACCAGGGGTGCAATGAGAGACCCCCCTCAGCCAGGCTGGTTAGGCCTTGGAGGGAGCTGCTGGGGATGCTGGTGGAGGGGGCACCCCCAGGAAGCCGCCTGGTGCCTGAGGGAATATGAGTTAAGGACACACCCGACACCTGCCCCATCCCCGCACATCTCATAAGCCGTGAACCACCGGGCCCTGATCAGACTGCAGTGGCTTCCACACATAGTCACAGCAGGTCAGAGGTGGGAAAGCTTGCACTGCACTAGACAGGCAGGGAAGCTCAGGCCCAGAAAAGGAAAAAGCTGGGCCGGATCACAGGAGCAGACGGCCAGTGACGCACAGGCAAGAGGCTCAGGGCAGGGCCCTCTGGTCCTGAGGCCGACTGGAGGGCAAGGGGATCCAGAAAAGAGAGGGACCCAGTGTCCAGTGAGGTACATCCAAGCGGGACCCCCGACCCCTGACCATAGGGTCTCTGGTCCAGGGCGCTCCAGTCCTCCTAGGAAAGCCGTCAACTACGGCTGCCTCTGGTTGGTCCATGAATTGTCCAGTTTCCCCATCAGACTTTGGTTCCTGGAGATGAGGACCATGGCCTCCCACGATGTCCAGCTCATTCTCAAAAAAGACTTTATTTTCTCAACCAGCAATGGGGCCTACAAGGAGTCCAGCACCAGCTCAGCCATAGGAATCCAGGGATGGTCCAGACAAGATCCCTGCTCTGCAGGAGACAGACCCATAAACAGATCACTGAGTTCCCTGGTATAAGTGTGAAGGTAGGAATACAGTCCAGGAGCACGGCAAAGGGACACTTAAACCAGTGAGAGTTGGCAGGAAGAGTCCAGGACGGCTTCCTAGAGGTGGTGATGCCCAGTGTAATGTATTCTTTACCTTTGAATAGAAGGTACCAAAATACAGAAGATGCTGCTGGTTGCTTGACTCAAGCTTCATTCCCAGCCTCCTCCTTTTGTAGTTGTCTCTATCCTGGAGGCTAAAAATGCTAAATTCTTGCTGTCCCCAGGTCCCTTGCAGTTATAATATCAAAGTAACAGCTAACACTTACTGAACACTTACTCTGTGCCAGGCACCGCTCTACAGGTTTTACATGTATTACCTCACTTAATCCCCCAAACAATCCTAAGACATAGGTTATTAACATCATCCCCATTTCACAAATGAGAAAACTGAGGCTAGAGATGGTTAGTGACTTCCCAAGGTGATTTACCTGGGAGGTGATGGAGCTGGGATCCAGACTTTGTTAATCTGGCCCCAGAGCCCATGCTCTTGACCACTATGCTCTACTGCCCTGTGATGAATATGAATATGGATATGATGCCTGGAACTAAGGCAGCCTTCTTGTGGCGAAGAGAATTACAGAGACATGAGCTCAGACATCATCGAGCTGCAGATCTGATGCCAGCAACCGTTCTCTGAATGTCTAGTTATGTAAAAAATAAATAAACCTGCATTTGTTTTAACCACTGTAGTCCAGTTTTCAGTTACTTGCAGCTCAGCACAGTCCTAACTGATACCCTGGGGGATAACATAAGGGGTCCCTTTCCTGACTGAGGGAAGGCCATAAGCAAAGTCATGGTAACTGCTTGGAAGAATCTCCAAGCAGAAGGTGTTGCTAGAGCATAAGGCACAGGGCAGGGATTGGGTGACCAGTGGTCCTGGCACTGAGTAATTTTCTAGGGAGTGGTACTTTCAGTGTTGTCCCAGGCAAACTGGGATGGTCAGTCACCCTGACAGGGAGGGGCAAGAGATGTGGCTAGAGGGTGAGAAAGGCCCTTCCTGGAAAGACTTGTAGCCATGGTAGAGGGTTGTTGGGACTTTATTCTGAGGGCAGTGGGGAGCCGTAGGGTGGTTTTAGATAGAGAAGTGATCTCTGCGGTCAGATGTACACACTAAAGCATTCATCTGACAGCTATAGGGAGGGTGATTTGGAGCAGGCAAGAATGGAGGGAGGGAGGCCAGTTAGGAGGCTGCTGCAATGTTCTAGGCCAGAATTAATGGGGCCCAACCATCAAGCTGCAGATGGAAAGAAGAGATAGGTTCAGTACTTCAGTAAGAATTCAGTAATTATTTAAGAGGCATATGTGTAGTGTTGGACAGCAGCATCGCCCCCAGTGCCAAATCTATATAACTTTTGGGAATGTGACTGGATTATCAAAGCTACTTTTTATTAGCTAATAAATGGTAAAACATAAGCCACAGTTCTGTCTGTTTAACAATAGTGTAAAATTCTCAGATTCAGGGACAAGATCCACTGTTATATACAAGGGTCAATGCCTATCTGTGGTAGACAAAATAATAGCCCTCCAAACATGTCCATGCCATAGATCCCAGAACATATGAATGCATCACCTTACGTGGCAAAGGGGATTTTGCAGATGTGCTTAATTTAAGGATCCTGGGATGGGGTGATTAGCCTGGATGATCCAGGCGGGCTCCGTGGAATCACAAGAGTCCTTATAAGAGGGATTAGTCACAAGGAGATATGAGGACAGAGCAGGGGGTCAGAGTCAGAGGGAGATCTGAAGATGCGATGCTGCTGACTTTGTAGATGTTGGGAGGGGCCACAAGCCAAGGAATACAGGCAGCCTCTAGATGCTGGAAAAGGCAAGGGAAGGGATTCTCCCCTAGAGTCTCCAGAAGGAACCAGCCCTGCTTTAGCCCAGTGACACCGATGGTGGACTTCTGACCTCCAGAGCTGTAAAAAAGTACACTTTTATGTTTTCAGCACCTTATTTGTGGTAATTTGTTAAAGCAGCAATAGGAGATAAATACACCATCACTCCTCCCTTCCGGCAAAATCTAAAGTACTAGGTGGGGAGTGTAAGAGGGAGGCAAAGGAAGGGTCAGGAAGGACTCCCTGGGATCTGGCTGGGATGAGAGCAAGGATCTGTAGACTTTGTCCAAGAGGTCACAAACCAGTGGTTGGGAGACAGGGAGAGTGGGCACTTAGGCAGTGACCCTCCACCTCCACCTTCTGCCTCGGCAGGAGTTCTCCTGGCCTGGGGGCCTGAGAGCCCTCATGGCAGTGACCCACTAGAGTGCCATTGTGCGTCTAATGCAGGCACCGTGGCTAGTGTGTACTGAGCACTTGGTAATCTGTGTGCCAGGTACCATCCAAGGGTTTTATATACTCAATCTCATTTAATAATCCTGGCAACCCTGATTATTATCCCCCTTTGCAGATGAGGAACCTGAGACCCAGAGGGGTTTAAAAACTCACCCAAGGGGCTTCCCCGGTGGCACAGTGGTTGAGAGTCCGCCTGCCGATGAAGCGGACCCGGGTTTGTGCCCCGGTTCAGGAAGATCCCACATGCCACGGAGCAGCTGGGCCCGTGAGCCATGGCCGCTGAGCCTGCGCATCCAGAACCTGTGCTCCGCAACGGGAGAGGCCACAAGAGTGAGAGGCCCGCGTACCGCAAAAAAAAAAAAAAAAAAAAAACCTCACCCAATAACAATTTGATACCTATCTCTGAGTTCTTTTACAGGAACTAAGGCCCCCACCCAGGTGGAGGATGGTAACTTCAGGCTGAGCCCAAGCACGTGGACCCCACACTGGTCAGAGCCAGAAGGCTCATGATGGAGATTCCTGGAACACCACCCTGTCACCTGACCACCAACCAATCAGAGGAAAGTTACACACCTTGGAGCCCTCCCCGCAAATTTTGCCTATAAAAACTCTTCCCAAAAACCTTTGGAGAGTTCAGGCTTTTTGAGCATGGGCTGCCCATTCTCCTTGCTTGGCCCTGCAATAAACCCTTCTCTGCTCAAAAACAAAACAAAAGAAAAAGAAACCCTCACCCAAGATTGCACAGCTAGTAATGGGGCACCAGGACTTAAACCCAGATAGTCTGACTCCAGAGCCTGTGTGACTAACAACCATGTTATTCTGCCATTAATCCCGAAATCTCAAGGCCCCCCTCACACACTGATTCCTCTAGTGGCCCTGCCAGGAAAGGGTGGAGGCTGCACGTGTGCTGACAAGCTTGAGCGAAGCTGGCAATGAGCCCACGTAGACAGAAACCTAAGAGGAGAATTGTTGCTCAAAGACATTCACAAAGGCTTTTACCCACTGTATCAGCTACTTCCAGCATAATTAATAATGTTGAGTAAAAACCAACCACAAATGCTCAGTGGCATCCAATGACAAGTATTTATTGCTCACACGCTTGGGGTCAGTTGGGGTCAGTTAGGTGGCCCTGCTGATTTTGGCTGGAATCACTCATATCTCTAGGGGTCAAGTCTGGGTCTGGCTGGGGCAGCTCAGCTCCACAGGGCTCTCATCCTCCTCCCAGGAGGCCACCGCAAAGTTACATAACAAAAGGCATGGATACAGGGAGAGGTGAAGGATCAGAGCCATCCTGGCACTCTCTCACACCCCTCCCCCGTTATCTTGGACACAAATTAATAGCATAAACTATGGCAGGGCAGAAGGGAAGGCGGTCACTATACTGGAGCTCTGAACTCTGACACTGATAGGCAATGACAGCAGCTGAGTCACTTAACCTCTCAGAGCCTCAGTTTTCTCATCTGTAAAATGGCATCTCTCCTCCATTCCCTCCCTCCCTCCCTTTGGGAGCCAAAAAAATAACAGTGGCTTGTGATCGGAGGCATCATTACTACTACTGACCTCACACCTGGACCCCTGTTAGGAAATCCTCCCTCTCCCTTTTATTCCTTAGGAGAGGGAGCTTCATTCCCAGCAGGCCGTGGGGGTCAGTCCTCTGAAGCTCACTCTCATCAGGTGGGGGGCACCTATCTGCAAAGCTTCACAAGGTGATGGGCTGGGGAGCAGGTAATGGCAGAGAATAAACACAGAGCATCTTCCCAAAGCACTGATTTCCTATGAAGATTATGTGGGAAGAAAAAAATGCACATTAAAATAAACCCAGCTGTGCTATGAAATAAGCTGCAAAATTCAGATCAAGCAAGCTTTCAAGATGAAGAATGAGACTCCGGAGACATTTTTCTCTTGTGGTGACTGCTACGTGCTAGACCCCACATCATTAATCTACTGAAAACCGGAGCCTGCAAACCAAATCTATTTTGTAAATAAAGCTTTATTGGAAAACAGCTATGCCTATCAGGCTACTTTTGCACTGTAACAGCAAGGTTGAGTAGTTGCAACAGAGACCGTATGACCCACAATCCTGAAATATTTATTATCTGGTCCTTTACAGAAACAGTTTGCCAACCCCTGATCTCCTAGGATTCTTTGATGGAAAAGTTTGAAGAATTCTGTGCTATTCTGATAGCTGAGGCCTACAGGTCTAAGACTTGAAGAGTGAACATTTTATTGCACATTTATGATTCTCAGTGTTTTAAGTGAATAAACCCGTTGCTTAATTCCAACAACAATCCTAAGAGATAGATGGGATTGTTATTGTTGCATTTGGTAGGTGAAGAAATTGAGTTAAAGAGATGAAACTTGTTCTAGCCCAGGTCATCTCAAATTTTAACGTGCAGAAGAATCACCTAGGTATCTTGTTAAACTGCAGATGCTGAATCAGTAGGCCTGGGTGGGAGAGTCTGCATTTTTTTTATACTTATATATACACATACACATATATATATTTGGCTGCCCCGGGTCTTAGTTGCAGCATACGGGATCTTCGTTGCGGCATGCGGGCTCTTAGTTGTGGCATGTGGGATCTAGTTCCCTGACCAGGAATGGAACCCGGGTCCCCTGCAACGGGAGTGCAGAGTCTTAACAACTGGACCACCAGGCAAGTCCTGAGTCTGCATTTCTTTTTTTTTTTTTTTTTTTTAAGATTTTTTTTTTGATGTGGACCGTTTTTAAAGTCTTTATTGAATTTGTTACAATATTGCTTCTGTTTTATGTTTTTTGGTCGCAAGTCATGTGGGATCTTAGCTCCCCAACCAGGGATCAAACACACAGCCTCTGCATTGGAAGACGAAGTCTTAGCCACTGGACCTCCAGGGAAGCCCCCCAGAGTCTCCATTTCTAACCAGATCCTGAGCAATGCTGGTCCAGACCACTCTGTGAGTAGCGATGATCCAGACCAGAGTCCCTACCGGGAGGCACAGGGGTGCAAACCCAAGCCTCTAACCACTAAGCATATGGCTTCTCAGAGGAACCCTTATGAATGAGTCATACGCCCCGTGAGAAATTCGCATCTGCATCTCCCTGGCCCCGCTGAGACCTCAAAGACCCAGCCAAGGCTAGAACTTTACAGATTGCCTTGTTGTTCCACAACAGATCAATGGGGGACTGAGCCCCAGAGGGGGAAGTGGGCTGTAACACCCACTCTGTCTCCCAGCCTCCATTCCCCCTCCAGAAGCCTCCATTGTTATCTGGTGCTGTCCCTCCCCCGCACCTCTTTCAGGAGCCTGGAGCCCAGATCTAGAGGTGGGACTTGTGCTCCAGGCCCGGCCAATCCACCCTAGCAGCCCCTCCTCCACCACAACAATTGGTTCAGGGATGGGCATGTGACCTGAGGCAGAGCCAATCAGAGAGAGTTGCAGGACTTCTGCGGGAACTACCAGGAAGCTCTCACTCATTCCCTGATGTGTTTGAGGATGAGGGATGCGAGGCTAGAACAGCAAAATGGGGGAAGGAGGAAGAGGGGATGGTTTTGCTCTCCAGGGTACATTCGGCAATGTGTAGAGATATTTCTGGTTGTCACAACTTAAGGGAGGAGGGAAGGGACTACTGGCATCTAGCAGGTGGGGACCAGGATTCCTGCTAAATATCCTACGATGCACAGGAGCGCTCTCATAGCCAAGAACCATCACCCAAAAGGTCAATACTGCCATGGCTGAGAAACCCTGGGTCAGAGATTCTGTAGCCCTCTTGTCCCCATAGGACAACCTGGAGCTTCTACAGGCCACTTAATGGAGCCTGAGAGTGGACTCTCACAGTGGAAAGCAGAGCCAGAAGATGGAGAGAAGCCGAGTCCTAGGGACATCACCAGAGCCCTGGATCCAGCTGTGCCTGAAGTGAGCCCTGCTCCTGGACTTTTCCATCTTGTGTCCCAATGAATGACTCTTTGGCTTAAGCCTGTCTGATGAAGTTTTCTGTCACTTTCAAACCCTCCCAGCCATGTGGTGAAATAGGCCAGGCATATGTCCCTCTCACTGTTTCATTCATGGGCAGCCCCAGGCCAGAGGACCTGTGTGACTTGCCCAGGATCACACGGCAAGCCCATGGCATGCACAAAACTGGTATTTGTCCAGTGACCTCATACAGGGAAAATCTTATTTTTATAGTAAAACAAACACAGATACATGGAACAGAATGGCATAGTCACATTAATTCAAGATAACATAGGAAACTTCAGAAATAGTTTGTTGTTGTAGTGACTACTACAGATTATAAACAAGAGCCCAAACTGTTAAAGGAGTTAGGGAATGCAGTTGGGACTAGAACCCAGATATTCTGACGTCTAGTGCAACGGGATTCTGTACCCCAGCCTCCTTCACCATCCCCATATTCTTTGGGAGATTACAACATTTTCTCACGCCCATTTTCTCACCCATACAATGATCCTGCACTCAGGCCTGGATTGTTATTTAAGAAACTCAGGCCCAGGAGAGAAGTGACGTGTCCCTCCAAGCTATAATGCTCAGATCTGACTCAGTGAGGGCTTGAACTCAGATCTTAACAGATGGAGTCCACTTTCTGCTCTGCTTTTCTAGCTGGGCAAAAGGTAGAATCTGTGGTCACAGAGCAGGACTGTCTCACTAGAGCCTGGCCTGCCTGGCACCGTGCTCAGACCACAAGCAATAAGAGTGAAGCTTTAAGGCAGAGCAAGAACATCCATCAGGAACCCTCGCTCATTTTCTCCACCCTTCCCCCCAACGCCGCCAAAAACAAGGGGCTTATTGCAGTGCTAGGAGGACATTCGGAAGGCCACCTTCAGCAGCATCAAGTAAAGGGGCTTGGAAATCAGACCAACCTATGCTGGAATCCCCATTCTGCCGCTTAGAAGCTGTGTGATCTTGGGCAAGTCACCTTACCTCTCTGAACCTCAGCTTCCTCCCTTGAACTATGGGACCCTTGAGCAAGGTTTTGTAAGGCTTAGATTAGGTAAGAGATGTGAGTGCATCTGATGTATATGTTTGGTGAGTGTCAGCTTCCCTTTCTAAGAAGTTCCTGCTCTGACCCCACTTGGCAGGTGAAGAAGTTTGTACTGGAGAAGTACAAACTGTTGTCGTCTTAGGAGGAGACAATAGATACAGCCCTCCTCGGCCAGCACTCCCTCCTCCCTGTTGCTGGGACTGCCAAACCCTACCTGTGTGGGTCTGTTTTGTGCTTCTCCTAGGTAAGCACGTTCATGTTTTTCATATCCTCACCACATTGTTGCAAAACAGACTGGGCACACGTTTCTCTGCCTGGTTCACAGAAGGGCAGGCCCCAGGCCTAGAGACTTCCATGGCTTGTCCAGGGTCACACAGCAAGCCATAGCGTGGCCTAGAACAGGCTTCCTCAACCTCGGCACCACTGACGTTTAGGGTGGAATAATTCCTTGTTGTGACAGGCTGCCCGGGGCCTTATAGGATGTTTAACAGCATCTCTAGACTCTCCCCACTACATACCAGTAATACCCCATCCCCAGCCAAAAATGTCTCTGGACATTGCCAAATGTCCCCTTGGTAGGCAATACCAGCTCCATTGAGAGCCACTGGCCTAGAATGCTGTTTGCTCAGAAGCCAACCTAATCTTTTCTATGAAAACACAACTCCAAGGACCAACAACAATATTTTTCTTCTTCCCCTAACACATAACATAATCTCTTAAAAGCAGATAGAACCCATATTTCAATATCCACCTTTGGCATTTTTTCAAAGTAGTGCCAGGGTGACAGGTGGGGGAAATGGAAAAAAAATATTTGGACACAGGCCATTTTTCCATTGGGCTTTGAGAAAATCCCCATCTTGCATATTCCTAGTGTATCTCTGGCCGATAAGCTTACTCGTAAAACCAGGGCCTTAGCCAGGGCCACACATATCGAACTCCTAAAGACACACCATGATCAGGGCCCTACTGTTGTCTACATTGGTGGCTGGAGGTAAGTCCTGTCACCCAGAGGCACTTTTTCAGTCTCCTGGTGGGACTGGGGATGGGACCTCCCTGTACCCACTGGACTCAGTCCTGTGGTTATAAGAAAGCTGGAGTGAAGTTCCAAATAAGTGGGGCAAAGGGCAGGACTCTACCACCTGTGGGGATCCTTCCAGAACAGGGATTCTCTATTTGGGATTTGGGAATTCAGCAAGTGTAGGTTACATCGTTTGGGTCATTGCTACCTGGGCTCACAACCCTTTCTCTTTTTACAGCTCTCAACTGTGGGCACCCCACTTACCTGCCCAACCTGCACAGGGTGGTTGGAGGTGAAGATGTGAGAGCCAACAGCAGTCCCTGGCAGGGGAGTCCCCCAACCCCTCCACTTCTGCCCCCCTGCCCTTACCTACCTCACATCACCCCTTTGCCCTCCACCACGGGGTCTACTGCACTGGCAAAGATGAGGATTGGTGGGGACTCAGAGGGCAGGATGGGAAAATTCGCCAATAAAAAATACATTTCTGGGGCTTCCCTGGTGGCGCAGTGGTTGGGAGTCCGCCTGCCGATGCAGGGGACACGGGTTCGTGCCCCGGTCCGGGAAGATCCCACATGCCGCGGAGCGGCTGGGCCCGTGAGCCATGGCCGCTGAGCCTGCGCGTCTGGAGCCTGTGCTCTGCAACGGGAGAGGCCACAACAGTGAGAGGCCCGCGTACCGAGGAAAAAAAAAAAACATTTCTGTGCCCTTGGTCAACCTTGGGGGTGGAGGGAGAGGTGCCTTCTCCAGCCTCGATAAAGACCTGCCCTACCCCACAACCCATACACACAAATGCACAAATAGTCTTGCTCTGTTAACCAATCAGATGCTTGCTTACACATGTACTGTTATCCTATGAACCGTTCATCACCCTCTATGCAAATATTCCTTGCTTTAAGGAACCAACCAGTGCAAATTAATTCTTTTTTAGTTTTTATTTTTTTAATTTTTGGCTGCGTTGGGTCTCATTGCACGGGCTTTCTCTAGTGGCGAGCAGGGACTACTCTTCATTGCGGTGCACGGGCTTCTCCTTGCGGTGGCAGAGCACGGGCTCTAGGCTCGTGGGCTCAGTAGTTGCGGTGCACGGGCTCAGTAGTTGTGGCTCGCGGGCTCTAGAGCGCAGGCTCAGTAGTTGTGGTGCACGGGCTTGGCTGCTCCACGGCATGTGGGATCTTTCCGGACCAGGGCTTGTCCCCGTGTCTCCTGCATTGGCAGTGGATTCTTAACCACTGCACCACCAGGGAAGTCCCGCAAATTAATTCTTAACTACAGGCAAGTAGATGTTACCAATGAAAGTAAATGCTTCCTTACCTTAAAATAATCCTAGTGATATGGAGACTAAAAATTCTGGTTGGGGCACGGGTATAAATTACCAGGACCTGTTAGTGGTAGGACTCCCGAAGAAAATACGTGAGGCTTACACTGACATAAATAAATATTGTAAAATCTCTCTCATCTGACGTGATTGGGACTGAGTAATTGAAAGGTTGGTTATAGTGAAATTATTAGAAACCACACATACATTTTTTAAACATTTTATTTTAATTTAAAACTTGTAAATATATATTTGTTCACCAGTCTGTCTCGTGTAAACCACCCCCCACAACACATCATCTATAATTCCGTTTCTTTAGAGTAGAGCAATGACTGTGAGACATTCAAGAAGCCACGGGAATGGGCTCTTCCAGATTTTTATGACCTATTTTCTCAATTTTTCCGTTTTCTCGTCGATGCCTAATTTCACAGCAATTTTTCAAAAGTCAGGGTTATCTGGTCTCTTCCAAGCATTTAACTTAGTTTCCATATAAATCACAACTCACTTTTTGAACTCATGTTTCATCGGTTACATGTCTAATCAATTTACATACTTACAATACAAGCACAACTGGCATACACAGGTTTGGGAACAAAAAGGTTGAATTGGGGTAAGTGCTAGTGGTGAGTGTTCATGGCGCCCCATACAGCCGATAGTATGTTTCATGGAGGGAATGGCAACAACCGTTCCTCTTCCCCTCAATTAAGAGAGCTTCAATCGTAGATGGTGACTGATAGTTCGCAATTTATACACTTGGCTCTGTGTATTTTGCCAATTCTTTTGGCACTTCTCTCATACTCCCATAATATATTTTTTCTGGAAAGTTGGAAGAGGGATCCTATACCTCCCCCTTAAGCAGAGGTCACCCTTGTGCTGAGAACCAATCAGTGCTGCCTACCAAAATATTTCCTCATCCTCTGGACCCGCTGACACTGCTGGTACAAAAGCATCCTTGCCTTGGGAACTGATTAATGTTGGTCTTGGAAGTGGCTCTCTACACCTCCTGCTTCTGCTTCCCTGGGAGATTTTTTTATTGGGGTTGGTGGGCAGGTCAAGCAGGGTGGAGACCAGGGTGAGGCAAGCAAGGCACTCACTTTGGGGGCAAAATCTAAGGAGGCACCACAAAACTCAGTAACCAAAATGAATATTTAAATGCAATATTTTTTAAAAATCAAACTTTTTCATAACGAACAAAATATCAAAATTTTAAACAAATATAATTTGCTCTGAGTTGCCTGAGAGGTCTCTTTTGTTCCACACTCACCCCAAGATTATGATCCTAGATCATAACCCACCAGACACTTGAAAATAAAGTGCTAGGTGATTCAAAATTAAAGTAAGATGTGTAAAGTTTCCAGACAGATTGTGGAGCCAGACGATCCCTGCTCTACCACATAGTAGCTGTATGAGTGGAGCAACTCAATTTACCTTTCTCGGTGGGTAATATTAAAAATGTATAACAGCCCTTATGGCGTGGACCACATTGTAGAAATTTCTGTCGGTTGCCTTAATTTACTCATCTGTAAAATGGGAATAATAATAGTGCCTCATGGGATTGCTGTGATTATGATGTGAGCTGATTCACACTCTGAGCTCAGAACAGTGTCTAGTATATAGTAAGTGTTCAAATTATTAGACATTTAAAGTGTTAGCTATTGTAATTGTTAATCATTCCAAGAGCCCCCAACAGGCATTATGGCATTATGATCCCCATTTTCTAGACAAGGTAACTGGGGCTCAGGAAAGTTACATAATTGCCCAAAGTCACCCCGTTATCCTGGCAGAAAGTGGAGATTCAAATTTGGTTCAACCTTTGCTCTTTTGGCCACACTTAGCTACCCACAAATTATATGTTTCCATATTATTTCAAATTTTCACATCTGTAGGATGGTTTCAGCCTATTTTCAGATTTTTGGGGTGGGGACATCCTTTTAGGTGTCTTTTTAAATTTTGTCTAATTTTAAGCATTGTTTAAAAAGCCAGTTCATCTAAGGCCCCTTAATGTCAAGCAAACAAGAAAATGCCACGTGGATAACCAGAAATGAGGATGTTTGGAGAAAAGCAGGCATCATTCCTGCTTTTCCTCCATGGGAACCCTGGTCAGAGCACACAATCCTCTGCTGTCACCTCCCTCCTCTCTGCTTGGCCTTGGCAAGGACTTGAAAGGAAGGGGAAGGAGATGGGACAGTTTTGGCAGAGAACCAAGCAGTGCCAAATGCAACCGCCTTAAAGTTCCAACCCACACCTATTAAACTATCAAATCTAAATAGAAACACGTCTTTGTTTAAAGAAACATGAGGGACTACCCTGGCGGCGCAAGGGCTAAGAATCCACCTGCCAATGCAGGGGACACGGGTTCGATCCCTGGTCCAGGAAGATCCCATATGTCACAGAGCAACAAAGCGTACGCGCCACAACTACTGAGCCCACATGCTGCAACTACTGAAGCCTGCGCACCTAGAGCCCATGGTCCGCAACAAGAGAAGCCACCGCAATGAGAAGCCCACGCACCGCAATGAAGAGTAGCCCCCACTTGCCAAAACTAGAGAAAGCCCGGGCGCAGCAACTAAGACCCAATGCAGTCAAAAATAAATAAAATAAAATACATTTTTTAAAAATACAAAAATATTTTTAAAAAGTTGAGGAGCTGTAGACACTTATGTATGTTCATATTCCTATCGGTGGGTTTAGTCTTGAGGGAAAAAACTAGAGAAACAGGTGACAAGTTCTGCAGGAAAGACCAGATCCTTGCCTGGTGAGTCTACTGTCATTCATTCACTCACTCATCCATTCATTCATTTGCTGATTCACTCACTTGTTCAATTCATTAAGGACCCACCATGAGACACGTACTGTTCTAGGCACCTGGAATACAGCAGTGGGAAAAAAAATTCACAGAGCTTATATTAAAGTGGGAGAGTGAGACAACAAACAATTGAATGGGTAAATTCATAACGTCAGGCGATGATAGATACTATGATGAAGAATAAAGCAGGACCAGAGGAAAAGAGACATGTGTGTTCATATGTGTGCATACGTGTGTAAGGATGTACATGTGCACATGAGTGTGCATACTCTGTTTTAGGTAAGGTCACAGAAGGCCTCACAGGGAAGAAAACCTTGAGCACAGACCTGTAGGAAGTGAAGGAGAAAGCTATGCTAATACATAAGAGAGGAATAGTCCAGGCAGAAGGAAGAGCAAGTGCAAAGGCCCTGAGGCAGAAGTGGGCTTGGTGTATTTCCAGAACCTCGTGGAGGTCAGTGTGGCTGGAGCAGAAGGGAGTGGGCGCCTATAAGGTCAGGGAGGTCATGTAGAGACTTGTAGAGCCTTGTTCAGTTTGGGGTTTCACACTGTGAAATAGGGGGAGCCACTGGCTGTTCGAGCAGAGAAGAGATATAATCATGCTTACATTTTAAAAGGATCATTCTGGCTGCTGTGTTGAGAAATGGGGTGAGGGAGGGGCCAGGGTGAGAGCAGGGAGAATACATAGGAAGCTACAATAATAATCCAGGTGAGAGTTAAAGATGGTTGGGACCAGCAGTTGAGGTGGTAAGAGGGATGCGTTCTGTCTACATATTCTGGAAGTAGAGCAGGCGGGATTTGCTGGTAGATTAGAATGAGGCATATGAGAGAAAGAGAAGCCTCAAATTCACTGCCTAGTGTTTTGGCCTGAGCAGCAGGTACAGTGGGGTTGCCATTTACCAACATGGGAAAGCACAGACTTGGGGCGGGGGTGGAAATCAAAATTTTGGTCTACACATATTAAATTGGAGGAATATGTCCTAAAGAAATAGCTCCCAAGAAGGGAAAAACCCCAACAAGTCATGTTGCCGAAAGATGTTCAAAACAATCACTTTTTATTTATTTTATTTTTGGCTGCGTTGGGTCTTCTTTGCTGCACGCGGGCTTTCTCTAGTTGCCGCGAGCGGGGGGCTACTCTCCCTTGCGGTGCGCGGGCTTCTCATTGTCGTGGCTTCTCTTGTTGCAGAGCTTGGGCTCTAGGCGCACGGGCTTCAGTAGTTGTGGCACACACAGGCTCAGTAGTTGTGGCGCACGGGCTTAGTTGCTCCGCGGCATGTGGGATCTTCCCGGACCAGGGCTCGAATCCGTGCCCCCTGCATGGGCAGGAGGATTCTTAACCACTGTGCCACCAGGGAAGCCCAACAATTACTTTTTAATAGTGTCTTTATTTAAATTTTTGACATTTTGTTCATCAGAGATTTTTTGTGCTAATTTTCTAAAAATTATTAAAATGTTATTTATCCTGATAACTGAGTTTCTTGGTGCCCCGTTAGATTTTGCAGCTGAGGTGAGTGCCTTGCTCACCTTACCCTGGCCCCGCTCTCAGGGCTGGGAAGCTGCAGAGCAGAGAAGCCTGGTCCTTTCAGTGACCAGAGCACCTGCACTTCTTCCCAGGTCTCCCTGCAGTACAGCTCCAATGGCCAGTGGCGCCGCACCTGCGGAGGGTCTCTGATAGACCAAAACTGGGTCCTGACAGCTGCCCACTACATCACGTAAATGCTCTTCCCCAGCCTCCCAGCCCACTCACCCCACTGGCCAGTGCTCACCTCTCAGAGTTGGAGCCCAGATGGCCTGAACCACCCTGGGTAAAGGAGCCTTGCACATAACCACTTCCTTAGCCAAGAAACAAGTTCTCATCAATGTATAGTTCAGTCTGTTGGTCAGTTGATGGGCCCATACATGACATGGATTAAGTATCCCTTGCGGGGCGCTGAGGGGGACTATGGAAAGGGAGGAGGCCCATTTCCTGTCCTCTTGGGGGAACTAGGTGTGGCCTCAGGATCTGGAACTGAGTTCCCTTGAGCAACTTGAACAACTACTCCAAGCCTCAATACCATCATCACCTGCTAAAAATCAGGTAACAGAATTTAGTGTGGATTAAATGTGATGATGCATTAAAGGGGCTGGCTCTTAGTAAGTGCTCAATAAAAGTGAACTGGCACCATTATAAAGGCCCACAAGGGACAGGAAAGGTTCTGTGACATTCGTTGTTCACCTGTCCTCTTCCCTCCCTACAGCCTCTGCTTATCTCACACTGGCGGGTGCTCACTGGAGTTTCCGCTGGGTCAATGTGATGCTTTCATAGCCAGGAGAGGTCCCTTCTCCTCAGCTGATTTACAAGTTCTATGAGGCGGGTGGGGGGAAATAATAGAAGCCTGGGCATCAGGAGTCCTGGTTCTAGCTCTGAACTGTCCCTAACGAGCTGCAAGACTCTGGACCATTTACTCCCCCCTGAGCCTCAGGTTCCCCATCTAAAAATGGGAGGTGAGGGGTTAAATTCAAAGATGCCCTTGGGGCTTCCCTGGTGGCGCGGTGGTTGAGAGTCCGCCTGCCGATGCAGGGGACACGGGTTCATGCCCCGGTCCGGGAAGATCCCACATGCCGCGAAGCAGCTGGGCCCGTGAGCCATGGCCGCTGAGCCTGCGCGTCCGGAGCCTGTGCTCCGCAACGGGAGAGGCCATAACCGTGAGAGGCCCGTGTACTGCAAAAAAAAAAAAAAGATGCCCTTGAGGGTAAATGACTGCTGTTATCTCTGTATCCATCTCACTTCCCCCATAGTAACACAGAGTTTATATTATTACAACTTTTATTTTATATCATAGTTTACAGTTGGTATAATACAGTTGCAATTACTGTTTGGTCTTAGTTATTATAACTAATCGATTGCCCAGAGGGAAGGAAAACTCCCAGCGTCAACTAGTAGCTCTTGGAGCAGGCAGTGACTTGGGCCCATCCCAGCATTGGCCAGAGCCAGGCCTCCAGACAGTGCATTGATTGGGGTGTGCCTGCCCATAGGGGCCCGGAGAGAGGAAAGGACAGCCCAGAGCTTACCTTCCCCGCTTGGTCCCCTCTCCTAATTCCCCCAGGACCCACAGCGTGGTGCTGGGCCAGCACTGCCTCACCACCTATGAGCCCGGCTCGCTGGCCGTCAAGGTCTCCAAGCTTGTGGTGCAAGAGGACTGGAACTCCAACCAGCTCTCCAAAGGGTGTGTTCTGTCTGGGTGCGCTTGGGGGGTGGGTTGGCAGGGGTGCAGAGCGGGGGTGGGGCGTCTCCCAGAAGGCCGTGTGTGCAGCCCTACCCCATCCTTTGCTCCTTCTGTAGGGAGTGGGGAGGAGCTCTCGGCCCCAAAGATGCCTGGGCTGGGGTGTGACTAGGGGAGGGAGAGGCAAAGACTGTCAGAGCGACCTGGATCTCCTGCCAGTTAAGCCTGCCGCTCCCCTGTCCACCATAGGCACTCAATGACCGTGTATTTATTCTGTGCCAAGTCCTGGGGACACAGGGGTAGGTCTGCAGGTCCCACTATAAGTGGAGTCTATGAGTGCAGTAGGACACAGTCCCTCTGCTGTCCCCTACTCTGTGCTCCCTCCCAACACGCCTTTGACATTTTTCAAAGATTCCCTGATACTCTGCTGGGACAGCCTGGGGTAACACACGCAGGAAGCTGGCAAGGGGCTCAGAGCTCTGCAAAGCCCCCCAGGGATTGTTCCCCGACCTGCAGGGAGATGGCAACTCTGCTTCCCCCAACTCCTCATAGACAAGCACATACCATCCTATGTTCACCTGCCATGTCCCACGTGCCGTGCTGGGTGCTGGACGCACAGAGATGCACAGGTCACCACACCAGCTCTCAAGGAGCCCAAGGCCAGAAGTGTGGCTGGGAGGCAGTGCGGGGTGGTGGTTAAGGGTCGAGCTTCTGGAACCTGGAGGCTTAGATACGAATACTGACCGCGTGGCCCAGCACGAGTTCCTTAGCCTTTCTGTGCCTCAGTTTCCTCTTTGGTAAAATAAGGACAGTAATAGTGTCTACCTCTAGGGTTTTTGTGAGGATTAAATGAGGTAATGTATGTAAAGCACTTAGAAAAAGTCCTGGCACATGATAGAAACCATATGTGTGGGCTATTAGCAGTAGTAGTACAATAATGGTGCAATAAAGAGGTGTAAGTGCTGGGATCCATGTCTGAGCCATCAAAGTAGAGGGGAGTGGTCCCAGGAAGTGGAAAAAAGGAGGGAGAGGAAGAAGAGGAAGGGAAGGTTCTCTGCCTGTCAGAAAACTGGCAGAATCAACCCCCTCCTCCCGCCCGGTCCGCTCTCAATGTGCATTAGAGATTAATCCACATCTAATTCCCCTTCTAGCCGGAAGTTTGCAAGGGCTGGGCCATGCCTGATTCACCCCTGAATCTCCACCCCCTATCCCAGGGAGCGGGCACATGTAGAGGCAGGGAATATTTGCTGGAACATCAGACTTCTTTCATCATTACTAATCCTGAGATCCAGGTGGTATTAAACAAAATTCAGAGCCATGGGGTCACTCACGCCTTCATTCCACTGGTATCTGTTGAGCACCTACTATATGCCAGGCCCTGTTCTAGGCACCAGGAAACAACAGTGAGTGAAGCACACAAGGCCCCCAGTCCTGTGGGGTTTAGGGGACCGCCTAAACCCAAGCATCTCACTGCAGCTCAGGGGACTCCCCCTTTCTGATCACACAAGCAAGCATAAGCACTCCAGTGACCAGCAGACACTGTGCCCAGCCAGCCTGGTCTTCCACTAGGACAGGCAGGAGTGGTGGAGGTCGCCAACCCTCCAGACCCTCACAGTCCAGCCCGCCTTCCCAGTGAGCTCTCTTCCACCCCCAGGAGTTAGTTTGCACAATCACACCAACTAACACTTAGTGCTTTCCTTGTGCCAGGCACTGTGCTAGGTGTTTCCTGAGTGTTATCATATTTATTCCTCACAACAGCCCCAGGCGGGAGGTACTGTTATTATCCCCAACTCACAGATGAGGAAACCACGACCTAGGAAGTGAAGGAACTTGCCTGAAGTTACAGATGCAGAAAGTAGCATTAAATCAGGTGTGATGTGCCCAGCAGAGGCCTGATCTGAGCACATCTTCAATACACTTTCATCATCATTGTCGTCATGATTGTCATCATTGTCCCCACTTTCTGGGGACAGAAAGTTGTCTTCCCTTTTCCTGCTTCCCCATCACCTTCCCGAAACGCAGAGGTATCCATCATCCTCTCCCAATCCCCAAGAGCAGATCTGCAGTTCCAGAAGGGCCTTTAGAAAGAAGAACCCCAGCCAGCTCTTCAAATCTGCATAATTTATCCACACGCAAGGGCTCTTCTGCAGCCCAAGATGCCACTCTTGAATGGCTGCCCAGAAAGTTCACTCTGCCAAATCTTCCAGAAGACTCTGCATCACAGCCCTGGGGAGAGCAGGAGGATGTCCCGTGGCCATAACACCCTGTGATCCTTCATCCAGGCAGCCTGCTGTGGTCCAGCACCGATGATGGTGCACAGAGGATGTGGGGTGTCTGTGAGTCATGAGTCAGTCTCTGCCCCCAAAGGGACTTGTCAACTAGATGAAATACACACAGACAAGACGCTGGAAAGCCGTAAAATGACACAGAATGCGTCCAGGGAAGCCTTAAGAGATGGGGAGGAGATGGGTGGGCAGAGAGTGGAGAAGGGCCTTTTCACATACACGTGGACCCTCTATGTGTCCTGGGCTTCTTCACGGCACGGAGGTTAGGATCCAAGAACAGGAATCCTGAAGGACCAGACAGAAGCTGCATTTTCTCATGCCCTAGTCTCAGAAGTCACATGGTGTCACTTCCTCTATATCACAGTCCCCCACCCTCCAACCAGAGGGAAGAAACCCAGACCCCTCCCCTCAAAGGACAGAGTGTCAACATCACATTGCAACAAGCACTGATGGGATGGGAGATCTCATTGCAGCCATCGTGGAAGATGTAATCTGCCAATCACTAAAGGTTTCCTAGACAAGGACGTGAGACTAATGGATAAATCTGGCAGCAGAACTCAAGGTGGAAGGGTGAGTAAAGGCAAAAAGGCCTTTCAGCCTGAACATCTACTGTTTTCTAAACCAAACATAGGAAGCATACGGCTGGGACAGACATTACCAAGCAGTCATGGATTTATTTCCTTGCTGACCCTGGACAGAGCCTCAGAATCCTTGTCAACACAGCCTGCCAGGCAGCCACAAACTAATCCATCAGAGTGGACATTGCAAGACAAACCTATTTGCCCTCCCTGTTCTGTACAGTCCCCTGAAAGGCCTCAGGGGAATTTAGGGCTCCAAGCTCCACCAGGGACAAAATGCAATCCTGGGGTTTAACCACAGCTGCTCCCCAATCCCTCGTAGCCCCAACAGAAGGAAGATTCACCATCAGGCTGGCCGAGGAGGGGGTTCAGTGGTCCCCGCTGGGGCTCTGCCTCTTTACAAACCCAGGAACGACACTGCCCTGCTCAGACTGGCCAACCCCATCGCCCTGACTGACAAGATCCAGCTATGCTGCCTACCGCCCGCTGGCACCATTCTACCCAACAACTACATCTGCTATGTCACGGGCGGGGGAAGGCTGCAGAGTAAGTGGGTGCCGGGAACCCCAAGGATCCCAAGGGAGGGAAGGGAGGCAATGTCACCCTTGTCCTGTCAGGGGCTCTCTCCCCGCTCATCATCCAGGGAGTCTGGAAAAAATGGCTGCTGCCTTGGAGAAGCAGGATAGCATACATGGATAATCAAGTGGGGTTTATTCCAGGAATGCAAGGATTCTTCAATATATGCAAATCAATCAACGTGATACACCATATTAACAAATTGAAGGAGAAAAACCAGCATGATCATCTCAATAGATGCAAAGAGAGCTTTCGACAAAATTCAACATCGATTTATGATAAAAACCCTCCAGAAAGTAGGCATAGAGGGAGCTTTCCTCAACATAATAAAGGCCATATATGACAAACCCACAGCCAACATTGTCCTCAATGGTGAAAAACTGAAATCATTTCCACTAAGATCAGGAACAAGACAAGGTTGCCCACTCTCACCACTATTATTCAACATAGTTTTGGAAGTTTTAGCCACCGCAATCAGAGAAGAAAAGGAAATAAAAGGAATCCATATCGGAAAAGAAGAAGTAAAGCTGTCACTATTTGCAGATGGCATGATACTATAAATAGAGAATCCTAAAGATGCTACCAGAAAACTACTAGAGCTAGAAGGCCAGAAACTATCAAACTGTTAGAGGAAAACATAGGCAGAACACTCTATGACATAAATCACAGCAAGATCCTTTTTGACCCACCTCCTAGAGAAATGGAAATAAAAACAAAAATAAACAAATGAGACCTAGTGAAACTTCAAAGCTTTTGCACAGCAAAGGAAACCATAAACAAGACCAAAAGACAACCCTCAGAATGGGAGAAAGTATTTGCAAATGAAGCAACTGACAAAGGATTAATCTCCAAAATTTATAAGCAGCTCATGCAGCTCAATAACAAAAAAAAAAAAACAACCCAATCCAAAAATGGGCAGAAGACCTAAATAGACATTTCTCCAAAGAAGATATATAGATTGCCAACAAACACGTGAAAGAATGCTCAACATCATTAATCATTAGAGAAATGCAAATCAAAACTACAATGAGATATCATCTCACACCGGTCAGAATGGCCATCATCAAAAAAATCTAGAAACAGGGCTTCCCTGGTGGCGCAGTGGTTGAGTCCGCCTGCCGATGCAGGGGACACGGGTTCGTGCCCCGGTCCAGGAAGATCCCACATGCCACGGAGCGGCTGGGCCCGTGAGCCATGGCCGCTGAGCCTGCACGTCCGGAGGCTGTGTTCCGCAACGGGAGAGGCCACAGCAGTGAGAGGCCCGCGTACCGCAAAGAAAAAAAAAAATCTAGAAACAATAAATGCTGGAGAGGGTGTGGAGAAAAAGGAACACTCTTGCACTGCTGGTAGGAATGTGAATTGGTACAGCCACTATGGAGAACAGTATGGAGGTTCCTTAAAAAACTACAAATAGAGCTACCATATGACCCAGCAATCCCACTACTGGGCATATACCCTGAGAAAACCATAATTCAAAAAGAGTCATGTACCAAAATGTTCATTGCAGCACTATTTACAAAAGCCAAGAGATGGAAGCAACCTAAGTGTCCATCACCGGATGAATGGATAAAGATAATGTGGCACATACATACAATGGAATATTACTCAGCCATAAAAAGAAACGAAATTGAGCTATTGGTAGTGAGGTGGATGGACCTAGAGTCTGTCATACAGAGTGAAGTAAGTCAGAAAGAGAAAGACAAATACCGTATGCTAACACATATATATGGAATCTAAGAAAAAAAAATGTCATGAAGAACCTAGGGGTAAGACGGGAATAAAGACACAGACCTACTAGAGAATGGACTTGAGGATATGGGGAGGGGGAGGGGTAAGCTGTGACAACGTGAGAGCGTGGCATGGACATATATACACTACCAAACGTAAAATAGATAGCTAGTGGGAAGCAGCCGCATAGCACAGGGAGATCAGCTCAGTGCTTTGTGAGCACCTAGAGGGGTGGGATAGGGAGGGTGGGAGGGAGGGAGATGCAAGAGGGAAGAGATATGGGAACATATGTATATGTATAACTGATTCATTTTGTTATAAAGCAGAAACTAATACACCATTGTAAAGCAATTATACTCCAATAAAGATGTAAAAAAAAAAAAAAGAATTCAGACTTGCCTGGGTTCAAATCCAGCTCCCTCACTTACTTGCTATGTGACCTTTGGCACGTTACTTAATTAGCTTTTCCACACTGAAGTTTCCTCATCTGTAAAATGGGGATAAGAACAGCACCTGTATCACAGAGTTGTCAATAATCCATGGGAAGCACTTAGCCCAGCGCCTGGCACATAGTAGGTGTTGTGTGTTAATTGTTGTCACTGTCACTATGCCAGAATGAGGGTTATATTGACTACGTGACTTCTGGCACAGAAATCCCTTTTCTCTTTCTCCCCGTTTTTTGGCCATGCCACGCAGCATGTGGGATGTGGGATCTTACTTCCCCAGCCAGGGATCGAACCCATGGCCCCTGCAGTGGAAGTGCAGAGTCCTAACCACTGGACCGCCAGGGAAGTCCCCAGAAGTCCCTTTTTTTTTTTTTTTTTTTTTTTTTTTTTTGCAGTACGCGGGCCTCTCACTGTTGGGGCTTCTCCCGTTGCGGAGCACAGGCTCCGGATGCGCAGGCTCAGCGGCCATGGCTCACGGGCCTAGCCACTCTGCGGCATGTGGGATCCTCCCAGATCGGGGCACGAACCCGTGTCCCCTGCATCAGCAGGCAGACTCTCAACCACTGCACCACCAGGGAAGCCCCCCAGAAGTCCCTTTTTATGGCCCAAAGCCAGAGTCCAAAATAGCATTCACTCTGTGACCTCAGGATTCCAGAGCTCCACAAAGGTCCCTGGGACCCTCATCAGACTCTCTGCTCCCCATCTCAAAACTCATCTGTCCCACGTGCCACCTGACCTTGCTGCTCAGACCCTGGCTACATGTGGGTCTCCTTTTGACATAAGCCCTAAGGGTCAGAAATCCAATGACAGTAGACCACCAAGAAGGAACACCAAGAAGGAACCTGCCCTCCCCTTGTAAAATCACCAGAGGTTTGGAAAATTCTAGGAAGGCTCATGCAGATAAGTGGTTTTTTTTTTTTTTTTTGTCATAATGACATATATCTATAAGTGACATTTTTTTACAGAGGAACATCAACACACATACACTCAAATTAGTATCACCCTCTTGCCTGGCTTATCTGCAAAAACATGGATACATGGAAACTCAGCAGAAGTAAGGAGTGGGAAATGTATCTCATGCTTACTGAGATACAAGCCCAACCACTGGTTCATTTATCAGAAAACACCCAGGCAGAAAGTATTTCACTGGAGGCAGCAAGAGCCAGGGAAGGGTCCAAATGCTTGGCTTTATTCCCAGCTCTGTGGTCACTAGCTGTGTAACCTTAGCTTCAGTTTTCTCTTCTGTAAAATGGAAATACGGTTGGCAAAGATTAAAAGAGATGACAAAAGAGATATGAAAATGCTTATACACTTGCAAAATATAATACAGGTTAGACTAGATTTAATTAGGATGGTCTTGGGAAAGCTGCTTAACTTCTCTTGGCTTCAATGTCCCATCTGTCCCAATGTCCAAAATAGGTATAAATACTTACTGTGAGGATTAGCTTAGTATTTTGAACAGCCTAATAAAATGCAAGTGAAGAATATTATTAGTCTTTGACATGAATAGCAGCGATGATAGTAATGAAAGTGATGGTGGCAGTGTCGTTGGGAGCCATTAGGAAAGCTCTACTTTCAATGCATTCAAGTATTTTTCCCAAGCTGGGTCTCCAGATGCCAGCAGGCTCACTGTCATATTTAAGGTAAGTGGTAGAACCCATGGAGCCAGCACAGCAAAATGGAGAGTTTGTTATAAGGATTTAAGAGACTCAGTCAAGGCCAGAGACAGCCAGGTTTCAGGAACAGGAGAGAATCAGGGGCTGAAAGACTATGAGAAACTCAGGAAACCCTCTCTCAGAATTTCTTTTCTTCGTGGATCTACTTCATCCTTCTCTCCCTAGAAGAAAATGGCAGCCACTACCAACAGCTCCCAGATTTATATCCTCTCTGGCTGGGATTTCTTAGTCCCACCCCCAAATTCCCAGGAGAGGGAGCTCATTGGCTTAGCTGGGGTCAGGTGTTCACCCCTGAACCAATCAGCAGTGGCCAGAACACTACCCAATCAACTGTGAGGATACATATAGTATGGGCAAACATGGCTGCTCCCATGGCAACCCTATGGATGGAGGGAAGTAAGAGGGACCAGAAAGAAAGGGGCTGGGCATCCCACTACTCGCTTTTTCTCTTTGTCCCTGTAACACCTTCTCTCTTGTCTCATGCAGCCAGCAGAGCTCTTCCTGACATCCTGCAGCAGGGCGAGCTGCTGGCTGTGGACTCTGCCACATGCTCCCAACCTGGTTGGTGGGGCAGCACTGTGAAGACCAATATGATCTGTGCGGGGGGTGATGGTGTGACCTCCAGCTGCAGTGTGAGTGCAGGAAGTCAGGTGACCCCACACACACACCGACAAAATGAGGCTGAGGATGGGGAGAGTCTCTCAGGGTCCTAGACTCCATCCTCCCAGCTGCTGGCAAAGCACTGGGAAACAGCTTCACACATTTGAACCCTGACCTTTGTCCTTGCAGTCTCCAGAAAAGAGGTTTTGAGATTCTCCTTGTAGTAGTGTCCACCCTCTCACTGCTGGGAAGTCCTTCCTTGGGTCTCACTGAGGTCTCTCATGACTGTCATCTCTCTTATTCTTTCCTCTGTGTAGTAAGCGAGCCAAGGGGCCGTATCTGCTGGGTTAGGACCTTTCTAAGGTGATTTCAAGTTTATCTGTTGAATTAGTCCCATTCATGACCCAACGTATCCCTTCATGGTAGCTGCCACAGAGCCTTTCGGATACAGTGTCTTAACCAAAAGGACTTGCTATGTGGTGGACTTTGAAGCAGAGTGGGGACAGAGCGGGAAGGAGCTTCACGTGTCCTTCGGATCACACTGGGCCCCTACACTCTCTGCCCAGGCAGACGGGCCCCCAGGAAACTCCGTCAACGGGAGGAAATGTCCGGTGGTGATTGAGCACGTGGCATTCTAACTCTGGGACATGTCTCAGCTCCTTCACTTACTGCTCGACAGCCTCAGTCTGAGGGCTTCTGTTTTCCTCTTTGATGAAATGGGGATACTGCAACACTTACCTCATAGGTTTTGGTAAAGATTAAATGAGATAAGGCCTATAAAGTGCTTCACACCATTCCAGGCACACAGAAAGAATACATGCTGGTTCCTGTTGGTATTAGGGTGCCATCTTGAGCTGTGAGCACAAGGGCTGGCCTCCGAGAACATGGCAACCCACCGTGGAACAATATAAATGCACTGCCAACATGTAAACCACGGGGCTCTGAAGGGTAGCCCCTTCCCCTCCCCTCCCATCGTCCCACCCAAGCTCAAAGGCCCCTCCTGACACAACTCTGGCCTTCCCCAGGGGGACTCCGGCGGACCACTGAACTGCCAGGTGGCTAATGGCCAGTGGCAAGTGCACGGCATGGTCAGCTTCAGGTCCTCCCTTGGTTGCAACTAATACCACAAGCCCTCCGTCTTCACGTGGGTCTCCAACTACATGGACTGGATCAATTCGGTAAGAACCGGAGCAGCCCAGTGCCCCCCAGGCCCTGCCCTGGCCCTGGCCCCATGAGGGCCATGCCCACCTGAGTTCTGAGGACCCCCTCCCTCCTCTTGAGAGCTAGGAGGCTGCAGACCTGGGCAACCCCTGCAGGATCCCCCATAGGCCCCAAAATTTCTGTGTGAGTTGAGTGAAAAGGCACATAGAGGGTGGTCTTGTCCAAAGAGGTTGAAAATAAAGGTTACTCCTCCAGCATTAACAGCAGGTTCCCTAGGATTCATGGGGTGTTTTGGTTTTGCTTATCTTATCTACGTGTAGGTCCAGACCCCACTGCCCAATGCTATATTTATCTGCAAAGCCCAAAACCTGGTCGTTTGAGATCCTCACAGCCTTTATTATTGGAAATTAGTCATTCTAAAGGGTTCCCCAGCTGTTCTGTAGGGTGACCAATCATCTCAGTTTGCGCTGGACTGGGAAGTTGCCTGGGATGCAGGACTTTCTGTTTCAGACCAAGGCAGTCCAGGTAAATGGGGCTGAGCTGATCCCACTATGACTGTGAATGTGTCCCCAGAGAGCTTTAGCCTGTGAGCTCAAAACCAGTGCCTCACAAACTTCCACACCAGGTCAATTCTTATTTTTAAAAAACAATGAATAAACATTCATTTATAATGAAAACCAGAAAAAAAATTTATTTAAAAAAAAACCCCAAAACTGGTACCAATCTTGGGAGAAGCCATGGATACAATCAGAGGTAGGTGGCAGCAGCCAGAACAGGGAGAGTTGTCACAGGAAGGGCAGGCCTTGGTGGGGGGGACCTGGGAGAGGGCGGAGGAGGCATCGTGCCTCGTAATGGATGCTGGAGGGGAAAAGGAGGACACCGTGCCGATCGGGGGCACTTTTTTACCCACCTCCCAGCAGTGCCACCACCTGGGTTTGCTCTTCTGTAAAATGGGACTTGAACCAGACCAGGAATCATCCACTTTTTTAGGACGCAGAACAAGTCGGGGTTGTGGTGTTTGTGACAGAGCCCCCAAAGAAGGGAAAGCTGGCATCTGGTTTCATTATTTCAAGTTGAATTTACAGAGAGCTGTTTAATTAAATCAAACCCACACTCCATTATAAAATCAAATATGATGTCACAGCCATGAGCTTGCAGTCCCAGGAGGAAAACAACACTGTCAAATGGGCACTGTCAAAATAAGCAGGTGGCTGCCTCCGAGTTTTCCCATTAATACTTGAGGGCTCCTTGTTCATTTGTCTGTCTGCTGGCATTTCTCTGCCAACAAGTGGTTACAGGCACCAGAAGTTCCAGAAAAGTTTGTTGGAGAAAAAGGTAAAATCAAGAAGAGAGTGGCCATTAACTTACAAGGTTTTTTCTGTCCATTGGGGGAAAGCTCTGGTCCCCTTTTGGCAGAGGAAAACCTGAGTCCAGCTTTGGAGGTGCCCCCAGCATTTCAAAAGAGCCTGGCCAGAGACGGATTAGATGGGAGGACGCTTAGGGCCTTTTCCCAGCCAAATCCAAGGATCCTTTCCAGCCCCAGCTGCCGCGTGAGTCACCAAGCGGCTGGCCCTGGCAGCACCTTGGAGGCCCCGAGCAGGGCCAGGAGCAATTGTCCTATCTTTTGGTCCCAGCATCAGCTGTTCCCAGCCACAGACACAAGCACAACAGAGCAGGCCTCAGCCGAAAGCCTGGCCAGATGTCAGAGGGGATCAATGGGGAAAGCAAGCCTTGCGAGGCAGCCGGGCAGAGGCCCTAGGTTCCCGGGACAGCAGCCAGGGCAGGCTCACGTGCCTGTGACAGGTTCCAGGAGCAGCAGAGCCAAGCTGCCAGCTGTCCTCTGGTAGAGGCCGCCCCGGCAACTGCAGAGGGGCCAGTGGAGCCTTGCAGTGGTCCCAGCCCAGGGGCACAGCTTGGAGTTCCAAACCCAGACAAGTGACGAGCCAAGGTCAGGGGCTGGGAAGCGATAGGAGACAGGTGGCCAAGGGCATTCATCCTTTCAACAGATGTTCGCTGAATGACAGCAACACATGAATCTTCAGCATTCACCAGCTTTATTTTTATTTTTATTTTAGAAGGTCATACATACTCTTGGTAAAAATATTAAAAGCATATCAAGTGTATTAAAAGTGTATCAAGTAAAAAAGTAGACATCCCCCTTGTATGACATCTGCAGGTCTACCCCCCCAGAGATAATCATAGCCAATGGCTTGGTGTGTGGTCTTCTGGATTTATTTTGGTGCATCTATAAAATATCTATATACGTACATATAAACATACTATCTTCTAACCAAAAATAGGGTTTTACTCTCCATTACTGTTCTGCAGCTTAGTCGTTTCACTTAACACCATATCATATCATACATGTGAGCCCATGTATCTATGTCATTCTTTTGAACAGCTAAATAAAATTCCATAGTATGAATATAATGAATGAAGCTTTCATCTGTTTCCTATTTTCCACTCTCACATGGCTGCAATGAACATCCTTGGACGTATATCCTTGCACACTGATGAGAGCATCTATGCTACAGAGATAACGCAGCATCACTGGATCACGGAGTCGGCACGTTAGGATGTTTAGGAGATGCCAAACCACCTCCGAAAACGGGTTACAGCCCCACTCGCAGCACGTGATGGTGCCTTGACAACGGCAGGGATTGTTAACAATTTAGGGGCTCTCAAACCTTTTGAGAAACAAATGAAATCTACAAACATGCCCGTCCATACATTCGGCGTATAATTTTTTGAGTTCCCAGGCCCCCCGCCCTGAAGCCCAAACTGAACTCCAGGCTAAGACTCCTTTTTACAGGAAGCCCAAACAGGTCAGTGTAAAGCTGTGATGACATCTTTTCTCTGGAGCGTCATTAGAGCCCCTAGGGAGAGCTGCTTCAACGCGGGCCGCCTGATTCACACGGGCAGCGCAGAGCGGGGAGGGAGAAAGCCGGGAACCTGCAAGCAAGGCTCCGCTCTGCTGGGTTAACCTGATTATTTTCTTGTGTGTGTCCTGAAGGTGATTGAAAATAAGAAAATAACTAACCACCAGAAGTCCCCGGGACTGTTTCGGACTTGGAAAGGTCACAGGAGGAAAATAATAATAAAGTGACAACTACATGAATCACATCTTGGTGAGAGTCTTATTAGCAAATCGTCCTCATATCTAGGGCCCTGAAAGCAAGAAATAGGCTGGGGTCGAGGCAGCTTAAAGGCCTTGGAGGCGGGGGTAAGGGTGCGGGTCCTGCAGCCAGGAAGGCACCTGGAGGGATGGGCTGGACTCAGGAAGACCTGGGCCTTGCCAGGTCTCTCCATTGGTTAATTGTGTTCCCTGGACAGGTGACTTAACCTCCCCCAACACACAGCTCCCACCCCAGTCACCTTCCTGTGATGGGGTAGGGGGGAAAGTCAAAAGAAATAAGAGCTGGGGAAATGTTTCCCAAAAATCCAAAGTCCCCTTTATATAAGGAAGAATAAAGAGTTAGTGCAAAATGAGGGGGGGTGGAAATAGGTGAAAGAGAGTCCATATTCACCTAAGGTTTTGGTTTGTTTTGTTTTTAAGAACACTGCAATATAGACAAAACTTGGTAATTTTTAAAACTTCATTTAGGATTCACAGATTCTAACTCTTCAAACTCTAGTAGCCCCAAACTGCTGATCTAAAAGAGATGCTGGTCTGCTTGTCACCAAAGTTTCCTGTAGCTCAGTGGTTCTCCAGTGGGGGCCCACCAGGGAGACTTGGCAATGTCTGAAGACAGTTTTGGTTGTCACGACTCGGGGAAGGGGTGCTGCTCGCATCTAGTGGAGAGAGGCCAGGGATGCTGCTAAATGTCCCACAGTGCACAGGACGGCCCCACAACTAAGGATTCTCTGGCCCCAAATGTCAGCTGTGCTGAGGCTGAGAAGCCCTGATGTGGAGAAAACACAGGGGTCACAGGCCACAGCCACTAGCCAGGAACGGGCCCCTGGCAAAGAGCCCTGTGGTGTCCACGGCCTTCTGCTCTCCTTCCTCCATCACCGGTCATTTGGCTCCAGTTTGAAAGCTGCTAGGAGCCTGTCTGCAGCCCGGGGGGGAAACAGCAGACCTCTACAGGCTACAGAATCCTTCAATGGGTGTCAGCCACAGTTGTAGGAAAGTCCAGGCCTCAGCTGCCACCAGGGCTGGAGCAGGAAGGTTTTGGGGTGAAAGGTAAGGCAGGGTGAGAGGCCCCAGCCTCATTACGTTTTAAAGAAAAGTTTTTTCCGGAGGAAATTAAAACAGCCAGGAATCTGTTTGTAAATTCCTTTCACTGAAACAGCATTAGCAACCTGTGAAAACAAGACCACAGGGAGGCCTGTGAGTTCTCTTGACTGAAGTAAGAATTCCAAAGAAGGGCTGGGGGAGCGTCCACCAAGTCAGAATTTTATTTTATTTATTTTTATTTATTTATTTGGCTGTGCAGGTCTTAATTGTGGAATGCGGGATCTAGGTCCCTGACCAGTGATCGAACCCAGGTCCACTGCATTGGGAGCACCAAGTCTTAACCATTGGACCACCAGGGAAGTCCCCACCGAGTCAGAACTTTAAAAACAACTCTAGGGACCTCCCTGGTGGCGCAGTGGTTAAGAATCCACCTGCCAATGCAGGGGACATGAGTTCGATCCCTCGTCCAGGAAGATCCCACATGCCGTGGAGCAACTAAGCCCGTGTACCACAGCTGAGCCTGTGCTCTAGAGCCCGTGCGCCAAAACTACTGAGCCCACGTGCCACAACTACTGAAGCCCATGCACCTAGAGCCCATGCTCCGCGACAAGAGAAGCCACCGCAATGAGAAGCCCGCGCACCGCAACGAAGAGTAGCCCCCGCTGGCCGCAACTAGAGAAAGCCCGCACGCAGCAACGAAGACCCAATGAAGCCATAAGTTAATTAATTAATTAAAAAAAAAAAAAACTCTAGCTGCAGCCTCCTTGTGTGTGTGTGTGTGTGTGTGTGTGTGTGCACGTGCACACTGGACAGGGGGATGGGGGAGGGGTTAGAGAACAAGCACCTCAACTGTAAGTTTAGAAAATTCAAAATTCAGAATTTCAAAACTCAGAAATTCACAAAGTTCGAATCAGACTGAAAGGTTTCCATGAAGGAAAGTTGAGAGAAGAGACTGGGCCCCAGGAGCCGAGTGCACTGCTTAGCCCTGATGGGCCCCCAGCTGCCTCTGAGACCTGCGCATCCGCGGCCATGGCTCATGGCGCCCCCTGGAGTCGTGCTGCGTGGTGGCACTGCACCTGCTTTTCTTCTCCCCTCTGCTCAGCAAAGCTCAGAGCTGGAGCCTCCTCAGGAGGAGGTCCCAGCCCATATAGCTCCTTCTCACGGCACAAAATACCTGAACAGAGCAGGAGGGGCCCATGCGTGCTCTGAGACACTTGGAGGAAGTAACTGCTCTGAGTGGGGCCCTATCCGGCTGGCCTTCCCTGTTCTCACTGAGGCCTTCCAGAAGGGGAGACACTAAAAGGATTCATGATTCTCAAGGGTCAAGAGCAGAAGGCCGTGCAGTGGGGAAAGGGTGCAGGCCCCGCGACCTGCCTTCAGGGCCACGCACAGGCACTGGGCCATCCCACCCTGGCACTGAGGACTGGCTCCATCAGTGGGCGGGGACTGAGGTGTCAGCCTGGGACCTCAGAGGCTGGGGAAAGCAGTCTTTTGCATGATGAGCAAATGTCACTGCAGGCAGTAATTTCTCGCATTAGGAGAAGCAAAAGCACCAACTCTCAGGGCAAGCCCGGTGCAGAAGAAACCTCTGGCTTGGGCTTGGGGCCCTGCTCAGCCCCACCACCTGCCCTGGGGAGGATGACACACTGGCCCTCCCACCAGCCTCACCCTGAGCAAGAGTGTCTGAAGGTCCTCGCAGTGAGCCCACTGCTCAAAAATGCTGTCCAGGGTCTCGATGTACCAGGAGCCGCTCTTGGTATCCCTCCAGGAGACAAAACCTGCCGAAGGAGAAAGGCTGAACTTCATTGGGAAGCTGCCCCTCCCCACGTATGCAGACGGGCCCACCTCCACACTTGGACTGATGTACACAGCCAGCAGCAGCCCACATCTCTGCTCTGTCCCATCGTGATCTTATTTCATCCTCACCACTACCCTGTGACTTTGGTCATGCTTCCCATTTTCCTAACAAGGCAACCAAGGCTCGGAGAAGTCAGGTGACTCTCCCGAGGGATAAGAAAGGAAAGAAACTAACACTTGTCACACCTGCTATGTGCCAGGCACTGTGCTCAGTGGGGGAGCAGCCTCCTTGTTAAACTCACCATGACGATCCCTAAGGTACAATGAATATACCCATTTTAAAGATGAGAAGACTGAGGCAGGGCCAGGACGAGGGTGAAGCGAGTGAGGCACACCAACGCAAGAATGCATGCCTCCTTACACTTTGCATTCTAGGCACCCTGACTGCCTCGCCCTGAGCTGAGGCTCAGGGAGGTGAAGTAACTTACTCAGGGTCACAAGAGGCAGCACGAAGTCTCACACGCAGGTCTTTTCTTCACAACACAGCTGCTTCTAGGGCAGATGGGGGGACCTGCTGGCTGGAAGGACAAGCTCTCACGATCCACTCACCTGGGAAGGTGGAGTAGGACACCAAGATGTCGCTAGGTGTGGGCAAACTAGACACGGCATCCGGCTGGTCGACGGTGACTGGGCCTTCCTGGAACGGGGTAGCATCGGGCTCAGGGTCGCTGTCAGGGGTCCTGTCTTCAGGGGAAGTGGAGGCCACCTCAAACCCCTGGTCTTTCTGCTCTGCAGGAAACAGAAACAGACAACACTTGCCAGTGTAAACACCCAGACCAGAGCTCCCACTTCTTGGTGCCACCAGCCTGAGAGGCCTGATTTCCTCTGGAGCCGGGGGCCTAGTGCTGGACAAACAGGAGCAGGAAACCGAAACAGGGGCTTTACTTTTACTGTAACAAGAGTTTTCCACATTCATTAAGTAAAGCTGGGGGTGAGGGCAAGAATGCAGAAATTTTTAAAACAGCTATAAAAATAAGTTACAAGGTATACACCCAAAAGAATGGGAACCAGGTGTTCGAGCAAGAACTTGTGCAGCAATGTTCATTACATTATTCACAACAGGCAAAAGCTAGAAACCACCCACGTGTCCAGGGACAGATGAACGGATAAACAAAATGTCTATAAACATCCAATGGAATATTGTTCAGGCTTAAAAAGGAATGAAGTACTGATAGAGAAAACAGTGTGGAGGGGCCTTGAAAACACGCTAAGTGAAAGAAGCCAGACACCAAAGGCCACAGAATATGATCCCATTTATATGAAATATCCAGAAGAGGCGAATCTAGAGAGGAGAAAGCAGATTAGTTGCCAGGGGCTGGGAATGGAGTGACTGCTAACGGGTATGGAGTTTCTTCTGGGGAAAGATGAAATGTTCTAGAATTAGATGGTGATGATGGTCACTCACATTGTGAATGTACTTAATGTCACTGAATTGTACGATTTTAAATAGTTAAAAATGCTAAATTTTATGTCATTAAAAAGTCACACTTCCCTAGTGGTGCAGTGGTTGGGAATCCGCCTGCCAATGCAGGGGACATGGGTTCAATCCCTGGTCCGGGAAGATCCCACATGCTGTGGAGCAACTGAGCCCATGCACTACAACTACTGAGCCCACGGGCCACAACTACTGAAGCCCACGCGCCTAGAGCCCGTGCTCCGCAACAAGAGAAGCCACCACAATGAGAAGCCCGCGCACCGCAATGAAGAGTAGCGGCCGCTCGCCGCAACTAGAGAAAGCCCGCGCGCAGCAACGAAGACCCAACGCAGCCATTAATTAATTAATTAATTAATTAAAACAGCATATGGATTTTTTTTAAAAGTCACGTTATACAGCCTTATAAAGGAAGGAAATTCTGACACATGTTACAACATGGATGAACCCTGAGGACATTATGCTGAGCGAAATAAGCCGGTCACAGAAAGACAAATACTGCATGATTCTGCTTACATGAGGTGCCTCGAGTAACCCAATTCATAGAAACAGAAAACAGAATACTGGTTACTAGGGGCTGGAGGAATGGGGAATGGGGATTAGTGCTTAATGGGTACAGAGTTTCAGTTTTGCAAAATGAAAAGAGTTTTGGACATGGATGGTGGTGATGGCTGCACAATAACGTGAACGTACTTAATACCACTCCAGAGCTATACACTTAAAACTGCTTACCATGGTAAATTTTATGTGTATTTTATCACAAAGTTTTTAGATTAGAAAAAATTACCCCCAAAAAGGTCACAGAACAGTATATAACGTATGACCTGTTTGGCATAGATATGATGGATAAATGGACAGGAGAGAAAGAGAAAAGTCTGGAAGGAAACACCAATTGTTAACAGTGGCTCTTCTGAAGAACAAGAATGGGAGTAGGGATGGGCCCAGGACTTTGACTTTTCACCTTTATACACCTCTGAGGGCTTTGATTTTGTTTCTGTTTGTTTTTTGGTTTTTGGTTTTTGCAGTACGTGGGCCTCTCACTGTTGTGGCCTCTCCCGTTGCAGAGCACAGGCTCTGGACGTGCAGGCTCAGCGGCCATGGCTCACGGGCCCAGCCGCTCCGCGGCATGTGGGATCTTCCTGGACCGGGGCACGAACCTGTGTCCCCTGCATCGGCAGGCAGACTCTCAACCACTGCGCCACCAGGGAAGCCCTGTTTGTTTTTTTGTTTTGTTTTGTTTTTTTTCCTGTTTGTTTTTTAATGAGGATGAACTTTTTTTTTAAATAAATTTTTTTTTTTTTGGCTGCGTTGGGTCTTCGTTGCTGCGCATGGGCTTTCTCTAGTTGCGGGGAGCGGGGGGCTACTCTTCGTTGCGCTGCACGGGCTTCTCATTGCGGTGGCTTCTCTTGTTGCAGAGCACGGGCTCTAGGCGCGCAGGCTTCAGTAGTTGTGGCACAGGGGCTCAGTAGTTGTGGCTTGCAGGCTGTAGAGCGCAGGCTCAGTAGTTGTGGCACACGGGCTTAGTTGCTACGTGGCATGTGGGGTCTTCCCAGACCAGGGCTCGAACCCATGTCCCTTGCACTGGCAGGCGGATTCTTAACCACTGCACCACCAGGGAAGCCCAGCATGAACTACTTTTGATCTCATGAGTTTACTGACCAATTATTATGCACTTTGATCATTTTGTCCTTGTTGATTTTTTTTTAACCATATTTGTGGCTTCTTCCCCAAACACACATTAAATCTCATCATTATGATTCAAAACAAAACAAAGCCTGGCCATGTTGGCAGCAGCCAGAGACAACCATGGCTAATGCTTTGCTGCACCTCCTTCCAATCTTTTGTGTTTTGTTTTTACCTGCTTATTTGCAGGTTCAACTAATCATGCTTTATTCCCTTATCAGGGCATCATGAGGATTTTCCTCAGGTTACGATAAAGGCCTCTTTAAAATCATGGTTTATGACACAGACGGCAGAGACACATACACACGGAGTACCCCTGGGGTACAGAGTCCCAACACGGGCACTGAGGAAGACAGAAAATAAGAAGATGGGGGAATTCCCTGGTGGACCAGTGGTTAGGACTCCGCACTTGCACTGGCGAGGGCCCAGGTTCAACCCCTGGTTGGGGAACTTGCAAGCCAAGCGGCGCAGCCAAAAGAAAAAAGAAGATGGGATCCTGTCTGGGGAGCTAAACACCCAGACTGAAAAAACTGCCTTCAATTTACATTGAAACTTGGATTTTTTTTTTTTTATTAAAAAAAAAGGACTTCCCTGGCATTCCAGTAGTTAAGACTCCGTGCTCCCAGTGCAGGGAACACGGGTTCGATCCCTGGCTGGGGAACTAAGATCCTGCATGCTGTGTGGAGCGGCCAGAGAGATAAAATTAAAAAAAAAAAAAAGATATAAAACTGATCTCTTTTATTTTTTTGGTAGGTATACAGTTGAGGCAAGTGTCCACTATCTTACAGTGTCCCCTATGAAGACAACCCAGGGGAGAAAAATTGCCATTCTTGGCAATCCTGTCTTATGAATCCCAAATAAGGTGGATCTTATAAGCGATTCTACCTCACCCGATCTTGCCTCAGCGCTGGGAAGCACAAAGCCGGTCTGCGGGCCACCTCTAGCAAGCACGCAGAGCCTCACCAGATGCACTTCTAGACGCCAAATTTCCTCCTCTTCTTGCCTCGCATTTCTATTTCCTCCTTATTTTCTCTTTCTCTGTATTTTGTTCTACTACATCCCTTGTACTTCCTTAAGTTACCTCAAACCCTTTTATGGAAACCAAAGAAGGCATTAAGTCATAGGTAACAGGATCCATGGAGATGTTTACACCCCTGACTCAGTAGTTTCCTAAGGAAATAATTCAAGTGAAGCCAAAAGCCCTCAATACAAAGACACTGGTGGTCATGTGAGCCAAAAATTGGATACCACCGAAATGGCCAACGCTAGGGAATGGTTTAGTAAGTGATTGCCTATCACTACAATGCAAGATTATAAGCCATTTGAACAGTGAAAATGGAGACTGTGGAGACGTGGGGTGATGCTTCAGGGAAAAGGTTCAATGAGAAACGCGGACTGTGCCCCTCGGCCAAGATCCAAAGGTAAAAGGCAAAATGAGACTCCCATGTCGGGCTCGTAGGATTCTGGATGTTTCTTTTTTTAAGTTGCCATATTTTCTGCCTTTTCTGTTTTAAAACCCAAGCTGCCCCAGAGCAGTGGCAGGCCTGGAAAACGGAGGGTTAGGAGTCAGGGCAGGACTCGGGCCACACACAGCTCAGCCACAGAGTCACTGGGGCGGTGACGCTGCAGGACATGTCCTGGGATGAGTTTCTCCAAAGCAGAGCTCACTGCAGAGTACAAAGTGTTACTTCAGAAAGGAAGCAGCTGAAAAGAGCCTCAGCAAAGACAGGCAGAGGGCCGAGGGGCCTGGGGTTCCACGGGGGAGGGTTTCTGGAGCAGGCAGTTGTGACCCAGGCTCCCATGTGAGAAGGCACAGCAGTCCTGGTGGGAGAAGCAGCACCTGTCGGGCAGGTCTCTGGGCAGGAGAGCTGGAGGGTTTGTGTGGCTTCATCCACGGTGGGTAATAGCAAGGAGGGAGGGAGGTCACAGTTCACCCAGGGAAGCTGGGGTCCCATCCACAGGGGACAGAGACAGGACAAAGACGGTCCTGGAAACCCCATAATAACAACCCCAACATCTACTGACCGGACTTCCCTGGCGGTCCAGCGGTTAAGATTCCGTGCTTCCGCTGCAGGGGGCACGGGTTCGATCCCTGGTCGAGGAACTAAGATCCCATATGCCGTGCAGCGTGGCCAAAAAATAAATAAATAAATAAAACCTTAAAAAAAAAAATCTATCAACCTCTCACCCCATACAACTAAAGCTCAGAAAACTCGGTAATTTGTCTGTGGTCTCACACCTAATGCGCAGGGGACCAGGACTCTGTGCCTCTCAACTACCCTGCTGCTTCCCAAGCCTGCCAAGGGGGTCTCTTAGATCTGTGAGAGCTGGACTATGGCATAGCTGTCTCAGGTCACTGCTTCCGGTTGTTTGCTTGGTCGAGATTCTGGAATCTGTCCTAGGGGAAGTCGGACAGGGGAGGAGACCTGAGAGGGGAACCTGGGGCTGCCGCTGGGTCTGCCCGGGGAAGCAGGGTACAGCAGGGGCGGGAGCGCTTCAGTGGGGGATGCTCTAGGAAGGGCCTAAGGAGACGGGTGGGGGCTGCCTGTGAAAATGGGACGATGGGGTCTGAGAGGGGAGGATGGGGGTCAGAGGAAGACGGGGTCAGACAGGGGATGCTGGCTGTGTCTCCATCCACGTGTCACCCTCCTACAAATCTGCTGGGAAGGCCTCGCCTGTGGGTTAGGCATTTAAGCCATTGCTTTCTTCTTAAGGAGCCTTATTGATTCAAAACTCCCTGCAAGGAAGAATAACATCCCATAAGAATTCACAGTGGGAAGAGGAGCCGTTCCCTCAGCACATAAAATCCACAACCACTGTCGTACATGATTCTTCCTTTCCAGCTTCTCGGCATGATCTCTAAAGTCCTGGAGGGGTCACCCCAACATTTAGGCCACTCAGCTCTGGCTGAGTTCATCATGCTAACACTGAAGTTTCACACCAAAGTTACTGACTTTGAGGCACGTTGTTCCGTGTTGGTGCCCGCACTACCTCTTAAAGAAGGGGCGCATGACATTTAGAAGATTTTTTAATTGATTTACATTGTAACAATAGTGAATCTTAAAATAGCAACACAAGAGTCACCAAAATCCAGGGCAGACATTCAGAGACCTGTAAACAACACGACACCAGTCACCAGACACCAAACAACAGCCACTGACATTTGGGTATTTCTGTCCTCAGCTGATGGTGGCGCCACCATGTGGCAACAGCGTTAAACACAAGATCCCGCAGCAGGGAGCTAAGCAGAGACCACCACTCCAAAAGTGGCACCTTAATCACTGCGTACCAGCTTTGGAGTCCTGCTGTTGTCAGTGGATTGTTTGGTTTTGTTTTTAATGGCAGGAGTCCACATTACGTCAAACCATATTTTTATATGGTTCTATTTCAAATTCAAACAATTAGAATGCACATAAGATGCAAGCATACTGCGGGCTTTGTGCCAGGCTGGGGACCCAGCTGCAGGGCGGATGAGATTGGCTCTGCCCTCAGAGAGCTGACCAGGGGACGAGGCCATCTGAATGTAAGGAGAAAGTGCTAAGACAAGGGAAGAACGGGGGCTGCAGGAGCACAACAGCCGGCACGAACACTGACTTTCTGCAAGGAAGGAGGTGTTCAGGGAAGGCTTCCTGGAAGCGGTGACAATAAGCTGTAACCAGAAGGATGGATGATTAAGAGGTGGCCAGGAGACAAGGCAGAGGAATGGCACATAGAAAGCCTGAGGAGTAAGCCAGACCCTGGTGTCCTGGGAAGGCTGAGCAGCGCTGGGGGGGGCACAGCATGCCAGGCGGGGGAGGCGAAGAGGTCGGGCCCAGATTAAGGGCCCAGCGGCCCCGCTAAGGAGTCCAAAGAGTAACACCACAAAGACCCTCCTTCGCTGCTGAGAATGGACAGTGGGGTGGGCCCTGGCCCAGAAGACCAGCTATCTTCCCCAGAAAGCTGGCACCCCAGCTCACCCTTCAATCTGTTTTTCCTTTGATTCACAGGAGAAAGAGGGACCACGCACTTCTGAGTAAGAACATCACTTGACCACACATTCTGGATCATAAGAAGAAAGACAAACAAAGGATTTCAACCCAAGAACAGCAGTCTCTCCATCTACCTGTCATCATCACTCTGAGATAACTGCACTGGTGACAGGGGTGGGGCTCTTATGTGACACTGAGTCCTCTGGGGTCAGCAGGAGGAGGGAGGCCAGGTTTCCAGTTAGGAGAATGAACCAGGCAATGTGTTAAGTGCGTTAAGAGACACACTAGGGCTTCCCTGGTGGTGCAGTGCTTAAGAATCCGCCTGCCAATGCAGAGGATACAGGTTCGTGCCCTGGTCCAGGAATATCCCACATGCTGCGGAGCAACTAAAGCCCGTGCACCCCAACTACTGCGCCTGAGCTCTAGAGCCCTCAAGCCACAACTACTGAGCCCGTGTGCCACGACTACTGAAGCCCACGTGCCTAGAGCCCGTGCTCCGCAACAAAAGAAACCACCACAATGAGAAGCCTGCACACTGCAAGGAAGAGTAGCCCCCTCTCGCCGCAACTAGAGAAAGCCCGTGCACAGCAACGAAGACCCAATGCAGCCAAAAACAAACAAACAAACAAATAAATAATAAATTAATTTTTTTTAAAAAAAAGAGCCACACCGATTAGTATGTGAGAGATAGTAACACTAAGAGCTAGGCTCTGTTACTATCCCTATTTGCCAAGCCTTCTAGAGATTAACTGGCCCGTGACTGTGCAGGGAGCAGCTCACCCAGGATTTGACCCAGTGTTCTCCATCACTCATGGCCAAGTTACAGGCCTGGGTCATGATAGTGACATAACACAGTTCCAGTCAAATTATAAGTTCCAGGGGACAGAGACCCCACCTCTGCATCTCTACAGCCTGGTGTATACAGCAGGTGGTCAATAAACTTACTGGATGAGTCATATGACCAGAGCCTGCCCTCCTAGACAATCTCTCCCATGACTCCCCCGCCAATGTGGAATAGTATGGGACAAATCACCGTGTGCAGAAGGATATGCCTCAGGTGCCCATGTTACAGGTCACTGGTGTGCATACTTGGCATACAAGCCGACAGCTCTACGGTGTAACAATGCCCGCTTCTCTGGCATATCAGGCCAAGGGACAAGGAAGTGATATGCCTTTCAGACATCCCTGCCCCTGGAGATGCCATCATGTCCCATAATCCAGGACACATAATGTTCTCTCTTCCCTCTTTTTTTATTTTATAAGAAAACCAGGTAACGTTGAAGTAGGGCTCAGGTTTAAAATCAGGACGTAGAGCAAAACTACAAACAATCTAAATAATCCTTAAAAATTACTGAATCCCCAGAACCTAAGCCTTTGGGAATTCCAGTAGTTAATTCAGCAATGGCCTCCCTTTCTCTGCGAAAGGGGGAAGGGAGTCTGGTTGATGGAGGTCAGGGGAATGATGATAAGGAAAATGAAAGAGGTTTTCTCTCTCCTCTGCATTGTTTGTTTTTGCCAAGTCTCTGGGGTTGAAGTGACCACAGCTGAATGACCCCCTGATGCTATGGCACTGGGAGACGGAAGACGCAAACCTCTAAAGGCTGGACAGAGCTGAAGCTACTCCAGCTAGATGGAGGTGCCACACTCGGAGAGCAGTGACCATGTTTGGGACGCCCCCGGCTGCCTGGATCAACCCCGGGACATCGCGAGGAGCGATGGAGAAGGAAGTAGGCAGTGGCTGCTTCCCCACTAGACTCACAGGGGCAAGGAGGCTGAGGACCGGCCTACCTCCGCCACAGGCCTGGATGAAGAAGAGCTTGGGCTTCCCTCCCAAGCTGGGGCAGCCAGTTCCATTGAAGATGTTCACAATTCTCTCGACAGACACGAGATATCCATCCACGCCATAAACAGCGCCCGGGAACTGGAGGTGGCTTGCCTAGAAAACCATGAATCCTGGTGACAAACCAAGGAAGTCAGGGTGGGAATCCAACAGCCTGTTCAGAGGCTTTGTGGGGGCCAAGCATTTAGAAGGTCCCACCCAGGGGCACAAGGCTGAGTTACAGCAGGTTGGTTCCGGGCAGCCCCTGGCCCACCTCTACTCCTGGGGTCTGAAACTCACATGCCTATAAGCACCAGATAGCCTAACTCGAGGACACTGGGCAGCTACCTCCAGATTGGCTGCTCTCAAAGTGTGGTCCCTGAAGCAGCAGCATCAACATCACCTGGGAACTTGTAAGACATACAAATTCCTGGGCCCCACCCAGACTTCCTAAATCAGAATCCCTTGTAGTGGGACCAGCAATCTGGTCCTTCAGGCACCTCTCTTGCAGTGAAATGCTGAGAACTGCTATTCTAGACGAATTCATCTCAAACTTTATGTGCACGGGCATCTCATTAAGGTGCAGGCTCTGAATGAGAGTCCTCATTCTCAAGAGCTGCCAGGTGATGCCCAGGCTGCCAGTCTAGGGGCCACACTGTGAATTAAAGAACCAAACGGGCAGCCCCTGCCCTGCCAAAGGCCAGAGCTTTGCTCCATGAGGATGCTGGCCTGATAAGGTCAGACCTTTGTGGCTTTTCAAGAGAAGCCGGAAATCCTGATTTTTGTGCTAAAGTTGCCAGTTTTGAAAACACTGTGCAACCCATGGGGTTGTTACCTCTGTTCTTTCCAACCCCTCAACTCAAAAGATGGGGAAACTGAGGCCCAGGAAAGGGGAGGGGCGTGGCCACAATGACCCAGCACATTAGCGGCCAAGCCCAGAGTGGGTTCCAGTGTCCCGACTCCCAGCCAGCAGCAAACGGCCCAGAACAACACCAAGCAGGACCGAGGCAGGAACTGGGAGCTCTTACGAGCTGAGCCCAACTCTGAACAAAATCCAGCTTGTCTTTTCCTGCCTCTCCCAGACAGCTTCTCCCAGGGACACCGTGCCACCCAGGAGGAGCATCGACTCCTCAGAGGGCAAATGGCTCCCGAGAAAACAACAGGAGGTGGACAGGGCCCCGCGGCTCTTCCTACAGGGCCAGGGTGTCTTGGACACAGGAGAGGACGGGGCTCTGCACAGCCTCTCAGGGCAGCCTTCCCAGGCACCTGCCCAAGGAGGTGAGGCCGCCTACCTGACAGCCATGAGAGAGGATGACCACCGCGCAGCAGTCCAGAGCACTGTGGTCCCGCCGCGCCAGCTCCACCAAAGCCTGGACCATTTGCTACAAGAGAGGGCTGAAGGTGAGCCAGACCGCTGACGGATCAGGTCCTTGTCCTGGGCCTGCCCCCTGCTCCCAGGGCCAATAGTGAAGTAATGACAGTCACAGCAATCACAATAGCCACCATGCTTGGGGAAGAGATGCTGGGCTAGGCACCCTTTATTTACTCCTACAATGACCCTCGGAGGTGAGCATGGTTCTCGCTGTCTAGACAAAGAAGCTAAGGCTTGGGAGTCACACAGGTAGTGGGAGAGCCAGTCCTCAACCCGGGTCTCTGAGCCTGAAGCTTGCACGGTAACCACTGAACCATACTGCCTCTCACAGTCCTACAGACCGAAGGGCTCGCCTTGGGGAGTCATTTGTTTCCAGCGTCCCTCGCAGGACACTACCCCGCCCATCCCCCATCTCTCTCTGTGCACAGGGACCATACCTTGGCAGTCAGGTCACACTTCACCTCCACCACGAAATGCAGCAAGCGGAAGCGTTGCTGCATCCTCTCACAGTCAATACCGGAGCCCGTGCGGGTCCTGAGCCCCGACTCGTGGCAGAAGTTCACGTTGTTGATAATGAGGCAGTGTCCACAGGGCTCTGCGTTCAGGACATATGCCTGCCCAAGCACGGGGACCAATGTAAACCGGGGTCTCGTTGCACTCCTCGGGAGAGAAGGCGACCCCCTGGGTTTCACTCGTGGGGTAGACAGTCTAGAGAGGTAGGACAGAGCAGGCAGTCTGCCTCCCTCTGAAGGAGGGGTCTGGGATCTACACCCAGCATTCCAGACTGCGCAGCAGACTAGGGTGCGTACCAGCTGTGTGACAGATGAACAGCTAAACTTGGGACCGAAGATTAGCTCCCATCGCAGTATTCAGGGATGAGAGCTGCTAGCTTAGAAATCCAACTCCCCTAGACATTCATCCCCAAAGGACCTAGAGGTCACCCAGTCCAGGGGAGCACCTGAGAATCGTGTGGTCAGCTCTGCCAGCAGACTCTCGCCCGGGCCACCCTGGAGAGTCTGAGGCCGCTTCCTCCAGAGGTTCAACATTCCCCTAGTAATTCTCTCTCACAGCAGCCTGTTCTTTTTGTTTATGGTACTTAACAGTATTTATACTTATATATTTCTTTGTGTGACTAGCCTCTGCTAGGCTGATGGCTCCATGAGGGCTAGAAACTCGAGTGGTCTGTTCCCAGGTGTCCTAGCACGAAGCCCAGGGCTGACACACAGGAGTCACACAATAAATGCTGTGACTAAGACAGAGACTGACTTGGTCGGGGGTGGCTGCTGCAGCCGATTCTGATGCCCACCCTCGTTAGATCTAAACTTCACACGCGAGGAAAGAGCAGAGTTAGACAATCTGCTGCAGGAAGAGCTGTACCAGGGCCAGGGTGCTGTAGGGGGCCTGGGACTGGGACCCTCCCTCCAGCTGGGCTGAGTTCCCTGGGCTCCTGACACAGCTGCAGGAAGGATCTGGGAAGTGGAGAGCAGAAGAACCCAAAGCCAACACAACTGGCCCCAAATCACATGATGACTTACCAAGTCGGCATTTCCCTTGGCTCTGTCCTGAGCACCTGGAAAGAGAGAAAGAAGGAAAATTTGAATGTCGGGGTCCAACAGGGGAAGGGCAAGGGACACTGTGAGGACAGCTCCCACAGAAACACAGAGAAGCAGAAACTCAGGAACCCTCAGGAACTGCTGGTGAGAGCCAAGTGGCACAGCCACCTTGGGGAACTGTTTAGAAGTTTCCAATAAAGTTAAACACACACCTACTCTCTGACCGGCAACTCCACTCCCAGGTACATACCCAAGAGAAATGAGCACAATGGGCACAAAAAGACTTGCCCATGAATGATCACCGAAGACTTATTCATAATCCCCAAACTAGAAACAACCCAAATGTCCATCAACAAGTTGATGGGGGGACTTCCCTGGTGGTCCAGTGGGTAAGACTCCATACTACCAATGCAGGGGGCCCGGGTTCAATCCCTGCTCGGGGAAGCAGATACTGCATGCATGCCACAACTAAGAAGTCCACATGCCGCAACTAAGAAGCCTGCATGCCACAACTAAAGATCCCACATGCCACAAGAAGATCCTGTGTGCCACAACTAAGACCCGGCACAGCCAAAATTAATTAACTAATTAAAAATGATAAGTAAGTACTAGGGATGTAATGTACAACATGATAAAGATGGTTAATGCTGCTGTATGTCACAAATAAAAGTTGTTAAAAGACTAAAAAATAAAAAAATAAAAACAAGTTGATGGGTAAGCAAACTGTGATACAGCCATACAAAGGGATACCACAGAGCCTAAAAAGGAATGAGTTACATGCGACACCACGGATAACCACAAAAACACCAGGCCAAGTAAAAAAAAAAGCCAGCAGAGTATATATGGTGTGATTCCATTTATGTGAAATTCTAGAACAGAAAGACATAAGGAAGCTCCAGGTCTCCTCCCTCTCTGTGGAATCCATGGAGCCCAGCACACAGTAGGTCCTCAGGAAATAGTTGAAGAATGAATAAATAAGTAAAGATGGTCATTTTTCCTTCAGTATCAAAAGAGTTTTCATTCCAACTAGCAAGAAGTCAACTGGCCACCAGCCTACAAGGTTACGGGACTTCTTTTTTAAACAAATAGAACACATTGACCATCTCCAAGTCACATTGGAGACTATTCTCATGATCCAACTATGGTGCCATTCATTGCTCAGAGTGGGCCTGGACCTTGTTGGGAACTATTCTTTTGCCAGTTTAAAAGTCATGCCAGAAATGCATTTACATTCCATCTTTTAAATTAGAAATGGTTTTACCTAGCCTGAAGACTCCTATTAGACCACAGACTTAATTCTTTAACAACTGCTCATTTCCAAAATTCCACTGCACCCCAAAAATATACCATTATCTACAACTGAAAAAATGTATTCATCTCCTGAATTAGCAGTAATGATCCCTAAAGTGAGAGAGTAACATCATCAAAATGGCAGAATAAGAGTTTTCTACCACCTTCCCCCTCCCAAAGAACACCAATTTTCACAATCACCCATGGACAAGAGTGCCTTTGTGGAAGTCCAAGAGTCCAGCAGAGAAGTTCCAGTACACGATTGGTGCAAAAATCCAATTATATAGGACACATTGAAGAGTAAAGACTGGAGGAGGTTACGCCTTCTTCAAATGCAAAGACAGCGAACTAAGACTTTGAGGAACATGAAAAATCAAGGAAACAAGATACCACCAAAAGAATACAATAGTTTCCCACAGTAACTGATCCCAAAGAAATGGAAATCTATGATTTGCCCAATAAAGAATTCAAAATTGTTTTAGGGAAGATCAGTGAGCTATAAGAAAAGACAGAAAGACAATTCAACAAAATCAAGAAACCTATACACAAACAAAATGAGGAGTTTAACAGAGAGATGGAAATCTTAAACACACACACACACAAAAACTGTAGCTCAGAAAAATACAATGAATGAAATGAACTATGCAATAGAAAGCATCAACATCAGACATGACCAAGCAGAAGAAAGAATCTGTGTAGAAGACAAGTCATTTGAAATTACCCATTCAGAAGAGGACATAGAAAAAAACAATGAAGAAGAACGAAGTAAGCCTATGTATGTAAAGCCTGTAGGATATCATTCAAAGAAACAATCTATGCATTATTGGAGTCTCAGAAGAAGAGAGGGACAAAGGGGCAGAAAGCTTATTTAAAGAAATAATGGCTTAGAACTTCCCAAATATGGGCAGGGATTTGGAAATCCAAGTTCAAGAAGCTCACAGATCCCCAAGCAATTTCAACCCAAAAAGATCTTCTCCAAGACACATTACAATAAAACTGTCTAAAATCAAAGACAAAGAGAGAATTTTAAAAGCAGCAAAAGAAAAAAATTCCTCACATATGAGGGAACCACCTTACAGCTATCAGCAGACTTCTCAGCAGAAACCTTACCGGCAAGAAGAGAATGGGATGATATATGCAATGTGCTCAAAGAAAAAAAATTGCCAGCCAAGAATACTTTATCCAGCCAAGCTGTCCTTCAGGAATGGAAAGACTTTTCCAGGCAAACAAAAGCTGAGGCAGTTCATCACTGCTAGACCTGCCTTACAAGAAATGCAGAAAGAAACTCTTCAGGCTGAAATGAAAGATGCTAATTAGTAACAGGAAGACACATGAAAATATAGAACACACTGGTACATAGTCAAAATCAGATACTCTAATACTGTGGTGGTGGAGTGTTAATCACTTAACTCTAGTATAAAGGTTCAAGGACAAAAATATTATATAAAACTATTGCTATAATAATTTGTTAATGGATACACAATATAAAAGATATAAATTGTGACATCAAAAACATAAAATTGGGATCGACAGATTCAATGCAACCCCTATCAAAATCCCAACAACATTTTTCACAGAAATAGAAAAAAATACTAAAATTTATATGGAACCACAAAAGACCCCAAATAGCTAAAGCAATCTTGAGAAAAAAGAGCAAAGCTGGAGGTATCACAGTCCCTGATTTAAAATTATACTACAAAGCTATAGTAATCAAAACAGCATGGTATTGACAGAAAAACACACAGATCAATGGACCAGAACTGAGAGCCCAGAAATAAACCCACGTATATATGGACAATTAATTTATGACAAAGGAGCAAAGAACATACAATTGAGAAAGGAGAGTCTCCTCAATAAATAGTGTTGGGAAAACTGGATATTCACATGCAAAAGAATAAAATTGGACCCCTACCTTACACCATTCACAAAAATCACTCAAAATGGATTAAAGACTTAAATGTGAGACCTGACACCATAAAACTCCTGGAAGAAAACACAAGACCTTAACACTAGTCTTGGCAACGATTTTTTGGGATATGACACCAAAAGTACAAGCAACAAAAGCAAAAATCAACAAGCGGAACTACATCAAACTACAAAGCTTCTACACAGCAGAAGAAAAGATCAACAAAATGAAAAGGCAACCTACAAAAGGGGAGAAAATATTTGCAAACCGTATATCTGATAAGGATTGATATCCAAAATATATTAAAAACTCATATAACTCAATAGCAAAAAACCCAAATAATCCAGTTAAAAAACAGGCAGAGGAACTGAATAGACATTTTTCCAAAGAAGACATACAAATGGCCAACAGGTACATGAAAGTTGCTCAACATCACTAATCAGAGAAATGCAAATCAAAACCACAATGAGGGGCTTCCCTGGTGGCACAGGGGTTGAGAGTCTGCCTGCCGATGCAGGGGACAGAGGTTCATGCCCCGGTCCAGGAAGATCCCACATGCTGCGGAGCGGCTGGGCCCGTGAGCCATGGCCGCTGAGCCTGCGCATCCAGAGCCTGTGCTCCGCAACGGGAGAGGCCACAACAGTGAGAGGCCCACATACTGCTAAAAAAAAAAAAAAAAACCAAAAAAACCACAATGAGATATACCTCATACCTGTTAGAATGGCTATGATTAAAAAGACAAGAGATATGGGGGCTTCTCTGGTGGCGCAGTGGTTGGGGGTCCGCCTGCCGATGCAGGGGGCGTGGGTTCGTGCCCCGGTCCGGGAGGGTCCCGCGTGTCATGGGGCGGCTGGGCCCGTGGGCCGTGGCCGCTGGGCCTGTGCGTCCAGAGCCTGTGCTCCGCGGCGGGAGAGGCCGCGGGAGTGAGAGGCCCACGTACCGCAAAAACAAAAAAACAAAAACAAAACAAAACAAAAAAAAGACAAGAGATAACAAATGTGAGCAAGGATGTGGAGAAAAGGGAACCCTTGTGCACTGTTAGTGGAAATGTATATTGGTACAGCCACTATGGAAAACAGTATGGAGGTTCCTCAGAAAATCAAAAATAGTAATACTATATGATCCAGCAATTCCACTTCTGAGTATATATCCAAAATAAATGAAACCAGGATCTTGAAGAGCTATCTGCACTCTCATGTTCACTGAAGCATTATTCACAATAGGCAAGACATGGAAACAACCCAAGTGTCCATGGAAGGATGAATGGATAAAAAATGTGGTATATATACAATGGAATATTATTAGGCCACAAAAAAGAAGGAAATTCTGCCTCTTGTGATAAAATGGATGGACCCTGAGGGCATTATGCTAAATGAAATAAGTCAAACAGAGAAAGACAAATACTATATGATCTCACTTACATGTGGAATCTAAAAAAGCCAAACTCATAGAAACAGAGAGTAGAATGGTGGTGGCTAGGGGCTGGGGAAATGGGGAGATGTTGGCCAAAGGGTACCAACTTCCAATTTTAAGATGAATACATTCTGAGGATCTAATGTAGAGCATAGTGACTATATTTAACAGTACTGTATTACATAGTTGGAAGTTACTAAGCAAGTAAATCTTAAATGTTCTCATGACACATACACAAAAAGTGTTAATTATGTGAGTTGATGGATGTGTTAACTAGCCTTATCATGGTAATCGTTCCATAATATATCCATGTATCAAATCATCACCTTAAGCTTACACAATGTTATACGTCAATTATACCTAAATAAAGCTTGAAAAAATTTTTTTACTTTTTAATTAAAAAGCGCGGGGGGGGGGGCTTCCCTGGCAGTTCAGTGGTTAAGACTCCACGCTTCCACTGCAGGGGGCAGGGGTTCGATCCCTGGTCGGGGAACTAAGATCCTGCGTGCTGCATGGCACGGCCAAAAAAAAAAAAAAAAGTAAAAAGTAAAAAAATAAAAATAAAAATAAAATAGAAATAAATAAAAAATTTTTAAAGGTACACAAAGCAAAATGGTTGCTCTTGAGAGGTCCATAGGCTACAGGGACATGTAGAAGGAGTAAACGGACAAAGGTACCAAAAGAAAGAGGTAGGGAAGGCTCCAGGCAGCAGTCACAGCACTAACAAAGGCAGGGAGGGGTACAAGAGCATGGCACGCTTGGGGACCCTCACGGAGGACGACATGGTCAGATGTACCATGCGTGAAAGCCGTTTTTCCCGAAATGACAGCTCCCGTGGGGACAAGAAGCACACATGGACAAGTGTGTGTGCAAAAGAATCAGTCATAGCCTGAGCGTCACTGGGCAAATGCCCATGTCTCCAGCACAAAGAGAAGCGGGGAAGCACATCCTCTCTGCTGCCCAAGGAAGGGTAGATGTCCTAGCACTGGCCCTTGCCAACTCAGAAATCACAGAAGGAAGCCAACCAGCCTGAGTGCTCGCCCGAGGCAAGGCCCCGTGTGAAGTCCTTTCCAAGAATGGCTTCACTGACTCCTCGGAGCAGGCCTTGCAGCTGCGAAGGACTGTCATTTATCCCCAGCTGCCAGAGGGGAACGGGAGACTCAGAGAGCTTGACTGTTAATAGAAGGTGAACACAGTCACCAGCTCCACGGTGAAGGGGCCAGGAGACCAGGTAGGGCTAAAAAGCCAACTTTCAAGAAAGTTTTAGCCCAGATAAGCAGACAGAGAAGGCACGATGGCCAATTTTATGTTTATGTGTCAGCTTGACTGGACTACAGGATGCCCAGATATTTGCTTAAACATTATTTCTGGGTGTGTCTGGGAGGATGTTTCTGGATGAGATGAGCATTTCAATCTCCAGAATGAGTAAACAGATGACCCTCCCCACGGTGGGTGGGCACCATCCAATCCACTGAGGGCCTGAATGGAACAAAAAGGTGGAGGAAGGGAGAATTCACTCACTCTCTGCCTGACTTTTTTTTTTTAACAGAAGACTTATTTTATGTATATGGTATTGAATATATTAGCTTACAAATCAGAGATTTTAAGTTGAACAGTTCCTAAAAAATTTCCATATATTCTAATGAGTTCATACCAATTCAACTAAATATAAGTGAAAATCTCTGTACTATTCTCACAAATCAATACCAGGAGTACATAATAACAAACCACTGGATCAAGACGGCTTGCCTTTCAAGGTTGAAGTTAAGAGCTGGTCATGGGTCTTCCGCCCCCAGAGTACAGCATCAGCTCTCTGGTTCTCAGGCTTCTGGACTTGGACCAGAAATATACCGTGGGCTTTCCTGGGTCTCTAGGAGAGCAGATTGTGGACCTTTCAGCCTCCACAATCACGTGAGCCAACTCCTTATAACAAATCTCTTTATACATCCCTATATCTATATTCTGTTTCTCTGGAGAACCCTGACTCATGCAGCCACCAACAGCTCTCCCAGCCCGCCCCCTGCAAGCGGTCCTGGCTGAGACAAGCAGTGACAAGGCATCATGTCCAAAACTAAGAAAGTTAATTCCATTCTGAAGGAAAAGGCATTTCCCACCGAACATCAAAAGACAAAGCCACCCACTCTGGTAAGTCCCCCAAAGCACTGTATTCAATTTCTTTGAGGCACTAACCACAGCGGTGATTAAAGACCCAACTATGCAGGCATGGATTGAATGCCTGACCCTCCCATGTGAAGGCATGGACTCTGCAGCTTTGTTTAATGCTGCATCCCCAACACCAGGCTGGCGCCTAGGTCTCAGCAAGTACTCAGTAAATATCTGAGTGAACTAATGAGTAAATGGCACAAAAACAGTATAAGAAAGAGAATGAGAGAATTCGTTCTTTATGAGGCAGTAGATGGAGTGGATCTGGACTTTGGAGCCAGAGTCCCTGGGTTCAAATCCCTACTCTACCACTTACCAGCTGCGTGACATTGGACAAGTTATTCAGTCTCGGGGGCTCTACGGTTCCCATCTGTGTTATGGGGTAAGAGGAGCAACTACCAACCTCATAGGGCTGCGGGGATGCCTCAGTTCATTAGTACATGTGAGGTACATAAAACCCGACACATTTGGACTTCCCTGGTGGCGCAGTGGCTGAGAGTCCGCCTGCCGATGCAGGGGACATGGGTTCATGCCCCGGTCCAGGAGGATCCCACATGCCGCGGAGCGGCTGGGCCTGTGAGCCATGGCCACTGAGCCTGCGCGTCCGGAGCCTGTGCTCCGCAACGGGAGAGGCCACAACAGTGAGAGGCCCGCGTACCGCAAAAAAAACAAAAACAAAAAATATATATATATATATATATATTTATATATATACATTTTAAAGTGATCTTATTATTGTTATTATCATTTACCCTTCAGATTTAAGCTCCCACTGGGAAAAAAATATTCACAACAAACAGGAAATAAAATAACTCACACAAGACCAGGAAGCTTTAAGTCAAGACTGTAGGCCCTAAATGACTCAAACTGACATTTCCCCGAACAAGATAGCAACAGTTGGACTTTGTATTTTGCCTCCCTCCCTAATGGTAGAATAATAATGCACATGAACAATTCCAGAACTGGTCTTCTTCCCCAGACCCTCAGTATGTATGTTTGTTTCTCTGCATTAACGAGTCATCCAAAATCATGCAGTTATTCAGCACAGAAAACAGATACCACTTTTTGCCCATCACACAGGAAAAAATGTTAATACTCATTGCTGGCAAGAGTGTGGGAAAATGGCCTACTTCACTCACGGTTGGTGTGATTATAAAATGGCATGGTTTTTGCGGTATGCGGGCCTCTGACTGTTGTGGCCTCTCCCGCTGCGGAGCACAGGCTCCGGACGCTCCGGACGTGCAGGCTCAGCGGCCATGGCTCACGGGCCCAGCCGCTCCGTGGCATGTGGGATCCTCCCGGACTGGGGCACGAACTCGTGTCCCCTGCATCGGCAGGCGGACTCTCAACCACTGCGCCACCAGGGAAGCCCAAAATGGCACGTTTTTGAAGTCCAAGTTGGCAGCATCTACCAGATGGGAACATGTACACTTTAACCCAGCAATTCCATTTCTAGAAACGTCTCCCCAGTCGGAGATAGATGAACATGCAAGGCCACTGCAGAAACAACACAAATGTCCGTTAACAGAGGTTGGATAAATGAAATACAGTGCAAAGTACATGTGAGACCATACAGCGGAGCAGACAGTGGGGAAACCTGGACTGCAGTCCTGTTTCCACATCTCACTAACTATGTGATTTGGGGCAAGTCGTTTCTCAATCTGTCACTCACTTTGCTCAACAGTGAACTGGGGAGTTCCCTGGCGGTCCAGTGCTAGGACTCTGCACTTTCACTGCCGTGGCCTGGGTTCAATCCCTGATGGGGGAACTAAGATCCTGCAAGCTGAGCGACGTGGCCAAAAAACATAAACAAAACAAAACAAAAAAACAAACAAACAGTAAATTGGGAAAACTGTAGCACCTACCTTACAAGAGAGTTGGTAAGATTAAATTAAATCATTTATTGAGGGGACTTCCCTGGTGGTGCAGTGGTTAAGAATCCGCCTGCCACTGCAGGTGACACGGGATCAAGTCCTGGTCCGGGAAGATCCCACATGCTGCGGAGCAACTAAGCCAGTGCTCCACAACTACTCAGTCTGCGCTCTAGAGCCCGCGAACCACAGTTACTGAGCCCACGTGCCACAACTACTGAAGCCCACGTACCACAACTACTGAAGCCCGCACGCCTAGAGCCTGTGCTCCCCATCACAGAGGAACCACCACAATGAGAAGCCCGAGCACCGCAACGAAGAGTAGTCCCCGCCCGCCGCAACTAGAGAAAGCCCATGTGCAGCAACGAAGATCCAACTCAGCCAAAAATAAATAAATAAATAGATATAATAAATCATTTATTGAGCACTCCAAACAGTGCCTTGCAAAAAGTAAGCACTCAGTAAGGTTAACCATTACTACTATTATTATTATTAGCATCGATGCAATGGCCCACTAGGCATCCATGAAAAGGGATGTGCTGGATCTCCATGTGCTGCCATGGAAACGAAGCCTTAACAAAAAACCACATGTCCATCAACAAGAGATGGTTAAATAAATTGTGGATGATTCAGAATAAGAACTACCTTGTAATGAAAAAGAACTAACTACTGATATGCACAACCACATGAATGAATTTCACAAACATAATGATGGCAAGAGAAGCCGGACTCAAAGAGTACATAGGATTTCATTTATATTGAAGTTCAAGGACAAGCAAAAGGGATCTATGACAACGGAGCTCAGAATAGTGATTCCCTTGGATGGGGTAAGAGTGGGAATAGACTGGAAAGAGGTTCAAGAGAGTGTTACGGGACACCAGCATGTTCTAGGTCTGTTTTTTGTTTTGTTTTGTTTAAATTCCTTAAGTAGAAAATGCAATTTTTTAAATTTAATTTTATTTTTTAAGACAGCAGGTTCTTATTAGTTATCTATTTTACACATATTAGTGTATATATGCCAATCCCAATCTCTCAATTCATCTCACCACCACAACCCCCCACCACCCCCATAGAATGTTCTATGTCTTCATGATCTGGGGTTTGATTATCTGTGTGTACACATAGGTAAAAATCATCCAGCTGCACTCTTTGGATTTCTGCATTTTACCGGATGCAGCTTCGTGACCTTGGGTGATGATTTAACCTCCCTGAGCCTCAGTTTCCCGTGCCTTGCAGGGTTGCTGTGAGGGAAGGAGGTACGGGTATGTACGGTGCCTGCTTGGGGCAGACTCTTAACAGGCAGCTGCCTCCTCCTGCCCCCAGGCCTGGGCTAGTCCACACCACCCACCTGGACCCAAAGGCAAATCCTAAACAACAGCTTGATCTGGAAATACTGATCAAAACCTGAACATCCAAAACAGACTTCAACACGTGCTTTTCAGAGCAGGGGCTCTCCTGAAGACCTACCAGAACAGTCCACCCATCCCCTACCAGTACTCAGAAAGACAACACCAAAATTAAATTAAACCTCACCCTACCCAGCTGTACCACTGGTCACTCCTCTATGACCGCTCGGTACACCCACCCACCACCCACTTTTGGTACTCACGGATTTCACTGAATCCTCCAGAACCAATGTCCACTGGCCTGGGTGCCTCTGGTCTGAGAATCTCGGGCCTGAGCTTGGCTGGCCAGAGCTCCTCAGGCCCCACCACCACTGGAGCGAGTTTTCCTTGGCTCGGCTTCAATGGATCCTGCTTCTCCCCTCTCAGCTCCTTTGGCTTGAGGCTCACTGGTCTGAGCACCACAGGCTTGAGGTCCAGGGGTCTGATGGCCTCTGGATCCTGCTTTGCTGCTTGTCTACTGGTTCTCAGTAACGAAGCCAGAGTGTCCTGGCCTGTGTCCTCTAAGCAGGAGATGAACAAAGGAAGGGCCTGACTCCCTCGGGTCTCTAGATCTATGATCAGCTGCCTGGCCTGATCTCGCCGAGACCCAGAGTCTGCCCGCTGTTTGGAAAGAAAGACATGGCACTATTATCCACGTGCCTTCCTGTGAATCTCACCCTGCCCCACCCCATTCCCCATCTACCTAAGTCTAAACAATCAGGCACCTCCGCAAACACTGAGCCTGTAGGTGCACTGAGCGTGTGCCACCTGCCAGTCTTTATCTCTTCAATCAGTACGTTGGAGGTGTCTGTGGTGTGCCCAGCACTGTGCCAAGTGCTGAAAATGCAGCAGCAAAGCGTCGCAGTCTTCAGGGACCAAACTTCTAGCGGGGGATGTGAACAGACACATCAACGACACAGCAAAGAGAAAAGTGAGAGAAGTGACAGAAGGGAAAGCACATGGGGCTGGAAGGGTACAGGGGCACTCGACTCAGCCTTGGGGCTCAGGGAAGCCTCCAGGAGGGGCTATCTTAGCTGAGACCCCAGGGAACATTAGGAAGTGAGTAGTGAATTCAGAGAAATTAGAGACACAAGGGGAGAGACAAAGTGAGAGAGGAGACCTTTGCACTGTTGTGTCAAGAAAGCTGTGGAAGCCACTGAAGAGTTTTAAGAAGGGAGTGACGGGGACTTCCCTGGTAGGCCAGTTGCTAAGGCTCCGCGCTCCCAATGCAGGGGGCCCAGGTTCAATCTCTGGTCAGGGAACTAGATCCCACATGCCGCAAGTAGGAGTTCGCATGCCGCAACTAAAAGTTCCCGCAAGCTGCAACGAAGATCCCAAGTGACGAAACTAAGACCCGGCACAGCCAAATAAATAAACAAATAAAAAGAAGGGAGTGACAGAGTCAGAAGCCTTTTAAAAAATCATCCTGGGACTTCCCTGGTGGCGCAGTGGTTAAGAATCCACCTGACCATGCAGGGGACCCGGGTTCAATCCCTGGTCCGGGAAGATCCCACATGCCGTGGAGCAACTAAGCCCAAGTGCCACAACTACTGAGCCTGCGCTCTAGAGCCCACGAGCAACAACTACTGAGCCCACGTGCCACAACTACTGAAGCCCGCATGCCTAGAGCCCATGCTCTGCAATGAGAGAAGCCACCGCAATGAGAAACCCATGCACTGCAATGAAGAGTAGCCCCCGCTCGCCGCAACTAGAGAAAGCCCACGTGCAGCAACAAAGACCTGTCACAGACAAAAAAAGTTTATTAAAAAATTAAAAATAAATAAATAATAAAAATTAAAAAATCATCCTGGGGGTAGGGTGGACAATGGCAGGGAGTGGGCCATAGCCAAGTCAGGTGGTGGCAGAGACTTTGCAGCTGGAATGGAGAAAAGCGAAAGGACATACCAGAGAAATAAGGAGTGGAAACTGACAACACTTGGGCATTGATTGGGTGGATTGTGAAGTTGCAGGAATGGTCCAGGTTGACAGGTGTCAGGATGGTGGTACCAGACGACGAGATGGGGATCTGGTTATCTGCTGGTTGTCCTTTGAGGCCCAGCTCTGGGCAAGTTCCACAGGGATAAGATATCACCCTGTCCTCAAATATCCTACAGCAGCGTGGTCCAAGAGAACCTTCCATGATAATGGAAATGTTATCTGTGCTGTCCAATATGGCAGCCATCAGCCACATGTGGCTACTGAGAACTTGGGTCATATGACTGAGGAGCTGCATTTTTTGTTCAGTCTTAATTACTTCATATTTACGTTTAAATAGCCACATGTGGTTAATGGCTCCTATATTGAATAGCACAGACCTGTACTATCATTGAGAAGGTAATTCTCATTAGCAAAATTAGCTGCATGCCTACTTCTCTGCAAGTAAATCGTGGTGTTTTGGTTTCTCTCAACATTTACTGAACACTCACAGACACTGTGTTAAATGCATCATTTCATTTAGTCCTCCTCAACAACCTTAAGGGGTTAAATTACAATTATCCCCACCTTATGGATGAGAGAAACTGAGTCTAAGAAAGGTGCTGCAACTTGCCAATATGTAACAAAGCCAGGATGACAGCCCAGATCCATGTGGTTCCGCCATACTAGGGGTGGCAAAATGGTGGCCCATCGTTCATAAGACATTCTTTAAAAATTCCGAATTTGTTGCTAACATTTTTTTTTATATATTGGAGTATAGTTGATTAACAATGTTGTTAGTTTCAGGTGTACAGCAAAGTGATTCTGCTATACGCATACAAGTATCTATTCTTTTTCAAATTCTTTTCCCCTTTAGGTTATTACAGAATATTGAGAAGAGTTCCCTGTGCTATTTTTGTTAACATTTAAAATCAGGGAACTAGACATCGAAATCAAGATTTCCAGCTTCTCGGGAATTCCCTGGTGGTCCAGTGGTTAAGACTCCGCACTTTCACTGCCAAGGGCCTGGGTTTGATCCCTGATCAGGGAACTAAGATTCCACAAGCCACACAGCGCAGCCAAAAAAAAAAAACCCTAACCTGGCAACACTGGGCCAGCATTCTGGTATGACCATACTCATCTGGAGCTGGGGGGCAGGGCAGAGGCTGCCCGCTCTAGTGCCCACCCATTGGGCCTCCAATGACATTCGAGTTTATGACTCCTGTGAATGTACCTGATGGCAAGGGTATGGCCTCAAATCATTTCCACTCCTCAGTACACAGCAGATGCTCATAAGACTTCTTTTAATATTATTATTCATTGGCAATTTTCCATATGATATTTATCCTATTAAAGACTTCCTCACTGGATCAGGCCAAGTTCCTGGATGATGCAGAAACTGGCCTGCAAGCAGCCCACAGGGCACTGTGCAAAGGCCTCTAGGAAGCCACACACTCCCACTGTATCTTGTGGTAAAAAAATACCTCCTGTGGGCTTCCCTGGTGGCGCAGTGGTTGAGAGTCCGCCTGCCGATGCAGGGGACATGGGTTCGTGCCCCCGTCCGGGAGGATCCCACATGCCGCGGAGCGGCTGGGCCCGTGAGCCATGGCCGCTGAGCCTGCGCGTCCGGAGCCTGTGCTCCGCAACGGGAGAGGCCACAACAGTGAGAGGCCCGCGTACTGCGAAAAAAAAAAAAAAACTCCTGTTCCCTCCTGACCTCACAGGCCTGTGGGGAGAGTCAAATAAGACAAAGACATGACAGTGCTTTTAAGAGAACCTCAAATGTTTGACTTTATTGTTCTCTTCATTACCTGCAGTAGGCCCCTCATCTCCAAACCCCTTACAAAACATAATCGTAACTCATGAGGGGCTGGCCAAGGAGGACAGGGCACAGCCAGCTACCATATGATGTGCCCTCACTCTGTGCCTGAAACTTTACTGTTTCACACCCGTTATCTCTTTCAGCCCTCAGGACAATACTGCTGTTGTCCCCACTTCACAGCCCAGGACACTGCGGATGGAAGAGGATACAGTGTCAGGCAGTCTGACCGCCCAAATGGGTTTCCTGAACCTCCACGTTAGAAGAGGGAAAAACAGTACACCGCTGCAGCAGCTAACGGTGTACTCTGATGGTGCAGGGCGTGGAATCGCTTTAGCAAGCCCTCGAAAAGGCGTTTGGGGTTGTTTGGCTCCTCTGGGCAATTTAGTGGGCTCGACGCCCTGCGGGAAAACGGGGTTCCCTGACAATGGTTCCCCAAAGGGAACGGGTACTGCGTGGCACAGACGCGAGAAGAGAGGGCGGGAGCTCGGCCATTAAGTCACGGTGTGGCTTCAGCAACCCTCTCCGCGCGGTCTCGCTGTCCCCATCTATGACCTGAAGTGTGCGCGGTGCGGGAACCTGGGGGCGCCGGCTGGGAGGGGGGTGGGCCGCACCTGGATGTCCTCGATCATGTCGGGGGTGAAGAGCTCGCGATTCAGCAGAGCGTCCCAGAGCGCGGCCACCTGCAGCTCGCCGACCAGCCGCACCCGGCACCGCCGCAGGACCCACCGGTCAGCCTCGTCCATGTCGGGCAGACGTCAGAGACCCCGGCCGCCTCTGACCGCTTCCGGGTTTCGGCCGCCGAGCCCCGCCCTCTCCCCAGGACCTGCCCCGGGACCTGCCACCGCGTTCCGCCCCGCCCCCATCTCCCCACGCCCCTGGGTCCCGCCCCCAGGCCCCGCCCCCGAAGCCCACCCCCGCGTTACTGCACCGCCCCCAAGCCCCGCCACCTCACTACCTCTAGCCCATAGGCTCCGCCCCGCGCCCTGCCACGCCCGCAGGGCGCGACCCGCCCCCAGGGCACACCCGCGCAGCTCCGTCAAGGGCCCCTGCCGGAATTCATTACCACTTCGCTTTCGCAGAGACGCGGAGTGGGTTACTCGTCTAGTAAGAGAGACTGTCATGCCTGGAGCCTTGGTCTGTCCCGCCCCATTCGACCCCGTCCTGGGCATGATTCCCCTCTAGAGCCCCCTGCCCTGCCCCCAATGAAACCATAAGTCTCCGCCTTGTTCCCAGATATCCTGGTTTACTTTGCCAAACTTGTGTCATTCAACCAAGCCCACCTTATAGGTCTCCCATTCCCCTCTTCCCTCCTTCCCACCCTAGCACCTCCCACAAAGAAAAAAAAACGGGCAGAAATCTTGTCCTCTGAACAATCAGTTTGTACGGCTCATTTCCGCATTTCAAAAATTGCTCCTATGTCAACTATATTTCAATTAAAAAAAACATTGTGCTAGCCACTTTACATTGTATTACCTCATTTCTCCCTGACTACAATCATACCAGGGTGATAGTCTTTTCCTCCATTTCCCAGTTGTGGACGCTGGGGCTATAGGAAGTGGAGTCACTGTTCAAGATCACAGGGGTAGTAAGTGGCAGAGGCGGGTAGGATTTAAACCCGAGTCCAACTCAAGGTCCGCACACAACTGGGAATCCACTTTAGAATGTATTCTCCTTATGGGGAGGGGGAAGGGTAAGCTGTGACAAAGCGAAAGAGAGGCATGGACATATATACACTACCAAACGTAGGGTAGATAGATAGTGGGAAGCAGTCGCAGAGCACAGGGAGATCAGCTCGGTGCTTTGTGACCGCCTGGAGGGGTGGGAAGGGGAGGGTGGGAGGGAGGGAGATGCATGAGGGAAGGGATGTGGGAACAGATGTATATGTATGACTGATTCACTTTGTTATAAAGCAGAAACTAATAAAAAAAATTAAAAAAAAAAGAATGTATTCTCTTGAGCAGTGAAACCTCAGCCCCATTCATTCATTTATTCCCAAATATTTATTGAGATCCTATCTGTGCCAAGGTCTGTAGAGGCACCAAGAATATAGAGACGAACAAAACAGACTTTAAAAGGCCTGCTTTTATTTATTTATTTTAGGCTGTGTCGGGTCTTCGTTGCTGCACGCGGGCTTTCTCTAGTTGCAGCAAGCAGGGGCTACTCTTTGTTGCAGTGCGCAGACTTCTCTTGTTGCGGAGCACAGGCTCTAGGCGTGCGGGCTCTAGGGCTCATGGGCTTCAGCAGTTGTAGCGCGTGGGCTCAGTAGTTGTGGCTCACGGGCTCTAGCGCGCAGACTCAGTAGTTGTGGCGCATGGACTTAGTTCTTCCGCGTCGTGTGGGATCTTCCCACACCAGGGATCAAACCTGTGTCCCCTGCATTGGCAGGTGGATTCTTAACCACTGCGCCACCAGGGAAGTCCAAAAAGCCCTGCTTTTAGGTGCTTACATTCCAGTGGGAGGAGACAGATTATAAACAATATAAATAAATAAAAGATACAGTATGTTAGATAGTGATAAATGCAAAGGAGATAAAGACTAAATAAGCAGAGCAGGAGGACATGAAATCTCTTTCTTTATATCCCCAAGGAACCTATGTCATTGGCTCAATGAAAGTTTACCTCACTCACTTGTTCCTCTCCTCCACCGCCCCCACCAGCATCACCATACACATATCCGTTTCCTGTGCCTAGGACAGGACCTGGTACATTCTAGAATGGAGATCGCTTTTGGGTATATAGGATTAGGAGTCCTGGATTCTAAGCCTTGGGCAAGTCCCTGCCCGTCTCTGGGTCTCAATCTCCCCCATCAGTATACGGTGGAGTTGGACTAGGAACGATCCCTAAGGTCCCTTCCAACTCTGACGCTCTAGGATTCTATGAATAGGGTTAAAGAGAATATAGGGACCAGCGACTGCTTCCCCACCCCAGCAACTGTTGCTAGACAAGGGCCATCTCCTGGTAGAAGTGGAAACTCCTCGCTGGATAGGGGAGGTGTTTTGGCATCCCATCATGCATCGCGACTTCGCCTCGCTAGGAGGTACGTTTTAGCCTCTTTGGTCGCCACCATCCTTTTGGATCCAGCCGGAGCGCGAGCCTCGTTCCTATGACAACCGCGCCTGGTCCACGCGCAGACGGCGGGTGGCAAGGGTCAAAACAGATTCTCAAAGTTGAAGCCCTAGAACTGTTCAGTCCGCGCCTTTGGTGCGCCGGGCCTTTAAGTATCACGTGACTGCCCTCCGGCTCGTCCCTCCTCTTTCCTCTCCCCAGGCCCCGGCGAGCCCTGGTGTCGACCGGAGCCTCTCGGCCCCGCAGAGTAACTGGAGCACGGACGTTGCAGCCGGTTAGGACGGTGCCCTTTCCAGGTAACTACTTCCCGGCGTGACGCGCGGAGCCGCAGGCGCGGCGGGGCCGGGCGGGCTCAGGGATCTCCCTTCAGTTCCTCCTCATTCCCGGTCCCCGCTGGGCCCGGGGGGAACCCGGAGCCGATAGGGCCTGGCCCAGGGTTCCCGGGGGCGGCGAGGGATGCGGCTGTCTCCTGGAGGGTTGCGACCTCCGGCGGGAGCTCGAGGCGGGGCTCAGAGCTAACCATGTCTCTGGGACCGGCTGCCTGGTCCGGGGTATACTGCCCGAGGGCGATAGCCTACCTGTTGGGCAGGTTGTTTCCTGCCTTGAGGCCGGCACCGTCGAGCTGTCAGCAAAAGAACACAGCCCCCCGGCACTTGCGCCCTCTAAGTGGAGGCGACTGACACAGTTGAATAAGGCACTGGTTGCACTGCATGGTAGAAAAAATAATGGCAGTAAATACCGCTTATTGGCTGCTGACCCCGTAGTCAGTAAATCCTTTACAGACGTTTAACTCCCATTTTGATCCTTTCAAGGTGGTATTATTTACCCCCATTTTATGAAGGAGGACATGAGGCTTAGCAAGTTTTAAGTAATTTGTCCAAGGGCATAAAGTGGTAGAGGATAGATCCCAATGTTAGTCTGATTCCAGAGTCCATGTGCTTAATTAGTAGCTACATCACCTTCTCAATTTTTAGCGTGCTGTATGTGTTTTGTAAGAGAAGAGGTTATAGATTGCCTTTACAGAAAAAGAAACTGGTTTGTTTTCGGATTTTATTCAGCATGCTTGCAGTCCTAAACTGTGGCCATCAGATTAGTCAGTTTCTTGAGGATTTAGACTCCCACTTGTCAAAATCCACAATGTTACAGCTTTGCCTCCCTTAAGTAAGATGTCATATTAGATACTTGATCCTTAAAATTTTAGTGATTTGTGAGAAACCAAGATATGGCCCTTGAAAAATCATTGTGTGATATCACAAAGAGCATACTCCTGGAGTGTAAATGTCCCTGCAGTACAGCACTACCTTGTTCATTTACCAGCCAGGATTACTTCCAAAATCCACAGTGAATTCAGTCACTACACTCACCAGAGTTGGAGCTTTAACATTTGAAGACCATGCCCGGTCTACGATCTTTGCCATTAATCCCCCTTCACGTGGCAAACTAAAATTTTTCTCACCACTTTTTTTCATCTGAGGCCTCCATTTGTAATGACAGTATTGCTAGTGATTAAAGAACAGCTTCTTATTTTCTTGTCTGAACGGGCGTGGTGAGAAAGAATAGAATTGGGGCACACAAAGTTGTAACTGCAGTTTTTGTAGAGTATTTCACTTTCATTCTTATACTTATTTAACTCCCAAGAACATCACAACGATCTCATTTTGTAGTTTTGCACATGGTAAATCTTAAGATGTCATGAATGTGTTTAGCATGTGCTCAGTGAGGTATTCTCTAACACATATTTTAAGTTTAAACTATTATTGTCAGAATAAGTGAAATAGTGTATTTGAGATGTAGTTGCCTTGATTTCCCTGTGTATGTTTTCCCACGTTTGCTTATTATTTCTTCTTCTCATTCGTTTTCAGTCATTTCTGAAGCTTTTCTAATACAAGGATTTTTGAAGAGTTGCTATTCTTATTGCTCATCTCTTCATCTATAATCGTTCTTATTTGTGATATTCAAAAACAGTAGGAAGATTGTTCATTTAAGAAGATGTGGTCAAACAGCTTGGCACTTTTCCTGCAAAATATCTTTTGTTTTGTTTTTCATCTGTATATCTTATACCTTTACCTAGAAAGCAAGACTCTCCAGATTTCTACCACTAAAACGTACTGCCTCTTCAATCATTTCAGCTCTGGAAAGGAAGAGAAATGGAAGTGAAAAAGTTGAGCATTTCCTGGCAGTTCTTGATAGTTCTGGTTCTGATCCTGCAAATTCTGTCTGCGTTGGATTTTGACCCATACAGAGTCCTAGGGGTCAGCCGAACAGCCAGTCAGGCTGATATTAAAAAGGCTTATAAGAAGCTCGCCCGGGAATGGTAGGTGAAACAAAGAAATAGCAGTTTAAAATAAGCTAAGCAGTTTTAGCAGGAGAATGAAGCCTAAATTATGGTTAGCTTTTATTTGTCTCTGTTTCTGTGTTCATTAAATATATAATACATATTTGTCTAACGTATTTTATGTGGGAGGACTTGTATTCGTATGATTCTAGAATTTTTAGTGATGAGATCCAAAGCCTCTGTTACTATGAAACCCCCTGTTAGGAATTCTTTGGCTTAAAGAATTGCCTTGATACTGTTCACTTATTTAATGTTAAAGTAAGTAGGAGGAAACTTTAATAAATATATATTTTAATATATATTATATAAATTATATATATATATATAACATATGTAGTTAAGAGTGGATAAGCTGTCCTTCCCGTGATTCATAAAGTAACTCTTTTTTTTTTTGTGATACGCGGGCCTCTCACTGTTGTGGCCTCTCCCGTTGTGGAGCACAGGCTCCGGACGTGCAGGCCCAGTGGCCATTGGCTCACGGGCCCAGCCGCTCCGCGGCATGTGGGATCTTCCCAGACCGGGGCACGAACCCGTGTCCCCTGCATCGGCAGGCGGACTCTCAACCACTGCACCACCAGGGAAGCCCCATAAAGTAACTCTTTACAATGCCATTGCTAAAGGGAACACTATCCAGTCCTATTGTCTAGGTTATTAATTTTTAAGCTTTCAAAAAAATTTTATAGTAAGAGCTTTTCGCCCTCAATTTAGTAAGAATATTCAGGAACTGAGTAAATTACTTTAAAAAATTATCACATAGAAAAATCTTAATTTTACCTGTAGGCATTGTATATGCTAGGGAATAAGCAAGTGTTTGTGATTTAGCAGGATAGCAATAAATTTAAACCTTATCTTGGACAAACATCATCTGTTTCTTCCACCAGTGCCTTGGACACGACACAGTAGAAGCGCTAGATTATATAGCTGGAGGGGATCAGCAGGAGGAGGAAGGGATGGTGAGGACACAGGCGGCTAAAGCTGGGTGGACCAACCAGAAGTAAGGAAAGGAGGTTTGGGATGGGAGCCATCATCGAGTACCTACTGCATGCTAGGCTTCAAGTTCTATGCTGTTTATCTCATTTAAACCTTATAATTACCCTTTGAAGGCAGATATTGCTGTCCCTGTTTTTCGGGTGAGGAACTAGGCTCACAGTTGGTGAGTCTGTATTACCTGTGGGTTCCATAGGTTGGCCTTCTGCATCTGTACCAGCAGGTAGTTTATTGCTGTTTTCTTTTTTTTTTTTTTTTTTTTTGCGGTACGCGGGCCTCCCACTGCTGTGGCCTCTCCCGTTGCGGAGCACAGACTCCAGACGCGCAGGCTCAGTGGCCATGGCTCACGGGCCCAGCCACTCCGCGGCATGTGGGATCTTCCCGGACCGGGGCACGAACCCATGTCCCCTGCATCGGCAGGCGGACTCTCAACCACTGCGCCACCAGGGAAGCCCTGCTGTTTTCTTTTTTAATCACTTACCCATCTGGGCAGAAGCGAGAGTGAGTGGGTTAGTGTCTGGGTGGGTAGGAAGTTACGCAGGAGCAAAGCTGCCACGTGCAGATGACACCGCAGGCTGTGCATGACTCTTCCTGACACCATTTTTCTTCAGTGAGAGATGCATCTGAGTATTCAGTTGGTTGCAGTAAAGGTGAAAGATAGTTTAAAATATACTTTTGAATGTTTTGAATATGTAACTATCTTAGACCATATTCATATCATGAGGAACCCAGAATTGGATACGAAAAACACAATCTCTGATTATGCATGGCCTCTTTCCAGGGACTCTGCAGCAAAGTTGCTTTCTTTTCTACATCATTTCAGACTCTTGCTTCTTTGTATTTAAAGCAAAATACATAAATCTGCAATTCATAAGGTAACAACATTCTTTTAGACACAGTGTGGCCTTTGAATTACTTCACAAGGTAGCAATATTCTTTTGGACAGGATATGGCCTTTGACAAAATTTGAAAGCAGAAATGATAGCTTGGTTATGTGGGATCTATTAAAATGTACAGCTTTGACTTTTCTATCTTCCAGAGCTCAAAAGGGTGTTATGATATTAATTAAATAAATCATGTGCTTCTCCTCCTTAATTAGAGTCTCTCTAGGCATAATATATCACCATAGAAATAAACTATGATCCAATGAAAGTCTAAAATTTTACTTTACCTTTGTATTTTCACTGTACTATTATTTTCTGCTGTTTTGGCTATGGCAGCATTTTATCAATGAAACAGTTTGTTTCATTTCATAATGGTTTCATGTACGGTTGGCCCTTGAACAACATGGGTTTGGACTGTGCAGTTCAGTTGAGCCCCATGTTGTTCACGGGTCAGCTGTACACTGACAATAGCAGTTTCCCAGTTTGACTTTTCAGAATGAGCTATCACAGTGGGGAATGGTTAATTATTGAATCGGATTTGTAACCTTCCTCTGCTGTTTCACCACTTAATAGTATTTCTTACGTTGCTCAAGAGCTTTCCCTTTGCTTGGTGAAACCTCTTTTTTTTTTTTTCTTTGAGAGTTTTATTTGGCAAGAATTTTTAGGACTTCGAGCCCGAGAGGCAGCATCTCAAGTAATCCTGGGAGAACCGCTCCGAGGAGGTGACGGGGGGAGCTAGGATACATGCAAAGGGCAGGTAGTCCAGAAACCGTATCCAACTACTTTTTCTCTCAGAAAACTGTTTCTCTCCCAATAATTAAGTTTTATTATAGGTACTTTTCTTTTGTCATCCACACCGGCAGAATAACTCCTCCCACCCCAAGACAAAGGCATCATAAAATTTGATCTGAAGCAAATGGGTATAATGTAGTCATTCACCTCAACAGTAATTGATTTGTCTGATACTTTCCTATATTACTTTTTCTACCTTCGTTTTTTTCCCCTTAAAGGTAGCGCTAGACAGCCAGTAGATACCAAGTACAGTGTTTTCTTCACTTTGAAATATAAAGGGTGTGTATGATACTGTGGTCTGTGAAATGTTTCACGGACACTGGGTGGTACTTTCCTAGAGCTGAATTTATCCTTTTCTAAATGCTTTCAACTTTGTGGTATCTTCCTATAATAAGGAAAATATTCCTTCTAAGCTAAAACCGTCTTACAGTATAATCCTCCTTGTTCTTGGGCCTTGGTTTCCTCTGTTTCAGGATCTGTGGTTTTAACCCAGCTCTCAATAGTCTGTCTTTGGTTCAGCCTCCTTAAAAGCTCCTTCCTACCCTTCCCTTCTCCCCCTACAGAGTTCTGTATGTTAAATCTTCATTTGTGCAATTGCATAATTTTTATCTTCTCAGCCTTTGGCCTAAGTTTGAACATTGAAAGCACTTTTTTTTTTTCCAGTCATCTAGAAACATACTTTGGAACCACCATCTTGTTTCCTTAAGTCATTATTTTCATTGACATCTAGCTGAGATTTTTTTTCCCTACTAATATTTGTAACATCTACGAAACGTAAGGTAGATAGATAGTGGGAAGCAGCCGCAGAACACAGGGAGATCAGCTCGGTGCTTTGTGACCGCCTGGAGGGGTGGGATGGGGAGGGTGGGAGGGAGGGAGATGCATGAGGGAAGGGATGTGGGAACAGATATATATGTATGACTGATTCACTTTGTTATAAAGCAGAAACTAATAAAAAAATTTAAAAAAATTAAAAAAATAAAAAAAAAATAATATTTGTAACAGGATTAAATATTTAAGGGAGGAATGATGTCTAAATTCAACAGCCAATAATTTGAAGGTTTTTTATTTTTAGAGAAGTCAGAATATTGGTATAATTCATTCAGACATGTTCCTGCTAGAATAAGTTGGTCAAGTTGTAAATTTTTTTTATTCCGATGTACTTGGTGCTGTTTTTAGTGGCCATTTGCTTCCCAGTGGATTGTTTCTTTCCAGAACCTTTGCTAGAGGAAATGTACTAGAAGTTAGCAGGAGTGATTACAAAAAAATAAGCTCTGTAATAGAATCTCTTAATGAAATGAACATTGAAAAATCAGTTGGTATAAAACACTGATTTAGGTTTTAAGCGGTTCTAAGGAAATAAAACCCAGCCCCTACTTTCCAAAACTTTAGAATCCCCAAAGCTGAAATTGGTACCAATACAAGAAGATTACAGAATAATATATGGCAGCAAGATGGATACAGTTAATTGCCAGCTGTGTATAATAGCAAATATTAGTTCTAATATTAGTTGAAATCACTTTGTATAAACTAGATTTTTCTCACATTTTAAAACATGTGGCCTTGTAATTATTATCCATTTGTAAGTAGGCAGTCAGGCAGATGGGATAACCAGGGGAAGAGTGAAAACTAAAATGTTCTAATTTGAACATCAGCAGCAAGATACCATTTGGAACATGGTCGTTACTCAACAAATTCATGGAATATCCTAAAAACTGTTTGCTTTGTCTACCTGAGTTGTCAGAAGAAATACCTACATTGATATCATTCTAACATTGGGATGAAATGCTGCCATCCTGGGAAAAGAAGTTGGTTCTTACGGATAAGTGACTTTAACCTTGAGCTCCAGCCGTGTTTGGGAGCAGTGTAAACACAGATACATATCCCACCCTTCCTCAGTGGGAGCCTGGAGCGCTATCTGGTGCTTTGAAAATGTGCCCAGCTGAAGCGCTTTGGGAAGAAATTGCCTGTTTCACAGTTTATTTACTATAGTCACGTGAAGCAACTAATTGCTCCTCCCATCTTTAAGAAACTGTCCTAACAAAATGCCCTTCCATTTGCCTCTGTGTATACAAAGATGTTAATTGACCATGTATAGAACATTAAATCCAGCCTCACTGCCTGCCCGTTTGTGTTTCAGGCATCCTGACAAAAACAAAGATCCTGGAGCAGAAGACAAGTTCATTCAAATTAGCAAGGCTTACGAGGTATCGTGTCAAACTTTGTGATATATCTTTTAGCTCTTATAAAATATATCTTAGGTGATCAGTTTTGTAAAGTCCTCTCGGAGAGGGCATGTTCCCCATGCCCTTGACCCCGTGTCTAGGTGATGGTAGAGACAACATATTTGGCCACATCCAATATGTTGAAACTAGTACCTGAACACTCAGCTCTTAGAAAAAGTGGCCTATTTTAAAGGCTTTAATTGGAATTTTAGGGTCACCCTGAATGTATGTCTCTATTTCCTTATATTACATGCTCACTTTGGCAGCATATATACTAGAAACTTATATTAAAGAATCACAGAACAATTTGCCTATATTTATTAAAGTGAGTTAAGGTTACAAATACCTTTAAACACAAGGTTTTTAACAGTTTTCCAACATAGCAGGTTAAGTAAGTTGGTCTGGAATATGCAAGAAAGATAAGTCCATGGCTTCCTGATTTGTGTAGGGTAATGTTCTTCCGCAGACAGTGCTTAGCTTATAGAATGATGCTTCATCCTAAAACAGGTTCTTGAATTTTAGACTTCAAAGTTACTTCTAAGTAAAACAAAGTCAGCTAACATACAGTCACAGAATTCAGTCCTGTGGCTATTTTTTGGTGTTCACAGCTTTCCATACCTTCGTTTGAATTACTCCAACCTAGATGGTATGACTGAGTCAACGTTCTCGAAGTTGAGCCCTAGCGATCAAAGTTATGTTAAGTTTTCTTTGCTTTATTGACGTGTTTAGTAGTGTGATAGCTCAGAATCTTTAAAGCCAAGATGATCATGAGTAGCGACACAACTGAAGTATTTTGTTTCTGAAATACTTAATTTTTTAAGAGAAGTGTTTCATGGTATATTGAGTGATTGCATTTAAAACATCTACTTGTGTTGTATCTTTACATTTATCTTTTTCCTATGTCTTCCAAGCTGCTTACAGGAAAGTCCTTTAGATGATCTCTTTTTTTTCCTTCGTTTCCCGGATTTCTTATTTTTTTTTTCTCTTTCTTTATAGATTCTTTCCAACGAAGAAAAGAGATCACATTATGACCACTATGGAGATGCCGGGGAGAACCAGGGCCACCAGAAGCAGCAGCGAGAGTATCGCTTCCGCCATTTCCATGAGAATTTTTATTTTGATGAACCATTTTTTCACTTCCCTTTTAATTCTGAACGGCGAGACTCAATTGATGAAAAGTATTTATTGCACTTTTCACATTATGTGAACGAAGTGGTTCCAGATAGCTTCAAGAAACCCTACCTCATTAAGATCACCTCAGATTGGTGCTTTAGCTGTATCCATATTGAGCCTGTTTGGAAGGAAGTAGTTCAAGAACTGGAAGGGTTGGGTAAGATCATTTTATTCCTTGGAAGATGTTGGTATAGGAGAAGGTGACTTTGACATCTCTTGAATTTTATGGGATATTTGGGCGAAGGAACAGTTAATGTGACTTCTCTTCACAAATTCATGGTGACTGGTGTTTTCCGGGGACACATTTTCAGAGAGGGGAAATGTGTAAGCCACTTTCATCCTGCATTACTAACTTGAAGCTTTATCTATATAGTCTCCTAACATCTAGCTGAGGGCCTAATATAGAGGAAAAACTTAAAAATTATTGGTTGAACAAAGCAGCCCTCGAGCACCAGTTTTAATGCTGGTGGGATCTGCAGGTTATCCTTATGGTGTTTGTGATTTCACTCTGTGTATTAATTTGCTAGGGTGGCCATAACAAAATACCACAGACAGGGTGGCTTAAACAGCAGAAATTTATTTTCTCATAGTTCTCAAGGTTAGAAGTCCAAGATCAAGGTGTTGACAGGTTTGGTTTCTTGTGAAGCTTCTCTTCTTGGCTTGCAGACGGCCACCTTCTCCCTGTGTGTTCACATGGTCGTCTCTATGTATGTGTCTGGGTCTGCTGTATCACACTCTTTCTGTGACCCTAACAACCCCATTTTAACTTAATTACCTCTTTAAAGGCCCTATCTCCAAATATAATCTGAAGTACTAGGGATTAGAGCTTCAACCTATGCATTTTGGGGGCATACAATTCAACCTATAACCCATAGTATTCTAATGGTCATAGGTTACCACCCTCAATCACAGATTAGCCTTTCCTTTGTTCATAGGCACCACTTAGCGCCAGGAAAATTTTAGTGATCCAGGAAGGATATTTATTTTAATGACTTCTAAAAGTTGGAATTACTGAATTAAATGTGTGTGCGTGTGTATGTATGTGTTTTATAGGCATTAGCAGACCTATTGAGTAACTAAAAAGGGACAAACTCAACCATGGGGGCTGAGGGGCCTGGATTTCTCTGGAGAGCGTGCACCACTGAAAGCCATCGGTTCATTTATTCTAAAACAGAAATTTCAACCTGTTGTCCAGAAGCACTCAGGTACTCAGATTTGCCAGAATGCTTTCCTAAGACTGAATCAAGTTCTTGCAAGACAAGGGAGTAAGTTTAGCTCATTGTCTCACGTGTGGCAGGCGGTCAGCAGATGCTTTCTGTGGCGCCTGATGAACGAATGAGAGGCCGAGGTCAGGCGGAAGCCGCCGGATCGGACAGCTTCTTCATCACACAGCACAGCTGCACTTTGTGCCATGCCAGGTGGTGTGCTGAAAATCATTTAACCTCTTCAGTCTAGGAGCTGACATTAAAACCCCAGAGCAGAACGTAAACATTGTCCCAGTGCATAATTTAGAACAGTAATGCATTTACACCAAGGTCAGATCAGAGCCAACAGGCAAGCATACATGACGTGAGGCAACATAGCACAGTGGTCAGCTGTTATGAACACATGCCTTGGAGTCAGATAGACCAGTTTTCAGATCTCAGCTGTATCATTTACTACTTTATGTCCTTGGACAAATTACTTAGCCTGAGTTTCTTCAGCTCTAAAATGGGCTTATAATGTCAAACCAACAGGATTGTTACGAATATTAAATGAGAAAAAATGTGTTTTAAGTGCCTGATATATACAAAGTACTTAATAAATGAACCTTAGAGAATTTCTGGTTAACGGGGTTTTCTGGTTTACCAAACTAAAATTTTTGAAAGCACCTATTTTGTAAATTCCTTTTAAAAATCTTTCTCAAATGTTAGTTTTCTTCAGCTCATAGACTGTCAAGCACTGACTTTTGCCTTGTTTTTAGCTAAAGATGATTAGATGATTAGAAGCCGGCTGGACAGGAAATGGAGGAGTAACATTCAGGCAAGAGGGAACAGTGCAGGCCGGGCAGCAAAGAGCATCCTCAGAAGAGCCAGCAGCAAGGTGTGACTTGAGTGCAGGTGAGAGTGGAGGAAGCAGGCAGAGCATGCTGGGAGCCAGGTGATAAGGATCCTTAAAGTCCTGACTAAGGAAGCTGGACTTTATTGTATAGTATGTAGTAAAGCCAAGAGTGATCTAATCAGGTCTGTGCTTTAGAAAGCTAACTCTTCAGGCTGCGTGAAGGACAAATTAAAGAAGGTGAGAATAGAGACAGGGCGGTTACCTCTCCTGGCAAGACAGCAACCATTGGCCTGAGCTTGGGCAGTAGGAACAGAGGGGACAAGTGTCGGATATTTCAGGGGTAGGATCATGAAGGGACCTGGCACCTGAGGACCATTTAAATGTAAGAAATGAGGAAAAGAGGGAGTCGAGATTGACTCTGCGTTCTGACCTGAGCAACTGGATGGGCAGGAAATACAGAGAAGAGTTGAACTGGGGAGAAGTGATTCTAAGTAATGACTGTGGTTTGGACATGCCAAGTGCAATGACATGACAATAATAATATAAGCATAATAATAATAGCTTATATTTATTGACAGTTTACCGTATGCCAAGCACTAGTGTGAGTATCAACTCATAAGCAGCTCCTTGAGGCAGGTGCTGCTCTCTTCCCGCCTTTATAGAGACTTGGCACATATTGGTACCTTGTCCAAGGTCCCACAGTTGGTATTTGGCAGAGCTGGGATTCAAACCCAGGGAGTCTGGCTCTCTAATCCCCGTGGAGAACACGATGCCCTGCTGCCTTTCAGGGTCCTTAAATCTGTGGTGATTGAAGGTCTTGCCATCCTTTGGGGTTGTTGTGCTGCATGATCCTAATAAGTCAGGACTCCAAATGACAAGGGTGGAAGAAGATGGATTTAGATCCATAGAAGCAATGTTTATAGGAATTTAGTCTGTTCCCCCACCTCACCCCCCAAGTCTCCTAGAAAGCAGGTTTTGACTAAATGTATTAAATTAGTTTGGTTTTCCTCTTTGGAACATTTGGATTTGTTGAAGATTCCTGACAGTCAAGTTCCACTTGGAATGTTAGATGACACTGAGATGAGATATCCATGTATCCATGTATCCATGGCCAGTATCCATGGCCGCTCCCTGTCCGAGCAAGGCAACATTATCCTTTAAGACAGTTACTGCAGAAAATGTTTCCATTCTGAGTTGACGGAAAGAGCGGACAATCTTCAAGATTAGCTGGATGGTCTGGGGAAGCCTGGATATTATCTCAGAATAACATAAAATGCTGACTTGCAGTAAATGAAGGAAATGGAACAGTTCCACCCAGAGAAGAAATGTTGTAGCTATTTAGATGGAATCTACGGTCTTGCAGTTTGGGTAATAACTAGTGTGCAAAAGCATCCAGCATTTATAGAAAACCATGCTGTGGAGGAGGGTCCAGAAATAGCACTGCCCCTGGCCTTGAGGAGCTTACTGTTAATTGAAGAGAAAATAGGTACCCGGAAAATTCACACCAACCTCCCATTCGCAAGTACAGAATAATATAGTACTACAGGAATAAGTAGAAGATGATAAGGAATTCATTGCATGTTCTCATTTAAAACTTTTTTCTTGGGAGTTCCCTGGCGGTCCAGTGGTTAGGACTCAGTGCTTTCACTCCCATGGCCTGGGTTCAATGTCTGGTCTGGGAACTAAGATCCCGCAAGCTGCGTGGCATGGCCAAAAAAAAAAAAAGAACTTTTTTCTTAATGGACCAAGTACTATATTAAACACTAAAGTAAATATTATAACTTTTTTTAGCATTTTACTTATTTTTCATTGTGCTAAATGCTTTGTATGGATTGTCTTTATCCCCAAAGTAATCCAACGAGGGAGAGACTATTATTATCCCTATTTTACAGATGAGGAAACTGAGGCCCAGGAAGGTTAAGGAACAACTGAGGTCACACTGTTTATAAGCAGCAGTGTTGGGGTGTGGACCCAGAAGTCTGACTCCAGAGTTCAGTCTTAACCACTGTGCTGCACTGCTCAGAAATAAGTAAAACCTGGTCCTCGCACCCAGGAAACTCAACTAAGAGACACACCTGAATCATCACAGCACGCTCAGTGCTCGCTGGGAGCTGCAGACAGTCTCCAGGGCGTCAGGGAGGTTGCATGTCTTGAAATCAGATATCATTTTAGGGAAACCCAATTTGGATGATCATGTAGTGTTTATCCACCACGACTTCTTATTTTAAAAGAAAGAATAATTCCTCTCTTTCAAGGAATTATTCCTAAAAATAGCTAAGTGTATAACAACTTCATACTGTGTAGGAAAACGGTCTGCCTAGATACTGGTTAAAGTATTTTTTTTTTCCTCCTGAAGCTCCGTGTTCTTGATTTTTGTTGTTTCACATCATTTTGCCTCTTAGTAGTTTGGTTATTAACAGGTTTGTATTTAGCCAGATTTGACAGTGCCATGTTCTTTCAGTTGGCTCTGTACCGTCCCTTAAGGCGTATGGAAAAGGTGAAAGAAAGATGAGTATGTGTATGCGACAGAGGGGAAAATGAAAGAATTTCCCTAAAAGGCGTGATACACGTTTAGGATTGCATAATGAAAGCAAATATAATTTGACACCTCAAAAGAGAGATCTTTAGTACTTTACAGAAAGAACATCCTCTTACAAACTCAAAAATAGGAGAAGATATTGTATTTTTAATTCCCCAGGATCTGCAAATTAGCCCAAAACATTGATCCGTAGAAAAATCAAATGTTTCTGCAAACGGTAACACACTTTGCCTTTCTTTTAAATTTGCTACTCAAGTTCGTGTGGTTGCTGGTGTGTCCTTGTTATCCAGCCAGGTTATGCTGAATCAGGATAAGAATAGGAGAACTGTACTTGCTGAGCTCACTTTATGAACCCGGAACTTTGGAGTGTAGAGAGTTTGAAGGCAGAGGAGGAGACGATAGAAATTGTGTTGTCCACTGTGACTCAGAGACCCTAAGTCACCACCAGTCATAGTGGTCATTTCCCAGCCTGAGTCTTAGGGAGAAAACAGTGCTGTCGACTTTTCTGACTCTTCCTTCCCAGCTTGGATGGAGGGAGAGGAAGGGATTAGTTAGGTCTGGACTTTAAGGAATTTCAGTATTCTTGTTATAATCTTAAGTATCTTTTCAAGAGGAAAAATACCACAAATTTAAACACCAAATGTGTATCATTCTTTATGCTATTCTAATTCGTGTGATAGTCAATCTATAGGAAAGAAGTAACATTCCTTCAGAGTTTAGAAATCGGATTATAATATTAAGAATCAAAGTCCTTTGTAGAAATGATCCAAGGAATAGCCTTTTATAGACTGAGAAATGTTTATGTTTGTTGAAGGTGATGTAGGTAATTCCAAGGACTCAATGGTGATTTTAAGTAAAATAAATGAAACCAATCACTTGTATTCTGTTTTAACTAGAAAAAAGCTATATTGATGGGAGCATAGGAGAGGTGGGGGGAGGATGACATAAAGAGTGAGAGTGTAACATTGTTTATCCCACTCCACACAAGGAAGGGAGAGAGTCTCATGGAGGTGAAAATTCCACTCACACAAGAGACAAGTCTCTAGATCAGACTTCACACGGTCTGGATGAAATAATACTTAATAATAAGAGTTGTAATTAATTAGGCGCCCACTATATTCCAGGCTCTGGGCTAGGCTCATTTTTATATTATGTCATTTAGTCCTCACAATAATTTATCTCCATTTTACAAATAAGGAAACGGAGGCTCAGAGAGGTTAAATGACTTGCCTAAGGTTGCACAGCTAATGGGTAGCAGAGCTGGAATTTGAATCTGGATCTGACTTTGAATACTTTATTCATTTACTTGTTTTTAAAAAACTGAGTGCCAGGAACTATTCTAGAGATTAAGGATACAGCAGTAAACAGAATAGCCCAAAACCCCTACGTTCATAGAGCTCCTATATTCTAGTGAAGAGAGACAAACAAACAAATAAAATATACAGCCCGCCAGATGGTGGTAGAGTGTGATAAAAAAGACCGGGTGCTAGGGAATGCCGGGGTGAGAGGCTTCAGTTTTAAATCAGGCAGATGAGGAAGGGCTCACTGAGCAGGTGGCCCTTAGGGGGCGAGAGAATGAGCTTCCGGAATATCTGAGGGAAGAGTGGGGAGGAACAGCAAGCGCAAAAGATCTCTTCAGTTTCCTTTGCTCTCCCAAGACTCCTGCATCCCTTGTCCCGATTCTGGGCCCACCAGCCACCATTCTAATTACTGATTCTAGTCCCAAAGTCTGGTAGAGGGCACCGCTGAATCATGCAATTACTGGAAAGGCATATTCCCCAGGATCAGTTAAATACGGTGGCTCTGGCCTATGCAGCAGTCCCTGGTAAGGTCATGGATGGTGGGTCCGTCTCTAAGAAATTTATCCCTCCAGCGTTCAGAACCGAGGGTGGAAGAGGGTACTGGAGACAGGAAGGAGCCAGGCTTTACAGTCGGCTGGGCCTGGGTTCAAATCTTGGTCCTACTGCACACTAACTGATGCCGGCTAGGTTGGCTCGGCCTCTCCAAGCACCAGCTTCCTCATCCATGAAAATGACAATACTTAACCACTCAGGGGGTTTGTGGGTGTGAAAAGTGATAACGGATATAAAGCTGTAGGCATGCTGCCTGTCTTAGAAAGGTCTCAAGACACGTTGATTCCCCCCTTGGACCTTTGCTGTGTGGCCACTTGACCTTGCTAGGTGACGTCTCTTCTCGCTTTACATGAGACTGCGTCTCTCAGGTATGTGCCTGCTATGTTCTTGTTCTTTCTCCTGCTCACACAATCTTAGGTGCACTTTCATTTACTGACATTGTTCTGTGGTTATTTTTAATGCCTCTAGTGTGATAGACTGATGTACTAGACTTGACTCTAGAACATCAAGTTGGGATTCTTTTTCTGCAATTTTATCACCTCTGCAAACTGGGATAAGTCAGTTCACCTCTCCGAGTCTCTTTATCTGTAAAATGAGGGGAGTGGACTATGTGATGTCTGAGGTGCCTCCTTTCCTGCCCTTGAGATACTCACAGTCAGATGGCCAGCAGATAGATTTGTTTAGCCTACTCAGCAATTTTAAAGTATTAAGTTTGCAGTCGCTGCCATTTACTCAGCAATTCCATTTGGGGGATTTATCAATTTATCAATTAAGAAGTTATCACACAGGTACACAAAGATGTGTATACAGAGATGTACAAGGATGTCTATCGAAACATGCCTTATAATAGTGAAAGCCAGAAGCCATTTCAATGTGCAGCAATAAAGAATGGGTTAAATAGATTGATAGTGCAGTTTCAGTGATGAGCTCCTACTGTGTGCCAAGCTCTGTTCTGGTGCTTGGGGTACATCAGAGAACTAAACAAAGACCCCTGCCTTCAAACGGCTTACATTCTAACAGGGGAAGACAGACAATAAAAAATCCACAGAATGAGGAGCTTGGGCGGGGTGTTAGAAGATGGTAAGTGCTATGGAAAAGGGAAAGTGAGAGGCTTGAAGGGGATCCTGAGTGTGGGGAGGGCAGTTTTAAATCTAGGAGTCGGGTCGTCCTCATTGAGAAGGACCTGCAGTTGGTGAAGGAGCCAGCTACACAGATGTCAGGAGATGCACCAGCCAGCACCGAGGCCCGAAGACAGGAACGAACGTGCCAGTGTGTTTAAAGAAGAACAGGGATGCTGGGGGCTAGAGCAAGTGAGCATGAGGAATGGGAGAGGAAGGGGGCCAGGGGGCCAGGGGCCAAATCACAGAGGTCTTGTCGGCCTTTGTGAAGATTGTGGTTTTATTCTGAGTTGAAATGGGGAGGCTTTGCCGGATTTGGGCAGAGGAGCGACATGATCCGTTGTTTATGTTTTAGAAGGAACAGTCTGGCTACCGTGTTGAGGACAGACAGTAGGGGGACAAGGAGAAACACGACACCATTGAGGAGGTTATTGCAGCAACTCGGGAGAGAGATAAAGATGCATAGGAGATGGGGTACAATGGAAGTGGAGAAAAACAGTTGGATTCCTGCTGTATTTTGAAGACAGGACCAATAGGACTTGCTGACGGATCGGATGGGGGGTGTGAGAGACGAGAGGGGTCAAAGGTCACTCTTAAGACTTTCGTCCTGAGTAACGTGAAGGAGGGAGCCGCCATCAATGGAAATGGTGAAAGCCAGGGTAGAACAGGTTTGAGGGAGGAGATCAGGAGTTTGTTTTTGAAAACTTTATACTTAGAGGTCTGTTAGACACCCAAGAGAAAAAGCATATTTACTGGTTATTAACATTTACTGAGTCTCCAGTGTTTAGCAGAGGAACTAGCCCTCCAAATATATTGGTTGAATGAAAGACAAGAAAAGTTATTCAAATACTAAGTGAAATAAGTGTCAGATGATCCCATTTTATTTTATTTATACCTGTGTGTATACATACACACACACACATATTTGCGTAAGAAAAGGCACAGATAGATACCAAAATATTAACAGTAGTTATGTGGGATATGACCAAGTGATTTTAACCTAATCTCTTTCTCTTTTTGAGAATCTGTACAAAATCTCTATAAAATAGTTTATGTACAAGGGAGACACGCTCTGAAAGGTGAGAAGACTATGATTCTAGCCCGTCGTTAGATTCTAGGTTTTTTCAACCACTGCAGAGTTGATGAACCCTTGAATTGTTTACAGGTGGTGTTCTTTATGAATAGGAATACTGTGGACAGATTGTTCTTTTCTTTTGAAGTATTTCTTCACAATCTACTCCCAAAATTAGAAACAACGGACTGAAAGAAAGATTTGTAGCCCTTCTTAAACATTGCTAGATGGCTCTGCAGAAAAACTGAACCAATTTAGCATTCCAGCAGTGATAGAATGCTAGACAGTCTATCAGGAAAGATATCCCCTCCAACTAAGTCGGGATTTCAGTTTCACACCAAAAAATTACTTAGCAGCATTTCTTCACCTGCCGTGAGGGCATAAAAAGTCTTCATGGAGGTTTTCCATATTTTTCAGGCGTAGGAATCGGCGTGGTCCACGCTGGCTACGAGAGACGCCTGGCCCATCACCTGGGAGCACACAGCACACCAGCCATCCTAGGAATCATCAATGGGAAAATCTCCTTCTTCCATAATGCAGTTGTCCGTGAGAACCTGCGACAGTTTGTAGAGAGTCTTCTTCCAGGGAACTTGGTGGAGAAAGTAAGTACCTGGCTGAGAAGTAGTTTAAGAGGCTCCTGGGACTACTGGCTGCCCTGAACTCTACCTGTGGTCATCCTCAGACCTGAGTTTCATTTGGGGCGGGGCAAGACACACATTAATTAATTAATTACTCTAACTAAATCATTTAAATGAAGTCTGCCAGAGACTGAAAATTGAAACAGACGAAGTAGAGAGACTGAAAGAATCATCCTTGTCAAAACCGCTGGGAAGATTTACACTGTCATAGGAATCTGAGCCTAAAATGAGAGTGCCTCTTATTTTCTCAACAAAAAATTAGATCACAACATGGAATGAAGGAGGTCTTTCCAACTCGTGCATTTGTTCATTTAAAGATACTTTTCTTATGAGAGTACTCAAATTAAGTTATATTTGGTTATATATTTAACGATCATATCTATTGAAAACACCAGATTCCATGAAATCAGATATTATTTTTGGAACTTTAAAAACATATAGCGATGCAACAGTGTGAATAAATTTCACAAACAAAAGATTGAGCTAGAGAAACCAGGCACAGAAATTCCCACAAACTATAAACTATGATTTTTATATTTAAGAAGCACTTTTCCCTCAGTATCTGAGGTTAGAGCTCACAGGAGCTAGAAGAAGATTCTTACGTTGCTTTAAATGAAAATAATTCATTCCTTTAATAATACCAAGGAGAGTGAACATACAAATACTTCCATCCTATTTCTACACAGCCTTTCCCACCAGGATCATTACCCACAGAAGAAATATTTGTTGGACTTAACTTGAAATTGTCAGAGAGCATTGCAGCCTCCTAAAATGATGATAGGTTGTCCTGACAGGTCCTCAAACCTTTTTAAAATGCCTGTTGTATGTCAGACATTATGATAAATGCTGAGGACTCTTTCCAAGGAGCTCGCAGTCTAGTAGGTGATTGTTTCCCTCCGATATGTAGAGTGCCCATCCTGGAGATTTGAGAAAGGCTTCATGGCAGAAATGACCCATGTACTGAGTTTGCCAGGTGAGGAGAGAGAAGTAGGGAATGAGTTCCAGGCATACAGAGGTAGCCTGCTTTGTATGAAATAGTCATTAGTGAGTGGGAGAAGACAAGATTAAAGGGGTTAACGGGAATCTCACTGTGAGGGTCTCCTTTAAGGAACTTGGACTTGGCCTGCAGGTGATGGAGCCATTGAAAAGGGCTGAGCAGTGGGGTGAAATGATGAGATTGAGGTTTTATATAGATCATTCTGGAAGCAAAGTGGAAAGATAAACTTTTTTGAACTACTATGAACATATTTTCTAGATAGAAATTTAATTTATTCAAGTTTTTAATTTGTTTTCTTGGGATTATTTTAAGGCATAAACAGGGAAACACAAAAGTAGCAATTCAAATGGCAGTGAATGAACTTATGTAATGTATAGGTGGGGGTGGGCCCACTTATTTTTATTTAAGCCATTTTAAAAGAGCAGTTGGTGCATTATCTTCTAATAGATTAAAAAGTGCAGTCTGTAACTGAGCAAGAGCCAACTTTGAAAGCTCATTTTTTTTATAATATGGTCAGTAATTGTTTCAGAAAAGATTATGATTTCAGTCTGTAAGGGTTGGATCACATGAAAATATGAAACCAATATCTCTTTAATTAATTTTAGTCAAAGGCAAAAAATTAGTTGTCTGCATTTTTTACAAAACAATCTTTTACACATATTTGATTTTGTTTAATTATCTCCTGACTGGATTATAATGCAGTTGTTAAGAATTAAATGTTGAAACTAATATCCTTTATTCAATTTAAGGTTACAAATAAAAATTATGTCAGATTCCTCTCTGGCTGGCAGCAAGAGAATAAACCGCATGTCCTTCTGTTTGACCAAATGCCCGTTGTACCACTGATCTACAAGGTACTTTAGGTGCTGGGGTAATGTTTTCTCTTATTTTGGTGATTTTCTTTTTTGTGAATAATAACTCATCCCAAGGGAAATGCTTGAAGACCAGAAATTTGCTTTAACCACCATACATTGAGGACCTACTGATGCTATTACTGTGCTAGTACTTTCCACACACATAATAGCATTTAATCTTCAGAAGAACCCAGTGATACAGATTATTATCCCTACTTTTACTGAAGCTTAGAGCAGTTGTATAACCTGCCCAAGGTCTCCCATGTTGAATATCGATTCCCTTGTAGCCTGTCTGATTCCAAACCTGCCCTCTGAATATATACTATACTTCTATCTAGCACCCCTCTGGTTATCACCGTGATATGAGATGGGAGAGGAAAGTGCTAAACTGTTGGCGTGGTCACTGCCATCTTACATAATTAGGGTACAGGTCATTCCTCAAACCTCCCACACAGTACAGATCGCAGTAAGATGAATATCTTGCTCTGTCTGAAAAAAAGAATTAGTTGTTGTTTAGCTTTGTTGGTACGGTTTTTGTTCATGGAGCACCATAGAATTCCTACAAGGGTACGAGGGTGTAGCAGCCCGAGTGGGGCTGTATAAGCTAGCGTTCGTCTCCACCCACTGATGAGGACAGGTCACACTTAATTTAGATGCTGTGCTATCAATTTCATTTCTTCCTCTCTGTTATGCCCTAACAGTTGACTGCTTTCGCATATAAAGATTATTTGTCATTTGGATACGTGTATGTCGGTTTGAGAGGGGCGGAAGAGATGACGAGGCAATACAACGTCAATGTCTATGCCCCCACCATCCTGATCTTTAAAGAACACATACACAAGCCTGCAGATGCTATCCAGGTATGTGAGTGTCACCTTGTTTCAAGATGGCCCTCCCATTTTATCTCAGGGTGTCATATAAATAAACAGCAAAATCGAGCACAGCAGGAGAGGAGAAGAAACTAGTTTTACTCTCTTCCTTTAGGGACTTCCCTGGCGGTGCAGTGGTTAAGACTCCGCACTTCCACTGCAGGGGGTGCGGATTTGATCCCTGGTCAGGAACTAAGATCCCACATGCCTTGCAGCACAGCCAAAAAATTAATTAATTAATTAATTAATTAACTAAATAACATCACTGGGAAAAAACCCATAAACTAAGTTAAAGAACATACACTGGGCTTCCCTGGTGGCGCAGTGGTTGAGAGTCCGCCTGCCGATGCAGGGGACACGGGTTCGTGCCCTGGTCCGGGAAGATCCCACATGCCGCGGAGCGGCTAGGCCCGTGAGCCATGGCCACTGAGCCTGCGCGTCCGGAGCCTGTGCTCCACAACAGGAGAGGCCACAACAGTGAGAGGCCCGTGTACCGCAAATAAATAAATCTCACTAATAATCAGAGGAAAGCAAAACATTTTCTTCTCTCATCAAATTGTTAAAGATTTTTGAAGGAAAAATACTCAGTAGAGTTGAGACTACAGAGAAACAGGGACTTCTCTTTCTTGCCTTGCTGGAAGAAGCCTCAGAAGTTTTCAGAAAAGCGATTGGGTGATAAAACATCAACTGCCTAGCAGAAGAGCATTTCTGAGTGCACACAGTAGGTGAGCACACCTACTGTGTGCCAAACACTGCTTTCTGTGCTGAGGGTGCAGCCCTGGACAAGACTGACAGAATTCCCCATCCTGTGTTCTAGTGGGGACGACAGAGAATCAGCATAAAATACTCTATCGTGGTATGTTATATAGTGATACGTGCCAAGGAGAAAAATAAAACAGGGAAGAGGAACGTAGGGTATTAGGGGAGAGGGCTCACATTTTTAAGGTGGAGCAGCCAAGAAGGGCCTCATTAAGGAGACACGAGTAAAGACCTGAGGGAGATGACATTACCTTTTAGGACTCTATCCTAAAGGAATAGGAACTCGGGCAAAGAATTACATACAGAGATGTTAAATATCATTTTTAATACCAAAAATGAGGGGGAAATATAAACATCCAACGTCAGGATAATTATTGGTACATCCCAGAGACTATTATATAGCCATTTAAAGTGGCAACTCGAGAATACTTAATGATGGGGATAATTTTCCTAACATAATGTTACAGCGCAAGCAGGATGCAGAATTGTATATGCAGATGATTCACTGACCTCAGTTTTGTAAAGTGAGTGCATGTGTGCATGTGTACGCACAGGAAGAAACTAGAAATAAATACATCAAAACATTAATGGTTATCTTTTGATGGCAGAATTATATATTATTTCAATATTTAGGTTTTCAAAAATCCCTATAATAAACATGTATTTTTTAATATTTTTAATGTTATTTTTTTTAAATCACCTTTGATACTTTCTCTTATAAGAGGCTAGAAAGAGAAGAAAGAGAAGTTCTCTAAAATCCTTTATCTCATTCATTCAATACATTCATTGCCTGCCTGCTGAGCACTAATTACAGAACAGCTCCGACATCCAGTGTTAGTGTTTGTCCTCCTCTGACTCACAGTCAGGAGAGGAGAGAGACCGTCCACTGTAGTAGGTGTCTCACTAAGATGTAGGGCTCCTCCGGGTGCCATGTGGACGTAGAAGGGGTCCTGAGACTATGGGACTAGGGTAGGGGTGGTGTGTGTGACAGAACCAGACGGGGAAAGTGGACAGTAAGGAAGGGAGAGCAGGTTTAAGAAGAAGGGAATGAGTTCAGTTGTGGACATAAGAATTAGAACTGCCTTCAGGAGACCCAAGGAGAGATGCCCATCAGGCAGGGCTCTAGATCCAAGGAAAGGCGGAGGGGCTGGAATAGAGATTTGTGAATTGTCAGTGACTGGTGAGAGGGTGAAGTCTTTAGTGTGGGGAGATCTCCCAGGCATCGTATGTAAAGTATGGAGAGAAGGCAGCCAAGGACAAAGCTCTGGACAATCACCAGCAAATAAAAAGAGGGGATGCCTGATGGCGACTAAGAAGGAGCCAAGAGAGGGTCAGGAAGCAAACAAATGCCAGTTGTGGAAGAGAGGAAAGAAGGTCATCTCAATCCAAGATGAATCTGTAAGATTTCCTAAATTGCTTTTTAGTGATAGCTTGTACTCTTGGGAATTGTTACTTACTTATTCCCTGGGGAAAATCGTTCATCAGCTACATTAACAAAATTACTGGTACAATGGATGCTTTACCAGTTTGCTCTTTATGAATATAAAACTACATTTTTTTTTTCTTTGTGGTACGCAGGCCTCTCACTGTTGTGGCCTCTCCCGTTGCGGAGCACAGGCTCCGGACGCGCAGGCTCAGCAGCCATGGCTCACGGGCCCAGCCGCTCCGTGGCGTGTGGGATCTTCCCGGACCGGGGCCCGAACCCGTGTCCCCTGCATCGGCAGGCGGACTCTTAACCACTGCGCCACCACAGAAGCCCTAAAACTGCATTCTTAACATAAACTGAGTCTTCCCAATGGCAAGGGGCTTAGTATAACACTAGTAGCACTAGTGGTTTCTCTTAGCTCTAGTTAATTTGTTTTCATCTGCTGTACAGTGGTTATGGCCACATGATAATGGGTTTATTCATTCTTCTGTTGATGGACATTTTGGGGCTTTAGGACCAGTGATGCCGTGGACATCACATGTATCCCAGTGTACCCAATCACAAGTTTCTACAGAACGGCAGTTTTAAAAATGTGGTTCACAGACCCCTGGGGGTGGGGCGATCCAAAAGACCCTTTAAGAGAGTCTGTGAGATCAAAGCTGTCTTTACAGGAACCACTAAGACATAATTTGTCTTTTCTCTGTGTTGACGCTTGCACCGATGGTGCAAAAGCAATGGTGGGTAAACTTTCCAGTGCATAACCACCAAGTGCACACACCAAGGCCTGGGCACCAGGCTGCCGGTGGCCGTGGGTTCTTCACTCCTAAGCACTCACCGTAACAACACAGAGGATCAACGCTCATTTCACTGAATAGCCTTGAAGAAGCAGTAAGAAGTATGAATTTTATTAATAGGTAAATTGACACTCAAGTCCACGTCTTTCTGGTATCTTTAATGTTCTCTGTGACAAAATAGGAAGTGTGCAGAAAGCTCTGCTGCAGGCCAAGTTGCGGAGGGTGTCCTGGGGACAAATATTTGTGTGGTTGCCTAACTCAGGAGTTTTGAACTAGCCACTTTTCTTTTTTTTTTTTTTTTTTTTTTTTTTGATGGAACATCATTTTTTACTTGAAAGAATAATTGACGGACAACTATGGTTACTCAGAGTTAGGCAGACATTTTCTTTAAAATGAATGAAGTGAGCCTGGCACTTTAAGGGAAACAACTCATAGTATCTGTTGCTGACTATAGAATCCAGGCTTCCAAGGAAATTATAATTTTGAAAAATTTGTGTCAGTCATCATGACCTTGATAGCTTCTCAAACTTTCTTATGAGATTGGTTCATCGATGTGATGCATTTTTTCATATGAATAAGAAAATTTGTCAGCATCTGGGAGATCAGTGAACCAATATTTTTCGAATGACCATGCATGATAAAAGATCCATTCTAAGTGCAAGGTGATCAGTGAATTTTACCTTCTTTATTTTTGATCAGTGAATTTTAATTTAACAGAGTACTAAAAGTTCATTGATGGGAATTCCCCCGCGGTCCAGTGGTTAGGACTCTGCGCTTCCACTGCAGGGGCACAGGTTCGATCACTGGTTGGGGAACTAAGATCCCCCATGCAGCGCAGCCAAAAAAAAAAAAAGAAGTTCATTGAATCCACATAGCAACTAACCTTTAAGAAACTACCATTTGTCCAGTTTCGGTGTAGTGGCAAAGAAGAATATCCATAGTTATCTGAAAAGCTATTAAAATAAACCTCCCTTTTCTAACCATGTATCTGTGTGAGGCTGGATTTTCAACCAAAACAATATATGACCCCCGATTGTATATAGAAGCAGATAGGAGAATCCACCTACCTCTTCTATGAAACCAGACATTAAAAAGATTTGTAAAAATGTAAAGCAGTGTTAATCTTCTCACTAAACATTTTTTGGTTTTGGAAATTATTGTGTTTGGGGTTTTTTTAATGTTTAAAAAAAGTTATTTATGTTATCATATATGGCTTTATTTTTTTTAATGATTAAATATATATATATATCTTTAACTTTATTAGCTAATGTGTTTTCCTGAGTACATGTCCACCAATCATGTGTGAATGTTCCATTGCTCCATATCCTTGCCGACACTAGACCAATTTAATTTTTCTGACATGAATGGTGTTGATTTTTATCAAATACTTTTTACACATCCATTACGATTATCCAGAGTTTTCTTCTTTCATGTTCTGTAATATGCTAAATCATATTAATCATTTTCTAGTGTTAAACCTAACTTGCATTCATGAGATAAATCCAACGGGATCATTATTTATATTTTGCTTTCAGTATATTGCCATATTCAGTTTGCTAACATTTTGTTTAGGACTTTCACATTTATGTTCAGAAATGAGATTGACTTCTAACTTCTCTTTCTCAAGATGCCCATGTGAGGATTTGAATCATGAAACGAGATGGGGTGTGTTCTCCCTTTTTCTCTTCTCGGGAAGACTTTGTATAAGATTAGATTGTCCTCCTTGAAAGTTTGGTCAAAACCACCTATGTACAGCCATCTCAGCCTGAGTTTGTGTTTAAGGAAAAATTTTTGACTACTGACTCATCTTCTTTAATGGTTATAGAACTATTTAACTCTTCTCTTTTTCAGATGTTGTTTTATTTTTCTAGAAATTTTTCTGTTTCATCCAAATTTTCAAATTTAAATGTATACGTATATATATATATGTATATGTATATATTTTTAGTTTCTACAACATAGGGAGTGATTCCTACTTGTCATCCTTTTTTTAAAAATATTTATTTATTTTTTGGTTGCTCCAGGTCTTAGTTGCAGTAGGCTCCTTAGTTGCAGCACTCAGGCTCCTTAGTTGTGGCATGCGAACTCTTAGTTTCGGCACGCATGCGGGATCTAGTTCCCTGACCAGGGATCGAACCCTCATTGGGAGCATGGAGTCTTATCCACTGCGCCAGCAAGGAGGTCCCTTTTTTTCCTTTTTTAATATTTACTTATTTGGCTGCGCCGGGTCTTAGTTGCAGCACTTGGGATCTTCTTTGTCACGTGCAGGATCTTCATTGTGGCATGCAGAATCTTTAGTAGCGGCGTGCAAACTCTTAGTTGTGGCATGTGGGATCTAGTTCCCTGACCAGGGATCAAACTGGGTCCCCCTGCATTGGGAGCGCAGAGCCTTAGCCACTGGACCACCAGAGAAGTCCTTCGTCATCCTTGATAATGGTTATTTGTGCCTTCTCTCTTATTTTCATGATTGGTTTTACCAGAGGTTTGTCAATTTTATTAGCTCTTCCAAAGAACCAATTTTGGTTTTGTTAATTCTTCTTCTCATATATTTATTTTGTTTTATTGATTTCTATATTCATCTTTACTATTTCCTTTTTTCTACAGTTGTATTTTTGCTGTAACTTCTTGATATGGATGTCTAGTTCATTAATTTCTTTTCTATTATATTCATTTTAACATTACTCTCCAAGTACTACTGATACTTTATCTGAGTCCCAAAGTTTTGATAAATAGTATTTTCATTAATCACTTCAAATTCAAAATATTTTCTTATATCTGATATGCTTTCTTCTTAGGTCAGTAAGTTATTCAGAGTTTCTTAATTTCTAAACAAAAAGGGATTTTCTGGTTTCTATCTTATATTGATTTCTTGTTTAAATGTGGTCAGAGAAGCTACTATATATATAATTTCAGTCCTTTGAAATATATGAAATTTAGTAATAACAAAGTGGTCATATTACAGTTTAGTTGTCCACCTTTTATACTCAGTAACATTGTTACTTTGGAGTTTTGTGGGGGGTTTTGTTTGTTTGGTTTTGCTTTTTTGGCCACACGCAGCGAGACATGCGGGAGCTTAGTTCCCCAGGGATTGAACCCGTGCCCTCTGCAGTGGAAGCACAGAGTCTTAACCATCAGACTGCCAGGAAGTCCCTGGGAGTTTATTTTCAATTGTTCAGTTTCCTATAAATCTTGAAGTAAGTTTGCCTAAAAATTCCAAATTATTGACTTTTTAAATCTGCTAGCGTAAAACAGTATACAAAAGTTGTCCAGTGAAAAGAGCACTTGATTTTTCCTTTGACCTGAAATGGCTACGTCATTGCTCTCAGCCCTGCTTTTTTTTTTTTCTTTTTTCTTTTTTCTTTTTTTTTTTTTTGTCTGCGTTGGATCTTTGTTGCCGCCTGCAGGCTTTCTGCAGTTGTGGCGAGAGGGGGCTACTCTTCGTTGCGGTGCGCGGGCTTCTCATTGCAGCGGCTTCTCTTGTTGAAGAGCATGGACTCTAAGCACGTGGGCTTCAGTAGTTGTGGCATGCAGGCTCAGTAGTTCTGGCTCATGGGCTCTAGAGCGCAGGCTCAGTAGTTGTGGCGCACGGGCTTAGTTGCTCCGCGGCCTGTGGGATCTTCCTGGACCAGGGCTAGAACCTGGTTCCCTGCATTGGCAGACGGATTCTTAACCACTGCACCACCAGGGAAGTCCCAGCCCTGCATTTTTTAAAAAGATCACCATATGTTTATCTGCTCAAATGAGTCTGACGTACGTGGTTTTATTATTTTAGCCAGGATCAGGCACTTCTTTTTTTGGTGTTTTTTTTTTTGGCTGAGCTGCACGGCATGTGGGATCCCAGTTCCCTGACCAGAGATCGAACCTGTGCCCCCCGCATTGGGAACACGGAGTCTTAACAACTGGACCACCAGGGACGTCCCTCAGCTACATGTTTATTAAGCTGTAAGTAAAGCCCATTTTCAGTGAGAAAACTGAATCAGAACCCACTGTCTCTTGGTTTTTCTCCAGGCCCGAGGTATGAAGAAACAGGTCATTGATGACTTTATCACCCAACACAAGTATCTATTGGCAGCCAGGCTCACCAGCCAGAAGTTGTTCCATGAACTCTGCCCCGTGAAACGGTCTCACCGACAGAGGAAGTAAGGACTGAAGGCTTTGCCCCTGCTCAGCAGTGCAGCAGAGGGGCATGTTGCATTCTACTACAGGGCACTTAAACGTCGACCCTGAGACAGTCAGAATTTATTCTTCATGTAACAAATATTGATGAACAACTATGACAGTGAGGGGTATAACAGTCCAGGGCACCTTAGGACCAAATTATTGGGTGTGCCAGAGAAGATCCCCCTAAGAGGTAACACTTTAGCTGAGCCCTAAAGGATGAGTAGGTTTTGCCGGGTGTCAGGGAGAGCCTGGGTCACTGTAGAGCAGCATGAAGTAGGAGAGAGTTACTGTTCCTACCAGAGTATTCCACACAGGCTGAGCCTCTGGGGGTCTTGGAGAAGGTCTTGGAGAGGAGCCAGGTTAATGACTAAACAGTAGAGAAGTGAGGGTACTGAGGAAATGGTAAAATAATTAAATGGGAATAGCAAGGCTGAGGCATACTTATTCATACAGAGTGTCTAAAGTCTGGAAATACAGGGAAAATACTTATTATACCTCTTTCAGATTAATGAATCAGTACCTTTAAATTTAGGGCTGTTTCATCTGTGAAAGCTCTCTGGATTTGAGTGAAAGCTGTCTGGATATGACAGGAAAACATTTTGATCATGTTATGTGAAAATACAACTAAAATATTGTTTAAAATAGGAAAAATTCCCTGTGTTTCCAGACTTTTCAGTTTCCTTTATAGACTAAGAGAAGAAAGACTTTAATTAAATGTAAGGCAGGTGATCCTGGGCTTTAAGGATTGTTGTTTATACCGCCTTCAGAAAGTATCCCCAGTCCACGCGCTCCTACCCTTTGTTAGCACCGCCACCCTCGCCAGGTCACTGCCACCTCTCATCGAGGCCACCGTGTTAGCCTCCTAACCTCCTCTGCCTCTGCTGCACTCTCCCACCCTCAGTCAGTTCATGTCAGCCAGCGATCCTCCTAACACTGAATTGGATCGAGTCCCCCAGTCTCAGGGTCTTTGCACTTGCGGTGCTCTCTGCCTGGAGTGCTCAGACCCCGCTTCCTCTTATGGCACCTCCTTCACGTCTCTGCTCAGCCAGTCTGATGGATCGTGACTCCCAGCCCGCCCTTGACTCTCTCCCCTTCACTTCTTTTTTTTTTTCATAACCCTTGTCACTACTTGTCATGATCTATCCATCTATCTGTTTGTTATCTGCCTTCCACACTGGAATATCAGCTCCATGAGGGCAAGAACGTTGTCTGTCTTACCTGGCATCTGTTGAGTGCTCAGTAGTATTTGAAAGAACGAATGCATGAATGAATGATTAGATGAACTTTCCCTTGGCACCACTACAAAGGAAGCCCTTCAGAATGAGGCCCACTGGCCCTGGCCTCAGATAGGCTCAACCAGCCCTGCCTGCGGTGGGAGAACTAGCACAGGTGCCTTCTGCAAGGCCCTTCTGCATCAAGGGCCCAGTGACCATTGCCTTCAAAGGCATCTCTAAATGTCGTGAAGTTTGGTTTGGGGAGAGCATCACCAGTCAAGAAAGAAGCAGGTCCTCAATGCCTTGGACATTTTCTCTCATTAGAGGCTCCCCCGTGAAGCTTTCATTCCTAAAACATGCTCGTTCACTTTGTAAATGTGAACCTTCACTTGCCATTCAGGTTCTAGCCGTGGCCTCGGGGATTAAAGTCTTCTCTTTTGTTGACATGCAGGTACTGTGTGGTTTTACTGACCGCTGAGGCTACCAAGTTGAGTAAACCCTTCGAGGCTTTCCTGTCCTTTGCTCTGGCAAACACACAGGACACGGTGAGGTTCGTGCACGTCTACAGCAGTCGGCAGCAGGAGTTCGCCAACACCTTACTGCCAGACAGCGACGCGTTTCAAGGAAAATCAGCGGTGAGTCGTGGATGCTGTCCTGGTCTTGAGCGCTTCACACGCACGTGACACTTAATTCTGTGTCCTCCTTCCTCGGGAGTTTGCAGTATAGATTCCAGGAAGTCCAGGAATCTCTGAAGCTTGTTTGTTCTGTTTTGTTTTGCCTATGTTTTCCAAGTGCTTGGAAACCATTTGACTTTTTTTTTTTTTAATTAAAGTATAGTTGATTTACAATGTTGTGTTAATTTCTGCTGTACAGCAGATTGATTCAGTTATATATACATTCTTTTTTATATTCTCTTCCATTATGGTTTATCACAGGATATTGAGTATAGTTCGCTGTGCTTGTCCAAAGCCTGTTTTGAAAGCACTCCTAAACTAGTCTTTTACCATGCTGATTTCACCTCCTAGATTTTCAGCCTTGGACCTTCACAGAAAGCATCTTCCCTCTGGGTAAAGATTAAAGAGCATCAGCCCTTTTCACCAGTCTTTCCCCTTGGCAGGTCTAGTCTTACAGTACCTAGTTTGTAGAATCTTCCTTAGGCTACCAGTAATAGGCTTTCCAAATGCCTCCCTTCTGTGCTTCTGCCTCTTTTACTTCATCCTAATTGATTTCACCTTCCTTTCCCCTCCTTCATCATCACTCTCTGCAGAAGCATGAAATTCTTCTCTGTCTTTTTCATCATCTTGGTAATTATGGAAAAATCTCTCGGAAAAACAAAGGTTTCCTTCTTTATGACATTAAGTCAGAAGTTATAGAAAAAAGTCTATTGAGAAGAAAGAGCTTTAACTTTAGCAAAAGCCCTGGAAAGTCACCACAAAACTAATTTCTTTTGTTAGAGAAATGTAAATCTCTTGCAGGTACTGTATACTCTTCCACACCTGTGTTTGAGCTTCACTAGACCCGTTTTTTCCATCCTCCCTGAAAAAAACCCAAGCAACAGGGGCTTCCCTGGTGGCGCAGTGGTTGAGAGTCTGCTTGCCGATGCAGGGGACACGGGTTCATGCCCCGGTCCGGGAGGATCCCACATGCCGCGGAGCGGCTGGGCCCGTGAGCCATGGCCGCTGAGCCTGCGCGTCCGGAGCCTGTGCTCCGCAACGGGAGAAGCCACAACAGTGAGAGGCCCGCGTACAGCAAAAAACAAACAAACAAACAAAAAAACCCAAGCAACAGTAACTTCGCATTCTTTTGAGAAATCTCATGGTTTTTCCTCTCTTTTTCTCCCAGGTGTCTATCTTAGAAAGGCGCAACACAGCAGGGAGGGTGGTGTATAAAACCCTGGAGGATCCCTGGACCGGGAGTGAGAGCGATAAATTCATCCTTTTGGGTTATCTTGACCAACTGCGGAAAGACCCAGCTCTTCTGTCCTCGGAAGCTGTGCTCCCCGACTTGACCGATGAACTTGCCCCTGTAAGCACGTAGCCCAGGACAGCGGGCACCGGGCAGGGCTCCTGAGCCCCCAGAGCAACAGTGCCATGTTGGAGGCAGGGGACTTCTCCCTCCGGGGCTCAGGGGTCCAGGCCTGACCGTCTCCCCTTTTCTCCCTCAACAGATTTTTCTCCTTCGGTGGCTCTATTCTGCTTCTGACTACATCTCAGACTCTTGGGACAGCATATTTCACAGCAACTGGTAGGAGTATTGCCAAGTTTGAATTTCTTTCTCTCTGTTACCTACCAGGACCGCTGTTTTTCTTTTGAGAAGAGTCCACTCTTCTTTGATTTCAGTGTGGACTCCACAGGCAGGTGGAAGAGTGTTTACATATTTTCAACAACTGTTCCCCTTTTTCTTTCTTTCAGTGACTTCCCTTTTTTTGTATTTGCTGATTGACCCTTTCCCACTGGTGGGGAAAGAAAGGATCACCCCTGGCTGCCCCTCCGGCTAGCAGAGCCTGGGACCATCCTCTTCATCAGAGCACCTCTGGTGTCCAGCACAGGGCCTGACACACATGGAGTCCAGTGAATAGATGCACAAATGAATCAGTGAATTAATCGGAGAAGGGAGGGCTATACCACTCCCACCCCAATGAGACCATGAGCTCCTGAGGACAGGCCATGTCCCACTCATGTTCGTGCTTCCTGGCCCCCAACCCAGCTCCTGAAAAACAGCAGGCCTTTGATGGGTGTTTGTACGTGAACAAAATTTCAGAACACCTAGTGGAGATCTTGAGAAGTCAACTTTTTCCTCCCTTCTCCTCCCCTCTGGGCCACATCTGAATTATTCTGGCCAGAAAAGAAATAATAATCAAAATAAAGGAAATAATTCCACAGACCTTTTAGTCACCTGATACTACCCTTGACATTAGAATGTTCCTCCATGTTTACAACTTAAATTGTTTGTTACCCCTCTTATTGTTTCCTCTGCAGAATTTATTCAGCACAGCCTGAGACACAAAAACTTTTTGAATAAGTGATCTGTGCATTAGAACAGTGAGGGAAAAATCTCTGCTGTCACCACCACCACCACCCAAAAAAACCTCTGTTTGTATGAGATTAGAAAGTGTCAGACTTCCCTGGCGGTCCAGTGGTTAAGACTCTGCACTCCCAACGCAGGGGTTACGGGTTCAATCCCTGATTGGGTAACTAAGATCCCACAAGCTGCATGGCGCAGCCAAAAAAAAAGGTGTTTGTTGATGTGAAAGCTTTTTGGTTTGGGGTTGTTTAGGGGTTTTTTGAGCCAGAGAGAAGAAACCTAAAACCATTCATTGACACGTCACAGCAGCCCACGTAGAGCTGACCAGAACTTGTGAACTTCATTTTAGGCGGGAAATGATGCCCCTTCTGTCCCTGGTCTTCTCTGCCCTCTTCATCCTCTTCGGCACTGTCATCGTTCAGGCTTTCAGGTAAGAGCCTCCATGTCTGCTCAGTGCCGTGTCTGAAGGTGAGCCCCAGACCTCACAGACCTTCTGTAATACTCCTTTTTCTTACTTCAGTGACTCAAATGAGGAGCGAGAGTCAAGCCCTCCAGACAAAGAGGAAGCCCAGGAGAAGACCGGGAGGACAGAACCAAGCTTCCCCAAGGAGCCCAGCAGGTTGCCCTAAGCAAACGCCAGCACCTCGCCCTCGGCAGCAGCCCCGCACACCGCGGGGTCTGATAAGCGGCGTCCGAGGGTCTAGTTCAGCTGAGAACCCTGGCTCCCCTCCTTGTGTGAGATGTGGATTTAGGCAAGAGTCGCAGCTGAGGGGCGTTGACTGAGACTGCCTAGGCGTTCAGACACAGGACTAGTTATCTTCTCCTCAGTACCCTGAGTTTCTCAATCCCAGATTTAATAATGAAGGCGGGAAGGAAGCAAAGAAGCATGTCAGGGAGATGCTAGATGAGCCAGAAGCAGAGAACGGTGCGTCACCATAACTGTGTTGACGGCCTTCGTCCCGTCCTAAAGCCGCTCCTGCACCAGCTGAACGGCAGCACCGGCGAGGCTCCTTATGGGCCCGGGATAACCAAATCGGGGTCAGTCCCGCCCTGCTCTTGTGTCAGGCTCGAGACGATTAAATAACATATCTAGTCTGGTTAGAACATATCATTTTCTTCCACTTGTTCCTTTTAAAAGTCATGGCATTCCCTTACCCTACAAGCTCTTAATTCCTCAGTTTTTCTCCACAGCAAGATTCCTAAAAAAGGCTTTGTGGAGGTGACCGAGCTCACAGATGTGACGTACGCCAGTAACCTGGTGCGCCTGAGGCCAGGCCACGTGAATGTGGTCCTCATCCTGTCAAACTCCACCAAGACCAGCCTGCTGCAGAAATTCGCCTTGGAGGTCTACACGTTCACTGGGTGAGCTCCTGTGTGCCCATGAGAGGGGGCAGGGGCTGTGGGAGCAGGAGTGGGGGAGCCTGCACACTTGGGTAAGGAGGGAGCTGGAGGGGCTTGATCCGTGCAGCATGATGTTGGCTGTGACCTTCCCAACCCAGACCTCTAAGCCAGCACGTGGGGACCTTTCTTCCCCTTGACTGTTGGTTCTGAACAGAAGAGCTTGAACTCAGTCTTCCCTGAGCCCTTTCAGGAAACTCTCTTCTCCAGCTCTCGTGCCTTTTCCTAAAGCCAGACAGTGAGAGTGATGTGAGTGACACCCAGCAAGGGACAGGAAATGGACGAGGGGCTCCTGCCGCCATTGTAGAAGCCCTCCGGGTCCCGCAGAAATCCTTCGTTTCTCCTATGTTCAGGCCCCACCCAACACAAAGCCTTTTCCTATTATTTAAAATCTGACTGAGGTACTTGTGTTCCCTGCGACTAAATGTGTCGGGAAACACCCTGAGTCCTCCCTCTGTCCTTCCTACAGGAGCAGCTGCCTGCACTTTTCCTTCCTGAGTCTAGATAAACACAGAGAATGGCTGGAATACTTACTAGAATTTGCTCAAGATGTGGCCCCGATCCCAAACCAATACGACAAGCATTTCCTGGAACGGGACTACACGGGCTACGTCCTGGCTCTGAACGGCCACAAGAAATACTTCTGCCTCTTCAAGCCCCAGAAAACAGTCGAAGAGGAGGAAGCCATGGGGTCGTGCAGTGACCTTGACTCTTCCCTCCACCTGGGCGAACCTCGAGGGAAATCTTCTGGCCTTGGATCCAGGCCCATCAAAGGAAAATTGAGCAAGTTGTCCTTATGGATGGAACGGCTGCTGGAAGGCTCCTTACAGAGGTTTTATATCCCGTCATGGCCTGAACTAGACTGAGAATTTCAAAAAGAGGCTCGAACTCTTCAGACTTTTTAACAGGCCCCTGTGAACAGGTATTTTCAGGACTCAAACTATCACAATGGACAGAGTATAGATTTTAGATTATGCTTCCAGAACAGTGGCTAGAAGAATCTTTCCTTTGTCCTGTTCTAACCTAGGAGTGAAAAACGCCACACGCTGAATTCCCCAGATGAGAATACTTTCCTTTGGGTCTTTTTTCCTCATTTGAATGCCACGCTGTTTAAAATAGACTGCTCATTCCCTCTTCCTTTGTCGCCCCGCCCCGTGCTCGCCCCCCGCCATCCCCTGTCCTGTCTCTGTGCTGTGGGACAAGCACAGGGCTGGACCCTGCAGCAGAGCCTGGGGGGACCTCGCGAGCCTGCTGTGCCATCTGTCCCCCGCCCAGCCTCGGCCGTGCTTCTGCCGCGGTGCATGCTGTAACGGTGGGACAACCCACCGCAGCTTCTGGGCCCTGTGTCTCAAAAGAGGCCTAGTTCCAAGCGATCTTACATTAATGGTTTTTTGGGTAGTAAATAGCTAAAAGTATATTTGGGGGGTATCCTCCTACAACAGCTTGTCAGCCACGGTTTTAAAAGGTTGGGACTGAGTGGGGTTTCTGCACGTACGTTTGGTTTTCTTCCCAAGACGAGAGAAGGGAGGGCTGGGCAGTGCCTGAGCGATGCCTTCGTGAGCATCCCATCAGCCCCCTCCCGAGCACTAAGGGTAGCCGGGGAGGGATCCGCGTGGCAAGAAGTACTGTAATGACCTTGAGCCATTTACCTGTATGTTTTCAGATGCCTTTCTGCCTCTGTCAGTTTTAGGGTACGGATATTAGGAGCCATAACTTGTAATCTTGCTCTCTGAACGTAGAGGTAAGCTGCTATAAGCCAGTAGATGTTAAACTGACGACACGTTATTCCTGCCGTGAGTCAGGCTCAAGGAACCTATTCCCTACAGTGATGTCTCTTTAGTAAAATATCAGACATATCTTTGTATCAAGGAACTTAAAATTTCTCAGCAATTGTATTTTGAATACTGTTACCCCAAAAGTGCTGTATCTTCAAGTCCTCTTTGGTGACAAGTGAGCCAAGACACGTTCTAGACTCCTGTTTTGCTCACTTTGAGCTTCTGGCCTATATTTTGATGTCTCTTCTTAACTGTTTCCACTCTTAAGTTACAACTGCTTCACCAGTAACAGGGTCAGACCTGTCATCAGCACCCCAGCTCGCTGAGCTCCAGTGAACGATGGACCCCAGGCAGGGCCCTACCAGCCAGTTAGAGAGCTTACCTTTTCTTTTTAGAGCACACCACCAGTGGAGTTTGGACAACCTCAAAGAGTTCAAATGTCAAAACAAGTTGCCTTTTTGTAAAGTGAAGGGTCAAAATCAGTGATGGGACAAAATAGGTTAATATTTTCTTTAATCATAATTGCTTTAAACTAAGCCATTTGGATTGAGCTACAGTGGCAAGTAACAAATTATTTGAGCCCAGAAATTCCTAGTTTTCATGGAATCTACAGCTTTATTTAAGAAAATAAATCACTGCCAGGCTTTATTTTTCCACATGATCCTCTAAAAGTGGATGTTTATTCTGATTGCCGAATCTCATGGCACCTGGCCTAGGTAGAGCTGATCAGGGAGTTCATTTTTGGCTCTGTGAGGCACCAAGTCCTCAAAATTACTTTCTGCCTCTCTTATGGCCAAGTTGCTTATATGAGTAGGGTTTTGGTTCAGTGGTAGGTTTTTATTTTTTTAATTTCTGGTACTAATGGGATTCCTGACCTTAATTTCTGAAAACCAAAAACACCCCAGAATCGTTCACTTTAAAAAATTGTATCATTAAAATAGAAGGCACCTTCAGACAGCTGCACCTTTCATTTGTATAAAGAAAGGAAAGTGATAATAGTGAAAACATTCCTAGGAAAGATTTCAATCCAAAAAAATCATCTACAGATCCATTTGGGGGCTGGTAGCTATGTCCTCCAAGAGGAAACTGGGAAGCTTTTAAACTGACCTTTACCCTTGACCACCCAAGCCTTTCCTCCTGAATGTCATTTCCATGAATTTGTTTACTTTTGTGTCAAATGTATGAGCCACTGTCCTGGTCAGCCAATGCTACCATTCCTCTTACATATGTAATCACACAGACCCAATTTTGGTTTTAAGTTAACTTCCTAGTCTTCGAGTGTCTTGAAACTGACAACGTTGATGTTTTCAGAGGTAGGTTTTTCTGATTGATACAGACTATGCATCATGTTTAGCAGAGGGGGACAACAACTGGCCTAAAACAAGCCTTTGTAGATATATGCACCCATTTAAAAAAATTTTTTTTATTAGCCCAGGTGTCGGTGGCACAATCTGTGTAACACCGAGTTCATCACCTCCAACTAGGCAACGTGTCAGCGAGCAAGGCTGCCCTAACTCCCATTGGGCACCACAGGCTTGCTGCCATCGCTTATTGACCATGAAAACTTGGTTGTGGTTTCAAATAATAGGTTGATTCCCTCCTTACTCAGTACGTAAATGTCTTCCTGCTATATAAAGAAGTGGGATCTGAATGTGTTTTAAGTGATTTGCATTGTTTGGGGAAAGGGATTAGGAGCAAACACTCAAACATTTTTTTCTAAGTAAAATTCTTGAAAAGCTGATGCAGAACATTCTTTACAGCTGAAACGTTGGTCATGTCCACATACCTGACATTGTCCCTTGAAACAAACGCAGACTGTTCAGTTTGTCAAGGAGGATGATTATACTTTCGAGACAGACCTGAAAAGAAGGTGAATATTTTGCACTTTTGATACTCTTAGGAACAAATAACTTATTTGGCAAATGGTGTCTTTTTTATGTTGTTTTTGTTTTGTATTGTGAACAGGCACTGAAGCTGATGTTATTTTAAGAATATTACAGACTGGAAACAGAAATAAACTATTTTAATGTGTGATGATTATGGGTAGCTCTTATGTCACGAGATGATGATTTAACCATGGACACATTATCAACAAAATTGAATTCGCATGTAACTCAACACATGCTTAAGGTCATCACGCCTCCACTGCAGATTTCGGGAATTGCTGTCATAGAGGGTGGGTCAGCTTGAAGAGAAGATAATGCAAAACTGAGGCTCAGAGGGAGCGGGTTAAGGAAAGGTCACTAAGGGCCAGCTGATGTCACCTGGTTTTGAAGACATTCGTGCATCTTCCTGGGCTTTTGAGTGGGAAGTTTCTTTATTAGGATCTGCATGTTATTTTTTCTTTCTTTGTTCACGATGGTCCTAAAACCAAGATGCTCCTCAGCGTAGGGGCTGTATTTGAAAGGAAGATACTATAGAAATATGGAATGTTTTTCTACAGTATTATTTCATACGGTTTTTTCATTTCATTCCTCCAGATTTTAGATAATCTTAAACTAAAGTCTCCATCCCTTTCCCCTTTATCCCCCATCACCATTCATCAAAGGAAAAAAGAAACAGCACAAGCACATTTTTTTTTAAGTTAATTCAAACACCTTAGGAATATTAGCCGTTTGGATTAGAGTTCTACTGTAAGCCCCGATTATAGAGCCACCAATGACACTTTTAGCAGAACGTTTTATTGGCATAAACTCTTTAGTACTCAGATTGCTTGCACATAAGTTCTTCTGGAGAATTCGTCATCCAGGCAAGCTCTTGTTTTATCTTGAACATCGTAGCACAAGATTCAGGCGACTGTCACTTTGGGGAGAACACACAGCATCTCAAACAGCAGGTTAGCCGCCACGAGGGCTGTGTTTCCTACAAAGCAGTGAAAAACCCAAACGTGAACACCACACAGACCGCCTCCTGAGGCCAAGCCTCTCGGGCTCCTCAGCCTTTGTCCCTTTGTGCTTCCAGAGTCCTGCCTTGCGCACTCCTCTGCGGTTCCCCACCGCCCTGTGGACGTGATTTCCCCGGCGTTCTCTCCATCAAGCATCATTCAGAAATGGTATTTTAAAATTCAGAAGCCTCTCTGTTTACTCTGAGAACAGATTTCCCCCAAAGGAAAACCTATCACATTGGTGTGTATCGTATTTACTATCTATCCTCTAAGGCTAATGGGCCTAACCCTGTAAGCTTTTCTAGATTAAAATTATTGGGATGGCATCGGCTTTGAATCTCTCTCCTAAACCAGCTAACTCCCCCACTTTATCAATATTAATAAATATCATTTATGCCTTGAGAATTCACTTTTCAATGAAATATCCAAGGCAAATGGCACTGGGCAGCCCTATCGCTGAACTGCACGCTGGTTTCTCTCCCTTCTGCTGATGGGTGGGCCAGCTAACAATCCTTAGCCGCCTCCCAGGGGTTTTGTTAGGGTTCATTAGCTCACATCTGTACAGTGTACAGTAATAGGTTTATTTTCTTCACTGTAGGACATACTCAGCCGGTTCCTGAGTTATATAAAGGGACCCGTCCATCTACTTATTAACTAGATTAATACAATTTAAACTAGCCGCCAGGACTTCCCTGGTGGTGTAGTGGTTAAGAATCCGCCTGCCAATGCAAGGGACACGGGTTCGAGCCCTGGTCCGGGAAGATCCCACATGCCGCGGAGCAACTAAGCCCGTGCGCCACAACTACTGAGCCTGCGCTCTAGAGCCCGTGAGCCACAACTACTGAGCCCATGTGCTGCAACTACTGAAGCCCGCGTGCCTAGAGCCAGTGCTCCATAACAAGAGAAGCCACTGCAATGAGAAGCCCGCGCACCGCAATTAAGAGTAGCCCCCGCTCGGGCTTCCCTGGTGGCGCAGTGGTTGAGAGTCCGCCTGCCGATGCAGGGGACGCGGGTTCGTGACCCGGTCTGGGAAGATCCCACATGCCGCGGAGCAGCTGGGCCCGTGAGCCATGGCCGCTGAGCCTGCGCGTCCGGAGCCTGTGCTCCGCAACGGGAGAGGCCACAACAGTGAGAGGCTTGCGTACCGCAAAAAAAAAAAAAAAGAGTAGCACCCACTCGCCGCAACTAGAGAAAGGCCGCACACAACAAAGACCCAACGCAGCCAAAAATAAAAAATATAAAATAATTAAAAATAAACTAGCCACTGCCTACGGATCACATTTGTCTCCCTTACTCACCAGAAGGATCGTACGGCGGTGAAACCTCCACAAGATCACAACCCACCACGTTCAGGCCTTGACAACCCCGGATGATCTCCAGAGCCTGTCCAAGATGAAGCTTGAGTTGTCCAGAGAGGTAATCATTGACAACAGAAAGCAACCAGTAGAGGCCTCCATGGATTTCTCCCAACACGGGCCCTTCGACTTGGAACTGTCGCTTTCCCTCAATAAACATTCATTGACCACCAGGCACCCTGGTGGGATCACAGAGACAAACAAACCCAATCGCTCCAATGCCAGCACGAAGGGCTTCAGGAATAGTATGAGCACGTGTCGCAGCCTGAAGAGGCTGGGGAAGGCTCCCCCAAGGTGGAAACACTTAGCTCAACGAACTGACCAAGCAGAGGCGTAGGGGGAGGGCAGCCCAGAGAGAGGGAAAGACACATGCAAAGGCGCCATGACGCAAGAAGTACTAGTAGTCAGACGTGGCCAGAGATAGGATGAGTGAGGGGTGGTGGCAGGAAGAGCGTCACTTAGCTTCCGTTCTGCAGGTGAAAAGCAGGAAGGATGCGAAGCCGAGGAATGAGGAGTGTGTTCTAGAAAACTGACGGGAACTGGGAAAGGCTTTAGAGAGGCTGTTATCACCATCCTCCTTTCTGAGAGGATAGAAGATAGTTGATTAGTTCAAGCAGTCTTCATTCATTCACTCCAGTATCTGTGAATATCTCCTACTTATATGTCAGACACTCTCCTCGGCTCGGAGAGTAGTGAACAGAACAAAGGTCCACCCCTGGAGCTTTCCTTCTAGGTAGAGCCACACTCCAGTTCTGCCTCCCTGTGCTATGCTCAGCTTACCATGGGAGCTTTCTTTGGGGGTTTCTAAAACTCTTGAACTACCCTGGGAAGTGTTAATCCCACTGTGCATACCTTTAAAATTTAACCCCAAAAAGGTAAGTTTGGTGTCTGAACAGGGGACACTATAATATTGTCCCCATGAACAGGTGGACCAGAGGCAGAAAGGCCAAATAACGGACTATTATATCCCAGATAAGAAATGAGGGCCCTTGCCATAATCAGTCACTCATCAATAAGGGAGACTCCAAACCTGTGATCAGCCCTGAGCACAATAAAGGTCCAGGTGCTCTGATTTTAAAAGCCCATCCTGATTTCTAAAGACTCAGTTCAGGTCCCAGGAAAGTGGGGAGCTAAGTATCCTCACCCACAGGAAGTGTCACTGGGGGAGCCTCCTTACCTGACTAGGGGTGAGACCAGCAATTTCGGGTGTCCCTGTCCCTGGGGCATAGGCAGGGTCCAAGCCGTCGATATCAAAGCTGATATAAATGGGTCTGACTCCCATCTGCTGCCTCACTTTTCCCATCAGAGGAACCAATGACTTCATCCAGCAGTCTTCAGCCAGGACCACCCGGAAGCCCTGCGAAAGAATTGAAGAGCAGAAAGTTGACACTTGGGCCTGGCAGCATTTACTGGGCATTTCCTATAGGCCTACCCCGTACTCAGCTTATGTGCACCTCAAAGTTAACCCCCGATATCCATGAGGAGGGAACTACCATCCCCATATCAGACCCATCGCCTAGGGTCTGGACCTCCTTCACTCTTTTCCAAGCCAGCAGCATCCAAGGGCTTGGTTTGTTTCTGCTTGTCTCCCCTCCCCAGCAATAAGAGGCCTCCTCTGCCTCGTGAATTATCATCCCCGCCCTTATCTGCTCCACACGACGCAAACTCACCTTTCTGTCCCCATTTTGAGCTTGATTAGCAAAGTCCCTTTCAACCCATAGCCTCCACTGAGTGGGCAATGGAGAGGAAGGCACTTTGGGGCCGGGGACAGAGGGAGGGGCTTTCAGCCTGTCACCTGGCTCCGGCTGTATCTGTAGGTATCCAAAGTCATGGAAGAGCCCCGGATGCCGATCTGTACCACGCGCTTACAGTCCAGGAGTCCCTCATCCACGCACCGGCGGAAGGGCGTCCCATGATAGAGCTTCTCACCCAGGGCCTTGTCCGCCACGTCCATGTGTGCATCCACATGCACCAGCCCCATAGGCCCATGCCTGAGGACAACAGGGCAGCTCAGAGGCCAGGCCTCCCAGTGGGGCCTGAACACCACCACCCTCCAGGCCACCAAAACTTGATGACAATTCATAGCCATGGAGGGGGGACCTGGCATCAGTTACCAGCCTTGCAACTGGTTTCTGTCTTCAAACCACTTAGCTTCTCAGAAGGACAATAAGCTCAGAGAAGTCAGGCAGAACATAGTCATCTGCTTTAGCTGACACTCCCTACCTATCACCCAGAATTGTCTTCACTTACAGATGGAGAGGGCTGGGAGGATGAAAGTAAAGGGTGGCGGCTCAGGTGAGCCCGTCTGAAGGCTCACCTAATCAGCACCACCCTTTCTCCAACTGCGGTACCAAGATGTAGCTTCCACTCAGCTCTCTCTCTATAATCCCCATCAACCCTGCCAGCCGCCCAAGAAAAACAGACAATCCAAATCAGTGCCAGGCAAACACAGCTTCCAGAAAAGCCTTGTACCCACCCACCCACCTCCAACCAGAATGCCACCCACATAGCTTTCCTCTATATGAATTCTGGAGCTCACCACCTTGGCCCATCTGTCTATTTCTCTAACAAACCAAAATTAGTCAATCCCTGGTAGGTTTTCACTACTGGAAAAATCCATCTTCTCATCCTCTGGGAAAGGGGCCCTTTCAGGAAAAAAACAGGGCCTCTCCTCAGCAAGCAACACCATTGTGCCTGTCAGTATTCGTATTTGGCCTTTGAAGCAAAACAGAAACTGAAGTTAACTGGGGTTGTGTATTTCACTAGGGGCTCATCTTCCAAAAACAGAGGCAAACGCTGAGCGTGCATACCAGAGCAGATCTAGGGCGAGGGCGGGTGGCCAGGGTGTTAATAATAAATTGTCTTGGCTCCCATCTGGTGACTGACAGACACACCTGGAGCTTGACCTTAATTTTGATCCATAGAAGCAACTCAGTGGGGAATTCCCTATCATCCCCAATAACCTGAGCCAGCAGAGGTCACCTGACGCCATCTAGCAGAAAACAACTCATTCCCCAGCTCCCGCCTTTGGGACTTACTTTTCTGCCATCGCTTGCAATATAGGATAGGTGATTGTGTGATCTCCACCTTCAAGGAGAAAAAAAAGAAGAAAACATCTGGAACGTGGATAAGATTCGAGGACCATGTATCACCTAGAACGATCTTTAATCTGCCCAATTCTGCCACCCTTTCGATTAGACTGGAAGAATTATAACCCCAGCTAAAATATGATCTTGTTCAGTGGTGGAGAAATGGCCACTAAATGTCTGACATTACATTGTCATTTAAAAGAGGAAATGAGGGCTTCCCTGGTGGCGCAGCGGTTGGGAGTCCGCCTGCCGATGCAGGGGACACGGATTCGTGTCCTGGTCTAGGAAGACCCTGCATGCTGCGGGGCGGCTGGGCCTGTGAGCCATGGCCGCTGAGCCTGCGCGTCCGGAGCCTGTGCTCCACAGCGGGAGGGGCCGCAACAGTGAGGGGTCCGCGCACCGCAAAAAAAAAAAAAAAAAAAAAAAAAGAGGAAATTAAATTAAGGCTTATAGGGAAAATGCTTGGACCAGCTCTGTCCAGTTGAACTTCCTGCAGTGACACGCATGTTCTGTATCTGCACTGGCCAACGTGGTGGTCACTAGCCATTGGCTATTGAAATGTGGCTCATGCAACTGAAGAATTGAATTTTTTATTTTATTTTATTGTAATTCATTTAAATAGCCACATGTGGCTAGGGGCTACCATAATGGACAGCACAGGCCTAGAAAAGTATTACCATTGATAATTATTAATAACAACAATAGCTATATTTATGGAAGCCTAAAACATGCCAGTCACAAGGCTGGGCGCTTTATATGCACTTTTATTATATGCCCCTGACACAATATAAGAAGGTAGGTGGTGGTATTTTTATTCCCATATTACAGATAAGGAAATGAAGCACGAAGAGCTAGTGAGAGGTGGAGCTGAGATTTCAAACCACGTCAGCCAGAAACCCCACTCCTTACCCCTATGCTCTGCAGGCTAGGCCCTCTCATTTGGCAAAAATAAATTTGGATATTTAGAAAAAGGTACTATTTTGACTATTGGTGAACAGGAAGAGGAAGAACTGCTACAGTGAGAGTGGGGCAGGGTGGGGGAGGGTAAGAGGAAAGCTGCTCTATAGATTGACATAGACCCTGACGAGAGGAAAAGACTCCCTTGCAGTTCTCTCAAATAAAGTCATTGAAACGACGTCCTTGAAATAGTTAAGAAGTCACAACTAAGCCCCTGCTGGCAGCCTCCTCAGGCCTGGCTGGCATCAACGGCTGGGACAAGGTGAGGTGGATGGAGGCACTTGCCGGATGCAAAATTGAAGGGACACCAAAAAAAAAAAAAAAAACCAAAACCTCAGTAATTGGGGAATTCCCTGGCGGTCCAGCGATTAGGACTCTGCGCTTACGCTGCAGGGGACCTGGATCCCATCCCCGGCCAGGGGACGAACAAAGATCCTGCAAGCTGTGTGGCCAAAAAAAAAAAAAAAAAAAACCTAAGTAATCAAGATAAATACTATTTTAATGTAATATTTTAAAAAATCAAAATCAATGCAAAAAAAAAAAAAAAAAGAATCCATGATACGGACTTCCCTGGTGGCGCAGTGGTTAAGAATCCGCCTGCCAATGCAGGGGACACAGGTTCGAGCCCTGGTCTGGGAAGATCCCACATGCCGCAGAGCAACTAAGCCCGAGAGCCACAACTACTGAAGCCCGTGTGCCTCAGAGCCCGCATGCTGCAACTACTGAGCCCACGTGCCTAGAGTCCATGCTCCACAACAAGAGAAGCCACCGCAATGAGAATCCCGTGCTACTTTATTTTATTTATTTATTTTTCTTTTTTTATAAATTTATTTATTTTATTTTATTTTTGGCTGCGTTGGGTCTTTGTTGCTGCCTGCGGGCTTTCTCTAGTTGCAGTGAGTAGGGGCTACTCTCCGTTGCAGTGCACGGGCTTCTCATTGCGGTGGCTTCTCTTGTTGCAGAGCACAGGCTCTAGGTGCACAGGCTGCAGTAGTTGCAGCATGTGGGCTCAGTAGATGTGGTACGCGGGCTCTAGAGAGCAGGCTCAGTAGTTGTGGCGCACGGGCTTAGTTGCTCCGTGGCATGTGGGATCTTCCCAGACCAGGGCTCGAACCCGTGTCCCCTGCATTGGCAGGCGGATTCTTAACCACTGTGCTACCAGGGAAGTCCCCCATGATAAACTTTAAATAAAGATAGTACCAGCAACTGTGCTGTTCTGAGCCATACTGGAACCTGAGGCAAAAAGGGAAACCAGTAACGTGTATTGCTGACTTTTTGGCACCCCTTAAATTTTGCACCAAGGTGAATGCCTCACTTGCTTCACCCTGGTCCATCCCTGTCAGTCACATTCGTCCAAAAATGTAAATATCCTCTCCCCAGGGGTTAAAATAAATGAATTAACAATGTTCCCTTTCCTACTGTCTCCATATTGACAGTGGCTCACCCTGGAGAAGTAACCGTACTCCAGCTCATGATAAATAGACCCTGAGCTCAGAGAACTACCCTCTCCCTTGCAGATGCCATTACCCAAGGTCAGAGGAATACAGCCAGCTGCTACAATTTTCTGATAGGCCTCTCGAATTAGGCGGCAGCTGTCCTGAAGGTTGTAAAGATTGACATTCACATCGCCTAGGTCTGCAACCATGAGGGACTGGAAGGGGAGGGCTCCTGTGCTAGGGTTGGCTGTCCGAAGCAGCACTGATTCTTCGCGGATCCGTCGGGGTCCAAATCTGGAGGAGAAAGAATCAGCCTGTGAGCCATCCCTAAAGGTTTAGAGGCTCTGCCTAGGCCGAGGCTTCCCAGGCTCTGTGCTGGGGCTGGCTGAATCTTTGCTGCAGGGGGTAGGGGTCATCCTATACATTGCAGGATGTTTAGCAGCAACCCTGGTCTTTACCCACTAGATGCCAGTAGCAGCCCTTCCCCCATGTTGTGATAACCAAAAATGCTTCCAGACTCTGCCAAATGTCCCCTGGGGGGAAAAAGTCACACACACGTTGAGGACCACTGATCTAGCCTATATAGTGAAGAGATAAAAGGTACAGACTTAGAAGCCCACCCATCACCAATTTACTAAATGGCATTAGATAATTTCTTAATCTCCCTGAGCCTCAATTTCCTAAACTGTTGCTGCGGAATCGTAAATAGCTGATGTTCAATAATTAGAAAAATCGATTTTACTTCCTCTAACTTGATCTTAGGAAAACTGCCTTATTTAGGGGACCTCCCTGGCGGTTTAGTGGTTAAGACTCCGCATTTCCACTGCAGCGGGCATGCGGTGATCCCTGGTGGGGGAACTAAGATCCTGCAGGCTGCGCGACCAAAAAAAGAAGAAAAAGTTGCCTTATTTGGAGCAAATTCGTGAGTCAGGTGACATCTAGAGGTTTGGGGAAGGGGCAACCAGCTTCTGTTCTCACACTTAATGTCCCCTGCTTCTGTAAACCGGGGTACCCACAGCCACCATCCAGCTAGGCCAGGGAATGGGGCAGGGAGAAGGCTCAGTCCTTGAACCCCCTTTCTTTACCAATGGATGACGCGGCTGAGCCCTCGGGGTTGCTTGAGGGAAACCAGCTGTCTCTCAAAGGATTAGGGGCACTTTGGAGCCAGGCACTGGCTTCCAACTCGACCCTGGGTGAGGGAAAGTGCCTCTCCATGAGTTTTGTGTGCGCAGTGGCTGCCAGGCTGTCCCAACACGTGTCCCCGAGTCCTTCGGGGCTTACCTCGCCCCGGGCCGGTTGGAGGTCCCAATGTCCAACGGCACCCCGATGAAGGCGGCATCCAGCCCCTCGGGGGAGGCCTGCACGGGCAGCCGCATCATGGAGCAGATGCCCACCGACCGGGCCACGAACTCGGAGCTGGGAGGTTGGTTCCGGGGGGCGTCGGAGGCCTGGCGGCTCTGGCTGCTGCCGCGGTCGCAGAGCCCCGCCGCAGGACGCGCTCGGCCCCCGGGAACCAGACCCCGCGCGCCCCCGCCGCCCCCCAGGCCCCGGGCGCAGCCGGACGCCAGCAGCCGCAGCATCCCGCCCGCCCCGCTGGTCCCCGCTGGTCCCCGCAGCGGCCGGGGCGAGTGTGCCAGCGCCCGAGACGCCCCGGGCTCAAAGGGCAGGGGCGCCTGGAGATCAAAGGCGGGGGAGGGGCCCAGGGACCGCGCCGCTCTCTCCCTGCACACCTTCCTGGACTTCGGCCTCTAGTTCCTTTCATAAATAGAGCCAGCCCCGCGGTTCCCTACTGACGTCCACCGCACTGCCCCAGGTGGGTCCCTCCCCACCAAAATCAGGCCCTTGGCAGCTTCTTCTCCCAGAGTAACACCTAATGCAACTTCCCTGGCAGTCCAGTGGTTAAGACTTCAGGCTTCCACTGCAGGGGACACGTGTTTGATCCCTGGTTGGGGAACTAAGATCCCACAACAAACCTGAAAGATTTGAAGAGGAAAGACCTTTCTCTAAGCGAGAGAAATTGGAGCATTTTTTAAAAAATAATGTACCAAGAAATGTCTGGGTGGGAGTCCCAGGAAGCAGAGTCTTTCTAAATTAACCTTTTTTAAAAAGGACTTAGAGGCGAGCCCACCTGTGCAGTCCTCTTTATCCCTAAGGGGAGGGGGGAAAGAAGTGATCTGTAATGCAGTTATGGGAGCCATTTTGTGGTATTATATATTTTTTAATCTCTAGAACTTTAGATTGAATGGGAAAGGCCCGAGTTTGCATTAAATTTGTCCCTTTATATAAAATCACACATTAAATCACACCACCCTGCAGGGTGAGGCAAAGTCTCCTAAAGATCAATAACAGGTATTCAGTGTGGCAATCGGCTGCCGAGCAGGTCCCTGCCATTTTCTGGAGCAAATGCAACAATCTCTTGGTTATTCCCTTAACACCTTTTTATTTTTTTATTTTTTATTTATTTATTTTTTTGCGGTATGCGGGCCTCTCACTGTTGCGGCCTCTCCCGTTGCGGAGCACAGGCTCCGGATGCGCAGGCTCAGCGGCCATGGCTCACGGGTCCAGCCGCTCCGCGACATGTGGGATCTTCCTGGACCGGGGCATGAACCCGTGTCCCCTGCATCGGCAGGCGGACTCCCAACGACTGTGCCACCAGGGAACCCCACCTTTTTATTTTTTAATTAATTTTTATTGGAGTATAGTTAATTTACAACGTTGTGTTAATTTCAGGTGTACAGCAAAGTGAATCAGTTATACATATACATATATCCACTCTTTTTTAGATTCTTTTCCCATATAGATCATTACAGACTAGTGAGTAGAGTTTTCTGTGTTATACAGTAGGTCCTTACTAGTTTAATACCCTTATGCCTAGATTCTACCACTATTTCTTTCATATGGTTTGTCCTGAATGTATCATTTTCTGTCTTTTTTTTCTTTCATTCTTCTCACAAATATTTGCGTGCCTATTATGTGCCAGGCACTATGTGACAGCAGCTCCAACCTTCCTCTTCATCATTGGCTACTGCTGAACACGCCCTTCCTTCAAATTTTCCGCAGGTGGCTTCTTTGACCAGGTGTGCCCCTGCTCTCCGATGGCTCCTTCTCTGATGGCAGTCTCTTCCCATATCAAGGTAACCATTTTCACCTAGAGGCAGATAACTCGCAACCCATATCCCAGGCCTGGGCTCCAGTCACCCATTTGCTAACTCCCTACCTGGGTGTTTTGACAACACCTCAGGTGGGCTACAAGTTCAGCCAGCAACTTCCCACGTCCCTCTCTTTGATCCTGCCCCTCTCCCCCACCATCCTTTGGTAAGTCGTGATGGTTTCCCATGTGAAAGCTCTCCACGGCTACTCTGGTTCAGGCCTTCCCACCTCTAGCTTTCCAATTGGTCCCACCACTGCTAGTATCACATAGACTTTCCTGCCAGATAAAGCTTCCTGAAGCCAGTCCACCTTTCTAATCATATTTCCTATTATGCATCTTCACGCCCTTATCTCTCCAGCCATTGTTCCCCTTACACAGCCCCACTTTCTCGCCTCCTTTCCTTTGCTGGAATGCTCTCTCCCTAGCTCCCATCTCCACGTGCCCAATGTTCAGCTGAAACCGGTGCTTACATGACCCTCTCCATACCTCTCATAAAACCTTAACGCTTTTCTACCTGGGATAAGTTGGCATCTAGAATCAGAAACAACTTAAATCTTGGGACTTCCCTGGTGGTCCAGTGGGTAAGACTCCACGCTCCCAGTGCAGGAGGCCCGGGCTCGATCCCTGGTTGGGGAACTAGATCCCGCATGCATGACACAACTAAGAAGTCTGCATGCTGCAACAAAGATCCAGTGTGTGGCAACTAAGATGCGGCACAGCCAAAATTAATAAAGAATAAATAAATAAATATTTTTTTTAAAAAAAGAAACAACTTAAATCTTTGGTCCACTGTCAGTGAATCTCAATCAGAATTTCCAAACATTTTATATTATTTACCAGTTAAGGGATTCCCTGGTGGTCCGGTGGTTAGGACTCCAAGCTTCCACTACAGGGGGCATGGGTTCAATCCCTGGTCGGGGAACTGAGATCCCGCATCCCGTGCAGCGCCGGCCAAAACAAAACAAAACAAGACAAAAACAAACAAAGAAACACCTATATAATTTACCAGTTAAAATTTCCCTAGGGAGTTCCCTGGTGGCTTAGTAGTCAGGGAACTGAGATCCTGTAAGCTGCGCGGCACAGCCAAAAAAAAAAAAAAAAAAGCTTCCCCCAAAACTTTCAAGTAAATCTGTCACTCCAATAACTCATCATTTAACCTAGCCCACCAATGTGTACATCCTTAAGGCACCCCAGTCAGGGAAGGGTAGACTTAACATGTCAATCTGAGCAACTCACCCTTTTGAACCTATTTCCTACTCTGTAAAATGGGATGATAATCTTTACTGGTGGTTCTTATGAGGGTTAAATGAGGTCCACTGTGAAAGCATTGTAAACCGTCCATTGATAAATAATAGGTAGTGTTATCATTGCCTGTTTTATTTCCTCTACTGCAGAGTTTCCTCACCATGGTCATAATACACTGGTATATTGCAATTGGGTTACAGGTTGGATACAACATAAAGATCCCATGGCCCTTGGGGCTGCCAGCTAGACCAAACACCTCTGGGTGCATGCAGCCCATGGGGAGCTCCTGCAGATATGATCCAAGCAGAACAGAGTCTGTTATGCTGCCTTCCAATCTCTACAAGTAGGCAAAAGGACCAGCAGCATTTGCTGCTTGCCATGTGTTACCACCTGGCCATCAACTTCAGAGGCCAGCTGCAGAGTGCACCGCTGCACGTTACAGACAAGGGGCCAGGGCCCTGCTAGAGAAAGTGAGTTCCAGGGGCCAAGGAGGAGCAGCAGCAACCCAAGATGCAGCTGGTCAGGGTTGGAGGGTCGAGGAGACTGGTTGGAGGGCTCTGGCCAGAGCAGCCCCAGATGGCTGACCCAAATCTGTCTTCAAATAGTATCAGATATTTCTGTCCATTTTTGGCTGGTGTCCAAGCAGTGTCCAAGCTAACTTCAGGGTGACTGCTTTAACAATGCTTATGGGCAGGGTGACATTAAAAATATTTAACGTCTGAGATGGAACAGATATTGACCAATCAGAACAGATGCCAGGGGCTTCCCTGGTGGCACAGTGGTTAAGAGTCTGCCTGCCAGCACAGGGCACACAGGTTCGAGCCCTGGTCTGGGAAGATGCCACATGCTGCAGAGCAACTAAGCCCGTGCACCACAACTGCTGAGCCTGCGCTCTAGAGCCCGTGAGCCACAACTACTGAGCCTGCATGCCACAACTACCGAAGCCCACATGCCTAGAGCCCGTGCTCTGCAACAAGAGAAGCCACCACAATGAGAAGCCCGCGCACTGTAACGAAGGGTAGCCTCTACTCACCACAGCTAGAGAAAGCCCTTGTGCAGCAACGAAGACCCAATGCAGCCAAAAAAAAAAAAAAGAACATATGCCAGCTAGCCATTAACAGTAAATACCAGTACATACCAGGTGGATATCACCCCTGAAGGAATGTGCTTTAAATCAGAGCTGTCATTATTTTTGTTGTTGTTGTTTGTTTGTTTGTTTATTTATTTATTTATTTATGGCTGCTGTGCGTGGGCTTCCTCTAGTTGTGGCGAGCGGGGGTTACTCTTCATTGTAGTGCGTGGGCTTCTCATTGCAGTGGCTTCTCTTGTTGTGGAGCACAGGCTCTAGGCGTGCGGGCTCAGTAGTTGTGGCTTGGAGGCTCTAGAGCGCAGGCTCAGTAGTTGTGGCGCACGGGCTTAGTTGCTCCGCAGCATGTGGGATCTTCCCGGACCAGGGCTCAAACCCATGTCCCCCTGCATTGGCAGGCGGACTCTTAACCACTGCGCCACCAGGGAAGTCCCGTGTCATTATTTTTAAATGCTTGACACAAAAGAGTTTGATTGGATTCAAGATCCATTAATGTTATCACAAGAAATTTCAATTGTACAATTGTTAATGAAAGAAAATAAGACATTTCTTTAAATATTTTAACTTTTGTGTTTTTTAATGTTAAAATTTTAAATTTGTATTATCTATTTGAGTTTCTAATTGTTCATGGCTATCAAGAACTTGAAGAGAGGGACTTCCCTGGTGGTCCAGTGGTAAAGAATCCACCTGCCAATGCAGGGAACGTGGGTTCGATCCCTGGTCAAGGAACTAAGATCCCACATGCTGCGGGGCAACTAAGCTCATGGGCCACAACTACTGAGCTCGTGCGCCTCAATGGGAGAGCCCGCATGCCACAAAACTACAGAGCCCATGTTCCCAGGAGCCCACGTGCCACAACTAGAGAGAGAAAACCTGCATGCCACAACTAGAGAGAAGCCCAAGCACCACAACGAAGAGACCCCACGCCTCAACGAAGATCCTGAGTTTCACAGCTAAGACCTGATGCAGCCAAATAAATAAATAAATAAAATAAAAAACAAAAACAAAAACAAAAAAAAGAACTTGAAGAGATCCTTCTTGAAAAGTTCTGGTCAACTGTGGTTCAGACACAGAGTAGCCTAATGCAGCATGACTGCCTCCATGGTAATCATGGAGATATAGTGATAGGGAAGCAATTTCCAAAACAGCAAGGGGGCTAACGGAGGGGTGGCCAAGCTACATGCAAGTGAAATAATAATGTGTCCCCTACACATCCCTCCTGAAGTAGACATTTAAATCAACTGAAAGCTCCTAGCTCACAGAGTCCAAAGCCCTCAACTGTGGCTAGAAGCCTTACCATCTGGCCCCTGACCTCTGTTCTATCTGCCCTGGGGGCACACTCACTCTCCCGCACTGAGCTGTAGTCACTGCATCTCTACAATGACAAAGTTCCTTCTCACTTCAAGGTCTTCACATAAAGAAAAAAAAAAAAAAGAAAAGTTCTGGTCATTATTGCATGTAACCATTTTAAGCATAAAACATGATATTTAAAAGTTACATTCAAAAGAAAATTTTAAAATAAAATTGAAAAAATAGTTACATTCACAGAAGAAAGTGAAAATTTGGAAAATATTTTATTTGGATACTTTATGTAAGCTCAATATTTAATGCTGTCTCCAATATTTTCATTTTATTTTTCAAATCATGATAAAATATGTAGAAAATGGAATTTTTTTTTTACCAAATCCCGTATAGATGCCCCTAAATCCCTCCTCCCCCTCCTTCACCTTTACCTCAGCGGGACATACAAATTGTGTAATTTAAAAAAAATTTTATTTTATATTGGAATATAGTTGATTAACAATGTTGTGTTAGTTTCAGGTGTACAGCAAAGTGCTTCAGTTATATATATACGTGTATCTATCCTTTTTCAAATTCTTTTCCCATTTACGTTCTTAAAATTGTGTAATTTTCTATGTGTGCCATGACAGGAAAAAGGTTCCGAAGCTCTGTTCTAGTAAATTTTAAGTTCCAATATCTGCTTCTTCCTTTTGGCTGACCTCCAAGGGCAGTGCTTTGTTAAAGAAAAACGAATATAATAAATGTTTAGTAGGTGAGTGAATGATTGAACAGTTCTTCCGGCCCCTCTGTCTCTCTGTAGTTCAAAATGAGCCTTCGAACGCAAGAGGAAGGGGAGGGAGAGCGAGAATTTACTGAAGAAAAGCCCCACCCAATGAAGTTTAAAGATCCCTGTTATGCAGTTTCAAAGTCAAACCAGGAGAGGGCACAGAAAACTTCTGCTTGATCATCTAACAAAGAAAGGAGAATTCAGAAAATGGACAGAGCTCTCATTCAATCACTCAATCAGGTGACATACAGTTTAGATGGTTTAGTCCATCAGATTTCATCCTGACACCTCAACAATTTGATAATATAATGGGCTATCTTAATGTAATCTTTGCACCATTTGATTTTTTTCTTGAGGAATACGTTTAGATTTTTCAAAGCCCCGGCCAGTCTCCGATGCATTCCTTTTCTTTTCTTTTTTTAAATATTTATTTATTTAGGCTGCTCGGGGTCTTCATTGCGACACGTGGGATCTTCGTTGTGGCACCCGGACTCTTAGTTGCAGCATGCGAACTCTTAGCTGCGGCATGCATGTGGGATCTAGTTCTCCGACCCGGGACGGAACCCGGGCCCCCTGCATTGGGAGCGCGGAGTCTTACCCACTGGACCAGCAGGGAAGTCCCAGAACATCTTCATATACGTGTTTGGAGGATAAAGATCAATGCTTGAGTACAGATAGAGATCTCACACAAATAAAGCATGCGTGATACAATATTTCCTGTAGTATAATAAAATCAGTGGTATGATAAAGTATTTGTCCTGTTTCATGATGACTTGTTTTTACATTCCAATTTCCTTCTGAATTCAACACTTGCTGTATTTTATCTCATTTGTCCTTCCAGTTATCCTATAAAATAAATATGACATATTATTTATATTTAACAAGGAAACTGAAGTGCTAAGCCAGTGATGTTACTGCATATTACAAAGCAACTTCCTCCCTAGAATCCCCAATTAGAGATTATTTTACCTGTCAAAGGTTCTGGTCAGAGTGGTTGGGAGGGAGGGAATCTCATAATTTATTGGATAGCTAAGAGGATAAAAGGATTCCCCTGCATTGACATTATTCCCATAGCTACTTTCAAACTCATTTCAGAGCTCCACTTTTGACACTTAAGATCCAGACTCCAAATATGCACTTCATTACTTAAACCTGGTTTCTGGAACAATAGCCAGCAGCTAAATAATCTGTCCTAGCTTGGAGTTCAAAAACAGAACAAGAATTATTATCAGGCTTTCTGATTTCTAATCTAACAGCCTGCCTACTACCTTGTGGATGGGTCAAATACACATTTTTTTTCTTGCCTTTTACTTGATTTTCTCTCTCCTTTAATGAAAAAATACAATCTTCCTTTTAAAATCTTTATTTTTTTCTGATTAGAAAACTAATACATGTATATGGTACAAAGTGAAAGTCCACCATAGTCTATCCCTACCTGCTCAAGGTTACATTTCAATGCGTATGAGGCTTTTGAAAATATCAAAACTGGGAGTTCCCTGGTAGTCTAGCAGTTAAGACTCTTAGCTCCCAATGCAGGGGGCGTGGGTTCCATCCTTGGTCAGGGAACTAGATCCCGCATGCCACAACTAAAGATCCCACGCACCTCAATGAAGATCCCAAGTGCCACAACTAAGACCCAGTGCAGCCAAATAAATAAATAAATATTTTTTAAAAGATAATATCAAAACTAGGTTTAGCCTATATAAAATGGTTGGCAACTTCCTTTTTTCACCTTAAAATGCCTTGGGAATCTTCAAGATAAGCGTTTTTTTTTTTTAACTGCTTTATTTAGGTGTAACTTATATGCCACAAAAATCACCTCGTTTTAAGTGTACGATTCAATGATTTCTTTTTTTTATTAGTTTCTGCTTTATAACAAAGTGAATCAGTCATACATATACATCTGTTCCCACATCAATGATTTCTTTTATAAACTTGTGCAACCATTCCACCACAACCCAGTTCTAGAACACATCCATCACCCCCAAAAACTTCCCTCATGCCTGTTAATAAACTTTTTTAAAGGGTGCATTTTTGTGGATAATTACAATCATGAATAAAAAGTCCCAGAAATTTCCACTTTGCCTAGCTTTCATTTGCTGCTGGCAGGCAAGAAGAAAATTGCAAAAGCCCATCAACAAATGTTGGAAGAAAACACCACAAGCTGATCGACAGCTGTTAGCTCAAAATAGTTTATTCATCCACTCCAGCTTTTACTGAGTGTCAGCCAAATGCCAGGCTATTGGTTAAGTCTGGAGGAATATAAAAACGAGAATAGCTGTCTTCTGGAATCAACTGGATGTGAGTTCTACAGTATGCAACCTAACTTAAGAGTTTCAATATTCAATGGGTTTGAGTAATAAAAGTGGTAAAATTGGTGTGCTATTTGGACTTCCATTTACAGAAGTCACGATAGAGAAACAGGGACCAGACTTACTGTTCCACCTAAAACAACCAAAGGAGGAACAAAAAATTATGAAACAATGGTCTTTATACATTGGGCATCAGACCACAAAGGACAGTAATCCTTGAGAAAGAAGCAAATGAGACGAGCCCTGGTACTGCCCCAGAACTGCCTGAGTTTCCAGGCTACAGTGCAAGGATGGAAAAGTGAGGCAGAGGTCACTGGAGTCCCTGAGTCCGGCATACAGAGCTGAGTCCAGGGAGACCAAAGCAGCTAGAGTTCATAAGACGGAGTGACAGAGATGGGGGAGCAGTTCAGAGAAAGAAAAAAGCCCAGAGATTTCTTCTAGTATTCACCAAGGTACTGCTTAGCACCTGTGCACAAGAAAACTTCCCCAGGCTGGGGAAAGAACCACTTGAAAGGATTGGAGGGAAAGGTTCTTGACTCATACCCGTCTGGGAATAGTGCCTATTCCCACTAGCCAGATTAGAAAAAAATTCATAGTTTGGGAATTCCCCGGCAGTCCAGTGGTTAGGACTTGGTGCTTTCATTGCAGGGTCCTGGGTTCAATCCCTGGTTGGGGAATTAAGATCCCACAAGCTGTGTGGCGTGGCCAAAAAAAAAAAAAAGAAAAATTCATAATTTATGGAGCATTGGGAAGAGTACTCATAGGGGTCTTGCCTCAGGGGGAATAATCAGTGCTAGAGTCAGCACTGCTCTCATCCTATTTAACAAATCTTTAAAAAAGCAAGACGCAAAAAAATCAAGCTAATTCCAAAGTAAGTTAACAACACCCCAGAACAAAGCTCAAGTTTTATAGGAATACAAATATATACAGCACTGGGAATTCCCTGGCGGTCCAGTGGTTAGGACTCCAAGCTCCTAATGCAGGGGGCCAGCGTTCGATCCCTGGTCAGGGAACTAGATCCCTCATGCTACAACTAGTGGATTGCAGCATGAGGGATCAGTTAAATCCCAAATAGATAAATAAATATTTTTTAAGATTTCCAAATTTAATGAAAACCGTAGATCAATAAACCCCAAGCACAAGAAACATTAAGAAAACCACAGCACAGGCGCTTCCCTGGTGGCGCAGTGGTTGAGAGTCCGCCTGCCGATGCAGGGGACACGGGTTCGTGCCCCGGTCTGGGAAGATCCCACATGCCGCGGAGCGGCTGGGCCCGTGAGCCATGGCCGTTGAGCCTGCGCGTCCGGAGCCTGTGCTCCGCAACGGGAGAGGCCACAACAGTGAGAGGCCCACATACCGCAAAAAAAAAAAAAAAAAAAAAAAGCAAAGCAAAAAAAGAAAAGAAAACCACAGCACCGTACCTGAGTCAAAGAGCCTACTTGGGACATTCAAATCTTTCATTAATGACAACATAATGATTTTCATTAATTTTTACATATATGAAGCACCATCAATTCTATAAATCATTGTGGGGACTTCCCTGGTGGCACAGTGGTTAAGAATCTGCCTGCCAATGCAGGGGACATGGGTTTGAGCCCTGGTCCAGGAAGATCCCACATGCCACGGAGCAACTAAGCCCGCATGCCACAACTACTGAAGCCTGCAAGCCTAGAGCCCATGGTCCGCAACAAGAGAAGCCACTGCAATGAGAAGCCCACGCACCGCAATGAAGAGTAGCCCCGCTCGCCGCAACTAGAGAAAGTCCACACGCAGCAACGAAGACCCAACACAGCCATAAATAAATAGATTAATTAATTAATTAATTTTTAAAATCATTGTGCTAGGTTCCTGGATATCTAATTTTTCTTATTCCATTTAAAATTTCTTCTCTTTTAACCAGAGGATAAATTGGCTAGTCTTCACTGCTTAGTCTTTGTGTTTAGAACTGCACGTGTGTTCTAATTTGATGAAGCTTTTTTTTTTTTTTTTTGGTGGTACGCGGGCCTCTCACTGTTGTGGCCTCTCCCGTTGCGGAGCACAGGCTCCGGACGCGCAGGCTCAGCGGCCATGGCTCACGGGCCCAGCTGCTCCGCGGCATGTGGGATCCTCCCGGACCCGGGCACAAACCCGTGTCCCCTGCATCGGCAGGCGGACTCTCAACCACTGCGCCACCAGGGAAGCCCTGATGAAGCTTTTAAAAGAAACAAAGGACTGGGAATGCGTGGTGAGTCAGTGGGAGTCAACTCTGGATATGGGTCCTCCTAGTTAAATATGTCCTTCAATGCCAGGGGAAATTTCACCTTCTCTATTTAAAAGCCTTTTTAACAACAAAAAGGTTGATAGTTTTAAGCCCTTTCTCTCAAATATTTTAAATCCTCAGAAGATCAAACTAACAAAATAACTGAAATGAGTACTGAATAGAAATTCTATGTAGACTATCTGCTGTTTGTCATTTCCATCCTATGATTTTCCCTTCATATGTACTGAAAGTTCACAGATGTTAAGAAATTGTTGTTTTGGCATAAAATCAGATACAGAAAGGAGGCAGTTGTGCCATTAACTAGGAATAGCAGTTACCTAGGACGACTGCTATTCGAGCAATGCATCAGGCCAACAGCTTCTTCTGCACTTGGGAGCTTCCTGGACATGCAGAAACTCTCAGGCCCTGCTCCAGACCTGAAGACTCATAATATGCATTTTAACAAGATCCCCAAGTGGCTGCTATACACATTCAACTTTGAGAAGCACTGGTGTCTGGCAAATAGTTTCTCTGATCACATTTCCTTATGCATGGAAAAAAAAAAGTGAAACCTGCCCACCTTATTTCACAAGTTGATGATTAGAATGAAATAAGTGAAACCCAATCCAAATATAACTTAGGAACAGATGAAATATCAAACTTTCTAACAAGCAGTACACACAAATCCCAGGCACACCACAGCATTTCTGGATTAAAAATGCTGAACAGCAAAAAGACTGCCAATGTTACTAGATATCCCAAAGACAAGGCTTTTAAAAAAAATGTTAAATATATAAAAAAAATTTTAAAGTATTTGACTCTTTTGACTTCTGGGAGTATCTTTTCTTTTTTTTTTTTTTTTTTTTTTTGTGGTACGCGGGCCTCTCACTGTTGTGGCCTCTCCCGTTGCGGAGCACAGGCTCCGGATGCGCAGGCTCAGCAGCCATGGCTCACGGGCCCAGCCGCTCCGCGGCATATGGGATCCTCCCAGACCGGGGCACGAACCCGTATCCCCTGCATCGGCAGGCGGACTCTCAATCACTGCGCCACCAGGGAGGCCCCTCTTTTTTTTTTTTTTTAATCGAAATCTGTTATCCTTCAGTCTACAAGTACTCAAGACAGAGTCGTTTCAGGAAAGCACAGCACACAGAGTTCCTATTTCTCTTTTCTGGCCAAAGCAACAAGCCTAAGTCTTCACATAAGCCGCAAGGAAGGAAACTACAGGAAGCCACGCCAGGGACTACTAACAGGCACTTGTCTCTCAGCCAGCCACTGCCTCAGTCACATCCTTGCCGGAACTAGAGTCTGAGCCGGTTCTCTAGGCTGAGGTGGCCAAGGCAGTGTGGACCGGGTCCACCCAGTGCGGCCCTGCCGCACCCCAGCCGCCGGGTTAGTCCCAGAGGAACCGGAGCCCGCCTGATCGTGGATGCCCGGAAGCCCAGGTTCAAGCCTTGAAGGCGCGAGGGTGTGGGGGCCACCATCGGGGATTCCGCCAGAGAGAAGGCAGCAGCCGCAAAAGACCCTCCACTGGCGTGTCCAAGAGCCTAGGCCGGGTCTGGACCTTCCACCACTACCTCCCGGGATAAAGCCAAGCAGCGCAAACTAGCGGGAGCTGGGGTCACTTAGCAACCAGGAGCCCAGAGCGCGGACGCAAGGCATTGGTCACGCGCGTCACGTGATCAGACGCCACTGCCCACTGGGAGATTACAAAGCAGGCACGTGATGCGGCTCAGGCGCGTTTCCGCAAGGCTCTGGGACGGCGGGCGTGGTGATGGGGCTGGAGGGGCGTTTCTTGGGGTTTCCGCCCTGGCGTCGTAAGAAGTCCTGGCTTTGGCTGGCGTGACCGAAGAGAAACACAACCGGCAGTTGAGGCATTTCTGCGCCGGCTATAGCGAAGCGATGAAACGGTGCTGAATTGGGCTCAAGAGTCTAGTTTGGTCGTGCGGGAGCATTTCCTGAGAATAAGACTGAAATTTGCTGAAATTTGCCTTCCGAAACAGAGACAGTTCTGACCAACCAGTTTAACACGAGCAAATGTTAGGATGCCAAGAAGTTTCGTGACAAATAAGGGGTGAAAATTAGGGATATAAAGGATACTGAATTGGGCAGTATATTCAGCGCTGGCTAAAAGAGAGATACTGCATCTGGGGCAAGAGGAGTTTTTTTGGGGGAGGGGCGGGTAGAGGGACTGTCTTGCTGAAGTAGTTGTTGAAAAGGTAGAACTTACATTGTGAATTTAGAGAACTAATTCAGCTTCTCGTGAGTGAGGCGGCGGAGCCTAGTTATCCACACGTCAGTTCATGAAGTCGAGGTCCCAGCGTGCAGACCAGGATGTGTGGGCACCCTGCAACAGGCCTGTGAAACCTGGCCAAAAAGAAAAAAAAAAAAATCTAATTTGAAAGGGATTTGAAGAGAGAACTTAGGATGGCCCAGCTCTTCTTTTTACAAACTGCCCAGGAGGTTGTTGGCAATCCTTTCATTCTAACAAATTTCCCTCTAGCAGCAGAGGGGTTTGAAGTACTATTGGCAGGACTTCTTGGTGGTCCAATGGTTAAGACTCTGTGCTTCCACTGCAGGGGACAGGTTCGATCCCTAGTCGGGGCAGTTCTGCATGCCAAAAAAATAAAGTACTACTGGCATATGCCTTGCAGCTGTCCTTGGGTCTTCTTTCACACCCCATATCCAATGTATCAACGAGTCCTATTGGCTCTACCTTCAAAATGAGTTCACAATCTGACTATCTCCACTTTTCTCTACCTGCACAGCTACCACACTGGTTAGATTCCCCCATGATCTTTCACCTGAGTTATTGTAATAGCCTTCCAACTAGTCCACTTTTGCCTTCCTCCACAAGTTAGTCAAAGTGATTTTTTTCATGTCACTTCTCTGCACAACACGCTAAAGTGGCTTTTTATTTCAGTCAGTAAAAGCCAAGGTCCTTTCAATTACTCATCACATAATCTGGTCTGATGGGCTCCTATCCACTTCTCCTCATTCATTAATCTCCAGAAGTTCTGTTCTTCACGGTGTTTCTTCAACAGGGCCAGTAACCTTCCATATTTAGTTCTTTGCACTTGCTGTTACCTGTGCTGAGTGTTCTCCCCAGATGTCCACATGATTCATGCCTTCACTTCATTCATTTGCTCAGGTGTCACCTTGTAATATAGGCTTTCTCTGACCACCATGTGTAAAATAGCAACCACTGTGTGCCCTAATTCCCCACCCCTCCCGAGCACTTGGCTTGCTGCTTGTTTTTTTTTTTTAATATATATATAGCACTTATCACCACCTAAAACATTTTGTATGTTCTTTGTCTGCCACCCCCTACTAGAACATAAACTCCATGGGGATAGGCACTTTGCCTTGTTTCCTGCTGTACAATTAGTACCTAGAACAATGTCTGGCATGCAGTAGGTGTTAATAATTGTTTGTTGAATAAATAAATAAATGATCTATGCCCCATATGGTTCTACTGCTGATTATGGTGAGTGGACCAAAGTTGCTCCAAGTGGCTAAAGGACTTTGAACATATCCACAGTATTGTAATGATTCTGACATTGGCAGTGCCCACTCTCAGAATGCTTTGTATCCACTTTGTATCTTAAAAGCTTGTTCTGTACTTTTAGCCATGACACCTGAGATTCCTCCACAATGGTGATGTGGTATCCCAAAAAGAAAGACACTCAAGTTTTTCATGTAAAACCAGGAGTTTCTTTTTCTTTTTTTTTTTTTTTGTGGAGCGCAGGCTCCGGATGCGCAGGCTCAGCAGCCATGGCTCACGGGCCCAGCCGCTCCACGGCATATGGGATGTTCTCGGACCGGGGCACGAACCCATGTCCCCTGCATCGGCGGGCGGACTCTCAACCACTGCGCCACCAGGGAAGCCCTGCCAGGAGTTTCTTGAAGAAGAAGAAGAAGAAGAATAGAAAAGAGCAGTTTAACTGCCAGGGTGAGCATTGAACTAGATACATCAAGGATAGATCAGCAAAGCCCAGCTCAGCTGTCAGCAGAGTAGGTGAAGCAGGTTTGTGTCAATCCAGAAGGTTCTTGAGAAAAACCATTCCCCAACAAATTCCCTGAAGCTGAGAAATCTGCAGCTGATGATTTATACCCTGTTAAAATGCAAATACCCTAAGAGAGATCATATTGAGTTTCTGCTGTCACTAGTACCTTAGTGTGAATTAGTGCAAATCCTTTCTTGAGAGCAAGTTTTGAAAAGGCAAGTGAAGAAAGTAGGAGCACATGAGAAATAAGAGGAACAGGTGGAGAGAAAGTTCAGAAGCCAAGGAAGGAGCATAAAGTTGAGCTTGCCAAGGACAAACTTCGGCTTATTTTGTAGTTTTGCCCAGGGCTGACTCTAATAATCAAAGTATATATTGATCTCTAGCTCCAAACTTCTGAGTAGGCGAATCATGGCGCTTGAAATTACAGCCATATTTACCTGAAATGTTTTGATAGCCCAATGAGTACAGGGTGCACCTGAAATGAGGAAGAGTTGACCTAGAATGTAGTGGGACTGAAACGCTATCAGATTTTAGGAAAGATAAGCAGGAAAAGAAGGAGGCATTGCATTATACATATGCACATGATCCCAGCCTAAGAAATAGGAAACCGAAAGAGTTTTTGTGTTAAGGTAAAATGAGAGAAATGGAGCATCATCTGCTATCAGTTGACATGCCAGGAAAAATAAGGAGAGATAGGCCTCTTTAAGCAACCAGGAGCTGATGAGGAAGTAAAGTTTTAAAGAGCAATATATATCAATACCTGCTTTAAAAAAAAAAAAAAGGCAACCTCACCAGACACCAAATTTGTCAGCACCTTGATCTTGGACTTCCCAACCTCCAGAGCTATGAGAATTAAATGGTTACTGTTAAGCGCTGCCCCCACCGCCCGCAAAAAAAAAAAGCAGGCACAAATATCAAACAGATACTTACAGTATTTGGGAGATTTAATTCCTATTGTGTGGAATTTTAAAAATCAACTAGGGTAGATATCTTTACTGATTTGCTCTTTTTAATAGAGAAGAATTAGGCAAGAATCTCAAAGTAGACAGCAACTTTGCTGGTGGTGACCAAATGGTGAGGAAAGTCAGGGTTTTGGAGGCCAGCAAGATTTCCCCACATTTAAAGTGCAGGCAGAGCATTTGTGTTCTAGTCAAACTGATGTTTTCACTCTTCAAGTTTCTTCCAGTTTGGAGAATCTGCCACTCACTAGCTGAGCGAACTTGGGTAAGTTAATTAAAATCCCCACACCTGTTTCCTTATCTATGAAATGGGAATGAATACTAATAGTTCCTATCTCTGAGGGCTTTTAGAAGGATAAAATGAGGTCTCACATTCAGCAGTGTAAAATAATGCTTAAGACTGTGGATTTGAGTTTTATTTATTTATTTATTGGCCATGCCCTGCCACTTGCGAGATCTTAGTTCCCCAAACAGGGGTCGAACCCGCCCCCCCGGCAGTAGAAGCATGGAGTCCTAACCACTGGACTGCCAGGGAAATCCCTAGACTCAAGCCAGATTGCCTGACTGGAATTCAAGCTGCCATTTGTGTGTCCTTGGGCAAGTGACTGACCCCTCTCTATGCTTCAGTTTCTTCATCTGTAAAATGGAGATAATACCTCACAGGATTGTTGTGAGGATTAAATGACTCAACACGCATAACATTCATGGAGGAGTGCCTGGCAAGAAGTGAGCATTGCAAACGTTAGCAATCATTTGCAAGGTTCTTGACAAACAGCAATGATCATGGAACTTCTTGGTAGCCCTGCTTGTCTAGGCCTTGTCCAACCCACCCCATCCTGACTTAGAATTAAGGACCAGAGATGTCTGAAGCTATTTGTGGTCACAAGTAATAGAGATGCAAAGTCCATCTCATAGAGTGATGAGAGAGAAGTGAGAGGAGCTACTGTGAGCCAGATCACAGGAGGCAACTGATCAGAGTCCAAAAGGAGTGAGGCCCAAGAGGAAAGGGTCTGATTGGTAAAAAGCTGCGGGCTTAGTTAGGATTCTTTTGGTTGCAAATTTTGAAAACCATAGGTCAAAATGGTTCAAGGAAAAATGTATCCACTCAAATGCCCATCAGCCACAGAATGGATGAATTATGGTGTATTTCCCAAACAAAATACAATGAGAATGTACAAGTTATAATTACATACAATGATATGGACAAAACCCACTTAATGTCGAGTGAAAGAAGGCAGACACAAGACTACATGCTGTGTGAGTCCCCTTATATGTGGTAGAAAAACAATCAAAATGAATCTATGCTGTTAAATGTCAGGATACTGGTTACACTTGGAGGGGTTTGGGGAGGGAGAGTTAGTGATTAGAAGGAAGGCTATGGGACGTCCCTCGTGGTCCAGTGGTTAAGACTTTGCGCTTCCAATGCAGGGGGCCCGGCTTTGATCCCTGGTCAGGGAACTAGATCTTGCATGCTGCAACTAAAAGATCCTGCATGCCGTAACTAAAGATCTCGCACACGGCATCGAAGATCCCACGTGCCACAACTAAGACCCAGCACGGTCAAATAAATATATATTTTTTAAAGATTACTATTAATTATAGAAAGAAGGATAAGGGGGGCTTTTGAGGTACTGATAATGTTCTGAACAGGGGTGTTCAGTTTGTGAAAACTCACCATATACACTCAAAATGCATGCACTTTTTGTGTATTATGCTGCAATAAAAAGTTCTCTCTTTTTTTTTAGGAGTTTATTGGCTGTGCCTATATTCAGTGAAACAATTATTGTTCTTTGTAACAAACCACCCCAAAATTAGTCACGTAAAATAACCATTTCATTACGCTGACAGATTCTGTGGGTCAGGGAATCAAAAAGAATACAGTGGAGGCAGCTCCATGATGTCTGGGGCCTCAGCTGGGAAGACTCAAATGCTGGAGATGATTCAACAGCTAGGGTTGAAATCAACTGGAAGTGTCTTCATTCATGTTCTAGGAGGGTTTTCCTGGTAATTGGCTTTGATCTCAGCTAGGTTGTTGCCTGAACCATCTATACATGTTATCTCCATGTAGTCTCACTGCCTGGGCTAGTTTGGGCTTCCTCACAGCATGGCTGCTGGGTTCCAAGAGCAAGTGTTCCAAGAGAATCAGGCAGAAGCTATATTGACTTTTATGAACTAGCCTCAGAAGTCACACAGTGACACTTATGCCAAAGTCCATCTGCCATAATTCAAATGGAGGGACATATACCCCATCTCTTAATGGGAGGAATGTCATGATTACATTATAGGATGAACATATAAGATGGAAGATATTGCCGTGGCCATCTTTGGAAAATAAAATCTGTCACATCTGGGCACCAATAGAAAAAAATGTAACACAAAAGTCTGTCAGTTCATGATTCCAACTTCAGCTGAATCCTTGATACCATCTGGCAATTCTACATCATTTCTCTACTCAATTGCTTCAGCTTACAATGGTTATTTCAAACCTTCTCTGCTGTAGTAGGCGCTAGGTATGTCTCACCTAAAACCTGTTACAACCCCTCCCCCACCCCACCCCCACAACCACACCCCACTCATACCTTTTAAAGAGGTGAGAAAAGCTAAACATTCACTTTTCCTGGCCTTTTCTTGCATCTGTGTGACACAGTTCTGGCCAGATGTAAGCAGAAACCTACTGAGGGACTCCTGGGCAACCTCTTGCTTGAATAAGAAAATGATGCATGGGGTGGAGGCAACCAGCTATACCATGACCCTCAGGGAAAGGCCAAAAGATTTGCCAAAACACTGTCCCTTGTATCATTGAGTCACTGAACCAATGCTGCTGTCTACCTCCAGGCTTCCTGTCCTGTAAGAAAAATAAACCCTCACTTGCGTGTGTAAGCCATTGATAGGCTTTCTGTACCTGATAACAACCACTCTTCTCCACCCCGCCCCCTCCCTCCACCTTCTGTCTTTATGCTCCACAGAAAACCTTCCCTCTTCCTTTACAGAGATACATCTGCAGCTGGTCTTTCGCTTACTTTCTTGCCACCAAACCTACCTACACTTACCTGCATCCATAGCCAGACTGACCCCTCCTTCCCTCCTGTTATAATAGAAGAGCGTGTCCCTACTCCGTGGATGGGGGAGTGGGGGGTAAATGGGGAGATGCCAATCCTGTATCCATTGTATCTTCCTCTTTCCCTTTTGGTTTTCTGACTCATCCTCATGTTTTGGGCTTCTATTTCTCATCAGCTATGTGGCCTTAAACAGGCCATTACAGTAGCACATATTTTATCGAGTGGATTCTAAGCTGTGCCCAATAAAAAGCACTGCAATAGGTGCTGGGGTTTGCCAGGGCTAGGAAAGAAGCAGTCCAAGTAGAGGGAAAACTATTTACGAGGCAGGGAAATGGAGCTTAGGAGGAACTGAAAGTCACAATGTGGCAGGGAGGGCAGAGTGCAGACAGGGCTCAGGAGGCAGGGCTGAAGAGCAAGGCAGGGGCCAGTGAGCAGGGGTTCGTGATTTTGGTTTTAACCCTAAACCATCAGAACAAGAAGAAAAGTAAGCTGTCTGAGCCTCAATTTCTACTTTGGAAAATATGTCTGAGAACAATCTGCTAGGTTCTCAGTCTCCCGTATCAGCCTGAGAGTTCGTTAAGGGCAAAGACCTGTATTTTTACGCATTTTTGTACCCACGTGGCTATTTGCCAACACACGCTCAATAAATGCCTGTCGAATGAATAAATGAGATTTTGGAGTCCTCCACCGATGTCACTTACTAAATCAAGCAATTAACACTTATTTCTTTCTCTTCGTTCGCTCCCCTTTCCTCGCCCTTCCTCCCTCTCCCGCCCCAAGAGCCCTGCAATCCTCTCTAGCTTCCCGCCTCCCCTTCCCAGCTCCGCCCCTCCGCTGCGCCGCGAAGGCGGAGCGGGTCAGGCGGGCTTTACGGCATCGGCGTTGCGGCGGGGCGGGGCGCCGGGCGGCTGGCGCGCTTGGCGGCAGTGGTGGGAGGCAGGCCGGCAGGCAGGCAGACGAAGTTGCAGGCGGGTGGTGGCGGCTGTACTTGCTGCTGAGGGTGGGAGGGAGTGAGTCACTGAGCGTGTGTGAGGGAGGGAAGGAGCGAACGGGCGGGCGAGCGAGCAGCCCGCGCCGTCCGCCTGCAGCACCAGCCAGGCCCCGCCGCCGCCGCCGCCCCGCGCCGAGGCCGGGCCGAGCCGAGCTGGGTCGGGCCCGGGCCATGCTGCTCACCGTGTACTGTGTGCGGAGGGACCTCTCCGAGGTGACCTTTTCCCTCCAGGTCGACGCCGACTTCGAGCTGCACAACTTCCGCGCGCTGTGTGAGCTCGAGTCCGGCATCCCCGCAGCCGAGAGCCAGGTACGCTGAGCGGCGAGTGGGGCCTCCCTCCGGAGCTAGCCCTCCCGCCTCGGGGCCTCACGCACTCCTTTTGCTGCTCGTGAGGAATTGGGGGGTGGAGGGGAAGCAGGATGGCCATTCCCAGCCCACCCCCGCATCCGGAAGGGAGCTGGAATCGGTGGCTGCCCCCATACGCCCCAAGCGTGGGGTGGGGTGCTGGGGGAGAGAGAGGAGAACCTGACCGCAGACGCACCCACTGCAGCCTGAGGAGCGCGTGGACTGTCGGGCGGCCCGCCCCACCTTGTGGCTCTTTGACCCCTTCTCTAATTTCATATGAGTTTGGGGTGTCGGCGTAGACCTAAGAAGAAGCCGTAGGTTTGCAAGAGTTCATACATTCTGCTTCCCCAGCCAGAAACACCAGTTTGGATCACTGTGGTAGATGGATGTTCATCTGCTTTTTTGGAGAGGGCTCCTGCCTAAGTAAACGTAATTTACCTTTAAGTGTAGAGATTTGCGCTCGAAGTGAAGGGAAAAGTTTGAGACCTTGCACCACCTTGTTTTGAAGCCTTTGGAAATGCTCTTTTCCCTACCACATGCGTTTCTGGTTAAATTATTATTTTTTTAAAGTAATTATTAGTTCAACCGAAACTATTTCTCTGGTTTCTTCCCTGGTAGTAGGCCAAGATCCCTCTTTCTTTCAGGTCACAATTCAGAGTTTGGGTGAGTTCAAAGCTCAGTGCTTGATGAGGATATTTGCTTAAAAATGGCCTCAGTGTGATTTGGTTGTTTCCTTTCCCTTACCCTGCTGGAAAGAAATTAAGCTGCTCTTACATTTTAAGTAAGCAAAGTAATGTATTCTCAAAATGCTCTGATGCTGCCACCAGACAGATTTGGTGGCAATAACTCTGTGGCCTTCACACTGAAACATCTAAATCCTGACTTGATAAGTGGGCCTCGGAGGGCATAGTCTAAACATTAAGAAAATTATAGAAGTCGTCCAAGGCCCCAGAAGGTAAATCTTGATTTCCTACTGCAGTTATGAAATAGTTCCAAAAACTATTGCCTCACTACAGCTTGTTCTGCCCCGTGCTATGGTAAACAAGTGTGTCAATATTTTGTTCAGAAGTGAGTATGATTCCTTTACACTTTGAACTTTAGAACCTTGGCATAAGCTGAATATCAAGAAAGAATTTATTGGGGGGCACAAGGTGTCACTCAAATAGGCATTCTGGCAAAAGGGATTTCTTGGAACTTCTATAAAAAAAAAGAATCCACGAAAGAATCACGTATCCCTCAGGAACCAGTTCCTGTCAATGAATCCCTCAGGTAGAGAGTTAGAAAAGAACAGTTTAAGTAGGGAGGGAACATCAACTCAGATTTTTGAAGGTGGCTTTTTCAATTGTTTCTCTTCCCTCTGGCTGTTCTTTTACCCTGGTTATAATCACCAGCTGGTAGGGGAAATAAAAAATTAAAATGTAAGTTGACTTTGTTGGGCTTGGGAGAAGACAAAGATTGTGATTTCTGTATTCCTGCACTTTTTGAGATGGCTGTAGCCAAAAGAGAGTGTCAGATTGAAAGACGATTAATTGTATGGTAGGGCAGGCACTGTCCCGCAAGTGCGGAAGGTTAGCACTACCTTACTAATTGAACGGTTAGGCTAGCTCCAAATTCTTTCTTATTCATTAGGTCAGTGTTTTGGCATTTACTTCCTTCCCAAGCCAAATTAGCATATGGAAACCTGGGCTCCAACTAGTGTTAAGCCTGTATTACATAGCCGGTAAACAGCTCCTGTTTTTCAAGTTTGTTCTGTTCGCTCCATTGTAACCTAACACAGTGTCTATTTTAGGATGTCTGGTGGTCCGTTGTCTTTCAGTTGCTTGCCCATCAAGCAGGAACAGGATCTACCCTAGACACTTGAGTCATTTCCTTTCACCAAATCATAATAGTAAATACCATTGTAGTTTTTATGCACAAATATATCATTTTCACTTACTTGGGGCCTACCCCCAACCCCTCCTTTACCTCCCAGGGTTCTCCCATATTACTCATCTTCCTCTCCGAGTTCTCCTGGTCTCTTTACCTTTACTCCTCTTACTTCCCTTCTCTGTTGTCATTCCTTCACCTCCATTTCTGACTCCCATTTCTAACGGGAATTTTTTTTTTTCTTGTTTCTGGCTATTCTCTCCTGTTACTGTGTGTCCAGACCACTGGTCTGCAAACTTTTTCGGTCACGTATCCCTCTGGGTAAAATGTTTTGGAGCATGCATCTTTTTGATGTATATAATAAATAATATATATGAACTAATGGCATATGCATAATATAAATGCATGTATATTACATGTATATAATAGCTGTAAACATCAATTATATACATGAAGTAATACCTTAGGTCATTATTAACAGGCACAGGATAGAATTTAAGGAAGGATGAACCAAAAGGGAAATGCAAATTCTAATTATTTTCTGTTTTCTTCCTACATCCTTAAAGAACTGTGTCGCATGTCTGCCCCACATTAAGGATCACTGGTTTATAATTCAGTCTTTCAACATCAGCATCGACTGTGCATAAGGATATGCTTGGAAAGGGTGTTAATTTTTAACAGCTCTAGTCTGATTATAGTAGTTATAATGCAGTGAAAACAAATTTAGAATAGGAACAATCTCCACTTGCACATGTGATTGAAGCTGGGCATGTTCCATCTCTTAACACAAGTGTGGGTTTGGAAGCCAGGCATGGCTCTGTTTGATGCTTTGATGCAGACTTGGCTAGAGGAACTTCAAACAATTATTAAGAACTTAGCTTCACTTGAAATTAATATCTTTGCATTTTTGAAAGATTGTTATAATTTACCCCTGTAGGTGGCACGTGGTTAAAAAAAAAAAAAAGTGTGCAGACTGTATAAGAACTCTCAAACGAAGGCATATTTAAATACCAAATAATAGCAGTAACTGTATGATCCTGGAAATGCAGCTCTGCACACAGCATGATCTGTGGTTTGTAAAACACTATTTTGTTTATTTTTATTTATTTATTTGCATATTTATTTTATTTTTGGCTGCATTGGGTCTTCGTTGCTGCACACAGGCCTTCTCTAGTTGGTGGTGAGCGGGGGCTACTCTTTGTTGCGGTGCGTGGGCTTCTCATTGCAGTCGCTTCTCTTGTTGAGCACAGGCTCTAGGCGCTCGGGCTTCAGTAGGTGTGGCACGGGGGCTCAGTAGTTGTGGCGCACGGGCTTAGTTGCTCTGCAGCATGTGGGATCTTCCTGGACCAGGGTTCAAACCTGTGTCCTCTGCATTGGCAGGCAGATTCTTAACCACTGCGCCACCAGGGAAGTCCCTGTAAAGCACGATTTTATTTATTGTTACTATTTTTAAATACATTTATTTATTTATTTTTGATTGTGTTGGGTCTTCGTTGCAGTGTGTGGGCTTCTCATTGCGGTGGCCTCTCTTGTTGTGGAGCACGGGCTCTAGGCGCGTGGGCTTCAGTAGTTGTGGCACATGGGCTCAGTAGTTGTGGCTCACGGGCTTATTTGCTCCACGTCATGTGAGATCTTCCTAGACCAGGGCTCGAACCTGTGTCCCCTGCATTGGCAGGCGGATTCTCAACCACTGTGCTAACAGAGAAGCCCAAAACACTATTATAAACCAGTAGAAACAGAATTTCTATTGTAGCTGGTCTTGGCATGTTTATTTTCACAAGTAATTTTCATGTATTTCTTTTCTGATAAATACCACATATTCATTATAGAAAACTTGTAACATAGAAAAGGAGAAAAGAACACCATTACTTATTACCTTATAACTCAGAGATAACTGCAGTTTACTTTTTAATGTATTTTTTTCTAAGCTTTTTTCTTCTTATATAGTTAAAATATATCTTTAAAACATATGGCCTGAACTGTAATAAACAATTTCATATCTTTCTTCAGTCAACACTGCATTGTCAGCATTTTCCCATAACATTTCAAATTCTTGCAATTTATCATTTTAATGGCCACATAATATACCATCATACAGATGTACTGCAATTTATTTAACAGCTTTCCTTTTGCTTTTTTTTTTTTTTTTAAGAAGGAAAGGAGGGCTTCCCTGGTGGCGCAGTGGTTAAGAATCCGCCTGCCAATGCAGTGGACACGGGTTCGAGCCCTGGTCCAGAAAGATCCCACATGCCATGGAGCAACTAAGCCCGTGTGCCACAACTACTAAGCCTGCACTCTATAGAGCTCGCGAGCCACAACTCCTGAAGCCCAGGCGCCTAGAGCCCATGCTCTGCAACAAGAGAAGCCACCGCAATGAGAAGCCTGTGCACCACAACGAAGAGTAGCCCCCACTCACTGCAACTAGAGAAAGCCCGCACGCAGCAACAAAGACCCAACACAGCCAAAAATAAATAAATAAATAAATTTTTAAAAAATACCTTTAAAAAAAAGAAGGGAGGGAGGGAGGGAGACAAGAGATTTTGTGATGGTCTACCATTTATTTATTTATTTGTTTATTTAAAATTTGGCTGCGTTGGGTCTTCGTTGCTGCACGTGGGCTTTCTCTAGTTGGGGCGAGCGGGGGCTACTCTTCGTTGGTGTGCGGGCTTCTCGTTGCGGTGGCTTCTCTTGTTGTGGAGCACGGGCTCTAGGCACGTGGGCTTCAGTAGCTGTGGCACGTGGGCTCAGTAGTTGTGGCTTGGAGGCTTTAGAGCGCAGGCTCAGTAGTTGTAGCGCACGGGCTTAGTTGCTCCACGGTATGTGGGATCTTCCCAGACCAGGGCTTGAACCTATGTCCCCTGCATTGGCAGGTGGATTCTTAACCACTTTGCCTCCAGGGAAGTCCCTTGCTGGGCATTTGAATTGAATTGGGGACATTTGGAGGCAGTTATGAGTAACATGTCCATGGATACCTATATACTTAAGGCTTTTTTTTAAAAGAGGAATCTAGGATGTCCCTCAGGTTTCTGTTTTTTTGTTTTTAATTTTTATTTATTTATATTTATTTTTGGCTGTTTTGGGTCTTCGTTTCTGTGCGAGGGCTTTCTCTAGTTGCGGCGAGCGGGGGCCACTCTTCATCACGGTGCGCAGGCCTCTCACTGTCACGGCCTCTCTTGTTGCGGAGCACAAGCTCCAGATAAGCAGGCTCAGTAGTTGTGGCTCATGGGCCTAGTTGCTCCGTGGCATGTGGGATCTTCCCAGACCAGGGCTCGAACCTGTGTCCCCTGCATTGGCAGGCAGATTCTCAACCACTGCGCCACCAGGGAAGCCCTATACTTAAGGCTTTGTCTCCATTTCTGATTACTTCCTCAGGATAAAGTCTTAGATATGGAATTGCCAGGTCTTTTGGGAGGCTTTTAGTGACTATTGTCAAGTTATCTTCCAGAAGGGTTGTAAAAGTCAAGCTGACTATTACATGGGATGGTATGTGTAGATCACTTGGCATATAGTGGGCTTTTAATTAATGGTAGATACTATTATGAAGCCATTCAAATGTGATTCCAAGGGTTTCGTGGCCAGTTTATGATCCTTAATGCTAGAAATGTACTGTTATGATATGTGTTGATTGATTGAAATCTCTCATTCAGAGACCAGGAAGCATTTGACATCATGCCTAAAGGCTTTGGAGTTATATTAATTAGTGTATTGTTAAGTATTGGTTAAGATGAGAATTCAGTCTCTAGGGTGCCTTCTCTGGAGAAGTACTAGCAGTTGTGCCAGTTTTGGAGATTAAGACTTGTAGCAGGGCTTCCCTGGTGGCGCAGTGGTTGAGAGTCCGCCTGCCAATGCAGGGGACACGGGTTCGTGCCCCGGTCCAGGAAGATCCCACATGCCGCGGAGCGGCTGGGCCCGTGAGCCATGGCCGCTGAGCCTGCGCGTCCGGAGCCTGTGCTCCGCAACGGGAGAGGCCACAACAGTGAGAGGCCCGCGTACCTCAAAAAAAAAAAAAAAGACTTGTAGCTGTATAAATTTTCCTGTTGTATGTTCTTATAACTGGCAAAACTTGAATTTTGAGCCTTATAACCTTTGAGCTGGATATTATGAATGGTAGAAAGTATCACCAATGCCATAAACAAAACTCATTTTGTTTTGACTGGTAGAAATTTGAAACCATTGGTCTACTAGATACTCATATTAAGTTGGAAAATCATTCAGATTTATTCTGGAACTTAAGCTGCAGAATAATTGTCTTAGATTCTTAAGCCTATTTTAACAACAACAAAAAAAAAACAGTTCTTTGTGGCATTTATAATTTCAACTAAGCTACTGTTCATCTCATCTATGTCCTTGGACTAGAATGGTATAAACCTGCTGCTTTGTCAGTATGAAGAATGTTTGATCCTTACCCACATTCTCCAGTCTAGTATTTTTAGGAGATTGGGGCAGATAGCAATCTTCCATACTTCATGTTACATGTTGGATGGTACTGACTACCTGGATCTTACATTTTTGTTGTTAGATCAGGCCGCCTTCTTTTTAAAAAATTATGTTGTCTGCTGAGGAAAAACTGTTTAGCTGAACAGTGATGGAATGATGTATGGCATCTGTAAAATGGGAATCCAAAGAGTGAGGGGTTGGTAGTGCTCCTTTCTTCATGTTCAGGGCACGGGATACATTGAGCAGTGGACAGTGTTTGATCCCCCTGGTGAGTAGAGGCCCTTAGTAGTGATAGGTGGCTTAATAGCTCTTGTAAAGGTCACGCAGCTAATTCACCATGCCACTTTGGACTTATATTTGGGAAAGCTGTATGTGGTACTAGGAAAGAGTATGGGCTGTAAAGTCAGGCAGATGTGGTTCCAATCCCAGTTCTCTTCTCAATAGCTATGGAGCCTCAGGTCACCTAATGGTCATTTGTTTCCCTGTATATAAAATGGGACAATTAATATCTACCTCATAAATTGATTATGAGACTTAAACGAGAGGATATGGGGATTAGGTGGAAGACTGTGAGAACCTAGTAAGATGCTGGCTCCCAGTAGGAGCTCACTCAGGAGTAGCCATCTGCCATTTTAATATGGCTTTCTATGTAGCATTTCCAGCCTGAAGAAAATTCAGTGATCTTGTGGATAGGAGCATTCTGATTCTTCTGAGTTTGATTTCTCGTTGTAGACAAGTAAATGTTCTCTTATAAGTACAGTTAGAATACGTTGACTGATCGTGTGTCTCTAAATATACTGATAGTTGAATTTCTGACCCTGGAAAATTAAGGAGTAGGCCTTAGGCCACTGGTACTTTCATTATGGTTGCTTCACAGAGTTGAAGCCCCCTTGTAGGAGCTGCCTCTATGGCATTTCTCTTGCATGCCTCTTTCTTACTGCACACCTCAACCCTTGACACTTGTCACTTCAGATTTGTGGTGGTTTTTAAAGCAATCCCAGAAGTTCTGATATGACTCAGGTTGTATTGCAAACCATCTATGTTGATTCTGGTGTACTTTTACTATGAGATATATGCTTAAATAAGGGAGAGTGAATGGGTCGATAGAATGACAGTTGCAATCTATTGTAACATATTTTAACTTTGCAGGTGAGGGTAAGAACTAACAATACTTTTCCTAGTCCTGTATAGAACTTAAAAAATATAATTCAGCCTATAAATTCTGCAGATCATTTTTTTGTTCAACCCCAGAAGTATTTGATTTTGGAGGGAACTAAATTGAGTTTCCTGTTCTATTTCTCATGTCATTGCAAATTCTGAGAGCAGATATGACAGATCTTTTTTTTTTCCCCCCAGTTTAAATCCTGTATTTTTCAGGTTCTGTGTCAGGCAATTTTACTATGAGAGCTATGAGGACACTTGAGGAAACGTTGTAAAATGGTGGTGTAGCAGAAAGACCTGGAAGGGATAGGTATAATGATTATCTAGCCCCAACTGCTTGCTTGACAAATGGGAACTGTGAAGCCTGGACCAGCTGAGTGACGGGGGCCCTGTCAGAGCCAGGACAGACCTCAAGTTCCTCAGTTTGCCAGTGGCCTCGTGGAAAGTGAACTGTTAGGAAGAAAACCTTTCAAAGCCAGAGTTTATTCTGAATGCCCCTCTACAGAGTAGGTCATAATGCAGGTTCGGTTTTGTGTTCCTTCATGGTGAAATCATAGTATGCCCTTTGTCCCTTTTCTTTCCACAGCCCGTTGTTTCATCTATTTTTATGCTCTCAGGCTTTCTTCAGTGTTCGATGGCACATCATAAAAATATTTTCCTTAGTAATACATCCCTGATCCTTTTTTCCATCTGTTTAATTGCTCTCTTTTAAACTTCTTCCACTGTTATCTTCCACTCATAAACATAAGAGTAATAAAAGTTTGGGGAAGGTCACAGAGAAGGAAGAACTCAGGAAGCTTGGTATTTGGGAACCTTTCAGACTTGCCAGCGTGCGAGATCATTTAAAAGTGGACACGGTACAGTCGTGTACTGCAGGGTGACTGGAGTTAACACTGTATCATATATTTGAAAGTTGCTAAGAGTAGATCTTAAGTTCTCATCACAAGAAGAAAAATTTATAACTGTATGGGGTGATGGATGTTAACAAAACATATCATGGTAATCACTTTACAATATATACATATATCAGATCATTATGTTGTACAACTAAAACTAATAGTGTTGTATGTCAGTTATATCTCACTAAAACTTGTGGGTGGGGAGTGAACATATTATTTAATAGTATTGCAGTTATCATCCCCAGAATAAATCATTCCCATTTCCCTCCCTGCTCAATATTAAATCTAAAATTGTCTGCTTCCCATAGATTTATTTGTCCTTTAATTCAGCAAATACTTGGGTATTATTTATCTACCAGGCACCTGTTCTAGGCATTTGGGATATGGTGAAAAAAGTAAAGTCCTTGTCCTCAGAGTAGCTTACATTTTAGTGGGACAGAGAGACCATAAAGAAAAAATATATAATATGGGAGGTGAGGGTGCATTTTAAATATTAGGGAAGGACTCTGAAGAGGTAGTGTTTGATCAGAGACCTTAAAAAAATGAGGGAAAGAACATTCCTCAGGTAGAGAGAACAACAAGTGGAACAGCCTTGAGGGGGAAGTTGCTGGTATTGTTTGAGGAATAGCAATCATGGTATGAGATGAGGTCATGGGGGAGCCAGGGAGCCAAATTGTTTGGGTCTAGTAGTTGACGAGAAGGATTTTTGCTCTTATTCTAGGTATGATGGGAAATCACTGGAGGGTTTTGAGCAGGGAGTGACATTCTCTAATGAAGAGGAAAACTGTAGTCTTTCTGTTTTGTGCCATGTTACTTCTCGGTGCTTTATGCTATTAAATCTTTTCTGGTTGCAGATTGTCTACGCTGAAAGACCTCTCACAGACAACCACAGATCACTGGCTTCTTACGGCTTAAAAGATGGCGACGTTGTGATTTTACGACAGAAGGAGAATGCAGACCCTCGCCCTTCGGTGCAGTTCCCAAGTAAGGCATCTCATAATGGTTTCACAGCCCTGGCAAGCATTAGTAGATAGCATAGTTCAGAGTTTTGGATTTGCCTTGGATTCAGACTGCCAGGGTACAGATCCTGACTCTGCCACTTGCTTGCTGGGTAACTTCGGACAAGTTAGCACTCTAAGTCCATTTCCTCATCTGTAAGATGTGTGCTATAATTAACCACAACTCCTAGGGTTGATGGGAGAATAATGCATGTAAAACCTTCAGCATGTAGCAAGCCGTTAGTAAATATTAGCTTCTGTTGTTATCAGTGATCATTTTATCCTTGAGAAGGACTTGAGAGCCTGCGTATGCCTGTGCCTTCTGGCTGACTTTTGCTGCTTTGTGTCTGGCACTCAGTGATAGGCCTTTGCTGAACATTTTACGGTCAGCCAGGCACTTGCACCCACATTTCAAGTCATCTCATAACTGAAGTAGGAAAGAGATACCTCTTGACAATTTTTAAATAATATCTTCACAGCTAGTAAGTGAAGGCACAGGATTTAAACCTTGCTGCTTTTCCCGTTACACTGAGCCTTATGAACCTTAAGCAGCTGACCACCAAATTCTGGTTCTTTCCCACCATCTTTATTAATCATGTAAAAAGAAACTGTTATTTATCTTAGATGCTACATCTAGAATCTGTGCCTTGGGAGTTAGGAAGTTTCTGTGTCCTTGAAATAGTGTGCAGAATTGTGTGGGCGTCTGTGCATTTGATGGAGAGAGGGTCCCTAGCTTGCTTCTGATACTCAGAGGAGTTTAGGTGTCTGGGTGATGACCGACTCCAGTTTAGAACACAGTGCTTCCATTCAGCCTGAAACTGGAGCTATAAGAGACCATCAAGCCCTGTTACTTTCAGATCCAGATTACATTATTCCCTTGGGGCTACTGTTCAACTTTAGAAAGGGAAGGGGTTCAGATAAGCCAATCAGGAAAGCCTAAATCTTCCTGTGGTTAATTTGGTGAAATTGTTAGTTCTGAGATTCACTGTTTCTTGTTTTTCCTGTGCTGTGCCACAGGGACAAGAGAGTGCACAGGGACAAAAACTTGTAAACAAACAAGTTTTTCAAAATTATTCCGAAGTGAGTGGACTCTCAAGATAAGTATAACAGGGTTGAGATAAAAATTTCTCAACCCGTAAGGAAGACCCACCCATATATGTTTTGCTGGTTGACCTAGATTAACTACCTCACAAAGATCATCTTATTCACTTCACTTTTTCATTGGTTCGAAGTTCATGTCCATGTACAGGTACACACACACACACACACACACACACACACACACACACACACTGCCAGCTGACGTCTGTATGAAGAAAAGTGCCTAGTTGAACCCATGCTAAGAGGCACAAACCTTACTCCTGAGTTTAAGCATTTTCTTTTTCTCTTTGAAGACCAAAAGGCTTCAGGACAGCCCCAGACTTGGAGCAGGTGCAATCATCAGATACATTTTGGGGTTGAAGAAATGTGGATTCACTCAGTCTTAGCCCGTCATTCTGGTTATACCTAGGGTTTTATGTTTTTTCTTTTCTTTTTCCTATTTAAAAATACAACTCTTTTTTTTCAATAACAGCTTTATTGAGATATCATTCACTACCATACAATTCACTCATTTAAAGGGTACAATTCAGTGATTTTTAGTATATTCAGAATTGCCTAACCATCACTATGATCAATTTTAGCACATTTTCATCATCTTTACAAGAAACTCTGTACTCATTAGCAGTCATTCCCCATCTGCCCTTATGCCTCCTAGCCCTAGGCAACCATTAGTCTACTTTCAGTCTCTGTATTTTCCTTTTCTGGACATTTCATAAATGGAATCATACAATATGTGGGTCCTTTGGGTAAGGTTCGCTTATAAATAAGGTTCCCTTTTATTCCCTTATAAATAAATTCCTTTCATTTTAATAAGGTCAGCTCACCCTGGAGTATGGAACCTGGGAGTGTAGCCTGTGAACCTGTTAAATCTTTTGGTGTACTCAGCACTGAGAACCTGTGCACGTTTCTTTTCTTTTTTTGTCTCCTGTGAAATGATTACACCTACTAGCTTCCCAGGGTATGAGAAGAGTTAGCAGTGATGCACAGATGAAAGTGTAAATTCAAAGAACTAATAAGTGTGGCACATACTTGTAGAAGTTAACATCTAACATTTATGCTGTTCACTTGATATGTATGGTATTCTTTACCCAAGGTGTCAGGGCTCTTCGGAGCATATGTGAAAGCAGACTAGGATTTTTCTTAAGAGCCACATCCAGCTTTACGTGGTTATGTTTGAGATTGGCTTTGCTTTTTTAAAGACATAAGTAAGTAAAAACTTATTATCCTGGGATATTTTATAAGCCAAGAATTTGGGATTATTACCATTGTCTTCCTATCCCTCTCTCTAATCCCCAACCCCCTGTTTTTCTATTCTTTCCTACCTGTTCACTCTTGGACTGCAGTCTTTGTATTCAAGGTCAGCGTGAGAAAGAACCAGGGAAAGGGCATTCAGAATGTCTGTGATTACCATCTACTACTATTGCATACCACATATGTGCAAATCTGCTGTTTCCTTCAAATACTTGTTTTTATGGAGTCATTTGAAGTAAACTTCGAATCGATTTTCCCCAACAGACTTACCCCGAATAGACTTCCGTAGCATAGCTGTGCCTGGCACGTCAAACACCCGGCAGCGCCAGCCAACAGGAGCACAGCAGTCCCACTCATCTCCTGGAGAGGTAGCTTCATCTCCTCAGGGCCTGGACAATCCAGCCTTGCTCCGAGACATGTTGCTGGCCAACCCCCATGAGCTGTCCTTGTTGAAGGAACGCAATCCACCCTTGGCAGATGCTCTGCTCAGTGGAGATCTTGGTAAGCTTATGAAATTGGAAGGCTGTCAAGCTGACCTGAGGTGAATAGTTGTATCACAGCAAATGTGGAGAAACTCAAGCAACTGGTGTGTTCAGCCCACTGTGTCACATGTTGTATTGAACATATCAGTTGGTCTGTGAGAGGTAAATTACTGCTGATGTCAAAGGCTGAGTTAGTTGGCAATAGTGACAGAGTTTTAGGACTATGTAGAGTTCTGAAGCAGCTCAACCAGCACCTTCGTTTTCCTTTCCTTCCTTTTTTTTCCCCTAATTACTTTAGCAGTGTATAACCCAGGTACAGATTTTTTTAAATTGAAGTATAATTGATTTACAATGTTGCGTTAGTTTCAGGTGTACAGCATAGTGTGTGTGTGGTTTTTTTTTTTTTTGCAGATAATATCTTGTAATGACCAGGTACTGATATTTTAACCTGTTTAGTTAGAACCTCAGTTTAAGAGAGTACCAGTTAACCAGCTGATGCCAGTTAAAATGATTTAGTTCCAGGAAAACAGGTCCAGTGCCGTCAGCCTGTTTGGCAAAGTGCAACCCCTTTATTCTCATTCATGCTAAATTTAACAGTAGTGCAGTTGTCACCAACAGTTTATTTGGGGCTATATTTTAGCCATTCTTGTATTTAACAGAACATTTGTTTTTAGGCATCTTTATGAATAAAGTTTTCTCTGTACATTTCTCCAGTTTCACTCCTGGGTTTATGAAACCCTACTGATTAAATTTTAAAATATAACAGACACTTAATAACTTATTCCTCAACCATTTTTAAAATGTAGGTAATATTTACCTACAGAGAAATACTTAGATTTTAGGTATACAGTTCATTGAGTTTTGACAAACTAATGTAACCAGCACCCCAATCACAATAGAGAACATTTCTTTCACTCCAGAAAGCTCCATTTTGTTCTCTTCTAGTCAGTTTCCTCCCCTTATAGGCTCCAGTATTCTGATACTTAGAGGTTAGTTTTGCCTAATTTTCATCTTCATGTAAATGGAATCACATAGTATGTCCTCCCTTGTGTCAGGCGTCTTTCAGTGTTTTTTAGATTCATCCATGTTGTGTGTATTAGTTCATATGACCATTATTTTGGTTTCTTTAATGTCTTATGCAGCGTATCTAATTGCCAAAGACCATGATGATGGCACTTTTACATTTATACATTTGAATGTACTCACATTTACGAAATAGCAAATAAAGGTGGTTCTTGTAACATACATCCATCTTATAGCAAGCAATGTTTTCTCTTTGCTAATTTTCCTGCTTAGTATCCATCGGGTAATATAGACAAACAGTAGTTTGCTTATAATTTATCTGCTTTAAGGCAGAGTGTGTTGTAAAGGAAACAAAAGTAGAAGAGGAAAAGAGGGATAGTAGTGCTCTATTTTATTTCTAGGTAATAGGATAATAAAGGCAGTGGGGAGGGGAGGGGTAGCATCATTTATCTGCCACACTGATTTAAATTGAAAAGTCATTCATCTCTGAGATGATGTCTGCAAATACATTATTTCTTTTTTTAATATAAATTTATTTATTTATTTGTTTGTTTCTATTTTTGACTATGTTGGGCCTTTGTTGCTGTGCGCGGGCTTTCTCTAGTTTTGGTGAACGGGGTCTGCTTTTCGTTGTGGTGCACGGGCTTCTTATTGCGGTGGCTTCTCTTGTTGCAGAGAACGGGCTCTAGGCGCGCGGGTGTCATTAGTTGTGGCACATGGACTCAGTAGTTGTGGCCCGTGGGCTCTAGATTACAGGCTCAGTAGTTGTGGTGCACAGGCTTAGCTGCTCCATGGCATGTGGGATCTTCCTGGACCAGGGCTCGAACCCGTGTCCCTTGAATTTGCAGGCAGACTCTTAACCACTGCACCACCAGGGAAGCCCCAGCAAATACATTATTTCTTTACACTAAATTTAGGTGAAGAAGTAATCTTGTCTTCAGAGAATAGAAAGTAAACGTAATTGCTCATTTTAAATGATTTTTAGCCATCCTTTCTGCATCTCTTACAGTTGTATTTTGAGAAATTGTTCAGTGTGGAAAAATACTAATAAAGAACGAAAATACAATGGTTTTTAAGATTTTTCCCACTGTTCTTGCAGAGAAATTTTCTAGGGTCCTGGTGGAGCAGCAGCAGGACCGAGCCCGGAGAGAGCAAGAAAGGATTCGTCTCTTTTCTGCGGACCCTTTTGATCTTGAAGCTCAGGCAAAGATAGAAGAAGATATAAGGTAATGACTCCTTTGCCCAAAGAGCAAGATTTAGAGAATCTAGAGTTCCCAAACTCCAGGTGATCTTGTATTTGTTGGGCATCTGCTTTGAGGTAGATTCCTTATTTTGCATCTGAGGTAGTAGCTTCAGTCTTCTAGTTTATTCTCTCCTCTTCCATTTTCCTTGCATTTTGATTCAACATTACAAAAATACAGCTACCTAACTTAATGACTTTCTAAAATTTTGATAAAGACTCCCTGACTAGCCCACAGCACATTATTAAGGCAACTGCAGGCAGATGACCCCAGGAGTGAGCAGAAGCCCCCAGTTTGGTGAGACTACTAGGCTGGCTACTCAAACTGATTGGACTCTCTTTCCGTAGACATAATGCATGAGCCCTGATTAAATCCAGGGCTTGGACATGACTGAATTAGAGAGAGCTGTACAAAGAGGAACCTTATAGTCCTAAGTCCGTTTTCCTTCCACAGTTCTTGTACTGGCCTCAGCAGATAAACTCACTGCAGGACTGGTTTCCAGCTCCAGATTCTCTAATGCTGTGGTTCTCACCTGGGGCAGCATTAAAGTCATATGAGAAGCTTTTAAAAATGCAGGTGCTCAGGCTTTACTCCCAAATCTGATGAATCAGAATCTTAAGGGGTGGGACTTCCCTGGTGGCACAGTGGTTAAGAATCCGCCTGCCAGTGCAGGGGACGTGGGTTCAAGCCCTGGTCCGGAAAGATCCCGCATGCCGCGGAGCAAATAAGCCCACGCGCCACAACTACTGAAACCCGCACACCTAGAACCTGTGCTCCACAACAAGGGAAGCCACCGCAATGAGAAGCCCTCGCACCGCATTGAAAAGTATCCGCCTCTCGCTGCAACTAGAGAAAGCCCACACACAGCAACGAAGACCCAACACAGCCATAAATAGATAGATAGATAGATAGATAGATAGATAGATAGATAGATAGAAAGAATCTTAAGGGGTGGGGCCTAAGCAGGTACAAGGATGCTAGTGCCAACCTTGGTCCCCTTACTAGTCACAAGCAAGAAGCTGTTCAGTCAGTCCCTTTGAATAAAAGAACAGTTGCTTTCCCCCATCCCAGATTCGGTTTATTGCTAATTGTGAAGGCCTTAGTATAACTAAGAACAATAACTGTAAGGCTACTCCTTTTAGGGGCTGATCATCATCTTTGGTTACTTAAGTGAAGCCTAACTTGGTCATTATATTACACTGTTAACTTGGAAGTCAAATAAAGGGTTTCTTATTTCTCCGAGTACATTTGAAATCAGAGAAATGTAAACACACCAGAATCAGTTGGTAGCCCTAAGCCGTTCACTTGTGTTTTTGTCTGTATATGTTCCTATTATTGTATTGGATACTAATAACTATCTTTGAGAAACATCTCGCTAGTTAAATCTACACAGAGAAATGGGAAGATATTTGTGTTTTCTGAACTAGACCGCATTGCAGCTATAAGTGAGCCTGACATAACTCTCAAGAACAGTTGCATTCAAGCCAGGAAGCGGGAGGGGTGGGCGGGGCAGTGGGGAGGCATCATAGCCAAACCAGGACACCAAGCTATTGGAAGAGAGGTGAAATGAGGCACATCCATAGGGCTCATGTTTCTTCCCAGGGGTGAGGTAGGGGAACTGGGACAATGCATGTGTTCTTTTAAAGGAGAAAACCTTGTGTCTGTAAAGTGACATAGAGCCCAGGATAGCCAAAGTAACTGGTATTATTTCAGATGATTTTTTGCTGAAATGTATCTTGGTTGGAGTCAATGTAAGGTCAGGAGTGCACAACTAATTTTAGGTTATTTTTAAATTTAATAATGTGACCTAGGAGAAAAGCTGTGGAATTGTATAGAATGCCTATAGCAGTTTTATTTGATACGCTACACCAGTGATTACACATGGTACATGTACACTGAGGTATATAGTAGCTTGCATATTTTCCAGGCTAAATTAAACAAGTTTACCTTTGACTTTCTGAAAAATTTAATATTTTATTATAGACTGGCTGATAAAGCCATCAATACAATTGATGGCTAGAATATTATTACAGAAGGGACCGGCGCTACAGTTTAGAATAGAGGTCAGCAAACTTTTTCCATAAGGAGCCAGGTAGTGAATATTTTAGGCTTTGCCGGCCATGCAGTCTCTGTCGGTAGCACTCAGTTCTGCCAGTGCAGTGTGAAAGCAGCTATGTGAACGGTGTGGATGTGTTCCCATAAACAGTGGGCTATGTGAACGGTGTGGATGTGTTCCCATAAACAGTGGGCTGTAGTTTGCCAGCCTCTGGCTTACAGCTGTAATTGACCTCACCTTGGACCCTGTTCTGTAATTGTCTCAGTCTTCAGCAAAGTTGCCTGGTCCCAGCCCTAGTTTAAATTAATGTTTGTAGTGTTTGATAATGTTTTTAGAAGAGTTGGGGAGGAAGACATAAGATGCTGGAGTAAGCTGGAACTCCGTTTTATGTGCTTTTCTCATGTAAGAATTAGAATACATTCAATTTTGAAGAAATGTTTTGATGGACCAGGTGAACTATGATACATATGTGTGTATAGTTTTCTAAGTGACAGCCAGGTAGTTAGATATTTTTGAGCATCTGCTCTTACCTTAGCATTGTGTACTAGATGCTTTATACCTCTCAGCGATCCTATGATAGAAATTATTGTTCTCGTTTTACAGATTAGAAACTAATCTAATTTTTTACAGATTTGGAAATTAAGCAGCAGATGTAACACAAGCAGTTGAAACATCTGTGTATTATATTTGCAAACTATTTTTAATGCAGTGGACATAGGAAATGTACCCAGATACCCAGTAAATCCTCAGTTTAAATTGGAGCATTGATGAAATTCTAATATTCTACAGGATAAAAAGGGTTGTGACCCTTACTCTCCAGAAGTTTGTTTTCCTGTTTCTGAGCTTGTAAAGGGAACATAATTGTTTTTACATGAAGGTGATTTGTATGCCTTTAGATTTTCTGCCAATTATGTATCTCACTTCCTCCTACTAAATCACATATTTCAGGATAGAACACCAATTTCCATTTCCATGACTCAGCTGCTATAGTTGGAGCAAAAGATATGTACAGGTCTGTTTTTAATATTGTGACTTTGAAACAGATCGCTCTTCATGGAAATAATGCTTTTAGTGTGCCTGGTTTTGGTTTGTTACAGGCAACAGAACATTGAGGAAAACATGACAATAGCTATGGAAGAGGCTCCGGAAAGTTTTGGCCAAGTAGTGATGCTTTATATTAACTGCAAAGTGAATGGACATCCTGTGAAAGCCTTTGTTGACTCAGGTGACGTCTCCATCTTTTGTGTCTTTGTCTCTACATCCAACGTTCTGACCTGACACAGGGAGAAGGGAAGACTGTTGTCCGTTAAAGATGGCAGTAGTCCTTTGGACAGCTGACTAACAAGCCCAGGGGTTATTGTTTCACTTGCCAATCTTTTCTTTGTAATAGGTTTTTCTTTAATTATTTCTTAATCAGTTTTGTATTTTGCAGTGTATTCCTTTATCTTCCTACCTCCCCTTATTTGGCATCCTAATTTCTAGGATACCTCTGTAAGAAACAGGAGTAAATGGGTTTAGAATAAGGAGCTATAAGAAGGAGGTGTGTAGGGCTTCCCTGGTGGCGCAGTAGTTGAGAGTCCGCCTGCCGATGCAGGGGACACAGGTTCGTACCCCGGTCCGGGAAGATCCCACATGCCGCAGAGCGGCTGGGCCCGTGAGCCATGGCCCCTGAGCCTGCGTGTCCGGAGCCTGTGCTCCGCAACGGGAGAGGCCACAGCAGTGAGAGGCCCGCGCACTGCAAAAAAAAAAAAATAGAAGGAGGTGTGTAGAGTAGAGGTCAAACAGATATTTCAGCTTGGTCTGTGTGCCAGCACTTTACCAGGAGCTGTGAGGAGTATAAGGGTGTATGGGGCATGGTTCTTGCCCTTAAAGAATTTAACAGCCAGGTCAGGAGACCAGAGTTCCCCACTTGAGCATTCAGATAATGCCTGTACTAACTGGCACCTTTTCTCTCTGTAACAACACTTTGCTGTTTAGTGAGACCACACAGAGCAGCACCATGTGAGTGTAATCGAGTGGTCTTGTGCCTTCATTCTAGGTATCTCTCTTGAGGCCGTGAGATAACGAGTGTGTTCCTAGAGAAGTAAAAACCCCTGCTCAAGTAGGTTTCTTCCACTCGTTCATCCACAAATACCTGAGCACATGCTAGGTTTCAACTGTTAAGAGTTTGTGTCCTGAGATGCATATATTCCTGGGAGGAGTAAATCTGCTGATTATTTACTGTTGAGTGCTATGTGCAGGACCTTGTGCTGAGTGCTTGGGGGTAAGACTGGAGCTTCATAGGGCTCCTGTGAGTGAGAGGTAAATTCATAAGAGACCCTGATACAACACTCAGCATTTATTGAGCCCTTACTATGTGCCAAGCACCATGCTAGGTACTTAGTATATCATCTTCAATTTTTTTTAATCCTCAGACTGTCCCTATGAGCTATGTTCTGTTATCCCTGTTTTACAGATGAGGAAACTTAGATATAAAGGGGGGAAGTCACTCTTCCAGGTATCCAAAGTTCATGATCAGTAGACTTTGGATTCAACCTGAAGCCAGAACTCTTAACCACTGTGCAAAAATCAGATGCGTGTTGGATGAACATAAAGACCACATTCTCACTCTGACTGGGTTGCTCAGGCGTGGCTTATCCAAAGAGAGGGCATTTGAACTGAGCTGTCTCCATGGGTAGAGGATTGGGGCTTTGACCTGAGTCTTAAGAAAAGGCAGGAGAGCAGTGAAAGGGACCCTTCTCATCCTGGGTTTGCAGACTTTACACCAATAACTAGCTTATGAGGAGTAGAGTGAGGAAGGGGGGAAAAAAGAATTGCCTTCCCCAATTCCCTTTTCGTTCATTATTTCTGGGCCTTCTTGACTCTGACCTTCCTCAAATGCCAAGAGGTTTAAGTGCCCATAAAGTGTAAGTTATCTGTGGGTAATATGAACAGGAAGTGTTGGAATTGAATGAGAGGAGAGATCACTGGGAGAGGACAGTCAGCTGGGGAGGAGGTGGGTCTTGAGCTGGGCCTTAAAGCATAAGTAGAATTCAAAGAAAGTGAAAGTCGAGGAAGGGGCACTCTACAGGAGGTTCGCAGTGAGTAAGAGACAAAGGAGACACATTCCTCTGGGTAAAGTGGAAGGTTTAAAGCAGTCAGGCTGTAAGGCTGGTATCTAAGGCTGTTCGGGCTGCCATATCAACACCGTAAACCGGGTGGCTTATAAACAACACAGATTTATTTCCCGGTTCTGGAGGCTGAGAAGTCCAAGATCAAGATGCTGGCAGAGGGACTTCCCTGGCGGTCCAGTGGTTAAGACTCGTGCTTCCAGTGCAGGTGCGGGTTTGATCCCTGGTGGGGGAGCTAAGATCCCACATGCTGTGCAGCGCGGCCCAAAAAAAAAGATGCTGGCAGATTGGGTACCTGATTCCTAGTTCATAGATAAACATCTTCTCCCTGTGTCCTCACATGGTGGAAGGGGAGAGGAAGCTCTCTGGAGTCTCCTTTCTACAGGCACTAAATCCCATTCGTGAGGGTTCCACACTCATGACCTAATTAATCACCTTCCAAAGGCCCCACTTCCTAATATCATCACATTGGGAGTTAGGTTTCAACCTGGATTTTGGAGGGACACAAGCATTCAGTCTGTAGCAGCTGGAAGTAGTTGGACCAGGGTGACGTGGGACCTGAGGCTGTGGTGATGTGGGTTGGAAGATCTTATAAAGAGTAGGAACCTTTGAGGACCTTGGAGCAGATGAATAAGGGATCTGAAGAAGGTGGTATTTTAAGAAGATTGAAGGCAGTGGCAGTTCTGGAGTATTCTGTACCCCTAAAGATCAGAACTATTTGCTTGCTTTAAACTGTATATCCACAGAAAGGATTGGAAACCAGAGAAGTTGTCCACTAGCTAGAGGGATAGAGTGTGAGCCAGGTTGATCGCTATGGTTAGAAGAAGAAAGGTCAGAAATTGCCCAGAATTTATTAACAGGATTGGAACTGAGTTTGAGAGTTGGGAGAAGGCTATAAGAAGAGGGGTCGAAAGTGAACAGTTGCCTATGTTTTATGGTTGTAAGAAAAAGAATTCCATTGGCAAAGAGAGAAATCCGAAGTGAGAATTATTTGGGGAGAAAGAGTATTTATACCTATGGGCTTTGAGATAGACATGTCCAAACACACAGGAATGTGGAATTAGATTCTGTGGGAGAGATTAGGACCCTAGATACAGATTAGAGAAGTGTCTGTCTTCTGCACAGGCTGACTCCAGCTCTGTGGGTGAGTGTATGTAACCAGGAGAGAAAAGACCTTAGTGCCCTCTTCCTGATAGGAAAGAGGGTCTAATTGTTGGAGCAGAGAATGGAGAGTTCAGTTCTAGTTTTTTGAGAGACTGCACGATGTATTTTTTAACTGGTAAATTAGAGTGTCCCAGAGTTTGAAATAAAAATAACTTGGTAAGATGTTTAGTGATACTCGGTGAAAACTGATCTGAGGGTGCAGTAGTGCTTAATTGAGTGTTTCCATCTCTAGACATAGTTTGACTTTTTGGAGATCCTTTCCACGTAGTTTTGCTTTCTGTTTTTAAAGTTTTAAAATATCATTTAATTATTACATTTAAACAATGTTATTTCCCTCAGTGTGAAGTTTTTACACTGTGTTTCAGGTTGCAGTGTAAAACTGAAAGTTGAACTAAGTGTAGCAGGAAGCCTTTGCTTTCTGTTTTTAAAGTTTTAAAATATCATTTAATTCTTACATTTAAACAATGTTATTTCCCTCAATGTGAAGTTTCTACACTGTGTTTCAGATTGCAGTGTAAAACTGAAAGTTGAACTAAGTGTAGCAAGAAGCCCGCTAGGTGGGAATAATTGTACACAGACAGAAGCTTGGGAGTATACTTGCTTTCTGCCCTGTTTTTAGTGCTGCATTTTTTTATCTTCCCACACATGTGGATTTTGTCTTTGTTATCTGATGTTTCCCTCCACCTCCAGGTGCCCAGATGACCATTATGAGCCAAGCTTGTGCAGAAAGGTGTAATATAATGAGGCTGGTGGACCGTCGGTGGGCAGGGATCGCCAAAGGAGTGGGCACCCAGAAGATTATTGGAAGGGTACATCTAGGTGAGTGCAGGGCACTGGGAGCCTTTGTAGGGTAGTGGACTTTAAAAATTCCTTTTGGGGGGCTTCCCTGGTGGCACAGTGGTTGAGAGTCCGCCTGCCGATGCAGGGGACACGGGTTCATGCCCCGGTGTGGGAGGATCCCACATGCCACGGAGCGGCTGGGCCCGTGAGCCATGGCCGCTGAGCCTGCACGTCCGGAGCCTGTGCTCCGCAGCAGGGAGAGGCCACAACGGTGAGAGGCCTGTGCACTGCAAAAAAAAAAAAAAAATTCCTTTTGGATAGGGGCATCTGATCCAGCACTCCCAGTCCCTAGCAATTTTAAATCCTATAGTCTGTCAGAGTTATAATGTAACATTGTTTAGCTGGTTAAAAAAAACACACCAGTCCCCTGTGTACTTCTGTCTCCTGCTCTTTAGAGATAATCCCTTTCCACTATTATAGCTGATTTCTTTTGGTGCTTACCTCCATATTTCTAAGTAACACGTTTATAGTGCTATTTACTGACAGGACTATGTAAATACTGTTGAGAGCTGAGCCATCTAATTGAAAAAGATTGTTTTTCCTTTCATGTCTAGTATTTTTTCTCGAAATTTTTGTCTTTTGTATGTGTGTGTCACTCGGTTTTTTGGTTGTTACTCATCCCTAAACACGTACCTAGTGTGTAAATCTCCCTTATACATGTCATCCTGTTGAAGATGCTTCTTCCAGCCTGGACTGGTGGTTCAAGCCTGCTTCATAGCTGCTGTTTTGGAATCTGGGTCCTGAAGGGTGCCTTTCACTTCCGTCTTACGTTGGATGATATGCATCCCATACTTTTTTCTTTTTTTTGCACTCCTTGGTTTATTAGAGTACATCTTCCAGTAACTTTCTGAGAAGAAGTGCACAGGAGTAAATTGAGGCCTTAAATATCAGAACACATCTTTTCTTCCAACATTCTACCCGTCTGAGTATGTTGGAAATCACTTTCCATCATGATTTTTGTCAGTGTGGCTTTGGAGAAGCTGGCCGCTATTCTGACTCTTGATCTTCTATGTGTCAGATTTCTTTTCCCTTTCTGAAGCTTATAGATCTTCTCTTTGACCTCAGTGTTTTAAAATTTCACAATGATGTACATGGGTGTAGTCGATCTCTTTTCATCTACTATGCTAGATACCTTTCAGTCTGGAAAAATGGTTCCGATATGATTTCCTCCCCTCTGCGATGTCTGTTATTCAGATAGGATAATCTACTGTCATGGACTTGTCCTCTAGTTTATTTTCTTTCTCTTTCTTTCATTGTGTTTTGGGAGGTTTTTAACGAGATTTCCTCAACTTTGTCTTCTAACCTTTCTTTTCTGTTTGGTACAGTTTTCTTTCATATTAGATGGTTTTTCTCAAGTGTCTGGTGATCCTTGGCGTCTGCTCATATTTGAAGAGTGGGACACCAAAAGGCTATTTGGAAGGTTAGTTGGGTGGGTAGCCATGCTGACTGTGGGTGATCTGGAAGCTGGGACGGAGAAAAAGGCTAGAGTCTCAGTAAGCTTCCACTTAACCCCTCTAGTTTTCAGTTTGGTGCTTGTTGTTGTATCTCTATCTTCCTTCATGCCCACCTCTCTTACTAGAGCCTCTGTTTCACCCTCCTGAGAAAATAAACCTCTAGTCTACTGTTGGGGTGAGGCAGTAGTCACCTGGCTGAGCAGAGTGCAGGAGAAGGAGCCCTGAGGTCCAGTTGTGCCTCCATAGACCTTCAACCAGTGCTCCTGCTTTGGGCTCACTCCACCCCTGTTTGCAGAGGTACTTGTTTCAACCAGCTCACCAGCCTCTTGGGATAAAAAGGGTTGCTGCTTAGTTTTCCTTATTGTCATCTGCTTTCTATTTCCAAAATTGTGTTTCAGTTGTCTCTTCCATTATTTTTGGCCTTAGTAATCTGTACATTTTAAAAGAAAAACAACTTTTTATTGTGGTTTTTTTTAGGAGTAAGTTAAGTTAAATACATGTGTTCAGTCCTTCGTCTTTAATCAGAATTGTTCTTTTCTTTGTTTTTTTCTTTCATTATCCACTTAATTAGTTGCTCATTGTAGAGAATTTTGAAAGTATAGAAATGTGAAAAGAAGCAAAAATAATTCTTTTAGGTGAGAATCAATCAGTAGTAGCATTTGGACATATCTCTTTCTGGCATTGTTTTCTTGTAAAAGGTGATCATATAATACTCTATAGAATTTTTATACTTTGCTTTAAGAAAAAGTAAGAGCATTTTCCAAATGCCATTATAAATTTCATAAGCATCACTTAAATAAATGCATAGCATTCTGTTGTATGGGTTTAATGGTCAACCTTTGGGATATATTTTTCCCCCAATATTTTGTCATTGTAATATGGAAGTGCATTTTTGTGTAGTGTTGTGCAAACTGATTTTTTTTTCCTTAGTTAAAATTCCCATAAGTGAACCTACTAAATCCAAGATTATGAATACCCTTTAAGGCTCTTGATATTGTTAACTGGTACCAGTCTAGTTTCTCCAGCATTGATTGAACATTCACCTTAATTTCCTTATACAATCAAGTATTTTTAGTTTTATCCCTTTAATTTGCAGATAAAAAAGTGGTTTTTTACTGTAAATTACTTTTCTTTCATTGCAAGTGGTAGTTTTTCTACCTGTTTTCCTCTTCATATCTGTTTCATTTTTCCTGTTTTAATACATTTGTCTATTATTAGAAGTCTCTGTGTTTTCTATTATTGATTTCTATAGAATAAGGATAGTTTAAATACCTTACCTCTTATGTACTTTCTTACACACAATAGGACTGAAATTGGGTAAGAATACCACAAACCAGTTGCTTCAGAGTCTGAGTTCTTAGATTTCTCATGGTTTTTAGTGAGAAGATAATAGGAGGCAAAAAATACCAGTCCCTTGTGTCCTTCTTTTGGTTACACAAGTTGTACCATTTTGCAACTTTGGCTATGATAGGTATCAAGAAAACCTTATAACATAAGGGTAGTCTAAGTAAAGGAGAGCTACACCATGGATAGGAAGTTTCAATATGTTGGCGGTGGTAGTTCTCCCACATTCGTCAACAGAGTTGTTGTAATACATTTTAAACCCCAATAAATTGTTTTGTTTTGTTTTGTTTTGTTTGTGAGACTTGATGTGTTAATTTTAAATTTTATGTAGGCCCTTTATGGCAGGAGTAGTCAAGATACTCTGGAATAACTTCCCTTTCTAGATAATATCAAAACCAAAGGACTAGAACAGAAACAGACCCATGCTTAACATGAACCTTGGTAAATGAGAGGGGAGATCTTATGGAGCAGTGGGAAAGTTTTAGGAAATGTGCTAGGACAATTGAGTATCTATGTGGAAAAAATGAATTGGAAATTGGACCCTGTCTCACATCACACACAAAAGTCAATCAGGGTTGATTAAAGGCCTGGATGTGCAAGGCAAAGTCAGGCTTTTAGGAGAAAATATAGGAGAATGTCTTGTGTGGGGAAAGGGTTCTTTAAAAGATACGAAGGAAATTATTTGATAAATACAGCCGATTAAGATTAAGAACTTTTCATCAAACACATCTTAAAGAAAGTGAACAAACACAAACTAGGAAAGAACTTAGTAACATGTATAACAAATAAAGGATTCATATTTAAAATATATATGTATTCTGTGTGTTTGTGTATCCTCCGACTCAGTAAGAAAAACTAGTATATAAAAAATTGCAGAAACATTTGAACAAGCACTTTAAGTGGAAACTCAAATGGTTAATAAGTGTGTGAAAAATTGCTTTATCTCATTAATCAGGGAAATAGAGAATTACTTGCCAGATTTTAAATCTAATAATATTGAGTGTTGGGAGAATGTGGAACAATGGGAACTTTCCAAAAACCCCTGGAAACATTTTAGAAAATAATTCAGCATCAAGTAGAGCTGAGCTAATATCCCCTGGAACCCTGTATGTTTTCAGAGTATACCTTAGAGAAACTCAAGGCACACCAGGAGACAAGTGCAAGAATGCTCACGTTAGCATTGCTTACAACGGCAGAAACTGGAAGCAACCCAGAAGTCCCATAGCAGCAGAATGGATAAATAAATCAGTGGCGGTGTCTTAGACATTACAGTACTTACTCTTAGGGGTTGTATAAATGAAAGAAATATAGTCACGTGCACCCACAGGAATAAAATATCTCAAAGAATCTTTTGGGTAAAAGAAGCAAGTCATAGTTCAAAACCATAAAACTAACCAAAATGTTGCTTAGAAATCATAGAAAAATGGTAAGAACTGTAAGAAAAGATGGGAATGATTAACATAAAAACCAAGATAGTTGGGAGGGTTGGAGGAGGCAAAGAATAATCTATGATCTGTAGGACATACAGGAAGCTTCTTAGTTTTCTGTTTCTTAACCTGGGAAATAGATGCATGGGTATGTGTTTTATTATGCTTTATATTATATATATATATATAGTATATATATATATATTTCATATACTTTTCTGCTCATAAGACATAGCTAATGACAAAGTCATTTTTTTAAAAAAAAAATCTTGCATATGAAATAAGAGGAGTAATTGAGGAAAGAGGCAAGGCAGGAGACTTCAAGCAAAGAAACTTGGTTATAACAGGCAGTAATAAACAGTTTACTTCTTGGAGCTTAATTTAAAAGGTTTAAAGTGTACCGATTTTATTTTCCTTTTAGAAAGCCTTTTGTAAGTGTACAGGAAGCAGGTGGTTAATATTGGAGGAATTGGTCTTGGTCTTTTTTTTTTTTTTTTTTTTAATTCTTAATGCCAGCTTTCTTCACCAGCTGAGCGTGTATCATATATCAAGCCAGGTCTGTGGGCAGTAATTCTACCCAATCCACTTTATGAGCTGGTGCCTTCATTGGCTTTTAACCTGATTATTGGTCTTACTGGATTTTCATACTTAACTCACTTGTTTGCATGCTTTGGCTTGACTTTGACCGATTGCAGGAAGAAAGACACAGAATGATAGATACATTTCCAGACCTTCCCTGGAAAAATCAGTAACCTCTTCCTTTCTTCATGTGCTTTAGCTCAGGTTCAAATTGAAGGAGATTTCCTGGCGTGTTCCTTCTCTATACTTGAGGAACAGCCCATGGACATGCTTTTGGGACTGGACATGCTGAAACGGCATCAGGTAATTAAGAGCTTCACTTTCTTTTTGCGTTGGCTTTTTGTGTGTTAAATGGTTATTCCATCATTGTTGTATATACTGGAAAACTAAGAAGCATGACTTCAAACCTGGAAAGGTCCTTAATTGGTGATGTTGTCATACAAGGTTTGAAATTCTGTATCAGTAGAAATAGAACCTTTTTGTGAAATCTTTCTGAATCTGTTGAATCTTGCCATCTGTTTTGAGACTATAATGGACAATTTGGTTCCCTTGTGTAATTTTTAGTTTCTGATTAGAACTCAAGTAATTTTTTTAAAACAATTTTTAAAAAATATTTATTTATTTGGCTGCTCTGGGTCTTATCTGTGGCATGCGGGATCTTCGCTGCCAAGTGCGGGATCTTTTGATTGTGGCATGCGGGCTCTTAGTTGCGGCATGCGGGATCTGGTTCCCAGATCAGGGATTGAACCCAGGGCCCCTGCATTGGGAGTGCAGAGTCTTAACCACCGGACCACCAGGGAAATGCCTCCAGTAATTTTTTGATGGGTTTGTAGGGAGATGTACATAATAATACACAATGATGATTTTACTGCGAGCCTAAGTTTAGTAAATCCTTAGTGGCTGGTCAAACAGTACTTGGGGAGAAGAGCTTCGAGATTAAGGGAAAAGGTATACATAAGATGTTGGGAATGGAAATGTTTATTTAGTACAGGGAGAATGATTTATAAATATTTTCATTTGCAGTGATTTTTATATTTCCATTCCGAAGCCTAATAATTTGTTTAAAGATAAACTTCACTCATTGAAGAAGCAATTATTGTGCTCTTGGGGAGTAAAAATTTTCCCGACAAGGTTTCATATCTAGTCAACATTTTTATGTCACTATTCTTCTTTTTTTTTTTTTTAATTGGAGTATAGTTGATTTACAGTGTTGTGTTAGTTTCAGCTGTCTACTCTTTTTTAGATTCTCTTCCCATATAGGTCATTACAGAGTATTGAATAGAATTCCCTGTGCTATACAGTAGGTTCTTATTAGTTGTCTATCTTATCGATACATGTATAGTAGTGTGTATATGTCAGTCCCAATCTCCCAGTTTATCCCTCCCACCCTTTTCCCCTTGGAAACCATGAGTTTGTTTTCTACATCTGTGACTCAATTTCTGTTTTATAAATAGGTTCATTTGTACCACTTTTTTTAGATTCCACATATATGCAATATCATATATTTGTTTTTCTGTCTGACTTACTTCACTCAGTATGACAATCCCTAGGTCCATCCACATCACTGAAAATGGCAGTATTTCGTTCTTTTTTATGGCTGAGTAATACAAAAATATGGAACACTTCACGAATTTGCGTTTCATCCTTGCGCAGGGGCCATGCTAATCTCTGCATCGTTCCAGTTTTCGTATATGTGCTGCCTAAGCAAGCACACTAATACTCTTTTTTAAATGTTTAATGTTAAATTCCCATTGAAATATATTGCATTGATATTCAAATCAAGGTGCATAGTTTTAAGTAGAAGGAATGAGCGAATGCACATATAAATAAAACCCGATTTATTACCTTGTTGCTGATCTTTCCCTATTTATTTATTTATTTATCGCTATTTTTAAGTCATGGTATAGACTAGCAGTCTCCAGCTTTACGGATTCAAAATATATGTGTGTAACTGTCCTATATTAAGTAATTATAAAAATATACTGAAAAAGAGGATAGCATAAGTATGAAATACAGAATACTTTTGTAGAGCTCATCTTGTCCATATATCACTTTTGAGACCATTGGCATAGACTTTAAATATCAGCTATACTTTATACACTAAGCAAAAAGCAAAAATGTAGACCTATATAAATGGTATGTCTCAGTTTTCATTTTTTAAAAGTCACTGATATGTTTCTAAAAGATGTGGCTGCTGATTATGGCGTGCAGTTTTCCAAATTCTGTACAATTAATATGTATTACAGTTGAATTCAGACATGAACAATTACTGTGTTTGACAAAGAAGTGTAAACTGTATCCCATAAAGATCATTCTGCTGTACAATTTAAATATTAAAAAAGATTCTAGGGCTTCCCTGGTGGCGCGGTGGTTAAGAATCAGCCTGCCAATTCAGGGGACACGGGTTCGAGCCCTGGTCTGAGAAGATCCCACATGCCGTGCAGTAACTAAGCCCGTGCGCCACAGCTACTGAGCCTGCGCTCTAGAGCCCTCGCGCCACAACTACTGAGCCCGTGTGCGACAGCTACTGGAGCCCGTGCTCCGCAACAAGAGAAGCCACTGCAATGAGAAGCCCGTGCACCGCAGCGAAGAGTAGCCCCTGCTTGCCGCAACTAGAGAAAGTCAGTGCGCAGCAACGAAGACCCAGTGCAGCCAAAAACACATAAATAAATTAGATATTTTAAATATATATATAGATATAGATTCTAAACTAACAGTGTCACATAGCTTAAAGTTTAAATACTTTTAGATAAAATTTTTTGAGCCATCTCTGTCAGTGTTGCTCTTTGTGAATGGAGTTTTAAATTCAAGATCATAATTTTCCTGCGTTGTGTTCTATCTGCTATCATCAGTGTTTGGTTTCTTTTTCTAAGTGTTCCATTGACCTCAAGAAAAATGTACTCGTGATCGGCACCACAGGCTCAAAGACCACCTTCCTTCCTGAGGGGGAGTTACCAGAGTGTGCCCGGTTGGCATATGGGGCCGGGCGAGAGGAAGTACGGCCAGAGGAGATTGCAGACCAAGAATTAGCAGAAGCCCTTCAAAAATCTGTAGAGGATGCAGGTATTTGGAGTGGCCAGGCTCTTAAATAATACTCGTTATTGGTGGGTGAGCCAGGGAAGTTGGAGCTTCAGAGGGGAATAGGGACCTTTCCAGTCGTAATCAGCCTCATCGTCCTGTTGTAGGTATGTTCCTTGTCTTCTTACTGCCTCCTCCCATCTCTAAATACAGTACAGAAAAACTCCCGTGTTTCAGTAGATCCAGAAATAGCAATCCATTGCTGTGTGCAAGATAGAGTGGGGAGTTCTTTGCTTAGGCACATTTTGGTGGGATTCCTAAAGAATCTTGTCTTTTTTTTTCTTGAAGAAAATTATAACAGTAAGCAGAAACTTCCTTTTGAGTTTAACATTTCCTGGAAATTTTCTTGTTCTTTTCTTAGGCCCATTTATTTGGAGGATGACATTGTGTCTGTGACTAAGCAGCACTAAGCTCGTTAATATCTACTGAAAGTGCTGCCACCAAAATGAAGCTACCGAATACTTTTTTTTCCTAAGTCTCAGTTGTTGTAGCTTCTTTAATTCTAAAGATCAAACCAAGTTTTCTGGGTAAAATGGAGGGACACAGTTATGCTGAAATCCCACTTCTGTGGATAAACTTTCCCCATCTGTTACAGAACAGTGACTCTGGAATATATTTTCTAGAAGCTAAAGAGAATTAACTTTTAAGTTTGAGTTATTTTAAAGTCTTGAGCTGTAATTCTTCATTAGAGACTAATATCACACATTGCATTTGCTGATATAGTAAAGTGTATTAGAGCTACAAGTTCAGGGAATAGCTTTCTCCTAAGGACAAAAAAGATAAGAGCTTTAACAATAAGCAGCCAGATTTTGCCAGTGTATATCACCAGAGAACATCCGGTGGTCTAGCTTTGAGACTCTTTAGAATGAGCGTGAGTAGCAGATGGAGTTTCCAAGCTGGCTTTGTTCCGAATCTGCTCCTCCACCACCTTTTGGCTCAGTTTTACATGTGAAGTACAGTTTGGGTTGTGATTTAAGTATTTGGTAGGAAGGGGAGAATTTTGAACAACCAGACAGAGAAAGACTAAATTAATCGTTTTAACCTTACCCACAAGGCAAGCTTGAATGAGTTTGACATATCTACTTAGAAGGCTTTACTTTTTGTTTTGTTTTGTTTTGTTTAGTAACTTGTCAGCTTAGTCATAATACTATACATTAATAAAATGAGGATATGTTATCATTTTGTGAAACCTCTATTGCCCCCCCCCCACAGTTTTGGTGCTTTTACTTGAGAAACACTAGCTGACGGTAGCAGTGCTTTATAACCTACTAACAGTTACCCTCTTTGAGTAATTACTTTTAATAAAAAGTTGAAGAGATTAAAATAGAAACCACAGATGTTTTCAGCCATAGTGAAGGAGGTGTACCCGTTGTAAAGGATTAAAAGGAAGTGGCTCTTTACCCTTGTGACCTTTTGTTACTGACAATGTATGGCTTGCGCTAACTTTTGTAATGTTTAAATAGTGAGATAATTCTTCAACATCAGGTTCTATTTGTTTGGAACATCAGCTTCCCACTATTATCAAAATCACCTACCCCTAGACATAGTAGGTGAACGTATTTTCGCTAAAAACTGTCTCTTTGGTGGATACTCTGTAGCAGAATGTCTTTATCTTTTCTATTGATTAAAAAGTAATTCAAAAAAGTAATAATTCAGAGTATTTTAAAAAATAAAGACGGTAAGCCAGGATAAGTAATCAGGTTTGGTTTGTTTTTCTTCTAAAAATAAATCTCAACTGAAAAAGAAATTTTGAAAGTTGCTATAATATGTGTTCGCTCACCTTTACTCCATAAGATTTCCATATCATGTAATTCTGTCTATGGATCTACTTTTTTTCACCTATTTCACATGTTTGCCCATGAATTCTCTGTGTAGGTGTGTAAAATTAATTTCTTTCCAAGTTCTGTTGAAAATCTGTTGAAGTTGACACATTGCTTTATGTATTGTGAGAGAATTAAAGCAACCAGAAAATCTTTTTGATGTCCAAACTACAGGAACGTTCCCCCACTTTGACTCTACCAGTTCCTGACCCTAAAGGTGGCAAAGGAGTGGAGACTATAACCCTGCATGCTGTGTGGTTTGCATTGTTAACCCAAGGTTTGCTTGTCTGTTTCCTAATTCAAACAGAGCGTCAGAAGCCATGATGCATGTAGTGTGTGTGTACTGCAGCTGGAGTGGGCCCCAGACCAGGTATTTATAGACACCACGTTAAGCCTTCCACCCAGTCATCGTCTGTGGTCTGAAAGACTTCGTATCTGCAGCAATTCTAAAATTTAGCTTCTGCCATTCACCACTTCACCTTGTTTAATCTGGTTACAACTAGCCTGTATGTGTATTTGTATGTTGGCATACATACAGATCTAAGCATGGTTTCCTATTTAAAATTTTATCAGTCATTAGAACAGTTTGAGGGGGAAAAAATCGCAGCGAAAACAAATGACCATTGTGAATATCAAATCAAGAATATTAGCATCACAGCACTTTGTTGTTGGAGATGGCTGTGTTATTAGGGGTTTTGTAAGTCCCTTTCTTCTGAAAAACTGAAAGTGTATTTTTCACATTACTGCACACAGCTTACCAGCATTATAGAGGGGCTGAAATTTTCATTCTGTTGAAGAAATGGAAACAGGCCAGGTGATTTGGCCAGGGTCACAGAGTCAGTAACATAGGCAGGACTGAAGTTTAGTCTTCCAACAAGAGCTGAAACTTTGCTTTTCCCTCTCTCCCTAGCCTGACAGTTTTCCACAGGAGGCTCTCTGCTTCCATCTCCCTGTAGTGCAGATACGATAAATGTCAGCCTGAGTGCACTGACTGATCTATTAAAAGAAGGAAAAGTGGTCTTTTTAGACTACCAACCTAAGACTTTATAGGGGTTTGCAGGCTGGTTGTAATTAGATATATAGCATTTAATTGCTTCTTTCTTTCATTTTCCTTGTAAGGATGGGTTAAAAGCAGCCATCTTTAATTATTAATGTCCGTTGTCCTCATCCTCTTCTCCTGTGCTATAGTACTGACCCAGTCCTCCCCTACATTTAGGACTTAGGCCAGTGAAACTGACCATCTCAGCTACAGGAGGACTATATGCTGCTTTCATAGTGAGTACGGAGTACATTGAGGTCATGTTCACCTTCACCTCCCCCAGCTGTTACAACTGACATACCGTTGCCAGAAGGCCATTACCTTTGCCCACCTCTGTGCTGCTAATAACATGGATATTTCACTACAGTGCATTTTTGTGTTCTCATTAACTCAAAATTGAACCTCTTTCAGAGTCAGCCTTAGAGATTGATAAATAAAACTAATAACTGTGTTTCTAGACTCTAATGAATATAGTTTACACTGAGATATATGCTGTTTTCCTGATTATCCCTAAACTATAAGGTTATTTCACAAGAAGTCAGTAACTTCCTCACATAGTGCTTCATCTTTTCAAGCTGTTAACCTGTGTTGGATTAGAATGATTTAGAGCCTTTTGAATCATAACTGCATTGCTTCATGACTTCTTAAGGTACGGTCAGCATGAAGCATTTGAGTTGCATCTATCCTAATAGTTTGTATTGTGATGTCATTTTTCTTACCAGCCTTTGACTTTTAATTAAAGATCTTGTAATAATTGCATAGAGGTCAATTTTCAATTGCATTAGTGGCAAAAGAAGAGCTGGAACTGATGTTTAATGACATCATGATGTTTACATTGAGGTGTGGTATTTAATCCTTCCATTTTTTATGAGTGGTCAGTAAGTTGCAGTGGATCTGAACTGTTACTTCTTATTGGAGAATTTATGAACTATATCCCTCCACTGCCCTCCCCTGCCCACATTTCCCTGCCCTTAAGGTACTTAAATATTCTTACTTAGTTGTTAATATGATAAAGTAACTGATAATCCTTTTTAAAGTTGCATTATTTGGTAAGATAATAATTGGGGTTTAATCTGTTTGATCTTTAGCGCTTTTTTTTGTTCTGAGTCAAGCTCCCATCGTTTTTGGAATGTTTGGATAGAAATAAATAGAATGTTTGCTTCTCTGTCTTCTGAAGGTCCCTGAGCAGTATCACATTCTTATTTCTCTTTATAATTCCTGCTCTGTCCCAGCTATACCTGGTTTAGACTTCTCAGTGTTCACATTTGACACTCTGAAAGTGAATTGGCACGAGAATCATTCTCGTACTGAAATCCTCAAGATTGTATTGTGCTTTTAAGAATCACCTGAGGAACTTACTGAAGATACAAACTCCTGGGTTTATCCCAAGGATGGTATCCAGAATCTGCATGCTTAGGAAACATGCCAGGTGATTTAGGGCAAGTGATAGAGAGAACACACTTGGAGAAACTATTCTAGAGTTCTGAACCCACTGAGAATAAAGATACATAAATGTTCTTCAGTCTTGAGCACTAACTCAGCCCTTATGTGGTACTTAAATAAAAATATTGAATTACAGTACACATATTTTGTTAAGAACATGCCTACCTCTTGTCCTGATGCTATGATGTTAAATTGTCCACCACGATGAGAATGGTTCGTGTATAAAGTCTATAAACATAAGACAAACCCAAGTTTAAGGACCTGATTTTGTTCTGTCCTGTTTAGATTTGTGTTTCTCTGATACTTTAGTGGACTTTGTAACCTGCTAATGAATCTTTTTTCCTTTCACTGTTCTTCTATATAGAGAAAAGCGGTAAAGAAACTACCTCACTGGGAATGTCATCATTACCACCTTCAGATGGATTTCACCATCAAGCCCATCCTTCAGGACAGGGTCCTGAGATCGGTAATCCTTCACGTCTTGCTCACTCTGTCTCTGCTTCAGTCTGCCCTATTGAGCCCAGCGACCCAGCCAGCATTGAACCTAAAGCTCTGAAGGCTTTGAAGGCTTCAGCTGAATTCCAGGTAACCTCTGAAAAGAAAGAACATCTTCCTCTACAGGATCTTTCTGATGGTGCTTCTTCAGCAGACAGTGCTCCAGCAGACCAGAGTCCAGCTATGCCTTTGCAGAATTCACTCGAAGAAGCCATTGTTGCGGATAATCTAGAGAAATCTGCTGAAAGAAGCACCCAGGGCCTCACATCTCATCTCCACACAAGACAGGAAGTTAGTTTATCTGTCACTAGGATGCAAGAACCACAGAGGCTTGAAGGTGAGAAGGGTTGGCGTCCAGAATATCAGGACCTGAGTCAAGCGAGTGGCCTTCAGCAGCACGAAGAACCAAGGAATGAACAGCATGAGGTTATACGACAGAACGCTCCACATGGCCGAGCACATCTTTGGAACACAGGGGGCCTCGAACTTCTTGGAGAAAGGCAACAGGATCAACAAAGAAGTACGGAAGCTTCGGAAGCTACAATGAAAGGAGACAGGCTAGAGCAGACTGTGGACCTTTCGGGTACAGAGAAAAATATTCTACCTTCAGGATGCTTTGGCTGCTCAAGTTCAGAAACACTTATGGAAGTAGATGTAGTTGAACAGCCCCTAGTTGCTGTGCTTAATTCAGCAGGTGGGCAGAATACCAATGTCAGGAACATCGGTGCATCTGATCTCACCTTAGATAATCCCTTGATGGAAGTAGAAACATCAAAATGTAACCCTTCCTCTGAAATTTTGAGTAATTCCATTTCGACTCAGGATTTACAGCTTCCAGAAAGTAATGTTGAAATGTCTGGAACAAGTAAAGAATACGGGAATTGCCCCTCCTCTTTAACAAGTCTCTGTGGCAGTTGTCAGCCATCTGTAGAGTCCACAGAGGAATCTTGCTCATCTGTAACGGCAGCCTTGAAGGAACTTCATGAACTTTTGGTCATTCGTAGTAAACCAGCTTCAGAAAACACATCAGGAGAAGTTATCTGTCAATCAGAGACAGTAACTGAGGGCCAAACAGGTATTAAGGACCTTTCTGAGAGATGGACCCAAAATGAGCATCTTACAGCTACCCAGAGTGAACAGTGTTCACAGGTCTCCTTTCATCAGGCCACATCTGTAACAGTGAAGACAGAAGAATTAACGTACACTTCAGCTGACGCTGGAGTAGAAGACGTAGACAATACTAACTTCAGGGGTCCAGGTGATGGCATATTAACTGATAGGGAAGGTGTCCCCAAGTCTAAGGAGTCAGTAAATGAGAGCAGTTCTGTCACTGTAGCCTCAGCTGAAACGTCCGATCAACTACATTGCACCTTTGGTGTAGAAATTTCACCCAGACTTTTAGCAGGTGAGGAGGATGCACTCAATCAGACTTCTGAGCAAACTGAGTCCTTGTCATCCAGTTTCATATTGGTTAAAGATTTGGGTCAGGGCACACAGAATCCAGTGACAGACAGGCCTGAGACTAGAGAAAATGTCTGTTCTGAAGCTGCAGGGCCACTTCTAGAATTTGTACCACCTACCAGCCATCCATCATCAAGTCCCTCCTTTCTTGCACCATTAATTTTTCCTGCTGCGGACATTGACCGGATTCTCCGTGCCGGCTTTACTTTGCAGGAAGCTCTTGGGGCTTTGCATCGAGTTGGTGGAAATGCAGACCTTGCACTTCTTGTTTTGCTAGCAAAGAACATTGTAGTTCCTACATAACCATGGAAAAGTGGGCTAGACCATACTCCATTCCCTTAAAAAAAGCTATATATCTACACATACACATACACACTCACCACATATACAGTATATGTAGAAACCTGCAAGCAGAATGTTGAGCCAGATTTTTTTTAAAGATTTTTTTCGGCCAAAGTAATTTATGATCTCTTGTCTGATGAATTTGTCTATTCTATTTGTTAAAATTTGGGCCTTTTTAAATGTATTGGCAGTATGTGCATACAGAAGCTTTTTATTAACATTAAGATATGTATTCTGGAATAAAATTGGTGGTTTTGTGTATAGCATACCATTTTAGAATGAGAGTGAATGCTTTAAAAAGCAGAAGCCATGAGAAATCCCACCACCCATGCAGCTAAAAACAGATCAACTTCATAATTTGGCTGTGTCTGTGCTGTAGGCAAGGTGTGGCTTGTTGACTCAATTTTTGGTTTACAAACTTGATTACATGTTTGGTGTTTGGAATCATACTTAGTGCTTTATGTATTATGATTCATCAGTTGTAACAGGAAATTGAAAAATATCTCCTAGAGTGGTATGTTTTTATTCGTGTGGTTAGGATTTGACATTTTAATGGGATGAGTTGGGAGGGTTTAAAACTTGGGCTGCTTTGTACATCACAGGCTGCTGCATGGATTACCAGATACCTTGGGTGGGATACTGTGAGGGAATTAACATTAGAGCGAACCATGGTGCTACCCAGACTAAAAAAAAGAAAGAAAAAACTGTAATTCCATTTGCAAATGTCATGGTGATGTTTCAAGAACTGTGAGTGAAAAATAATGGCCTAAACACTGGAATTAACTAGTGACTGGGTTTGGTAGCATCTCACTGATCACAGCTCAACCCTTAATGACTAGTGATGAACTAATGTTCAGCTAGTGGGTTGATTGCCAGCAGTTTATTTCCTTTCCAAACTCATCTTCTTCTAGGAAGTTCTTCTAAAGCTCAGTTTGAGCTGTGATCTGAGTGAAATATTCAAGTGTGATAAATAACCTTGTCACTGGTTTGTCTTGGTGCTTGGAATGGTCAGTGTATTTGGTGAGTGTCTTTCATGGCAGTGGAAATAGTAATTGGAGTTTCTGACTCAAGTGGCCTTGGTAGAGTTTTCCATCCCTTTCTTTCCTCAGGAGTTTCTTTTTTTAAGCAAGATTCGTCATAGTTGTGTTTACACATGTCAAGTTAGAGTGGGGCATAGTATATAGATGTATTTATTGTGGCCTTTTTTTATATGAGGACTAGCCCTTGGAAATCATTGTCCTGTGGGCCCCACTGTGCAATAATTCTACTGGGTAGATTTTAGATACTTTTTTTCGTGGAAAATAAACCCTCTTATGTACCTAGCAGGAATCTGAAATCTTGGTTTTATTGAAGAGAATTTTGAGAATGATAATTCCCTATTCCAGGTTATAATTTGCAATGTGTTTGAAACAGAAGCTTCAAAAGGGTGATTTGTGAACTTTTAACTTTAAGTGATTTTTGTCTAAAGTCTTACTCTCTTTAAAAGCTTATTCTTTCTGTCAAAATTCACGTCATTGAGCACAATCAAAATGGAGGCTCATATCTCAGGAGTTTTAAAATTTTTGATTTGGGGGCACTTAGACATTTCTTTTACCCTATTCCACGTTCTTTCTTTTAGCTGTGAGGTTTGTATGTGTGTTAGGAGCCTGAGTGATATGATGGAAAGTTGCATAGATTCCTCGTGACCCTCTGAAGGGAATGGTTGACAGAAGGAGTTGTAGTTTACTGTGTTCAGAAGGGCGCTCAGAACGAGTTAGCCAGATTGTCTTTAAAGTGTTCTTTTAGACAATCATGTGCTGTAGGTCCTTTTGCCTGCCCTACACCAAAGATGTAAGATGCACTAGGAACCTGCTTATAGGATTTCTGTCAACTGACTCTTAGAGCTGTGACTGTAATTAAGTAGTGGTGCTATGATTGAAGCAAAATTTAGTAGCAATGCAATGGGCCCCTGATTTGCATTGTGGGTATGCTTGAGAATTTATTCTAAGCTTATAAATCTTTAGGGTCACAAAGTGGGGTGAGTGTAGGGTTACAAAGTGGGGTGAGTCTATGACAGTAGACTCCTCCAAAAAGGCCTTCTGTATGAAGATGGGCCTCAGAGTTTTCTGTACTAGCAGTTCCTCTGACTACTGTTCAGAGGCTTGGCCACTGAATTTTCACCGTGTGGAGATTTGGGAGTCAATCCCAGGTGGGATATAGAATATCAATCTGGAAAAGGTTTCATTACGATAGCTTTTATTGTATGTATATGTATATTTATTTCTAGGAGAAAATTGGGTAGGCCTATCGTTGTACATGTATTCTTATTAGGAATACTTTGAGCTTAACCCACTTGCCAAATATGCTTGTCCTTTTTCATCATTTATCTTTCAACTTATAATTGCTTTTGATTTTTTAAATCTTCCTGTCCATCGTTTGTATGAAAGTAAAGTTGTTGACGTTGTCAAGATTTTGAATCATTTTTAAATTTAGCAGTTGTAAAACACAAAAGGAATTCAGGAACGTGACACTAGTGAACCTTCATTTTCCATTTCTATTCAAAGTGCAGAAATTAGAGATTAACTTCTCCAAGAATAGGATAAAATCATTGTGAACTCCTCGGTTGCCAACAGAACTGATAATGGCCAGCCATAACCAGTAATGGGCTGCTTTACTGGATAGCTCCTTTGCCATAACCGGTAATGGACAGCCTTGTGGTCAGCACGTACCTCCAAGGGTGGTATCTGTTTATTCACCAAAGAGAGGAGAAGATTTACCTATATGACTTCTGCAGTTTCCCTTTAGTTGGTTCCTGTGTATAAGAATGTGCTTGGTAACCAGACAGCTATACCTAGGCTATAGGTTTTGCCGTTGCAGCTGGTAAGAATTATTTCCACTTGTACCTCTTCAGGCATCCAGACATCAGCCACTGGCCTTCATCCCACAGTTTGGGCTTTAGCCATTAACATATAAAGATTACCAGTTACAAAGGGAACTACATAGATGGTGAGTGTGTATGAAAACTGTTCTGCCTTGCAGCCTACAGAACTTTCCAGAGCTCCTTGTCTCCATGTATACTGAAGGGAGACACACACCTTGTATTTTTTCCCAGAGCATTTCTCCAGTAAGAGAGTTACATGGAAAGATATATGAGACTTTGTGTCACTGATTCTATGATAACCAGCTAAGGTGGAATCTGCCTGTTTTTCCCTTAGCACAGCTTACTATCCCTAGTAAAAGCCATAAAAATTTAGTTGGTTTAACCATCCGTTCATGTGTATATAATACATGTGTGATAGACAGATATCCTACAGTTAATTTTACATAGATTAAAAAGCAAACAATTTTTATATCTACAGATGTAGTCTTCAGTTATGGTGGTTTTTATGTGTATAAAAAACAGCCTTGCAAGTAACTGGCCAGGAGAGTTGCAGTACATTCTGATTTCCTTTTCCTATCTCTTTGCCACCTGCAGAGAGTATAAGCAGGATAATTGAACTGCTGCACATTTCAAACTAGTTATCAGTGGTAACATATCATAAGAGAAGCTAACTGGATTATGCATTCTCTAGCACAGATACCAAAAAGCCAAATATCTCCTTTGAATTTGGTGACTTAGTGTAGTCCACGGCTGAACTAGAAAGAGAGTTCTCAAGAGTTCCCTTCCGAGAAGATGAATGTTAACTTAGTTCTGTAAAATAAAAATAGCTTTCTTTCTGAAAGATTTTAAAATGCCAATTCCTGTTAACAACAAAGTAAATTCAAAGCATGTCCTTGAGAACCAGAAATGTAAAATCATGGCTCAAATTCTCTACCTTTGTGGTCCCTCGGTAGATGTTACTAGGAGTTCATTGAGTAAATCAAAGAACTTAGAGGAGGAACCTTTGATATGCTTGATTTTCTCTCGTGCCTTAGTTTCTCCAAATAGCAGAGGCATCAAATTTGGGTGGGGAATAAAAGTGGAAGGAGGCGGGTAGCAGGGAAGTCTGAGAACGGCTCTCCTGGAGATAGGCATGCATGGAGTGGTCCTAAGGCTCGCCTTTGTTGTTGGTTGAGAATTATCCTGCACCAAATCATTAGATTTCCCCAGGTAGAAGGATTATGGTATGACATGGCTTTTTTGTGTCAGGTATACCCCCAAAAAATGGTTTCTAAGTGTTTATTATGTTCTTTGTTGCACTGTCAGTATTGTGGTGAAGGCAGAGCAAAAGTTCAAGAAAATCTTATATTACAGGAAACGTTTACTCTCTTGAAGGCTATGCAGTTTGAATCTTTGAATAAGAGTTCATTATTCATTCAAACATTAAGTGCCTGTGTGCCAGGTACTGGTGAGCACTGGGGATACAGGAGTGACTAAAACAGACTGGAAGCTGCTCTTGTGAAGCTTTCAGTCTAGTAGAGACATGAAACAAATTTTAGCTTCAAGTGCAAGATCTGTTTTTGCCTATTAGCATCATTTATTTTAAAAGTCATATTAGGATGATTTGGTTCAAATTCAGAGAAACCTGGGAAAATCAGGCTCAAAATGGAATTAGATGCTGTGAACCTAAAACTGCTCTAAAAAAAATATTTTTAAAAAAATGGAAGCGGAGAAACCAACAAAAAATGTTCTCACATTTGGTAGAAACACTTGAAGACATCAAGGATTCAGAAATAAATGTATACTGTTGGTGGAGGGGGAGTTGGGCAGGATAGAAGTGCAAGTGCAAGTAAATGGAAGATGACCTAATATGCACAAGTGACAGTCAACTTTTCCTTCCATCAGGACCTCCTTCCATGCAGGGTAGAAATACGGAGTGTGCTGCGGCATCTTTCCCACTCCCCCTCTGAGCACTGGAATACTAACCATCTGGGCCAACAGGACTTAGCAGAGGATTCTGAAGGATTTGCTGTTTTAAAGCAGCTGAGTGCAAGATGTGAAAATAGGAATCGAGCAGAAAATGTAGCAAGCAGTGGTTCGGGGACTGGATGGTGGGCAGAATTTATTTACAAGAAGATTCAAGGCTCTACCAAATGTTTCTACAGGACAGCGCCATCAAAAGGACATTCTTTAACCCATTATTTGAAACATCACCGTGTATGTAGTAATCCTGAAGGAGACAGGTAGAATTTCTGGACCTTAACTGCTAGTGACTTCTGAGGTTTACAGTTAGAAAACTCTCACAGGTTGATCTGTTATGTACTGGTGATTGGTAATCTAGACCCTCTGGGGGCTGTGAAAGGTGAGAGGATATAGCAGATAAGTTTCAGAGCACAATCTTAGGGAATGAAAGCTACAGAGAAAAATGGTGCAAGGGCATAGGAGTTAGAGGATATTTCTTTAACCTAAGAAAAGTTAAGCAAACTACAGAAGACTTGGGGTGGGGGTGTGGAATGCAAAACTGGAATAATTTTTACAGAATTATATTTCTTTGAATATGTACCATAGGAAGGTTTTGATTAGCTGACTTGGGGAAGGGGCATGCTGGTATATTTTTTTCCTGGGAAGATGCATGACTAAAAAATTATTTTATTTACCATGAGTTTGTTTTACATACAACTTTGAATGATGCATCAGTGACTTAAAGAAAGGTAGACCTCTGTAATTTCCTATCAGAGGCAGTCACATCAGTTTGTTTCTAGATTCCTTTGGTCTGAGATTACCTGATGCTAACCAGACTTCTTTTTCTTTCCCTGAAGGCCCCACAGCTTTGAGTGTATGCTTCCCATCTGAGACCTTTCCCTCTGAATGATAGTATTTCCATTCTCTATTCTCCTGATCATCCTTTTGAAATAGTTCTGGTGACATACTCAGATCAACGTATTTGCTTTTTTTTTTACTATGCGCTTACAATGAACGTTGACTTGCCCATTTTTATTCAAAATTTTATTTCCATGGCAAGTTGGGCTAATGGGCTTTGCACTCAAGTAAGGTTTGTTTACCAGTTTTGTAGCCATATTTGGCCAATTTTAGCAAAAAGAAAAAATCCCTCTTTTCCCCTTTGTTCTTGCAGTTGTACTTTTATTGCTTTCCTGATTTTTCTTTAAGCTTTGAGACTACTGCATCTTACAAGAACAACTAGGATGATTGGCAAAATAGGCTTGCCAATCCGTAGCTCTTTTACTCCCATAATGCTTTGGTTTTGAGAGTTGGGAAAACTCTGAGAACTTAAGGGAACCAAACTCAGGAATCCCACAGTTGGTTGCATTGTGCCATTGGTTTAGGGGCTAGACATAGGACCTGTCTGCAGCTGAGTGAACCAGATGCATTTGGGTTTGAGTTTTTGTCGGATACTGAAATGTAAGTCAGCCCTAAGTAATCAAAACACTTTATTTTATTTTTCTTTTTTTTTAATAGGAACTTTCTGAAGAAAAAGTGATGTGTAAATCATTTGATATTTAAGACAATAAAGTTTTTATCATAAACTCTTGTTTGATCAGTTTCTTTTAAATTGAGATGGTTGGTTACTTTTGTCCTTGTCTCTGTCTCCCTGCCCTTTAAATAACTTATACCCAGGCACTGTGACTTGTGGCCATGAACCTAAACGCCAGAAGAAGTGGGCATCTCCAAGCCATTAGTCACCTCCAGATAAACACTGCAGGAGGACATGGCCATCTGCTGATGTGAAATGTCTGCATTTGGTGACTGCACAAGCAGTGGATGCACAGCAATAGAAACAACACTGGTGACAGGGTACTGTGGTTCAGACTAGTCTCTAGAGCTAGGCTGCTTGGGTTTGAATTCCAGCTTTGCCACTTGCTAGCTGTGTGACTTTGGGTAACTTCCCTAAACTTTCTGTACCTCAGTTTCCCTGTCTATAAAATGGGGGACTTTTGGGGTGGCCATAGGGGGTTGTGAGTAGGTTGGAAACATCCTGGGATGTTAACTAGTGTGGAGTTACTGCCTTGTGCGTGAGTTTGTGCTGTGGGGCCTTTATTTGAAAGGATTTCCAATGTACATGGATCAGCTTGTATATACAGGGAGTAGTTTGAACAAATCCCCCCGTGTTCTGTTATCTTTCCTTGCCTATATAAAAAGAATGCTGAGGGCTTCCCTGGTGGCGCAGTGGTTGAGAGTCCGCCTGCCGATGCAGGGGACATGGGTTCGTGCCCCGGTCCGGGAAGATCCCACATGCCGCGGAGCGGCTGGGCCCCTGAGCCATGGCCGCTGAGCCTGCGTGTCCGGAGCCTGTGCTCCTCAGTGGGAGAGGCCCGCGTACCGCAAAAAAAAAAAAAAAAATGCTGAGAGCAAAGCCTACTTCTAGTTGGAGGTAAGAAGTACTAATTATTTTGCCATTGTTCAGATCTCAATCTTTTGATAATAAGTTCACTTGAAATGAGATTTCTAGTACTTGATAGAGTGGTAGGAAATTGTGAGACATTAGTTATCGGTGGAAAGAATTCCGGGTCCTTGGCACAGAGAAAGGGGAATTCACTGCATCTTTATTTAAAAAAAAAAAAAAAGTTTAAAAAGTATCAGGGAAATAAATGCATTGGGGGGTTTATGGCAGGAATCTATGTATCTACAGCTTGGAGGAGGAAAATTTAAGAAAAGGGTAGGATATACATTTAAAAATAGAAATACAGAGAAATGGGAAAAAAGAGTTCAAAAAAGAACATAGTTCTAAATTTCAGAATGTGAATTAAGCAGAACATATTGCCATCTTACATAAAAGCGCTAAACTGTCACCAGATACTGCTTCCCTGTTCAGAACTGTTAGTGTTCTAATGGGATTAACCAACTAACTATACCAGTCCTTATCTATGGATTTTTGTCCTAAAAAAAAAAAAATTAGAGCTAGGGTGGCTTGGTTCCTCCTAGAAAGTTACTAAAAGCCAACATTTTCCCTGTTCGACTCCAGATACCTGAAGTTGAAGTTCCCTGAGCCAGAAATACTTCCCTGCCCCAACTGCTCTTCTGTGTCTTTCCCTGAGAAGTAAATGGCAACTTCACCCTTCCAGTTGTTCACTCAAATCTTGACTCCTTTCTTTCACGACTACGTCAACCCATCCTAAATCCTGTTGGCTCCACTTCAAAATATATTTGAAATCTGATCCTTTCTAGAACCGTGGTCAAGGCACCATCACCTCTTACCTGGCTTATCGCATTAAGTCTCCCTGCTGCTGCCCTTGTCTACATAATGTTCTAAGCACAACAGCCAGCATGATTCTGTTAAATCCGATCACACCTCTCCTTAAAACCCCTCAGTGGGCCCCCATCTCACTCAGGGTGAAAGCCAAAGCCCTTATAATGCCTCCAAGGTCCCTGTGTACCTCTGCCTTCACCTCCTGCCTGCCTCCCCCTCTCGCTAAGCCACCCTGAACTCCATGTTCCTTGAGTTTGGCACGCTCTCTCTCTTCAGGGCCTTTGTATTTGCTATTTCCTTGGTCTGGAATGTTCTTTTCCCCAAACAGCGTCGGGTTTTTCTTTCACTTCCTTTAGGTCTTTACTCAAATACCACCTCAGTAAGGCCTTCTCTGTCTACTTTATTTTTGTCACTTCCCTTCATTTTTCTGCTTAACACCTACACTACCTACCATACTCTGCATTTCACTTCTGTCTCTTATTTATTATCTTTCTCCCCCATTAAAAGGTAAGCTCCATGAGAGTAGGGATTTATGTCTCCTTTTCACTGCTATCTCCCAGTGCTTAGAACTTTGCCTTGTGCATAGCAGGCCCTCAGATATGTATTGAAGTAATAAATCTGTGAACAGCATTATGCTTCCACAGTTTATCATCTCAAAGACCCATAAGTAGAGTGACAAACTGCCTGAAACCCAGCCAGGTCACTGAGGTCAGTTTTCAGGTTTAGGGATTCTAGCCCAGGATGACTGTTGACCTTGAGTTTAATGTGGATTTTAAAAGATGACAGGGCTTCCCTGGTGGCGCAGTGGTTGAGAGTCCGCCTGCCGATGCAGGGGACATGGGTTCGTGCCCCGGTCCGGGAAGATCCCACATGCAGCGGAGAGGCTAGGTCCGTGAGCCATGGCCGCTGAGCCTGCGCGTCTGGAGCCTGTGCTCCGCAACGGGAGAGGCCAGGACAGTGAGAGGCCCACGTACCGCAAAAAAAAAATAAAATAAAAAAAAAAAAATACAATTCCCTGGCTCTCCAGTGGTTAAGACTCGGCACTCTCACCACCGTGGGCCTGAGTTCAATCGCTGGTCGGAGAATTAAGATCCCGCAAGCTGTGTGGTGGGGCCAAAAAATAATTTTTTTTAATAAAAAATTTTTAAAAGGCAGATGACGTTCTGAGGTTAGTAAGTTTGCAGGCTTCCATGTGAGCTAGTACTGTTTATCAGACCCACATCTAAGACTAATCTGGACATTGGCAAACAGCACCTCTCTGCTAATGGTTATACAGACTTGGGCCATAATTCCTCATCCATTGTCTTCCTAGAATAGAAAAGGCCCAAATCAGATGTAAAGAGAAGCAGCCTTATATTTGGCTCTAGTTCTCTTTCTGTGCTTTTACTTCTAAGGCCAGCTAAAAATTTTTCTGCATCCCTATTGAATTAAAAATTAATCAGGGACTTCCCTGGTGGCGCAGTGGTTAAGAATCCGCCTGCCAATGCAGGGGACACGGGTTCGAGCCCTGGTCCAGGAAGATCCTACATGCGGTGGAGCAACTAAGCCCGTGTGCCACAACTACTAAGCCTGTGCTCTGGAGCCCGTGAGCCACAACTACTGAGCCCGTGCGCCTAGAGCCCGTACTTCGCAACAAGAGAAGCCACCGCAATGAGAATCCCATGCACGGCCAAGTAGCCCCTGCTCGCCGCAACTAGAGAAAGCCCACCGCAGCAACGAAGACCCGACACAGCCAATAAATAAATAAGTTAATTAATTAATTAATTAATTAATTAAAATAAAATAATAATCAGAAGATACTACTCAATAAACATTGAGTATCATGTGCCAGACACTGAGTTGGTGCTGTGAATGCAGCATTGCATGAACTAAGCAAAGGTGCATATTCCCATGAAGCCTATGTTCTAGCAGTCTCTCTGAAGACTGACAACAGACAAGAAAATGCAGATAGTAATACATTCTACAATGAAAATTTAGTAGGTCGGCGTGCTGTAAGGGATTAGAGGCTACTTAAATGTGGAGTAATGAAGGAGAAAGGTCTTCTGAGAAGCTAACATTTAAACTGAGACCTGGCTGGCTAGGCTCCTGCCAGGTAAGGATTTGGGGTGCACTGTGTTAGGCTAGGCTGAGGGAACAAAGAGGCCAAAAATTTCAATAATTTATTACAAAGTTTTTATCTTGCCTATGCTATATAGTCCAAGACAAGTGTTCCTGCTTGATAGATCTCCTCCAGGCAGTATTCAGGGAACCAGGCTCTTCTCATTTTGTAAGTCTGACATCCCCTTTGCTTCATCCTGCCTGGTGGAAGAAGAGCCAGCATGAAGGAGGAATACCCACTGGCTTAACAGTCCAGCCTGGAAGTGGATCACTTTATGTCTGTTCACATGCCGTTGGCGAGAATGTGATAAGGTAGCCAGGCCTGCTGCAAAGAAGGCTGGGAAATACAGTCTAGCACTGCCTGGCTACAGTGCTGTCACTGTGGAGCGAACAGATTTTGGTGAATGGCTAGAGGCTTCTGCCGCCCTGGGGAAGAGCTTTCCCAGGAGAGGCCCTCAGATGTGAACACACAAGCTTGTTTAAGAAACAGAAGGTTGGTGGGAGCTGGCACACACCAGCGGACAGATGAGGAGATGAGTCAGGTGGAGAGGCTGAACCAGATCAGCTCTGGCCTCGGAGGCCAGAGAAGAGTTTGGATGTCATTCCAAATGCTCTGACAGGAAAGCTGTTGGAGCCTTTGAAGCAGGGAGGTTGAATGATATCCCAATTTTCACCAACCCATCTTGCTGGCTGCACAATAAGGAGGAAGGAACTGGATGTTCCACATTTTTTTTTTTTTTTTTGGCCGTGCCTCACGTCTTGAGGGATCTTTGTTCCCCGACCAGGGATAAAAGCCAGGCCCATGGCAGTGAAAGCACTGAGTCCTAACCCCTGGCCCACCAGGGAATTCCCAGATGTTCAACATTTTAAAATAAAATCCCCTAGATTAAAGCTGCCTTGTTTTGGTTTCCGCAGTCCTGGAGTTACAGATTGTCAGCACTTGCAGGTGCCGGAGGTAAGGTGTGGGAACCTGGACCACTGCTGTTTTATACAGTCAGCCCCTCCTCCCTCCCCTTCTCAGATGGAGAGCAGCTTCACAAGGCTGATGGCCAAGGAAATATTTACTCCCTGCTCTGGAACTATATATGTATTTGCCTTGAGTTGGAGGGAGGGGAGGAATTGGTCTCTTAAACCATCCTCCACTTCCAATTATCTTTTTCTTTTTTTCTTTTTTTTTGGCTGCGTTGGGTCTTAGTTGCTGCGCGTGGGCCTTTTCTAGTTGTGGCTAGCGGGAGCTAGTCTTCATTGCAGTGCACGGGCTTCTCATTGTGGTGGCTTGTCTTTGTTCCAGAGCACAGGCTCTAGGCACGTGGGCTTCAGTAGTGGCAGCACTAGGTCTCAATAGTTGTGGCTCACAGGCTCTAGAGCACAAGCTCAGTAGTTAGGGTGCACGGGCCTAGTGTTACTCCGTGGCATGTGGGATCTTCCCGGACCATGGATCGAACCTGTGTCCCCTGCATGGGCAGGTGGATTCTTTTTTTTTTTTTTTTTTTTGCATTTCGCGGGCCTCTCACTGCTGTGGTCTCTCCCGTTGCGGAGCACAGGCTCCAGACGCACAGGCTCAGCGGCCATGGCTCACGGGCCTAGCCACTCCGCAGCATGTGGGATCTTCCCAGACCGGGGCACAAACCCCTGTCCCCTGCATCGGCAGGCGGACTCTCAACCACTGCGCCACCAGGGAAGCCCCGGCAGGTGGATTCTTAACCACCGTGCCACCAGGGAAGTCCTCCAATTATCTTTTAAGATGAAGTTGCCGGAATTTGTTCTTACTTTTTTCCTCTCTGTGGCAGTACACGCCTTTGGAAAGTAGAGTGGAGGCGACCTGCTGGGCCAGGTCTGTGGTAGTTTTACGACCTTACCTGCCTTCCCTACTTCTTCCTTCATCTGATGGTGTTCAGCTGTAGGAGACTTAGGTGCGGACAATACTTTTAAAACAAAAGAAAGATCATTTTTCCTGTGTCACTGGTTTGGAAACTAGGACAGATTTGTCCGAGGCCCTAGAGTGACTCAGTCGAGTCTCTTGATGCCTCAGAGTCTCATGCACTTTCCACATGATCAGCAAAGTCTTGTGCAATAAATGAATAGGTTTCAATTTTGAACTTAATGACTCCCAACACCCAGATTGATGGGCACTCTGTTTTCTTCGCTTTCTTTTTCTTGTTTATTTATTTATTAATTTAGTTTTTGTCTGTGTTGGTTCTTTGGTGCTGCGCGCAGGCTTTCTCTAGTTGCGGTGAGCGGGGGCTACTCTTTGTTGTGGTGCACGGGCTTCTCACTGGGGTGGCTTCTCTTGTTTCAGAGCACAGGCTCTAGGCTCGTGGGCTTCAGTAGTTGCAGCACGCAGGCTCAGTAGTTGTGGCTCGCGGGCTCTAGAGCACAGGCTCAGTAGTTGCGGCACACGGGCTTCGTTGCTCCACGGCATGTGGGATCTTCCCGGACCAGGGCTCGAACCTCTGTCCCCTGCATTGGCAGGCGGATTCTTAACCACTGCACCACCAGGGAAGTCCCGTCTTTGTTTTTGATAGGCGGGGATGGATTCCATATTAGAGTTCTGGGCCTGGGGCAATTATTTGCACATGAACACACACACTGGGCCCCCTCCCCTTCCCTTCAAGAAGTCTTGTGAGACTAAAATATACCTCACTTCTCCCACCCACTCACATACCTATGCAAACCTTAGGAATTTGCAAGGTAGTGAGACCATAAGTTCCTCCTGAATGTTGTAAAAAGTTGAATCTGACCATCCCCCAATGCGTGAAGATAGAAACAACATGGCAGAAATGCCACCATCTTGCATCACACCTGTTAATCACAAGTGATAATAACACCTGTTGAAGCTGTCTTGTGCCCAAGCCATTTATAGGAAGGTGGTGACCAGCAGAAGATGCTGCCCAGAAGATGGCTTGCAATTAACAGCAGGGAGGAATCGCGAAGCTAGTTTGTTCCACTTTGGGTTGAATGGATCCTCAGAAGCTGGAGTTGCATCAGATAAGTTGGGGCCTGTAGGCACCCCGTCTGGGTGCAGTGGGAAGGGAGTGCATCAAAGCTGTTAGACCAACCGGTCGTTCAAGCTGGCTTTCCTCCTGCTTGCCACAAACACCTTTGGACACCAGGCTATTTTTTTCCGAATTCAAAGTAATGTGTCCTTTGCCTTCAGCCTTTTCTCTACCTGTCCAGTGACTGCAGCCTCAATCCCCACCTGTCCTGACCTCTGCCTGGCTCCACAGAAATCTCCTATTTTCCTGAACTCAGTAATATTATTATTTTTTAAATTATTTATTTTGGCTGTGCCGGGTCTTAGTTGCGGCATGTGGGCTTCCTAGTCGTGACATGCAGGCTTCTTAGTTGTGGCATGCGGACTCTTAGTTGCGGCATGCATGTGGGATCTAGTTCCCTGACCAGGGATTGAACCCGGGTCCCCTGCATTGGGAGCATGGAGTCTTACCCACTGGACCACTAGGGAAGTCCCCTGAACTCAGTATTATTAAGAAAATACCCTGGGGACCTCCCTGGTGGCAAAATGGATAAGACTCTGCACTCCCAATGCAGGGGGCCCAGGTTCGATCCCTCATCAGGGAACTAGATCCCACATGCATCCAGCAACTAAGGAGCCCGCCTGCCACAACAAAGACCTGGTGCAACCAAATAAATAAATAATTAATTAATTTTTTAAAAAAGAAAAGAAAACACCCTGGGTTTAGGGATTTTACTTCTTTCCCTAAAGAGTTAGACCAAGTCCCTATAGGGTTACCTCTTAGAATAGTACGAAGAAATGTAAAGGGATCCGTGGCTCAGAAAAGGGTACAAATTGTTTCTGGGCTCCACAATTTGCTGTATGATTTTAGGCAAATTACCCTCACCCCTCAGTTTATCCATGGCTACAAGAATTGTTATTTGAGTGTTTCCTTTTTTAAATATTTATTTATCTATTTATATATTTGACTGAGCCGGCTCTTTAGTTATGGCATGTGGGCTCTTAGTTGCAGCATGCGGGATCTAGTTCCCTGATCAGGGATTGAACCCAGGGCCCCTGCATTGGGAGCATGGAGTCTTAACCAATGGACCAGCAGGGAAGTCCCAAGAATTGTTATTTGAGGATACATGAGACAAATGTATGGAAAGCACTTAGTCAGTTCATGGCACATAGTCAATACTCAACACATCATTATCATCATCGTTGGTACTAAGAACTCTTGCCCTTGACCCTGATCCTGGGTGGTAACAGAATGCAGCAATCTGTTTCTCCTTCCTTTTCCTGACACATACTTTTGTCCCCTTATCCAGTCACATAAAAACAAAAAATATCTACTACCATCTTGGGTCTTTCCTGGGAAACTGAGGGATGGGGAGGTATCTTTCTGGTGTGTATAGGGTGGGGTCCATCTAGGATAAGCTGTACAATCGGTGTTTCAGATCATTGCTGGGGTGACTGGGTCTGGGAGGCTGAGGGAAGGGTAGCCTGAGCAGAGAAGAGGAGAAACTGGGGAGCTATAGCTGAGAATTGGGGTATCTTTTTTAAAAAATAAAATTTATTTATTTACTTATTTATTTATAGCTGCATTGGATCTTTGTTGCTGTGCATGGGCTTTCTCTAGTTGCGAAGAGCAGGGGCACCTCTTCATTGCGTACCACAGGCTCTAGGCGCGCGGGCTTCAGTAGTTGCAGTGCGTGGGCTTCTCACTGCAGTGTTTTTTCTTGTTGCAGAGCATGGGCTCTAGGCACATGGGCTTCAGTAGTTGTGGCACGTGGGTAGTTGTGGTGCAAGGGCTTAGTTGCTCTGCAGCATGTGGGATCTTCCCCGGCCAGGGCTCAAACCCGTGTCCCTTGCATTGGCAGGCGGATTCTTAACCACTGCACCACCAGGGAAGGCCAAAATTGGGGTATCTTAAGAATAAAAAGGATGACGATCATTTTACAATATATACATATATTGAATCATGTCATGTACCTGAAACTAATATGTTATATGACTATATCTCAACTTTTAAAAAGCGGAAAAAAATAAATACAATGATATATATTGACAACAAAAAAAAAGGAATAGAAAGGAGGGACTAATGGATGTATCAGGAATATACTTATTTGGGAACCAAATGAGTAAGTGAGCCCGGTAGGAGACTGAGAACCTTAAGTATAAGTGGCTTCAAAACACGGTGAAATTTGGGAAGAGTGCTGTGTGGGGAGAAGGGGAATCGTTACGGTGGGTTTCAGGGCTGAGGCAGTGGGGGGCCCTCAGGATATGTGGACCAGCTGAAGAAGTGGGATCAGGGTGAGAACTGGCAGGGGCATCAGGACTGAAGATGAAGGTGAGGCGAAGAGGGTGTGTTTTGGAGGCAGGGAGGGGTACCGAGGACCCGGAGTGTCCTGAAAGTTTGGGACCGGGCGGTGAGGGTGGGGAACCGAGGAGTGGAGTCGCCAGGTCCTCTGGGCTGGTGAGGGCCAGGCTGGCCGGTGGGGACCAGTCGGCCGGGGTCTGTGGGTAGCTCCGGGAGGGGGTCTCTGCGCTGCCAGAAGCCAAGGGGCCTGAGAGCCGGAGTCTGAGCATTGAGGGATCTAGGGGACCTCGGGGCTAAGGAAGGGGACGCTACCGATGGAGTCTGGGCCGTGGGGGTCGCCGGGAGGCGAGGTGTCCAGATCCCTGGGGTCCGAGGGGGCCTCCGGGGGCCCCGAGCGGAGCGGAGGAGGGCCTCCAGGGTCTCTAAGAAAGGCCGAGGCACCTGCGTCTGATAGCCGACGGCATCTCCGGGGTCCCGGCTCTACGGGCGTGGGCGCGGGCGCGGGCGCGGCGCCGGCGTCCCAGCCCGACCGCCGGCCTTGGCGCCGCCCCGCCTGACATCAGTTCCTGCCGCCGCCGCCGCGCACAGCCCGTGGCCTCCTTCCCTGCCGGCCGCGCTCCGGAGCCGCCGGGCCGCGGCGGAGCGAGGGGCCGGGCGAGGCGAGGGCCGGGCGGTGTGCGCCGGGCCCCGCGGCCGGCACGACGGAGCCCCCGTACGGCCGGCGGCAGCGGTTGCTGGCGGCCCCGGGGCCCCGGCGCGGGAAGCGGCGGCGGCGGGGCGGCGGCGGCGGCGGCAGCGGCGGCGCCATGGAGCCGCGGGAGGTGAAGGATCGGATCCTGGAGAACATCTCGCTGTCGGTGAAGAAGGTGAGCGCGGCCTGCCCTCCCGGCCCGGGCCCCGAGGCCAACCCGGCCCGCCCTGTCCGGGCCCCCGACCCCATCCAGCGCCCCCTTCTTCCCCCGAGTCGTTCGCGCGGGCCGGGGTCCCTCCTGTCACCGGGGCTCGGGACACCGCCCTTACCCTCCGCGACCCCGAGGACGAGGAGCCGCCGGGAGCCCCGGGATTTTGGAGGGGAAGCCCGGCGGCTCACGTGTGCGCCGCTGCCTCCGAGCTATTTTTAAAAAACAAAGTTGAGGTCAGCATCCTGGGAGCCTCTGCAAGCCAGACCCGGGGGCCCTGAGTCACTTAGAGGGGCCGCCACCCGCCAGGACCCCCCACTCTGGGGGTAGCAGCAGAAAAGCTCTGGGAGGGCCCCACCTGCAGAGCATCCCTGGACGGCGTCGCTGCATCCTCGATCTCCCCTGTGTTTGCATCTCGGGAGTGGCAGTCTGGGTGAAGGCCCGTGATAAGCAGCTTCGTCTTCCCAGTTCTGGGTGACACTGCCTCTGGTCTTGGGAAATTCCCTGAAAAATCTTGCCCAAGGATGGCAGTTTTGAAGAGGCTTATTTCAGAGCTTTGATTGAGAACCTAAAGTACCTTGCATTTTGGACAGTGACCTGTGGAACATGGTGACACTACGGTGTATGGGGCTCCTTGCAGTAGAGATCAATGTCCCAGTTCCAGGTAGAGAAAACCTATGACCTATTAAGGGCATGTAACTATATGTGTGAAGGAGTCAGCTTATCTGAGGAAGGGTCCCAGATAAGAGACAAAAGGTAGAATTCATATTCACTTAAAACCAAACCAGAATCGATAATCATTTGAGGAATATTGTTGGAATGTTTTCCTAATTAGAATTCCTAGTTCACCCGATAGTCTCAGAAACTACGAGATGGTGGTGGAGGCAGGGATGACTTGATGGGTAGGAGGAGGCTCATCACATTGGTTTAATTACTTCAACAGACCAAAATGAAGAGAATTCATTAAATAAACCCTTATATTTGTTTTTTTTAAATATTTATTTATTTATTTATATAATTATTTATTTTGGCTGTACCGGGTCCCAGTTGCGGCCTGCAGGATCTTCCTTGCAGCATGTGGACTCCTTAGTTGTGGCATGAACTCTTAGTTGCGGCATGCATGCGGGATCTAGTACCCAACCAGGGATCGAACCCGAGTCCCCCCCTGCATTGGAAGTGTGGAATTCTACCCACTGGACCACCAGGGAAGTCCCAAATCAACCCTTGTATTTAAATAACCGTGTTTTGGTTCAAGCCCTGGTCTGGGAAGATCCCACATGCTGCGGAGCAACTAGGCCCGTGAGCCACAACTACTGAGCCTGTGCGTCTGGAGCCTGTGCTCCGCAACGAGAGGCCGCGATAGTGAGAGGCCCGCGCACCGCGATGAAGAGTGGCCCCCCGCTTCCCGCAACTAGAGAAAGCCCTCGCACAGAAACGAAGACCCAACACAGCCAAAAATAAATAAATAAATTAATTAATTAATTAATAACCATGTTTTCCCCCCACTTAAATTCCTCAAAAGCAACATAGGCAAGCAATTTTACCTTTCATAAAGATCAGTGTGGCATAAAAAGAAAAGTCGATTCAAAATGTGCTCTTACTAAAAGTTTCCTCTAAAAGTACAACTAAAAGCAACATTGCAAACATCCAGCGAAAGTTTTATTTAGTTTTCCTGAGCTTTGCTAATGCAATGGGGTATTATTTTTGCTTACTCAAGGAGTGTAGGATGAGCAAATAGTTTGTTTAAAAGCAATCCAGGGACTTGCCTGATGGTGCAGTGGTTAAGAATCTGCCTGCCAATGCAGGGAACATGGGTTTGAGCCCTGGTCTGGGAAGATCCCATATGCCACGGAGCAACTAAGCCCATGCGCCACAACTACTGAGCCTGAGATCTGGAGGCTATGAGCCACAACTACTGAGCCTGCGAGCCACAACTACTGAGCCCGCATGCCACAACTACTGAAGCCCACACGCCTAGAGCCTGTGCTCCTCAACAAGAGAAGCCACTGCAACGAGAAGCCCGCGCACCGCAACGAAGAGTAGCCACCGCTCGCCGCAACTACAGAAAGCCCGTGCGCAGCAACGAAGACCGAACGCAGCCAAAAAAAATAGATAAATAAATAAATTTTTAAAATAAATGCATAAATACATAAATAAAAAAGCAATCCATCTTTGGTAATGGAAGACAAAGGAAGACTGCTGACCTTTCTAATCTAATCTGGGCTGGTTATGGCTTCATGTAGGCCTCGTGTTTTATCTTTAGATTTCCAACTTATAAATAAATGGGAAAGTCCAGGTAGAAAGGGGGTGGACATGTGTTGTAAGCACGAATCTTTTGAGGGCAGAGAGCCACTCTGTGAACCAGCCTGCCATTTATGAAGGAATTGGGTGTGCTTGACAAGATGCTTATCATTGGATGCGTTTGGACAAGCAAGGGTGCATCAGAAGGTATGTCGCACGCACACTAGAAACTGGAAACCCATCCGCGGGTGAATCACGACAAGAGGCGTGACTAGCATCATGGATAAGAACATGGGTTCTGGAGTCTGGTGGCCTGGATAGAATCCCTGCCCTGCCAGCGAATAACCCTGTAACCTTGGGTAGGTTCCTTACCCTCTCCATGCCTCAGTTTTCTCATCTGTAAAGCAGGGATGAAATTAGTGTTGTTGTGAAGATTTGATGAGAGTATGTACATGCGGTGTTTAGCGTGGTGCTTAACCCAGCCTTACTAAGCTGTCTTACAAATAGAACTACCATATGACCCAGCAATCCCACTACTGGGCATATACCCTGAGAAAACCATAATTCAAAAAGAGTCATGTACCACAGTGTTCATTGCAGCTCTATTTACAATAGCCCGGAGATGGAAACAACCTAAGTGTCCATCATCGGATGAATGGATAAAAAAGATGTGGCACATATATACAATGGAATATTACTCAGCCATAAAAAGAAACGAAATTGAGCTATTTGTAATGAGGTGGATAGACCTAGAGTCTGTCATACAGAGTGAAGTAAGTCAGAAAGAGAAAGACAAATACCGTATGCTAACACATATATATGGAATTTAAGAAAAAAAAAGTCATGAAGAACCTAGGGGTAAAACAGGAATAAAGACACAGACCTACTTGAGAATGGACTTGAGGATATGGGGAGGGGGAAGGGTAAGCTGGGACAAAGCGAGAGAGAGGCATGGACATAGATAGCTAGTGGGAAGCAGCCTCATAGCACAGGGAGATCAGCTCTTTGTGACCCCCTGGAGGGGTGGGATAGGGAGGGTGGGAGGGAGGGAGACGCAAGAGGGAAGGGGTATGTGAACAGATGTATATGTATAACTGATTCACTTTGTTATAAAGCAGAAACTAATAGACCATTGTGAAGCAATTATACACCATTGTGAAGCAATTATACCCCAATAAAGTTGTAAAAAAAATAAAAAATAAAAAAATAAGCTGTCTTAGTCTGTTTAGGCTGCTGTAACAGACCACGATAGACTGGGTGGCTTGTAAACAACATACATTTATTTGTCACAGTTCTGGAGGCTGGAAGCCTGAAAACACTGAGTCCCAGCATGGTCGGGTTCTGGTGAGGGCTCTGTTTCGGGCTGGGTTGCAGACTGCTGCCTTCTCCCTGTGTCCTTACATGGGGGGGTGGGGGGAGGGAGCTCTCCTGGGTCTCTTTTATAAGAGAATTAATCCCATTCATTAGGGCTCCACCTCCTAACACCATCACACTGGGGGTTAGGATTTCAACATATGAACCTGTAGGGGGACACAAACCTTCCATCTATAGCATAAGGGGTCGCTTTTTTCTGTTTGTTTGTGGTAGAGCCAATTCCTCCCTTTCACAAGGTCTGAAGATGGCTAACGACCTTACCACCCAGGCATTGCTAATTGGCCTTGTTACCCACTTCCTTTGTATGTTGCGTTTCAGAAAACTATTTTATGATTCTGGCATATGAAGGGCATTTGGTTTTCTGAGTCAGAGTATCTGCTTCTAATAGGAATCGGTTCAGCTACAGCAGTAGGCTTTGAGGGCTAGCCGTCTTGGGGTCGGATTTGACCTTGAACACCAGTCCCTCCTAAATTTGTTATACGGCGCCTTGAGAGTTGCTTCGCCTTTTTCGTCCATCCTACCGCTAGTAAAATGGTCTAAACGATCCTTTTATAAGGACGTTGCATGAAGAAAACGAGGTGTGATTTCTGCAAAAAAAAAAAAAGATCCATGTGTATTAGCTATGTTTGCAAAGGGTATTTGAGAACTTTTTATTGAAATAGAATATACCTACAGAAAATAGCATATACTTACACTCCTAAATGTAGAGCTGAGTGAGTTCTCACGAAGTGAGCACATCCACATATCCAGCACCTAGAGCAAGAAACGAACACAGCCATCATCGCAGAAACGACACCCCCAAGTGCAACCACTGTTCCTAAGCAGCGTTGTTGAGTTCAGCTACTTTCACACCTAGATTTTGTGATGCTGAACGTGCCCTGTAACACCAGTGCAGTAGCTGATCCAGGGAACCCGTGTTCTGATATGAAGGCAGGATTCCTGGGAGTTAGAGAGAATTGGAGAGTTTAATAGTTAGCACAGTTAAATGACAATGATAACAATGAAAGGCAAGTGCCATATGAAACATCCCAGACGCAGACAATAAAGCTTGTGGTTCCCGATTTGTTAATAGCTAAAGAGAGACGTCCAAGTTAAAGAGTGTTGGCATTTTGAATTGGCGTGTGGTTCTACTAAATAGCATCTTCTCCAGGGGAGGGGAGGCAGTGGTTTTCATGAGAGTTTTGTTTTTGTTTTGTTTCTGAGGAGCGTGTCTGTTGCACACGCTTGCAGTCTGAGCAAAGGCTCTGTGCAGTGGAAGGCAGCCTCTGCCCTCCAACAGTTCGTATATTGGTTGGAGGGAGGATTTAAAAAGTCACCAAGGCAAGAAGAAGCCTCAGAGAAGGCGAGCTTAACTGAGTCTTGACAAATGGGTAGAATTCAGAGACAGAGAAGAAGTGGGCACTTAAGGTAGAAAGTAGGCACTTAACATCCCCAAGGCAGTGGGGACATCCGGGTGGCCTTCTGAGGACAGTGAGGAGACAGAGCCGTCTCGGGAGTGTGGAGGGTTCTCCTCGATGCGGCTGGAAAGTACTTTCCTTCGAAGCTGTCCAGCACAGTGGATACAGATGCAGGTTACAAATGCAGGATACAAATACAAGTACACAGACCTCGATTTGGGTTTGAATTTGGGGTTTGTCACTGACCATGTTGACCCTGGCAAATCACTGGCCCTCAATTAGCCTCAGCAGTCAGAACCTACTCATAGTTGTAATGAGAATGAAATTACAGGAGATGACACACTCAGAGCACTGAGTGCAAGGTCTCATGCATAACAAGGCCTGAATAAGGTATTAGCTACCATTAGCACTTGCAAGTGTCTGTGTGAACCCTGCCATTTTCTCTTGTGCAGTTTTCAAAGTCTTACACTACACTTCTCTGTTTCTTCAAGCTCATGGTTTGTCAAGACATTTTCTTCAAAGACCAGATGGTAAATATTTTCAGCCCATGTGGTCTTCGTTGAAACTATTCCGTCCTGCCCTTGTAGCTCAAAAGCAACCACAGACAATCCATACATGTAGCTGGATTTGGCCCAGAGCTGCTTTGTATTTGTGCACAAAAATGTCCTCCCCAGGGTAGGCTAGGGATCGCTTTCAGAGAAGCTGGTGTGATGGCCAGTCCCATAGTCAATGAAATCTCTATTGTCACTGGGTTTTTCTACTATGTCAGGCTTGTGGAATGAATACGGATGCTCGTAAATACCACTGGATGTGTGTCCACGTATCCTGTCTTTCAAAAACATTTACTGATCACCTTTCTTCTGTCCTCACTGTCCTAGGCCCTAAAAGGGTAGAAGTGAGCAAGGCAGATAAGATCTCTGGAGTGGATATTCCAGTAGGAGTGAAACCGTGCACCTCAGATTGGGACTCGAACCCAGCCCAAACCCAGGCTGGGACTTGAACCCATGAGGCTGGGACTTGAACCCAGCCAAAACCCACAGTCTTCCAAGTGAGATCACACACCTGGTTTCAGGACTTAATGAAGCTCAGGTTGGTGAGAGCCAAAGTGATAGGTAAGACGTGGATTTATTTAGAGAGAAACAGAGCGTGGGCCATCTCAGAAGGTGAGAAAGGCACCAGGGTATGGGGTTGTCAGTTTTTATAGGAGTGGGTAATTTCATAGGCTAATGAGTGGGGGGAGTATTCCAGCTATTTTAGGAAGGGGCGGGGATTTCCAGGAATTGGGCTACTGCCCACTTTTTGATCCTTACTGTGGGTCTTGGAGCTGTCATGGCACCTGTGGGTGTGTCATTTAGCTTGCTGACACGTATACTGAGGCTCGGGTCTAGTGGGCCATCTTGGACCCATTTGGTTCTAATCAGTTTATGTCATGTCCTCGGGCTACGTTATTCTTTCAAAGGTTGTGCCCTGCCTCCTTCCCTCCTGTTTCAGGAGGAGAAGGTGATAAGTTAGCAGACAAACCAATACAAAGACCTTCCCATTGTGATGTGTCCTGAAGGCCTCGGTCAGGAAAAGGTGGTGAGCTGGCAGAGGACCTGCTGCAGAGGGGGGTGGTCAGAGAAGACTTGCCAGAGAGGTGACATTGCTTCCAGCAAGGGACACTGACTAGGATGAGAGAGTGAGACATTAGTCTAGGAAGACGAGGAGTTGTTTTAAAAAATACACAAATAGCTCAGAAGTGTATAAAATGAAAAGTAAGCAACCCCAGTTCTCTGTCTCCTCAGCCCCAATTTGGATCCCCTTAAACAGGGTGAATAGATGTATATTGAGAAAGTAACCCTCCTTGAGAGAATGTTCCTAGGTCGGGACCACCTTCTCTCACAGAGGACAACCGAGGTCCCCAGCGCCCTCAGTCTGGGCGGGTTGCCCCACCGGGCTGGGCTCTGAGTGGCCTATTTCTGGCCAGGCATACCCTGCGTTGAGCGGGGGTCTCCCGATCGGGGTCTGCTGACGCTGGTCTAAGAGCTGCAGCTGTTCAACCTCGCCTGGCAGTGCAGCTGAAACGGCTGGGTCCGGTGGTGGGCTTTTTGCCCCCATTTTTCCACTCCACCAGAGAGGTTAGATCTGCCAGTACATTAAAAATGAGCTAAGGCAGCTCCTTCCCAGAGAGGGCCTGGTAGTTAGATCTATGTGGGAATTACACTGACCATTTGGTTTCAATCAATAGTTTTGTTCTCTTGCCTTCATGGAAAAACTGTTAAGAGTTTTAAAATCTTAAGCATTCTGAAAAGCCCTGATGACCTGAGTCACCTGGGCAAAGAGCTCGATAAAATAATAAATATCCACACACACATTTTATAACCAGAAGTGCTAAGGGCTCCCCCTCCCCTGCCCGAGTCCTGAGGTTGGCAGTAGCTGTCTCTCTGTAGCCTCACATGACGGAGGCTACCTAGAGAGGGATGAGTGGCTCCAAGCAGGAACCACTTGGGTGTGCCCCTGACCCCCCGAGTGACCCCACCCAGGCCCAGCATGAGACGCTAGTGGAGAAGTGGTCAGTGGTTTTTCTGAGCCCTGCCTGAGTTTTACTGTGGTTCTCCTTTTGCAAGATGCTCCTCTGATGTTAGGCCTCTGTGTGAAGGCTGGTGGCATTGTGGTCCTTTCCACCCCATCACAGGACACCCCAGGCCCTCTCTTTCTCCGTGCCTTGGCTCTAGCATTAGGCTCATCCACCTCGAAAGGCCCCGTTTGATGACTGGAGGCCAGGCAGAAACAGGTCTGCATCAGGCAGCGGCAGCTCCGTTCAGTCGGGGTGGGCCCCAGCCGTCTGTGTAATCACAGTGGACACACGGAGTTTCAGAGGGAGAAGTGGCGATGCCTGCGGGTCCCCCTCGAAGCTCATCCGGCTGGAGCCCATTGGGAAAAGAAATTTCCCGGCAAGATTGAAAGGCTGCTGATGGCTGACAGAAACGTCAGCCCTAAAAGCTAATGCTGAATGAGGGTGGGGTGGTCAAGACGTTTCCACGTGGAAAGAAAGGAGCTGGTATTCTGGGTGCGAGCATTGTGGGAGGAGAAAGCTGGCGTTTGTAGGTGCTGGGGGGGCTCTGGGTGGGTCGTTCTCCCCCCTCGAGTCTTCAGTGCTCATCTCTGGCATCAGGATTTGCCACCATGGCAAGGAGAGTGTGGTGCCACTGAGGCTGGCAGTGCCCTTATGTCCAAGGAAAGCAACGGGGCTTTTCCCCCTGTGATAAAAAGCTCTCCTGGGGGCTTCCCTGGTGGCGCAGTGGTTGAGAGTCTGCCTGCCAACGCAGGGGACACAGGTTCGAGCCCTGGTCTGGGAGGATCCCACGTGCCGCGGAGCAACTAGGCCCGTGAGCCACAACTACTGAGCCTGCACGTCTGGAGCCTGTGCTCCGCAACAAGAGAGGCCGCGATAGTGAGAGGCCCGCGCACCGCAATGAAGAGTGGCCCCCACTCGCCGCAACTGGAGAAAGCCCTCGCACAGAAACAAAGACCCAACACAGCCAAAAATAAATAAATAAAATAAATAGAAAAGTAAATAAGAAAATTAAAAAAAAAAAAAAAGCTCTCCCGGGTGACCTCAATGCTGATGGAGCAGGGACACCCACCCCCCGCCCGCGGAACAAGGTGAAGTGAGCAACCCTGGGCCCAGAGCTGTCCTCCCTGGGGCTGGTTTGGGTGACCGTTCCTTTCCAGCCCTGTCCTCCTCCTCATTGCTGCTTGCTTGATGTCTGGATGTCCTAGAACTTCCATTTGAGGCAGGGGAATAAGGACAGTGTCTGGGAGAGTCCGTCTGGCTGGAGCTGAGAGTTTAGGTCCTTGATCTGTTGGTTGGTATGACCACCTAGGGTTCCAAGAGCATCTCCTCTGTCCTTCTAGCAAAGCAACTGGTTCTGCCACAGAGACATTCTCCCATCTTATGTATTTGTAATTCATCTTTATTCCTTTTGCTTCTAAGGAGTCACAAACATAGAAATGTATAAGGAAGAAAGTGGTCCTTTCCTATAACCGCCCCTCCTCCCTGGCTATCTGTACTTAAGAGTTAGAACTAAAAGAGTCTAAGAAACCCAGTAACATGTAAGAGCAAGGGAAGGACTAATGTAGACTTGACATCCACACTTAATTTTTGAAAGTCGTCAACTTCTGTTCACACTTCACCCTAAGTTCTTTATTTTTGGTGTTACAGACTACTGAGGCGTGAAACGTCCAGACACGCTGACAGGAAGCGGAGTGATCATAGCAGAAGAATGCTTACATTTAATGCACTCACCACCCGCTGTTCACACACACTTCCTCAGTCAGGCTCACAACAGACTTGCAGGATGGATCATGATCCCTGTTTAATACATGAGGGAAGCGAGGTTTAGAAAAGTAACTCGCCCAAGATTCTGACCCTCATAAGGGGCAGATCTGGATTTGAACCATGTTTCTCACTCTTGCTCTTCCCGTTTCTCTGAGCCTTTTCCGTCTCCATCATGTCTGTCTTGAAATTATAACAGATAATCCATCCCCACAGGTCAGTCTTGGGGGCCAGTCCGCTATAAAACCACCCGTTCATTTAACAAATGGGCGCCTATGTTGTGCTGGGCACCCTTCCAGTCACTAGGACTCAGCAGTGAACAGAGCCCACCAGGCCCCTGCCCCCTCAGGGCTGACACTCTAGAAGACGAGACCAGCGTTAAACAAATCACAGCGGATGGGGCGTGTGCCCTGCCCCAGGTCCTCCCACGTGTCCTTCAGGAACCTACCCATGGTGCCCTCGGCACACTTCCTGACCCTGTATTTACACCTTCAGCCTCCGAAGCCTCAACATAAGTCGTGATTTAGACAGTGACTGGATGGCCATTTTCCTCAGCAACGGTATGGCTGTCTGGGTGGGGGAGGTACTCATGAGGTCACATTGCAGTTACGGCAGAGGAAGAGGGAAGTGAGAGATGAGCACAGAGCCAGTGAAGGCTCCCAGGCTTTGGGAGACTGAGTAAAATGAGGCTTTGAAGACCTCCCTCCCTCCTCCCGCCGGGGCTACACACAGCACTGAATGTGAGCGCTCAGAAAACAGAGCAGGGTTCCTGCCAGCTTCTGCTTCCATCGCAGCGGTACAAGGACGGAGTAGAATCCTGCCTGCGGCGTGTTCTTTCAGGCCATTGGTCGGCTTCTAGGTCTCTGCTGTTTGCCCGGGGACCTCTCGGGAGGGCCTCTTACATTTTCTTCTCCACTCTGAAAGGAGCCCTCGGTCCCTCCAGCAGAGGTCAACCCTGTGCTGAGTTCAGAGGCAGAACAACCGTAGTACCTCGGGGCTGGGACACTCCCCTGCTGGGAAGAGGAGCATTGAACTGCTTTTGGAAACCATATTCTGTCAATTTACCCAGTTACCAAGAGATCTGTGCCCAACTAGGCTAGTCCCCTCCTGCTGTCATTGTTCCAGCACTCCAAAGAAAGCGCAAAAAATGAAATCCATGGATAATCCAAGTACCTGCTTTTTCTTTTTCTCTTTTGGCCGTGCCACGCGCTCCTTGTGGGATCCTAGTTCCCTGACCAGGGTTTGAACCCGGGTCCCCTGCAGTGGAAGCACGGAGTCCCAACCACTGGACCGCCAGGGAATTCCCGAGTACCTGCTTTTTTCAGCTTTTCCCCTGTATATCTTTCAACAGAGCTGCCAGTAAAGCAGAGAGCCTGCCAACTCCAGCAAAGGGGCTAATGAGCAGTGATTGGGGAGGTGGGAAAGAAAGCTGTATAATTGGGTGTATTTAGTGGCAAATGAATGGTTCAGAAGCGTTGATTTCACCCAACTTGCTTCAGGAACAATGCAGGCCCATGGTAAACAAACAGCTCACCCTTTATGGCAACCCTACATGGGGTGGTGCCAGTCAGTCCCAGGATGCCACCAGCCTGGGCACAAGCCTTTCCCGGGCAGGGGCATTGGCTGCAGGACTGTGTTTTTCATGCCCACCGAGAAACCAGGCCCGTCGTTTCTGAATGGCAGGAGCTCTGACTGGTTCTTGTGCCGAGGTGTTGCCTGGGTTCTCTAGTTCTATAATCTACTATAATTGATTCTCGTTGGGAATGAGCTCTTTTCCAGGCTAAGGTGGGGCGGGATCTCAGGTGAGGGATTTTAAAATGAGGCGAATGAGTCAGATACATTGCGGTTGCCTGGGGTTGGTGGAGCCGTGGACACCCACTGGGCCTTAGCTTCTGTGGACATTCTCATGTTGTCTAGGAAGGAAGTGGCTGGAACCTTCCCGACATTGCCCCCCTAAACTCCCAGCTCCCATTCGACAGAGCCCTGGGAGTGGCCCAAGACCCTTACTGCTGTCCTCCTCAGTAAGACGCTGGGATGAGCACTTTCCGGATGGTCACAGCAGGTGCCCCTGACCTTCACTTTATCCCCAGGGAGGATGGAAGCAGAAGGGGCTCCAGGAATAGCTACTTCTGTGGTATCTGAGCACACCGGGCCAAGACACTGCAGTAAAGCAGAAGGACCACTGGACAAAGCCAGGAGGTGCAGGAAGTGTCTTCACTTCCCTGGGCCCCAGCCTCTCAGACCCACGAGATGAAGGTTCTGGCTAAGTGATGATTTTTCTGATTTTCAGTGCATTCAGCAGTTAAAGTTCCATTCACTGAGAGCCTCTCCCTTGCTCACTCTAACTGCCCCCCACACCCTCCTGAACGAGAGGCTCCAGGAGAGGAAGACAGTAAGAGGCCCTCCCGAGAGGTCCCTGCGCAAACACCAGAGACCTGGAAGCCAAGCGACAGCCTGAAAAAACACGCCACACACAGGATTCTACTCCATCCTCGTACCACTGGTGATTTCTAAGGGCTCTTACGCCCTTAGATTCTGAAATTCTTCATCCTGGCCAGCGCCCAGCCTTGTCTTCGATTCCAATGGAGAGTCTTTCCAGAAATGCTGTCGACAGTAGCCTTCCTTTCCTTGGATCATGTAAAGCAGGCATTATTGCTCTTTTTTCAAATTAATTAATTAATTAATTAATTTTTGGCTGCGTTGGGTCTTCATTGCTACGTGCAGGCTTTCTCTAGTTGCGGCGAGCGGGGGCTACTCTTCGTTGTGGTGTGTGGGCTTCTCATTGCGGTGGCTTCTCTTGTTGCGGAGCACGGGCTCTAGGCGCACGGGCTCCAGAGTGCAGGCTCAGTAGTTGTGGCGCACAGTTGCTCTGTGGCATGTGGGATCTTCCCAATCCAGGGCTCGAACCCATGTCACCTGCATTGGCAGGCGGATTCTTAACCACTGCGCCACCAGGGAACTCCCGGCATTATTGTTTTTAAGAAACTTTGCTAAGATTTAAAAGACTCCAGCCTGCCTGCCTTATTATTTATTTATTTGTTTACATTTATTTTTGAGAGGAAGGGTGATGAGCACTGGCCTTCTCTTCAGATCCATGAGAGTCTGTGTCTGAAGCCAGTGCAAACTACTGGTGCGGGATCAGGGTGGGGACGTTGATTCGGTGGCCGCGCCAACCCTTCTTTAGCCCTTGTCTGCCATGGATGAGCCCTCATGGGGTCCCTCTCCCTGGGGGCGTCCAGGCATCCAGGTTTGGGGACATCCTAACCCCAAAAGTAATAAATGGTATCACACAGCTTGACCTCTGCCTGTCCTCGGAGGGTCTGCCTCAGAAAGAAGAGCAAGTGTCCGCGAGGCCCACAGGTGCAGCTTGAACCCAGCAGAGGCCCCACGGCTGCTAGCATTCCAAAGGCAAGGCGGGCAGAGGCCTCCCACTTCCCGCAGGCTTCGTCCCTCGCCCGGGCCGCACCCCAGCTGCAGCCGGTGAGAGGCAGCCCGGGCATGAGGTGTCCAAGTGGGTCCTGCAGCTCAGGGTGGCTCCGGGTTCGAGTTGAGTTCGTGTAACCGGGGCCATCATTGGTTTAATTTGTAAAAGAGGTGCTCTGAGGTAGGCTGGCAGTCCACCTCTCTTCAGCTGGGGTCTTTTCTGCTTTTGGATTTCTACTTCCTAGGCCTGCACTGGGGAGGCTGTTCTAAATACTCTGTCGTCTAAATACATCTGGTCCCCGTGGAGCCAGTAGAGCAGCTGCTGTTACCCGGCGACCTCCTCCCTGAGCAGCGGGAGAGTTTCCTGTGTTCAAGGCTGGTGTCCTCTGCGTGCTGAGCAGGGATGCAGCAGGCCCAGCAGTGAGCCCCAGGGTGGTTGGGCGGCTCACACGGGCATGTCGACAGCCTGGGTCTGTCCAGCCTCACAGACTCTCCCGCCTTTGTTGGGGCAGGGATTTTTCTGCTGCTCTGTAAACCTAGGCGTGCCGAGCCCCCACCCCCACCCCGCCCGCCCCAGTACAGACCGTGGGCAGAGCAAGATTTCAGATCCCGGGCTGTTTGCTGAGAGCATCACAGCCTCTTTGGTCTCAGCTGACCAGGGAGGAGGAAAGGAGGCCCCTGGAACCAGCTCATGTTCACGTGGCCATTGTTAATCTTTCACAGCTGCCGTGGAGTTACCTATCAGGGACCAATTCTGGAAGGATTTCTTGGTACCGACCGTAGAGCTAGAAATTGTTTCATGCTTATGCATCCAGGAGAGAGACAAGACCGAGAGGGCCTGGCTGTGGCAGCTCTGAGCAGAGAGTGGGACTAACCCTGATTAAAATGCCCGGAGTCAGGCATTTCTTGGCTTGCGGAAGTGCGCCACCCCCATGTCCCTGCAGCCACGGGGTCTGGCACAGTCTTGTGATGGCCAGTCTTCCCAGATGGCTCAGCAGGGAGCACCGGCCTCCTGGCCATGAGAGTCTGGGGTGAGCTGAACCCAGCTCTTCCTGGCCTGGGTGCCCAAGTGCACCTGGAGAACTGGGAACAGGGAGAGAAGAGCAGCTCAGCCAGTCCGGGTGTGGCCTGGGAGCATGACTTGGAGATGAGGCCTGAGTTCAAGGGCTCGCAGGAAACCATGGCTTTAAAAACAATTTTTTTAAAATAAATTTCTTTCTTTATTTATTTTTGGCTGCGTTGGGTCTCCGTTGCTGCGCGTGGGCTTCCTCTAGTTGCGGCGAGTGGGGGCTGCTCTTCACTGAGGTGCGTGGGCGTCTCATTGTGGTGGCTTCTCTTGTTGCAGAGCACGGGCTCTAGACACATGGCTTCAGTAGTTATGGCTCGTGGGCTCTAGAGCGCAGGCTCAGTATTTGTGGCTCGTGGGCTCTAGAGCGCAGGCTCAGTAGTTGTGGCTCGCGGGCTCTAGAGTGCAGGCTCAGTAGTTGTGGCTCTTGGACTTAGTTGCTCCACGGCATGTGGGATCTTCCCGGACCAGGGCTCGAACCCATGTCCCCTGCATTGACAGGCAGATTCTTAACCACCGCACCACCAGGGAAGCCTTAAAAACAATTTTAAATCTTATTCTCTCTCTCTTCATTCTCAGAGGACCTTGCTTATTTTTTTTAATTTTTAAAAAAATTTATTTATTTTTGGCTGTGTTAGGTCTTCATTGCTGCGTGCTGGCTTTCTCTAGTTGCGGCGAGTGGGGGCTACTCTTTGGTGCGGTGCGCGGGCTTCTCATTGCGGTGGCTTCTCTTGTTGCAGAGCACGGGCTGTAGGCGCACGGACTTCAGTAGTTGTGGCACATGGGCTCAGTAGTTGTGGCTCATGGGCTCTAGAGCTCAGCCTCAGTAGTTGTGGCGCATGGGCTTAGTTGCTCTGCGGCATGTGGGATCTTCGCAGACCAGGGCTTGAACCCGTGTCCCCTGCATCAACAGGCGGATTCTTAACCACTGCACCACCAGGGAAGCCCTGCCTTGCTTTTTAAAATTTTCTTCCCATAAGGATTTTTTCATCCTCCCTCCATCAAGCTCCCATCTGTGGCCACCCCTCCCCTGGGCAGTGGATCCCACCCCGTCTTTCCTGTTCAAGGACTTGGCTCCTTTACTCCACCCCCATTTTCCTGCCAGCTTTTTGGCAAAGCTGGTCAAAGGAGTTTTCTGTATTGGTGTCTTCTCTTTTTTCCTTCCTTCCTTCTCCTCTTCTTTTCTCTCTTCTAACCAAATTTAATAATAATTATTACCCCATGTCATCAAACATCTCCCGTTTTCAAGTTCCAATTGCCTCATCAGTGTCAGTCTACAAATACCTCATTTGCTTGAAACAAGATCCAAAAAAGCTCTGACTCTCCCTGGCGGACTCCTCCCAGGCTTTCTTCCCTACCTCTTCACCCCGATTGCTTTTCATCGAGGTTCCCGGCCCCTCCCTTTATGTGGGAACGTGACCCGATGGACTGATCATTCCCTCCCTCTGCAGACTGTCTTCATGTAGCTTCTGGAACACACACTGTCCGGATTGTCCACCTGCCTTGCTGCCTGTGCCTTCTCAGTCTAAAGCAGTGATCCTCAGCCCTGGCTGGGCATTAGAATTATCTGGGGAGTGTTACTAAGAAATGCTGGTTCCTGGGCCCCACCTCCAGAGTGTCTGCTCTGGTTGATCTGGAGAGGCGCCTGGGCATTGTTCTTTTCCTCCAGTTCCCCAAGTGGCCCTGTTGTGCAGACTGCGGGAGGACCCCTGGTCTGACACTGGAGCACCCTGGCTTAGTGCTCAGGTGCTTCTCTCTCTGCATTCCCAAGATGATCTCATCCAATTCCACAACTTTAAATCCCATCCAAAGGCTGATGGCGCTGACCTCTCTCTGAACTCCAGACCCATTTATACAACTGTCTCCTTGACATCTCCACTTAGATACCTGATAGATGGTTCAAACTTACCATGGCCGGCACAGAACTCCACCTGATCTGGAAATGGCACTGCCATTCATTTGCTCAGACCAAAAACCTTAGAATCATCCTTGGCAGCTTTCTTTCTCTCCTTCCGCACATCTAATCCATCCGTAAGTCCCTGGGGCACCACCTGCAGAGTAACTTAAATCTAACCCTTTTTTGCTTCCACCGCTACAGCCAGCTCCAAGCCTCCATTATCCATCCGCACTGGTGATAGCCTCCCAGCCAGTCTCTCTGCCTCCACCTTGGCCTTCCAGAGTCCATATATACACCACACAGATGCTAGAGCGGCCTCATAACATACATATTGGATTATGTTACCTCCCTGTTTTCAGTAACTTCCAATAACTTCCCATCAAGCTAGTAATGAAATGCCAAGTCTTTTACCACAGCCTGTACAGCTGCACATGATGTGGCCCTTGGCTGTTCTCTGAGCTCGTATCACTCACATCCTTGCCACACCGGTCTCCTTACGGTTGCCCCTGCCCCAGGACCTTTGCACATGCTGTCCTAACTAGAATACTCTTCCCCTAGTTACCTCAGTAGTCATTGCCTCAGTGAGATCTTCTCTGACCCCATATTTATAACAGACTCCTGATCCCTGCTTTGTTTTTTTTTATAGCATTATTCATCCCTGGCACTATATTATATATTTACATATGATTTACATTTTACAAGGGCCGGGACTTCTGTATAAGAATAGCAGCTGGTGTATTCATAGTGGGTGCTCAGTAAATCTTTGTTGAAATATATGAATCTTTAAGGCTCGAGCCTCCTCTTCTGGCCACTGCTGAACTGAGCATTGGGCAAGAGACATCTCCTGGCCCAGCCTGTGACAGGTGTGCATTCCTTGTCACCTTTGCTTAAGGCTCTAGACCAGAGGTCAGCAAACTTTCTATAAAGGGCTGGATAGTAAATATTTTAGGTTCTGCGGGCCATACAGCCTCTGTCTCATCTACTCAGTTCTGCCATCATAGTGCAAAAGCAGCTGTAGATAATACAAAACAAATGGGTGTGGCTGTGTTTTAATAAAACTTTATTTACAAAAATAGGAGGCGGACTCACTGGCCATAGTTTGCTGACCCCTGCTCTAGACCCCTACTAATTGTGAAATTTTCAGCCTTTTCCCCAAATTTTCATGGGCATAAAGGAAACACCCAGAACCACTTGGCAGTCTAATCAGCAGGATGAATTTCTTCCCAGAAGTGAGGAAAGCTCCTCCTGAAGCAACTGTGGCTGATTTAACCAAACAGTACACTTCCTCACTGCTGGAAAGAGGCCAACTCGGGGCAAAAGGATGGAGAGAGCAGGCAAGCTTTCTTCTTAAAGGAGCCGCACCAGCCTTTCTCCTCCATCCATCTTCCAGGAAGCAGAGCTGCAGAAGACACTGGTCTCATGTGCACCGTGGGCTTTTTAGTTCCTGTGACTTAAAGAAGAGGGGACTGCGTTTCACTTTCTTGGGTTCTCCTACAACATATTAGAACAGCATATTAGAACAACACTTTACGTACGTCATTCACTCGGGGATCTTGAAGCCAGGTTGGATGAGAAGACCTGGCTTGAAAATCTGCCTCTGCCACTTACTAGCTCTGTGACCTACTTTACGGGGTTGCTGTGATGATTAAGTTAAGTGGTGTTTGTGAAGTACGTCATCACAGCTGCTTACATTTATGAAGTGTTTCCAAGGCGTCGTGCTCTTTGATAAACAGCTAAGGTATCATCTGAACCCTCACCCAACCTGTAGGGCTGTAGAGCAGGAAGCTGAGTTTAGAGAGGTTAAGTAACTTGCCCAAGGCCACACGGTGAGTGAGCAGCAGAGCCCACGTTCAAATCCAAGTTGTCTGCCGCCTTCCTAGTGCACATAACAAGCATTCAATAAATGATGGCTCTAATTACAGCCAGTGGTAGCTCCACCAGCAAGAATTGTGTGTAACTGAAGAGTAACTTGGAATAAAATTTGGCAGCTGTGCTTCCAGGCACCGTTGTGTCCATTATCCTCATTTCATTGATTCGCTTGCTCAGGGGCCCTCAAGTGAGGCCTCGATGTTTGCTCTCCTCCCACTTTCAGAGCCTGTGACCTTCCTGGTGCCGTGAGTGGCTCCTCGCAGCTGCCTCTCCATGGCGGGGGAAGAAGACTCCAGCTGTGCATCTTTATGTGGTGCTTTCTGACCAGCTCCCAGAGTGTGAGCTCAAGCTGTTGACGGAGCTCCTGAAATTCTCCCGTCACTGACTCAGAGACAGTCCCTTTCGCCTTCCTGCTCCTCTCAAGAACTGTGCTGGGTTGTCACATTGATTGAAGGTCTCCTTGTTCCCTGAGATAATGGAAAAATTTTTTTCAACCTGCTGTAAAAGAGTGGTTAAAGAATAGGCTTTGGAACCACCTGCTGATGAGCTGGTGAGCAGAATCCTGGTTCTTGAGAGCAGAGAACATCACCGAGTCCTCTTTGCCCCTGAACTTACGTTTAGCTAAGTGGTGTGTCACTGGTGTGGCTAAGAATATGGGTTCACTGTTCCTTCTATTTATTTATTTATTTGAAATGTAATTAACTTACAATATTATATTAGTTTCAAGTGTACAACATAGTGATTCGATATTTCTATTCATTATAAAATGATCACTATGATAAGTAACCGTACAAAGTTATTACAATATTATTGACTATATTCCCTATGCTGTACGTCAGGGGTCCCCAACCCCTGGGCCACGGACTGGTACCGGTCCATGGCCTGTTAGGAACCGGGCTGCACAACAGGAGGTGAGTGGCGGGCGAGCGAGCGAAGCTGCATCTGCATTTACAGCCGCTCCCCATCGCTCGCATTTCCGCCCGAGCTCCACCTCCTGTCAGCACTATGGTGAGTGGTATAATTATTTCATTATATATTACAACATAATAATAATAGAAATAAAATGCACAATAAACGTAATGCACTTGAATCATCCCGAAACCATCCTCCTGCCCCCGTCCGTGGAAAAATTGTCTTCCAAAAATCAGGTCCCTGGTGCCAAAAAGGTTGGGGACTGCTGCTGTACATTACATCCCCGTGAATTATTTATTTTATGACTGAAAGTTTGTACCTCTTAGTCCCCTTCACCTATTTTGCCCATCCCTCCACCCCTCTCCCCTCTAGCAAACCACCAGTTTGTTCTCTGTAGCTATGAGTCTGTATCGGTTTTGTTATGTTTGTTCTGTTTTATGGCTGAGTAATATTCCATTGTATATATACCACTTCTTTATCCATTCATCTGTTGATGGACACTGAGGTTTCTTCCATAGCTTGGCTATTGTAAATAATGCTGCATGAACCGTCACCGTGGCTTCATTATCCTTAAGAATGTTGGCTAGGGGCTTCCCTGGTGGTGCAGTGGTTAAGAATCCACCTGCCAATGTGGGGGACACAGGTTCAAGCCCTGGTCCGGGAAGATTCCACATGCTGTGGAGCAGCTAAGCCCATGCGCCACAACTACTGAGCCTGCGTTCTAGAGTCCGTGAGCCACAACTACTGCAGCCCGCGAGCCACAACTACTGCAGCCCGCTTGCCCAGAACCTGTGTTCCGCAACAGAAGCCACCGCAATGAGAAGCCGGCGCACCGCAACAAAGAGTAGCCCCTGCACACCGCAACTAGAGGAAGCCCGCACGCAGCAACAAAGATGCAATGCAGCCGATAGATAGATAAAAGAATCTTGGCTAATGTTTACTGAGCACTCGTTGCTTACCAGGATATATGCTAAGCCTTTTGCATGCTTTATATCATTTGATCCCCTAAACCAATAGACCTTTCTGCAATAATGGACCGTTATCTATATCTACACTGTCCAGTACAGTAGCCACTAGCCACTGAACATTTGAAATGGGGCTAGTGCAACTAAAGAACTGGATTTTTACTTTTGTTTAATTTTAAATTTAATTAAATCCAAATAGTCACATGTAGCTAGTGGCTACTGTATTGGACAGCTCAGCTCTAAAGAATCTTTTGAATCCATTTTACAGATGAGGAAAAAAATGAGGGTTAGAGGGTTAAGTAATTTGCCAAAGCTACTCAGCTCTATAGTAGCAGAGCCAGTCTTTGGACCCATGTTTCCTGTCCAGAGCCCTTGCTCTTCACCACCATGTTATACACTCCTTCTGTTACACTTTTTGCAGAAATTGTCTCCTGGTTAATTGTCTCCTGGTTACAGACTGTTCCCTAACTCTTAGTACCATGTGTATGTATGCAGCCTCTCCCCTTCAAATGTGCAAGACCTATCCAGAGAAAGCTGGAAAACTTACCAAAGTATGTAAAAGAAGACATGCATAAATGGAAAAAAAAATTCCATGTTCGTGGATGGAAAGACTCAGTTTTGCAAAATTACCATTTCTCGGGCTTCCCTGGTGGCGCAGTGGTTGAGAGTCCGCCTGCCGATGCAGGGGACACGGGTTCGTGCCCCGGTCCGGGAAGATCCCACATGCCGCGGAGCGGATGGGCCCGTGAGCCATGGCCGCTGAGCCTGCGCGTCCGGAGCCTGTGCTCCGCAATGGGAGAGGCCACAGCAGTGAGAGGCCCACGTACTGCAAAAAAAAAAAAAAACCAAAAAAAAACAAACCAAAAAAAATACCATTTCTCTTCCAAATAATCTCTGGATTCAGTATAATTGGCCTCCAAATCCAGAAAGTGATTGTAATGAAATACTATTCTAAAAGAATGTGCCCGAATAGTCAAGACAGTTTTGAAAAAGAAGGCTTGGGGAAGGGGGTGGTCTCATTGTATCCATGTCAAGATGTGGAATGAAGTGAAAACACTTAGAAGTAGGGGACTGGCACTGGAAGAAACAATGGATCCGTTAAACAAAACAGTCTAGAAACATGGCTTATTAAATCACAAATCAGTAAGGGACTACTAATAAATGTGGAAAATGGGTTATCCATTCAGAAATTAATAAAGCTGGATCCTCACTTCATGCCACACATAAAAATCTAAACATTAAAAAAGAAACCAAGAAAGTCCTAAAACTAGAGAAGAATAAAGGTACTTTTGTAATATTAGACTGGGAAAAATGGGAAACTATAAAGGAAAAGATTGACAGATTTGACTCTACAAAAAAAATAAGAATTTCTCAATAGGAAAAATAAAAGTACCATAAGCAAGGTTTAAAGGCCAATTGAAAAATAAAATAAGAGGTCAGTTGACACTGGGCAAAAACAAATGAAAACAAAAACATCCCACATAGCAACATATAAGATTAAAACTTTAACAAACAAAGAGCTTCAACAGAGCAATAAGAAAAAAACAAGCAGGGCTTCCCTGGTGGCGCAGTGTTTAAAAATCCACCTGCCAGCGCAGGGCACACGGGTTTGAACCCTGGTGCGGGAGGATCCCACATGCCAAGGAGCAGCTGGGCCTGGGCACCACAACTACTGAGCCTATGCTCTAGAGCCCTTGAGCCACAACTACTGATGCCCGCGTGCCGAGAACCCGTTTTCCACAGCAAGAAAAGCCACCGCAGAGAGGCCCGCGCACTGCAATGAAGAGTAGCCCCCCACTTGCCGCAACTAGAGGAAGCCCGCGCGCACCCACGAAGACCCAACACAGCCATTAATTAATTAATTGATTGATTAATTAATTAACTAATTTAAAAAATAAAGAAACTGCCAAACTGTTTTCCAGAGTGGCTGTACCCTTTTAAAAAAAAAAGCAAACAGGAGAAGGTTGCACAGAGGTCTAAATAGGCAATTCACAGAAAAAGAAATACAAATGACTAATAGGATGTTCCACTGCATTAGTGATCAGAGGAGTACAACTTGAAACAATTAGATACTATTTTTCACCAACTGGACTGGCAGAAATTAGACTAATTATATCCAGTGTTGGCCAGCATGATGGAGTGTAAATCAATCCAACATTTTAAAAGGGCAAATGGCAAGACCCAGCCAAATTGTAAATATGCATGTTCTTCAGCTCTGTGTTTCCACTCTATATACTGTTCCACCATACAGAAATACCCACCCAGGCATCCCCGGATGTACATTGCAATATTATGTGTGATATCAAAGAAGTAGAGACAACACCTATATCTAACAACAGTTAAAGCATGGTACAGCATATTTTAGAATACACTTGTGGCTGTAAAAAAGAATGGAGTGAGGGCTTCCCTGTTGGTGCAGTGGTTGAGAGTCCGCCTGCCGGTGCAGGGGACACGGGTTCGTGCCCCAGTCCGGGAAGATCCCACATGCCGCGGAGCGGCTGGGCCCGTGAGCCATGGCCACTGAGCCTGTGCGTCCGGAGCCTGTGCTCCGCAACGGGAGAGGCCACAACAATGAGAGGCCCGTGTACCGCAAAAATAATAATAATAATAATGGAGTGGATCTGTATGTAATGATATGGAAGTATACGTTTGACGTATTGGAAGAAACAATGGATCAATTAAACAAAATAGTCTAGAAAAATGGCTTATTAAATCTTTTTCTATTAAGAAAAAGATTTCAGAACAATGAGTACAGTGTGATCCCATTTCACTTTTTTTTTTTAAGTCTATGTATGCAGGAAAAGAGTTGGGAGGGCACACACACAGGCTGTTCACAGTGGGGGACAGGGGAGAGGAGGTCTTTACATTTATACACACTTCCATGTTGCTTAAACTTTTACAATGAGCAGATACTGCTTTCAGAATATTTATTTTTTAAGGTATCTTGACCTGAAAAAGGAGTCCGAGTTCCAGCCGTGGCTCCCTCACTTAGCTGAAAATCATACTGAAGGACTTAACCTTTGTTGGCCTTAGTCACCTTCTCTGTTTAAAAATAAATCAGGGGACTTCCCTGGTGGTGCAGTGGTTGAGAGTCCGCCTGCCAATGCAGGGGACGCGGGTTCGTGCCCCGGTCCGGGAAGATCCCACATGTCACGGAGCGGCTGGGCCCGTGAGCCATGGCCGCTGGGCCCGCGCGTCAAAATCAGTAAAATTTTAAACTTTTCCATGTTTTTCAAGCATGGTGGGTGTGGCTACTTTTATAATCAAGAAAATAAATAAGCCTCTGTTTTCCTTCTTTAATAAGGGGAGGTGTACTAGTTCTCTAAAGATCCTTCCAGTTCTAACATCTAAGAATCTCTGATCTCAGATTTACTTGGATTTTGAAATTAAAAAAAAAAAAAACAAGCTGGCCCCCGATGTCACAGTTCTCAGCACTAACCCGTGCAGTGACCTTCGGCCGCTGCAGTTTTCGTAGGCCCTTTCCTCTTTCTTTCAGTTCTAGAAACCTCTCCTCCTGGGGCTCTGTTTTGCCTGCCTCTTGGAAGGAGGCGCAGACCCTGCAGGACCGAGGCCTGTCCAGGGCCAGCAGGGCTGCTGGGCTTACTCCAGGCCACAGAGTAAGAGAAGCTATTTTTGTTGTGGGAGCTGCATTGTTGGCTTCTCGCCAAGAGCGCGTGCTTGCTGGTGTGGTCGATGTGTCCTGTCTGCTGCTGCTGTCTCTACCACTGCTTCCAGAAAAAACTTGAGAGCATGTTTCCCCAGAGCCAGGAGCTTCAACCTGAGATGGGTGTACAGGGACGAGTAATCTTTTTGTGTGTGTTCGTCCCGCTTCTGGCCATCAGAACGGCAGCAGCAGACCAGAGTGTGGCCCAATGAAGTGGGAAAGACTTTTCTCCCGCCGCTTCGCCTGACAGGGCCCCCTCCTCACTGTGGCTGCAGAGAACTCAGTCCTGATCTGGGCTTCCTTGGCCTTAACAGAGCTGAGCCAGCTGCCCTCGCCTCCATCAGCCTGCTGGGGTTTCCTCAGCGCTGCAGCTCATCTCGCCTACTGGCCAAATCTCCTTTTAGTCCAGCCTGGGAACAGTGTCCTTCTTGGTGTGGGGCTTGACCTGAGCCTGGCAGGTCCCTGGATCCATATCCAGCCTGGCCAGCGTCCTCAGGTAAGTCCAGCGTCCCATGTCAGCCTCTGGCAAGAAGGCCGTTGGAGCAGGTGCCCACGTCCATCAGCCCTTAGTTTGTGCAGAGGGACAGCTCCAGGCAGGGCCACTGTGTGGCCAACTCCAGGGGCGGGCCAGGGGGATTTACACTGGGCACTGAGTGTTCATTTATATACATAGCACTGTAGGTAGTGTCCCTGGAGTTGTGTAGCTCGGTGGCCCTGGCTTGAAGCCTGGTACCACCGGAGACCCACATCATAGACCATGAATTCCTCACCAGCATCCAGCTGTCATCGTGCCATAAGTGCCTCGTGGGGACTGGGCTCTAAGTGTCCTCCTGTGCCTTCTGGAACATGCAGCATAGGATAAGCAGTTGGTGTAGGTAGTTTGAGGTCGACTCTCTGTTGGTCAACACAGATACATCCTTTGACTGGTTTTCTCAGCTACCTTCTTTTTTTTTTTTTTTTTCGGTACGCGGGCCTCTCACTGTTGTGGCCTCTCCCGTTGCGGAGCACAGGCTCCGGACACGCAGGCTCAGCGGCCGTGGCTCACGGGCCTAGCCGCTCCGTGGCATGTGGGATCCTCCCGGACCCGGGCACGAACCCGCGTCCCCTGCATCGGCAGGCGGACTCTCAACCACTGCGCCACCAGGGAAGCCCCCTCAGCTACCTTCTTGATTCCAGAACTTCCATGGCCCTCCTCTTTATTATCCATTTCTAATCTGGGGGAACTTCTTTTTTTTTTCCTTTCAGTTGCAGAGCTACTTTGCTGCATGTGAAGATGAGACCCCTGCCATCCGGAACCACGATAAGGTCCTCCAGCGTCTGTGTGAGCACTTGGACCATGCCCTGCTCTATGGGTAAGGAGGTGGCCTCTGGAGAGGACTGTACAGAGCAGTGGGGCAGGACCCCTGAGGCCGTGAGTAGCCTCCAGAGGGCAGTCCCTAGACTTGTCTGCCTTTTATTTCTTCTTTCCTTTAGCAGAAAACGATTTGTCTCGCTCAGGTGGGCTGCAGACTGTCTGGGGTTATCCCAGTAATCCGTCTCTGAGCGGGCATGAATGACTGGGGAAAGGATTAGTGACAGACGAAATGATGGTGTGAAGGCCTGGTGGTTGCCTGGGGGTCCCGCTGGGAATCCCTCGCTTTCAGCCTTGAGCTTCCTCCTGACACGAAGGCTGGTGGACCAACTGACTGCAGCTTCCCAGGGTGGCCCTGTTTAGGTCATAGCAGCTCCTGTCCTATTTTCTCAGACTGCAAGACCTCTCATCTGGCTACTGGGTGCTCGTGGTGCATTTCACCCGGAGAGAGGCCATCAAGCAGATCGAGGTGCTGCAGCACGTGGCCACCAACCTGGGACGCAGTGAGTAGTACCAGGTGGACTCGGCGAAGGGACCAGTCCCGCCCTCCCTGTGGGCAGCTTGGGGCTCAGGTGTGACCTCAGGGTCCGCCTGGGAGGCCGGGTGCCTTGTGGTGTCCAGTGGCGTAGGCTGGTTAAAATGCCAGCGGCCTCCACGAGGCCTCTCTTCTTCCCACACACGACATTTGGCTGGAACATCGTGGCTGTGAGGAGGGAAAGTGAGATGCTGAAGAGAGCGGGGCTCCTACCAGATCCCAGCCCGAGCACCTAGTCGGGGGGGTCTCGCCTCTCTCCCTGAGCCAGGGTCAGTGTCAGCTACAGGATCAGTGAAAAGTCCTTGCATTTCTCAACCCATCTGGAGTTTGCGATCTGCCCCGTTCATCCAAGTTTCCTGGCCAGTTACAGGCTAGGGTCTGACGGGGAAAATCAAGATCTCAGGGTGCGGCGCTCTGTCAGGAGAGAAGGCTGCTGGGGCGCTCGCTCCCCGCGGCCATTCTTCCTGCCCTTCCCGCCCTTGCTGGGCCAAGGAAAGCCAGCACCCCTTACTGGCTTACTCCTGCCCTTTGTCTGCAGGTCGGGCCTGGCTGTACCTGGCCCTCAACGAGAACTCCCTGGAGAGCTACCTGCGGCTGTTCCAAGAGAACCTGGGTCTCCTGCACAAGTACTACGTCAAGTGAGTGTCCGGGGCGCTGTCTCACGCCGCTCCAGGGCACCCGAGCCCCGTCCCAATGTCTCCTGTCACACGCAGACGCCACACTGGCACCCCGAGGCCTAGCCTGGCGGTGCGTGCTGAGGACACGTCAGCGATGGCCAGAGGGCCAGTGGAGCTTGCCTCTGACGGCCCTGGCCAGGTGTGCTGGTTCCAGCCGGGCTCCTGTGAGCCGTCTGGTGCCTAGTCGGCCCCTGCCGGATCCCCCACCCAGGCCTCAGTCCTGACTGGAGGCTCAGCCTCCACTGGGGTTGCCGCGGAAACGGGGGATTTAGAGCAGCTGCCGAGAGCTGCTGCGGCCCCGACACAGGCAGGGCGGTAAAGTGTCGTCTGGCTCCAGAGCCAGCCGGAGAGTGCTGGAAGGGGGTGGGTGGAGGCCGCATCAAGCTCTGGGTGGAGGGATGTCACATGCCCAACCTCAGCGCAGCTGGCTTGGCGGGGGCCATGGGGCCGCGCTGGTAACCAGACCCAGAACGACCCTCGCCCCTTCCCGTGTCTCGCAGGAATGCCCTGGTCTGCAGCCATGACCACCTGACCCTCTTCCTGACCTTGGTGTCTGGGCTGGAGTTCATTCGGTTCGACCTGGACCTGGTGAGACGCCACGGCTCTCGCTGCTCGTGGGGGCAGAGGGGCGGGCGGGTTGGGCGCGTGGTCCCGCTCAGGAAGCCTGACGGGTGTGACTGAGTCCGAGCGTCGTCCTTTCCGTTCAGGTGAGGGAACAGCTCAGGGTCTGCCCAGTGGAACGGTGTGGGGTTGAGGTGATTCTCTCTTGGCCAGAATTGCTGGTTTGGGGGACTCCTTCCTGTCTCTCTGTCCCACATTGGAGAAAAGCCACATTGCCTGGAGCGTTTTAGCACTGGAGTATTCTCCTTCGTGATCAGGACGTGAGTCCAGGACGTGAGTCGTTGTCGAGAGACGAGGCAGCTTCATCCCTGTGCCTCCCGGGATCCTGCAAAAGCCTCTCAGCTCCCTGCTTCCCGGCCTCCCTCACGGTCACGGTCACGCACTGGAGAGGTGCAGGGTGGCCCAGGAGCTACAGAGGCTCCTCTGCAGTCTTGTCAAGATGCACGCAGCCGCCCCATCCTAATCGGGTCACCAGCCTAGGTCCCAACCCCGACAGCACAGACCAGAAGAGGAACTTGGCTACTGAAAAGTAGTAGAAACTGGAGCAAATGAGCAACTCTAATACAAGAGGTCAAGGAGGGTCAGAAGGCCCAGTGGGCACTGTCATCTCTGGGCCCCAAGTCCACAGCCTTACGAACCACAGCCGTTCACAGTCCTTCTTTTAACAGCTTATTTCTGGATTTAGCACCTTAAGGACATAGATTTCCAAAGAAAAACCGGCCTGGGAGGGTGTGAAGGCAGATCCTCGGAAGGCTGTGCCCTTGGGCCCACCGAGGCCTCCCGTCACCCAAGCCTGCCTCTCCCCCTCTCTCCCCAGGACGCCCCCTACTTAGACTTGGCCCCCTACATGCCCGACTACTACAAACCCCAGTACCTGCTGGACTTTGAAGACCGCCTCCCCAGCTCGGTCCACGGCTCGGACAGCCTCTCCCTCAACTCCTTCAACTCCGTCACCTCCACCACCCTGGAGTGGGACGACAGTGCCATCGCCCCGTCTAGTGAGGGTGAGTGCCCGGGGCGGGGAGGAGTCCGGCCTCTGTGGCGAAACGGATTCGGAGCCGCGTAAGCCTGACTGAGGGGAGTCTTTCTTGGCTGGTTCCGGTCCAGTGGTGGAAATTCGGAGTTAAACGGGGCCAGTCGTTTCCCAGATCTTCATTTCCTCAGAGTCCCTGTGGTGGCTCAAAAACTGATACTGGGGGTAAAAAGCCAAAATGAGATCTTATGAATGTTAGACCCTTTTCCAGAAACCTGTAGCCATATGCCCAGGGCAGTTCTTTTAGGTCGGGGGGATTAGCAGGGCAGCCTGGAAACTCTTCCTGACATTCCAGGGGTGATTGCCACCCACTTCGGGGGAGTTCATCCTACCCTCGATTCTAGGTGGAAAGAGGCTATAAGCAACCCCTAGAAGGAGGAGGGAGGACCCGATGGGCCTAAAGTTTAGAGGAAGACTCGCCCCCCTTCCCCACGGGTCCATCGATTTCCGAGTCCCTCCCATACCTGCCAGCATGTTGGAGGTGGTCACACGCATGCCACCAAAGACTGAAAAAGAACGTCCTCACGCCTGTAGGTCATTGGTTATTTTGGTCCAACAACTGGTTGGAACAACCTGATTTCTTCCAAACCTTTGGCCTCCGTGTTCATCTAATAAAACTGGCTGCTTTCCCACCTTCGTCCCCTGTGGGAAACCAGAGCTCTTCATTTATGGCACCCCACCCCACCTCCAGGGAAGGGGCTCCAAGCACAAGTTCAGCCCCAGGGACTCCCTAGGGTTGCATTCACATTGAGACCTTGACCTTCTTCTTTCTTTATTTCTGCCTGTGCTGTGGCGCTATGTCCCAGGGAGGGACATAGACTCACTGTTAGCAAGGCTTGTGTTGCTCGTTGCAGAAGCAGGAGACGGCAGCTCAGTCTCCTTGGGTTGGGCTCAGGGGCTGCCGCCAGAAGCCGGAGGGACGGGCCTCAAGGGAGCGGCCACATTGCCCAGGGAAAGAAGTGTCCCCTTGAGCCCACCTCATCTCAGCTGCTGGGGGTGGAGGGAAGGAAAGGAGGTTAGGTACAGGGGAGCCGTGTCCTTCTGGGGTTGGAACCGATTGCCCCCAGGTCTTTCCAGCTCGTCAGAGGCTCCTGGGCCAGTACCGGAGCTGAGAAGGAGCTGGGGTCCTCAGAGTTCCCCTGAGGTTGTCAGATAAAATGTAGAAAGTTTAATTTTTCCTCTCTTGTTTTCTCCCAATGTCTCCCACCCTGTTGCCCCCACCCTCCCTGCCCTTCCACTGCCTGTGTTTCTAATCTTCAGTTTTGTCCCTCATTTTTATAGATTATGATTTTGGAGATGTGTTTCCAGCAGTGCCGTCTGTACCCAGCACAGACTGGGAAGGTGGGACAGAGTCCGCTGTTACCCTCTTTTCCTGTTTTGCAACGTTTCCATACCAAGCTTGCTGCATGATTCAAAATCAGCTTATTATTTATAATAACGTCAATGATCATAATCAAGCCAAGTTTGGTGTTCTGGTAGATGGAATTCTGCAGTAGGAGAACTTGACCTTGAGTCCTAGGCCAACCCCTTCTCCCAGGGCAGGACTCCTGCCTTTATGCAGTGGCCTTGTGAAGTCGCTAAGTGTCTGCATTTCGGGGACACACGGATCACCCTTCCTGATTCCAGTGCCAGTCGATACACCAGATGTGCGCAGGGAAACACTGCCTTTGAACGTGTGGGTTGAAAGCTCCTATTTAGGTCAGATGCGCTTCTGTATCAGAAGCATCGGGAAGCAAAGGCAGAGGGGCTTGATTCTGTTCTTAATGGCTTCCTCTCGGGTGTTTTGGAAAGAGATTGAGGTCCAAACGAGGGAAATTGCCCTGGCATGACTGAAACTCCCTCTAGGGAGATTCTCTGAAGTTTTAAGGCCGACTAAAATAAAATCTGTCAACCCTCCCACCCTGTCCGCTAGGTGGCAGCAATGCTCGGGCATTTTTCTGCTGGTGACGCCACTTCTGGGCTTGAAAACAGTCATGAGCTATTCCCAGGATTCCCGGGATCACTCCAAGCAGAGGACATGTTTCTGAGAAGGTTAATCCTTCCTCCTTAAAGCTGAGGCCATAACCAGACCCCCCTTACTAAATAGCCTCTTGCCCTGTGGGCCACTTCCACCCAGGATGGGGGCAGGGGGGCAGCCTCTGGAGGAGGAGGTGCCGACTGGTCACCTAGAGCCGCCGCGGGACGGCGGTTCTCCCTGCTGCTCCCGTGAGCCCCGTGTTGTTAGGGCCGTCATCTGATAGATGATCTTTTCCCAAGTAACGCAAGTGTGCAGTAGCTTAAGTTTGAGGGAAATAAGATATCGCATTGGGAAAAACTGGCCAACAGAGTACCATGGAAGAGTCCCCCATTTTAAGTTAAGATTAGCTTGAAATCCAGAATTCCATCATAACAACATCATTTATCCTTTCAGCCTCTCTTCTCGCAGCGCACATGCTGGGCATTGATTCCACCCCGCCCCCACCCCTCTAACAACTAACCCCCTCCTGACCCAGCTACCTGCTGCCTGTTGCAGTCACTTGACAAGCAGGGCCTGACCCTCGTCTGCAGCCCTCCAGAGCTCCCTGTGGCCTGAGAACTAACAGCCCAGTCACACTGCTTGCTCGGGCCGGGCCAGGCTCCAGGGCGGGCTGAGATTGTCCCAGCAGCGATCTCCTGCTTTCCTGAGTTCCTAGAGCACTGAAGAAGCCCTGAGCAGGTTCTGGAAGCTTACTTGGGAAGGCTTTGTCTTCTCCTCAGACCTGGAGGAGAGCAGGATTTGGAGGGCAGCTCTGGGCCCTGGGGTGGGGATTGGGGAGGCCTTTTCATGGTCCTTGGCTCATTTACATAACTGGGGGGTAGGGACTTCCCTGGTGGTCCAGTGGTTAAGACTCCACGCTCCCACTGCAGGGGGCACGGGTTTGATCCCTGGTCGGGGAACTAAGATCCTACATGCTGCTGTGCAGCACAGCCAGAAAAAAAAGAACTGGTGGTTATCCCAGCCTTGACCACGTCCGATGATCTGCTTGCCCACCTCTTGGGACCCCCTCCCCAAGGGGGATGTAACTGCACATCCCAGGCTGGACCAGGAACGCGTGGGCTTGGCAGGAGGCTTCTTTCAGACTGAAGGACAGGCTTTTCTGCATCTGAGGACTAGGGCCCTGGCTGGGGTCCCTGGACATCTGAAGAAAGTCTCCTATTTCACTAGTGTTTTTCTGGCAGAGCTGGGAGTTGCTTTTTGCCCCCTCATTTGTCCTTATATTAAAAGACAGTGTACTTTTGATGATGTGCTGCATCAGCAGACAGCTGCCCAGTGGTTTCCAAGATCCACTAAGCAGGTTGGCCCTTCCAGATGAGGCTGACGGTGGGAAGCATGTTGGCCACGTCCCCTCCGGCAGATAAAGGCCAGCAAGATGCGTGCGAGCTGCACATGGAGCGTGAACATCCTGTGTGCTTTGTCATTAACTGTCACCCAGGCTATTCTGCCAGCATGGGCGGCCTCCCATCTGCCACTGGATAAACACCCTATGTGCTTTCATGCTGACACTCCCTCCCCTCTGTGTCCCGTTCCAGTGACCTGGGATGGACGGTTGGAGGTGAGGGCAGCCGTTAAACCAGCTCCCCTCTAGAGGGGCTGCGTCATCTCCCAGGGTGGAGCCCTGGGAGAGAGTGTGCCCAGAGAGGACCAGTAGGCAGGCTGAGGTTTGGAAGACATGGAGTTCTCAGCACCCACCTTAAAGGGGTGCCTGGTGGGATATCGAGGGAGAAGGGCCCACAGGGCATCTGTGGCGGCGAGGGGCAGCCGCTCTGCGCGCCTTTCTTGCTTCCTCCGCCCTGGGTCCTCCTTCCTGCCCCTCCCCCCCACTCCTCACCCTTGGACTATCCCTGTCCTGGCCTCGCAGCCTCTGAACCCCTCATTTTCTCTGATCCTGGTTCTCTTCTCTCTTCCGTTGTTCCTTTGTACCTGCCACTGTGGGGGACCCTTCAGAGGACTTTGGGTATCTCAGTCTGATCGGGGGTGTCTGGAGCTAAAGGAGGCTCTAAGGTTAAACTGAGAGGCATCAAGGTCACCATCCCCAAGGGGCTTAAGCCTGGAGGCTGCTTAACCTTGGAGCTCTTAACTCAAACTTGGCCACATTGTTGTGAGCGCTCGGGGGCCCCCAGTGGTGGTGGCGATGGCATTCCTCCAAGCTGCTCTTAAAGCACAAATCCCGTGTCCTGTCGGCCTGGGGCTTCTGCTCCTGAAACAAGGCGACCCCGATCAGATTTCCCTGAAAAGAACTCACCTGCCTCCCTCTTGAGATAAGGCATGCTTTGGGGGCCCGCTGGTGTCTGACGGGCTGTCTCGTGTTTCCTGTTCTCCCAGATGGAGACCTCACAGACACTGTCAGTGGCCCCCGCTCGACGGCCTCGGACCCGACCAGCAGCAAGGCTTCCACCAAGAGTCCCACCCAGCGCCACAACCCCTTCAATGAGGACCAGGCGGAGACAGTGTCCTCCTCCGACACCACCCCTGTGCACACCGCCTCTCAGGAGAAGGGGGAGCTCCACACCCCGGACTTCCCAGACACCTGCACAGAGCTCGAGGTCATCAGGTCAGTGGGGAGGGGCCTCGAGAAGCTGGTGAATGTCCTGGTGTCCATCCTGTCCACTCCTAGCATCACTTTTTAGTCCACGCAGACTAGGACCTTCCTCCCCGCTGAGGGCATTTGGGCATCTTCCCGGAGACTAGGTACCTCTCCCCTGCTCAGTAGTTCTTTGATCAAGAGGAAACAGAGGGGCTTCCCTGGTGGTGCAGTGGTTGAGAGCCCGCCTGCTGAGACAGGGGACACGGGTTCCTGCCCCGGTCCGGGAAGATCCCACATGCCGCGGAGCGGCTGGGCCCGTGAGCCATGGCTGCTGAGCCTGCGCGTCTGGAGCCTGTGCTCCGCAACGGGAGAGGCCACGACAGTGAGAGGCCCGCGTACTGCAAAAAAAAAAAAAAAAAAAGAGGAAACAGAGGGCCCGAGCCTGGAAGATGGCTGACACAGGCATCAACATGGCCGGCTTCTGGGGCCGTGCCCAGACTGCTGGGGCATTCGTCTGGTCCATCCAGAAAGCACCTTCAGCCTAGACTTCGTTCCAAGGGAGTTCTTGGACATTAGAGCACAATTTCTGAGATTCGTACTAATTCTAGTTCAGCATGGCTCGCTGAAAGAAGAGCATCTTCATCATACTGCTGGGGACGTAACAGGGAAAGAGGAGGTGGGTAACAGGTTGGGAAACTCTTGGCCCAGAGCCTCCTCGGCTCCCTGACCTCCCCGGCTCCTGCTCTTGAGTCTCTCCGCCCTGAGTAAGAAGACGTGCACGTCAGACCTCCCAGAGGCTTGCCGGCCCAAGGTGGGGGAATTGCTCTCCAGTGACTGGAGCCAGGAGTCCAGCTCCCACAGGCTGGTTGGAGTCCAGAGCAGCTTGAGTGGTTCAGACCGAGGGTTGCTTAGCCAGGCACACTTCAGCCAACTCGAAACCAAGGAGCCAGGAGTTTGAGCTCAGAAGGCTTTGATTCTTTTGAATTATCCATAATGACCCCGAACGGAAAGAAGGGTCAGCTCAGGGTCGGCTGCCCACATCCTAGGGGGAGGCTGAGTAGAGGGGGGCCACTGGTCTGATCAGCCATGGCCTGTTTTTGTTCCCTAGAGCACAGCTAGCCCAGTTGTGCCGTCAGCTAGAACTCACAGGACCCACTCAGGGCTTCCTCTGGCCGCTACCGCCTGTGCCTCCCTCGTGCTGGCCCTGCCTCTGCCGGCAGTGGGAAGTACTTGGGGCCTGAGCTGCTGTCGACCCCCGGCCTCCCACCTAGTGCTGCCCGGGACCACTGAAGCTCTGGCTGTGCTCTCAGAGGTCCCTCGCCCAGGATCACCTCCTTTGAAAGACATTGTTTTTAAATGATTTTTTTAAAATTTTTATTTATTTTTTGGCTGCGTTGGGTCTTTGTTGCTGCCCTTGGCCTTTCTCTAGTTGCGGTGAGCGGGGGCTGCTCTTCGTTGCGGTGCACCAGCTTCTCGTTACGGTGGCTTCTCTTGTTGCGGAGCACGGGCTCTAGGCACATGGGCTTCAGTAGTTGCAGCACACGGGCTCAGTAGTTGTGGCTCGTGGGCTTAGTTGCTCCACAGCATGTGGGATCTTCCCAGACCAGGGCTCGAACCCACGTCCCCTGCACTGGCAGGCGGATTCTTAACCACTGAGCCACCAGGGAAGTCCCAGATCACCTCTTTGGGCCCAGCCCATCTCGTTGCCCTCAGTACTGGGGTGCTCAGATTCAAACCTCTCCCCATCACTACCATCCAGGGTCACCAAGAAGAAGAAAATTGGCAAGAAGAAGAAGCCCAGATCGGATGAGGAAGCAAGTCCACTCCACCCGGCCTCTACCCAGCACACGTGCGCCAGGCGGGGCAGTGGTGACACCCTCGTCAGCAGCCCAGGCCCCGGGCGGGTCTCCCCAGACAAGACCCTCGCCTCCGCCCAGGAGGAGACAGAGGGGCCCGGCCGCACAGCCGAGGGCAGCGAGCGCTCAGAGCCCGGCCAGGTGGGCCTGCTTATCCCCGAGATGAAAGACACCTCCATGGAGTGCTTGGGGCAGCCCCTGAGTAAGGTCATTGATCAGCTCAACGGGCAGCTGGACCCCAGCACCTGGTGCTCCCACGTCGAGCCCCCCAACCAGCCCTTTCGGACTGGCTCTCCCGGGGACGCCCCGGAGAGGCCGCCATTTTGCGACTTTAGTGAGGGGCTTCCAGCCCCAATGGACTTCTACCGCTTTACCGTTGAGAGTCCAGGTACTGTTGCATCAGGTGGCGGCCACCATGACCCTGCAGGGCCTGGCCAACCGCTGCATGTTCCTGGTAGCCCTGCGGCTGCTGGCCAAGAAGAAGAGGGAGGAGGACGAGGACCGGGACAGGCGCCTCGGCCCCTAGAGGACACCCCGGGGGAGACACAGGAGCCAGAGGCCCAGGAGCCGGAGACCCGGTTGCCCCTGGTCGGTGAGGGACCTGTGCCTGAGCAGGAGCCTGAGACCCAGGAAACTCTTTGCCGACTCAAGCGAGACCAGCCCAGCCCTTGTCTGAGCAGCGCCGAGGACTCTGGGGTGGATGAGGGTCAGGGGAGCCCTTCCGAGATGAGCCACTCGGCAGAGTTCAGGTGAGCCAGTCTGTCTGTGCCGCTTGCCTGAGACGCCCCTGTCGTGGATCAGGGCACATTGGGCATCTGCCCTCCAAACACACCAAGCACAACCTCCGGAAGACCTAGCCTGGGCTGGGAGGTAGGAAGGGGTGCGGCCCTCCCCTCCCTCACTTTGGCTCCTGGTGGGGGGCAGAGCCACTGCAGACATGAGACCTCGGGGTGCCTGCATCGCCCCCGTGCATGTGTGTCGTCTCTGTGCACCTGTGTGGCCTCTCGCGCCCCTGCCCTAGCCTGACACCTCGCCCTCCCTGCACTTGTCCCTCTCACAGAGTAGACAACAATCACTTACTCCTGCTCATGATCCATGTGTTTCGAGAAAACGAAGAGCAGCTCCTCAAAGTAAGTCCCAGGATCTCAGGAATGAGCAAGAGCCAGCACAGCAAAGGCGAGGCCGGACGGGCCACCGCCTCTGCTCAGAAGGGGAAGCGGGCTGTCTGGGGCAGGGCGGGCGCCACGGTGCCTGACCTCTTTGCTTCGGCCCCTCAGATGATCCGGATGAGCACAGGGCACATGGAGGGCAACCTGCAGCTGCTGTACGTGCTGCTCACAGACTGCTACGTCTACCTGCTCCGGAAAGGTGCCTGCCGCCCCCAGGCTAGGCCAGGGCAGCTGCCGAGGGCACGTGGGGCATGAGACGGACTGCCGCCCTCCTTCCCTTCCCCCCGGCCCCGCCCTGAGTGTCTCTGTCCTGCCTGGCACGTGGTGATGAAACAGGTTGTCAGCAGTCCCAGCTGGCCCAGGACATGAGCCTGGGGCCCCCCTCCATGAGCACGCCATGTCGTTCTCCTACCTCATCATTTCAGATCGCAGGGCAGGGACGGGTCCTCGTGGAGAAAAGGTCTTAGAAAATGGGGCAGGGGGAGGACCGAGAGGCCACTGGGGGTAATTGACACTGGGGTCTCCTCTCTCAGGGGCCACAGAGAAGCCATACCTGGTGGAAGAGGCTGTTTCTTACAATGAACTTGACTACGTGTCGGTGAGTTCAGGCTCTGCGACTGGTGTGTGCTGTAGGGCAGGGCTCCTCGGGCTGCCCCGCCTCAGACCTGCAGAGCAAGGCTGACCCCTGCCTCAGCCCCGGGGGTGGGTGCCAGCTCTTACCTCTGAGCAGCTTCTGTACCTGATGCCGGGGATAAGAAGCAAGCTTGAGGGTACCTCTTCCTCCGCTGTACATCTGACCATCCCTCCCCACCTTGTGGTCACCTCAGAGTGCGCTGCCTCCCTCCCCTGCCCGCCCTCAATCTGGCCACGGCTGCCCCTTCTGGCAGCTGCGGCCAAGCCCCGTGTGCATGTGAGGGTGTGGTTTCTGGCAGGTGGGCCTCGACCAGCAGACAGTGAAGCTGGTATGCACCAACCGCAGGAAGCAGTTTCTGCTGGACACGGCAGACGTGGCCCTGGCCGAGTGAGTGACACGCCCCCTTCTGCGGGTCTGGAGAATCAGCATCTGCCACTGGCCTGGCCACACCCTTGGGGCTGGAGGGTAGGAAGTGGGGTTTGAAGGAGTAGAAAGCAGAGATAAGTTCCTTCTGGAGCCTGCAGGCCGGGCAGAGAAGCAGGGAGGTGACAGGCACACTGAGTGACTGGTGCCCTCAGACCCTGAGTGGCCCACAGAGAGGAAGGGGGCTGGCAGGAGTGACCCCCACAGGAGAGAAAGCGCAAGCCCGGCTGGGGGGCCTTGGGGCCACACGTGCCCCCTGCACTTCCATACGGAAACTGTCTGTCCTGAGATCAGGTCTTTGTACAAGTCCCGCTGCTTCCCTTGAGGTCACAACCCAAGACCCCTCGGCCACTGGGAAGGGTTAGGCTTTTCCCGGCCACGGTTTGATGATCATGGACTGCTGCCACATCACTGCCCCACCCGCCACCCGGAGCTCTGGTTCCAGCCAGGTCCTCCCCCCCAAGATCCTGTGACCCCTTCAGGCCGGAAGTCCCCAGGACTATGCCATGGCCCTTTGAGGGGTGGGGGCCTCAGGCCTCTGACAGCAAACCCCACTCCGCGTACAGGTTCTTCTTGGCTTCTTTGAAGTCAGCCATGATCAAGGGCTGTCGGGAACCACCCTACCCCAGCGTCCTGACTGATGCCACCATGGAGAAGCTGGCACTGGCCAAATTTGTGGCCCAGGAATCTAAGTGTGAGGTAAGCACCTGGGGAGGGGGGGGGGTGTTGTCCCCGAGATGACAGCCCTGGTGTTAGGGTCAAGAGGTGCAAATAGCTGTCTCTAGCGTTTCTCCATCGCCCACCTAGGAGGGGCTCTCCCTCCCGGCCTGTCCCCCTCCCCACGGGGGGTGTGTCCTCACCCCGCCAGCGGCCACTCCTGCTTCTGGCCCAGACCTCAGCGCTCTGTCTCCTGCCCCCTCCGCAGGCAACCACTGTTACTGTGTGCTTCTACGGGCTCGTGCACTGGCAGGACCCCCAGGACGAGTCCCTGGGCCGCACCCCCTGCCACTGCTTGCCCCCTGAGGGCGCCGTCACCAAAGAAGGCATGCTGCATTACAAGGCGGGCACCTCCTACCTGGGCAAAGAGCACTGGAAGACGTGCTTCGTGGTGCTCAGGTGGGAGCCCCCGCAGCTCTGGCCCGGAGGTTGGGATGGGGGACAGCGCCCTCCCCGTCAAGGGCTTTGGAGTAGACATCCTCTGGGATCCCACATCTTCTCTGTAGAGCCAGCCCTCTGGGGCCCAGGGAAGCCCAGAATGCCCCAGGTGAAGACCGGGTCTGTCCCCAGGGCTGGGGGCACGCGCTCCCTGCTGTGCCTCTGCAGTTCTTCGTCCGCCCTCCCTGCCGTAGAAGGCAGGCCCCGGGCTCCTTGGCCTCTGGGGTTCAGGCCCCAGCCTGTGGGGGTCCCTGGGATCTGTCCCACGTGGCCCCCAGTTCCTGGGACAGGCCTCACCCCTGCCACGTTGTGCCCCTGCAGCAACGGGATCCTCTACCAGTATCCCGACCGCACTGATGTCACCCCCCTGCTCTCGGTGAACATGGGGTGAGTGTCCTGGGCGATGGGAGGTGCCGGGCAGGTGTCGGGGCTCCGGCTGGGCCTGAGCCTCAGGGCTCCCATCCTCCCTGGCTTGAACTGGTTCTCCCTCCTGTCGGTTCAGCCTCCCCACCCCCTCGGCCCCACCCCCATTTAGTGCCCTGGGGTCTGCTGAGCCCTGGGTGAATGGGGAGAGGGTGGGGAAGCAAGAGGAGCTCCCTGCCCGGAAAGGATCCCATCAGGTAGGGGAGGCGTCCCCCGATCTGATAGGGGAGGCAGTCCTTTCCCTGGGAAGCACTTGACCTGATGGGTAGGATGGACACACACACGCTTGGAGGAAACATCAGGCCCGTAAGGGGAACAGGAATGAATGTGCACTGATTCTGAGAGGGCAGGAGCCAAGAGCTGATTCTCAACCCCTCACCTGGCCCTAGTCAGGTATCTAGACGAACCTTGGTGATTGTGGAGATAAAAGGTGTTACACAGAAAAGGGGCAGGGCCGCCCAGCGGCTTTGCACCTCTCCTTAGAGCCGGAGGGCTCTGGCCCACCTTCTGGTGTCCTCCAGCCCTCGGGACTCCGGGGCAGGCCAACCCCAGGGGCTCCGCCCATGCCCCCTGACCCCTGCCCCCTTGCTCCCGTTTCACCCTCCGCCTCTGGCCCAGGGGGGAGCAATGCGGTGGCTGTCGGAGATCCAGCACCACGGACCGGCCCCACGCCTTCCAGGTCATCCTCGCCGACCGGCCCTGCCTGGAGCTGAGCGCCGGCAGCGAGGCTGAGATGGCCGACTGGATGCAGCACCTCTGCCAGGCCGTGTCCAAAGGGGTGAGGGCCTCCCGCCCCACGGCTCACTGCTTCCCAACCCCACCCCGGGTCCCCAGGGTCCCTTCCCCAAGCCCACGCGAGTCATACAGCAGCCTCTGAGGATCAAGATGGGACTTCCAGGGGCCAGCCCTGGAGTGAACCCTGGAGGTTAGGGCCGCCTGTGGCCTGACATTGCCACCATCACCCCTGTCGGCCCCTGTACTCCTGAGGTGGGCGGAGCCTGCCTGGCCTCTGGAGGGAGGGGCAGAGGGGAGTCCTGGTGCAGACCAGCCCTGGAGAGCTCCAGCTTGCCCCTCCCCTCCGCTCTGCTGGTGCCTTTCAGGTCATCCCCCAGGGGGTAACTCCCAGCCCCTGCATCCCCTGCTGCCTGGTGATCACAAATGACCGCCTCTTCACGTGCCACGAGGACTGCCAGACCAGCTTCTTTCGCTCCCTGGGCACCGCCCAGCTGGCCGACATCAGCGCCGTCTCCACTGAACCGGGCAAGGAGTACTGTGTCTTGGTGAGCCGGGTAGGGGGCGATGGAGGCAGGCCCTGCCCAAGGAGCGCTGTGTCTGCTCACCTGGGGCCCCCGCTCTCCCCAGGAGTTTTCCCAGGACAGCCAGCAGCCCCTCCCACCCTGGGTCATCTACCTGAGCTGCACATCTGAACTGGACCGATTCCTGTCTGCACTGAACTCCGGGTGGAAAACCATCTACCAGGTACCCGGCTGCCCAGGCCCCTGAGGAGTGGAGCCCTTCCCTAGGGAAAGGAGCCCCTGCACGGCTCAGACCGAGGCAGGAGTTGGGGGCCTGGGGCAGCACCACACTAGGAGCTCTGGGATGGACGTGAATGTGTAAAACCAAAGGGGCAAGACCCTGCCTCCCAGTGAGTGTGAGGCTAAAGCTAAGCACAGAGCCCAGGAAACGCCATTCCTGACCACCTCAGTTCCCATGAAAAAGCCGGCATTAAGTGCTTACGGTGGGGCTAGAGCTGTGTCCGGATGATGGGGGCACGGAGCTCAGCACCAGGCTGAGAGGGCCTCATCGAATGCCTGGACAGATCGCAGTCTGAGCGCGTGCTGGGCTGCCCCGCGGAAGCTCCGGACCAGCCCTGGGCGGAGTTCCATGGCCCGCCTCCCGGCCCCACCCCCAGCCCCTTCCTCCGAGAACCGGGGCCTTCCCTGGAAGGGGGCGGCTCAGGGAGCGTCACCCCGTCGGCCTGAGCCCCTCCTTGAGGAGCAGGAGATCTCAGCAGCGTGGATGTAGTTCCAGGGCAAGGTTACACCTGGTGCGGGGGGCACCCCACGGCCCCTCGGCTCCCTGGGGGCTCTTGGTACAGCCCTCAGGTTCCCTGCACGCCCCACACAGGTGGACCTCCCCCGTAAGGCCATCCAGGAAGCCTCCAACAAGAAGTTCGAGGACGCCCTGAGCCTCATCCACAGCGCCTGGCAGCGGAGCGACAGCCTGTGCCGGGGCAGAGCCTCCCGGGACCCCTGGTGCTGAGGTGGAGCTGGCTGGCGTCCTGGAGGGGCCGGAGAGGGAGGCACGCGAGCGGCTGCTCGGGGTCAGGCTCCCACCCTCGTTCCCGGGCAGCAGAACCACCGAGTGGGGCTTGAGACAAGGTCTCCCTCCCAGGGATCCAGAATGGGTGCTCAACACCCTGGGCCTCCTGCCCGGCAGGCGGCAACTGGGAAGTGCTGGGGGCAGAGGGTCCGAGCCCTATGGGCTCCGCAGATGCACGGCCCCCTTCCCCGGGGCCACCGCCGCACTCCACGAGGGGAGCAGAAGGACTGGGAGGGCAGGAGCCCCTCTTCCTCCCCTGGGTCAGGGGCCCGGGCAGAGGCTTAGGCCGCCCTGGGGGCTCTGAGTGCCCGGCCATCCCTGTTCATGTTTGAACATTCACCCGGCTGGGAGGGAAGCTGGAACACCGCGGTCTCAGTGCATGTCTTCTCCTCACGAGCTCCATCCCCGAGCACACTGCTCCCTGCCTTCCAGGGCCCGGGGGGTTGCAGGGGGCCGGGATGGCCCTCCCTGGCTACCAGGAGGCCCTGCATGTCCACGGCCCCCTACCTCCCCTCCCCCAAACCTGGCAGTGCCTGTAGGACCCAGGGTTCAGGCCATCTCCTTTTGCCAGGAGCAAAGGGGAGGGAGGAGGGCTTGGAGAGGAGCAAAGCCCACCAGCCTGTGTCCCCTGCCTGGCTGGCGCCAGGTACCTTCCCAAGAGGGCCCTCTGGGGGAAGGGGTCAGGTGGCCTGGGTTTTGTTTTTTAAAATAAAATAGACATGTTATATTGCCAAGACTTGTCACTGGCCCTTTTTGACCAGGATGGAGGTGAGGGATCTCCGGCGCCTCCTCTCAGGCCACTCGGCCCTTCGATCCTCATTCATTCCACAAATGCTCTTCCGTCAGATGCTCTGTGCCCACACCGGGATCCAGATCACTGGCGGCTGCCCCCCAGCACTCACTGTGTGGAGGAGTTCGGGCTCTGGGAGCTTCTTGGCTGGACCTTTGCCCTCCTTCCTGTTTCCTGCAGTGGCCAGGGGAGGGCAGCCACCAGCTCGAGTCCCAGGCCGTGGCTACGCTGCCAGGGCAGGGCACTCCTGCCTGCCCTGCCTCCCCAGCTCTGGGGGCTGAGTGCCGGCCACTCGGGATCAACCCGGGAGAATCCAAGCTGTCCCCAAGACCTCTTGTTAAGCTGCTACCCCGGGGCTGGCCAGAGGGTGCCCAGCCTTCCAGGCCTAGGAGGAGCTCTGCAGCCCTCAAGCCCCTCCGCACGGCGGCCTCCAGGGCCTCACAGCTGGGAGGAAAGGGGTGGACACCTGGAAGAAGCAGGTGTGGAGGCCACAGAGGTGGGGTTCTGGGCAGGGCGGCCCTGCCTCTGGTTCTGATGGGGACTTGGGTGATGCAGGGTGGCCCTGGCAAGAGAGAGGTACCATGGGGCAGAGGCCGAGGTGGGCAAGGTGGTGCTGGCCCCCCACCAGAGCAGCCTGGCACCTGACAGTAGTGCCCAGGGCTGGGAGGTCCCTTCTCACCAGGCACAAAGGTCCATTCCCATGCCTGGACCTCTGCTCCAGAGAACCACGGCCCAGGAGCAGCTCCCACCAAGAGGAAGGGCAGGCCTAGGGGGCAAGTGCGACCAGGTGAGTGACCAAAGCTACAAGGTCACTCCTTGAGACACAGTGGCCCTTATTTTTCCATCTCCTACCCACCCAGGGCCCCCAGGGCAGGGGGGGATGTGGGCCGCCTATTACTGAGTGAAGCACTGTGTTAGGCGTTCTTCACACATCTGTAATCCTCCAAAGAACCTCTGCCGTGGGTACCCCTATCCCCATCTTACAGATGGAGAGACTGAAGCTCAAAGAAAGGAACTGACTTGCCCTGGGCACACATAATAGCAGCTCCTGGGATTCCAGATCAGTTTCACAGGACTCCGGAGCCCTCTGCTGTCACTGGCAGTGGGACCACAGACCGTGGGAGCCAGACTGGAAGACTGAGGCCGGGAAAGGGGACGGCACACAGTGGCAGGGGTGCGGGGCGGGGTGGGGGTGGGGCAGTTGCTGAGAGGAGCCTCCCAAGCAGCTGCCTCTTGCCCAGGGCCCTGAGCTACAGCAGGACTGGCCAAGCCAGAGGGAGGGCAGCAGCACCAGCCCTTTGCCCCAGGGCCAGAGGGAAGGCTGGAGGACCAGAGGGGCAGGAGGAGGCGTCTTGGCTGATAGGCACTTTCTGTCCCACCCCACACCACCCCCATCCCCCCCGCGTCTCCCTTGGGGCCCAGGTGACCTTTCCCCCAGATCCCAGGGTCCAGGCCCTCCCCCGCAGGGAGGTGTGGGGGACGTAAGCAGCTGGGATTGGTCCAGAGCCGGCGGGGGCGTGTCCCAGGCTCCCAGGAAGGAGCAGAGCAGGTGGACTCCTGAGACAGAGCAGGGCCGCCTGGCAGCAGCCGGCCGCTCTGCCCCGGAACTCTGCCCTCCAGACATGGCCCCAGGCTCCCTCGATCCCCAGCCCTGTGGCCCTGTGCGGGTGAAGACAGCCTAAGCACCGCCACCCCAGGGCCCGTGCCCATGCCCCTGACACGGGCACAGCCGGTCCCTGGCCCGGAGGCCATGGAGACGGTGGCTCCAGCTGTGGACCTGGTGCTGGGCGCCTCGGCCTGTTGCCTGGCCTGTGTCTTCACCAACCCCCTGGAGGTGGTGAAGACGCGGCTGCAGCTGCAGGGGGAGCTGCAGGCCCGGGGCACCTATCCTCGGCACTACCGGGGCCTTGTGGCCTCCGTCGTCGCTATCGCCCGTGCAGATGGGCTGTGCGGCCTGCAGAAGGGGCTGGCTGCCGGCCTCCTCTACCAGGGCCTCATGAACGGTGTCCGCTTCTACTGCTACAGCCTGGCATGCCAGGCTGGGCTCGCCCAGCAGCCGGGTGGCACCGTGGTCGCGGGCGCTGTGGCAGGGGCACTGGGAGCCTTCGTGGGGAGCCCTGCTTACCTGGTGAGTGCCTTGTCTCCATCCGCTCCCACCCTGGGACCCAGCTCCCATGGGGGCTCTGCAGCCTCCTGGGCTGGCCTCCGTGGAGCAGATGGGGTGGGGCTGCTCCCCGGGACATCCCTACCCAGGCCTGGAATCTGCCCCTTGGTCCAGGGCACCAGGGCCTCGCCCTGAACCTTGCTCCCCTGGGGCCCCCGCCCCACTGGTCCTGAGCCAGGGGAGGGGGCGGAGGGTGGCAGGAGGTGTGCTGGCTCAGGCCCACGTGGTCACTTGTCTTCCTGCGTGCCCTGTGCAAGTTCAGCATAGAGCTTCCATCGAGAGAGGGCCCCACATCCCAACCTGGATGCTACATTCATCATCTCTCTTGGTCCCCAGAGCAGTCTTCCAAGGGTGAGCAGGCAGGCCGAGAGGTTAAGTAACTTGTCCCAGGTCACACCCAGATGCAGACCCAAGCCGACTCCAGAGCCTCAGCCCCAACCCTATTCCACATCCCCCCCGCAAAGCTGCAGGTGTGGGCTCAAGGAGGTCTGGGTGTCAGGGCCCGGGGAGGGGTGCCCTCAACACGCACAGCTCGTCCAGGCTCTTCTAAGTTTCCATCCCCAGGCCCTGTGTCACCTCTGCTCTCACAGGTCAAAACGCAGCTGCAGGCCCAGACGGTGGCCGCGATGGCTGTGGGACACCAGCACCCTCACCAGGTGGGGACCGTCACTCCCCGGAGCTTCCCCCGCTAGGTGGGCTGGATGGACCCCTGGGTGGGCAGGGGTTGCCCGGTGACCCTGTGCCCTCTCCCTGCAGAGCGTCCTGGATGCCTTGGGGACCATCTGGCGGCAGCGGGGCCTGGCGGGGCTGTGGCAGGGTGTGGGTGGGGCCGTGCCCCGGGTCATGGTCGGCTCGGCTGCTCAGCTGGCCACCTTCGCCTCCGCCAAGGCCTGGGTGCAGGAGCAACAGGTGAGGAGTGGGGGACACCCGCGCCCCTTATCGCGCCTCCACATCTCCAGCTGGACCCCATGCAGGGAAGCCCAGGGGGTGGTGACAGGCCCCTTAAGAAAGCCGAGGGCCCTGACTCTGCCCTCAGGGCCGTGATTCTGGCCCTCGGGTCCAGCGAGAGTGGAGAGTCCGCAGTGAACCCTCCAGCTGTAAAGGAGCTCAGGGCGGTGGGGGGTGGGGGTGGGGGAGTGGCCGGAGGGGCGTCATCTGCCCCGCTTTCCCTAGCTCTTCCAGCCCCAGGGCGCCGAGAGGATGGGGTGGGCACCACGTGGGGGGGTGGAGGGCACTCCAGGGCTCAGCAGCCTGTACGTCCCCACAGTGGCTCCCAGAGGACAGCTGGCTGGTGGCCCTGGCCGGGGGCATGATCAGCAGCGTAGCTGTGGTCACAGTCATGACCCCCTTTGACGTGGTCAGCACGCGGCTGTACAATCAGCCTGTGGACAGAGCGGGCAGGGTGAGCAGGGGACAGAGTGGGGGAGGGCGTGGGAGCTGGACAGCATCCGCCAACACACACACACACAGAGCCAGAGACACGGAGAAGTGTGACATACACACACACACATTAATTCGGCTTGTTTGCTGAACACCTATGTCCCAAGCATGTACTAAGCATTTTCACACCTGGATTCTATTCTGTCCTCACAACAACTTTCGTTCTCCTGATGAGGAGACGGGGGTTCAGAGAGATCAAGTGACTTGCCTGGGGTCACGCAGCCGGTAGGTGGGGGAGCCTGACCTGGAATCGAGTCCTGACCCCCCAGCCTCACAGACGCACAGGGGCCACCACGTACACTGGTGCAAGGTGTGCCCAACACAGAGGTGCCCTCCACGGGCTGAGTTAGCGGTGAAATCCACCTGCGTGCCACTAACCAAGCTGAGCCCCTGGCCTGGGGCTGTGGCTGCCTGGAGGAAGAGGCCCTTTTTTTAACTTTCACAGCCCGAAGGGTTACTATTATGTGATTTGCCGAGCTTGGGGGAGTGCCCTTTCTGATGTGCCACAGAAGCCTGTACACACAGACGCGCCCCATTGTGCCAGCCAGGGCCCCACGACGCCTGTAGTGATGTCTGCCCTGTGTTGTCCCCAGGGCCGGCTGTATGGCGGCCTCGCCGACTGCCTGGTGAAGATCTGGCGGCAGGAGGGCCCCCTGGCGCTCTACAAGGGTCTGGGCCCCACCTACCTGCGCCTGGGTCCCCACACCATCCTCAGCATGCTCTTCTGGGATGAGCTCCGGAAACTGGTCATGCGGGGCCAGCACCAGGGCAGCTAGGCGGCGTCCTTCACCCTGACACAGCCGGGCCCCTGGCAGGAAGCGACGGCCCGCTCCACCTGGGAATGGCCGTCCAGGAGCCCGCCCAGGCCCAGGCCCTGCCGCAGATTCAGGGAGCGTGTAGACAGCTGTGGTCAACCCAGCCCTGTGGCCCACCCAGGGCCAGCGGATCCGCCCTGAATCACCACCCACTCTGTTCTCCAGAAAGCTTCTCTTCCCTCTCTGTCCTGGGTAACCTTATCTCATTGTTATAATAACCACTTCAGGGTGTGAACATCCGCCATGAGCTGGGCCACTTACACGCGCCAGCTCGCTTAGTCCTCACACAGTACGAGATGGTAAAATGCTCTGTTACTGATTCGGAAGCGGGGGCTCAGAAAGGTGAAGTGCTTTGACCAAAGCCACACAGCTTTGAAGGGGCAGAGAACCCAGCTCTGCCCAGCCCAGACCTGTGCCCTTGGCAAGAGCCGGGACCATGGGTGCTGGGGTGCCCCTGAGGGATCACTGTACATGTGGGGAGGCCCTGGGGAGCACCGTGAGGCCGTAATGCCATCGTCTGTGTTAGACTGCCAGGGCCGCCGTCATAGAGGACCTCAGACTAGGCGGCTTAAACAACAGAACGTTATTTTCTCATAATCCTGGAGGCCAGATGTCTGATCAAGGTGTCAGCAGGGTCGGTTTCCTCTGAGGCCTCTCTTCTTGGCTTGTAGATGGCCGTCTTCTCCATGTCCCCACATGGTCTTCTCTCTGTGTGTCTGTGTCCTAGTCCCTTCTTATAAGGACACCAGTCATATTGGATTAGAATCCACCCTTAATGACCTCATGTTAACGTACTCATCAATACTTCCTTTGAGAATTGCTTTCTTTAGGACCTTGTCTCCAAAGTGTCACATTCGGAGGTTAGAACTTCAGTATATGAATCTGGGGAGGGGGAGGGGACACAATTCAGCGCATCGACTGAGGGCTTTTACTGAGGGTCTCCCAGGTGCCCAGGACTGTGGACATTTGCACAGATTCTCACGACAGTCCTGGAAGGTAGCGCTTGATGGTGCCCATTGTTCAGGTGAGCAGACTCAGGTCCCGGGAAAGGAAGTGAGTGACCTGCCCAAGGTAGTAGAGCTGGGCAGCCTCGTCGCAGGCTCTTCCCCGACGCTGCAGCCGCCCTCCCACCATGGGCGTGTTCCTAAGGCCTTTGTGCCGAGAGGTCAAGCAGCCTGAACTACCTTCCCTACCACACCCCATGTCTGCAAAGAGCTGCTCCCCAGGGGCAGCCCTACTGCACACTCCAAACCAATAAAGTTTTCTATTTTGTCTACTTCAACGACTCCCCTCTGCTGGCAGCCTCAGTCTCCCGCCCCCTGAACCCACACCCTTGGCTCTCTCTCCTCGGTCTGAGAAAGGAGGATCCAAAAGAACTGGGGCGAGCCAGCCCCGCCCCTCAGGCCAAGTGAGGCCTGCCACCTAGTGGACACGGGGAGGATCGTCAAGGCGGGCTGCCCTACGGCGCAGGAGGGGAGGGCCCAGAGCTGGATCCCAGCCCCGGGCTGGGGCGGGAGAAACGCCCCCTTCCAGACCTTGGGCTGAGAGAGCAGAGCCTGACCTCAGGCTGTGGGGAGATCGAAGCCCCCCTTCCAGACCTTGGGCTGAGGGCGGGGACCCAGACCGGAGGCTGGGGGAGGGCAGAAGAGGCGAGGCCTGGGGCTTCAGGAAGGGATGGGTGGCAAGGCCCAGGGGTGGGTCGGTCTCTGTGCTGAGAAAAGCAGGACAGAGACCAGCCCACCCAGAGATGCCCCCCACCCCATGCTGCCCAAATGGGGAGCCCCTGGGCAGCGGTCTTAACCCAGCAGCCCAAAGGTTTAAGGCCCTGGCTCTCCTCCCCTCCCCGCTCCTCCCTTCCCCTCGCCTGGGCTTTTGACCCCTCCCAGCCCCTCCCCTCGCCTCCACCACCTTTGCCCGGTGGTGGTGACGTTGCGGTGTCTCTGGCGCAGACCAGGCCGGAGGCTGGGGCTGGATCCTGGCGGCCATGTTCTCCCCGCTGTCCCTCCCCTCCTGGCTCCCCAGCCTCCCCTCCCTCGAGTGGGGCTCCGGCCTCCTCGACGCCCTCCTGCAAGGTGAGCCCCTCCCCCATCCCCCTCAGCCCCGCCCCCTCCGGGGCACCAGCCCGGCGCAAGACGAGCCCCACCCACGTGCGTCTCCCACCGCCCCCTCCTCTAACCCTACCGAGCTGCCTACCCTCCCTACTAACCCCGTCAGGCCTCGTCGGGGCCTGCGGAGTCTCCGTCCTGAACAACCTCCTGAAGGTCTACTTCTTCGTGGGCTGTACCAAGTGAGTGCCCGCCTCCCCGGCCCCCTCCCAGCCCCCTGGAGCCCACACTGCATGCGACTCTGGCCTCCTCCGAGGGGAGGACTGGGAGGAAGAGACCACCCATCCCTTACCCCCAGGGTGTGGCTGGGGGCACCGGGACCCCCTCCAGGGACGAGGCTGGTAGTTCTGCCCCTCTGCCCCGTGCCCTCTCTGCTTCCACAGTGACCCGGAGCGGCAGCTTGAAAAGGAGCGGCTGCGGGCCCAGTGGGCCTCGCTGGAGACCGTGCACCTGGCGGGGCTGGCCCTGATCCTGACCGTCGTGGGGGTCCGGGTGGCCGCCCTCGTGGTGCTCGAGTTCTCCCTCCGGGCTGTCTCCATGCTGCTTTCCCTGGACAAGGTAAGACCACAGGCGGGTGGTGGGTGAGGACTGCCCGGCCCTGGGCCCTAGTTTTCACCCCCAAATACAGGAAACTGGGCCGGTTGTCATCGCCAAAGCCGAGTCTCCACTCAGAGTGGACACCACCCCAGTCCAAGAAGATAACACAGCAGCTCCCGGATGTCGAGAGCCTCCCATGAGCCAGGCACCGTGCTAGATGCTTTGGGTGCATCATCTCATCCTCAGAACCACAGGGGGTAGAAGTCTGCTGTGATCCCGATCTCACACATGGGAAACTAAGGCTTAGAGATGCTACGTGGCTTATCTGTGGCCAATAACCAACAAGAAGTAGAGTCGGGCTTTGAACCCAGGTCTCGAAGGCTTTGAGCCCCCACCCTTCAGCAAGCAGATAGGTCCCAAGTAATAATCATGATTGAAATTAAGCTGAAAGAAATGATCCCAGTAGGGCTTGACCTGAAGGCAATACTCCCTCTTCGGGAACGGCCCCTGAGGTTCCTTCAGGCCCCGGCCTCCCACAGAGTGGACCACCTGTACCTTGACACCCTCTGGGTCCCCGCGCGGTGAGGAGTGGCCTGAGCGCACACAATCGTGGCCCCTCTCTGCCACCTCCCCCGCCCAGGGCGCCCGGGGCACCGAGAGGCTGCAGCTGTACCTACTGTGCCAGTACTCGCTGGGCTGCGGGCTGACCTGCAGCCTGAGCTTCCTGCAGGAGGGCGCCCCGCACCGCACGCTGAACCTGCTGCTGGGCCTGGGGCTGGCCGCGCTGCTCCGCTCGGGCACCCGGCGCCTCCGCCGCCACGTCTGCCAGCTCTATGAGCTGCACAGCAGCCAGCGCTACTGTGGGGTCTGCCTGGGCCTGCTGGCTGGCGCTCGTGGCCTCCCCCGGCTGCTGGGCCGCGCCCTGGCGTTGACCTTTGCAGTGGGCAACATGGCAGCCGTGGCCCTCCTCAACCGGGACTTCCTGACCACCTCGGAGGCTGTGCGCTTCTGGATGCCGCTCACCATCTGCTACACCCTGCTGGTCATCTACATGCAGGGTGAGGGTTGCGGGCGGCAGTTCATTCACTCGACACTCACATCCCACCATCTGACCCAGGCCCAGCGCTGTGCTAGGCCTTGGGGAGGCCGACGACACTCAGACCCTGCCCCTGCCATCCCAGAGCACCCAGCCTGCTAGCAGGGGCCATGCAGTGGGGCAGCTCAGATAAGGGTGCAGCATGCAGGGGGAGCCTGGAGACACAGTACTTGAATTGGGCCTTGAAGGATAAGCAGGAGCCCCTGGGAGAGATGAGGGAGCAAAGGAGATCCTGGCAGAGGGAACCATAAATGCCAAAGCCCAGAAGTGAGACAAGAGGCAAGTGGAGCGGATGAGGCTGGCTGGGTTCACGGGGGCCTGATGGAGAGCTGTTATCATCCTGGCAAGGTAGCCTGATGAGAAGCCATAGCAGGGTTTTAAGCAGGGGAAAGTGACCTGCTCAGATCTGGGCTCTAGGAGGAGCCACCTGGCTGCAGGGTAGGGATGGGGTGGAAGAGTCAGGACGAGGAAGGGCAGTCAGGCAGGCAGAGCAGCAGGTGCAAAGGCCCTGAGGTGGGAATGAACCTAGCGTGCTTGGTGAAAACTTGGATCGCTGGGGCTGGAGAGCAAGAGGGACCAACTCAGAGATGAGATGAGGTCGGAGAGGGGACTCCGGTCACGTGGGGCAGGGCCGCACAAGGTGAGGAGTTCGGAGTTTACTCCAAATGCAGTGGGAAATCCTGGGAGGATTATAAGCAGAGGAATGATTTCATCTCGTTAGTGTGTTGAGAAGGCTGCCGGCTGCTGAGTACACGCTGAGTTGTAGGGTCAAGATCAGAAGACGGGAGCCCAGTGAGGAGCCTGCTGTGAGAGATGAAGGGGGCTGGGACCCAGATCTACTTGGTAGGAAGAGCTCATAGGGCTTCCTGATGGACCAGACAAGGGAGTGCAGGAAAGAGGAGTCAGGACGACTACTGTCCTGACTGCAGGGGGGGACGGGGGGTGGGCAGTGAGGCCTGGGAGGAAGAAGCGCCCTTGTAGTTGCTCGGAGTGGGGCTGCCTGGGGAGGGGAAGGCACGCGCTGAGGAAAGCGGGAGGGGGAGCTGGGGGGTCCAGGCACCCGACTCAGCTGGACCTCAGGGCAGGCAGACAGGCAGCCGGTGACAGGGACCGTGTCTCTGCAGAGGAGCAGCAGCGGCATCCCGGCCTGCAGAGCCAGGTCCAGACGGTGCTGGTACGCATGTGCGGCCTCTTTCTGCTGTTGCTGACTGTGGGCCGTTGGCTGGACCTCGTGGGCATCCTCACCTCCCTGCTGGGCGAGTTCTGGTGCCTGCTGGGCACCCGCACCCTGTTTGATCTTTGCCAGATACAGGTGGGCACCCCCTCCCTGAACGTGCCCCAGACACTGAAGCCCCCCTCCAGACAGCCCTGGGGGCCTCGACAAGTTTTCAGAAGAGCCGGGGTGACCTCCCTCGGGGCGGGGGTCGGAGGCAGCTGGAATCCCCTCCCCCACCTGGGGTTAACTTTTGACCCCTCGGTAGCCACTAGGAGCGGGGCGGGCGCCCCCCACCCTATCCAGTGCCCCAGAGGACCCCGAACGGGAAGAAGGTCCTGAAACTCTCGGAAGGCTGAGGCCCCCCTGCGGGATGGGGGAATTGAGTGGCACCGTCCATCCCTTCCTCCCTGCCTGCCCTCAGGATTTTCCATCCCAGAGGCCTTCCTCGTCAGCTCCAAGCCAGCCCCGGCCCTCGGCACCTGCCCAGCCCCAGGGGACGGCCCCCTCCTGACTTACCTCAGCAAGGACCTGGAGTCTCTCAGAGCCGCCTGGGCTCACCTGGAGGCCTTGACCCCAGGATGCTGCCTGGCGGCAGAACGGCAGGGCTGTCCCCCACCTGGAGCACTGGGGGCCCCCGGGAGGGAGGGGAGGATTTGGGGCTGGGCCCCTCAGAGGGTAGGGACGCATGGAGGCTGCTGGGTTAACCCTCTTTTTCTCAGGGTGGGCAATGGATACAGCCCCTCAGCCCTGCCTTCCCGGAGCGTTGGGGGGTGGGGAGAGATTGTATCCGCAGAATGGCTTCCGCCTTTACCAGCCTCCCTTGCCCTTTCCACAAACAGTAAAGGTGATTCTCTCAGATTTGTCTCAGAATCATGAACACACAGAGAGGTGAAGAGGCTTTTCTAAGGCCACAGAGCTCTCCGACTGAGGCAGGCTCCTGGGATATGGGCCAGCTGGGTCCCTGGGGTTCAGGAATTTAATATTGATGTGGCTGAGGACATGACAGGGATGCAGTGGCGTGGATGGGCACATGGTCTGGGACTCACCTGCTTCTTGGGTGGATGATGCCCGCATCCTGTCCTATCCTAGACTAAGAAACAACTGGAGGGAGTACGATGCCTAGGCCTCTGTTGGTGCCCTTGGTCCCCAGCCTCTGACCCTGACACGAGGATCCTTCCCGTCTCAGCCCTGTTCAGCCTTGTATCCCCAGCAGGGCCCAGCTCATGAAGGCCACGGAGTATGTGGAAAAAGGTTGGGTACCAGCTCCTCTGCTTACCTGCTGTGTGGCCTTGGGTAGGCCACTGCCCCTCTCTGAGCCTGTCAGAAGAACAACTACCATGTGTTGGGCAGTGCGCTGAGCACTTTTATTATCTCATTTCATTTTAACATCAGCCCCAAGAGGTAGGTACTCTTAATCCCTTTTTAGATTCAGAAACTGAGGCTCAGAGAGACTAAGTAACTTGCTCAAGGACACACAGCTAGTTAGTGGCAAGGCAGGATTTGAATCAGGTAGCCTGACCTGCAGAGTTCAAGTGCTGTGCATGTTCCCTGCTACCCACTTCTTTTTTTTTTTTTTTTTTTTTTTGCGGTACGCAGGCCTCTCACTGTTGTGGCCTCTCCCGTTGCGGAGCACAGGCTCCGGACGCGCAGGCTCAGCGGCCATGGCTCACGGGCCCAGCCGCTCCACGGCATGTGGGATTTTCCCGGACCGGGGCACGAACCCGTGTCCCCTGCATCGGCAGGCGGACTCTCAACCACTGCACCACCAGGGAAGCCCGCTGCTACCCACTTCTTGTTGAAGAATTGGGGCCAGGGAAACTAACAGAGATGGGCATAAAAAATATGGCAGGTCCATTCCTGGTAGGTTCTGGAATGTTGTTCCCACCACCTTTTGTCCAGGTTAGCCTGAGGCTCTACCCACACCCATGTTCTCCTGGCCCAGGCACCCAGCCCACAAGGCAGTTTGTGTCCATGGGGATTGAGGGCCCCAACTCAGAGGCCCTTTCCCAGGAGGGACCCCATAGAGCAAAGGAAGCTGCCAGCCAGGGGGCTTCCAAAGGGGTTGAGAGGGTCAGGTTGTCTGGGAGAGGCAGGGGAGGCACCAGGGAGGAGGTGGGACCTGGAGAAGGCTCTTCGAGGATTCCAGGCTCTAATGGGTCCCACTTCTCAGCAAAGCCCACCGTGGTCACCCAAAGTCTACTGCTTTGGAGCAGACAGAGTCTGGCCTAAGATTCCACTCCCCACCCTGGGTGCACCTGAGAAACAGGGACAGGCTGGCCCCAAGGCCGGACAGGGCGGTTTCAGCTCATTCCTCCAGGAATGGCCACCAACAGACAGTTGAGCCCAACTTCTGATCCCCTGCTCTCCATCCCACCCCCAGGAGGGGCCTTTCAGCTGCAGAGTAACTGAGGTGGGGGCAGTGCCTGTGGATGCCCCTCCCCCAATACAGAACCCCACCCCCCCTCTGCCTGGGAGTGTGCTTGGTTCCCTCTGGGCAGGAAACTTGCCCCAGTCTAGGAGGAAATGGCTCAGTTAGGTGAGCACAAGGCCAGCCCCTTGCCAAAGCCAGACTGGACACCGGGTTCCAACTCGGGCCTGATGTTTTTGCTGGAAGGTTCCCTGGCCTCCCAGCCGCCTCCCCACAGCCCGGGACCCGGTGCAGCCAGGGCTGGGAGGAGATTGGACTTGGCAGTCCTTTCCTTTTTTATGGGCACAGGGACTGTTTTCCAAACAAAAATTGGGCCACGTGGGCTGGAATAGTATTCTTTTCTTATCTATTAAATTATTTTTGTGAAAAATCTGAGAAGGGTATAAAAATTAGATCACTCTAGTGAGCCCTACCAAACAGAGAACTAGGCCTGAAGTCCAGAGGGTAGAGGAAATCGAAAAGGTATGGTCTGCAACAGGGACATGAAGCTGAACTTGTTCTGCCACAGACCATGAGATCCCAAATCCTGGGCCCAAAACAGCATCCTTCTGAAGAGGTGGGAAACCCGAGCCCCAGTCCCTGCTAAGAGGGAATGTACCTCTGGAGAACCTGGGATTGGGGTGAGCCTTCCTCCTCCCTCCTGAGCCCCTGCACCTGTGGGTGTTCTGAGCTATGGCATTGTCCCTCTTGATGTCCTGCATTCCCTCCCCTATTACTGAACATCTGCATGGGGCGAGGCTCTGGGGCAAATACTGAGGATGAGCAAGATGCACAAGTAGCAACTGGTGCCGGGGGGAAAAAAAAAAAAGTTGGGTATGGGGATAGAGTGACAGGGGTGAAGGAGGGTGTATTTGTTATCTATAGCTATGTAGCAAATGACCCTGAAACAGCAGTGTAAAACAACAGACACTTATTGTCTCACTTTTTCTGGGGGTTGGGAATCCAGGTGCAGCTTGGCTGGGTCTTCTGGCTCAGAGTCTCGCAGGCCACAGTCAAGGTGTCACCCAAGGCTGTGATGTCATCCTAAGGCTCGACTGGAGCAGGATCCACTTACAGTCTCACTCACATTGCTGTTGGCAGGATTCAGTCTATAATGGGCTAGTGGACGGAGGGGCTCAGTTCCTCTCTGGCTATTGGCCAGGGTCTCCCTCAGTTCCTTGCCACGTGGGTCTCTCCATAGGGCAGCCCACGACATGGCAGCCAGCTTCCCTCTGTGATGCAAGTCAGGGAGACAGACAGAAGATGAGCAGGACAGAAGTCACCGTCTTTGTAACCCCGTGTTAAAAGCGACATCCCACTCTTTTGCTGTATTCTATTGGTCAAGTCGCTGGGTCTAGCCCACCCTTTAGAGAAAGGGATTACACAAGGGCATGGCAGAGGGTGGGGGTCCTCAGGGGGCCGTTTTAGAAGCTGCCTTCCACAGAAGGCTTCTTTGAGGAGACCTGAATGGACTGCAGGAGCAGGCCAAGCGGAAAGCTGAGGGAAGAACACCCCAGGCTGAGAGAACGGCACAGGTAAAGGCCCTGAGGTGGGAACAAGCTGGGAGAATCCAGAGACAGCAGGAAATTTAGCATGGCTGGAGCATCACAAAGAGGATGGAGTGGCAGGAATGAGGTCCCAGAGGTGGACAGGGGCCAGATCGCTCAGGGCCACAGCCAGCATTAGGAATTTATTCCCCTGTGATGGGCAGCTAGTGGAGGGTTTGCACATGGAGGTGACATAATCTGACTTTTACGTTTTTATTTTATTTATTTTTATTTATTTATTTATTTATTTTTGCGGTACGCGGGCCTCTCACTGTTGTGGCCTCTCCCGTTGCGGAGCACAGGCTCCGGACACGCAGGCTCAGCGGCCATGGCTCACGGGCCCAGCCGCTCCGCGGCATGTGGGATCTTCCCGGACCGGGGCACGAACCCGTGTCCCCTGCATCGGCAGGCGGACTCTCAACCACTGCGCCACCAGGGAAGCCCTGACTTTTACGTTTTTAAAGGATTCCTCTCCTTGCTGTTTTTAGAAGAGACAGTGTAGAAACAGTAAACCAGTTTGAAAGCATTTGAAACAACCCAGATGAGAGCACAGGGGCGTGTACCAGGGTGGTGGCCGTGGAGGTGGCCAGGGTGGTTGGATTCTGAACATGTTTTTTTTTTTTTTTTTTTTTTTCGGTATGCGGGCCTCTCACTGTTGTGGCCTCTCCCGTTGCGGAGCACAGGCTCCGGACACGCAGGCTCAGCGGCCATGGCTCACGGGCCCAGCCGCTCCGCGGCATGTGGGATCTTCCCGGACCGGGGCACGAACCCGTGTCCCCTGTATCGGCAGGCGGACTTCCAACCACTGCGCCACCAGGGAAGCCCCCTGAACATGTTTTGAGAGATTGATAAAATTTCCTGGTCAGTTAGATGTGGGCTTGAGGGAAAGAGAGGAATCCTGGGAACTCTTTGCTTTGGGACCTGAGCAACTGGGTGAATGAGATGAGGGCCTCCAGGGACAGAGCAGGGCTACCCCAAGCAGGTGTGGTCAGCATCAGTGGAGGGTCCAGGTGTTGTGAGGTGTGTGATGTGGTCTGGAGTTCAGAGAGACCTCTCTGAGAAAGAGCTGCAGAAACCAATCCTGAGGGTTGAGGGGGAGTTCCCAGGACATGGGGTGGTGGTGAAGCCCAGGCAGGTCTCAAGGCTCCTGCGTGGGCTGAGGGATGGAGGAGGGGTCGGGTCAGTGTGGCTGGAGCCGAGGAGACAACGGGCACAGTGGCGGGAGATGCTGTCACTCCCGGAAGTGGGCTGGGGCCAGATCGCCAGGACAGGGGAGGGGTTTCGCATTTTCCCCAAGAGTGGTGGGAGCCACAGAAGGGGTATCGGGGCCTGTGATGCCCACGTGCTGCTTTAGCGAGATGGCCTGGCCGGCTTGGAGAGTGGATTGCAAGGAGGAAGAGCAGGGCGCATCCAATTTTAAGGGTCTCCTTTAGGGACTTCCCTGGCGTTCCAATGGTTAGGACTCCGCACTTCCAAGGCAGGGGGCGCAGGTTTGATCACTGGTCAGGGAACTAAGGTCCCGCATGCCGCATGGTGCGGCCAAAAAGAAAAAAGAAAGGGTCCCCTTTAGAGAAAAAAATACAAAATTCATATGAAAGTGAATATTGATTGAGAATGAGAAAGAAAAGCAGGACGAGCTGCTGGAACCTTGGAGATTTGGGTCCTTCCTCTGACATCTCTGTGGGCAGTTTGCCAGGAACACTTAGAGAGAAATGTTTCCTGAGTGTAACCTGGCTGCTCCTCCCTCCTAGAACACTTCATTACTTCCAGAGACCCCCAGTCCTCACAGGGGCCGTGCAAGTGAGAGGCCTGAGCATAAGTTTCATTAACTTCACAGTAAGCCCACCTCTGCAGAAGAGAGAAGTGAGGAGGCCGGCGAGGGGCCCTGGCAGGGTCTAGGCCACATTACACTTCATCAAGGAGGCGTCTCAGGGATGGGGGTCCTCACTGCCAGAGAACAGTGAGGTGTTGGATAGATGCTGCCAGGGGTGGAGGCTCGCAGTGAAACGGGAGCTCAAGGAGGGGCCTGGGGTCGGTGGGGGAACGGGGCCCTGCCCCTGGCAAGCAGCCGAGGGCTTGGGGCAGGCCCAGGAACCCTCCCAAGTGAGTGATGCCAGGACTTCCTTTCCTCTGTCCACAGAAGGGGCTCTGACCTTCAAGGCCTGGGTCAAGGAAGGGCCTTTCCAGCCCACTGAGACTCACGCCCCCCCCGTGGCCACCCCACACGTCCCGCCCCTCACCGTGAAGCCTGTGCGGGTGTGCTTAGTTGAGGGGGGCCCATGGGAACCAGGGGGTCCGGCCAGAGCCAGCTCAGGACACTGGACCGGGAGGGGATTAAGAGCCAGATGTTGTTGTCACGGCCAGGTCTAGAGGCTGGGCCCTGCCTGGCCCAAGTGGACACGGGCTTGGGGCCTGAGAGTGGGGAACTCCATGTGGCTATAACTGTGGCTTGGTTACTCCCTACTTGGTTTTTGAACAGTTCCCTACACGCTTGGCCTGTTTAGTAAAAGGGCTTGGAGCTAGACTACATGGGCTTGAAAGAAGCTTCCTAACGGAGATGACCCTGAGCAAGTTACTCTCTCTGTGCCTCAGTTTCCCCACTTGTTGAGAGGACTGAACAGGTTGATGGAGGTAGGGCACTTAGACCGGAGCCTGACTGTGGCCTCTAGTGCCCTCCGCATCGCCCCCTCCCCACAAAGGACTGCAACTCAGTCTCGGCCAAGCCCTTCTGATATGAAGGGTCAATGAACACAGCTGAGTAAGAGGGACTGGGAAGGAGGCACTGGCTCAGGCGGCAGAAGCAGGAATGGATCTCAGCGAAGGAAGAGAATGAAGAGGTCTCCCGCCTCCCCGTTTTGTCCACCAGACCGCTCCCCAGGTAGAGGAAGAAGAAGCACGTTTGCATTTTATTTGCAAAGAGCTGCATGAGGAATTATGAGCCTGAGCTCCGTATTTTTCTTGCCTTATTTTCCCCCAGCCTTCAGGACGACCTTTTAAGGAGTTGATTGTTCTTTTCTCTATCTTCCCGGAGAACACGCAAGGTTCAGAGAAATTAAGTGACTTGCTCAAGGTCACAGAGCTAATAAGTGGGGGAGCCAACATCCAAATTCAAGTGGGTCTGACTCCAAAACCCAGGCTTCTTAACGGCTCACTACCCTTTACTACTTCTCATGTGATTTGCACATGCAGCTACTTAAGACCCCCTACTCTTACTCCTGCATTTCATCAGAATTACTGAGACCCTACTATGTGCCAAGCACTGTGCTGGGTGCTGGAGACATGGAGAATAATAAGACACAGCCCTGCTCCCAGTTTGGTGGGTAAAGCATATTGGTTCAACCCAGCAGCCTTGAAATGAATCCATAGGATTTACATGAGTCCTGACACCTGGAGGAATCAGGGCAGGCTTCTCAAAAGTGGTGACAGTGGTGCAGAGTTTGGAGGAAGAGATGATCCAGACCCATGGAGTCTCACCAATATTCCTCATGACTTTGCTTTAAGCAACAGAAATAGTTTTAACTGGTTGAAGAAAAATGAAGAAAAAAGAGAATGCCTTGGCTCCAGAGATCCAGAGGTAGGACTTCAAGCATGGCTGGATCCAGCAGCCTAAGTGATGTAATCAGTTATCTCTCCTTTTTTTAAAAACATAAATTTATTGGGCTTCCCTGGTGGCGCAGTGGTTGAGAGTCCGCCTGCTGATGCAGGGGACACGGGTTCGTGCCCCGGTCCGGAAAGATCCCACATGCCGCGGAGCGGCTAGGCCCATGAGCCATGGCCGCTAAGCCTGTGCGTCCAGAGCCTGTGCTCCTCAACGGGAGAGGCAACAACAGTGAGAGGCCCGCATACCGCAAATAAATAAATAAATTTTATTTATTTATTTATTTATTTTTGGCTGCATTGGGTCTTCATTGCTGTACGCAGGCTTTCTCTAGTTGCGGCGAGCGGAGGCTACTCTTCGTTGCGGTGCACGGGCGTCTCATTGCAGTGGCTTCTCTCGTTGCAGAGCACGGGCTCTAGGCGCGCGGGCTTCAGTAGTTGTGGCTTGCGGGCTCAGTAGTTGTGGCTCGCGGGCTGTACAGCGCAGGCTCAGTTGTTGTGGCGCACAGGCTTAGCTGCTCCGCAGCACGTGGGATCTTCCCGAACCAGGGCTCGAGTCCGTGTCCCCTGCACTGGCAGGCGGATTCTTAACCACTGCACCACCAGGGAAGCCCATTATAGATTTGGGTCTCCTTCTCTATCATCTTTGCCCTGCTGTCCTCTGTGTTGGTCCAAGTGTTGGCATAAATGGTGCCAAGCTTGCATTCCTGTCACCCTGGAAAAATACTGCCTCTTTCTACATAGTTCCAGCCAGGCATTGAGAGTGGGAGTGAGTTTCCCAAAGAGAAATTGGGTGCTGCTACCAGAATCCGAGAAAGTGACGCTAACTGACAGGAACTGTGAAGTGCCTTGGATTCTCCAGCAGAGCCAAGTCTTCCTTCCCTTCAGCACTTTTGTCCATCTCACTATAACATCCCCAAACCTCTGTCCTCTATATGATGGGAAGAGGAAAGCAACTCACCTGAACACCTACTAAGCACCAGGAAAATTCATCCCAACAAATCCTCACAAAGCCACAGGGAGGTTCTGCTATCCCAGGTTCACAAGAGGAAACAGAGGCTCAGAGAGAAGTGACTTGCCCAAGGTAACAGGCTGGCATGTGACAGAGCTGCGGTCACTCACAGGCGCTGATGTTACTCATATCTGTGCTTGCCCCCCTCTGCCTGCAACCTGCCCCTGCTACAGCTTGTGGGAGCCCCCACTTCCCTGCACTGCTGCACCCCTGCCCAGCCCCTAGCACAGTAGGTGCTCAGGAAACAAGTGTTGAACTGACCTGACTTCAAGCAGGCAGAGTGGACGATGGGGGGAGGGGTAGGAGCAGAACCGGGACAGGGAGGCCCAGGGGGGGTTCTGAGGCTGTTTGCCAAGCAGTAGACCCCAACCCGGGTGTATAATTTCAGCTCCACACGTGGGCACCCCTAGGCTAGGACTGACAGTTCTGCTCTGACCTGGCCCAGGCGGAGCCTGTCCAGGGGAAAGGCAATTGGACCAATGGATGCTTCCCCACCTTGGGGTCACCGGCTCCCTGGGGGCTGCAGCTCAGGGAGCCTCAGAGGAAAAATCACAGAGGGGAGGACACCTCCATGCCACTCTCCCCAGGCTTGTCACTCTTCTTGGATCTAGCTGCAGAGCAAAGGGACCCTGTGAGCAGAGAGCTCTAGAAACCAGGTGAGAGTGATGTGGGAACAGCCAGCGCCACCACTGGTGGGGCACCAACTCTGGACCAGGCCCTGGTGCGCCCTTTCCCTGCCTCTGTCCCCAGCAGCTCTGCAAAGGGGAGCTTTCATGTCTTCATTCGAGGGCAATCAGTCCAGCTGCCCCATGTTACAGGTGAGGAAACAGAGCCTCCGAGAGGGAAGGAACTTGTCCAAGGTCACAGGCAGCACCAGGGTGCTAGCAGTTAAGCCTAAGTCTGACCCCAAAGCCCATGTTTTCCCTACTGCCTTCCTCCCCCTGGAAAGCCCTCCCCCATTCCTCTTGTGGCTGGTTCCTCCTATCTCCTCCCAGAGAGGCCTGCCCGAGCCCCACCCACACCCCTTATTCTGTCTCAGCCCCTTGCCCGTTCCTTTATAGCACACATCACCGCTGGTAATTATATTCATTTTTCTTGGGAGTTCCCTGGCGGTCCAGTGGTTAGGACTCAGCACTTTCACTGACTGCCAGGGCCTGGGGTTCAATCCCTGGTCGGGGAACTAAGATCCCGCAAGCCAGCCGAGGACACAGTAGGTGCCCGACTGCTCTGTGGGCAGTAGGTGCCATGTTCCCCAGCACACTGGACAGCAGCAAATATCCCCACTGCCCTGGATCTTGCCCCTGTCTCCCACCCCTTCCCTGCCACCCAGGGTCCCAGCTGCCGCGACCCTAATAGAAGATTGAGCCCCCTGGCTCAGGGGCTTGGCAGAAAGCTGCTCGAGCCTGGCAGGACAGGATGGGGGGAGCAGGGCCTCTGAGCTGGCAGACAAAGGGCGTGTGTTCTCATCCAGTGCACTTCCTGGGTTTCCATTGCAGGAAGCCGGGCACCTGCTAAGGTGACACCGACACCAGGGCTGGTGCGGGAGTCCCTTGTCCAGGACGCTCCTCTCCACCCTGGAGCAGCGGCAGAGGTGGGACAAGTGACCAGGGGTGTTGGACAGCCGGTAAGTGGTGACAGCTGGACCTCACATACCCCTTGGACCTTCCCCCTTCCGAAGCCAGTCTTAGCCCAGAGCAGGTGTGGGGAGGCCTGGCTCCTAGGTGGAATCGCTGTGATCTTAGACAAGGCTCCAGATCAACCCTTCGGTGCCTCATTGTCCCACCTGGAGCTGCGGTAGGTGGCTCAGGGGTGTATCATGGAGGAGAGGGAGGGCAGCTCCATTTTTATTTGTTTTAAATAAGCTTCTGGGTCACAAAGCACTTAAAAAGGGGGTTCTGTGGCTGAAAGTGTCTGACAACCCCTGGATTGCACTTCCTCCTTAGGGTCCTTCCTGTGGCTGACGTCCAGTGGTTCCCTCCTTCCTCCTGGGGGAAGGCATAGGGATCTTGCTCTGAGCAGTGCTGCAAAGGGAAGTGACCTTACCAAGCTGGAGAATGAGCCTGAGCAGGGGCTCAGGCAGCCTTGAGTGTGAACCTCCCTCTGCCAAAAAGCGAGGGAGTCAGTTCTCTTCCCATCTTGAAGGGTGGCAGTTGTACCAGCCCCTGGGACCGCAGGGCAATGTGTGTGCCCCGGGGCACCTGCTGGTCTGGGTTTGAATCCAGCTCTTCCACTTGCCTCTTGTGTGACCTTGAGCCTCTCTGGGCCTCAGTTTCTTGTCTGTGAAGCAGGGATAATCAGCCCTTTCCCATAGGGCTCTCCCGGGGATTAAATGGAAAGGTGTGTAGGCCGAGCATCAGATAGAAAGCCCCTATAAACGGCAGCTACTGTTATTTCTGTTGTTATTGTAGAGTGGCTGAGAGGATCGAACGATAAAAGGGATGACAAGGGGGACGGGAGCGGTGACAAGACGTAGGTGAGGGATTTAAGGAGGCAGGATGAGAAGGAGGAGCGCGGGACACGGTGTCCAGCTCCCCCCCCAACCCCCACGAGTGTGGGCCCCACAAGAGCACCCCCGGAGCCCTCCCCGCCAGCACGACTGCAGCTTTGGGCCCGCAGAGGGGAGCCGGACCCTGCCTGGCCGCCCCACAGATGGCGCCGGGTCCCGCGCTCCTCTGGCCTCAGCCACTGTGGCTTTAATCAAAAGAACAATCTGTTTGCCTCTGAATCAGACCCAGATTCCTTTTCCCAGCAATGTTCCCTGGGCCTCCAGGGACTCAGGCGGCCCATCCAGGCTCCATCTCCTGCCCCAGAGCCCAGCCTCGGCTTCTCCCTCCCCATTCCACGTTTGGGGGATGGGGGTGCAGGAGGCGGGAGGGGGTCAGATACAGGGCCCAGGGTGGCAAACCGGGTGACCTGATTGCCAGCTGGGCCCTGTCGACCAGGCCTCCTGGAGGAGCCTGTCCCCCCAAGACTCTAAGGACCTGCCTGCAGAGGGCTTAGAGGCCCAGACAGGTCATTACCCCCATTTCAGAGGTGAAGAAACTGAGGCTCAGGAAGGTGGAGTGACTGCCTAGGGTCACATGATTCAATCCAGATCCACCTGACTCTTAAGACCTGGGGAGATCCCAGGCCAAACTGGTGGAGCCACCAACCCAGGTGACTGGGGGAGGGGCAGGGGAAGGACCACTCTGGGTTCACAAAGGAGGAGGCCTCCCACCCTCCAGGCCTGGGTCGAGGGGAAGGGACGAGTGGTCGAGGGAACAAAGGGAGCGGGGAGGGGGCGGCGCGGGGCGCGGCCGGGCAGGTGGGGGGGCAGGTAGGGGCCGCTTCCGCCCGGCGGGAATCCCGGCCCCCTCCCCCAAGCTTCACCTTTTATGGTAAGGCGGCCGGGGCGGCGGGGCGGAGGGAGCCGAGGGGGCGGGGAGGGCGGAGGGGCGGGAGGCGCCGCGCCGCTCCCGGTTCTGCTCGATCGGGTGACCGGCCGGAGCCGCCGGGGGCGCGGGCGGCCCAGGTAAGCGGGGCGGGGGTGGGGTGGGGGTCCTGTCCTTCCGTCCCCGCCCCGGCGACAGACAGGTGACAGCACGGGCAGCCCTCGGCCTGCGTCCACCCTGCTCCCCAGCCGGGACCCCAGCCCCGTCGCTCCCGGAGGGGGCCCGCGGGACGAGGGGCCGCGGGCGCTGTACTTCTGTCTCAATCCCTCGGTCTCTGTCCTCCGAGTGGAGGGAGGGCAGTTCTGGGGGGGAGGGCTGGGATCCCTGCCCGGGAGCGGCACGCGGAGAGCAGGGATGGGCAGGGCGGAAGCCCCCGCACAAAGAGGACAGCGTCCCGCACATGGATCGAATTAAAGTCCCCGGCAGCGCCCCACAGTGACCCGGCCGGCCGCCCCGCCGGGCTGCTGGCTGGAGGGCGCTGGGTTTCCGGAGCTCCGGGGTGCTCCGGACCCCTTTACCCAGCCAGGGTCAGGCGAGGGGAAGGAGAGGCCGCAGGGCTGCCCCTGTGTGGGCCTCAGATCCTCTCGGGGGCTGGGAAGGGGTGGGACTGGGCGATCCCCAAGGTGTGTGCCTGGGGCATCCTGGCCTGCGTCCTCCTGCAGCCCGGATCTGAGGACCCCGGGAAGAGGGTGGGCAGCGCCCAGATTCCTGCTCTTCATAATGATGGAGGCTAAGTCCTGGTCCTCGCAGGCCCCCCAGGGGCTCCTCCTCCCCCTCTGGGGCTGACTAACCAGTTAGCTTTCTCTTGACACCTACCAAGTATCAAGATTTTGAGTACCCCCTCTCCTTTTATCCTCTCAGGCACCCTTCCAGAAAAACCTCATTCTTCTCACTTTATGAAAAAACTGAGGCCCAGAGAGGTTCAGTGACCTGCTCAGGGTCGCCCAGCAGGAAGGAGGGGGCCCAGGGTGAACTCAGCCCTTTGTGCCTCCTCTGCTTCCCCGGGGTGGGGGAAAGGAAGAGGGACCTCCTGTGCCAGGCTGCAAGGTCCCCTGCAGGGGGCGTGGGGCTCAGTCTCACTCCCACCTCCAGCAAAGTTTAGCTCCCAACCAAGCCTAGGCTACAGCTTAAAGGTAGTTCCAGAGGGTTCTGGAGGGGGTTAGAAGGAGTGTGACAGGCGACAGTGTGGCGGCGGGGGTGAGGTGGGGTAGACTACCCCACCCCTGGAGGCCCTCCGGCTCAGCCAGCCCGGGCCCTGCCCTGGGCCGCAGCCAAAAGCCCGGCTGGGTGGGTGGCTGGATCTCGGCCTCCTTCCTTCCTCTTGACAGGAAATGACTTTCCTTCCCTTTGTTTCCACTTTCTCCGCTTACCCAGCTGGATCTTAGATTTGCCCTCTGGGGGAGGAAGGGTGGCTGCCGAGGGTCCCCTGGGCTGGGCTGGCGGGGAGGCTGCCCCACAGGGAGCTCTCTCACCCGCACCCCACACTAGGGTGACCTGGGGGGCAGTGGGACCAGGGGGAAGCCGATGCTCCCTTTCCTTCCCCGGGGCTGACTGACGGGGCTTTGAAAATCCCTAGCCCGGCCCCTTCCCCTGGGGCCTGAAGTCCCTGCTGGAACCGCAGGGGAGGGATGGGGGTGGGGGAGTGCTGCCCAGCTGTGAACATCTGGTCTCAGTGCTGGGATGTTCGCCTTGGACATTTTCTGAGAAACCAGCAGATCTGATTTCCCGGTGGGGGTGGGCTGGGATGGAGTGGGGTTTGGGGCGGGAGGGGAGGGAGGCAGAGGAGGCATCCTCAGCTGTCTCTGGGGATGAGCCCAGGATATGCTGACCATCAGATAACTGGTCTGGATTGGGCCACCCTGGGGTAAGAACAGGCCTGGGAATTTTGCCCCCCGCATCACACACCCCCCCCCCCCCCAGCCATCCAGGGAAGAAAAAGTGTGTCCTCTCAGGCTCAAGGATACCCCCTGGACTTCCAGGTTGGATGGTGCTCTGTTAGAATTCCAAGTCTGCAACCTCTTGCTTGGGGCCTCACCTGGCCTCATCTATAAAGTGGGGGCATAACGCAGGCTGTATTGAGAATTAGGTGACTTTTGAGGCTGGGAAAGCACTCTCCATAGTGCCTGGCACAGGGCGAGCACTTTATCAGTGAGTGCCCTTGTTGTTTCTTGCATTTAAAGGTTAAATGCACTCTGAAAATTGTTTGCAAAAATAGATTCTTAAACTTGTAACGAAGTATGAAATTGAAGTCGAGGACAGCCAACAGAAGCAGATGTACTTCCAAACATCACTTACAAAACAAGAAACAAAAGAGAAATACTTTAAAAGAACTTTTAAAGCTTTATTCATATATTGGTTTCTTATTCAGGTTTCTTACCAGAACGAGCTGCACGTTTTAACCAAACATAAACAAATTTAAAAGGAATTTAGGAGCATATGTTGTTGTTTTTGTTATTATTATTCTCCATCAGTCTCCAAGAGAGCCCACGATGGCCAGTGGAGGGAAAATTTTGAGTGGCCACTTGGGCTCCAAGTCCACATTAGGGTCCCTTGAGGCCTCACCCCCGACCCACCCAGCCCCACCTCTCCAGGTTCACTCTTTGGGTCCCTATTTACTCTCCTCCCCATGAGTCTATGGGCCGGGCTCTGGGGCCATGTCGGTGTGGCCCATATGGAGAGTAAGATAGAAAAAGGGGACATTCCTGAGCTGAGTGTGGTCGACTCACCCCAGCCCATGACCCCACCTTATCCCTAGCCCCGGAGCCTACTCTCTGCAGAAACCACCTGAGAGAAGGAAAATAGGCTCTCCCCGGTGGGGATGCCGCCCCACTCCCAGATCCATGCTTTGATGTCTACTGTGAGCCGGACTTGGGTCACACAGTCATCACAGACACAACTGAAGGTAGATGAGGTCACTTGTCAGTTGGGGGGGGCAGACAGGGTGATGGTGAGTCAGCTGTCGTTGCCCTGTGGAATAGACAATCGCCCTGGAGTTGGGAATCAGGGAAGGCTTCATGGAGGAGGTGATGTTTGAGCTAGGCTTTTAAGGAAAAACTGAAATTCACCCTGCAGCAGGGAGGAGAGGAAAAACAGGTGGTGGAAACATGCCAGGGCAAGTAAGGGAGAAAGATGGTTCAGGAACCGTGCGTGGTCCAGGGTGGTCCAAAATAGGTTGAGGCCAGGGAACTTTAGACTTTTATCTTGAAGGTAGTAGGGAGCCATGGGAGGCTTTTGACTAGAGGAGAAACAGATTTATGCTCCAGAAAGATCACTCCAGAGATAGGGTAGGAGGCAGGTTTGGAGATCATTGAGGCACCCTCACCCCTGTGCCTGAACCAGGGCTGTGATTTTGGAGATCACAGAGACTGAGTGAGACATTCTGGGCATAGAATCAAGACTTGATTGGATGTGGACTCTGATGGCGGAGAAAAGGATGCTGGTTTGTGAGCTGGGCCGGGAGAGAGCAGAAGAGCCAAGTGGCCAAGAGCGTGGGCTCTGTGTTCAGATCCCAGGTCTGCTGCTGCGTGACCCTGAACAGATGACTTCCGCCTCTTCACCTGGGTTTCCTCATCTGTAAGATGGGCACGGTCATTGTGTGGTAGTAGTGCCTCTCCGCCGCAGCGGTGGGAGGATCCGTGAGTTACTGCACAGAAAGTGCTTAGGGCCCTGCTGGCACAGAACAGGCCTCAGTAAATGGTAGCTCTGATTGTTCTTCTGTCCTCGTTGCCTCCTGGAATCCAGCCCTGATGTTCTGACGAGAGTCACACTGTTTCCCGCCCACCGTGGAGCTGGCCTGAACGTTGGGGACGTCAGCTTTCCCAGGAAAATCCAGATCCCAGGTGAGGGAGTTCACTTGGGGTGTGGCCCAGGGCTGGGACGGGCAGTCAGCTGCCCTGGTAGTGGGGAGCTGGAGGAGAGGCCCCTCCCTCACGCTCCGTAGAGGAGGGAAATTAATCGTTTGTGAGGTGAGCAGGGCAGGGCTGCCCTCTGCTTCTCCATGTGTGTAGGTCTGGGGGAGGGGTATTCAGGACTCCTGGGTCCCACCCTGTGGCCAAGCCACCTGGTGGGCACCTGCCTTTCCCTGTGGGACATCTGCAGCCCCTTCCGTGGCTGGGTGGGGCGCTGGCACTGTGGAGTAGCTGCTCCTGTCTTGTTGGGAGGGGAGAGGCTCCCTGCCCTGGGGGTGTCTGCGTGCCCAGGTGGAGCACCTCTGCCCCGCCCCTGCCATGCCCTGAACCCTGCCCAAGCCTGCGCTTCACTCTGTCCCCAGCCCCACCAGAAGCTGAAGCAATGGCCTCAAAGCCTGAGAAGAGGGTCGCCTCGTCTGTCTTTATCACCCTGGCACCTCCACGTCGAGATGAGGCTGTGGTTGAGGAGGTGAGGCGGGCAGCTTGTGAGGCCCGGCCTGGCTGCCCCCGGGAATCTCCTGTCCCCACGAAGGCACCCGGGGCTGGCTCTGCGGGGAGGCTCCGCTCCTGGACACCCCCCAGCAGGGCTGCAGCCCCAGTGCCAGCTGTTCCACCTCAGCTTTCCAGTGGAGGTAAGAGGGTGAGGGCGGTGGGTGGGAGACCGGGTGAGAGGCATCACCAAGATGGGGAGGAAATGGCAGGCTCTGAGGTCATTCGTTGAGCACCTACTGTGTCCCAGGCAGCCTCTGGAACCCTCCTGCCTGGGTTCGAATCCTGGCTCCTCCACTTCTTGACTGTGTGACATTGGCAGGCCACTTAACCTCTCTGTTCCTCAGCTTCCTAATCTGTAAAATAAAGATAATGATAGTACCCACCTCAAAGGGTCCTTGTGAGGATTAGATGAGTTAATACATATGTAAAGGGTTGAGCCCAGTGCCTGCCATGTAGAAAGTGCTAAATACCCACTGTTATTATTCTGGGCCAGGAACTGGGAATGTGAAAAGAGAGAAGGTTTTCAGCCTGCATGAAACTTACCTCCTAGTGGGGGAAACAGATAATAAAAACATAAAATATAACATCAGGAAGACACAAACACTCTACTAGAATAGAATACAGTGAAGAGCTGGGGAGGTGCAGCTTTTTATGGGGTGGTCAGGATGGCTTCTCAAAGAAGGTAACATCTCAGCTCAGTTAAGACCTAAATGACAGAGTGGAGCTAGAAGGGAAATGGGAACAGTAAGTGCAAAGGCTCTGAGGCAGGAATGAATTTGGCAAGTTGAAGGACCTGAAAGATAGTTTTGTTTTCTCTTGCGCTCTGCCATTCACTTGCTGTGTGGTCTTAGGCAAGCTGTTTCCTCACCCTGGGCCTCGGTTTCTTCCTCTGGAAGGTGGAAATTTGGTCATGTATGTGATGTGAAATCTCAACTGTTGGGTAGAAGCAAGGAAGGATGACAACCTAGGGGCCCGAGGTGGCTCCTCGTCTGATAGGGCACCAGCTCGAACAAGGAGGCACTGAGACGCTTAGTGCGAGAGGCCAGCCCAGGAAAGCAGGTGAACCCCCCGGAGTCCTCAGGTGCCTAGTCAGGTGTCCTGCTGTCCCAGAGCAAGGCTAAGGCAGCCTTGTGCATCCATCACCATGGAAACCACCTAGAGGCCAATGGGAAGTGCCAATTATGGGAAGCCAAAAACAGATGGAAGAAGGGACCACATGTGGGTACACGTGAGAGTACATGAATATTCGTGTAACATGCTTCTTCATTATGACGCAGCCTCCTAAACTGATCTTTCCTTCCTAACCACACATGCCAAGAACAGCCTCCTCCTGCTGCTTCTCTGTATAGGAGAACCACGACCATGATGACCAAACTTCACATATCAGGACATTGATCCAATGAAAAAAAAAAAATTATGGCCCTTCTGGGTAGGAGAGGGAGACTAGGAAATATAGTTTAGTTGCCCAAATGCCAAACTTTCCTGGACTTTTTTTTTTTTTTTTTTTTTTTTGCGGTACACGGGCCTCTCACTGCTGTGGCCTCTCCCGTTGCGGAGCACAGGCTCCGGACACGCAGGCTCAGCGGCCATGGCTCACGGGCCCAGCCACTCCGCGGCATGTGGGATCTTCCCAGACCGGGGCACGAACCCGTGTCCCCTGCATCGGCAGGCGGACTCTCAACCACTGCGCCACCAGGGAAGCCCCCCATCTCTCTCTTGAATTCCTGCCCTAGCTGGGACCTGCCCGCCCTCCACAGCTGAATGTCTAGAACCTCAGGCAGGTCCTGGGAGAGGCCTCAGCTGTCCTGCTGTCTCTTCATGACCTGGTTCCTGAGTCAGTCAGCTCACGTAGAGCAGATTCTCACACTTTAGCAGCATCAGCATCCCCTGCGGGCTTGTTCTAACACAGCCAGCTGGGCCCTACCCTGGATCTTCCTGATTCAGCAGGTCTGCCATGGGGCCCGAGAATTTGCATTCCTTACATGTTTCCAGGTAATGCTGATGCTCTGGTCTGGGGACCACACTTTGAGAACGACTGTTCCAGTCCAAAGACGTTAATAGGTGAGACTTGCGGAAGAGAAGAGTAGTTCTCAAAGTGTGGCCTTTGAACCCAAAGTGTCAGCTTCACCCAGGAAGTGTAAATTCAAAACGCAATTCCAAAAAGGTAAATTTCCAGAGCTTACCCCAAACCTGCTGAAGCAGAAGCACTGGGGTGGGCCCAGCCATCTGCGTTTGCACAAGCCCCCAGGCGATTCTGGGGCAGACTCACAGGTCTAGAACAAGCTTCGCATCTGTATAGCCCTTGGGCAGAGGGGTTCTTATCTTTGTCAAATGGGTGGGAAACCTGAACCCAGAGAGGTGCCCCAGCGAACATGCAGGGAATGGGACCAGAGCCCAGGTCTTTAGGCGGCAGGGCCTTGAACATTCTCTCTGTGCTCTTGCAGGGTGTCTAGGGCGGTCTGACCTCGCTGGAGCCTGGCCTACCATGTGCCCCCATGACAGGAGGTGGGCACAGTGCCTCCATGCCCTCTATCCTGGGGCGCTATTAATAGCGCTCCCCTTCAGTGTGGCAGTGGGCACAGCCCTGCGCTGAGGCTTCTCTCCCGAGTTGCCCAGTTGCCTCTCCCCAGGGAGCTGGACAGCCCCTTGTCAGGGCAGCCTGCGGAGGTGGGGTTACACTATAGTGAGTGCTCCTGGATGGAGGAGATCCTCCACCCCGCCTCCTCCCTCCCTGCCGGGAGCTCCCGCTGGCTGGCAGTTAGGGTGGAGGCCACCTCCCCACCCGCCATCGCCCCACGCCATGCCACTCCTGTCCTCTGTGTGTATGTGTGTGTTTGCTGTTGGGTTGTTATTGTGTAATGAAACTTTTAAATATACACAGAAGTAGGGGAAACAGTACAAGGAACCCTGTATACCCCACGTCATCCAGTTTCAACGGTTACCAAGATTTGGCTACCTTTGTTTCATCTGTTCCTTTTTTTCTTTTCCTTCGTGAAATATTTAAAAGGAAATGCCAGTAATCAAGTCACTTCAGCCCCATATCCTTCAGGGTGCATCTCTAAATATGGCCTTTCTCTTACATAACCCCAAGGCCAAACAATGCGTAACAAAATCAACAGGAATGCCTTATGATTATCTAATAGTCTATCCATAATTAATTTTCCCTGAATTGTCATAAAAATGCCTTTTAACTGTTGGATTGTAGAGGAATGGATTGTGTCTTGTATTTCTTTTTTTTTTTTTTTTTGCCGTACACGGGCCTCTCACTGTTGTGGCCTCTCCCGTTGCGGAGCACAGGCTCGGACGCGCAGGCCCAGCGGCCATGGTTCACGGGCCTAGCCGCTCCGCGGCACGTGGGATCCTCCTGGACCGGGGCATGAACCCGCATCCCCTGCATCGACAGGCGGACCCTCAGCCACTGCGCCACCAGGGAAGCCCTCTTGTATTTCTTTTGAGCTGTATCATTTAGTGGAATATTTAGCTTTTCCTTGTCTACAAAATGAGGAGAATGAAATGAGATGATTAATCCTTTGAATCAGAATCCAAATAAGGTCCATAACAGTGCTGGCCAATAAATACATCATGCAAGTCACAAATGCAAGCCTCCTATGTAATTAAAAATCTTCTAGTATCCACTCTGAAAAAAATGAAAAGAAATATATGATATTACTTTTAATGATATATATTACGCAACCCAATATATAAAATGTATTATCATTTCAGCACGTAATCATTATCAAAATTATTAATGAGCTATTTCACATTGTTTTTTAGTACTAAGTTTTCCGACACATCTCAATAGCCACATGTGGCTGGTGGCTTCTGTACTGGACAGCACAGATATATACATTATATATGGTCATTTTTCCATCTCTTAATTCTAGGGACATCTCCTCTCTTGGTCTCTCCCATGCCACTAACTTCTTGAAGAAACAGAGTCCATTTTTATAGAATGTCCCACACCCTGATTTGTCCCTTTGCCTCCCTGTGGTCTCATCCAACTTGCCCCTCTGTTTTCCAAATTTATTATAAATGGAGTTAACTCTAGAAACCTGATTAGTTTGAGTTGTTTTTTTTTTATGTTTTGGGTTTTTTTGTTTGTTTGTTTTTTGTTTCTTTTTTTGCAGTACGCAGGCCTCTCACTGCTGTGGCCTCACCCGTTGCGGAGCACAGACTCCGGACGGGCAGGCTCAGCAGCCATGGCTCACGGGCCCAGCCGCTCCGCGGCATGTGGGATCTTCACGGACCGGGGCACAAACCCGTGTCCCTCCCCTGTGTCGGCAGGCGGACTCTCAACCACTGCGCCACCAGGGAAGCCTTGGGTTATTTTTTTTAAATAAGGACATTTCATCAATGGTGCCCATCCCTTCCTATACGTAACACGAGTCAGAAGACCCCTGATGTCTGCTGAGGTTAATCAGTGGCTTCAGGTGATGATAGCTGGACCTTTCCTTTGGAAAGTTTGCCACCAACTGTCTGCTTGATACTTTCAACACCTAATAGTCATTACCTGACTCTATTATTTAACTAGGCGGTGGTTCCCACCCTTGAGTGGCATCAGCATCACCTGGAGAGCTTTTTAAACACCCCGTGACTGGGAGCCAGCCCAAAGTTTCTGACTGTGCAGCTGCATGGCAGGCCGAGAAGTTGTGTTTCTAACAAAGTCCCAGGTGGTGCCATGCTGCTGGTCCAGGAGCCACACCTTGGGAACCACAGTCTTGGGGGTTAGTTTTGCTTACATCTGCACAAGGCCCATCCAGCGGGGATTTTAGGTGCTCTAACACCCAGGTAGGGGAGGCTTGCTAGGAAGGGCTTTGGCGGCTACTGTTTTCTGAGCCTGTGCCACATGCCAGCCACTGTGCCAAGCCCTCACCTGCATCATTTCATTTAATCCTCATTAACAACCCTAAGCGATTGAGACCCATGTTCCAGCTGAGCAAACTGAGGCTCAGAGAGATTGTTTCTTGCTGAAGGACACACAGCAAGTCAGTGGCAGAGTCAGAGATGGAACCCAGGTCCGGGTGACCCTGGACCTGAGCCTTTAGCCACCATGCTGCACGGCCTTCTGGGCAAGTGTCACCTCCTCTGTGCACCTGCAGAGACTCTGGCCAACCCACCCTCCCCTTCTGGTTGCAGGATGTTCGCTTCCTCCTCCTCCCCTGGATGGCGAGGACGCACTCCCCGACCTGGACCTCCTCCCACCTCCGCCGCCTCCCCCTCCGGTGTACCTGCCTCCTGACGAGGAGCCCCCTGCCCCGATGGGGGCGTCACTCATTTCAGACTTAGAGCAGCTGCCCCCACCCCCGCCGCAGGTACCGCCAACCCTTGGTCCCTGATGGAGCCCCGTGGGTTGGGGAGAGAAGGTCAGGGCCTTTCGGGGTTCTAGGCCTGGAGGTTGTTTGGTCCCTTCTCCTACTTGAGGGCAGTCCCTCTTCAAAACTCTTTCAGGCTGGTAAAAATTAGACGTGGTTTTCAAGGTCCCTGGAGAAGGGGTGCCACACCCTCTCCCCCGCTAAGTGCCTCCTTCATCTCTGAGGGCAGCATTCCCCTGTGTCTAACCTAAATCCCTTATGCTGCATAGAAAACCCATATTTACTCCTCTGCCCTTAACAGAGGCGTTGTAGAAATGGGAGAGGTTCCAGGCCAAGGGAAACCCTGATTCCAGGAGATTCTTTAGAAGCAGAGGGAAGTAGCTTTGAAGGAAGCTACTTCCCTGGGTGAAGGAACCCAGGGCAAGGAGCTGGGAGATCTGGCCTCAGTTTCTGCCTCTGTACAAAGGGGCTAATTGCGCCTGGTGCCACCAGATGCGGAACAGAGCTGAGAGGGCTGTGTGCGGTCCCCACTGGGTGACTCTTCTCCCCTTCTATCCCCGCAGCCCCTCGTGGAGGGGCCTCCACTGCAGCCTCGGCCCAATCATCTCAGACCCATAGAAGAGGAGCTGCCGCCTCCCCCAGAGGAGCCTGTCGGCTTCCCCGAGAGAGAGGCCTCCACAGGTATGGGCGCAGGGACGGAAGGACTGTGTGTGACCCCCAGGGGCCCTTGTATGGCCAGCATGAGCTTCCAGGGGGAACCAGGAGAGCAGGGACCACCGTGTCTGTCCCAGCTCACAGTATGGTGATGGGCCTTACAGTTGTGCATCAATTTTATTTTTATTGCATTAAGCTTTTTTCCTTTATAACTAAAGTCCATTTAAATATTGATCGGCAAAATTTGCCATGATAGCAAAAATGCCCTAAATTTTTTCACTATATAATTTTTTGAATACATAACACCCTTACATAGTACAAAACAAAAAGCACAAAAGGGCACACTGTGAAAAGTCTTTCCCCTTCCCCATCCCTGTATCATCTAGTTTCCTTCCAGATAGACAACCTGTTAATACCTTGTGCATATCCTTTCAGAGATATCTTATGCGTATGCAAGCAGATACAAATATATCCTTCCCCCATTTCCCCACAAATAGTAGCAAGCTCTGTGCTGTTTTGCACTTTGCTTTCATTCCTTTGTAGTCTTAGAGCTCACTCCACATCAGAACATAAAGAGGCTCCTTGTTCTTTTCCACAGCTGTGTAGTATTCCTTAGCAGGGCCTGACCACATGCATTTAACTAGTTGCCTGTGGACAGGTGCTCAGGTGGTAATGCTGAGTGAATCGCCTTGTACCTGATCATTTTGCTTGTGTGCAAGTTTGTGAGATAAATTCCTAGAAGAGGAAGCACTGTGATATTTTTGCCAAGTTGTCTTTCTTGGTCATCCAGATCTACATTCCCACCAACAGTGTCGGAGTGCCCGTCTGCCCACAGACTCTCCAGCACTGTGTGTTACTTATTTAATAAATGGCTATTAAGTGCCTACCATGTACCAAGGCCTTCTCTAGTCCAGGGTTGTAAAATAATTCTCCTCTGGTTTCTTCCAGTGTTCTTATGGCTTCCCTTTTCATATTTAGGTCTTTGATACGTTTGGAATTATCTGGGTGTAAGGTGTCACAACAGAGTTCCCTCTCTTGACTTTTTTGCAGATGGCAACCCAGTTGTCCTAACGCTATGTGTCTTTTTTTTTCTTCTTCTTTCTAGTTGTGGCGCGCAGGCTCCAGGGCACGCGGGTTCCAGAGTGCGTGGGCTCTGTAGTTTGCGGCACGCGGGCTCTCTTGTTGAGGCGTGTGAGCTCAGTAGTTGTGGCCGTGGGCTTAGCTCCTCCGCGGCATGTGGGATCTTAGTTCCCTGACCAGGGGTTGAACTCACCGCGTCCCCTGCATTGGAAGGCGGATTCTTTACCACTGACCACCAGGGACGTCCCACACTATGTGTCTTGATTTTAGCTTTTTAAAGACCCTTTGCCTTTTTTTTTTTTTTTTTTTGGCCACGCTGCTTGTGGGATCCTAGTTCCCCAACCAGGGAACCAGGGATTGAACTCGGGCCCTTGGCAGTGAAAGCATGGAGTCCTAACCACTGGCCTGCAAGGGAATTCCCCACCTTCCTTCTTTTTCTTTTTTTTTTAAAGTAAGGTTTTATTTATTTATTAATTATTATTAACGGGCTCACAGCTCGTTGCTGTGAGTGGGCTTCTCATCGCGGTGGCTTCTCTTGTTGCGGAGCTCGGGCTCTAGGTGCATGGGCTTCAGTGGTTGTGGCACGCAGGCTCAGTAGTTGTGGCACATGGGCTTAGTTGCTCCGCGGCATGTGGGATCTTCCCGGACCAGGGCTCGAACCTGTGTCCCCTGCATTGGCAGGTGGAGTCTTAACCACTGTGCCACCAGGGAAGGTCCCCCACCTTCCTTCTTCTTTTATTTATTTATTTATTCATTCATTTATTTAGTTTTGGCTGCGTTGGGTCTTCGTTGCTGCGTGTGGGCTTTCTCCAGTTGTGACAAGCGGAGGCTACTCTTCGTTGCGGTGCGCGGGCTTCTCATTGCGGTGGCTTCTCTTGTTGTGGAGCACAGGCTCTAGGCGTACGGGCTTCAGTAGTTGTGGCTCGCGGGCTCTAGAGCGCAGGCTCAGTAGTTGTGGCTCACGGGCTTAGTTGCTCCACGGCATGTGGGATCTTCCTGGACCAGGGCTTGAACCCGTGTCCCCTGCACTGGCAGGCAGATTCTTAACCACTACACCGCCACGGAAGTCCCCCCCACCTTCCTTCTTAATGCCCCTCATGACCCTGCCCATGAGCTGAGGCTGCATTTACAATGCCCAGGGGTTTCAGACAGAGACCTGGCACTCCAGGCCGGTTCTGGGTGGCCACTGGGTACAGTTCTCCCAGGCTGGGCGGGTCATGGCCTGTATCTCCTCTACCCCAGACGTCTGTGCCTTCTGCCACAAGACCGTGTCCCCTCGAGAGCTGGCTGTGGAGGCCATGAAGAGGCAGTACCATGCCCAGTGCTTCACGTGCCGTATCTGCCGCCGCCAGCTGGCCGGACAGAGCTTCTACCAGAAGGATGGGCGGCCCCTCTGTGAACCCTGCTACCAGGTAAGCCCCAGGGCAGTTTCCCAAGTGCCTGGCACTGAGCTGGGCACCTGGAAGATGTGGTATCATCTCTTTCTCCACAACAATCTGGGGAGATAGGCACTAGTGACCCATTTTACAGATAAGGAAATTGAGGCTCAGGGAGGGGAAGGAACTCAGCCAAGGTGTGTTCGTTCCCCGTGGCTGACGTAACGAATGACCACAAACTCGGTGCCTTCAAACAGTACACATTTATCCTCTTATGGTTCTGGAGGTCTGAAGTCCAAAATCAGTTTCACTGAGTCAAAATCCAAGTGTTTTGCTCCCTCCAGAGGCTCTAGGGGAGAATCAATTTCCTTGCCTTTTCCAGCTTCTAAAGCCATATTTCTTGGTTCCTTTGTCCATCTTCCAACTCAGCAGTGTGGCATCTTGCATCAGTATCTCTTTTCCTTCTGTGTCAAATCTCCCTCCACCTCCCTCTTGTAAAGATACTTGAGATGACATTTGCAGCCCACCTGGATAACCCAGGATAATCTCCCCATCCCAGGATCCTTAACTCAATCACATCTGCAGAGTCTCTTTTGCCATGCAAGATGGTTGATTGCAGACTCCAGGGCTTAGGATCCAGATATCTTTGGATCTGGATATCAGATCCAAAGGCATCATTCAGCCTTTTATACTGTCACCCCAGGGCTGTCTGGTTCTGAACACTTGACTGTGGTTTTTTGTTTGTTTGTTTGTTTTTGTCCATGCCACGCGGCTTGCGGTATCTTAGTTCCCCAACCAGGGAATGAACCTGGGCCCTCGGCAGTGAAAGCACTGTATCCAAACCACTGGACAACCAGGGAAGTCCCATCCTGCCCGTGGTCTTGCAGCTCCCTCACCTAGAGCCACAAAGTTCCAGTGCACGGTGTGACGGGGCATCTCTGGGTACCAAAGACAGTCTGAGAGAGCTAGTTTGGATGCCACGGTGTTGGAATTGCTAACTCTCCAGTGGCATGTGGTGGTGTTTTTCCAGGTAGTGTACAGAACTCCCATGTATGCATCACCTGGGGGTACAGTGGATCTCACCTTGTCCTTATAGATTGGTAGCACCTGGCAATCTGCATTTTTAACAAGTCTATCAGGTGATTCTGATACACACTGAAGTCTGAAAACTACTGATTTGAGGTGTTAGAATATTTGGAGTCGGGACTATTTAGAAAATTCAAAATGATCTGATCCCAGGCAGTAAGGTGCTGTGGAAGGAGAAAGGAGCCAGGCCGTCCTACCCTGACCCTCTGACCCCATCAACATGACAGTGGGGGGTGTCCTTACACTCTTCCCCAGCTTGGAGCCAGGCAGGGGTGAGACACTGAGGCGAAGAAGGGGTGACGGTGGGCTTACAGCTGGGAGCAGCCAGGAGGGGCTTCAGCAGTGTGCTGGTGAGACAAGGGCTTCCCCCAGGGTGGTGGGGGGCAGGAAGCAGGGGGAAATGCTGCCCCCACCAAACGTATCTGTCCAGAGGAAATCAGGTTAAGATGAACAGGAAGGGAAAGGGACATGTAGGGGAAAAGGTGGATGGGTTAGCAAGAGGCCCTCTGTTCTGCCTCAGTGATGCCTACCGCTTTCTTTCTCCTTCTCTCCCTCTCTCTCTCTGTCTCTCTCTCATCCCTCCTCATTCCAGAAAGGATTTGAGGCAGCTTATAAGAATGCACATATACCTGTAGTCAATAATAATGTTGTAGGACTTCCCTGATAGTCCACTGGTTAAAACTCCGTGCTTCCACTGCAGGGGGCATGGGTTCAATCCCTAGTTGGGGAAGTTCTGCATGCTGCATGGTGTGGCCAAAAAATAATAATAATGTTGTACACTTAAAACTTCGTTGTTAAGAGGATAGATCTCATTAGGTATTCTTACCGCAGTAACATAAAAAAATTTTTTAGACGATACATATGATACCATGAGATATAAAATAAATAGATAAAACAGAGGAAAATCAAGGTAGACAGTTAGTACCCCAAAAATATGTGAATGAAAGACCCCTGTACTCATCCTAAAAGTGGAGCATGGAATTGGACTATGAGCTTCCAAGTGGCCAAATGGAAAAGGGTAATAAGTTTCAAGGTTTATCGTCCATAAAATAAAAAGCACAGCAATTCCTCTGGGAATGCCTTTTACTGACTCTGAAGTTTCAGAGAAATTTCTCCTATGGGCCCTCATGGACCCTGGCCTCAAGCATTTCCTAGTAACAAAAAGAATGCAGTCATAGCTTCGTGGCAGGATTCCTGACTGTACACCAGGCATATGTGCCAAACTCGATCCCCTCTAAGCAATGTGGAGGTTTGGGGGTAGTAGTTCCAGGCCAATTGCATGAATGTGAGCACCTCTCCCATAACTCTGCCTTCTGGGCCCCTGTGGGTAGCCAGTCTGATGCCCCTTGTGGCTTGGAGTGGGCACACCCATGGGATGGCTCTGAGGCAGTGGCCCTCTGTCCCAGGACACCCTGGAGAAGTGTGGCAGGTGTGGCGAGGTGGTCCGGGAGCACATCATCAGGGCCTTGGGCCAGGCCTTCCACCCCACCTGCTTCACGTGTGTGATCTGCGCCCGGTGCATCGGGGATGAGAGCTTTGCCCTGGACAGTCAGAATGAGGTGTACTGCCTGGACGATTTCTACAGGTACAAGAGGGGTCCATGCACTGCATGGGGCACGGAGGACAGGGTGGGGCTTAGGTGGGATGGAGGAGTCGAGCCTGAGTGCTGGGGGCTGGGTCAGAGCTGGCCTGCAGAATCCAGGACTGCCTGTTCCACATACCCTGTGTTTGACTTAGCACCTGCTTTCAGCTGACACTTTTTGAGCAATTCCTCTTGGGTTTAGGCCATTTAATCTCAAAACTGTCTTACAGGCAGGCACTATTAAAGGTTCTGTTTTAGCAAATGTAGAAACTGAGGCATGCAGTACATAAGTACCTAAAGTCTCCCCGATTGTAAGTATGGAAGCTGTGATTCAAACCCCCACTGACCTGATGTCCAGGCCTTGCTCTCAAACCCCAGACCGCAGTGCCTCCCCTCAGAGCTGGAGCCGTATGGAGTGGTAGCAACACACATCTGCAGGGCCCCATCCCTGCCCTCGAGTTGCTCACTGCCCAAGGGGAGAGACAGGTGTGCCTAGTAAAAAAGGAAAGAAGAAGAAAAAGCAGTGACCTATAATACAAGACAAATGAAATGGGTGCCCCTCTGCTTTCTTAAATTCTAATGCTCCCATCACTTACTTGCCTTGAGCTAATTATACCCTGGGAAGCAGGGTCTAATTACACAGGTCTCTCCATTCACTCCTGCCAGGAAGAAATAGGCATTTGTGGTTGTAGCTCCAGGTGTAGTTAGATAGCAACGGGTCTGAAATAGGTCTGGGAGGTGAACCAGAGCTGGCCTGCACTCTGACAGCTAATTTCTGTGGTTGTTGGCGTGAACGCCTCCTGAGCATAAGTTTCTTTCCTTCTAGGAAATTCGCCCCTGTATGCAGCATCTGTGAGAATCCCATCATCCCCCGAGACGGGAAGGATGCCTTCAAAATCGAGTGCATGGGAAGAAACTTCCATGAGAATTGCTACAGGTGTGAGGTGAGTGGAGCAGTGCTGATTTAATAAGATGCAGTTGATCCTGTGCAATCACCAGACAAGCCCTGTTGAAAGCCTGCTGTGTGCCAGGCCCTGGGCCGAGACAAGTCCAGGTTGGGGCTCTGCTCTCAGATTGCTCACCATCCAATAGCAGAGACAAATGAAAATGAAAATAATTACAAATATGCTCTCTTAATCAGAACTCTTTGAGTTAATGACAGAAACCATACTCAACCTGCTTTCCGCAAGAAAGGGCATCTTAACGGGGAGGCTCTTGATGGTGATATCATTGATGACATCATATGATATCATAAGGCTCTCTCTCCATCTCTCGGTTCTGCCTTTCTTGTGTGTTTGCTTCATTTTCCCTTCCTGTGGGCTGGCATCCTCTGTGGGGCAGGGGGTACAGCGCGTGGCCATGGTTGGCTCAGGTTTATATCCTTCCAACTTAGAAACCCCATCTAGGGATCCCGTACAGTCTCAAGAAGGCCTCTGATTCACCCAACATGGGTCACATGCCCATTCTTTTTTTATTTTTATTTTTTTTATTTTTATTTTTTTTTATTAGTTTCTGCTTTTCATACATATACATCTGTTCCCACATCCCCTCCCTCATGCATCTCCCTCCCTCCCACCCTCCCCATCCCACCCCTCCAGGCGGTCACAAAGCACCGAGCTGATCTCCCTGTGCTCTGCGGCTGCTTCCCACTATCTATCTACCTTACGTTTGGTAGTATATATATGTCCATGCCTCTCTTTCCCTTTGTCACAGCTTCCCCTTCCCCTTCCCCATATCCTCAAGTCCATTCTCAAGTAGGTCTGTGTCTTTATTCCCGTTTTACCCCTAGGTTCTTCATGACATTTTTTTTTTTTTTAATTCCATATATATGTGTTAGCATACGGTATTTGTCTTTCTCTTTCTGACTTACTTCACTCTGTATGACAGACTCTAGGTCTATCCACCTCATTACAAATAGCTCAGTTTCGTTTCTTTTTATGACATGCCCATTCTTGACCAATCAGTGACCAGGGGCTATGACTGATAACCTCTGGGGCCAGGCAGGCAGGACTGTATGAAACAGATTGGGATTGATACAACCACTGGAAAGAAGAAAGGGATGCTGGGAAGACCCACACCACAGATGTCCTTTTCAGGTGCTAAGAAAGAGCATGTATAAATCAGCTTTGGGACAAAGAAGGCAGTGATCAAGTGATCAAGGCTGGTGCAATCAAAGGCACTCTTTTAGAGGAGGCAGTGCTTAACCTGGGATTTGCAGGTTGAGTAGGAGTTTGCCATGTATTCAGAGAGGGGAAATGAAGTCCAAAAGGAGGCATGGGCCTGTGAAATCCTACTGTGGCACAAACAGCCTGAAGAACTGGAGGAAGTAGAAGTTTCGAGGTGTGTCTGGAGTGTAGAGTGCTGGATGGTGTGGTAACAGTGAGGCCAGAGAGAAGGAAAGGGCCCCCTGTGCCAAACGAAGGAGTCTGGACTTCAGGCTGCAGGGAGTGGGGAGGGTGAGGTGGGAAGGCTGGTTAGAAGCCGGTGCAGCAAGAAATGCCTGGGGAGTCGCACAGGCCCCACACTCGGAAGGGTCCCGTGCTTGCTTTGAAGCTCTGCTGTCATTTTCTTTTAATTCTTCTTTTTTTTTTTTTTTTTTTTGCGCGGTACGCGGGCCTCTCACTGTTGTGGCCTCTCCCTTTGCGGAGCGCAGGCTCCGGACGTGCAGGCTTAGCGGCCTGGCTCATGGGCCTAGCCGCTCCGAGGCATGTGGGATCCTCCCGGACCGGGGCACGAACCCGCGTCCCCTGCATCGGCAGGCGGACTCCCAACCACTGTGCCACCAGGGAAGCCCTAATTCTTCATTTCTGAATAAGGGATTCTGCATTTTCATTTTTCCCTGAACCCTGCAAATTATATAGTCAGTCCTGCTGGGGAGGCTGTAAGAGCCCTCCCCTACCTCCTCCTGTCACCTCCATGTCACCGATGTTTCTGGCTTCTCTGGTGATGGTGACAAAGGTGTCACCTAAGTGGGGACTCCAGAGCAAGTCTCTCTTTTTTTCTTTCTTTCTTCCTTTTTCCTAATTGAAATATAGTTGATTTACAATGCTGTGTTAGTTTTTGGTGTACAGCAAAGTGATTCAGTTATACATATATATGTTCTTTTTCATATTCTTTTCCATTATGGTTTATTATAGGATACTGAATATAGTTCCCTGTGCTATACAGTAGGACCTTGTTGTTTATCTATCCTATCTGTAATAGTTTGTAACAGAGTAAATCTCTTAGCCAGTGAGTGATTCCAAACATTTATTTACTCACATTTAAACAGAAATGTAGGGAGTTCTCTGGTAGTCTAGTAGTTAGGATTTGACACTTTCACTGCCATGGCCTGGGTTCAATCCCTGGTCAGGGAACTGAGATCCCACAAGCCTCGTGATGCAGCCAAAATAATAATAATAATAATAATAATAATAATAATAATAATAATAATAACAGATATGTAGAACTAAGAAGCATTTTTGCTGAGGGTGACCAGGGAGTTTAGTCGAGAAGTTGACACATTGCTTCATGATTATGTTGATTTGTTCTGGTTCAAAGTCCAGCTGATAATGCATCTTGAAAGAACAATGGTGAAATTCAAGTGCTGTTATCGCCATAGCCCACGTTCGATCCAGTGGTGATTGGCATTTCCCCGGGCCTGGCTGGTGAGCAAATAAGCCCTCCCTGCTCCTCCTTGGTCAGCTTGGCTGAGGCTACCGGGAACATTACCCAGGCTCTGCCATGAGTCAGAGTTTGGATTCCACCACCTGCATTTCAGGCTGTAAGGCTCAAACCACAGCGGCCTAAGCATATGTGGGTACTGTTTCTCTAGGAAGGGAAATGGGTTTCAAGACACCATCCACGCTCCTTTCACCATTGCTGCCTACTTTTTTTTTTTTTTTTTTTTTGGCTGCACTGCCCTGCATATGGGATCTTAGTTCCCTGACCAGGGATCGAACCCGTGTTCTCTGCAGTGGAAGCTCGGAGGCTTAATCACTGGACCGCCAGGGAATTCCCCATTCCTGCCTACTTTGTGGTCCATGTTATTTCTTACTATTGCTGGAAGGGGAATAATACCTTCATACTTGGCTAGTATCTTATTTATTTATTTATTTATTTATTTATTTATGGCTGTGTTGAGTCTTCGTTGCTGCACACGGGCTTTCTCTAGTTGTGGCGAGTGGGGTCTACTCTTTTTTTTTTTGAGGTACACGGGCCTCTCACTGTTGTGGCCTCTCCCATTGCGGAGCACAAGCTCCGGATGCGCAGACTCAGCGGCCATGGCTCACGGGCCCAGCCGCTCTGCGGCATGTGGGATCTTCCCGGACCGGGCCACAAACCCGTGTCCCCTGCATCGGCAGGCGGACTCTCAACCACTACGCCACCAGGGAAGCCCCGGGGTCTACTCTTCGTTGCGGTGTGCGGGCTTCTCATTGCGGTGGCTTCTCTTGTTGTGGAGCACAGGCTCTAGATGTGCGGGCTTCAGTAGTTGTGGCACGCAGGCTTCAGTAGTTGTGGCACGCGGGCTTCAGTAGTTGAGGCACATGGACTTAGTTGCTCCGCGGCATGTGGGATCTTCCCGGACCAGGGCTCGAACCCGTGTCTGCTGCATTGGCAGGCAGATTCTTAACCACTGCACCACCAGGGAAGCCCTCGGCTAGTATTTTTTAATATATAAAATGCTTTCATGCACATCACCTTATTTAATCCTAATGATGATCTCTCGATATGGGAGTTCCCGTCTCCATTTAAGATGAGGAAACTGAGGGTGAGAAAAGTGGTTCTGCCCTGTGTTCTTCTGGGCTGGGTTTGGCCAGCTTTCTGCCACCCGACAGCTCCTTCGCAAACTGTGCGACTCGGCCGTGGTTGATTCTCATTTAGAAGAGGTCACATGTGCCCCTGTGGGACTTTAGGTTTGGCACTTGGTGCTCTCAGAATGCTGAACAAGTGACTGTTAGGAATAGCACAGGTCCTGGCATTAAATAGCCCAGAGTCCCCTTGAGACACTCGAGGTGCAGTTCCAGGGAAGAGACACACGGATGGCACTCGTGACCCCAAAGTTGTCTCTATGGAGACCAACCCCTCTGTTCTGATCAGTGAAGCTTCCAGGGGACACCAGCCGTGCCCTGAGCTGGGTCTCTGGACATTAATTGTTCCTGTTATTTCCTGCGTGTGCCCGAGTGAGGCCCAGATGAGGTGCGGGCTTGTGGCAGAATGGTGAATTTGGCAAAGTTTGGGCCCCAAGTCCCCATCCTCCTTGTTCTGAAATCTTTTGGTGATTTAGAAAATTAGAGATATTAAGGTTTGTGCTAGTGTTGAAGCTGTTCAGGCAGTGGAACAACAAAAAGAACCCTGAATTCTGAGCCTGGAGACCCCATCCTCTCCCAGCTCTGGAACCAGCTGTGTGACCTGAGGCAGGCCGCACCCCTCCCCGGACCTCAGGGGGAGGGTGTTAAGGCCCTTCTAGCCCTTTCCACGATCCCTCAGGGGGCTTCTCCACCAAAGGGCCCCCTCTTCTCCCAGTGTCCTCGGTTCTCCCCTCAGCGGATTGAGTTAATTTCCTCAGTGGATGCTGGCGAGTCTGACCTGCGCAGACTCCACGCTGCAGTGCTCAGGCCTGGGGTCCATCCACGTGTGCCTTGTTCCCGCAGGACTGCAGGATCCTCCTGTCTGTGGAGCCCACGGACCAAGGCTGCTACCCTCTGAACAACCGTCTCTTCTGCAAGCCGTGCCACGTGAAGCGGAGTGCTGCAGGGTGCTGCTGAGGGCACCCGTGGGCTGAGAGCCATGGTCGCACACTAACCCCACTTGGGGTCCCTCCCCAACTTGTTTCCCTTCCTGACCTGGTCTTGCACACTTTTCCGAGCCACACAGGGACCAGCCTGCAGGCCTGCCTCCTCCCAGCTCAGAGCGCCCTTTAGACTCTCAGCTGTTCCTTCTCTCCTCTGGGCACCGGGAGGCTTCCGTACCATGAGTGTCATGCCTGGGGGTCCCATCTCTACGACTCTGGCCCCTCTTGAGCACTGGCCTTGACCTCCGTTTCCAGGGGTGAGTTGGGGTGAGTCTCTAGATGGCACCCTGTGTCCCCTAGCAGTGACACATTAGCTCTGGGGGTGGCTGAGACCAGCTCTGCCTTGCAGGACTGAACTATTTCAGGAAAACTGCCAAGTCCCTTAAAAAGCACTATTTTTAAAATTTGAAGTTTAAGTGATGAGAAACATTCTTCGGATTTTTTTGGAGGGGAGGTGGGAATCTTAAAAGAAAATGCCTTCCATTGTTCATAAATGTACAAGATTGTGACCTGCTGGTGGCATGGCCATGGACTTCCCACACTGGGGACATGTCATGCTGACATGGGACCCAGGCATGAACCTGAACAGCAGAGGCAGGAGCAAAGGATGACACGCTGACACCCAAGGAAGTCAGCAACCCCTGCACCCTGGCTTCCGGCGCCTCCTGTGTGCAGCAGTGACTCAACGCACATCGATTGAGTGCCTGTTGTATGCTGGGTAGCAGAGTACAGGAGCTCTGAGTGTTCCTCCTGCAGCAGCCTCGACTACGGCCGTGCACACACGCACGCACACACACACACACACACACACACACACTCCTCCAGGACAGTAACAGGGGTGTCCCCCAACCCCTACTTGGGCCCTCCAGCCCAGGCTGCCCTGTGACCACTGCCTTCTCAAGTCCACACCTAGAAGATTCTTTTTCTCCTTTAAGGAAAATCATTTTTGTTGCTTTGTAACTTCTAAGACATTTTGTAGAACATGAACACATTAAACAAGATGCGCTTTCCTCCCTGGGGTTGTCTCGATGTACCATGTTCTCCTAGGAGGATGCCCTGGGCTCCAAGTACCAGGAGAGTTTCTCTGTAGGGCCCCTTAAGGGCTTCAAACCAGAGCACAGCTTCTTGCCCGAAGCTTAGAGCAGCGAGTCGCAAACTCCAGGCCTTCCCATACCTCCACGATTTCTATCATACAAGGACCTCCTATTCTATTATCTCCTTAATATTTTCTTTAACTCAGCATCCTTTTTTTTTTTTACTCACCGATTTAGTCTTAGGTTAACTAAGCAATATATCCATGCAGTCACATGATATGCTAGTTATACATGAAAATAAATGCATAACTATTCGAAGTTTGTCTGTGTTCCAACTAAGACCTCACCTAGGTAAATGCTGGCCTTTGATAGTAGCACCAGAAAAAATGTCTGAACATATCTGCTCAGTGTGGCATGAGTGTCCAGCAAGTGCCTGTATCCCCTGCCCCCAAAGTGGGGCTCTTCTCAGCAGGTCAAGAAGCTCCTGTCCCTCATCCCCAGCAATGAAGACTTACACTGGCCAGCTTGCAGGTGCAGTTCCTGGACACACCCACCAGCAATGCCGTGGCTGCTGGGTGACCAGGATGGTCCTGCAGGAGGCCCTCTAAGGCCACCAAATCCTTTAGCAGAGTCAACACCACCCTCAGGATGTGCTCTCTGCACGTGGGCCACGCTGCCCGTGAGCTTGCTCACCCGCTGCAGCTCGGACACCACCAGCTGGGCCTGGTGAGTGCAGCTCCGGAGAGAAGGATATGGGGCCAGAAAGGGCACTGGACCTGGAGGCAGGTGACCCCGGTCTCAGACCTGGCTCTGCTGCTCTACAGTGTGGACAAGTTATTAATCATCTGAGCCTTGCTTTTCTCATCTCTAAAATGGAAGCAACACTAGTATCTATCATAGAAGATTGCTGGGATAGAAGTGTTGGGCCGGTGAGGTTTCTGAGAAGCTCTTGAGTCCCTTGTACCGTCTGGTGCTGGCTGGCAGTTCTTAGCCATCACTCCTGTCAGCGTTCCTCCACGGTCCTTTTGAAGCCCATCAACCAGAGACCTCTGGGGACATGCCCACAGTTGGCAAAGTTGGGTTTATCGTGCTGGCTGCAGGGGGTGGGGCGCACTGCATGGGGAACGGCAGGGCATCTCAGTAAGCGAGAGTTGGGGGGCTCCTAGAACTTGGGAAGGTATTGAGGGGTTTGGGGAGGATTTAAGGAAGCAGGGGTTTACTCCGGATGTGAGCTGTCAGGAAGCAGGGGCGTTCTGTGGTTGAGAAGCTTGATTCTTGTCTATCTAGGATGTGGCACTGTAGCTGTGCTTGGTAGGGGAGAAGCAGCGGCTCACAGGATGAGGGGTATTGGCCATTTTTGTATCTAGCCCAGAGGGGCTGGGCTCCAGGACACGCCTACAGTGCTCTGTGAGGCTGGAGCTCACCAAGGCCCAGAGGTGAGGGCCGGGCTAGCAGCTCCCAGCTGTTGGGCCACTTTTCTCTCTTAGTCGCCAAGTTTGGTTTGGTGTGGTTTTTCTTGTCATTAAATCGTCATCTTGTGCTGTGGTTCCTCGTGTCCCAGCCTCTTTCTGGTTGGTTGTGTTTGGAAGGGTGGTGTCTGGATGAAATTCTGGGGGGTGCCTTTGTCTTCTGGGCCGCACATTCATGAATCACTCCAGAAGGGGACACTTCTAGGGAGATTTATGCAACGTAAAATAAGCCAGTCAGGAAAAGACAAGTAGCTGTATGATTCCACATATGTGAGGTCTTAGAGTAGTTAAATTCATAGAAGGGTGGTGGGTTAGGGGCTACGGGGAGGGGGGTTAGGGAGTTGTTTAGCGAGTACAAAATGTGAGTTTGCACAATGAAAAGTGGTCTGGAGATGAATGGGGGAGGTGGTTGCACAACAGTGTGAATGTACTTAACGCCGCTGAAGACTTAAGAGTGGTTATCTAAGGAACCCGCCTGCCGCGACTCAGGAAGCCCACGTGCCGCAACTAAGGAGCCCGCCTGCCACGACTAAGACCCAGTGCAACCAAATAAATAGGTTAATAATTTTTAAAAAATGGTTATGGTGGTAATTTTATATTATGTACATTTTACCACAGTTAAATAGTATACATAATTGAATGCTTGGAGACAGAGTGAGGAGCTGATAAAGTGATGTAAGAGTCCCGAGGCGGGGACGTGCCATGCCCCACTCTGGGGTCCTAGGAAGGCTGTCCATTACTGTGTGCGAACCGAGTGAGTGAGATGCTGCAGGCTGACCTGGGCTTCCTGAAGGCAGGTGCTGTGCACGGCCACTAGAGGGCAGCATGGGCTAGCGAACCGGACATTGAGCCTTGGGGAGCCAACGTTCTCATGCCCCTCACGGGGTCCTCAGCTTCTCCAGATGCAAAATGGGAATAATTCCTGCCTGCCCACTGCACATGGTTGCAGTGAGGCTGAGAGAAGAAAACGACTTGGAAAACTAGAAAGTGAGCGATGTGGCTGTGGAATTGCTGCAAGTGGAACATGGGTCTTGGAGGGAGACCCATGTCAAGAGACTGAATTTCTCATCTGCCCAAACCCCTACCTGTTAGGAGGGTCCCCTGGGAGTTCCCACGCTGCCACCCCTGCAAGTCTATATCTGGGAACCTGGGCTTGGTAAGCATAGAATTGGGACAAGGGACACCATGAGGTTGCTAGGGAACCCTGAGCCTTCCAGTTTGTCACCCTGTCCCCAGAGTCCCCCTTAACCCGAGGCCACACCCAGCATGTGCCAACCCCTCCAGGGCAACCAAATGCTGCTCGCTACTCTGCTAGGGACACAAATGGTGGAAATGAGGGATTAAAGGAGAGCTGAAGGGGATCAAGTTTGGGGAGAGGAGAGAAGACTGGGCTGATAAGGAAGAATCCTAGTGGCCACAGGACATTTGCAAAGAAATGGTTTTATCAGTTTACAATACAGTTCTCATAAGGTGAATAGCTCCTCCTAAAAAATAGTAGTCTACAAAGTAGCTACTGTTAATATCCCGATTCAAAGACAAGCTGCACATCAGAGAATCAGAGAGATGGTGTAACTGCCTAGGGCTGCACATCAGAGTCAGGATCAAACCAGGTCCAGTAAAAACTACAGGCCAGTGCTACAGACGCAGATCACAAACACCCACATTCTAGAATGTTCCAGAACCCATCGTGTAACACAGATGCCAAAATCCATCTGAAAAAATTCTTAAATGTTTTGAGCCCTTCATCTTAAGAGCTGCTGATTTTAGGCTGCAGGCCTCTTGCAAGTGAGATGTACTTTCCCGGATGCATTCAGAAAGGATCTTGCATTTATAGTGTATGAATCATACTAATCTCGTGAATGATCATCAGCATAGAGACCTGGGACTGTGCCCTACCCATGACCTTCCTTCTGCTGAAAAAAAATGTTCACTTCAGTGGAAAACTACAGACTGTCTGCATGCAGCACCATCTTCCTGGTTTTTGGATTCTAGCTTTTCATTGTCTTTCAGCTATTTTACAACTCTGTAAATTGTAGTAACTGATAAATCCCCTCCTTAGAGGTTCCCCCCATCCCCTTGTGGAAAAATCAGCTTCAACTACATCTGCCCATTCATTTCAATATTCCTGACTTATAAATGTGAATGTCCTTCTGCAGCCGGTTGTAACAGCCCTTCTGAGTTAAACAAAATGTTTAACACGTATTCATTTTTTTTTTTTTTATCTGTATGGGAGTCATGATTTTACCTTTTCTTGAAAACGATCTTTTTTTTTTTTTTTTTTTTTTGCGGTACGCGGGCCTCTCACTGTTGTGGCCTCTCCCGTTGCGGAGCACAGGCTCCGGACGCACAGGCTCAGCAGCCATGGCTCACGGGCCCAGCCGCTCTGCAGCATGTGGGATCTTCCCGGACGGGGGCACGAACCCGTGTCCCCGGCATCAGCAGGTGGACTCAACCACTGCGTCACCAGGGAAGCCCTTCTTTCTTAAAAATATTTATTTATTTTATTTTTATATTTGGCTGCATCAGGTCTTAGTTGAGGCCCTTGGGATCTTTCATTGCAGCGTGGGCTTCTCTCTAGTTGTGGCGTGTGGTGTTTTTTTCTCTCTAGTTGAGGCACGCGGGCTCAGTAGTTGTGGCATGCGGGCTTAGTTGCCCCGCAGCATGTGGGATCTTAGTTCCCCAACCAGGGATCGAACCCACGTCCCCTGCATCGGAAGGCGGATTCTTTACCACTGGACCACCAGGGAAGTCCCAGTTTCTTCTTTCTTGCAGCCATCCACAGGTGGACAGGGTCAGGATATTTCCCTGAACAAAGGCACTTTGGTTTAACATTCAGGTAGAGGGGCAGGGTTCCCTGAGGCAGGCCATTTTGTATAGACAGTATCCTCTTAGTGAGCAAAAGCAATGGGAAGCAAAGGTTAAAGTGAAAGAAACAGATCCAACATGAAGTCAGATTTGGCTCTTCCCTGTTACACCAGCACGTGGGTTCAAGTCCCAATCTGAGTTGCATGGTTTCACATAGACATGGTCTCTTTTAGTCCTTGCTCCTGCCATGAAGTAAATCCCACCCTTCAGACAAGGAAGCTAAGGCTCAGGTCGCACCACGAGTGGCTTCCAGCTCTAAATCCCTTTCCTCCACTGCTTTTGCTGCCTAGCAAGTCACTTACTCCTCCGATCTCTTCTTCCTTCGTCTGTAAAACAGAGATACTTATAATTTCCTCATCACAAATAACGTATGACTAAATGCAATGTGGTTCTCTGGGTTGGATCCTGGAACGGAAAAAGGACATTGGTGGAAAAACTAGTGAATTGGATAAAGTGTGGAGTTTAGTGAATAGTTTTTTGGGGTTTTTTTTAATATAAACTTATTTATTTTATTTATTTTTATTTTTGGCTGCGTTGGGTCTTTGTTTCTGTGCGCGGGCTTTCTCTAGTTGCAGCGAGCGGGGGCTACTCTTTGTTACGGTACGTGGGCTTCTCATTCTGTGGCTTCTCTTGTTGCAGAGCACGGGCTCTAGGCGCACAGGCTTCAGTAGTTGTGGCACTTGGGCTCAGTAGTTGTGGCTCATGGGCGCTAGAGTGCAGGCTCAGTAGTTGTGACGCACGGGCTCAGTTGCTCCGCAGCATGTGGGATCTTCCTGGACCAGGGCTCGAACCCATGTCCCCTGCATTGGCAGGCGGATTCTTAACCACTGCACCACCAGGGAAGCCCCTAGTGAATAGTTTTGTACCACTGTTGTTTTCCTCGTTTGGACAAATATGCCGTAGTTATGTAAGATGTTATCAAAAAGGAAACTGGTGAAATGTGTAAGATAACTCTCTTTGTGATCTTTGTAACATTTCTGGAAATCTAAAAATTATTCTAAAATTAAAAGTTTATTATTTTAAAAGTAACTGGACAAAGGAGAAGGCTGTGAGCTCCAGGAGGCACTGCCCATGGCTGACAGGAAGACACGAGGACAAGAGGAGGCCATTCTGCAAATGAATCTGTTTGGCTGGGAGGAGGGGAAACGTTTGCAAAAGGGGGAGGGGATCTACTGATGAAAGAGAGGGCAAGGAAGGAGAGGTGGGGGACCCAACCCAATTTATGTGGATTTCTGTTCTCAATAGTTCCCAGGATCAGAGCAAGCCCCTGGTGGCCCCATATGGCTGTGGCCAGGCAGGCAGTGTAAACAAAGCTTTGGGGCTGTCATTCCCCCTCCCAGGGGGTCTCCGTATGGCCTGGGAGTCCTGGGGTGCAGTGGGGGACCACGCCAGCAACGAGGAGACAGATGCCAAATGAGGAGTGGGTGGAGAGGAGATTTCAGAAAATCAGGGTGAGCTTTAACCAGCGTGGGTGGCAATTTTTTTTTTCCTTTCTGTAAACAGAGCAAGAATTCCTTGGGAAAGGAAATACAATACAGCCCAAGAATCTTGAGCTGGTCCTTTAAAGCCAGAGGGGCTCTTGCAAAGTTCAAGTTCACAGGGAGAGACCGGCTGGAGCAAGAGAGAAACCTGAGAGGTATTAGCCTGAAGACCTGATCAGAAGGCAGATCCAGAAAGGCCAGGGAGGGTTACGAAAGCTCTGTTTGGGGCCTGTGAGTCATGGGCCAGTCAGCTTGGGGCTGTGGCCTGGCTGAGCCCAGCTGGAACCTCTCTTGAAAATCTACACCCCTCCATCAGCACCCCACCCCGACCTCCTGGGCAGGTCACAGCTCTGGGATGGCCACAGCAGCTTGCCTGGAGCTTCCACTTCATTCATTTTTTTGTTCATTCATTCAAATATTCCTTGACCCCTTCTGTATGCCGTCATTGCCCTTGGCACAGAACTCAGTTTAACGAGAGAGAAAACAGAACAGCCTCTGCTGGGGGACACACATAACCGGCAGGTCAGGAGAGGAAAGCTGGAGAGAACCTGACATCCACTGTAGGATGAGTGGGGGTCAGCCAGCGAGCTGCTATTCCAGAGCATCCCAGGTGCTTTGCTCTCTGAGCTGGGCAGCTGCATGTTGCTGGGGGCGTGGCAAGGGGCGGGAATGAGGTCCAGCCAAGGTCAGGACCAAGTCAGCAAGGGCCCCTTGGGCTGTGTGGAGAGGATGGTACTTTATCCCTGAGGGCAATGGCCAGATAGAGGAACCCCAAGCCCTGGTAGAAATCCAGAGCCAGGGAACCAGAGGACGTGGAATCCAGCTGCCCATTCTCACAGAAGTGGAGACTGGAGCCCAGAGAGGGTGTGAGACCTGCCAGGCTCACACAGCAGGGTAGCACCATGCCCAGGTGTCCTGATTTCCACAACAGGGTTTTTCCCGCCCCTCCCACTGTCTCTATTATCTTCCAAGACTTACTTGTGGACCCAGGCAGGTATCTGCAATGATCTCGAGGTAGAAGAACGAAGGGTGTGGGCGGGCGAACTGGGTCGGGGTTTTGAATAGGCTGACCCAGGGCAGAGGATCCCCTGGGGGAAGGAGGGCAGGCTTCCGGCCTCGGTGAGAGTTGACTTGCCCCAAAGGATGAAGTGAGTCACTGGGGAGCAAGACTCGCACTTCCTCCTTCCTTTGGGCTTTGGTCTCAGTTCCCTGGAAGGAGGCACAGCCTGGATTCCTGGGGGCAGCCCCCCTCCCGGCAGGTCCAGACTGGGGTGCTCGGCCATCTGCATCCCCAACTCCTGTACACTCCCTTTCCGAGGCCCTGGCAAGTTTCCCTTTTGGCCCCTGGTCTGACTCAGGCTCAGCCCATCACGTGGACATTGGCTGCAGGAAGGTGCATTCTCCCCGCTCCCACCCTGAGCTCAGCCACGCTTCCTCTGCCCTGAGCCACGCCCCCTCCTTTTTCTCCGGAGGAGGAGCCGCTCCGGCAAAGAACCCGTGGCTGCCCAGCCAGTGGAACAAAATACCGACTGCAGGGTAGGGCTCTTCGGAGACCAGGTCACCAGGAAGCGCCTGGACAGAGGACCAGAGATAATGATCCCCCGTGGCTGTCACCGATTGAGGGCCTACTATGTGTCAGGTGCTAACGCAGCCAACAGCCCCAAGAGGCAGAAATACTAGTGTCCCCATTTTACAGGGAGAAGAGAAGGTGGGCCACGGTCATGGGGAGTGAAGGATCGTGACATCCGGGTAGCCCCGAGGGCCCACTCGGGACTCAGGTCACGGATTTTTTTTTTAAGTGGGGGCGGCTGGGATAATTCCCTGGTGGTCCAGTGGTTAGGACTCGGTGCTTTCACTGCCGATGGCCCAGGTTCAATCCCTGGTGGGGGAACTAAGATCCCGCAAGCCGCCCGGGCACCGCCCAAAGAATAAAAAATAAAGTGAGGCATCTGGCAAGGTGGTGTGTTTTGCTCCAGGCGCATCCAGCTGCCCAGGGGAGGCGCAGAGTGGGCGGAGAGCTCGGTTTGACTAGCGTTGGAGTCAGGAGCGGGGAAGGTGGTGGAAGCATCAAGTGACAGGGAGGAAGGGGGGGCTGAGGAACAGTGAGCAGGGGGTGGGCTCCGTGACTGCTGGGGTTGGGGTACCAGAGGGAAGGGAGGAGGTGAGGGGCAGAGGTCAGTCAGTGGAAATCATCGAGGCGGTGCAGGCCCTGGTTCTGGGGCTCTGAACATCGGGGCAGCCTTTGCTCGCAGGATGTGAGTTGTTTGCTTCCCTTTGTGTCCTCATCCCACAGGCTGCAGGGAACAGACACTCCGTGAATATTTATGGAGTGAATAAGTGGCTACTTGGGGGAGTCTGGGGTGGGGTGACTTTCCTCTTTCTACTGTGGTTTTTTAATAACAGCTTTATTGAGCTATAATTTACATACCACAAAATTCAGCCTTTTGAAGTTGGGTTTTTTTTTTAACAGTAGTTTTTGGTATATTCACAGAATTGTACAGCCATTGCCACTATCTAATTTCAGAACATTTGATCACCCCCAAAAGAAACCCCATACCCCCTTTCCCCATGCCCTCAGCCCCTGGCAATCACTAATCTACTCCCCATGGGTTTGCCTATTTTGGACATTTCTTTCTTTTTTTTTTTAATATCTATTTATTTATTTGGCTTCGTTGGGTCTTAGTTGAGGCACATGCAGATCTTAGTTCCCCAACCAGGGATCGAAACCACGTCCCCTGCATTGGAAGGTGGATTCTTAACTACTGGACCACCAGGGAAGTCCCATATTTTGGACATTTCTGTCAGTGGAATCATACACTACATCGTGTTTTGCATCTGGCTTCTTTCACTTAGCACGTTTTCAAGGTTCATCCATGTTGTAGCTTGTGTCAATACTTCATTCCTTTTTATTGTCAAATAATATTCCATTGTGTGAATATACCACATTTTGTTTATCCATTCATCAGCTCGTGGGCACTTGGGTTGTTTCCATTTTTTTGGCTGTTATGAATAATGCTGCTATAAACATTCATGTACAGGTTTTTATGTGGATATATGTTTTCATTTCTCTTGGGTATATACCTAAGAATGGAATTGTTGGGACAATTCTTACATTGTTTGAATTCTTTAAAATGAGCACATAATTCTGTTACAAAAAACCAATTTAAAAACAAATCATTTTTCTGGGGACTTCTCTGGCAGTCCAGTGGTTAATACTCTGTGCTTCCACTGCAGGGGGCACTTGTTTGATCCTTGGTCAGGGAACTAAGATCCTGCATGCCACACGGCGCGGCAAAAAAAAAAAAAAAAAAAATCGTTTTTCAAAAAAGTTGATCTGAATCCATAGAAAAAACAGTGCACCAAAATCTGTGTTAGAGAAGAGGTGAGGACGGGTTGGGAGCCAAGACTGAGGCCACCACCTGGTTGGTGTGTGACTTTGAGCAAATCACCGCCCTTCTCAGGGCCTGGCCTGTGAAATAGGGGTGGGGCAGTGTGGACAGGGCAGCAACAGAGGATTGAGCTGGAATGAAGACTTTTTAGGGCCCACCCAACCCTGACAGCTCAAGGTCTTGAGGCGGGCTGGGTTTCCACACCTGGTTAGAGAAACAGATGAAGGAAATGATCTGGTCTTTTGAGTTCTCTTCCTGAAAGAATAAATAACATGATACTGGTGGTCCAGGCAACAAGGCCAAATTCAACCCAGAAGAATGTTTTAGGTCACTCCCTCGACAATTCCTCATTGAGATGAAGACATATTTAACTCTACCTGCTATTTATCTTCCACTCTAAACCAATGCTTCGCAAACTAAAATGTGCATAAGAAATTCTGGGGATCTTAATATGCAAATACTGAGTTGATAGGTCAGAGATTCTGCAATTCTAATGAGCTCCCAGGTGACGTCAATGCAGCTGGTACCCAGACCACAATTTAAATAGCAAGGGTCCAGGGACTTCCCCGGCGGTCAGCGCGGCTGAAATAAGTAGCAAGGCTCTCTCCCTTTGCAATTTTCTCATTATGCATTAGGAAATCTGTCCATATTGGGTGTATTTTTTAAAAATCGATCTCCTCCACTTCATTTTTTTTTTTTTCATTTTTACTTTTTGGCCGCGCCCCGCGGCATCTTAGCTCCAATCGAACACGCGCCCCCTGCGGTGGAAACGCGTAGTTTTAACCACTAGACCACCAGGGAAGTCCCCTATTAGATGTATTTTAATGGATCTCTTGGAGTTGTTGGATGAGTAGGTGAATGAAAGAACGAAATGCTTATGTCTGTCCCAGGAAGAGCGTGAAGGGAAACAATGTCATTTCGTCCTTGCAATAACACTGTGAGATTAGAAGGTTGTCCCCATTTTGCAAATGGAGGGTGGGGGCGTGTTCAGAGAGGGCGGGCAAATGGCAGAGTTATGGCTTGTTCTTCGGTCTGACTCCAGACGTAGTGCCCGCTCCCTGGCACTGCTCGGTTCCCACTTCCCTCTCTCTCCTGCATCTCTGGAGCCGCCATTCAGCCTTGGATTTGGAAACACTTGCTAGTCCTAGATAGAAAAGGGGTTAAAGACACCTAAGCCCTAGGAGCTGCTCCCACAGACATGAAAATTTACGTGACAAAGATGTACCTTGCAGCAGCCTTTATAACAGAGAAGAACTAGAAATTCCATTGCACACAGTGGAATTGCTAAAAGATGACTTAAAACTATAGAAACTGCCTTCCTGTTAGCTTGTATCACTTGTCATCTCCTTCTCGGCTTTCATTACTACTTCTTGTTTGTTTCTTGTCTATGTCTGTCTCATCCACTAGAATGTAAATTCTTTGAAAACAAGAACATCGTTGGGTCCCTAACTTCTGAGCAGGGGTTCAATAAATGTGGAATGAATGAACCTAAGCATTTTGCAATAGCAAGTAAAGAAGCCATTGCAGAATGTTATGCACAAGATGATTCTTTTTTTTTTTTTTAAATGCTTGAATGCAGGCAGAGAAAAATCTCTAAGACCATATATTAATTATCTTGGGGATTGGGACTGGGGATTAGGTGTGGGCGATCCTCATTTTCCATTTTTCATTCTGACTTTTTTTTACTACAAGCATGAATTTCTTTAGTAATAATAAAAATAAATGTTTTTAAAAGAATAATCATCCAGACTTCTTTCTATATATGCAAGCATGGATGTATGAGTATGTTTATTCCAGCACTATTTATACTGGCAAAAAAAATGGAAATTATCATTTGCCCACTTTAAGATATATATTGTTTTAATTTTTTACAATGAATATTGTAATGGACTGAATGTTTGTGTTCCCTCAAAATTCATGTGTTGAAATCCTAATCCCCAAGGTGATGATGTTAGGAGGTGGGACCTTTAGGAGCCCTCATGAATGAGATTATTGTCCTTATAAAAGAGACCCCAGAGATATCCCTCACCCCTTCCACCATGTCAGGATACAGCAAAAAATGGCCATCTATGAAGGAGGAAGCAGGAACTCACCAGGTACCAAATTTTCCAGTGCCTTGACCTTGAACTTCTCAGTCCCTAAAACTGTGACAAAATAAATTTCTGTTGTTTATTAGCCACCCAGTCTATGGTATTTTGTCATAGCAACCCCTATGGACTAAAACCAACATGGACTTGCACAGTTGAAACAAAAATTAACAAGAGAGTGATGTATAGGCTGGTTGGCTTATAACCCAGAGAGCAGCCAGCCAGAGAGGCTCCCTGCCAGGCCACAGTGCAGGGGCCACTGCACCTGCCAAGCCTATGTTGTTCTTTCTTCTCCCACGTGTCATGTGAGCAGTAGAAATAGTATTTAGCAACTGTGACCACAAGTGGGGAATAGGTGATCTGCTTTAGAGACCAAATGCCCAACTCTCTGCTGCTGTCTCCTCAGGGACAAAGGTCAAAAGCCCTGCTGATGCCAGGGGCTTGTCCCTCAAATTGGTCCATTCCTTCCCAATATCCAGGCTTGTCTCTGGAAGCTAGGTTTTCTCTCTCTGGCTCAGCCTTCATGGGCTACCAACCCATAATGACCACACACTCAGGACAGCATAAACAAAACCCTTGGATGAGAGAGAGCTGGGCTGTGTTCTCGGAGCAATCTGGGGAAATAAAACGCAAGTCCAACGTCTGGCTCTGTTGGGAGATTTACTTGCCTCATTATTCATGGTAGTGAACCTCTCTTTTTTTTAAAAAATTTATTTATCTGGCTGTGCTGGGTCTTAATTGTGGCATGTGGGATCTAGTTCCCTGATGTTGACCTAAAAAAAAAAAAATGTACAATGTGAGAATTGCGAGTTAAGTTTAATTTGGGGCAAAATGAGGATGGTAGCCCAGGAGACGTCGTTTCAGATAGCTCTGAGAAACTGCTCGGAGGAGGTGAGGTGGGAGCCAGGTTATATAGAAGTTTTATAACAAATTTTTCTAGCCCCTTAAATATCTTTTAAAATTGGGGTAAATAGAACAGACTTGTTTGGCTTTTAATGCTGGGACCAGTAGGAGGTCCCTTTTGGCCCATTTAACCTTAGGTAGTGTAGTATTATCAAAACTTTGTGTTTTAATCACATAAATGTCCATTTTATTTATCCAATTTTAAATAACCATCTAAAGACTTCTTTATTCATTTGACATAATTCCTTTAAAATTTCTACCTTATTGGAAATAGTATCTAGACTTTCCTTACAGGATTTTTCATGTTAACATTAATTATTCTAATGTTTTTATTAGCATCTGTGAGACCCACTGAGGGAAAGTAAAGACCACAAATGAAGCTTCCCAAACCAGTTTTTCTTACTTGTTTTAAGTTAAAGAAGTTCTTAGGTTAATAATTTGATATATTTCTTTCTTCCACCTTTAATTTGATCTTTTTGTTTGTTTTTATAGGTACCAATAAAACAACTATTTATAATGAGAGTGCTAGATTCACCAATTTGTTAGTTTCCCCAACTTTAAAAGGATCCATCATTTGGCCATTAATAAAGTATATGTATTTATAGTGATTCAAACCATTAAGATGCAAAGGCTTCCCCATAAGAGAGCAGGGGAGGATGTAACCTAAGTAAGATCTGGAGAGTTTACTCTCAAAAATAGTATGGCAGAGGTCAAGTTTTCAAAACACGTACATACAGACATAGACATACATGGAACGTCTTAGGAAGATCAGGTAGGACATTTACATCTAAAAGACACAGAAAGAGAAATGCAAGTTTCCCCCAGAAGGCCTTTGTTTAAAGTCAGAATTCTGAAAAAATATTTTTAAAATATAAAAATATTAAAAAAAATAAACATATTTTTTAAAAATAAATTTATTTATTTATTTTTGGCTGCTTTGGGTCTTCGTTGCTGCACGCCGGCTTTCTCTGGTTGTGGCGAACGGGGGCTACTCTTCGTTGTGGTGTGTGGACTTCTCATTGCAGTGGCTTCTCTTGTTGCGGAGCACGGGCTCTAGGCGCACGGGCTTCAATAGTTGTGGCACGTGGGCTCAGTAGTTGTGGCTTGCGGGATCTAGAGCGCAGGCTCAGTAGTTGTGGTGCACGGGCTTAGTTGCTCTGCGGCATGTGGGAGCTTCTCGGACCAGGGCTCGAACCCATGTCCCCTGCATTGGCAGACGGATTCTTAACCACTGAGCCACCAGGGAAGCCCAAGCCAGCTTTTAACCTTAATTTAACTGTGTACGCAATAAAAGAGCCTCCTCATTTTTAGGGTGAGATTTCCTTTAATTTCCAATTAAGTAAATACTAATTGTTATAGATCTGAAAACCCAGGCATGTAGGTCCAGATGGTTACCTCAAATTCCTTAGCAAATCCCAATGGATTCTGACTCGGATTGGGAAATTCCTTAGCCAAGGCTGTAAGCTCTGCTTGGGTCCATGGTGTGTACGTAAGCACAGAGGATGGTTCACTTCTCCCTGCAGTAGGCTTCTCCTTGAAGGGAGCTGTAATCACTTCTGATTTTTTATCCTCCTTTGCTGGGGAAGAGGGAACAGCAGGAGACAGAAGAGTTGGAAGAGAAAAAAAATGGCGTCTGGGTCAGGCAATTCTGATAGAAGAGGACATGTGGGAGGAGCAGAGGGACAGACAGAGTCAGGGACAGACAGAGTCAGAGACAGGGTCCTAGCAGCCTTTTTTAGTTCTGATATAGTTTCAAAAAGTTACTCTACCATTTTCTCTTTTAGAAGCTTCTAGGTACCAATCAACGTAAGCATTCATTCAGTCTGTTTGATCTTACGGCCGGCTTTTTTTTGTGTGTGTGTGGTACGCGGGCCTCTCACTGCCGGGGCCCCTCCCACCGTGGAGCACAGGCTCCGGACGCGCAGGCTCAGCGGCCATGACTCACGGGCCCAGCCGCTCCACGGCATGTGGGATCTTCCCGGACCGGGGCACGAACCTGTGTCCCCTGCGTCGGCAGGCGGACTCTCAACCACTGCGCCACCAGGGAAGCCCAGGCTGGCTTTTTTTAAACTGTGTGTGCAACTATAGCAATTTGGGACTATCAGAAGAACCCCAATTTGGCTATTTTAGGTTGAGATCTCCTGTAGCATAATTTCTGCAATTAACTAGGTACTTGCAAGTGTGAGCTCCATACAGTGTTGTACATGAATCTGGCTGGGGTGTTAGTTGGAGGTTGCTTTTCTGACACCCTCGTTTTTGTGTTTGAGAGATTCTAGTTTCCTTTTAAGTTGAATTGTGTGGTGGCCAGTGTGCTGCTTGTGAGCTTAACTCCTCTAGGCGTAACCCTAGAGTCGTTTCAGCCCCCTTCTGTGTCTCAGTTTTTCCCTTCAGTGGTCTAAGACTACCGTGGGTGCTCAGATCGCTGAATGGCCAATTTTTATCTGTGACCCCTGGACAAGTAAGTGTTTTGATTAATGAGTGGGTTTCCCTATGGGACCACTGCACGGTGTGAGGCCTTTGCCTCCAATACTCCTGTAAATTTATCAGTCTCCTGAGAAAGCCATAACTGGCCGGGAGGAGTCTTGTCCCTTTTCTTTGGAGTAACGCTCTCATGTAATATCTTCACTTTTATCCCGACAAATTCTATTAAGGCAGCTGAACTGAGGAAAAGCGTCAGGTCAACCTCTTACCTAACCACTCAGGCAAGACCACTCAGTCTCCTACAACTGAGCAAACCCTGGTATCTTTCAACCAAGCCCCGCCCCCCTCCCCCCACACAGTATCTTTCAACTGATCGGGAGCAGTTACCTTCTATACATCACCAAATAAAACTCAGGATCATCAACCAACACAGGAGATCCGAGAACCAGGAGAGACTTACCCAAATTCATCTGGACTCTCCAAGGAGGCAGACGAGTGCCAGGGGCCTCTGCTGGTACCAAGGCTCCAGGTCCTCGTAGAGCTCAGGTGAAGGAGAGAAGTCCACTCCAGATCCCTTCGTGGTCGCCGTAACTGTTGACAAAAAGAAAAAAAGCACAATGTGAGAGTTGCAAGTTGTTTTATTTGAGGCAAAATGAGGACTCTAGCCCAGGAGACAGCATTTCAGATAGCTCTGAGAAACTGCTACAAGGAGGTGACGGGGAGAGCCAGGTTATATAGAAGTTTTATAACAAAAAGCAGGTAGTCTGAATATCAAAATATTATTGTTAATTAAAGAAAACCAGATATCTCAAGTTAAGGAATTTAGTGGTTTTCTATGGGGACATGCAAGAGTCTGGGCTCACTGAAATCATTCCTTTGATATGCACCTCAGCTATTTGGGGCCAGTGTCCCATGTTTTCACATCCTGAGTTTCCACAGGGCTGCAGTCTGATGGCTGCTAGATGGCAGGTATTCTTTTTTTTTAATTTAATTTTTTATTTTTTTTAAAGACCCAAGCTCCCCGATGGCTTTTGGGGGAAGGGTTTTTCTCTTAATTTTATTTATTTGTTTGTTTGTTTGTTTGTTTGTTTATTTTTGGCTGCATTGGGTCTTGTTGCTATTTGCAGGGTTTCTCTAGTTGGGGCGAGCGGGGGCTACTCTTTGTTGCGTTGCACAGGTGGCTTCTCATTGCTGTGGCTTCTCTTGTTGCAGAGTACAGGCTTCAGGTGCACGGGCTTCAGTAGCTGTGGTGCATGGGCTCAGCAGTTGTGGCTCGCGGGCTCTAGAGCGCAGGCTTAGGTGTTGTGGCGCACAGGCTTGGTTGCTCCACAGCATGTGGGATCTTCCCGGACAAGAGATCGAACCGTGTCCCCTGCACTGGCAGGCAGATTCTTAAACGCTGCACCACCAGGGAAGTCCCGCATGTATTCTTTTCAGCCCTGAGCTTCCTCAGGGCTCACCGGCTCACATTGGAGGGCTGCAATCATTGATGACTGTGAATCCTTTGTTTAAATATTCCATTTATCACTGACCCGGGCCCCCTGCAGTGGAAGCGTGGAATCCTAACTACTGGACCAGCAGCAAATTCCCAACCTCTCTTTGATAATGATCTCCCAGACAAATATTAACTCAGCCGTGGATAGAATGTTAGGAATACTTCTTGCCTTCAAGGACCTGACAATGTATAATTACAAGTTCAAAAGAGATAAGTGCCTGCAATTTAGGGTTCTGTAGAGAACAAGAGGTCCCTAGAATGCTTCCATTCTGGGTGGCTCCCAGTTCATTACCCAATGAAGGGATGCTGAAATAGGTTTACAAAAATTATAGTACGTTCTAAATGTTTACATTAAACAAACTTTAAAAAAAAGTTTTATTTTATTTTTGGCTGCCTTGGGTCTTCATTGCTGCATGCAGGCTTTCTCTAGTTGTGGTGAGCGGGGGCTACTCTTCGTTGCGATGCGTGGGCTTCTCATTGTGGTGGCTTCTCTTGTCGCGGAGCATGGGCTCTAGGTGCGCGGGCTTCAGTAATTGTGGCACACGGGCTCAGTAGTTGTGGCTCGCGGGCTCTAGAGCACAGGCTGAGTAGGTGCGGCATGCAGGCCCTAGAGTGCTCAGGCTTCAGTAGTTGTGGCACATGGGCTTAATTGCTCCGTGGCATGTGGGATCCTCCTGGACCAGGGATCAAACCGTGTCTCCTGCATTGGCAGGTGGATTTTTAACCACTGTGCCACCAGGGAAGTCCTAAGCAAACTCTTTTAAAACACACATATATCACAATGCAATTATGCTAGTCACAAGATTACAAGAATTATAAAAATATTCACGCACAAGAGGCCACAGGCTGTGTGGCCAGGTAATGGGACACAAGTTCATAGTTGTCTGATGGGTATCTTCTTTCACTCCTGCCTGGGAATATCAGCCACAGTAGAGAATGTTTCGTGCCTCCCCCTGAATGGCCATTCTCTGTCACATCACACACCTGGTTTTCATCTCCACACTTACCTCCATCAAATATAGTCTTATTGGCAAAACAAACAAATAAACAAACAAAAAACATGAGGGACTTTCCTGGTGGTCCAGCGGTTAAGACTCTGCGCTCCCAATGCAGGGGACTCAGGTTCGATCCCTGGTCGGGGAACTAAGATCCCGCAAGTCCCCGGGATGGCCAAAAAAAAGTCTTATTTGTTTCCTGATTTGCTGAATGCCCCCTTTAGAATAAGAGTGCCACAAGACAGAGATCTCTGTCCACTTCACCCCTGACTGGCACATGGTAGGCATGCCGTAAATTTTGGTTAAATGAATGGATATATGATATCCTCACTTATAAGAACTCATTTATGTTCACATAAATGAGGCTCCCCCCCACACACACACAGAGTTGGATTTAGTGATAAGAGAGACTAAATTCCCTAGGACATGATATTTCCCAGGGCAGATTAGTAGATCAATGGTTTCCCTGGCCCCCTATGAATTCAGGGATGTGATATTTGAGCTGGATTTAGGAAGATGAGTGTGGTGGGGATTTGTGGGGAAATCCATCTGCCCTTCTCTCTGAAGGACATTATGAGGGAAAAGGCTGTATAGCTTAGCGATAGCTAAGTGAAAAAGCAAGGCTCAGAAGCGTTTCTCTAAAATGATCCCATTTTTGCAAAAAATCAATAACGTTACTACTTATAGAAAAGGTTGAGGAATACACACCATGTTGTTGATGGTCTTGACTCTGCAGAAGAGAGCATTTTAGGGAGATTTTACTTCTCTTGCTTTGGGTTTATATAGTGCTTAAATTTTATGTATTATGTCATGCATATTTGTAATCGGTAAAAAAAAAGATAAAAAATAACCTTACATTGAATTGTCTTACAATGTTTCATATGCTTTCCTTTTTCCTTTCTTCATAGAGAGTTGTTTTGTTTTCAGATGAGTCAAGATGATCAATTACAGGAATGCTCCCAGGAGCATTTGAAATATGCAGCCTTAATTTGTCTTTAAGCAGAGTGCCCGCAGACTGCAGGACTTTGGGTTGATTTTAGGATGTACAAAAGAAAACATATATCAAGAAGCATAATAAACTGTGAACTTGCTGCTCAATTTAGGAATGAGAACATTACTGATAATGTGTCTTTCTCTGTCCCATCCCCTGAGTCCCCACCAGAGGAAACCACTATTCTAAATCTTGTGTTCAGGGAATTCTCTGGCTGTCCAGTGGTTAGGACTGTGCGTTTCCGCTGCTGGGGCCCTGGGTCTGATCCCTGATCAGGGAACTAATTCCCACAAGCTGCAGCGTGGCCAATAATTAAATAAATAAATTTTGTGTTCAATATTCTTTTCTTTTTATTGTTACTCCCTTTTAAAAAATAATTTTTGGCCTCTCACCTTCTGAGATGGCCCAAACTCTGTCTGTGGAGTGTCTTTTTCCCAAGGCTGTTCTCGCCTTTTGAGATGGACTGAATTCTGTCTATGGAATGTGTATCCCTCTAAATAAATCCACTTCTTACCTAAAAAAATTTTTTTAATATAAAATAAAACATAATTTTTATGATAGGGGCTTCCCTGGTGGCGCAGTGGTTAAGAATCTGCCTGCCAATGCAGGGGACACGGGTTCGAACCCTGGTATGGGAAGATCCCACATGCTGCAGAGCAACTGGGCCCGTGAGCCACAACTACTGAGCCTGCGTGTCTGGAGCCTGTGCTCTGCAATGGGAGAGGCCGCGACAGAGAGAGGCCCGCACATCGCGATGAAGAGTGGCCCCCGCTCGCCGCAACTAGAGAAAGGCCTCGCACAGAAACGAAGACCCAACACAGGCAAAAATAAATAAATAAATTTAAAAAAAAGAATGTTCTCAATTAAAAAAAATATTTATGATAAATGCATACATCCTTGATCAATATATTTGTAAAAATTCATCAAGCTGTATACCTACAACTTTCCTATCTGCATGTATGAACATCCATCAAAAGTTAACAATAGGGCTTCCCTGGTGGCGCAGTGGTTGAGAGTCCGCCTGCCGGTGCAAGGGACATGGGTTCGTGCCCTGGTCCGGGAAGATCCCACATGCCGCGGAGCGGCTGGGCCCGTGAGCCATGGCCGCTGAGCCTGCGCGTCCGGAGCCTGTGCTGCGCAACGGGAGAGGCCACAACAGTGAGAGGCCCGTGTATGCAAACAAACAAACAAACAAAACAAAAAACCAGAATCAGTGAACATGCAAAATTAAATTACTTTTGTAGACTTTGGTAATATTTTATTACCTACACAGACCTCAATCTTACTTAAAGATCTTTTTATGCAAAGTCATCATCAGGATTTACTGAGTAAAAATCGTGGGTAAAAAAAAGAAAAAAAAAAGAAAAAGAAAAAAAATAAATAAAAATAAATAAAAACTCAAATATCACTTGGGAAAAAAAAAAATCGTGGGTATTCACATGGCCCTAAATGTTCTATTCCAAAGAGGAACAGGTGACTTTTGAGGAAAAGGACTGCCTTGGTAACCTCCCTCAAATACTTATTTTAAATAAACATAGTTAATGGAAATATTTTGTAAACCAACTTTGGGTACTACAGAGCACAAGGCCCACCAAACAGAAAAGGAAATCAAAACTTTCTTTCCTTATTCAGGAAACTTTCCACCTTTACTTTTTTTGTTGTTTTTTTGTTTTGTTTTGTTTTTGTTTTTGTTTGCGGTACGCGGGCCTCTCACCGTTGTGGCCTCCCCCGCTGCAGAGCACAGGCTCCGGACGCGCAGGCTCAGCGGCCATGGCTCGCGGGCCCAGCCGCTCCGCGGCACGTGGGATCCTCCCAGACCGGGGCAGGAACCCACATCCCCCGCATCGGCAGGCGGACTCCCAACCACTGCGCCACCAGGGAAGCCCTCCACCTTTACTTTTAAGATTACAGGCTTTTCACCTTTTTTTTTGACTGCTTCATGCAATTTTAAAATTTTTTTAAATTCTGCATTTCAATGTTGTAAGAGTTCTTTTTCAAATCATCTTCAGAACACAGACAACAGAGCAACACTTTCAAGTCATATTGTTTGACAGCAATGAAGAGATGAAAATGGACAGATGTCTGAAAAGAGGTATTCCCTCTGCTCCAAAGCTGAGCAAACTTTTAACATGTGAGCAACACAGAACTCCATTCCTCTGGCGATCCCTCAAACTCAGAACGCTTCCATTTAATAAGTCGATATATTATTCTTTTTTTAAAAATTTATATATTTATTTATTTATTTATGGCTGCGTTGGGTCTTCGTTGCATGCGGGCTTTCTCTAGTTGTGGCAAGTGGTGGCTTCTCTTGTTGCGGAGCATGGGCTCTAGGCACACGGGCTCCAGTAGTTGTGGCGTGCGGGCTCAGTAGTTGTGGCTTGCAGGCTCTAGAGCGTAGGCTCAGTAGTTGTGGCTCACACGCTTAGTTGCTCCGCGGCATGTGGGATCTTCCTGGACCAGGAATCAAACCCGTGTCCCCCGCACTGGCAGGCAGATTCTTAACCACTGCACCACCAGGGAAGTCCAGGGCTCTCTTTGTAGGAAGCGTGACTAGCTCCTAGACGCGGAGGCTGGGGTGCCCACACCTGTGTTCATGAGGCTCTAGGTGCAGAAGAGCAGTAGAGGTGGGAAGAGGAGAAAGGGGGAGAGGCTGCAGGCCAATAGCCGACTCTCCTCCAACTGCCACCTCTAGTTTGGAACTCCAAAGAGTCTAAGAACTGTACATTTGAACCTGGACTTCCAAGCTGTTATGAAGTTGTATTTGTTAAGATGGGAGAATAGAAAAATATTTGACTTAACAGTTTGTTTGCTTGAATTTTAAGTATTTAGACTCAGGTATATGAATCTCCAGTGGTACTCTAGTTCCAGGTCCTGCAAATGTTAGGGATGAGGCTGTGCCCAGGGCCCACTCCCAGAGGTTTTGCGGTACGCGGGCCTCTCGCTGTTGTGGCCTCTCCCGTTGCGGAGCACAGGCTCCGGACGCGCAGGCTCAGCGGCCATGGCTCACAGGCCCAGCCGCTCCGTGGCATGTGGGATCTTCTCGGACCGGGGCTCAAACCCGTGTCCTCTGCATCGGCAGGCGGACTCTCAACCACTGCGCCACCAGGGAAGCCCCCGAGGATTTCTTAAAAGCCCCTCAGGTGATTCTCATGTGCAGCCAGAGTTGAGAACATCTGTTTTAAGATATCTCTTGATTAGTTTTTTTTTCTTTTTAATTTTATTTATTTTTGGCTGCGTTGGGTCTTCGTTGCTGCGCGCGGGCTCTCTCTAGTTGCTGTGAGCGGGGGCTAGGTTATTTTTCATACCTAATATTTAAACTACTCCATTCTGTTTTTTTTTTTTTTTTGGCTGTGTCGCCCAGCTTTCGGGATCTTAGTTCCTAACCGTCAGAGAAGTCCCTAAACCACTCCATTCTAAATGTACACTTTTGGGGGGAGTTCCCTGGTGATCCAGTGGTTAGGACTTGGCACTTTCACTGCAGTGGACCTGGGTTCCATCCCTGGTCAGGCAACTAAGATCCTGCAGGCCATAATGCGGGAAGAAATATTAAACACCTATCAAAAAATCATTTATTCATTTAAAAAACAACAGAATTGGGCTTCCCTGGTGGCGCAGTGGTTGAGAGTCCGCCTGCCGATGCAGGGGACACGGGTTCGTGCCCTGGTCTGGGAAGATCCCATATGCCATGGAGCGGCTGGGCCCGTGAGCCATGGCCGCTGAGCCTGCGCGTCCGGAGCCTGTGCTCCGCAACGGGAGAGGCCACAACAGTAAGAGGCCCGCGTACCGCAGAAAACAAAACAAAACAAAACAAAAAACCAGAATCAGTGAACATGCAAAATTAAATTACTTTTGTAGACTTTGGTAATATTTTATTACCTACACAGACCTCAATCTTACTTAAAGATCTTTTTATGCAAAGTCATCATCAGGATTTACTGAGTAAAAATCGTGGGTATTCACATGGCCCTAAATGTTCTATTCCAAAGAGGAACAGGTGACTTTTGAGGAGAAGAACTGCCTTGGTAACCTCCCTCAAGTACTTATTTTAAATAAACATAGTTAATGGAAATATTTTGTAAACCAACTTTGGGTACTACAGAGCACAAGGCCCACCAAACAGAAAAGGAAATCAAAACTTTCTTTCCTTATTCAGGAAACTTTCCACCTTTACTTTTAAGATTACAAGCTTTTCACCTTTTTTTGACTGCTTCATGCAATTTTTAAATTTTTTAAAATTCTGCATTTCAATGTTGTAAGAGTTCTTTTTCAAATCATCTTCAGAACACAGACAACAGAGCAACACTTTCAAGTCATATTGTTTGACAGCAATGAAGAGATGAAAATGGACGGATGTCTGAAAAGAGGTATTCCCTCTGCTCCAAAGGTGAACAAACTTTTAACATGTGAGCAACGCAGAACTCCATTCCTCTGGTGATCCCTCAAACTCAGAATGCTTCCATTTAATGTCGATATATTATTCTTCTTTTAAAATTTATTTATTTATTTATTTATATTTGGCTGCGTTGGGTCTTCGTTGCGTGCAGGCTTTCTCTAGTTGTGGCAAGTGGGGGCTACTCTTCGTTGCTGTGCGCGGCCTTCTCATTGTGGTGGCTTCTCTTGTTGCGGAGCACGGGCTCTAGGCGTGCGGGCTTCAGTAGTTGTGGCGCACAGGCTCAGTAGTTGTGGCTCACGTGCTTAGTTGCTCCGCGGCATGTGGGATCTTCCTGGACCAGGAATCAAACCCGTGTCCCCCACACTGGCAGGCAGATTCTTAACCACTGCGCCACCAGGGAAGTCCCTGATATATTATTCTTAAAAATTAAAGTTGGATCACTAGGAAAGACTGAACAAAAATTATTCCCCTTCCCCCAAAAACAACAACAGAACAGCTTTAATCACCTCCTTCTCTCCCCACAAAAACAGGGAAGTGGTTGGGGTTGAAGCCTTTAAATCTGAAATTTCAGCTCCTAAAACATTGCTGTTCTTTGCTCAGAAGTGCAAGTCCACATATTTTCTTCTCCAATACTTCCCCCATTTATAAGTTTATTTCCATACATGCATGCATGCACACACCCACACATACTCACTCACACGTGCTCTTAGTCTCAAGTGAGACACTTTTTTGGTGTCTGTTGATAAATTATGAGGATTATGAACTAGGTGTGTACAGGGTTTCAGAGGTGCTTTGTCAACATGAGTCACTTGAGTCCTTTTCTCCAAAAGCCTGAAATCAAATTACACAGCTGAAACTGTTAGGTGTCCTTTTGGGGGGCTCCGAAGAGCTCTGGTCCTTTATGTCTCAGCACAGAAAGAATTCAGTGAGAGGCAAAGTGGTAGATAAGAAGTGATTTATTAGAATAGGATGCTATGAGGCTTACAAGTGGGCAAGCGAGAGGGTGCTGCCCGGGAGAACTTAGCGGGCTACACTTTTATAATCAGAGGAAAAGTGGGGAGGAGGAAAAGACCACCTTCTGCCTCATTCTTGGGTAGATGTCATGCTTCCATCATTAGCTCCTCCTCCAAGTTGGGCAAGGGAGTTTTCTTGTCCCTACATGGTCAAGCTAGGGCTGTCATGGCACTATGGAAAAATTATTTTAGGTCTTAGTATAATGAGGGTCTTTCACTTTGAAATGTCACCTTTCCATAAATTATTGTTTTTTATGTGTGCAGAGAGCATGTCCTAGGGGTTATTAACTTACTGAGCTCACCGGGCAGGATGTGGGTCTCATGCCACCACTGTTTTATTGTTTTGGGGCATGTCTCGTGCTTCTGTTGCATGGTTTTGTTGCTAAGCAAGTCTGCTTGGTTTCGTGGATAAGCAAACCTGCTTTCTTGAGTGATCATTAACTTGGGGGGGTCTCCCATACTTTTTTCTTTACTTACATACCCCTAGTGGGATTGACTATTTAATTACCTAAATTTGTCCCTTTATTCTGTCCCTATCACAGCCAAGGATCACTACTTTCCCAGATGCTGTTCACAGGCTGCATATTGACGAAGGGCAGAGAAAAAGTCCTCATAACTGATGTTTAGGTGGGAAGGCAAAGGGACAATCTCTGTCAGGCTGATGTGCCAGGGCAGAAAGCCTAGTGTGCTGTCCTCAGGACCAAACTTCAGTACTAAATCAGGACCACGGGCACCATTCGAACTAAATAAACGGTCTGATGTATCTACATCCAAATCTGTGGATTTCTTTTGCTGCTGGGCTACTAACTGGCAAAAGTCTTGAGCAGCTCTCACAATATCTGCTTTTGCATCTTCTGGGGACAGCACCTTCACTGCCGAATGGCAATCTTCGTCATTACGATTTGCAAATTCTGGTGAGTATTTGGAACCATCTATGTACAGAAGTTCCTGCTGTTGTTCTACATTTTCATCCATCAATCTGGAGTTATTTCTTTTGAAAATTCCTTTGTGGTCGTAGACGCTAATGTAAGAGGTGCCCACTGCCATACATCACACCACGAGGCTTGCGATGTCGGAGAAGCTGGGCTCCTGCTCCTCGGTGATCACCAGGTCTACGTGCACAGGCAGCTTCTTCAAGGAACTGGCGTCCTCGGGCCATTGCAGCCGCGGGTGGGCGGCAAGCGGGGCGGGCTCCCCGCGCGGATGCCTGTGGTCAAGGCTGCTGCTCCCGCCGACAGCCGGGGGCTGGCGGAGCGCGAAGCCGAGCGGCGCTAGGACCGCGGCGGAGGCGGTGCAGCAGTAGCTCCGCCAGGTCCAGTTCCAGGTGCCGAACCGCAAGCGGAGCCGGGAAGTGAAAGTGCAGTGCAGGCCGAGCAGAGCCTGTAGCTCCGTCATAGTCTCGTGGCACCCGGGCGTCCTCTCCTCCCCCTCCCCCACCCGCGGCCAGACCGCTTCTTATCCAGCCATTGCCCCGCGTTCCCCGCCCCCCGCCTCCGAACCCCCTTTTTTTTTTTTTTTTGCGGTACACGGGCCTCTCACTGTTGTGGCCTCTCCCGTTGCGGAGCACAGGCTCCGGACGCGCAGGCTCAGCGGCCATGGCTCACGGGCCCAGCCTCTCCGGGGCACGTGGGATCCTCCCGGACCGGGGCACGAACCCGTGTCCCCTGCTTCGGCAGGCGGACTCTTAACCACTGTTCCACCAGGGAAGCCCCCCGAACCCCTTTTTATACACTTTTTTTTTCCGAACTCCTTTCTGCTGCCAGCACTTCACCTCGCCCCCGCCGCTAGCTCCCTCCAACACCAGACTGTTTGAACCACGCAGACCTGAGTTTGCACATTGGCTCTGCCAGCCTAAGGGCTTAATTTGAGTCCCAGTTTCCTCCTTTATAAAGTTAGGATAATGCTGCCTCCATCAAACAGTTCTAATGAGCCGAAGTATTGGAAAGGGCTTTGTAAACTTTAAAGCTCCTACCAAGGGTTAGCCATATGGGTAAGATGTCCATCTAACCTTCTGGATGACCGTCATCCCAAAAGATTACTCTCCATAGTGTTTCCTAAGCAAGAAGAAAAGAGATTTTTGAGAGTAAGTTTTGTAATTCACTTACCCTAATACCATTGGGCAAGAGCTGAATCAACATGTGAATTACAGCCTGGACGAACCCTTGCTAGAAACATTTTCCAACATTTTTAGCCAAAAAGTTGTTCATTCCTCAGTGTTCTCCCTCTTTTGCATCCCACACCCATCCAAGGACTGACTCAGTCGTAAGGCAGAAGTAGCATGAATTCAGTAGCAACTTTTTTTTTTTTTTAGCTGTGTTGGGTCTTCGTTTCTGTGCGAGGGCTTTCTCTAGTTGCGGCAAGCGGGGGCCACTCTTCATTGCGGTGCGCGGGCCTCTCACTATCGCGGCCTTTCTTGTTGCGGAGCACAGGCTCCAGACGCGCAGGCTCAGTAGTTGTGGCTCACGGGCCCAGTTGCTCCGCGGCATGTGGGATCTTCCCAGACCAGGGCTCGAACCTGTGTCCCCTGCATTGGCCGGCAGATTCTCAACCACTGCGCCACCAGGGAAGCCTCAGCAGCAACTTTGTATTTAGCGTCTTCTTATATTCTTACACTGAGCCAGACTTCTTTAGGTAAGAAGAGCCCGGGAACTGGAGGTCTTCAAGAGACCGAATCAGAAGCTGCCAGAGATGTCGGGGATTCAGACATTAGGTGAGAGGTTGGACCAGAGAAACACTAAGATCTCTTCCAACTGTAAAGGTCTACATGGAAGAGTTCCTGCCTCTAGAAGCATACAATCTAATTAGGGAGATAAGACATGAAGAACATGAAGGTGTTGTAGAGAAAAGGCCAAAATGAGTGACAATGAAGCAAATGCTATACGACCTCAGAGACCAGTGGGAGCTGGAGAGGGGTGCATTCTTTTTTAAAAAAAAATTTATTCATTTATTTTTGGCTGTGTTGGGTTTTCGTTGTGGTGAGCAGGCTTCTCACTGTCGTGGCTTCTCTTGTTGCAGAGCGTGGGTGCTAGGCACATGGGCTTCAGTACTTGTGTCATGTGGGCTCAGTAGTTGTGGCTTGCAGGCTCAGTAGTTGTAGCTCGCTGGCTCTAGAGCACAGGCTCAGTAGTTGTGGCGCACGGGCTTAGTTGCTCCATGGCATGTGGGATCTTCCGGGACCAGGGATCGAACCCATGTTCCTTGCATTGGCAGGCGGATTCTCAACCACTGCACCACCAGGGAAGCCAGGGGTGCATTCTTGGAGGTGAATCTTGAGGTGAAGCTGGAGGGGTTTGTTGGATTGGGAAGGGGAAAGGGAAGAGAAAAATACATTTGTAGCAAGTGGCAATGGATGATATTGTCCAAGGTTGGAATTCAATTCAACAACCATTTACTGAGCGCATCTGTGGGGCAGATAGAAACATAACTCCGTATTTTAGTCCTGAAGAAATTCTGAAATATCATCTTGGTGTCAGGCGAGTGACTTCCTCTTCAAACTGGTTGGTTCTATGGACAACGGGGTAGGCTGTTCTTTGATCCAGGGCAGTGATCCACTGGAGTGTGTGGAAACCTGACCCAAGGATGGTCCATCAGCATCATGACAAGAGTGGGCTTCTGGGCTCCTTCCTCCATTTGCTCCTCCAGCCCTCTCAACCCTTTTGCTATCAGTTGCCTACATAAAATCCACTTCTACTGGAACTACCTAGACTATTTTCTGTTTTTCCTAACTGTTCTGATATAGCATTCGACAAACTGATAATTTTAAAAAACAAAATATGGGAATTCCCTGGCAGTCCAGTGGTTGGGACTCCAAGCTCTCATTGCTGAGCGCCCTGTTTAGGTCCCTGGTCGGGGAACTAGGATCCCGCAAGCCGCGCAGTGTGGCCAAAAAATTAAAAAATAAAAAATAAATTTTAAAACGCATTTTATGGTGATAGAAGTAGTCACTGGGCACCCAGAAGAGGCCTTGGACCCACGTAAGGCACAAACACTCATTGGGATAGCACTGAGATTGGTCTGGCTGGGGCAGGGATACTCTGGGATGTGGCTAAGTTGAGAAGGAGAAGGCTGGAGAGATTCACTTTACTGAGTGCTTATTGCCAGACTTTCTTCTAGGCACTGGATCTTACATTTTAGCGGGAGAGGTAGACAAAAACAAGTAAACAAGAGATCGCAGGGCTTCCCTGGTGGCGCAGTGGTTAAGAGTCCGCCTGCCGATGCAGGGGACACGGGTTCATGCCCCGGTCCGGGAAGATCCCACATGCCACGGAGCGGCTAGGCCCGTGAGCCATGGCTGCTGAGCCTGCGCGTCCGGAGCCTGTGCTCCGCAACGGGAGAGGCCACAACAGTGAGGGGGCCGCGTACCGCAAAAAAAAAAAAAAAAAAAAAAAAAAAAGAGAGATCGCAGATAGAAATAAGCACAAGGAACAATAACATAAGGGAAAGATACAGGGCAATGGTGTGGGAGTGTTCTTGATGGTCACAAAGGGCCTAAGGAAGTGCTAGCTGAGATCTAGCGATTGATGTCAGGGAGACTTCTGTGTGCAAATCTAGATGAAGAGACAGCAAAGAGAACGCGCTGAGGCGGGAATAAGCATTGCGTGTTTGAATTACCACTGCAAGGAATGGTGGCAATGTTTCAGCTGGGTGAGGCGTGAGGGTTTAAACCCCTTGAGGCACTCCTTGGAACTGACAGGTATGGTTTAATAAGTCAGTGAATGTGACTTGGGACAGCTAAAGTTGGCAGGCTTGGATTAGCTGTCACTCAAGGAAGGGTGGATCCTTGGTCTGTAACTGCCAATCAGGTTGTGGAGATTTTAGGGCAGCCACAGCAGCAGCAGCAGCACTGCAGTTGAAGGAAGAGTACAGCCTGCTAGTCAGTGGGAGGCTAGAGGCAGCAGCTACCTGTCATTGCTACTTGCTTTCTGGACACTGTTGGGATATCGTAGAGCTCACAAACTCTCACACATGTTCTTAGTTCTGTGCGGGTACAGAGGATCTATTTTATTCTCATATTGTAGATGAGGAAACAGTGAAATGCCTTACCCTTTACCTAGTGAGCTACAGGTTAGGCTGAGACCCATTTATCCTGACCTCCAGATGAGTGCTTGTTCCTTAAAGAAGACGGTCATGTGAACTCCAAGATATTAGGGTCAGGACTTTAAAAAGTGGATGTGTGGGGAGAAGCTTACTTCTATCTCACCCCAACTTTATGTTTTCAGGTGTATCTTGACTCCCCAGCTTCCATTTCCAGACCCACACAATGATGATAGTTAAATGTATGACTGCAAATGCAAGAATATAGCATTTGAATGTGAAACAAGTCTGAAATCAATGAAACAGGTAACGTTCTGGAGCAGTGCTGTTCAGTAGAGACATGTCAGCCATGTATGTTACATTTTCTAGTAGCTACATTTTATAAATAAAAGGGACAGAGTAAATTAATATCTTTAATTCAATATGTCAAAAATATTTTAAAAACAATCAATATAAAATATTAATGAGACAGTTTAAATTCTAAGTCTTCAGAATCTGGTGTGCGTATTACACTTAAGGACATTGCAGTTTGGACTAGCCATATTTCAAGTACTCAATTCGACTTGTAGCTTGGACAGTCTTGGTCAGTGCAGTTCTAGAAGTAGAATTGCTAGTCTTTGAGGCTGACCAGTGTGAAGTTGGCAGACATCTTTTTGGGGACAAGATGTCTTCTAACATCCCTCATGTCACAGGAAATAAGCATATACTAGGCCATCCTTCAAGAAAAGGAAATGAAAAGGAACTATAACTAAGTCAACTTTTTAAATTGTAAAAGATTGTATTGGAAGGGGTCTCTGAGATGACTTAGTCCAGAAGTTGGCAAACTTCAGCCCTGGGCCATATCTGGCTCACTGCCTGTTTTTTTTTTTTTTAATTTAATTAATTAATTAGGCTGCGTGGGTTCTCCATTGCTGTGCGCGGGCTTTCTCTAGTTGTGGCGAGCTGAGCTACTCTTCGTTGTCGTGCGCGGGCTTCTCATTGCAGTGGCTTCTCTTGTTGTGGAGCACAGGCTCTAGGTGCACGGGTGTCAGTAATTGAGGCACGTGGGCTCAGTAGTTGCTGCTCGTGGGCTCTAGAGCGCAGGTTCAGTAGTTGTGACGCACGGGCTTAGTTGCTTTACGGCATGTGGGACCTTCCCGGAGCAGGGCTTGAACCCGTGTCCCCTGCATTGGCAGGCAGATTCTTAACCACTGCGCCACCAGGGAAGTTCCTGCCTGTTTTTTTTCTACGGGCTGAGAGCTAAAAAAATGGTTTCTACATTTTTAAATGGTTTAAAAAAACTAAATGAAGAATAATGCTTCATGACGTGAATGTTATATGAAATTCAAAATTCAGTGTCCATAAATTAAAGTTTTTTCAGAACACCTCCACCTTCATTTGCATGCATTTTGTCTATGGCTGCTTTTGAGCTACAACGACAGAGTTGCCACAATGACAAATGACCCACCAAGCTCTTTTACAGGAAATGTTGGCTGACTCCTGCACTGACCAGTCGTTCCCATTCTATTGGTAGGGAATTGAGGCACAAAGAAACGACGGGCCTGAGATCACACAGTCTGCCAGTGGCTTAAATGAGAACTCAGCGGTGCCCTGTTAAGTGTTCTTTTCACTACCCCATCACATAAAAGCAAAAGCTTCTCAGTTTATCATGACAATGTCTGCTTGGTCCTTTTACTTGCATATCTGCTCCTTCTCACCCGCAGGCCTAACCTAGGTTTCAGTAGGGGTGGCGGCATCTGTAACCTCGAGAGGGCAGCACTGGTTAAGGTGACTCCAGAGTGCAACTTCTTATCCAAGAAATAACCAAAATAGAGTATATTGTCCCGACTTTAAAAAAAAAAAAGGAAAAAAGAAAGCAGGTCAAAAAGGGCCTGAGTTGCTTTTGATGATGACATGCATACATACTAGTGCAAATGTAAGACATTTTCAGTTTTTTTTTTTTTTTTTGGACAAATTGCCAAAGGTGAGTTCATGCTCAGAAAATCTCCACATCTAGCTGGAATTGAAAGAACAAAAGCCAAATCAGCAGCGAAACAAAGGTAGGCATTTAAGAGAAAAGCACCCACACATTAAAAAAAAAAAATCTATTTTCTGAGTATTGGGGGAACATGGAGTGGAAATTAGTTCTCCTCGAGCCCTAGGGACATTTTTAAGTAGGCGAGTGGAGCTGTGCTCATGACCCAGATTTGTCCTCGTTCTGAGTGGGCTGAAGAAGGGGTTCCATCTCTTCATTTGGGGGATGTTTAATCATAAAATGTGTCTAGTGAGGCTTACAGCCCAGTATCTATGAGGTATTTATGAAGTATCATTAACATTTGCAGGGCTTCCCTCGTGGCGCAGTGGTTGAGAGTCCGCCTGCCGATTCAGGGGACACGGGTTCGTGCCCTGGTCCAGGAAGATCCCACATGCCGCGGAGCGGCTGGGCCCGTGAGCCATGGCCGCTGAGCCTGCGCGTCCGGAGCCTGTGCTCCACAATGGGAGAGGCCACAACAGTGAGATGCCCGCGTACCGCAAAAAAAAAGAAAAAAAAATTTGCAGTGGGCTGTAAGATCCTTCAGATTAAAAGGTGCCCTGTGCAAGATGCAAGATGGACTGGTGTTACTGTGAGGGCAGATATATTTTGTGGATGTCACCACTGTTGTTTACTGAGGTGTCAGGGGAAAAAAAAGTAGGTTAAGACCAGGTGGCACAGTCTTTCAACGTGACCCAGAACTGGGCCACAGGAACCTGTATAGGCAGACTATCACATCAGATGGTGTAGAGAAATTTCCCCAAGAATGCATAAATCCTCAGAGGCAGAATGGTTAGTTTCATGACACATAATCACGCCTGGAAGAAATCTGGTGGGGCTAATTAGAAAAACACATATGGCACTTCCGACTTTACAAGGAAGGGGACTGAATTGTATTACTCAGCAAATATTTTCCTCAGCCTGAGCTTGACTTCTGAGATTTTCTGAGAACTGAGCGTTTTTTCTAAGTAATCCTAAAAGGCCTGGTGCTGGGTAACAGCAGGAACTAGCTGGTAGCCTAATTAAGCATCCCAATACTGCAATACTTAAAAACACTTATAGGAATCCCAATGAGTTCCTAATGTCTAATTCCTAAATTTAATCCTAAAGTGCTCCACTGAATCCTCTTGTATGACCTTGGTTAATTATGTAATATCTAATCACCAGAGATAATGATGAAAAATTGAAAATGATGGCATGAGCTGATTCACTCTCCTTGCAGGTATTCCACCAGGACCAAAGATTAGGGCTTCTCCTAGGAATAAAACTTCAGCATATGGGAAATTGCTTTCAAACTCTAGCAATTAAGTGTATTACTTACTTTAGTCCCTGGAATGATAAGAAAATGGAAATGAACTGAACGGGATTTTTTTTTTTTTTCAGTCACAACTCTGGTCCAAATCAGTCCTATAATGTGGGAAGACCATATAGAATTATCATGAAAATAGTCTTGTGTACTTGGAGTATGTTAAGAAATTCTCAGCAGAAATATCATTATGTTTAAACCTTTTTTCTTTTACCTAGAAAAGTAAATCCACAACTCCAATACTGTATTTTCTTTGGAAATTATAAATTACCAGAAAATAAAACAAAGACAGGAAGAAAGAAAAGAAAAAGAGAGGTATTATACCACTCATATGCCCAGTATTGTAAATATAACTTGGAACTTAATTTACGACATTGCATAAAGCTAATTGACTTAGATGGTTTTGGTTTTCTGGCCTTTGTATATTTTTGTCAGTTCTGTAATGATGCATGGTTTATAGGATCAAATCCTATTTTACAAATTCAAATACAAAGGCTGTATTCCACCTTTGAATTTCAAACCAGTTGACAGAATCTTTAGGTCTTGGTATATCCCTCAAAGGAAAAAACATCCAACTTAACAATGACTCTGTTTCCATATTTATATTGTATTTCTCATTTAAGGAGTCAAAAACTCAGTGGACTTTACTCCAACTCTTTCTAACATAATACCTTGGATTTCAATAGCATTTCTCAGATTGTAAACTACTTTTACATCCACTCTCTCATTTCATTGGGTCTTTAGAACAACCCTGTGGGGTAGGTATGGCATACATAGTACAGTTCTTTAACAGATTAATTTCCAAAAATTAATTCAATGAATATTTATTGAATGGCTACTGTTTGCCAGACACTCTTTTAGATAATGACCATTCAGTGGAATATAAAACACACCAAGAGCCTGCAAAAAATGTTTGTGATTTGCCCAAGACCATAGAAAGTAAATCCAAAACCTTTTGACTGTTCCCATCCTCAGTTGGAAAAACGGAGCATGGAAAACGTACTTATCTCGACTCTGTCTCTTAGTACAGTAGTGACATTTCTTGTACAGACTTGCTCACCAGCATTTGCTCCCATACATTCCAGCTTCTGGTCTTTCACTAGATCAATTATTTTATACTCCCAGCTAAGGTCAATTCCTTGGGACTTCCCTGGTGGTCCAGTGGTTAGGAATCCTCCTTCCAATGGAGAAAAGTGGGCTCGATCCCTAGTCAGGGAACTAAGATCCCACATACCGCTGGGCAACTAAGCCCGAGTGCCACTACTACTGAGCTCATGCGCCTCAACTAGAGAGAGAAAAAACCTGCATGCCACAACTAGAGAGAAGCCTGCGTGCCGCAACGAAAAATCCCACACGCTGCAACTAAGACTCGACGCAGCCAAAAATAAATAAATAAAATAAGTCTTAAAAAAGAAAGTATTCAAATTTCTTCCCCCTTAAAAACAAACTTCTTGGGAATTCCCTGGCGGTCCAGTGGTTAGGACTCCGCACTTTCACTGCCGAGGGTGTGGGTTCAATCCGTGGTTGGGGAACTAAGATCTGCAAGCCGCGCAGTGAGGCCAAAAAGAAAAAGAATAAATAAAATAAAAACAAACTTCTCTCAATCCTATTTCCCCCAGCCATTCCCCCTTACCAGTGACCACTCCATTTTTCTTCTCTTCTTTCACAGCAAAGTGCTCCCATTCTCTAATTTATAAGTCAAATAAGTATTTATGGAACAGATGCAGAATAAATGAACTAGGAATGTTTCACATGAAGATAAGTAAGTTTGAATATTCAGAGGACTTGTAACAAACAAACAAACAAAAAACTGGTTTGGGCTTCCCTGGTGGCGCAGTGGTTGAGAGTCCGCCTGCCGATGCAGGGGACACGGGTTCGTGCCCCGGTCCGGGAGGATCCCGCATGCCGCGGAGCGGCTGGACCCGTGAGCCATGGCCACTGAGCCTGCGCGTCTGGAGCCTGTGCTCCGCGGCGGGAGAGGCCGCAGCAGTGAGAGGCCTGCGTATCGCAAAAAACAAACAAACAAACAAAAATAACTGGTTTTATATTTCTCCAAAAGGGAGAACTGTAACCAGTGGTTAGAAACATCCAGCATAATATTTGCACATATAGTTTCAATTTCTCCAATACAATGGATGCTACACTTTTTCTTTCCTTTTTTTTTTTTTTTTTTTTTTTTTTGCGGTACGCGGGCCTCTCACTGTTGTGGTCTCTCCCGTTGCGGAGCACAGGCTCCGGATGCGCAGGCTCAGCGGCCATGGCTCACGGGCCCAGCCGCTCCGCGGCATGTGGGATCTTCCCGGACCGGGGCACGAACCCACGTTCTCTGCATCGGCAGGCGGACTCTCAACCACTGCGCCACCAGGGAAGCCCGATGCTACAGTTTTTCAAAGTAAGAAATGAGGTATCTTTAAAAAAAAAAAAATAGTATTCTTGGACCTTCCAAGGAAGTCGATTTTTCATGACATATCCTCCACACCAGCAATTGATGCACTCATACCATCAGAAATACATCTCAAGTCAACTAACTAGTTTGTTAAGGAAGTGGTCTTTTGTTCCTCAGTTATATTTTAAGTTCCACATCAGGGATTCTCAGGAGGTATGAGAAAAGTCCTACAAAGCAGACATATCAGAATCCTTGGAATTCTGATATTCCATTCTAGGGAGACAGTCTCCCTTCAACCCCTGAATGAATCACTTACCAGTACAAATCAGTATGAATTGATGGAAGTATAGTCTGTGCTAGTACAAGAGAGTAATTAGAAAATATAAACTACATAATGAGCTAGACTTCATAAGTAGAAATTGTTTCAACAATTATTAAGCATAAATGTTTCAGGATAAAATATACATAATACTTTATATTTTACCACAGGCTCCAATAAGGAATGATTAAGTAATACAGTTGAAAGTAAAAATTTTAACGTCTGTATTTATCAGAACACAAGATTCTGAAGGTGGAGCTTGAGCCCAGGATGATAAACACATTTCAAATAAAGCATGTAGCAAAACTAGTTAACTGTTGTTCATTGGGGAACTACAGCAGGTTCCAATATGACAGATGGAGAAAACCTGTTAAAAGGAAACTTCTGGGCACTTAACTTCTAGGGCATTACCATTCTTGTGATGGAGTCAGTTTGTCATCATTGTTCTAATACTTTTACAGAAGTCCAACAAAAGTTGCAAAGTCATCAGCAATTATTGAAGTATACACTTGAGAAACCAGGGTAAAGTCTGCCTTGTTGCATCTCTAAGCACTGCATGACTGGCTGGCTGAATCGCCTCAGACCACTGGTGAGCATCAATACTTATATAAATTCCAGGAAAATCTCTCTACTAGATTCTTTGTCCTACTAACCAAATTCTTCTAAGTACTGACCAAATTCCAAGTTCAGAATTTTCAGATATTTTAAGATAGTATTCTTTCCCAAAGAAATCGTGTATTATTCAGATCATTATGGAACAGAGGCTAGCAGCAGGCCATATCTTGAGAGTGTAATAATTCTTCCAAAAGCCTAAAGGTTTTGAGTTTCTGATTCTTGCACTGATCCAGGAACTTTTTGAAACTGACAGTACTTTATACCATCATAGTCCCTGGCATCTTTCTCTCCAAGTCCACTGTAGTACTTTTCCAAAGGTCAGACTTCATATACTAATTTTTTTTCTTCAACCCAGTCCAATCAAGCTTTGGTCCTCTCTGCTCCATTAAAACTGCTCTTGCCAAGATCACCAGTGACCTCCACATTGCTCCAAGAGTCAATTCTCAGGCCTCACCTTAACCTCTCAGCAGCATTCCACAGTTGATCACTTCCTCCTCCTTCAGATTATTTTCTTCACCTGAATTCCAGGACACTATTCATCTCTTGGTTTTCCTCCTGCCTAACTGGTTTGTTCCTACTCAGTTGCTCTGCAAGTTCCTTTCTTCTGAGACCTCTTAAGTGAGAAATGCCTCAGGGCTTTCCTGGTTCTCTTTCCTTCTGTATCTAAACTTACTCTCTTGGTGATGTCATTCAGTTTCAGACTTTAAATGTCATTCATATGGTGACAACTCCCAAATACACACGTACACACGATTATGCATTATATATATATATGTAAAATATATCTTCAGAACTTCATCCTGAACTAGACTCATATCCAACAGCCTACCTAATGTCTCCATTTGAATATTTAATAAATATCTCAAATTGAACACGTCCAAAACTGAACTCTTAATATTCCCCTGGATAATTGTTCTGTCTAGTGTTTCCTATTTCAGATGATTGCAACTTGATCTTTCTAGTTGCCCAGGTGAAAAACCTCAGGCTCATCCTTGACACCTTTTATGAACTCTGTATTCAATCCATCAAAAAGTCTTCTTCGATTTACCTTCAAAATATATCCAGGATCCCTTAGTCAATAAAGCTCTCTTATTTTTCATTTGGGTTACTGAAAGAGCCTCCTTTCTAGGTTCCTGCTTCTATCCTTGATCTTTTTTTTTTTTTAATTTATTTATTTTATCTTTGGCTGCACTGGGTCTTCGTTGCTGTGCATGGGCTTCCCCTAGTTGCGGTAAGCAGGGGCTACTCTTCGTTGCGGTGCGAGGGATTCTCATTGCGGTCGCTTCTCTTGTTGTGGAGCAGGGGCTCTAGGTGCGTGGGCTCAGTAGTTGTGGCGCACGGCCTTAGTTGCTCTGCGGCATGTGGGATCTTCCCAGACCAGGGCTCGAACAAGTGTCCCCTTCACTGGCAGGCGGACTCTTAACCACTGCGCCACCAGGGAAGCCCCTATCCTTCATCTCTTATTCTCAATGCTTCTCAAAACCTAAGTCATATCATGCAACACCTCACCAATTAAAAGCCAAAGCGTTCCTGCTACGGCCTACCAGGTAGTATAGATCTGCCTCTCACTCCCTTTACCTCTTTGACACCCATCATATCTTATACTCTCTCCCTTGCTCATTCTGTTTCAGCCACACTGGTTTACCTTGCTGTTTTTCATGTGCCCGTCATGCTTCTACCTCAGGGTCTGTGGACTTGCTGTTCCCTCTCCCTGGAACCTCTTCCCTAGATATCCATATCTAAGAAAGATATCAAAGATATCCATATATTTGCTCCCTTAGCTCCTTCAAGTCTTCAGTATTTTCTTGAGGCCTACCCTGGTTGCCCCATTTGAAACGCCAACACATGCTTCCTCTCTCTTATCTTTATATTTCACCATCTTACTGCTATTATTTAATTTCCTTTTTATTATATTTATTGCCTCTTCTTCCCCTCTCCCCCACAATAAACTTCATGAGAACATGAGGTATTTGTTTTATTCAGCAATGTATCTGAAGTATTTAGAATAGGATCTGGCACAAGGGTGATGCTCAAAAATTATTTGTTGAGTAAAGACCCTGATTTTAGAAGTCTTATTGATGTATTGTCTAGCTAGGCCATTTAAACTGGGATGCCAAAATGATAAGCCTACAGGTTTCATGTAATCTGCACAACTGTCTTGTTTTAGGGATGACCATATATACTCTGGCAGGACAAACAAATGTTGGGCTGTTCAGGAGTATTTTTAATTTGTAGAGATATATTTCTATTTTTCTAAAAAATATACTGTTGGCTGCAAGGATTTGTTCTTTGAACTCCAGTACTTCTGAAGTGCTGAGCTTCTCAGTTTTGCCTCAGAAGGGAAAAGACTATTACAGCATGTGGGAGTGCTTAACTACAGCCAAAAATATTTTGAAAAACTTCTCATATTACTAAAGTCTTTAAAGAAGATCATTTATCTTTTCCAGGAAAAGGTTATTATTGTTTTAAATTTGCTTCGATGCCAGAGTTTGACATGAAAAGCTATCCTTTCCTGGAACAATGAATAGAGATATTTAATATTTCTATATGTTGTTTAGAAAAGTTGCACACAAGCTTCACCAAATGCCAAAAAATAAAATCAAAGGCATGAGCCAAAGAGGCCTAGCACATACCACTTCAATTCTACACCGGCTGTCTTAAGGATCTGGGTATAATTAAAGGTTTTGGTTAACACTTAATTTCTTTCAGGGAACACAATCTGCTACAAATTAATTCAAAACCTGTTTTAGAATAAGAAAGAAAAACTAACGGAACAATGGATTGGTAATCCTGGAATCCACTAGTCCTGCCTGCTTTGACAAAGTGAAGAGACACAGGACTACATATACAAAAGTATTTTCACTCCTGGGGCAGATTATGAGACTATGAAAAGTTGGAAAATGTTTTGAGGCCAACAATAGGAGAAGGCGAGAATGGGGAGGAGAGTTATTCCTGAATTTCTGTTCGACTGTTTTGCAAATGTATGGCATTGGTCATAAGGGAGAAGTGAACAGTGCAAGACACTACCTACTTTTTTTTTTTTTAAGTGATGTCACTTTTTAAGTTAACCATTTTTTAGAGCAGTTTTAGGTTCACAGCAAAATAGAGCGAAAAGTACAGAGTTCCTATATGCCCCGTGCCCTCAACACACACAGCCTCTCCAACTACCAACATCCCACATCAGAGCAGTAAATTTGTTACATTTGATGAGCATACAGTGACACATCATCACCCAAAGCCCACAGTTTACATTAGGGTTCATTCCTGGTACTGTAAGTCTATGGTTTTGACAAACATATAATGACACTTATCCACCACTGTATCACTGCCCTAAAAAGCCCCTGCTCTGCCTATTCATTCATCCCTCTGCACTAACCCTTGGCAACCACTAATCTTTTTACTGTCTTCGTAGTTTTGCCTTTTCTAGGATACAGTTGGAATCATATAGTACATACATAGATACTACTTACTCTTAAGAATATACGAATTGCGGGACTTCCCTGGTGGGACAGTGGTTGACAATCCGCCTGCAAATGCAGGGGACACGGGTTTGAGCCCTGGTCTGGGAAGATCCCACATGCCGCGGAGCAACTAAGCCCGTGCGCCACAGCCACAACTACTGAAGCCTGCGCGTCTAGAGCCTGAGCTCTGCAACAAGCCACGACAATGAGAAGCCCGCGCACCACACGAAGAGTAGCCCCTGCTCACCGCAACTAGAGAAAGCCCACGTGTAGCAACGAAGACCCAACAACAAAGACCCAATGCAGCCAAAAATAAATAAATGAATGGGATTAGTGCAAAAAAAAATACGAATTGCAAACATTTTTGTGTAAAAAAGGATGTGCTTTTGTGTTAAATGTAATAGCTAAAGATGTGAAATAAGTACTCGTTTTATAAATTTAAAAAACGCGAATTAGAATTGTTTAAACATACTTCTATGTCTGTACAAAGTGAAAGAAAGGTTGTGCAATCATTCTCTGAATTTCAACTGCTTGGCTAATTAGGGGCATGATATTTTGTTTGCATTATTAGGATACCATATTCTAATTTCCCAATAAAACTAGTAGTTTCATACTATTTAATTTTGGTTGTGTAGGCAAAAAGTAACAGCATTTAAAAATAACACATTTCAGGGACCTCCCTGGTGGCGCAGTGGTTAAGAATCCGCCTGCCAATGCAGGGGACACGGGTTCAAGCCCCGGTCCGGGAAGATCCCACATGCCCCGGAGCAAGTAAGCCTGTGCGCCAGAACTACTGAGCCTGCGCTCTAGAGCCCGGGAGCCACAACTACTGAGCCCACGTGCCACAAGTACTGAAGCCTGCGTGCCTAGAGCCCGTGCACCACAACAAGAGAAGCCACCGCAATGAGAAGCCTGCGCACCACAACGAAGACTAGCCCCCGCTCGCTGCAACTAGAAAAGGCCCGTGTGCAGCAATGAAGACCCAGCACAGCCAAAAATAAATAAGTAAATAAATTAAAAAATATACATCTCAGTAAATCAACTATACCCCAATATAAAATAAAAATTAAATTTAAAAAAGAAAAAAAATGTTTCATAAACTCTCACAACGAAAAGAATGTACAGTATTCTGCTTTATAGAAACCTTGGGTATAAAAAATCAAAACTCTGTGCAGTGCTTTTAGTCATACTGGAACTGAAATAAAATTTGGAATCTAACATCCACTCCTCAGACACTTCTTTCATCTGGAAGCCATCAAATCCTGATCTGTTCCCTCAACAACAAATATATTTTTTACATTTCCATCCTATCATTATAGCTTACCCCCCCTATTACTGAAACAGATAACCGCCTATAATTAAACGTAGTAAGAAGAAGAAGAAGAAAGAAAAACCTACTGTAGCTGTGACACCAAAAAACTTGAGCCAGAAAAGCCTGGCTAAATTATGAACTCAGGCTACTGTGGGAAAAAAAAAAAAAGTTAAACAAAAATACCTTGTACACAAAGCAAGCCTAGAAGACAAATTCAGCAGCATTACTGTTGAATTTCCTGGCTTTGTTGATTCGAGTCGCAAAGTTAAGATTAACAATGCCAAGATTCATATTTAAATATGTCCCTTGAAATCAGGAAAATAGCTCTTTCAGGATTTCAAATGATACTGGAAGGCACAGAACGGAGATTTTATTGAGTCAATTTGTTATTCACATACTCACAAAGGATTTTAAAAAGAAGTTAAACGGAAGATACTCTCAATAGACAGAAATAAGACATTCCAATCTATTGTTCCAGTTTATAGCTCAGATATAAATAATAGGCTATAAAACCTGATCTGAAAATAGTTGCGCAGTGCGTGCTTCACAGCCAGCCAATGAAAAGCAACGTCTCGTTTCTCCTGCAGCTGACAGCCCTTCAAAGACACTACTTTTTTTTTTTTTTTTTTTTTAAAGAGACCAACCTCTCGGTTACACTGGCGTTTAGCACCTTTGTTGGGTCTCCCAGCTCCGCAGTTTTAACTTCTATTTGCGGAACGCCACTGTGATTCAAGGCACAGAATTCCAGCGGGCTTAGAACCCCCGGCAGCACAGGGCTGCAGAAAACGCCTTCACTCTCAGGGTGAAATTACAGCTTCCCACGCTCCAGTTCGGAGCACTGCCTTGTAAAATCGATCCCTTTCACATTGCAAGGGTAGGGATGAGCAGTCCCACTTTTCAAGGGCTTAGAGAGCAGGAAGAATTCGGGACTCCTCCGTGCACGGCTCTCGGAGCTTTTCAGAGGTTCACACGCCGCGCGCACCCGGCGCGTGTCCGGGGCGGGTCGCGGCACTGCTCGAGCCGAGCCCCGAGCCCAGAGGCGAAGAACAAAGGGGATTCGCCCGCCTTCGCTGCCGGAGGCAGCCCGCGCGTGTTCGCCGGCCCCGCCCCTCCGCCCCCGCCCCTGCGGCTGCGCGAAATGGCGGCCACACCACAAAATGGCAGCCCGAGCGGGCCCAGGCGGAGAAATGAAAGGCGCCGCGGACCCCTCCCCCACAGCGCAGCAATGCCAGGCCGAGCTTTCTCCTGATGGCAGTCGGAGGCCTCGGCGTGCCTCCGTAGCCCCACGAAGACACCACGGCCTCCCCGCGGCGCCCCGCCGGGCAGCACGGTCCGCCACCCCGCCTCGAGTCCAAACGATGCAGGGGCTTTATGCCTGGACTGCCTCTGCTCTTCCAAACGGGCCCCTCTTCAGGAGGCTCTTACTTAAGGGGGTACAAACTGGAAAGAACTGAGCGTGGCACACCTGCCGGGCGACCCTTGCCCGCCCAGGACGCCCCTCGGGCCGGGCGCGGGGAGGGAGCAACCTTTCCTAGGGTCTCCACACTCGCAACTTTAGCTCCAGGTCACCAAAGAGAGGAAAGGGGTGATCAAAGAGGCCCCCAAATGAGGGGGAACTAAGGAACCAGGGGCCAAAGCCCCAGACCACTCCTTCAGCAGCCACGTCGAACCCCAACGCACTGAGCCCACACCCGAGAGCGCAGCGAAGAGCCGCTGGTGGCCCATCGTGCGCGGGCAGATCCAGAGCGCGGATGTCGGCTTTCCCTCCACCACGCAAACACCCAGTGAGCATTTTAGGTTTTTCATCGTTCCCCCCTGTCCTCTCCCTTCTCCCTGTGGTGAGGGGCCTCGGGGGCTGGGCACAGGTACAGGAAGGAGCGGCTGCTGTGGTCCCCATGCTATTTCCCCTGGCGTAAGGGTCTCGGTGGGCTTGGGCTTTGCTTTGGTCGTGGCTTGATGGAGGCAGGGTGGTGGCGGTGTGCTTTGGATTTTTCGCTTTTCTTTCTCTCAAACGCTCGCTTCCCTGCGCTCCCCATCCCCCAGCTTCCCCCGAGCTCCGTCTTTCCAGAAACTTCTCAGGGAAACTCAGCAAAAAGCCGTAGGCTCCGACACCACCTTCTTCCCGGAGCATGCGCGACGCCCTGGGCGGCAAGCTCAACGCCCGAGTGTACGAGTGTGAGAGTCGTAGGTGTGCGCGCGCGCGCTCCCCTTGCGGGGCGGGGCGGTTCTCTCACAATGAAGGGAATAGGTTTTTCTCCCCTCCCCCAACGTTCCGTCGTTGCGCAAGCGCGTTGAGCCAACTCCCCTGGCCTTTTGAGAGTAGTGGGGGAGGGGCAGGCCCAAGGCTCCGGAGTCGCTGCTCCGCGCGCCTGCGCACTGGGTTGTCTTGGCCGCGATTTTTCCGCGCAGCTTGTGGTAGTGTCTTTGATGGTGAGGTGCGTCTGAACACCTCGGTTGTGCCCTACTCACTGTGTCCTCTGTTCCCCCTCGCGGAAACTGTAGCCTCTTGAGGGGTTATTAATTACGTCCCGCGGGTTTCCTGGAGATTGGCCTTCCCTTTGTGTCTCAGGGCTAAGGTTGCCCCGTGTCTCGTTGGCCCCCTTCCACTCCTGCCTGTGCCAGGACCCCAGACTGGAATCGGTGACTGGAGTGTGTTGGAGCCTTCTCCCAAGTGGGGAAAACAGCCCTGGCCGAAGGACTGGGTGATGGCCGCGCTGGCTTCCATCAGGAACTGCCTGCAGTTCTTGCTTACTAAGCCAAAATAAAGGTGTTCTTTATTTGGTACGCTGCCCTTGGTCCTCGACGCCAGCCTCTGCTCGGGCTGGCGGGGCTGGCTGCTGGGTTGGTCCTCCGTGTAAGGATACAGACAAAGAAAGGGCCTTGGCGTACCGCTCTGTCTCCATGTGCAGAATTGAGCTTGGAGCGTGGTAACCATAGTAACCGCATTTACTCTCTTAAGGTGCCTATTGTTTTGTTCTCCTTTTCTCTTCCTTTAGGAGTGTGATGGAAATTACTGCCAGAGTTGTAGGTTCTTAACCCGCCCCAAGCTCTTTACCTTGCCATGTAATCCACTTCCACCCAACCCTGTTTTTGAAATCCAGAAGGTTAAGTAAGGTCGTCTTGGCAGGGCATGGAGGCTTGCCACTTTTCCAGTCTGAGCTTTGTTTCCTTGCCACTCTTCCTTTTGAAGTACCTTCGTTTCCCCAGTGGAGTAATTGTCTTCCTATATTCGTTAGCCGTGTAACGTACCTTCAAAGCCTCAGAGATGTAAGGTTTAAAAGAGGGAGCTTGTTTGCGAAAAAGGCACCTTTCGGGGCTCCAAAAGACTGACGTGGCGGTTGCAATTTGGCATTTTATCGTCGTGAGCACCTGCTAACTCGCCCGCAGGTGCTAGGGAGCCATTGACCACGCCGAGCCCGAGGTCAGTCCAGGTCATCGCTATGGGCGGAGCCACTCAGTGGGTCCTACCTCAGGGATATCTTTCTTCCTGGTGGGAATTTTGAGTTGGTGCCAGATTACTAGCAGGAACTCTTAGCTATCTTGGGGCTGTTGAAGTTCTAGCAAGCAATAGAATTCTACCCCTGCTAACAAGGCTATACTGTCATTTGAGGCTTGGAAATGACCAGATCAAGAGTCCCTTGAGTTTGCAGAACTTCTGTTAGAGATTCTGCCTTAACAAATTATGGTTAATGAGAGTATTTAAAGACAAACTTCCTACAATAAGGATAACGCTACTAAAAAGGGGGAAGAAAAATTTGAGTATGTACGTTTTGCAATTTTAGATAGGCATAAAATCAAAGTTCTTATGTGCTATCTAATAATTAGCATCTTGGGAAACTGATCTCGAGGGAAACAATGTATTTAAATTGAAAACTATGGAGAACAAAAGTAACCTAGTTTAAAGCCACTTTTTCTGGTGAATGTTTTTTAAGTAAAGGGTTTAGGCTTGGGTGTGTGTTTAAATTATCTTGTGGGGGTGGGCAAAACACAAACCCCTTTTATTAGTTCGTCTCACCCCGCCCCTCCCACCAGCTAACAGTATACAGTGAAATCTTTAGTTGTGACTCTTGCTGGTTCTGTTTTCTTAGAAAAAACATTTTAAGTTAATCTCCTATCTTCAAAGAGAGTTATCTTGGGACTTCCTCGGTGGCGCAATGGTTAAGAATCCTCCTGCCAAAGCAGGGGACACGGGTTCGAGCCCTGTCTGGGAAGATCCCACATGCCGCGGAGAAGCTGAGCCCGCGTGCCACAGCTAACTGAAGCCCACGCGCCTAGAGCCCGTGTTTCACAAGAGAAGCCACTGCAACGAGAAGCCCACGCACTGCAACGAAGAGTGGCCCCAACTCAACGCAACTAGAGAAAGCCCGGGCGCAGCAATGAAAATCCAACGCAGCCAAAAATAAATAAATAAATAAATAAGAGAGTTATCTTGAGGGGAATGCTTCTCAGCCAAAGAATTTTCCAAATAAAACTGTAAGGGATGGTTCCTAGGACTTTTGTAGTATATAGCCTGAAAAAAATTCTATTACCTCCTTTATCAAAATACTGAAATTTAACTTTTAAATATACATTTAAAAATAATTCCAGCATTTAACTCAGAAATGCATCATGCCCTACCTAGCCTTTAAACAGAATGTGGTTTTATTTTAAGCCAAAGGTTTCAAGTGTCTAATTATGGAATATTATGTAAAATTAGCAATCATTACCATCCTGAAGATTAATAGCAAAATATTGAACCAGTTACGTGATTTAAAGAAGCATTACTGGGACTTCCTTGGTGGCACAGTGGTTAAGAATCTGCCTACCAATGCAGGGGTCACGGGTTCGAGCCCTAGTCCGGGAAGATCCCACATGCCTCGGAGCAAGTAAGCCTGTGAGCCACAACTACTGAGCCCACATGCCACAACTACTGAAGCCCGCGTGCCTAGAGTCCGTGCTCTGCAATAAGAGAAGCCACTCATTCACTGCAATGAAGAGTAGCCCCTGCTCGCTGAAACTAGAGAAATCCCGCGCGCAGCAAGGAAGACCCAACGCAGTCAAAAATAAATAAATAAAGGGCATTACTATTAAATAGAAATAATTTAATTAAAATGGAAACAGGTTTTTTTACAAAATAAATTTATTTATTTATTTATATTTTTGGCTGCGTTGGGTCTTTGTTGCTGCGCGCGGGCTTTCTCTAGTTGTGGCGAGCAGGGGCTACTCTTTGTTACAGTGCCCAGTCTTCTCATTGGGTGGCTTCTCTTGTTGCAGAGCATGGGCTCTAGGCGCATGGGCTTCAGTAGACGTGGCACTGAGGCTCAGTCGTTGTGGCTCGCAGGCTCTAGAGAGCAGGCTCAGTAGTTGCGGTGCACAGGCTTAGTTGCTCTGCGGCACATAGGATCTTCCCGGACCAGGGCTCAAACCCGTGTCCCCTGCATGGCAGGCAGATTCTTAACCACTGCGCCACCAGGGAGGCCCAGAAACAGTTTTAAAATATATTTGGAACCAGTTCATGATGTTTTGAATTCTCTACTTCAAACTAGAGCGAGGCTTTCAGAGGAGCAGTAGGGGAGCTTAACACCCGAAGTCTGAAACTGTCAAGACACGTGTAATAAGTTACTAAATATATTTTATTTGGTATTATTGTTTTTGAGATTCCATCAAGTGCACTTTCATAGTCTTCTCTGAATTAAATACTAGCCTTGATTTGCATTATGTGTATTCTGCTGACTTCCTGATGTGTAAGTGACAATCTCTTAGACCTGGGGTGTTTTTGCTATTGTATATCATTTGTAATGAAGAGGTTAAGTTTTTTCTCACATGAGGATTAGTAGTAGACTTTTAAAAGGTTGAAGGAACTCTCTGAATTAACATAGAGAATAATAACGTTTTGTTCATGTGGGATCTGTTAACATAAATATGTTGATTTAATGTAGTGAAGTATCAGCATTTCAGAGGAGCCCTAAACTAAAGTAACCCCGATGCTGACTTCCAGCTCATTTTACTGTAACTTTTTCTAATGATAAGAGCAATATATGTTAACCAAATAAAAGTTTAGAAAATATAGATGAATAAGAACTTAAAAAAATTGAATTCTACCACATAGGCACTACCGTTATTAATATTTGCAAGTATCCTTCCGGTCTATCTTTTATTCAGTGCCGTAAACATTAGTAAATTGTATTCACAATTCTAACTATTAGGTATAATCTACTGTATAGCACAGGGAACTCTGCTCAAAGTTTTGTGGCAGCCTGGATGGGAGGGGAGTTTGAGGGAGAATGGATACATGTATATGTATGGCTGAGTCCCTTTGCTATGTACCTGAAACTATCACAACATTGTTTTTATTTATTTATTTATTTATTTAAATTTATTTATTTATTTATTTATTTATTTGGGTGTGTTGGGTCTTCGTTGCTTCACGCCGGCTTCCTCTAGTCCTGGTGAGCAGGGGCTACGCTTTGTTGTGGTGCGCGGGCTTCTCACTGCGGTGGCTTCTCTTGTTGCGAAGCACAGGCTCTAGGTGCATGGGCTTCAGTAGTTATGGCTCGCGGGCTCTAGAGCACAGGCTCAGTAGTTGTGGTGCACGGGCTTAGTTGTTCTGCAGCATGTGGCATCTTCCTGGACCAGGGCTCGAACCCGTGTCTCCTGCACTGGCGGGTGGATTCTTAACCACTGCTCCACCAGGAGCAGGAGTGTTGCTTATCACAACACTGTTAATCGGTTATACTCCAATATAAAATAGAAAGTTAAAAAAAATATTAGGTATATTAGCAGTATTTCCTCATAGAAGGAAGAAAGTTACCTTTAGCAACTTTCCAAGGAAATGGTAGAAATATAAAAATTGATTTTTTAAAAAGGAAAATATCAGCCATTATATTCATTTCTGGAAAACCAAAAACAATGTGGAATAAATTATTTAGCTTTCTTAGAGAATTGAACAGTAAAGTAGATTATGAAGTGTTATGCTGAAAGAATTATTTCGAGAAGGACTAGCTAGCTAATACTATTCAACTGATCGTCGTTTTGATCATTTATGTATGCCTAATTTCACTACAGTGAGCCTGCTATATCAAAATAAATCCGTTAATAGACTGGTCTGTCTTTTTCACTAGTTGACCCTCAGAACTAGCAAGATGTCAACCACTCTTTGACAATAATATATTAGTGTTGTCTGTTTTATTTTCTACTGTTTAGGAAAAAGCAAAAAACAAAAAACAAACCCTGATTCTAATAATAGGAGTTTGTTAATATTGACAAGTTCTCATGTGGTTGGGTCTTTGATCATTTTAGAGCTAGTTAATATATTTTTATATGGTGCTTTTAGGAACAGTGTTTATATTTTAAATATATGTTTTCTCATGAAACAGTTCAATTTTAATAGTGTGGAACTCGATTGGTAACAAAATTTTTGTTAAATATCTGGTAACTATTCTGTTCTCCTGTTTAAATGGCGATAGTAATTTATCTGCTCTGTTGGCTAGCTTAGCATTCAGAGCCTGAGTTTGAGGCTCAGATGCTTTCCCCAACTGGGCTTCCATTATGCATGACTGAACTCTTTGAGCACATCTAGCATGCTAAATACAGGTGCTCTTCACAGTGTGAAATAAGACCTGATTAAAAACACATCTGGTTTTTTTTTTTGCGGTATGCGATCCTCTCACTGTTGTGGCCTCTCCCGTTGCGGAGCACAGGCTCCGGACGCGCAGGCTCAGCGGCCATGGCTCACGGGCCCAGCCGCTCCGCGGCATGTGGGATCTTCCCGGACCGGGGCACGAACCCTTGTGCCCTGCATTGGCAGGCGGACTCTCAACCACTGCGCCACCAGGGAAGCCCAACACATCTGTTTTAATTCCACTTTGCAAATGCCTCTGCTTTAATGTCACCTTTCTGAATGATCTTTCACACTCAAATGGGGAAATTCACTTCACCATCCATTTATCATAGAAGAGAGAGGAGATCACACCCTACTTTTTAATCATTTTCAGTGAGCGTCAATTATTAATTGTTAAACTAAATTTTAAAAATCAGAATAAGAGTGGGTTGTATTTCTATTGAAAACATACAAAAATAAATGCTTATGAAAAAAATTTGTAAATATTTGTAACAAGGACAGAAACAAAGAAAAGCTTTCCCCCCCCACCCAGTGTTTCCTGATACATTGCCAATAAACATGAAAGCACTGAGAAAACCCAACACTTGATTTGGGGCTGTGCAAAGGGCATGTACTTATCAGTTTTGTTGTTATTAAGAGTTTTGCAACAGAAAAAGTCAGCAAAAGAGTGCAAGGAACTTCGTACTTGATATGCAATCACTGCATGTTGATTTGATTATAAGACCTGGCTATAATCCTGAAAATGTTATAAATTGATCATGGTATGTTTTTAACTTCAACTGATGCTTACTTTTGATATTCATATGAAATTAGCAGTCAACTTAATAGTATTCATGATATTTTTATGCTGTGTTACTTCCAAATACTTTTACATGTGTTATCTCATTTGATACTTCTAGCAACCTTACCAGGTAGAGAAAACAGATATTTTTATCCTCATTTTGCAGATAAGGGTATTGAGACTTTGAGGATTTAATTGACTTTACCTAGGCCATATAGCCAGTGACAAAATTGGAACTGGAATTTTTGACTCTTTATTTATTTTTAAAAATTTATTTATTTATTCTTGGCTGCATTGGGTCTTCGTTGCTGTGCACGGGCTTTCTCAGAGCGGGGGGCTACTCTTTGTTGCGGTGCACAGGCTTCTCATTGCAGTGGCTTCTCTTGTTGAGCACGGGCTCTAGGTGTGTGGGCTTCAGTAGTTGTGGCTCATGGGCTCAGTAGTTGTGGCTTGAGGGCTCTAGAGCACAGGCTCAGTAGTTGTGCAAGGGCTTAGTTGGTCCGCGGCATGTGGGATCTTCCCGGACGAGGGCTCGAATCCGTGTCCCCTGCTTTGGCAGGTGGATTCTTAACCACTGCGCCCCCAGGGAAGCCCCGTCTATCAGGTTTTAAATGAGTAATTTACATAATATTTTTAAATGTATTTCAAATTGTGGTTGCTAATATTGAAATTTATGCTTTGTGGAAAAATGCCTATCGGTTCAACACTAACTGCAGCCACATATACAGAACTATGAAGTTCATGAGTTTAGGTAACAGTGTACTGGCCTGACACTCCTTATGTGATAGTTGTGGCAAATGTAAATGGCTAATCCTACATCTGAATGTAGGTTGATTTGCTTTCACTTTTACTGAGGAATCAATTCCATACTATTTTCAAGAACAAAAATTTCCATATCATTTAATGACTCTGATTTGCATGAAGACAAGGTCAACCTCTGTGGTGGCATTAAAGGCCTTAACTGAATTATGAATGAGTGCCATTATTGTGGTGGTGCTTTTGCTAACTTTTCTAAACCACCTCTTTCTGTTTCTGCCTGTTACTGGCCACCGCCCCCCCCCACAAAAAGGTGTGTTGAAATAGAAAATGTAAACATAAGCCAGAAAAATAGCATAGAAAAAAATTAAATTACCTGGCTCAGAATTTAGAATTTTTAGAAGTAACTTGTCAAAATTCCAAAAATTATTTCAATGGATGATAAGGTTATTACCTGAGCTAGCACATCTTGTTCTGTAATTGTTGTAACTGTAAGTAACACAGGGGCTTGCTTAGCCTTCTAACATCCTGAGAGAGGAAGAGAGACGATCTCAGTTGAGCAGACCTGCTGAGATCAAGTTTTAGTATATAGATTATTAAACCAAATACAAGAAAAGTTGATGTGACTCTCTGACACATCATTAAGAAGCTTATGTTAAACTATATGGCAAACAAAAAAACTACTTGGAGCTTTACCATTTGTGGAATTAAAGAAACAATTTATGCACAGGTGACCCCATATATTAGTGCTATTTATTATGGTGACCATATTTTCCAATTCAAAAGAGCACAGTTTGATGATAAGTTGGTCTGTATCAATATTTATGGAGAAAGTGAATGAGATCGAATATTTAAAATCTGGTCTGTACCTAAAGCACTACACCTGTGATATTTTATTTCTGTAGATAGAAAATGTAAAAGAAAGCTGAGTTGCTGACTGTTCTAAAAAATTCCATTTTTCTGGACTCAGTACTGTTGCCTTAATTTTATGGGTTTTCCCCGGGGTTCTGTAAACTAAAATGTTCAACTGTAGGCTTTAAAATTTAAAAGCTTTTAGGCCTGGAAAGGCTGGAGTTCTAATCCCCTCCTCGGCTTAGATATTAAATTATATAGCAAATCCTCTGAGGGGAACACCATCAGACATGTAACCGTCTCGCTTCATTCAGTTCTATTCCTGGTATGCCATAACGATCAGCAAAGAGAACGTGCAAACGGTTTCGCAAGATTCTATATAAAATAAAGTTGCTTAATGTTACAAGCTAATGATTCTTGGGAGGGATGGGTTTCTGAAGCCGTCACAGCTTTGCTGGGCCGTGAGAAGGGCGGCCTTGTTCTGACACTTTCCCAAGCAGGCGCGGCTCTAAGTGCCCGGAAACGCCAGAAGCTGGCCAAAGGTGAGCAGGGGAAGAGGTCCTGGCTTCTCCTAGGAGAGAAGCCTTGGCAGCCGCTTTGACACGCAGCGCTGTGAATACCAACCCCCTTTCTCTCTTTTATTCCCCCAGGCCAGCGCCTGGGACCCCTACTCGAGGGGCTGGAGGCTATGCCTGCCTCTGCAAGCGCAGCGCCCGAGGCCTGACACGGCGCCCGCCCTTCCAGAGTGCTGCGCGCCTGCGCACCGGGACCAAGCGCGCGAGCGTTCCTTCCTGGCCCTGCGTTCCTCCCTCCCCCGCGCGCCTGCGCATCGGCTGGGAGGAACTCGGCGTCTCAGCCTCGGCGGGCTGTCGGGCGGCTGCGCGCGCGCCCGCGGTGAGGGAGGCGGGTCGCGCGCGCCGGTGGGAAGCGTCCGGCTGCCACAGCGCCAGCTCCGTCGTAGTCGCTGCCGCCCGGGTCTCGCTCGCCCCTCCTACCCGCTCCCCCTCCCGCCGCCTCCCGGGCGCATGCGCCGCCGGAGCGCGGGGGTCGGCTTCGGGTGTGTGGTGGCGGCAGAGCTGAGCTGCGAGGCCCGAGAGTCAGAACCTGGGGGAGAGGGATGGTCTCTGCACGGGGGGGAGCCGGAGGAGCCGCCGCCGCTGCCGACGCCACCGCCGCAGCCGCCGCCGCCGCCGCCTCGGCGCCCGCCTCCCGGCGCTGACGGGCTCGTACGAAGCCGGCGAGGGGGAACCAGCACCAGCGGTCGCCGGCACACCGCCCAGCATGGTCCGGGAAACCAGGCACCTCTGGGTGGGCAACTTACCGGAGAATGTGCGGGAAGAGAAGATCATCGAGCATTTCAAACGGTGAGTGACATGAGGCCCGGGGCCGCGCTCTCTCCTCGGGCGCCGCTGCCCCCTCCGGTTCGTTGCCGGCCCCTCCCCGTGCGCGGAACTGGTGAGGAGACCCGGGCCAGACCCACGGACGGGTGCGGGGGGCGCGCGGCTGCCTGGCCGCTGCTCGGCCCGTGTCGCGGCGTTGGGCCTCGGGCCTCGGCGGAGCGGGCCCGGCTGCCGCCCTCTCCGTTCCCAATAAGGAGGCGGCTGTCGCTCGGCCTCCGCGAAGCCGGCGCCGGGAGGGTGCCCTCAGGCTGGCCAGCCGGCGGTGGGGTCGCGTCCTAGCGCGCCGCTGCCCCGGCTCCGAGCAGCCGCCCCCGCCGGCCCGGCAGATGCGGCGGAACCGAGCCGCCGCCGGGCCGGGACCCTAACCCCTACCGCGCCCCGACAGCCCCCGGCCCGGCCAACTCCAGAGTCCCGCAGCAACTCGCGCTCCTCGCCCTGCGGACGCGTGGACATGTCTGACCTAGAGAGGGTTTTGTGGGGAAAGGAAAGGTTATACAAAAACAAAAGTCTTGGTAGGTATCGTAGGGATATCTCGGAACTGGGAAGACCCTACTGGATTCTAGGGACGTCTCACGGAATGTTCACAGACCTAGAAACTAAATGGAAATGGCAAACGCAAATGTTTTGGTTTCTTCCCCTTGTTTATGTGGGGTTGGGTGGAGGGTGGTGTCTGAAAATAAGTTGGTGCGTCTGTTTCGGCTCTTTTCGCCTTCCTCCCTTCAGCGCTCTGGGGTCCCTGGATGAGGAGGATGGTGGGGACCGAGTGCTCGCAGAGGAGGAGCCACCTCATGTAGCAGAGTCCCCACCGCGCTGTGCTCCCAGCCTCGGGAATCTCCGCTGCTGCGGCCGCGCCGGCGTTAACACTGCGGAGCCTTCTTTTAAAAGGATGGTGTTTCCCTCCCACCCAGAATTCCTAAATCAGTGGTTAAAAAATGCATGCCTTTTCAGATTAGAAGATGTAGCTCTTTTAAAAAAAGATGTAGCTTTTAAAAAGGTTCTTCCCAGAATATTTTTTTTTGTTCATGGCGTAGTAGGAATGAATGTTCTTGATACATTTTACTTATTTAGTAGCTTTTACCGTTTGTTTTTGTTTTGTGAAATCTATGTGGGTCATAGCTGATAGAGCCCTCCATGTGAAATACTGAAAATGACGGTTTACTTACACTGGTGTAAATTGAGAAGGACTGTAGCAGATATGTGATTGTCCTCGAAAATTACTGTTTCTTGCGATATTAAAGACTTCGGAAGGTTTTAAGTTTGGTATACTCTAAATTCCTCTTACTATCTAGTGAGTGAAGGGGAAATTATGGAGCGCCCTTATTAGTGAGTCACCATGGGAAAAATAGATTGCGTCGCTTGCTCTTGAGCAGCTTGCATAAGGAAATGGAAGCAGAGGCAGCGGAGCTCCGCTCTTTCAAATGGAGGATCATTGATTCTGTTGGTGGTTGCTGTTACTGGGGTATTAAATCTTCACCGCTGGAGCGCGCGTCTGCGCGTGTCCGCGTGTGAAAGGGAGCCTGGAATAGTGAGGCCGTTCATGACCCACTAAAGCTGTCCTCGGCAGGACTGGGGGAGGCGCGCTTCCAGGGACTCCCGGTGTTTACTACGTTGTGCTGAGAAATCAGGCAGCGGGAAGGCAGGAGCAAAAACTCGCCTCTGTCCCCTGTGACAAAGGGGAGATCTCGGGCTCAGTGGGGAAACAGATGGGAACTCTCCGTGGCGCTGCTCCACCCCTTACCCCATATGGAGGCACCATATCTTCAGTGTTTTGGTGGAAAAATCATTTAGGTGCAGATTATTGGACTGGAAAAGCCACTTAGATGTGCTCACTTTTATCTCCTTGTGGACCTTCTCTGTAGGTGTCTGCCTGGGAAATTCGTATGCACCGACGTGCAAACACGTGCATTGCAGCATTTGCTTTGCCCCCTCAGTATCATGTGGCCAGACGTGTCATTTCGCATTATGCAGATTCTAGAGCCACTGTATGCCTATCGCGGGGAGTTTGACCCCTCTGCAAGATGAGGGGCTAGAGAAGAAAGAGGAAATCGTCCGAGGGAGTTTTGGAAGGTTTTTTAAGTGGATGGTGCTGCCGGCCGGCTTGTGTGAATGACTTTCTAAAATGGCGGCCAGGACCCACTTTAAGTGGGAATCAGCAGAGCAGATCTCAGAATGCACAGAGGGAGGAGCGGGCAGAGGATGCGAGCTGCCTTGGAAAGCGGCGGTCTGGAGGAACGTTGCTGTATTAAAGAGGGCTTAGCTGGCACATTGCTCACGACTGCATTTAAAGGAGTGTGTTACCTATTGCAGAGCAAAAGCAGGTGCTATTGATAAGATTATCTTAAAACTAAGTAGACCTAGTGTCCCTGAAATTCCTTTATTTTAAAAGCGACTTTTGAAAATTTTAAACAAGTTTGCTTAGTTCTTTGGGTAGATAGTGCATTCTTAGTGGGTTTAAAGAGTGTAAAAAGGTTTACAGAGAAAAATCTCCTCTTTACCCCGACCCTGGGAATTCCAGTTCCCACTCTCCCCTTCCCATCTCCACCCCCTAACGGGTAATCTCTGTTTCTGGTTTCTTGTGTATCCTTAAAACGGGTACAAGAAATGTTCTTGCTGACCCAGCTGTGAAGCTAAATGGACTTTGTTTGGAGAAATTTAAGGTCTTTTATCCTTATTGTAGAAAATGTTTTGTAAAGTGTGTGGTTGCTACCGGGAGGAAAACTAAATGTGAATAATTAAAGTGAAAGGGATAAAACGGTGCTTGTACCAGAATGAGAGTTCTGCAAGAAAATATAAGAACATTCAATTCTGATGTCTTCTAGAAATCATAATGAGAAAAACCATGCAATACCTATACTAAAACTGAGGTTAAAGTGCCTACTTTTACTGTTTTCCCTAGCTGATTTCAACATTAATAGCTGTTTTACAGGATTAAGAGGTGTACACTGGGAATACATTATATAAAATGTTTTCAAAATGAATGTACTCGTAACGGTGATTAGGCTTTTGTAGTAAGTATTTGGATTTAAAAAATGATTAGATGAGGCAGCTTTGGGGGCAGGGCAGTTTAAGAGGCATTTGGGATGGGGGAGGGTCAGAGCCAATTCTTTTATTTATATTTTGATCAATGTTTTTGGTAGAAAATAGGTTGAGGGAAGGTTGCTGATTTGGCTTTTTTTTCTCTCTGTGCCAAAGAAAGAGCAAACCTTTAAAATGTAATCAGAACATTTTCAAAATTTGGCTTTACCTTCTTGCAATAAGAATAATTTATTTTGCTCATGATTTTAACAGCATTCAATATGCTGATTGAAAAGAATTAAATGAGTATTTCTGAATCAGATTTAGTTAACAAAGATCCATTGCAGGGACTGAATTTGCACAATAGAGAAAGTCCTTTCCTTTGTATGGTATGTTAGCTGGATTGAAGGGGGAAGGGAGGAGTTATACAACAATTGGTCGCTGTCTTAGTTGTTAGAGGGAGAGAGGTGTGTGCAAAGGCGACTCCCTGAATTAGAATGAGCAAGTGAATAGAACCCTTTAAAGGACATAAAAGTCTCTGTATCTTATTTTCAGGTTTGAAGTAAATCACATATTCAGGTTCTTCCCATCCATTCTCCAGTTCTAGAGAATAAGTTAAAGATCACGCAGAGGTTGAGCAAGGTAGCAGCTCATGTAAAAATTTTGTAAAAGAATGAAACTCATTTAAAAGTGTTTTGTTTTGTTAACTTTATTTATTTTATCTTGCTGCAGTCACTTTTTTTAACCTCTTTATTGGAGTATAATTGCTTTACAATGCTGTGTTAGTTTCTGCTTTATAACAAAGTGAATCAGCTATACATATACATATATCCGCATATCTTCTCCCTCATTTTGCTAACTTTACATGTCCAATCATAATGGTTTTCCTGAGTTTAAATAGCTGGAATATATGTTATGTTACATGAATTTGGTTTATTTCTGGGACACAATATAAAGTATTGTGGTAAAGTTTCCTTGTCCTTACATACTCCTATAACTAGAGATACTTTTAGACTTAAACAAATTTGACTCCCTAGCCCGCATCACTGCTACATGGTTTATTCTTTTGAGCTGAGCCAGTTTCTTTGAAGAAACACCTCTGTTTTTGAATGTTATAATTTTGAATACCTATTTCCATGACAGGCTTTTTGAACCTAAAAAAAAGTAAAGTAAAATAATTTTATACTTATCTTGAGAAATAGCATTAGAAACTAATACAGAATACTTGCGATGTATTTTATTTCCTGAGTTAGAATGCTTCTGGCAGATTGGAGGAAAACATAGGGCTCAGTGCCAAGAAGAATGATGGTGTTTGACTTGTGTAGAGGGCACCTTTTCCCAACTACCTTTCTTGTGGACTCTTGATTGCTCAGGCGTTGTATTGTTTGGTATGCTTATGAAGAGATTTCGGGCTTGATTTAGGAGACATTTTTAATCCTGTATGCACCAATGGTTTGGAAAGACTTGTATAGAAGTTATAGAGATAGTAGTAATGTGGAAGTTTTTCCAAATATTCTTCCAAGTCTCATTTTCCTCTTAGTTTGAAATTTTGCCTAAATTAAAAAAAAAATAGAAATATTTCATGAAAACTAGCATATTCCAGTTGGGGACTATATATTTTTTTGCTTTTACTTTTAAGACTCCCTAGTGTTTGAGCTGTATTTAACTAGTCACAGTATTTAGAGTAAACACTGTAGGCTGAAAAATACCTTGAGTATGTATATTCATTCACATTGTGCTCCTGAATGTTGATATTGGATGATTTGAAATAAATAGTTGTTTGTCAACTTTAAACTGACATATTAGTCTGCTGAACAAGGAGACTAAATAACGTAACACTTTTCTGTAGTTCAATTTCTAACCTTTACTGTTTGTTTTGTTTAATGTTTTCTTTATTATTATATGTCTTACAGCTACTCAAAAAATTTTTTAAATTTTCTTTCTTTCTTTCTTTTCTTTTATTTTATATTTTGGCTGCATTGGGTCTTCGTTGCTGCGCCCGGGCTTTCTCTAGTTGCGGCAGGCGGGGGCTACTCTTTGTTGCGGTGCGTGGGCTTCTCATTGTAGTGGTTTCTCTTGTTGTGGAGCACGGGCTGTAGGCGCGTGGGCTTCAGTACTTGTGGCACGCGGGCTCAGTAGTTGTGGTTCGCGGGCTCTAGAGCCCAGGCTCAGTAGTTGTGGCGCACGGGCTTAGTTGGTCCGCGGCATGTGGGATCTTTCCGGACCAGGGCTCGAACCCATGTCCCCTGTATTGGCAGGTGGATTCTTAACCACTGCGCTACCAGGGAAGCCCGCTACCCATATTTTGAATGAAAATAGCATACTCTATTGTGGAAACCAATTAGGATGTTTAATTTATTAGAAATTATATAATTTTGTGTGCTGTCTAGCTGGTTTTTAGTGGGTGGAAATACGCTTTGCAGTGAAAAGATGTTCTTGGTATAATGTTAAAGTATTGCAATATTCCGATTTTTCCCTCTACATGTGTCACTGTCTGCCAAGTTGAAAATTATAAACATCTAAAAAAACCCCACAACAGGATGTCTCTATAAAACCCTAACTTAAATTTAGTGAATTTTTGGATTTAGTTACTTAGGATTTCATTTTGAGTATAGGGATGAATTGAAATCTAGCATGTTTAAAGATTTTTATTATATAAGAACTGCTCCACCTCTTACAGCTAAGGAATATTTCTGGGAAAATTCAAATGGAAGACACCTTTTATTGCTTGTGTTATGTACTTGGTGCTAGATTTTTAGTCCAGCATTAAACTCTGGGGGTATATGTATGTCTTTGTATCTTTGTATTAGATGCTGAGTTTGGGTTACATTGACAAATGAAATTAAGATTTTTCTGTTTATATCTTGTATTGGCTTTGTTACATTCTTATCATGTTTACACACAGTATATGTTTACATATAATACATTTACAGTTTCTTTGATTCTTTTTTTTTTTTTTTTTTTTTGTGGTACGCGGGCCTCTCACTGTTGTGGCCTCTCCCGTTGCGGAGCACAGGCTCCGGATGCGCAGGCTCAGCGGCCATGGCTCACGGGCCCAGCCGCTCCGCGGCATATGGGATCCTCCCAGACCGGGGCACGAACCCGTATCCCCTGCATCGGCAGGCGGACTCTCAACCACTGCGCCACCAGGGAGGCCCAGTTTCTTTGATTCTTAAAATTGACTCAGTGATTTTTTAAAAAAATACCCCATCATTTTATTCCTTTGATTAAAAAACTAGGATAGGGCTTCCCTGGTGGCGCAGTGGTTGAGAGTCCGCCTGCCGATGCAGGGGACACGGGTTCGTGCCCCGGTCCGGGAAGATCCCACATGCCGCAGAGCGGCTGGGCCCGTGAGCCATGGCCGCTGACCCTGCGCATCCGGGCCTGTGCTCCGCAACGGGAGAGGCCACAACAGTGAGAGGCCCGTGTACCGCAAGAAAAAAAAAATTAAAAAAATAAAAACAAAAAACTAGGATTTTTTATTCAAAAACACTTTGTATTTTACAAACTACATTTGATGTATAGTGATTTGCATCTTTTTTTTTTGCGGTATGCGATCCTCTCACTGTTGTGGCCTCTCCCGTTGCGGAGCACAGGCTCCGGACGCGCAGGCTCAGCAGCCATGGCTCACGGGCCCAGCCGCTCCGCGGCATGTGCGATCTTCCTGGACCGGGGCACGAACCCGTGTCCCCTGCATCGGCAGGCGGACTCTCAACCACTGCGCCACCAGGGAAGCCCGATTTGCATCTTTTGTAAGTCAATAAATTGGTAGGTGGTGGATTTTTGTTTCAACCATTAATTTTTAAAATTTATGCTGCCTGCAATAAAGGCTCTTTTTCACTCAAGGTTTTTTTATTCTTTATTTTTTTAATTTTTATTTTTTGGCCACGTGGCACAGCATGCAGGATCTTAGTTCCTCGACCAGAGATCGAACCCATGCCCCCTGCAGTGGAAGCAAGGAACCCTAACTACTGGATTGCCAGGGAATTCCCCACTTAAGATTATTTAAGTAACCTCGGATGAAAAGAAAAAAGATTTTAAAAGTTTATCACTTTATTATATCAAAAGGATGTTAGAATGAAAACTATTACTATTTAGACGAAAACTATTATTATTTAGACCAGAATTTAGGACGAGCTACTTAAATTTGGATAGGAAAATAGTATGTCTTTATTTTCACTAACTTCTTAATCAGAATTTAGCATTTCCATCAATTATAACTATATTGTGGTGTAGTACCAACATGGTAGTATTAGTAGTACCTGTGATGATTTCACCACCAACACCAATCAGATGTATTTTCATATTTTATATTACAGTTGTTGCAGATATTTCATTTATGCTCATCACAACTTAGAAATGACAGTAGCTATTAGACCTGCTGCTAAATACTTCTATTTAATGCATCAATAAAGATGCATATATATATTACTGTATGATCAATCTGTGTTGTGGGTATACTTTTAAACTTTACCTTGGAGAATTTTGAACATACACAAAAGTAGAAAAATAGTAAATAAATCTCATGTACCCATTGTTCAGCCCCAGTGACCATCAACCATGACGTATTCTGCCTTATGAGGAAAAATAAAGCAGAGGAGAGGGGATGGAGAGTAAATGCGGGTGGGAGTGACGAGGAAGGCCTCTTTGAAAATATGGCATTTGATACACAGGAATGAAGGTCTATCCATACACGTAGATCCACTTCTCGCCTTCCTGTGTGTTTGTTTGTTGTTGTTGTTTTTCATTTAAAATTTATTTTGAAATAGTTCAGGAAAAGTGCAAAGAATTCCCACATTCCCTTCACACAAATTCCTCAGTTGTTAGCATTTTGCCACATTTGCTCCATTACCTTCTCTTGTCTTTTCCCGGCGTGACATTCTTAAATTCTCCAGTGTATATCTCCCCAAAACTGCATTGCACCATACAGTATTTTCGGCAAGGAAATCAACATTGGTATAGCACTATTACTCGATCCATAGACCTCATTCAAATGATGCCAACCATCCCAACAATGTCCCTCTTTCCCTTTTGGTCCAGGATCCTAGCCAGTACCATGTATTGCCTTTGGTGGTCATGTGTCATCCGTCTGGAACAGTTTCTTACCCTAATTCTCATGTAATTCTCATGTGCCTGATAGTCTTAAAGAGCACAATTCTTTTTTTATTTTTAATTAATTAATTTATTTTTGACTGCGTTGGGTCTTCATTGCTGCGTGCGGGCTTTCTCTAGTTGTGGCGAGCGGGGGCTACTCTTTTTTGCGGTGTGCGGACTTCTCACTGCGGTGGCTTCTCTTGTTGCGGAGCAGGGACTCTAGGCACACGGGCTCAGTAGTTGTGGATCGCAGGCTCTAGAGCACAGGCTCAGTAGTTGTGGCACACGGGCTTAGTTGCTCCGCGGCATGTGGGATCTTCCCAGACCAGGGCTCAAACCCGTGTCCCCTGCATTGACAGGCGGATTCTTAACCACTGAGCCACCAGGGAAGCCCAAGAGCATAATTCTTTCATTCTGCAGGCTGACCCTCTACCCAGGTTTGTCCAGTATTACCTCATGACCAGATCAGGTCTTGCAATCTTGGCAGGAATACCAGAGAAATGATTCTGTGCTTTTTCAGAATATGGAGACAGTATTGGATCCATCCCACCACTGGTGATGTTAACTTTGATCACCTAGTAAAGTTAGTGTCTTCACCATTTCCCCCCCTTTATTTGATTAGCATTTTATGGGGAGATATTCCAGTATTACACTGATAGTCTCTTCCATCATCAACCCTAAACCCAGTAGCCTTAGCAGCTATTGATAACTTAACAAAAAATTTATTTATTCATTTATTTATTTTTGGCTGCATCATGTCTTAGTTGCGGCATGTGGAAACTTTTGTTGCAGCATGCGGGCTTCTCTCTCTAGTTTTGGTGCACGGGCTCAGTAGTTGTGGCGCGCGGGCTCAGTTGCCCTGTGGCATGTGGGATCTTAGTTCCCCGACCAGGGATCAAACCCACATCCCCTGCATTGGAAGGCAGACTCTTAACTACTGGATCCCCAGGGTAGTCCCCCATTGATAACTCTTGACTATTATATACTGCTGTGATTGTTGCCAAATGAGAATCTATTACTGTGATTTCTTAGACATTTATTCTGCTGTAGGTAAGATTCTCCATAATTATATTTGGAAATATACATACACACACGCATATATTTGATTTCCATTTTTTTCAATGGGTTTTAGTTCAGGACTTGCTTATTTTGATACCCAAATCATTCTAGATTTGACCAGTGGGAGCTCCTTCAAACTGGCTACTGTGTCCTTTTGATATCTCCCCACTACTCTTTTAAGTATTTCTTTATTTCTGGCAACAACAAAGGCTCATCTTGTATTTTCCCTTTCCCAGCCCTGTAATCAGCCATTCTCCAAGAGACTCTGGTTCCTTTCAGGGAGGGATGGTATTTAGAAACCCAAGATCTGGGTGCACAGTTTACCCATTGCTGCAGAGCTAAGAGGATATGTATTGTGTGTGTACACATGTATATATGTTTACATATATATATTACATGTATCTCTATATAATATACGTATCTCTATATAATATATATAATGTATGTCTATGTAATAATATAATTACATGTATCTCTATATAACATGTTCACACATGTTTCAATACATGAGGATTCTTTCTAACCTCCCCATTTCCATGTTTATAAACCCTTCTCAGACAGTGAGAAACCTCTCATTATTCTCAGTATATTTACTTAATTTGCCCAGTATGTTCTCAGTGTAACTAATAGGCCAACCACTCTGCCTCCCCCACCTCTGCCTGCCACCTCTGGGCACCTCACCCCTGCTGCCTCTGCGTCAGATCACCTCCCTCTTGGCTTTTCTCTTTGGAAACCAACATTGTGGGGGAGGTGGAAGGCAAGGCAAGAAAAGGAAGGTGGGGCTGGAAATGACTTGCATGTTTTTGTCTTCAGTTTTTTCTCTCATAGGAGACAACTTGTGGATGAATGAATTACCTGCCTCTGGTGCCGTTTGTAAGCGGATTTAGAGCTACCCCACTTTTAGAATTTTAGTTTTGGTTCTACTTCCACCGCTGACTTTAGGACATGAGGTTAATCACAGGATCAGTATGAGCTGTATTATATGCTGAGTCATTCAGAAGAGGGGCTAGTAAGAAGGGAGTTTGTTTTTTAGGTATCATCATTGCTCCATTTATTTGGGCGTCAGTCACTCACTTTGTGTGGTATCTCAGCAAAATCTTGCCCTCGCCCTACTTCCCCCCAAGCGTATTGACCTCAACCTTATTTCTTTTTTTGTTTGTTTTAACTTAAAATTTTTAATACTAATTTTAAGTGAATAAGTTTTAATTAATTTTATTCTTAACAAGTATAACTGACATATAACATTATATTGGTTTCAGGTGTACAACATAATGATCTGATATTTGTATATATTGCAAAATGATCACCACAATGAGTCTAGTTAACATTCCTCACCATACATAGTTACCAAAAACGGTTTTTTTCCTTGTGATAAGTACTTTCAAGATTTACTCTCTTAGCAACTTTCACATATGCAGTACAATATTAACTGTAGTCACTGTGCTGTACATTATATCCCCATGACTTATTCATTTTATAATTGGAAGTTTTTATCTTTTGAGCCCTTTCATTCCACCCATCACCCCAACCCCCAACCACCAATCTGTTTTCTGTATCAATGACTTTTTTTTTTTTAAGATTCCACATATAAGTGAGATCTTATGGTATTTGTCTTTCTCTGACTTATTTCACTTAGCATAATGCCCTCAAGGTTTATCCATGTTGTTGCAAATGGCAAGATTTCCCTTCTTTTTTATGGCTGAATAGTATTCCATTGTGTGTGCGCATGTGTGTGTGTGTGTGTGCGTGCGCACATGTGCGCACACCACATATGCCACATGTTCTTTATCCATCCATCAATCCCTGGACACAGGTTGTTTCTGTATCTTGGCTTTGGTAAATAAAATGCTGCAATGAACATGGAGATGCATATCTTTTCAAATTGGTGTTTTCCGTTTCCTTGGTTATATACCCAGAAGTGGAATTGCTGTGTCATATGGTAATTCTATTTTTAACTTTTTGAGGCACCTCCATACTGCTTTCCATAGTGGATGCATCAACTTTTATTTTCTGTTTCCTCTACACTAGTCTTCACCCCTGTCCAAAGAGTTCCTTAATGAATTAAAATCTTATTCCTTTGCACAAGCCCTACAATGTGTATAGTTGGTATTATTTTGAAGTAGATCCCAGCCATCTTATTTAATCCACAAGTATTTCAGTGTTTATCTCTAGAAGATAAGAACTGTTTAAAGATATTCAGCAATACTGTGGTATATTCTTATTTCAAATACCCAGTCATTATTTTCAAATATCCAGCCAGTACTTGAGTTTGTAATTGTTTTAAGAATTTTTTTTTCAGTCAGGCTCTAAATAAGGTACAGAAGATATATTTTTAAAATTTTATTGAGGTATAATTTGCATACAGTAAAACGTACCTATTTCAAGTGTTGAGTTTGTTGAATTTTGAGAAATGTAGGCATCCTTGTAATCACCACCACCACGGTCAGGATACCACAGTTTATTTACTTACTGATGGACATGGGACTATTTCACCCTTCTTATTTTATTTCTTTATTTCTTTATTTATTTTGCTGTACGCGGGCCTCTCACTGTTGTGGTCTCTCCCGTTGCGGAGCACAGGCTCCGGATGCACAGGCTCAGCGGCCATGGCTCATGGGCCTAGCCGCTCCGTGGCATGTGGGATCTTCCCGGACCGGGGCACGAACCCGTGTCCCCTGCATCGGCAGGCAGACTCTCAACCACTGTGCCACCAGGGAAGCCCTATTTCACCCTTTTTAAGTCCATACGTTTTAATCTCTCTCTCTGCTTACAACCTAATTTGTTGGAAACCAAGTTGTAGAGTTTCTCAGTGTGTGTTTTGCTGATTACATGCCTGTCCTGTTGTATACATTAACATCACCTTTTGTCCTCTGTATTTCCTGTATGTTCAAAAGTTGAGAATTATATTTCAATATAATTGGTTTCTTTGTAATTCGTGCATTTTACTTGGTTAATTTAATAATAGTCCGAGAAAGGGTTTATAGGTTTCACTGGCTGTCAAAGCAGTCCGTGGAAAAAAGTGTAAGAAATATTGGTTTAGGCAAACCATTATGTTAAGAATAGAATGCTAGCAGTATATTTAAGTACTTACTTTAGCTTTGACATAAAAAGGTTGAGGTTAAAAAGTTAAGAATCACCGAAAAACTTTAAGACTAGTAAACAAAACAGAGATAGTGTCCCGTGAATAGCTTTATTTTCCCCCTCCTCTTTTTCCTCATTGTAAACTTATAGGATTAGAACTGATGTTTTTCTTGTGGGAATTTTTTTCTGTTGTTTTCATCCACCGCCCCCCCCCCCTCAGTTTTATCGTAGAAATCATGGAATCCTTAGATTTTTTAAGGTTGTTCCTTTTAGTCAGCTTGAATTCTTTCAATGAAATGAATTTCAAACACATCCAGTGTTAGAATTAAATGCCATAATAGATATTAATTTCTATTATGTAAGTGGGTTCAGCCTTAATCAAAGAAAACAAGATTTGCAAAAATCTCAATTTATAGAGAGTATCTAAAATTCAGTTAGTATGTGATGCTGTATATAAAAAAGACAGGGAATTCCCTGGCAGTCCAGTGGTTGGGACTCTGTGCTCTCACTGCCTAAAGCCCAGGATCAGTCCCTGGTCGGGGAGCTAAGATCCTGCAAGCTGTGCGGCGCGGCCAGAAAAAGAAAAACAAAAACAAAATAAGACACCTTAACTCTTCAGTTAAACATTTATTTGTTTATTTATTTAAATATTTATTTTAGCTGTGCTGGATCTTCGTTGTTGCACTCGGGATCTTCGTTGTGGCACGTGGGATCTTTGTTGCAGCATGTGGACTCTTAGTTGCAGCATGTGAACTCTTTAGTTGCAGCATGCATGTGGAATCTAGTTCCCTGATAAGGTATTGAACATGGGGTCCCTGCATTGGGAGCGTGGAGTTTTACCCACTGGACTACCAGGGAAGTTCCCAGTAACACATTTATTATATAAAGTAGGTACCTTTATTTTCTCCCATAAATTGAATGGGTCGGATTATAAGATTTATAAGGGGACTTCCCTGGTGGTGCAGTGGTTAAGAATCCGCCTGCCAATGCAGGGGACACGGGTTTGATCCCTGGTCTGGGAAGATCCCACATGCCACGGAGCAACTAAGCTGGTGCACCACAACTACTGAGCCTGTACTCTAGGGCCCACGTGCTGCAACTGCTGAGCCCCCGTGCTGCAGCTACTGAAACCCATGCACCTAGAGCTCTGCAACAAGAGAAGCCACTGCAACGAGAAGCCCGAGCACCACAATGAAGAGTAGCTTCTGCTCACCGCAACTAGAGAAAACCTGCGCACAGCAACGAAGACCCAATGCAGCCAAAAAATAAATTAGAAAAAAAGATTTCTTAGGTCTTTTTAGTTTAGAAAATCTTGTTCTAGGGCACACTGTGTTAGAACTGGCAAAGGGTCTTTATGGGCATGGAAAAATATTAAATGACAAAACAAGGTGTAAAATGGGACATGTAACATCTCTATGGGGTCATTGAAAATCTATACGTGACTCTGCTGTGTATGTGCTCACTGTGTCAGCTTTTGATACAAATGGTGTTTCCATTGATAACTGAACATCTAAATTGAGAGATGAATAAGTATAATATTTAAAGCTCTCTCATGCAAAAAATCTTATTCTAGCCATTCTTCATAGTGCATAAAGGTCACTGGAATGCTGTGAAGATTTTAAAAAAGTATATTTTGATGATTAGTTGGATTATAAAAGAGCTTGAGGGCTTCCCTGGTGGCGCAGTGGTTGAGAGTCCGCCTGCCGATGCAGGGGACATGGGTTCGTGCCCCGGTCCGGGAAAATCCCACATGCCGCGGAGAGGCTAGGCCCGTGAGCCATGGCCACTGAGCCTGCGCGTCTGGAGCCTGTGCTCCGCAACGGGAGAGGCCACAACAGTGAGAGGCCCGCATACCGCAAAAAAAAAAAAAAAAAGAGCTTGATATCTAGAAATACTGTGTAGCCATCATACAAAACATTGGTGTACCAGTTCCTTTCAGTTGAATCATTCTCCTAACCAGCTATGCTCATCAATCAAAAATAGTCTTTCTTGGGTTCAGACTTAAGTGGCATTTGTAAAGTTTCAAATAGTTTTAAATTATATTGCAGTTAATTTAAAAAAATGGTGTCTGTGCTTTGTTATACTAATCTAAGGTGTATAAGGATATACTCTAGTTTTTCTTGTCACTTATACCTCTCTGTTTTTTTTTTTTTTTTTTTTTTTTTTTTTTATGAAGTAGCCCTTTCCACGGTGGTTTTTGACACAGGTTATTCCTTTTCAGCATAAGTTTGCTGTGCCGGTCTAAAAGTGGATGTATAAAAGGAACTTTCATCACAGCTTGGGGTCTCACAGGGTTATGACATTTGATTTCCTTTGTGTTGATCTTATTGGAAATTTGTATAAAGTTTTTGCTTGTAAAGAAAAGCTTTTTAGTTCTAGAGATTATAATTAATGACTAAAGTGTTGACTGGAGAAGTCTGCATATTTAACAAGTTTCAGGAATGATTGGCATAGAGACTGGTGACTTATTTCTTAATTTAATAGGCTTAATTTCATGCAGAGTTTTTATTGGGAAGCATGATTATTTAAAAGTTTATAAACCATTGGAATTGAGTAGAAAAACCCAAAGGCCTTTTAAGATTAAAGAGTGATAAAGAAGACCCATTTCCTTAATCTGGAAATATCGGTAGTCTTTAAAGATTTACAGAAATACAGTGGTGGATGAAAAGAATATGGAATTTATGTATATTACAAAAAAAAATCACATTTGTCCTGATTCTGTTCTAAGTAACCATATATTGTGAAATAAGGATAGAAATCTAATCAAGTGAAATATTAGAGGGAATTTATAAATTTCTCAGTCTTTTTTTTTTTTTTTTTTTTTTTTGCGGTACGCGGGCCTCTCACCGTTGTGGCCTCTCCCATTGCGGAGCACAGGCTCCGGATGCGCAGGCTCAGCGGCCATGGCTCACGGGCCCAGCCGCTCTGCGGCACGTGGGATCCTCCCGGACCGGGGCACGAACCCGTGTCCCCTGCATCGGCAGGTGGACTCTCAACTACTGTGCCACCAGGGAAGCCCCTCAAAGTCTTTTTTTAAACTGTTATTTTACTAAGAAGTAAGCCATAGGTTAGAAGTTAATTTCCTTCTCAGCAATTGTACTGTAATAGTCCTATTAAGCCAGGTAGGAAGCACATTTTCAAAGAGTCCTTTGCATTTACACCCCGGACTCTTGGTGTGGATTTTTGTTAGTTTCTTGGCTTCTGCTACTTCAACTTTTTTTTCTCCAGCCTTCCCCTTTTGATCAACTTGCCTTGCTCCTTTTTTTCTTCATCTAACTATTTTATTTACTGCCATTACTTTAAGAAATGGTTAATCATGGTCATTTGCATTCTCTTTACAATTATACTTGAGCTTTTCTCAGTACTATGTAAATCAGACACATTTATGACGTTGTTCATTAATTATTGTGAGAAGAAATGTCCAAATGTTAACTTAGTGGCCACCATCATTGTCTGTATTCCTGCACTGTGTATGTGTATATGTATGTATGTATATATATATATATATATATATATATATATATATATTTATTTATTTATTTATTTGGCTACACTGGGTCTTAGTTGTGGCACGTGGGATTTTGCGGCGTGTGGGATCTTTAGTTGTGGCATGTGGGATCTTTTAGTTGCGGCATGCGGGATCTAGTTCCCTGACCAGGGATCGAACTCAGGCCCTCTGCATTGGGAACGTAGAGTCTTAACTGCTGGACTGCCAGAGAAGTCCCCTGCACTATATATTTTGACTTGTAGAGTGTAAACTCCCTCCTATTCTCTGAAAAATTACCTTATGAATTCTTTCTAGGATTGTCTAAAAGATTCAGGCTTCCTATTTTATGTAACTAGTAACATCTAAACATCATAGAATCTTTGGGATTTTTTTCTCCTTATAATTGGATAATCTTTCAGAGGTTTACATATCAGTTGCGCACTATCTTTTTGTTAACAATTAATTTTACTTAGTAAATAGTTATTTTGCACCATTAGATTGGTGCAAAATAATGCATATATGTATTTTTTCACTGAAGTAATGGTGCCGGTAATAGTTCTGAAGAATTTTGTCATTCAAAGCTTTACTGAAAACATTGCCTTTTCCCAAGAGTTGTAGTCATCAAGTTTTCATGTACAGGAATCTAACTAACCATGGATTTGATAAACAGCTGACTATAGTTTTGTTGGTTGAATTAAGCTTATCTTCAGTCTTCAAGTTTTCTTAAACCTTTTCTAATTAGAATCAATAAATCGTTTCTCATCTTAAAAAAGTAATGTATTATCTTCATAGAAGCATTTACAGTAGCCAGAAGATAGAAGCAATCTAAGTGTTCATGACCCATGAGAGGATAAACAGAATGTGTGACAACATAATACGTATCATGGAGTATTATTCAGCCTTAGAAAGGAAGGAAATTCTTCTTTTTAAAATTGAAGTATTGTTGATTTGCAATATTATGTTAGGAAAGGAAATTCTGACACATGCTTCAACATGGATGAACCTTGAAGACTTTATGCTAAGTGAAATAAGGCTGTCACAAAAGGACAAATATTTTATGAGTCTACTTACATTAGCTTCCAGGAGCAGTCAAATTCATAGAGAAAGTGGAATGGTGCGTTCCTTTTTTTTTTTTTCTTCTTTTTTTTTTAACTGTTATAAGCAGTGTTGCTTACTAAGCAGTCTATCAAATTGTCTTCCTCAGAGGTTTCTCTAATTTATACTCCTGCAGACAGTGTTATGAAAGTATCTATTTTCTTAGACTCTAGCTAATATCTAGGTATTATTAAAATTTAGGTCTTTGCATTGCATGGCATTTTTTTTTTTTAATTTGGATTTTTGAAATTTTGAGTGGAAATTGAGCAGCTTTTTTGAGTGTGTGTGTGCTTACCATTTTGTGTGTATTTTTAAAGAATTTCCTGGAACTTCCCTGGTAGCGCAGTGGTTAAGACTCCGTGTTCCCAATGCAGGGGGCCTGGGTTCGATCCTTGGTCCGGGAACTAGATCCCACATGCATGCCTCAACTAAGAATTCGCATGCCACAACTAAGGAGCCAGCCTGCTGCAACTAAGACCCGATGCAACCAAAGAAATAAATAAAATAAATATTAAAAAAAATTTCCTATTTGGGTATTTTGCCTGTGTTTTGTTTGGACCTCTGTCTCCCTTGATTTGGAAGAATTTTTATATTTAGGAAATCACTTATTTCTCATGTGCAAGTATTTTTCCCCATTTGTCTTTTGACTGTATTTTGCTATTTAGGAGCTGTAATTTTTACGTGGTCTTTTCTTTTGTGACATAGGGATTTTATCTCAGGCTGAGGGTCTTTCCCAGACCGAAGACTACAACAAACTAATATATATATATATATATATATATATATATATATATATATTTTTTTTTGGCAGAGAGAGAACACAAATCAGCAAAATATTACAAATCATTCTCCCCCCCCTTCTTTTTCCACCTCTCCCCCATTCCTCCAAGCAGAGAAACATTTTAGGATATTAGCTTTTTCTAAAATGAGGCTAGGGGCCTGTGTCTGACTGCCCTTTGCTGGCTTTAGGGATTCTGAGTCTGTTTTTTTCATCTTTAGTAATCATTTGTACTTACTCCAAAGATAAAGTGATTAAAGGGAAATATATTAATTATCTAAGAATAGTTTTTAAATCTTTTATACATAAATTTATTTCACAGTAGATTTCCCGAAAGAATTCTCTATCTCCATGAAATGAAGATAGGTTTTGGCTGTCATCTAATGGGTTACTTATCTTCAGGAATGCTTGAAATAGAAAATGTCTTCCTTAAGTGTGCCCATTTACAGGAAACATGGCAGACAGTTGGTTTGTACTGAGATAATGCAGACACTTGTGACTAAAGGAGATGTAAAATTTGTTGTATTAAAAGATGGTGACAGGGACTTCCCTGGTGGTCCAGTGGCTAAGGATCTGTGTTCCCAGTGCAGGGGGCCCAGGTTCAGTCCCCGGTCAGGGAACTAGATCCACATGCCGCAACTAAAGATCCCGCATGCCACAACTAAGACCCAGTGTAGCCAAATAAATAAATATAAAAGACAGTGACAGGTACTATTTTTTGTCTTTTTTTTTTTTTTTTTTTTTTTTTTGCGGTACGTGACGCGCAGGCTCAGTGGTCATGGCTCACGGGCCCAGCCGCTCCGCGGTATGTGGGATCTTCCTGGACCGGGGCACGAACCTGTGTTCCCTGCATCGGCAGGCGGACTCTCAACCACTGCGCCACCAGGGAAGCCCTGTCTTTTTTCTTTTAATAACAGTTTTAACGAGATATAATTCACATGACATAAAATTTTTCCTTTGAAAAGTGTACAGTTGTTTTTAGTATATTTGCAGAGCTATGCAGCCATCACCACTAATTTCAGAACATTTTCATCACTCCAGAATGAAACCCCCATACCCATTAGCAGTCATTCCCCAATCTTCCTTCTCCCCAGCTCCTGGAATCCACTAATCTATTTTCTATTTCTGTGTATTTGCCTATTTTGGACCTTTCACATATATATGGAATCATAAAATACATGATTGGCTTCTTTCCCTTATAGTGTTCTCAAGGTTCATCCATGTTGTAGCATGTATAAGAACTTCATTCCTTTTTATTGCCAAATGACATTCCATTGTATGGGCATATATGACATTTTAAAAACTCCACTCAGCAGTTGAACATTTAGTTTGTTTCCATTTTTTTGGCTATTATGAATAATGATACTGTGAACATTTCTGTATGTGTTTTTATGTGGAGTTCTCTTTTCAGTTCATACCTAGGAGTAGAATCGCTGGATTATACGGTAATTCTAAGTTTAACATTTTGAGGAACTGCCAAATTGAATTCCAAAGTGGCTGTACCATTTTACAATCTCACCAGCGATTTATTAGGGTTTAGAGTTCTCCTTATACTTGTTATTGCCTGTCACTTTTATCAGTATTTTAGCCATCCTATTGCGTGTGAAGTGGTATCTCATTGTGGTTTTGGTTTTTATTTTCCTGAAGTCTAATGTTGTTAAGCAAATTTTTGTGTGTTTATTGGCTGTTTGTATATATTTTTAGAGAAATTGTCTATATTCTTTGCCTATTTTTAAATTGCATTATGTCTTTTTCGTTGTTGAGTTGTAAGAGCTCCTATCAGATAAATAATTTGCAAATATTTTCTATTTTCTGGGTTTATATCAATTTTTTTTTTTTTAATTTATTTATTTATTTATTTTTGGCTGTTCTGGGTCTTCGCCTCTGTGCAAGGGCTGTCTCTAGTTGTGGCAAGCAGGGGCCACTCTTCATCGCGGTGCGCGGGCCTCTCACTGTCGCGGCCTCTCTTGTTGAGGAGCACAGGCTCCAGACGCGCAGGCTCAGTAGTTGTGGCTCACGGCCCTAGTTGCTCCACGGCATGTGGGATCTTCCCAGACCAGGGCTTGAACCTGTGTCCCCTGCATTAGCAGGCAGATTCTCAACCACTGCGCCACCAGGGAAGCCCGGTTTATATCAATTTTTGATCATTGTCTTTGGATAGAGTAAAACTGTTAACTTGTAGTTTATCATTGTCATGCTAACAATTTAAATTTATCTTTGTCATTCTAGATAATTGTTAAAACAAGTTCTTCTTTTGGATTTTAACTTATTTTAACTGATGTAATGAGACATATGACATTAAAAATATTACCATCTTATTTGGTTATGTCCAAATTGCAGGAGTTTTGCCATCTGAGCATATGATTCTGAGCTACTTAGTACATTTAATGGTTTGAAGTATGGGGGGTATCAGTAATTGTGAATGAGGTAGCTTTAATGTCTACCTCTACTATGTTGATGACAAGAAATAGGCGTGATTAATTTGAAAAGATTGGGATTGTACATTTAAAAATGGTTAAAATAGCTAATTTTATGTTATATTTTATCACAATAAAAATTTTTTAAAATTTGACCTGTGATCATGTAGGAAAAATGTGGCCAGCTCTAATTTAAATGCTGTTATGATGCATTATTTAAGTTTCTAGGGGATTCTGCCTTTTGGCATTCTTGAAGTATTTGTAGTCACTGGTATAGAAAATAATATAAAGGTCTAACACAGAGGGGAAACCAGTCTTCTGGTCTAAATATAGGATCAAGTGGTTGATTTATAAATTAGTAATTCCTTCATAAAAATTTTTTACTATGAAAGGTTTATATAAATGTTGATGTTACCGCATTATTGCAGATAATTTGGTGGTTGTAATGGATATATTTATGACCCACTGTCTGAGTTTGGAAGAGGAATGATTTTGAATATTTTCATAATATAAAAAAGAAGTGGGCTTCCCTGGTGGCGCAGTGGTTGAGAGTCCGCCTGCCGATGCAGGGGATATGGCTTCGTGCCCCGGTCCAGGAGGATCCCACATGCCGCGGAGCGGCTGGGCCCGTGGGCCGTGTCTGCTGAGCCTGCGCGTCCGGAGCCTGTGCTCCGCGGTGGGAGGGGCCCCGGCAGTGAGAGGCCCGCGTACGGCAAAAAAAAAAAAAGTAAACACAAACATTTATTGTTTCTACTATTATAGGTCACCCAACCAGACTGTAATACTCATCTCTTGGGCCTTTTTATCCCTTACAGCATGCTCATTTGCTTTTCGCTTTCTGTCTATTCATACTTATTGATCGTTTTCTTTTGAATAAGGAGCAGCTTAGCCATGATAGGGTGGAAGGGTGGAAAAGTGGGCAGTACCCAAAGAATTGATAGTTTGATAAAATATGTAATCTTTGGAAAGTGATGTATTGGGTTTTAGATGAATGGGTGTTTTAGGTTAATTGCATGCCTCTTCAAAGAGGCTGATATTCTCCTCATTACAATTCTGTAAGTCTATCCTGAATAACAGGTAGATGTTTTAAGAATGACTTGAGGAGGATTGTTTTCTGTAGTGGGAGGACTTGTGTGAAAACGAATAGTGGCTATTCTTTGTTATTGCTTATTATTAGTAGGGTCACTTGCAAAAAAAGGTAAGATTAAAATTAATAATTGCATTCTTATTGATAAACCAGCTAATAAAGGATGAATGTAGTAACTTTTAGAAAGAAAGGGTATTGAGAGAATTCATTGGGTTTTAGCATACTAATGATCTTTAGCTTTATGTATTTGGTGTTGCTTTGGAAATTAACAAAGTTTCTTGTAGAGTTGAGGAAAAGTTTAGAATAGGAGGAATCTTCTTTTCACATATCAAGGAGCTGAAAATTGTAAATAAATCAATTCCATGAGACTAGGGATCTTTGTTTTATTCCCTGATATGCATCAAGTGCCTACAACAGTGCCTGTTAAGAACCATAAAATTAAAAATAATTGATTCAGGATTAGAACCCTACTCTTTTCTCATAGTGGAGGAAAAACATTAGAGTATATCATGATGCTCTCAAGTGTAAAATGTGAGGCCATTAATACACTGCAATTATATTCTTCAAGGAAATGCTAAGGACTATATAAATTTGACTATAAATAGTCACATGTTGAAAGACCAAACATCTCAGCAAATCTGGCATTGTTTTGGGTTATTTTAAAATTCTCTCTCAAAAACGTAGAAGAATTATAGTGTTTGTTGATCAATTTAATATTTTTTGATGGTGAATATTTTTGACCAAACAGAAACCAATTTAATGTTTTTTGATTGTGTTTTTGAAGACAAACCCATTAGATTGCTATATACTGCAGCTTGTAGCAATTAAGCACACTTTCTTAATCTTATGTTCTCATTTAAAAAAAAAATTAGGTTTCCTTGATTCTTTAAAAATTAAAAATGAGTTAACTTATTACTACAACCTTTGACTATGTAAATTAAGAAAATATTTTGTGCATATTACTGGAGACTATTCAGAGACTATAGGTTCTCTGAAAACCTGAAACTAAGGCTTGATGTTTAAAAAAAAGAAATACTATTTAACTGTGGTTTTATTATTTTTGCTCTTTTTTCTTTTTTAATTAGTAGATGTCAGTAAATGTTTCATTTGAATACTTAAGGAATACTTGAATACTATAGGAACTGTGTTGTTTTGGAAAGAGTAGATAAAATCAGGACATCACATTTACATTTACCAGCTGAGTTCTCATGGCTGTGAAGAATTAACAGGTTGTTGTTGTTGTTGTTTTTTAATCTGGGAGTTTCCAGTCTTCTCAGTGTAGAAGAGTAATGTAATACCTGATAAAGTTCTCTTATGTTAAATTTGGAGATAAATTCGTATTTTGTTTCCAGAGTGTACTCTCCTTATGTAAAAATTATGGGAACTGTGAGCCCACTCTTTTGAGGACGGAGGGTCATTTGACTTTGTTCTACATGCATAATCTATGCATTAAGTATTTGGTCCTTCTTTTCAGTATTGCATTTAGCTCTTTGTTATTAAGAATTTAAGCTTAAATATTTGTTTTCCCTGTATTATGCTTTGGCTAACTGACTTTTTTGATGGGGAATTGGCTGATGCTTCCCTCTTTTTTCTTTTTTTCTTCTTTCTAATAGAAAAACCTATGTGGTCTTGGGCTTAGTGATAAGTTGTGTGTGTGTGTTAAAATATACAAAATTTATTATCTTAACCATTTTTAAGTGTACAATTCAGTGGCATTAAGTGCATTCACAGGGAATTCTCTGGTGGTCCAGCGCTTTCACTGCCAGGGCCCAGGTTTGATCCCTGGTCAGGGAACTAAGATCCTACAAGCTGCTTGGCGTGGCCAAAAAAAAGTGCATTCACAATGTTATGTAACCATCAGCACTATCTATTTCTAGAATTTTTTTCATCCCACACAAAAACTCTGTGTCATTAAGCAGTGTCTCCCCAGCCCCTGTTAACTTCTGTTCTACTTTCTGTCTCCATGAATTTGTCTATTCCAGATACTTCATGTAAGTGGAATCATAAACTAATTGTCCTTTTGTGTCTGGCTTATTTCATTTAGTATGATGTTTTCAAGGTTTATCCATGTTGTAGTGTGTATCGAAACTTCATTTCTTTTTATGTTTTAATATAATATTCCATTGTTTGTATATACCACATTTTGTTTATCCATTCATCCATTGATGGACAGTCGGGTTGTTTCCATCTTTTGGTTTTTGTGAATAATGATGCAGTGAACATTCGTGCAGTGTATCTTTTTGAGCCCCAGTTTTCAGTTCTCTTGGGTATATACCTAGGAATGGAATTGCTGGGTCATATGGTAATTCTTTGCTTAACTTTTGGAGAAAAATGCCACTTTCCACAGTGGCTGCACCATTTTACAGTTCCACCAGCTATGCAGGAGGTTTCAAATTTCTCCATATCCTTGCCCATACTTGTTTTGTTCTGTTCTGTTCTCTTTTCTAATAGCAATCCTAGTGGGTGTGAAGTGGTATTTTATTGTGGTTTTGATTTGTATTTCCCTATGACTACTGATTTTGAGCATCTCTCTTTTTTTTTTTTTTTTTTGCGGTACGCGGGCCTCTCACTGTTGTGGCCTCTCGCGTTGCGGAGCATAGGCTCCGGACGCGCAGGCTCAGCGGCCATGGCTCACAAGCCCAGCCGCTCCGCGGCATGTGGGATCTTCCCGGACCAGGGCACGAACCCGTGCCCCCTGCATTGGCCTGCAGATTATTAACCACTGAGCCACCAGGGAAGCCCATCTTCCCTATTTTTTAAAAATGGGTTGAGTTGTAAGATTTCTTATATTCTAGATACAAGTCCTTTGTCAGATACATTGGAAGGTATTTTTTTTTTAGTGTTTGTATGGAAAGAACTATTTCATTTTCTATCATTTTCCCCCCAAATTTAAGAGATCCTTTCATCAGTTAATTTACCCCAAGTAATTTCGTTACATCTAGTTCAGTTGCCTGATGAAACTGGATTTTAGGATTATGTTTCCCTTCTGAGAGGTAATAACTTAAATCATACTGAAGGATATAAAAGGAAAGTTCGGCTTTCTGATAATGTTGTCAGCTTCTTCAGGGGAAGTGTAAAATTATGATCTTGGGGACTTCCCTGGTGGCACAGTGGTTAAGAATCCGCCTGCCAATGCAGGGGACACGGGTTTGAGCCCTGGTCCGGGAAGATCCCACATGCCGCGGAGCAACTAAGCCTGTGTGCCACAACTACTGAGCCTGTGTGCCACAACTACTGAGCCTGTGTGCCTAGAGCCTGTGCTCCAGAGCAAGAGAAGCCACTACAATGAGAAGCCCACGCACTGCAGCAAAGAGTAGCCCCCATTCACCACAACTAGAGAAAGCCTGTGCACAGCAACGAAGACCCAATGCAGCCATAAATTTAAAAAAAAAAAAATTATGATCTTGGATTGTCAGCATTAAGAGTGCTATATTTAAAAGTGCTGTGCCCTTCTTTCTAAAATGCCAAATTATAAGTATACATAAGAGTCTGTCAAAAGATTTTCTGATTTATTAATTTATATGAATAACAATTATACATAAATTATAAATCTATAAACACTTTTTCTTTTAATCCCCTGGAAAAGAGAATTAAATGGCAAAAGATTACGTTAAAAACTAGACTGACACTTGCAAATGCACAAAATATTTGAATTTATTTTGCCTTCCAGTAAGGAGTGTTTTTTTCACTAAGATCATTTTCACTTAATGAATTAAATTAAAATGAGATTTGTAAAATAGCCATTTTTAGCTACAGTTTTTACTTTAATGAAAATCTCTTAAGATTGGTAAGTTACTTTGATTATCTTAGGTATAATATCCTTTTTTAGAATGTAAAAATTCCTAAAAACTTCTGAGAGTCATTTCAGCGAAGTGTTCCAGGAAGGTAAAAGGCAGTTTATAGTAAATACTATATTTAAAAAATTAGAGCAATAAAATAATGTGGTAAAAATGTTTGTAAATATTTGCCTCAAAAAAGAAAAATGTGAGTTTAAAAGCCATTTTAAGTTAACTCGAAACCCCTCCCCCATACATGCATAATGTAAATTGTTTAAAAATAACAAACAGTTTTTAAAACTATTTTTGGAAAATTATTACTATGCAACAATAACGTTGACTTTATCTTTTTTCAGATATGGCCGCGTGGAAAGTGTCAAAATTCTCCCCAAGAGGGGTTCTGAAGGAGGAGTGGCTGCCTTTGTGGATTTTGTGGACATCAAAAGTGCACAGAAGGCTCACAACTCAGTCAACAAAATGGGAGATAGAGACCTACGCACGGATTATAATGAACCAGGCACCATTCCGAGCGCTGCTCGGGGATTGGATGATACAGTTTCCATAGCATCTCGTAGTAGAGAGGTTTCTGGGTTCAGAGGAGGTGGTGGAGGGCCTGCTTATGGCCCCCCACCATCACTTCATGCACGAGAAGGACGTTATGAGCGGAGACTTGATGGGTAAGTTCCAAGGTTTCTGTAGGCAGGTATTTTGTATTTGATATGGTGAAACAGAAACTCGTATTTAGGGGCCCCAGATGGATTTAAAGTTTTGGGCATTCTCAATGTTTCCTATTTTGGGTTGGAAACGGAAGTGATTTCTATCCCAGTGGCTGGTATCTTATGGAATCGTAGAGGATATTTCCTGCAGCTGGTTGGATATCTGCTCCTGAGATATAAAGTGGTGGAAGATTTTGTATGGCAGCATCATTTTTGGAGTTACCTGTCTTCTAGAATTAATTATTCCTTCTCTTGGATAATGTTAAGTCTTTCCTTGGATATATCCCTTCTACCTGATGGAGCTACCTGGCTACAGATTTTGTGGTTGTACTATATGGAATATTTCTGGAGTATTAGAGCCTACAGATTCTTTTAGAATTTGATATCTGCTTCTCAATTTTCATTACACAAAGTGTACAAACTAATTGGATTGTCACCAAAAAACCTAGCAGACCATATGATTCAACCTCTTGGATTCTACAAACAATACTTTAACCTGGAAATGTGTGCTTGGATGAAGAAGAGTGAAGGCAATGCTTCATTTTTCCATTTTGGATCTACACAGTTTCCATGTTGGAATTATACTCCTTGATGGAATGGGGAAAAATTGAGATGATGGACGTTCCTAAATCCTGGAATATAGCCATTCTTTTCTATTTGCTGGAATGTATGGGATGTCGTGCAGTCAAGATTCCATTAGCCCAGGAGAAGAGGATTACTATCTTGTTTCTTAAGCAAGTTGCTGTCCAATTAAAGGTACTTTAGCTTTGAACACATGGTGACGATCAGTTGTGGATACAGCAATCAAAATTGACTGTGCTGGATGCCTACAAAGGTGAACTGTTGGCGAGCAACTGTGCCTTCCTTATTTGGTGGAATTGTAGAGGATATTTCCTCTTCTGTCAGCTGCCTGATTCATACTTAGGGCTGGACATTTCTGTGAATGTGGATCAATTTATAATTTTCTGCTATCTCAAGAAAGAAGTCTGGGGGTTTGAGAGTTACAGTTTGTCTGGGACTGCTTGCTTCCAGTGGAATTATTTTATCTGGTCATTAAGATTTTTTTTTCCTTGTGGTTCATCTAAATATCATTTGACACCCTTACCCATTAAGAAGGTGGATTACCCCCATAAGAGGGGCCAAAATTGGGGAAGTTATGTTCACAATTCTCTCCCTAGATTTAATTGGGATTATAGGTCGTGTTTCCACACTTGGAAAAGGTTGGTATGTCCTGACCTGTGTATATTAGCCCCTCTCCTAACCCAAGTCAAACTTTCTTTTTTTCCCACTAACTCTAGAATCATTTAGTACTAATAGATGAATCAAAGAATAGCTATTAGATTTCAGCTCTGCTAGCTCTTGTGCCTGCCTTCTATATCTTCCTAATGGTTAAGAACTTTGCATATTTATAAAATATCAGCTGTAGCAGTAATTCTCCTAGAACTATTGCCTGTTGCTTCTGTTATATCATTAATAACAGCTCTTACTGATTAACATTTGATAGGGTATTAATGGAATTATTTATGAAATTTTCTCTTGTCTCAAAGGAATACCTCTTGTTTGTTAGAAGTTGAAATATCTATTCAAATTCCAGAAATAGTGAATAAAAAAGGAGAAAGTCATTTAGTATATTTAAATAAGAAAGATAATACTGAATTTTTGCCATGCCAGTTGCTTTTTTTTTTTTTTTTTTTTTTGTTGCTGTACGTGGGCCTCTCCTGTTGTGGCGTCTCCCGTTGCGGAGCACAGGCTCCGGACGCGCAGGCTCAGCGGCCATGGCCCACGGGCCCAGCCGCTCCGCGGCACGTGGGATCTTCCCAGACCGGGGCACGAACGCACGTCCCCTGCATCGGCAGGCGGACTCTCAACCACTGCGCCACCAGGGAAGCCCGCCAGTTGCTTTTAATAATAGCAGTAAAAAGAAAAAACAGCCTAGGAGAAGGTATGGTTGCTAAGTGAAATGGTGGGTGAAAATGAAGGTTAGTGGAGAGATTTGGAATCTAAGCACGTATTGGAGACATAGTATTAGTTGTAAGATTTTGCCACATATTCTTCATTGGAGAGATTCTAATTCTTCTATGTCTTTCATAATTCCTTAATCACTTTTGATAGAAGATAGACCCAAAGGTAAGGTTGAGAAGAGACTCAACTTCATGTTTGAGATTCAAGTGAAATTGTCTTTTAGGAACTCTCTTAAGTAGAGAACTTAAGATTTCTTTGTAGGATTGGAATCGGTTTTTAATATTAACACGTAGTTGCATGTGTGTAATTGTACATGCAACAGTTTTTGTACTCTTAGATTGACAAGTATTCATGCCCTACAGGAAGATTTTTTAAAGTTAAACCATTGCTAATAGCAGTCTTTAGCGTATCTTAACGGTTTCCCAAGTTGACTTATTTCATCAGAGGCAATTTGAATATAGCTGAACCCTAAGAGAATATATTTCCTGTAACCATTAAGTGATACATTAACACATTGAATCATGGAATAGACATTTTAAAAATTATGTGGAATTTGATAGCACAAGAAGATAAAATAACCATTATTCTTTAATTAGTTAAGTTCATCATAGAATAGCATGTGGCAGCCCAATATTTTTATATCCCAAGTGGCTTTTTGGTTTGATTTTCTTTTTAAAATTCCATTTTTATTATTAAATGTGATTGTTTGGGCACAACAATTTACATAATTTAGTAATTTTTATAATTACCCAAGAAGTTGAAAGTTAATAAGAAAAAGTTACACTTAACATTTTTTTCTGTGCTGCTTTGAAAATGCCCTCCTATTGCTGGGACATGGGCATACATTGCAATGGGGCTTTCATGTCTGTGTGAAAAATCTATCATGGAAATTTTGCCTGAAATACACTTGCAAAGTAAAGAAAGTTTGGTATATATTTTAATCAGATGAAAGTATTTCATTTCATATTAAAATGAAAGTCTCTTCTTGTTCCATTAAATTTAAAATAAAAAGGAGATGGCATATGTATATTTCTGTATATAAGCCAGAAAATGACTAATAAAAAGAACAGCTGACTTGCAGAACACTAGTCATGAAAGTCCAGTATACAATTACAACAGTGATTTCTCAGCTGTGAAAATAAGTTTTGGAGTCAAGTAAAATGTTAAGCTTATTAGTGTTTGCTTACTAAGTAGGTTAATGCTGTTTAGAAAATGACCAGTTGCAAAGACAAAGACAATGCTCAAGTGAATGTTTGCATGACTTGCTTTTAGTTTTGCTTTCCTCTTTCTGATTGATTAAATATTTTTCCCCCCTCCTAAATGCAGGGCTTCAGATAACAGGGAGCGTGCTTATGAACATAGTGCCTATGGACACCATGAACGGGGGACGGGAGGATTTGATCGGACAAGACATTACGATCAGGATTACTATAGAGATCCTCGCGAGCGGACTTTACAACATGGGCTCTATTACACTTCTCGGAGTCGAAGTCCAAACCGTTTTGACGCTCATGACCCCCGATACGAACCTAGGGCTCGGGAGCAGTTTACACTGCCCAGTGTGGTACACAGGGATATCTACAGGGATGATATTACCCGGGAGGTACGAGGCAGAAGGCCAGAGCGGAATTACCAGCACAGCAGGAGTCGCTCACCACATTCATCCCAGTCTAGAAATCAGTCTCCTCAGAGGCTGGCTAGCCAAGCGTCTAGACCCACAAGGTCCCCTAGCGGCAGCGGCTCTAGGAGTAGATCCTCCAGTAGTGATTCAATCAGCAGCAGCAGTAGTACCAGCAGTGACAGGTAGGTTAACAGCCTTTTGTTGTAACAGATGAGCTGTTGAATAAATTGTTACAAATTTTCTACTTTCAGTGGTACTGATTTTTAGTATAGAAATATTTTTAAAAGAAAGTACTCTTGGATCATGTATATAATGAATGAAGAAACATTGATTAGCATTGTGGCCATTGAATTAACCATTCTCCCAAGTACTTAAAGCTAAATGATGATTTGCAAATACTGTTTCATCCTCCAGTTGCTCAATATTAAAATGGCCAAAAAGGAAGAAAAGTAGTAACGTTAGTTGTATGAAACAAATCTTGTGCCACGTAATGAACTTTTAAAAGTTCTTAATTTCTTAGGTATTTAATACTATTTCTATTATTTGGTTGAAAATTTGTAAAAGAGCTGTTTGGGTAAAGATGTATTGGTGAAATATATTGTCGACACATTTATTATCAATGTATAAATTAACTTATGTACATTTTAACTAATTTTAACATCAAGATGGTAGTCAATTTATAAGCTCAAGTAGGAAAGCTTTCTTTAAATTCAGGTTGTAACTTTGCTGTTCACTAAGGCTGAGGAAGCTCATTTCATTAGTTGGGAATTTTTTTTACAAAGGAGTTTTATTCCAAAGATGAAAATAATAAATTGAAAATAATCTTAACAAGAAACAGCTTAGAAGTTAGGTATATGGGTTTTGAAAAATAATAGATCAAGGTAGACAGTATACTACTTTTATAATCTTTGGACAAGTTACTTAAGCTCTCTAGGACTCAGCTTTCTCATCTTTTATAAGAACCATGCTTCATAAAGTTATTTTGAATATTAAAATGAAAAAATATATAAAGTGCTTAGCTTGATACTCATATATGTTAAATAAATACAACCTTTAATAACTGCTAGCTATAATTATTACTGCTATTCAGTACACATGTTGATAGTCTTTTGAGTATTTCCCATTTCTAGTGATTGTTATTCAATCTGTTAATCTCAGATACTCTAGTTTTAAATTTAGGTGGTGTGTATATTATTTATTTTTATTTTATTTTTTTGTCTGCGTCGGGTCGTAGTTTCTGCACGCGGGATCTTTTGTTGAGGCGTGCCGGCTCCAGAGTGCGCCGGCTCAGTAGTTGGGGCGTGTGAGGGCTTAGTTGCCCCGAGGCATGTGGGATCCTAGTTCCCCGACCAGAGGTATCCAACCAGCATCCCCTGCATTGCAAGGCCGATTCTTAACCACTGGATCACCAGGGAAGTCCCAGGTGGTGTGTGTTTTAAATTTATAAGATACAGATTCTTCAACCTGATTAAAAATGCCCAGATTATTTTTCCTTTAGTATTGCCTGTTTAGAATTAATTTAAGAAAAGTAAATGATCATGGAATTGATAAATGGCTCCTTTAGGCCTCCTAAATTTTCAAATTCAAAATAATAAATGGAAACATTTTATATATCTAGATATAATTCAAACATTCTAGAAGATGTAGCATATTATAATGAAACAAGCACTTAGTTTAGGAAGTCAGCAGAGTTAGTTTCTGGCTCCAGCTTTGCAGCTCTGTGGCATGGGTAAAAAACCCTTAACTTCTTTTGGTATATTATTCAGTATTCATTTGAATTCTATAAGCTGATTATAAAATCTTGTCATGATTCACTTTCTTCCACGTAGAATTGTCTAAGATACTTAAGTTTTTAGTCATTTTCCCCAAACCTACCTCATTAAAGGGATGACACTGCATTCCACTGGATCAAACCTTTATGAGAAGCCAACCAATTGTGGAAGTATGGAAGTTAGAGGTGAAACATAATTCACGGCTTTCAGGATGACGTTGTACTTTGGTGGGAGTTACAGTGGTTTGAGATCTGTCCTTTGGCATTCTGGGCTCAGAAGCTTGAACCCAGAGGTGATCTGATGAATTTGATGGAGCTAATTCCCTATTTACATAATCAAAAGAAACAGTTATATGCTTCTGAATATTTACATTTAGAAAGATAACTGCCACAAAGGCAGGATGAGCTTGGAAAATCTACATGGGGACTAAATTACAACCATAGAGGATATTTTCTCTTCTGTCAGCTGCCTGATCCATACTTAGGGCTGGCAGTTTTTATGATTTAGGGCTTTGAAGGATATGTATTCTTCTCTTCAACAAGAAGAGACGAATTTTAGGCTAGACAGGGAACATTGTGAGCAGAAGGAACAACTTGAAGAGATACGAGTGGGTGGAAGAATGTTCTGAGAACAGCAAATAATTTAGTATGACTTAACCACGCTAATGTTTTTGGGTTTTTTTCTTTATGCAGAGATGAGCCGTTGAAGGATTGAGAAGGGAAATATCTTGTTGAGATCTGCTTTAGAAAGGCATCTGGGGACTTAGAATAGGAAAGACAGAGATTCCAGTTAGACTCTTCCAGTATTTCGGAGAAGGCAAACTTGGACTATGAGAGTGCCTAATTTGGGGAAAGCGGAAGGGACATTGTATTAAGAATCAGATTATGTTGATTTATGAAAAACAATAACAACTTTTTTTTGAAGGTATGACCAAATGATGAGCCTTTTGGTGTCATCCTGTAAGAACAGGGCCAGGTCTTCCTTTGGGCACACTGCAGAGCCAACCAAGTGTTTTTATTGCCCTTCTCTGAGTACATGTTCAAATAGTTGAAATACTTAGATGCAATTCTTAGCTAATAGGAAGGTAAAAGCAAAATTGACATAAATAGTTAAAAGATTTGGTCATTATATTGTGACTGAAGCAAGTACAGAGAAATAAAATCCTTTGGTGTTCAGAGTATATCCATTATCCCTGGGTTCATCCCCCCTTTTATCAGATGTCCTCTTTTCCTCTATAATTATATTGATTTCAGAATGTAATATTTTGAGGTGTTATGTCAACTCAGAATGTTTAATGCCCTTTTGGAAGAACTAAGTTCTTTTTTGTAATCTTTTTTTTTTTTTTTTTTTTTTGCGGTACGCGGGCCTCTCACTGTCGTGGCCTCTCCCATTGCGGAGCACAGGCTCCGGGCCCGCAGGCTCAGCGGCCATGGCTCACGGGCTCAGCCGCTCCGCAGCATGTGGGATCTTCCCGGACTGGGGCACGAATCCGTGTGCCCTGCGTCGGCAGGCGGACTCTCAACCACTGCGCCACCAGGGAAGCCCTGTAATCTTTAAAACTTGATTGTGAAATGGTGACATTCCAAGTCCTGTAAAGATGTTTAAAAGCAACATGTAATAGCAGACAAAATATAGCTTGTTTTATCTATAAAAACAAGTTTCTATTCTGTCTGTATGACTGACTGGGAAATTAATCATCCTCCATCCCCCTTAATTGTTCTTTTTTTTTTTTTTTTTTTTCTTCTTTTTGTGGTACACAGGCCTCTTACTGTTGTGGCCTCTCCTGTTGCGGAGCACAGGCTCTGGACGCGCAGGCTCAGCGGCCATGGCTCACGGGCCCAGCCGCTCCATGGCATGCGGGATCTTCCCGGACCGGGGCACGAACCCGTGTCCCCTGCATCGGCAGGCGGACTCTCAACCACTGAGTCACCAGGGAAGCCCCATCCCCCTTAATTGTTACAGCTTTGGTGAACAGATTCCTAGCAGTGCATTTCAAATGACTAAATGTGGGATTGATGACAGTCTAGTTGTGAAGTCCTTATAAATGATACACTTAATGTTTCTGCCAAACTATTCACAGTATTTAGCTGGTGAGAAGTTTGGGGGAGGAGGGGGTCTTAATGTTACACTCTTTCCTGTGTGCAGCCCTGTGCTGCTGTACGTCTGTTTCTTTCTCTGCCTTGGTCATTTAGGGAGTCCCTTTACTTTTCAACATAAAAATTTAAATACATAAATTCCACAAAAGCATTTATTTTAAAAGTCCTTGATTGAAGTTGAACGTATTTTATCTCTGTAGTTCCGTATCAGTTTTTTTTTTCTATCATGTTGTAAGAATTTGCTTTAATTCAGGCTAAAGGAGTTGAAGAATTTATTGAAATTAAATTAGTTCATAATATCCTTTCCTACTATCTTAGAGTAATTTTAACTGAGATTTGTTTCTCCGTTGTTTACTTTGATCACAACCAAAGATGGTTAGGCTGGCTCAGGGTCCCTGAACCTTTTTTTTTTCCGGCTGTGCTGCGCAGCTTGTGGTGGGATCTTAGTTCCCTGACCAGGTATTGAACGCAGACCCTCAGCAGTGAGAGTGCGGAGTCCTAACCAGTGGACTGCCACGGAATTCCCTTTTTAAATTTTATTATTATTATTTTGTTGGTCCCTGAATTTAGATGCAGGGGAAAAAATTACATCTTTTCACTAACCTGAAAGTGAATTAAGCATTGCCTCCCATTATATGAAAGTAGCCAACAAAAAAACAGTAGATTAACAGTATGACTGACTTTGTTCTCAGTATAAATACACAGATAATTTATGATTATTATAGTTGCAGAGATCTCAAAATTGGGCTTATATTAATCATTACTGGGAAATAGTTATTAAACTCAGTGTTAGGTATTGTTATTTAATGTTAATAAAGACATTACTATATCACAGAAATTTAAAACATTTTAATAACTGTGTCAGTATAATTTGCTTCCAATTAATTCCTATTTATTTTATTCTATGCATTTAGAAACATTATTCTGAAAGGGAGTCCATAGACTTCACCAGATTGCTGAAAAGGGGTCCTGGCTCCTTTGGAGCTGCAGTTAGCCCTTGATTCTATATCCTGTAAAGGTTTACAGAATGAATGAGGGGAAATGGATGAAAAAGTAATGGGAGGGAGTTGAGATTTGGATAATCTAAAACCTTTTCTTATTTTATCCCTTCCCCCTCAATAGATTACTTCCCTAAATCTTCTTTCAGGCTAAAGTTAACTTTTTTGTGTGTGGGGGGGCCCCTGCCGTGAGTCATGTGGCATCTTAGCTCCCTGACCAGGGATCGAACCTGCGCCCACTACATTGGAAGTGTGGAGTCTTAACCACTGGATCATCAGGGAAGTCCTAAAGTTAACTTTTGAGTTTATATTCAGCCATCTATTTGTTTAACATATATTGCTTATTTTTTGCACCAAATTTATGAAATAAAATAGCTGGTTGTGTGGAGTCCCAAAAATAGAGCCAGTTTGGATTAAACATTGGCTGTGGCTAATCCAAAACAAAATCTACATATGTCTAATTAAGAGTTAACATGTAATTAAATTAACCTGGGTGTCTATGGCTAGGTGCATCTTTACAGTTTTATCAAAGGCAACCCCATCTTCTGCCCCCTTAAAAATTTTGGAGGTGTCTTGTCAGCCTTTTTCTTTTTGTTCCTCTGAATCCTTTTGGTTTGTCTAGAGAAGAATATGTCAGGTAACCTACAGACTTTTATTCTTTCTAATCACAGAAATAGACATTTAGATGGAAACGCTTAAAATAAATGTAGTAGGAGTAAGCACAGAAAACTACATGAAAATAACTGTAGTGGGTGACATCTCATTGTCTCTTGTCTCTGTGGCTTTCAGTAAGCCCCGTGGCCTTAAATTGTGCTTATTAGTTTACCTGTTTGAAAAAAATCAGAATTTTAGAGCAAGCTTTCTTCTTAAGTAGATTTTAAGAATTGAAATAAGTTGACTTAAAAACTGTATGTAGGGAGTTCCCTGGTGGTCCAGTGGTTAGGACTCCATGCTTTCACTGCCAAGGGCCTGGGTTCACAAGTTGGAATATATAAGGAAGAAGCTTGGAGACAGGAAGCAGGAGAAAAAGGCACCCATACAATATCAGTTCCAGGACAGGAAAACTAGCATGTGAAATAGTCTTTGTGATGTTTGTTTAATGTAATAAGAAAAGCCTATAGACCTGCAGGCAATCAGCCTTTTCAACTCTGATGCCGTATTAAGATAACGGCATGCTTTATGCCCATCTCTTGTCCAGTATATTAGCTTTGCGTTAGAATAATTACTTTTTATTGAAAGGGAAATGAAAATTATTTCTTATTGCTGGTATTATTTGTAGAACTTGTTTGTATATTTCTTTTATATGTTTTGAATAAAATATATCAGGGCTTCCCTGGTGGCGCAGTGGTTGAGAGTCCGCCTGCCGATGCGGGGGACACGGGTTCGTGCCCGGTCCGGGAAGATCCCACATGCCGTGGAGCGGCTGGGCCCGTGAGCCATGGCCGCTGAGCCTGCGTGTCCGGAGCCTGTGCTCCGCAACGGGAGAGGCCGCAGTGGTGAGAGGCCCGCGCACCGCAAAAATAAAAAAGTAAATAAAATATATCAAAAGTTGTCTACAACCGTATTAATTTTTTTCTGTTAGACAATCTAAGAATCTTTTACATGAATTATAGTTAATAGTAATTAGAATATTGACCGAATTCTGGATTTTTACAACAGTTAAAAGTTAAAAGGAATGTGACCCTTTTAACTAAATAAGTATTAACACGACGACAGTCCCTAATCTTTTTTTTGTTTGTTTTTTGCGTTACGCGGGCCTCTCACTGCTGTGGCCCCTCCCACTGCGGAGCACAGGCTCCGGACGCGCAGGCTCAGCGGTCATGGCTCACGGGCCCAGCCGCTCCGCGGCATGTGGGATCTTCCCAGACCAGGGCACGAACCCGTGTCCCCCGCATCGGCAGGCGGACTCTCAACCACTGCGCCACCAGGGAAGCCCCCTAATCTTTTTTTTTTAAATAAAGACCAATTCTGCTAATCATTTTGTGAAAGATCTAGACGTTTTATCTTTATTTATTTTTGGCTGCATTGGGTCTTCGTTGCTGCGCGCCGGCTCTCACTAGTTGCGGTGAGCGGGGGCTGCTCTTCGTTGTGGTGCGCAGCGTCTCATTGCGGTGGCTTCTCTTGTTGCAGAGCACGGGCTCTAGAGTGTGCAGGCTTCAGTAGTTGTGGCGTGTGGGCTCAGTAGTTGTGGTGTACGGGTTTAGTTGCTCCGCGGCATGTGGGATCTTCCCCGACCAGGGATCGAACCCGTGTCCCCTGCATCGGCAGGCGGACTCTCAACCACTGTACCACCAGGGAAGCCCTAAATTTTTATTTTTATTTATTTGGCTGCACCGCACGGCATGTGGGATCTTATCTCCCCTACTGGGGATCGAACCCGCGCCTCCTGCATTGGAAGCGCAAGTCTTAACCACGGGACCTCCGGGGAAGTCCCTATTTTTATTTTATTGGTAGTATTTTTTTCCATTCTCATCAGTGGCAGGCAAAATGAAGAGCCCATATTTTGGAAACAACATTCCTTTGTAGGCTACTGTATAGTTTGTTACTGGGCAGTAAGCTACACACTTCTGTCTTTTGGGGTCATGTTAGCCAGCCAAGCCTTTTTTTGTGCTAAATATGGAAAATGGAAGTGTTTGCTTTCTAATTGCTCTGGTGGGCTTAACTTTCATTATGGAGATTTATAAATCAGACTAGTTCCTTTCTGTTTTTCCTTTTTTGTCAAGTACAGCATTTCAGTAAGGCTTTTGAGAGGTGTAGTTGTTGCCAGTTTTAGCGTTCTGTGCGGAATGGGCAGTTGGCTTCGGAAACAAGTGCGGGACTGACCCATATTTGCTGTACTGGGAACCTTGCTTTCATTTCGAGCCTCTGCTGCTAGGGAAATGAGAATGAGGTAGGCTTAGATCTGAGAATAAATGAGGAGAGTTCATTGTGCGCCGCCTGAGCAGCCAGTGCCTCTGAATATGGTGGGGAAAGCTAGGAACTGCTTGTTTGTGACTCAAACCAGACTAAACTGGAATCATCCAGTTTGAGTTGGCTGCTTGCCACCTCCCAGAGGCTTCCTTATTTTGCCAGAGTTTTTGCCTGGCCCTCAGCCCAGGGAGCGGGGCTTGCGCACTGTGACCGGCCGCTTAGGGGAGTAGAGGCTGTGAAGTGGGTGCCAGTTAACCCGGGTTTGTTCATGGGAAGGAGGCACTTCAAATAAAGGATTGAGGAATCGAAGGCTGGAAGCTGGTGTGAATGCTACTATTTTCAGTGCATCTTTCCGTTATTACTCCCTTGCTTTAACTGTAACTTTCTGTCTTCTGCCCCTTAGAAACTAAGGCTTGAAAAACAGCTTCTGCCATGCTGCTGCTTGGGTACATCACAGCATGGTCTGCGTTTAGTATTAAAGATTTTATTACCAAAAAATTAATTAATTACCAAAGTTCCCCAGGAACTTGCTTTTAGTTGTTAGTCTGTTTGCAGTAAAGAACTCTCTCCCATGCCCCTTTTCATTTTTTCCGCTGGGGTTGTGCTGGAGTTTATTTTGGTTTGATTGATTGTTAGGTGGAAGGAATGAAAATAGGTTTCTGGGGTAAACTTGTGACTTGGTATCTTGTGAGTTTTAATTTAACCTTGAAGTAAATTTTTTAAATGTTGCCTTAAAAATTAACAAAAAGTAATTCACATTAAGGTCCTAAACAACAAACTTTAAAATTAAAAATGCTATGCTAGATTGTATTTGTTTGATTTAGAAGCAAACTCTTTAAAAAATGCTTAAATTGCATATTTTAGTGTCGTGACTGCTTTGTGCATAGCCTCTCTGTCAGCTTTCCTCTTTGACAAGGGAGTTAAACATGGCCTAATTCCTGATCAGAGAACACTCGGAAGTCACTAAGAAATATTAAAACCACAAATAAAGGGGTACATTTATTTTTGTCTTTATCAGCGCCAGGGCTATATAGAAAATGTAAGTTCCTATAACCTTGCTTATGTTTTAAACTTTTGGAATGACATCGAAACCTCTGTTAGTCTTTTTTACTTACGGTGAAAGTTTGCTCAGAGCAGTTTCAGAGACCTTGTTACTCTCTTTTATCCTTTTTGGGTTGTTTTCACTTGGAGGCCTTCTATGGTCATTCTCAGAAGTCATGGTATAATTTTACCCTGCCCTGAACAAAGGGATCATCCATGCACAGAACTAAAGGAAAATGTGGTGTTCTCATTTAAAAATAAACATTAGCATTTTCTGAAGCTCAGAATTAGCCAAGATTTCATTACCCACACCCTCTCCTTAATATTTTTTAAAATATCTATGTCTTAGACTACAACCTAAGTGCTTGCCTTTATCTATAAAGGGTAGTTTTGTGATTGCTTCTTCTATGAGAAAATGGAAAGAGCACCCTCTGATAATTTATTTGCTTAAATTATTAGTCATTACTTAATCTAAATGCCGTTAGGGTTTCCTGCTGCTACAAATTGTATAAAGTCATTTCTGTGGAACATCTTCCTAAAAGTCTACTTTGTAGGATGAATGTACTTCCTCTTTCCAGGTAGACAAGATAGTGAAATATATTTTAAAATTAACTTTGCAAAACAGAGTTGGTTTTTCCTAAGAATCTGAGTTACACTCTTTTTAATTTAATTTATTTATTAATATTTATTTGGCTGCGTTGGGTCTTAGTTGCGGCACATGGGATCTTTCATTGCGGCTTGTGGGCTTCTCTCTAGTTGTGATGCATGGGCTCCAGAGTGCACGGGCTCAGTAGTTGTGGCATGAGGGCTCTCTAGTTGTGGCACATGGGCTCAGTAGTTGTGGCACCTGAGCTTAGTTGCGGTATGTAGGATCTTATTTCCCCAACCAGGGATCGAACCTGGGCCCCCTGCATTGGGAGCTTGGAATCCTAACCACTGGACCACCAGGGAAGTTCCTAACATGGTCTCTTATTTAAGGCTGATATGCTTGTTTATTGGGGAGCTTTCTCGTTCTAGAACTAGGTTGTCCAGTACTGTATCCACTAGCCACATGTGGCTGTTGAGCACTTGAAATTTGGCTAGTCTGTGCACCAATACTGATCCGCACTATAACATGGATGAACCTCAAAAAAATGCTTAGTGAAAGAAGATGGTACGAATCATATGATTCTCTCTTTTTTTTTTTTTTTTTTTTTTTTTGCGGTACACGGGCCTCTCACTGTTGTGGCCTCTCCCATTGCGGAGCACAGGCTCCGGACGTGCAGGCTCAGCGGCCATGGCTCACGGGCCCAGTCGCTCCGCGGCATGTGGGGTTTCCCCGGACTGGGGCACAAACCCGTGTCCCCTGCATCGGCAGGCGGACTCTCAACCACTGCGCCACCAGGGAAGCCCTATATGATTCTCTTTATATAAAATGTCCAGAATAGGTAATTACAGAGACAGAAAGTAGATTAGTGGTTACCTAGGGTAGAGGATGGAAGAGAATGGAGAGTGCTGCTAATAGGTATGAGGTTTCTTTCTGGGGCAGTGCAAATGTACCAAAGTTACGTTATGGTGATGATTGCATAATTCCATAAATATACTAAAAACTATTGTATACTTTTATTTATTTTTTATATTTTTAAAAATTTTATTTATTTTTGGCTGCGTCAGGTCTTTGTTGCTATGCGCGGGCTTTCTCTAGTTGCAGCAAGCAGGGGCTACTCTTCATTGTGGTGCGTGGGTTTCTCATTGCGGTGGCTTCTCTTGTTGCGGAGCATGGGCTCTAGGCGCATGGGCTTCAGTAGTTGTGGCACACGGGCTCAGTAGTTGTGGCTTGCAGGCTCTAGAGCGCGTGGGCTTCAGTAGTTGTGGCACTTGGGCTTAGTTGCTCCGTGGTGTGTGGGATCTTCCTGGACCAGGGATTGAACCTGTGTGCCCTACATTGGCAGGATTCTTAACCACTGCGCCACCAGGGAAGCCCCAGTAGAACTATTTTTAAAAATACAGAATTTTGATGATATAGCACAAAAAAAAAGTATTACTGGTTTTTATGTTGACCGCATGTTGAGATAATATTTCAAGTATATTACATTAAATAAAATACGTTATTAAATTTCACCTGTTCTTACTTTTTAAATTTTATTTATTTATTTTGGCTGTGCTGGATCTTAGTGCAGCACTTGGGATCTTGGTTGCGGCATGTTTAGTTGCCGCATGTGGACCTCTTAGTTGCGGCATGTATGTGGGATCTAGTTCCCCGACCAGGGATTGAACCCTGGCCCCTGCATTGGGAGTGCAGACTCTTACCCACTGGACCACCAGTGGGTAAAAGTCCCTTACTTTTTAAAGTGTGGCTATTTAAAAATTTTAAATTACATTTTTGACTTCTATTAAATTTCTGTTGGACAGCACAGAATAGAAATGAGCTCTATCAAGATAGAATGTCATGGAGTAATTTGTGTGTCCATTTACTGCTTTTCATTTTGTTTAAAGAATAGAGTCCACTATTTTTATTCTCAACACCCTTCTACTCTTTTGAAATTATGGATTAATGGAAAAGGCTCTTGGGACTTATGAGCTTAAAATATATATTGAACTATTTTGCAGATTCTGTCTTTAAAAAATTTAGGATTGGTCAGGCTAAAATATTAAAATGCATGTTGATTTCCAGGGTGGCCAAGGGAGTGTCTCAGCTGTTGAAAAGCTTTAATATTTAAGTCCCCAAATAAATTAGTTTAATCCCCCAAGAAGAAAATTAAGTCATCTAAACCAGAGTAATTTTTTTTAATTAAAAAAAAAAAAACACACACACAACCCCTTAATCTGAAGGTAATTTTGAAGCGATGGCTAATACTTTTGATAGAGGTTTAAAATGTGTCTATTAACAGGCATGGAGTTCTGGTGTTGGAATTAGAATAAGACACACATTTTATAGATGCTCGTCTTGCTTCTAGATATGATTTATGTAACCACACCTGGGGAGTTCCATGGTTCTTTGAATGTTATTTTTGATTGTGTGGGGAGGGGCACAGTAGCTTCCTGAATGTGCTGTGTCATGGTGGTTGGAGCCATTTGGAGTGTAGCTTTGTGTTTGTTTCCACTGGAAGAAACTGCAGAGGAGTTATTTAAGTAGAAGGACTTTAGGCTGGAGTTTCTTGGTGAGTAATTTGAAGTCATTTATAAATAATTAAACAAGTGCATCAAACAGTGGGTGGCTTTAGGCTTCCTGGTGAGGAGTTAGGTGCCCTTCCTAACCTCTTGAGTATGGAGCTGCCTTAACAGAGAGTTCAGAAGTGGGAAATAGCAAGCTTTTTTATTCTGGATAGTAAGGAGATGTAATTAGCACCAAAGTTAAATTGGAAAAAGGCAAAACCCAAAGTTCAAATTTACTTTAGGTTTGGTAAAGGCTACGGCATTTGTACATAACCATTTGGAACTTAAAAACAACAACAACAAAACGGTTTCACGTGATCTGTATGCTTTCTTGGTTTATGCCTTTTAAACCATTTAGTTGTTCATATAAGAAATATATATATAGTAGTTTTTATACTGCATGTGGTTAAGGAAGTAAGAAATCCCACTGTTACAATTAACAGTTTAGATTTCTCCTGAGTTTGTCCCTTGAGTGAGGCATCCATCCCATGGATGTTCTAAGGGCTTTGCTGCCATACAGAAAGATTTCTTGTTCCTTAGGCAGGTGTGTTATATCTGCTCATTACTTCTAGGGCGCCTGCATGTTTGATGGTTTTTGCTTTGAGTTACCTGAGTAGCAGGTTTTGTGAGTCTTAAGGGATTGCCAAGAATGTAATGACACTGCAGGCCTAGGCTCTTTGGAATTTAAGACAGAAGTACTCTTGGCCCTAGGGTAAGGGCTGTGTTTTGGACACAGAATATGTAGAAAAATAATTTTTTCACTTTATCCTCTGTGAATTTTGTACTTAGCAGAATCTGTCTGTAGCAGAATCAGATCACATATCTGCCCCCGAAAAATCTGTTTTTAAAAAAAAATGGTAAGCTGCACTTCGTGACTAGGTCTCTGCTAACCCATCATCTTATAATTCTTAAAGTTAACTAGGGAATTTTTTAGGGTCCCATAAAGCCCACCAGCAAATACGCCACGTGATTCTTAGTAATAGATTTATAAGAGCATAGCTGCTTTCCATTTTTGCTATTGTTATTAGAATACTTAGATTTGAAACCACGAAATTATGCTTTTAATGCCAAAACTTGTAAGCCTTCAATTTTTTAAAAATTATGGTAAAAATATACATAATATGAAATTACCATTTTAACTATTTTTTTAAAAATTAGGTCTAAGTTGTTTTCATTTTTTTTTTATAATTTATTTTTTTATTTTTGGCTGCGTTGGGTCTTCGTTGCTGTGTGCGGGCTCTCTCTAGCTGCGGCGAGCGGGGACTACTCTTCATTGCGGTGCGTGGGCTTCTCATTGCAGTGGCTTCTCTTGTTGTGGAGCACGGGCTATAGGCATGTGGGCTCAGTAGTTGTGGTGCACAGGCTTAGTTGCTCTGTGGCATGTGGGATCCTCCCGGACCAGGGCTCGAACCCGTGTACCTTGCATTGGCAGGTAGATTCTTAACCACTTCACCACCAGGGAAGTCGTGTCTTCCTTTTTTTGTGTGTGTGTGTGTTTTTTTGTTTGTTTGTTTGTCTTTTGCGGTACGCGGGCCTCTCACTGTTGTGGCCTCTCCCATTGCGGAGCACAGGCTCCGGACGCGCTGGCTCAGCGGCCATGGCTCACGGGCCCAGCCGCTCCGTGGCATGTGGGATCTTCCCGGACCGGGGCACAAACCCGCATCCCCTGCATCAGCAGGCGGACTCTCAACCACTGCACCACCAGGGAAGCCCCTGTCTTCCTTTTTAAGACTGAAAAATATTCCTTCAGGCTTTTTTTGGGGTAACCTTTAATTATCCAGCAGCCATCCTATAGATAAACTATTTCTATATTCCTTTTAATTCTACTAAAAATAGTAGTAAGCTTAAAAACATTAACTTGTAGCTGTAATTGCATCCTAAAGAGTTACTTGTGCATAACCACACATAGCATATTTAAGCTCAATTTTAAACAGTATTTTCCACCAAAATAAGGTGCTCTTTAAAAACCTGTCTTTAATGATTTTGTTTTTTCCTTCATTTATGTAAACTGTTGGACTTTAGAATAGGAAGATAAATAAAACCAATTATTTTAATTACTGTGGTTGAATTTACCACCACTTTAGTGACCATGAACACTAAACATGTTCAATCTTATCTACCTATAAAATGGAGCCAGTACCTGTCTAAGGTTTAGGCATGCTTGATATTTATAAATGCTCACAGGGGAAGGCTAGGTGGAAACTAGAACTCAAGAAAAGTTAATTTTTGAGGTCTAGATTTTCTGTTTTTTTTTTTTTTTTTTTTTCTATTTATTTATTTATGGCTGTGTTGGGTCTTTGTTTCTGTGCGAGGGCTTTCTCTAGTTGCGGCAGGCAGGGGCCACTCTTCATCGCGGTGTGTGGGCCTTTCACTGTCGCGGCCTCTCTTGTTGCAGAGCACAGGCTTCAGACGCGCAGGCTCAAGTAGCTGTGGCTCACGGGCCTAGTTGCTCCACGGCATGTGGGATCTTCCCAGACCAGGGCTCGAACCCATGTCCCCTGCATTGGCAGGCAGATTCTCAACCACTGCGCCACCAGGGAAGCCCTAGATTTTCTGTTATACTTAGAAATCCTTAGGAAATAAATTATTTTTTTATATCAGCAATAAAAACTGATTGCAGTGAAAGGAAAAAATACTGCTGGTGGATTATGGCTCTCTTTCTGCTTCTACCTGTTTCTATTAAGAGAAGACTTACACACACACACACACACTCACACACACACACACTTCGGAATATTACTCAGCCATAAAAAATGAAATAATGCCACTTTCAGCAATGTGGATGGACCTAGAGATTACTATACTAAGCAGAGTAAGTCGGAGGGAGAAAGACAAAAATCTTATGATATCACTTATGTGTAGCATCTAAAAAGATGATACAAGTGAACTTACTTACAAAACAGAAATAGACTCACAGACATAGAAACAAGCTTATGGCTACCAAAGGGTAAAGGAGGGGAGAGGGATAAATTAGGAGTTTGGGATTAACAGATACACACTACTATATATAAAATAGATAAACAATAGGACCTACTGTATAGCACAGGGAACTATATTCAATATCTTGTAGTAACCTATAGTGGAAGAGAATCTGAAAAAGAGAATATAAATAACAATCACTTTGCTGTACACCTGAATCTAACACAACATTGTAAATCAATTATACTTCAATTAGAAAAAAACAGATAAATGATCAAAAAAGCAAGGAGAAAAAAACTTCCTCTGTTGTCAGTTTCACTCTATTAATTTATTTAGTCGTAATTTTTTAAATCAGATCTTTTCCCATTAGAAGTCTTTGTGGTTTGTAATGATAGAAGAAGAAATATGTGGACCAAAACAAAATTGAAGTTAAAATATTGGTTTCCATAATTTAAAAAATGCATTTTCACTGTTTAATATATTAATACAGTTTTTCTCAATAAGTATCCTAAATACCAAGAATTTAGACAACTTTTCATTAACTTTGGCTCTAAAGAATTTAATTTATCATTTATACAGTCAAGTCCTAAAGTGCTTTCCCCGTTTCTTTTGCAGTAGTTGCAGAATCGCCAGTTAGAGCTGACTCATTTCTCTGAAATCATTTCTGAGGAACTTTTACCTTGATAAGCCAGGTTGTGAGACCTTTTGATTCAGCAGAGCCTTATTGACAAAACCCACCAGGTAGCCTGTTACATTGACGGGTTTGGAATCTCATTTTTTTCTAAGGCGCAAAGAGAAGAACAGTTCATTTTTGTTTTTTTTAAAAAAATATTTAATTATTTTTTTGTTATTTGGTTGAGCCGGTCTTAGTTGTGGCCCGTGGGCTCCTTAGTTGTGGCACATGGGCTCCTTCGTTGCAGCACGTGAATTCTCAGTCGCGGCATGCATGCGGGATCTAGCTCCCCCACCAGGGATTGAACCTGAGCCCCCTGCATTGGGAGTGCGGAGTCTTATCCACTGCGCCACTAGGGAACTCCCAAGAAAAACAGTTCATTTTGTACTTTACTTCTTAGGTCATGTTTGTATATGTGTGTGTTTGTGTGTGTTAAAGTAACATAAAATTTACCTTTTTTTTTTTTTTTTTTTTGCGGTACCCGGGCCTCTCACTGTTGTGGCCTCTCCCGTTGTGGAGCACAGGCTCTGGACGCGCAGGCTCGGCGGCCATGGCTCACAGGCCCAGCCGCTCCGCGGCATGTGGTATCTTCCTGGACCGGGGCACGAACCTGTGTCCCCTGCATCGGCAGGCGTAGCCTCAACCACTGCACCACCAGGGAAGCCCTAAAATTTACCATTTTAACCATTTTTAAGTGTAGTGTTCAGTGGTATTAAGTACATTCACCTTGTGGTGCAGCAATCACCACTGTTCATCTCTAGAACCCTTTCATCTTTCCGTTAAACAACTCCCATTCTCCTCTTCCCCAGCCCCAGGCTATGCCACCATTCCGTCTGTCTTTATGAATTTGACTGCTCTAGTTCCCTCAAAAAAAAAGGAATCATACAGCATTTGTCCTTTTGTGACTGGCTTATTTCACTTAGCAAAATGTCCTCAGGGTTCATACAAGTTTTAGTGTATGGCTGAATTTTCTTCCCTTTTAAGGCTGAATAATATTGCATTGTATATAGATACCACATTTTGTTTATCCAGTCATCTGTCGCTATATACTTGGGTTGCTTCTACCTTTTGGCTGTTAAACATGCTCTGAATGTGGGTAAACAAATATCTATTCAAGTACCTGCTTTCAATTCTTTTTGTTATATATCCAGAAGTGGAATTGCTGAATGATTGTGGCAATTGTAAGTTTTTAAGGAACTACCATACTGTTTTCTATAGAGTCTACACCATTTTACTTTTCCACCAGCAGTGCACAGGGCTTCCAGTTTCTTTACATCCTAGCCAACACTGTTATATTCTGTTTTTTGATAATAGCCATCCTAATGAGTGTGAAATGGTATCTTGCTGTTGTTTTGATTTGAATTTCCGTAACAGTCATATTGAGCATCTTTTCATGTGTGCCTTGGCCATTTATGTCTTCTTTGGAGAAATGTCTGTTCAGAGTTCAAAGATGCCCATTTTTGCATCTGGTTGGTTGATTGGTTTTTTGGTTTTTTTTTTTTTGCTGTTGAGTTATGTTTTCATTCTTAAAGGCAAATTTAAAAATGTCTTAAAGTTATAAGACAAAATACCCCCTTAAGCTCTTTATGCAGAATAGAAGTTTTATTCATTCTCTGACCATGGTACTTGATGAGAAAAAATCTAGTTGTGATACTAAACTACCATCTTAAGTCCCTAGTTTGAGGGTAAACAAAGCTATTGAGCTGAGAAACAATTTTAACATGAATTGGAATAGTTACCATTGATGTAAGCCTTACTAGAGTAGGGGTAGCAGTACTATATATTTCACCCATTATTTGTTCAAAATTATAAAATAGTTTTGTCTACAAATACTTTGACCCTGCTATTGACATGGCAAAACACATACTGTAAAAAGCTATTTGCAGTTTCTCTTTTTGTCATGTTTGCCAGAATCGAGTGACATCAGTACATTTTGGATCCCAGCTTCTTCTCAGTCTAATCTTTAGAAGTTGACCTTTTTTTTTTTTCCCCCGTAAGTTTTGCACTTATTCAGAGATTTTTATGAAGTGATATATTAGTAATAAGGAAGAACAGTGACTGTAAGGATCCTGCATTTGAATCGCAGCTTAATATGAGCATGTTGGATTTTCAAAAGAAGGGAAAGCGGTCAAAGAAGGTCATGTAGGCTGGGGTTTCTCAACCTTGGTACTATTCACTTTTTTAAAAAAAACAAATTTATTTATTTTTAATTTTATTTATTTTTGGCTGCGTTGGGTCTTAGTTACTACGCGCGGGCTTTCTCTAGTTGCGGCAGGGGGAGGCTACTCTTCGTTGCAGTGTGCGGGCTTCTCATTGCCGTGGCTTCACTTGTCGTGGAGCATGGGCTCTAGGCACGCGGGCTCAGTACTTGTGGCGCATGGGCTTAGTTGCTCCGCAGCATGTGGGATCTTCCCGGACCAGGGATCGAACCCGTGTCCCCTGCATTGGCAGGCGGATTCTTAACCTCTGTGCCACCAGGGAAGCCCCCATTATTCACTTTTGAGGCCAGATAATTCCTTGTTGTGGGGCTGTCCTGTGCACAGTAGGATGTTTAGCAGCATCCCTGGCTTCTACTCACTAAATTGCAGTAAGCTTCACCACCCACCCACAGTTGGACAACCAAAAATGTCCCTTGGGGTGCAGAATGGCCCCAGTTGAGAGCCACTGATGCAGGTATTCACAATTATAGGATTTATGAATGAAATAGAATAGTGCAGAATCCACACTCTGGACTTTGTTAGATATTTAAAGCACTGTTTTATGTGTTATAATTGTGCTTTTGCTTTCATCCCAGAAAAATGTCTATTTTAAAAAATCATCTTCTACCAAGTTCTAGATGACAGGATCCATGAAGTGTTTTTGTTTTTACAGTTACCAGTGATTTTTCAGTCAGGTTATTAATATATGTCAAAGTCCTAGAGTCTTGGCTAGAACAGCCATTAACATGAAAGAAGAAAGACATACTTTGCAGTTTCCAACAAAGTAATATTTTCTCAGAAATTTTCATTTCACTCTTAGATACTGAATGTAGTTAATACCTTCATTTTATCGGGCTTGGTGTACTTTCCTAGGCATTAATTTCAGTTGCTTGGATAATTCAAATCAATAATTTTCTGGAGTCACACATCCATTACATATTGGGCACCATGCTAGGCTCTGTTTACAAAGATGAACCTAGTCTTGGACTTTTAGGAGGCTGGTAAATGAGTAGTTATAATACAGAGTGAAAGGGTTTGAGATAGACATTGTAGTAAAAGAGGCTTAGAAATACACAACTAAGAAATCAATGAATGCTATGGGGTGGGGTGGGAATGTCAAGAACAGCTGCAGAGCAGGAGGTTAACACTGGAACTAGCTAATCCTTGAAGGCAGGGCAAGCAGGGAGGGACAGAAAGGTGTCTTCAGTAGGAATAGGTATGGACAAGAGCTCTCATATTCTTGCTGTATGCTAGGCAGAGTGCTAAGTACTTTACAATCACTAACTCATTAAATTCTCACCATAGCCCCTCACAAGTGATAGGTATTATCACCATTTACATACAAGAAAGTGAAGTATTAGAGAGGAAGTAATTTAACCAAGGACTTATATCTAATAAGAAAAAAAGGGGAGTGCCCATGATTAGAAACTGGTATACTCTTTTTTTGTTTGTTTTGGCCACGCTGTGCGGCATGCGGGATCTTAGTTCCTCGACCAGGGATCGAGCCCATGCCCCTTGCTGTGGAAGCGCAGAGCCCTAACCACTTGGTGGCCATTCCTGGGCCACCAAGGAATTCCCAAAACTAGTATACTCTTATGTGGATAGATCATTAGTGGGTAGGATAAAGAGTGACAAGGGAATGAGAATAAGTGACTAGAAAATTAGTTTGGGGCCAAGTTCTAAAGGATCCCCTCTCTCCCTTGTTGAACAATGTGGAGCTGTCAGCTGGAAGGTTTGGAGGTAGGTGGAGAGTCATAGAACCCTAGAGTTAGCAGGACCTTTGAAGGTCATGAGGTCTGGTAACCCACTAGGGAAATTAAAGTTTAGAGAGGCAAAATGTGGTACCTTACCAGACTGAACAGTTGAGTATTTCCTTCCTGATTTTCTTATAAAACAAAAAAGACAGAAACTTAATTCAGGTTGTATCAGAAGTGGTAGAGTTGAAAATGGAATTAAGATCACATCAGAATGCCTACTAAGCTAGTGGAGTCTTTGTTTCTAGTTTAAACTTTCTGGGCTCAGGACCCTTTTACATTCTTAAATTATTGAGCTTTTGTTTACTTTGTAATATCTATTGACATTTGCCATATTAGAAATTTAAACTTTAATTTGAAAATTTTATTAATTCGCCATAACGTTTTTCTTTCCTTTTAAATTTTAATAGTTTATTTGAGCAAATATCTATTTGAATTGGGCAGCGCCAAACTGGAAATGGTTAGGAGCGCTCCATCAACAGGAGCTGGGGGAAAAGCTTTTATAGAGAAAAGCAAAGCAGAAAAATTAGTTGATCAGTTATAGCTTTAGCGTTTGCCTTATTTGGAAAAGCCTCATTGGCTGTTTGTTATTGGTTGTCCTTAGGTTTGATTTCTTAGCCTTGAGGCAGTTACAGGCTTAGGTTTTAGTTTGCTTATGTAGGGTTGCTAAGGTATTAGAACCACCTCGGTCTAATGGTCTCCTTGTTTAATTAATTTAACACATTCCCCCCTCCTTTTCGCCCTCCTCTCATATCGGAGAGTTTAACCAAAAATTTGGTGATAGTGCCACTCTTGGTCACCCATCAGGTTGTTGTTTTTGTCTCGTCGTGAAACTCATAGGTTATGAGTCTGGTCTGTGGAAGAATTGTTTTTGCTGTTCATCTCACTGTTTATCTTATTTCTCTGCAAGTACAGTGAGACCATCTGATGTATTGCTGATGGCTACAGACATGAATTTAAGACCCTTGAGAGAACATAGCCCACCAGGGAGATTATAATGATGACGGTCAGTCGGATAATACCAAGAGACTGAATATGCTCCTTAGGGCTCCCTATGAACCAAACAAGTTCTTATCAAATAAAGCAAAGAATGTACCCGAAGGGCCATCAACCTGTTTTAAGTCAAGAGGCTTGTTTGTTAATCTCCTGTATTTGCTATAGTATCGGAGGGTGTGATCCAGTTATAGCAGGAGGTATTTGCTATGGCACAGATTTATGGCTTGTTTTGCCAGTAAGTAATCGAAAGCAATGCTATTATCCAAAACCACCTTAGCAAGAAATTCTAGGGACTTTTGTTGTGGAGCTGTGGCCTTAGTGGTAGATTTAGAGGCAGTTGCCAGAGTTAAGGAACATTGTCTTTCTGTGCATTTACAGAGAGCAAAAGCAAGAGGCAAAAAGGCAAACGGAATAAAGTTTTCATATTGGAGACAAAGATCTTCATCCATGAAAATGGGAGAGCCAAATACCTCAAGATGTTGTCTGCTTCTGGAGAGGAAGCTCCAAAGTCTAATAATTTTATTTATTTATTTTTAAATTTTATTTATTTTTATTTTGGGCGGCACTGGGTCTTCATTGCTGCACGCAGGCTTTCTCTAGTTGTGGCGAGTGGGGGCTACTCTTCGTTGCGTTGCGTGGGCTTCTCATTGTGGTGGCTTCTCTCTTTGCAGAGCACGGGCTCTAGGTGCGTGGGCTCAGTAGTTGTGGCGCGCGGGCTTAGTTGCTCAGCAGGATGTGGAATCTTCCCGGACCAGGGCTCGAACCCATATCCTCTGTATTGGCAGGCGGATTCTTAACCACTGCGCCACCAGGGAAGTCCCTATAAATTTTTTATTGAAGTGAAGTTGATTTACAATGTTGTGTTAGTTTCAGGTGTACAGCAAAGTGATTGAGTTATACATACATGTATATCTTTTTTTTTCAAATTCTTTTCTCTTATAGGTTATTACAAAATATTGAGTATAGATCACTGTGTTATACAGTAGGTCCTTGTTGGTTATCTGTTTTATATATAGTAGTGTGTATATGTTAATCCCAAACTCCTAATTAACCCTCCACTCCCTTTCCCCTTTGGTAACCATAAGTTTGTTTTCTGTGTCTGTGGGTCTATTTCTGTTTTGTATATAAATTCATTTGTATCATATTTTTTTTAGATTCCACATATAAGTGATATCATATATTTGTTTTTCTTTGTCTGGCTTACTTCAGTTAGTATGATAATCTCTAGGTCCATCCATGTTGCTGCAAATGGCATTATTTCATTCTTTTTTATGGCTGAGTGATATCCCATTGTATAAATATACCACATCTTCTTTATCCATTCATCTGTCGATGGACATTTAGGTTGCCTTCATATCTTGGCTATTGTAAATAGTGCTTCAATGAATATTGGGGTGCATGTATTTTTTCAAATTATGGTTTTCTCCAGATATATGCCCAGGAGTGGGATTATAGAATCATAAGGTAGCTCTCTTAGTTTTTTAAGGAACCTCCGCACTGTCCTCCATAGTGGCTGCACCAATCTACATTCCCACCAACAGTGTAGAAGGTTTCCTTTTTCTCTACACCCTCTTCAGCATTTATTATTTGTTGACTTTTTGATGCTGGCCACTCTGATCGGTGTGAGGTGATACCTCATTGTAGTTTTGATTTGCATTTATCTGATAATTAGCGATGTTGGAGATATTTTCATGTGCCTCTTGTGGCCAGGTAACTTTGAAGTTCACTTTCTTAAAACTATGAGTTGATGCACCATCATTGCCACTACTTTAGACAGTTTAGATTGAAAAGCTTCTTATTAACTACTTCTGGCTTTAAAGAAACAACTAAAATACTATATATCATAAGTTTTGGTGAATTCTTGTGATTCTTCAGTTTTAACAAGATTCTGAAAATAAGAATTTTTTAAAGTTAAAATTGACACACATATTCTGGGCATTTGGATTTTCTTTCAGTTTATAGGACTAAAAAGTATTTGGGGGTCTAAATTTGTGCCCCTGTTTTGATGCAGGACCTTAAAATCCATAGTACATTTAATAGACTACACTGGAAATATACATTGCAGTTTTGGGTTAGCATATTAAAATGTGAACTCAAAAGTTGTATCATTTTATCATTTCATAATTTATTTTAAAACCTTTCCTTTTTAGTTATAACTTCAAATTGGTCAACAGATATTTCTGCCAGTTAAATTTTACATCTTGTTTCAAAATTGGTGTGGTAGCAGGGAATTCACCAAAAGTGTGATGACATTTATAACAAAATTAATTTCTATCACTATTTTATACTTTAAAATCATTACTCGCATTGATTCCTTTGCTTTTTTTTTTTTTGCGGTACATGGGCCTCTCACTGTTGTGGCCTCTCCCGTTGCGGAGCACAGGCTCCGGACACGCAGGCTCAGCGGCCATGGCTCACGGGCCTAGCCGCTCCGCAGCATGTGGGATCTTCCCGGACCGGGGCACAAACCCGTGTCCCCTGCATCGGCAGGCAGACTCTCAACCACTGCGCCACCAGTGAAGCCCCTGTTGCATTTTTATAATATGGACTTAAACAGAACTTTGTTGGCTCATTATTTTAGTACCCAGAAATTCTGCTCTTGCCCATATTTGTTTACTTCTTTACCCACTACTGCTAAGGAATTTTGGTGTATATATTATTGGTGGTATTGTAATTAAAGTGTTTTCCTTAGTGGTTATTTTATGATTCCTTGGAATTAAGTTGATAAGTCACCCACATATTCTATACTGTAGTCATCTGGTGGCCTTATGAATAATCTTGTATTGCTTGGAGTACGTTATACATGTAGAACATTTTTTTCTTTCTGTGCTAAAAACAGAAGATAAATTAATTTTGTTAACCCTTAATTTGAGAAAGTACAATGTCCTATTCACTTAGTACTAGTAATACTACTTTTGCTTAATGATACGGAAAAAAATTTATGTTTATTGATGGGAAAATTGAAACCCAGTCATTTCTAGGAGGCTTGGCAATGATGACTTGTGGTTCTACCTTGAGGCTTTTATCCATAGTAGTTTGTATTTTGTAACTCAGGTATCTCCTTTTGGCTCTTACTGGCATAGATTTATTTCTTTATGTTTCAAACTGCAGAAAGCTCTGGCAACTTCATAAAGTTTTTATCTTTTGCCTATCGTGTGAGAGCTAAATAAAAATGCTATGTAAATTCTATTTTCTTATGGTATTTCTTTTTTTAAAAAGTGATAGATAGCAAATTTGTCTCAGATCCTGGAGTTAGACTTATTCATCTGGCTGGTTTAGAGTTTGTATTGGATGTGAGAGCTGTAGTCTGGGCGCAAATGACAAAAACTGTTGAACCTGTCTACGGAGTGTGCCTAAAGTGGATAAACTGCCTGCCCTCCCTGCCCCCCACCCCAAGTTATTTGCTTTTAGGATTAAGTCTTCCGCGGCAAGGAGGGGAGAGTATGAAGCAAAATTTCATAAACCTGTAAATAGCTTTTTATTAATGTATTTGAGAATGCTATAAAAGAACTTAAAACCATAGCAGTCTTGCACATGCAGTACTGAAATAATTTAATATTTCTCACATGGTTCTTGGGCATAATAAACTTGTTCTGACCATGTTGGTAATATTTTCTCCTTGTCTTTCAACTGTGACTGTCTCTCCCTTTGAGCTTTGTATTAAACTGAAGAGAGAAATTAAATTTCATTGCCTCTCATTTCCCACGTTATTCACAGAGAAAAGAGCCTAAACTAACAAGACTCAAGTAACTTATATAATATTTCTTTATTAGTCCTTCAAAAATTTAAAAATTAAAATTACCTGGGAAATTATTTTGGATGTCTATTTTTTCCTAAAGATTAATTTACCCATGAGGCGGTGGTGATAGTAGTAGTAACAGTAATAGAACAGAGCATTGCCACTTCATTTATGGATTGCCGTCATATTCCAAACTCTGTTAGCCTGTGTGTTATTTTATCAAACTCTTAACCTTGTGAGATAGGTGCTGTTATTATTTCCATTTTACAGATATAGAAACTGAGGCTTAGCAAGAGGTTAAGTGACTTGTCCAAGGATACATGCTGTATGTCTGAGCCAAGATTTGAATCGAGATCTCTGAATCCAAAACCCATATATCCACTATTCTATTAATATTACCCTTAAGTCAATTGTGTTTACTAGTCATATTTCATTTGGAAAAAATTGTTCAGGTTTTGCACAGAACGAAACATTTGTCTTTCAGTGGCATGTGGTGGTAAAAGATTGTTACTTTTACTTCCACATTCCCAGGCTGGTATTTGCTGTCTTCTGCCATCTCTGAAGGTAGAGTATGAAATAGATGTGGAGAAGGTAGGGTGTCTAACAATCCCAGACCTGAAATTTAGACCTTTTAATTATTGCCATATGTTAATTTTAAGAAGTTTTATATGCGACCCATTTTCTGTTTGATTTTTCATGTAAGTGTTTTCCCCCCCCTTCTGTAGCACTGATTCCAGCAGTAGTTCAAGTGATGACTCTCCAGCCCGATCAGTTCAGTCTGCAGCAGTCCCAGCACCCACTTCCCAGTTGCTTTCATCCCTGGAAAAAGATGAGCCCCGTAAAAGTTTTGGGATCAAGGTTCAGAATCTTCCAGTACGCTCTACAGGTAAAATTTTGTGTTACTCTGCTTTCCTCTATGCTACTGTTGGGGAATGAGAGATTGAGCAACTTAAATTCTATACTTTGTACAGAATTTGTTTAAATAGCTCTCTTTCTTATCTGACTGTTGGTAATATTTTCTATTTGTCTTTCAATTTGACTCTCTCCCCCTTTTTCTTTTTGTGGTTCATTGATATTTAATGCCGTGTAATAAAAAGCAAGTGATTATAACTATGTAGTTTCTAGATTGTTATATATGTAAAGATTGCATGTTACTTGTACTTAATTATATACACATACATATATAAATACACATTATTATGCATATTATATGCATATACATATACACACATAAAGACTTTATGGTGCGTGTTATGTAAAGAAAGCATGGTTCATTTTTTATTATGAATGTTTTTTTTTTTTAATTTTTTTTGGCTGCGTTGGGTCTTCATTGCTGCGCGTGGGCTTTCTCTAGTTGCAGCGAGTGGGGCCTACTCTTTGTTGTGGTGCACGGGCTTCTCATTGCGGTGGCTTCTCTTTTTGTGGAGCACGGGCTCTAGGCATGTGGGCTTCAGTAGTTGTGGCTCACAGGCTGTAGAGTGCAGGCTCAGTAGTTGTGGCGTATGGGCTTAGTTGCTCCGTGGCATGTGGGATCTTCCCGGACCAGGGATTGAACCCGTGTCCCCTGATTTGGCAGGAGGATTCTTAACCACTGTGCTACCAGGGAAGTCCCAAAAAGCATGGTTCATTTTTGAATAAAAATGCTTTCTGGATTAAATATTTTGATATTAGGGAAAATTTGGTACGATGAAATTGTAGAAATACTATTTTCAGTTAGATTTATATTGGTCTGGAGTCCTGTGTGAAATAACTTGGATATAAAAAAATTATGATAGGAAATCCATTTCAAAATATTAATATTTTAAATGAGGAAAGTGATGAATAATCACTTTATATAGTTAAAAGCTATACCATTGTCTTTTATTCCTAATATTTTTTACTGACATTTGGCCGTAATATATTTTTATTTCTATGTCAGGCATATTGAGTATATAAACAACTGTTAGTAGATGGTCTAAACAACTGTTAGTAGGTGGTCAAACCAACAAAGACCAAACTAAGCATTTCTTAGCTAAGTGCATTTTAATGATTACTTAAATTATTTATTAAAACAGCCTATAAAACCTACATACCAGGTTTGTGAATAGAGATATTGAGACACAAATGTTGGTGAACTTTTGATTTAGATTACTTTGTAATTTAGGAATGGACAGGGGTTATAATTGGCTTGTCTTTCTCTACAATTTTATTTTATTTTATTTTTTTTTTTGCGGTACGTGGGCCTCTCACTGTCGTGGCCTCTCCCGTTGCGGAGCACAGGCTCTGGACGCGCAGGCTCAGCGGCCATGGCTCACGGACCCAGCCGCTCCGCGGCATGTGGGATCTTCCCGGACCGGGGCACGAACCCGTGTCCCCTGCATCGGCAGGCGGACTCTCAAACACTGCGCCACCAGGGAGGCCCTACAATTTTAATTTTTATAATGAAGCAAATTAACACAAGACCGACAGATAGTATAATTCATCTGTAAAAGGCCTTAACGTTGTTTAGCATGTTACATGCCATTTCCCACACAATGTTATCATCAACATGATGCTTGGAAAACTAGAAATACGGCTTTCTTTCTAAGTCTTTAAAGTTTTATATGTGCATATATATGTGTGTTTGTATAGTTTTTATCATGAAAATTTTAAACATACCCACAGTAGGAGTAGCAAAATGAACTCCCCTTATACCATACCCCAGATTAAAAAATCATCAATATTTTGCCACATTTGCTTTGTCTGTCTCCATCTTTCTTCTTTCCTGTTCTTTGTTACCTTTTTATCATAAAGTAAATCCCTGATGTTACATCATTTCACACTTAACTTAAAAGATCTACACTTTTGTATTTATTTGTAAAATATAAGGGTATTTTCCTGCGTAAGCATGATATCATTCTTACCTAACAAATGACTAGTAATATCTTCTAACCCCTGGTTTATTTTCAGAATTGTACGGTAGTCTCTAAAATGCATTTTTAGAGTTATTTTATTTGAAAAAGTAAAGTTTTAATGCTAATTAGGTCAAAAATCAGACTAAAGATTTAGTAGCTTACACTTTGAGTTGTAACTAAATTAGAAAAATAAGCAACTTGTTTTTGTTTGGGGATTTAGATACAAGTCTCAAAGATGGCCTTTTCCATGAATTTAAGAAATTTGGAAAGGTGACTTCAGTGCAGATACATGGAACTTCAGAAGAGAGGTATGGTCTGGTATTCTTTCGGCAGCAGGAGGACCAAGAAAAAGCATTGACTGCATCAAAAGGAAAACTTTTCTTTGGCATGCAGATTGAAGTAACAGCATGGATAGGGCCAGGTAAGAGACAAGGAAGCTGAGTTTTAGTGTAATTTTTATTCCATTATACGAAAGGGCCACATGTTATCCTGAATGTGGACACTATTCCAGCTCTGTTTTATTTTATTTTTAACAATTTAAATTTATTTATTTATCTTGGGCTGTGTTGGGTCTTCGTTTCTGTGTGAGGGCTTTCTCTAGTTGTGGCAAGCAGGGGCCACTCTTCATCGCGGTGCGCAGGCCTCTCACTGTCGTGGCCTCTCTTGTTGCAGAGCACAGGCTCCAGATGCGCAGGCTCAGTAGCTGTGGTTCATGGGCCTAGTTGCTCCGCGGCATGTGGGATCTTCCCAGACCAGGGCTCGAACCCGTGTCCCCTGCATTAGCAGGCAGATTCTCAACCACTGCGCCACCAGGGAAGCCCCCAAGCTCTGTTTATTAAAACATACTTTCGGTGTCTTCTGTTTTAAAGAGTGGTTACATTTTGTCATTCAACTTAATAAAATAGGTTGTTTTGGCTAGGAAGGGTTAAAGATTGTACTCTTTCTGTTAGAGAGTATGCTAACTTTGAAGAGTTGTGAAAGGCAAAGTATAGTCCCTTGTTGAACCCTGCTTTCCCAAAAGGATTGAGTTGATTGAGATAAGGTGATAGTTCCGAGGAGAATGACACCAGAATTATTCTGAATTAGAAAACAGGCTATATCAATTTGAGGGACTAGTTAGACCAGTTTTCTTACCACTATGCCCAGCACAAATTGGATCTGTTATTCTAGCTTCCATGACCTTGAAAGATAGTGACAGAGTGGCAGGACTAAGTCTTTTGAGTGTAACCCATTGAAAATTTCAAGGGGACATTTTATTGCTTGAACCTACCTGTAAGACCTATCTATTCTAAGGCAGGGAGTCTTGTCAGGCATGACTTGGGTCAGTGTTTTTCCTGTTTCAGAACCACCTGCAGTGCTTGTTTAGAATACAGACTCTTTGATCATACCCCAGTTTACTGGTTCAAAATTTGCATATTCAAGTTTTAAAAACCCCTGACTTACTTGTGAGTAAATCTGTAGAAGAATGAATAGAAATGTTAAAATTATGCATTCACATTATGTGTGTGGGACAGTTGAACTTTAAGACTAAAACTTTGAGTGGAATTTATAGGGTAAACACACCATTTTCTTGGAATATTCATTTTATGTGACAATTAAGAGGAAAAAAATAGAATTTCCCTGATAAGAATGTGTCATTTGTATATTAAAACAGGCACAGTCAGGGTTGTTAGAGTGAAGACTATAAAGTGTGCATAATTTTATGATAAAACACAGGAGTTCAAAGACATACTATCTTTTCAAAGGAATTATAACTTATGCCTTCACATTCCCTCCTCCGCAAAGTTTGAGATGTACTGCCCTAACTTGTACTGGGCTAAGAGCAACTCAGGAGTTCTTATTTAACACAATTGGAACAGGTCAGAACTGACTTTGAGGAATAATATTTAGAATGTCATATCATCTATATAAGTTTTTAGAGCCATATATAATTATTAACTAGTGAGGATCTAACTCAGGGGCATTATCAATAGGTGACTTTCTAATCTCCAAGTAGTGGGCTTAGCTTGAGATATTTATTGTAAAAAAAAAAATCATTTTACCTAATTAGTTAGCACCCAGGATGTTAATTGGGCTTTTTAACCACCTGCCATTGAAGATGTTGAGAAGTTTGATTGGTTCAAGCATCGGAAAGCTGAAGGTACTTTTTCCAGATGGGACAGCATTGAAACACCAGTTTAAATGGGATATTTGAAAGCTGAGTAGGGACACTTGGTTGGAATTATGCTGTTGGATGGTTGTCATAAATGTTTTATATTGAAATGTATGGAGCTGATTGCTTCCTTAGGTCAAGGACGTCTTGGAATTAAAAAGATCCAAATCCAAGAAACCTAACTCTGTAGACAGACCTCTGGTGGCTTCTCAGATTGTGCTTTTGTACTCCTATGCACAGCATTACAATCCCCTAAACATGAAATTGCAGGATAAAACAGTCTTTTCAATGATGTGTAGACAGTAAGACTTAAAACTGGTCATGAAGGTTGAATAGATTACATGTGGAAAAGACACTCCCTCCCTGCCCCCAACTGAATTTCTGATTTTGAAATTTTAAGTGAGCTATTTGGTAGAAATGAAGTCATTACAGATTTTAATGGTTGCAAATCATGCTTTATCCTTCTGATTCTGCCTTTTTTTTTATTCTACGCCACGTGGCTTGCAGGATGTCAGTTCCCCAACCAGGGACTGAACGTGGGCCATGGCAGTGAAAGCCCAGAATCCTAACCGCTAGGCCACCAGGGAACTCCCCTGATTCTGCCTTTTGAAGTACAAACCTCAAGATGTGCCTGAATTATTTTTTTCTTTTTCTCCTTTTAAATGAAATATTTCTAAGTATGTGCCCTCTATTAGCTACATAATTTTAAGAAGACCTAGTTGAGCTTAAAATGAGATATACCCCTGTGAAATAAGATGAAAATGTAGAGATAGGTGTATGAGTGCTGGGCAGTTTCTGGGGTCACCTGACTGAAAAAGTATGTACTCTCTGATGACACAGGTAAGATTAAGCTGAGCTGCCATTAGAACTATCAAACTGGAATCAGGAGTGAGATGTGTTCTGGCTGAGTTCACCCAACATCTCAGAAGTTGAGTCTTTTTAATACCGGTGTTGTCATTGACATCATCAGTAGTGTTTCAGTGGCTGGCACTAAACACTTTGTTTTATTAGTCAGGTTGATCAAATACTAACTTTTTGGGATGGGTTTGTTTTACATTAAAAAAGAGAGCGAGAACATACAGGCTGTATTATAATTACTATCCAGAAAACGTTGAATGTCCCTGCCCTAGACGAAGTTAATAAATGGAGCTTCAGAGAAAGCCTGTGATTGAATTAGACATTGAACCAGGGCTTTTGATCATAAGAAATAGAAACCTTAAGAGTCATTTAATCTCTTTCTGTTTGTCATTGGGTACCATGCAACACCAAAAGAAGATATTTCATAAGCGTTACTTCAGTCAGTTTTCATACGAGTATTATTCTTGTATTTAAAAATTGCTGCATTTAGACAGCTGGGTATGACAAACATAAAATGCTAACTATTTTATAAAATGTTGAAATGTAAGTTAAATAATGAAGCTGGACTATTTTTAGCTGAATTTTATGTTTATTTCAGATTGTAGTTTTATACTCCACATTCAGAGCCTGCCACATAATTTTGGAACCTAAGATTAGGCTCAAATAATTACTGTTTTTTGCTGGGGATTAAAACCTATTCCTGTATTAGTGACTATTTTTTAAAACAAATCAACTTAGATTGAAATTCAGTCTTCTTTACTATTTTAAAGATCAGGGTGTTAGCTTTCTCTTAATTTTTTGGACAAGTTTCTCTAGCCTCTGTATTCTTTTGATTTGGAGCTATTTCTGATGGTGTGTATAATTTTTCAGATTATATGAGAATTAATCCCAATATTTCAGAGATCTAATTTTTTAAAGTAGATTTTCCCATGATATATGAATACATTAAAACACTCTCTGTCCCCATCCCACTTACAGAAACAGAAAGTGAAAATGAATTTCGCCCTTTGGATGAAAGGATAGATGAATTTCACCCCAAAGCAACAAGAACCCTCTTTATTGGTAACCTTGAAAAAACCACTACTTATCATGATCTTCGCAACATCTTCCAGCGCTTTGGAGAAATTGTGGTATGTTTTGTTTTGTTTTGTTTTTTTACAATAAAAACAGTGTTAGATCTTTGTCATAAAACATAAAGCATAGCAGAGATTATATTTGGAAAAACGATACTTAGATGGTGTAATGAATATTTTTCCCATTTGCCCTATGTGTTTGCTTGTTTTTTTAACATTTTTTTATTGGAGTATAATTGCTTTACAATGGTGTGTTAGTTTCTGCTTTATAACAAAGTGAATCAGTTATACATGTACATATATCCCCATATCTCTTCCCTCTTGTATCTCCCGCCCTATGTGTTTATAACTGCTGCTAAAAGATGATCTGGCAAAACCCAGCAGGGACTGCTTTATGTGTATATGTAAAAATATATAATTGTCTGTATTTTGTTTACATATATATTTTCCTTTCCACTTTTCTTATCTTTGTCCATCTGGTGCTGTTTTAATGCCATCTCTCGTCCTGTGGGTTGAAAGGAAAATCTGGAAGAGAAAATGTGTTTGTAAGAAAGAAGCAGCAGATTAGTGTATGATTATTTTTATCACAATGCACATCAGAAGTACCTTGGGGATTACTAGAATGTGGATAGCATGCTGGAAATTCAGTTCTATTTTGAAATTCTAATTAGAATCATTTTTTAAATTATGCAAGTCATTGTTAGATTTAGGGATAGAAGGATTTTTCTATTCCCCATGACTTAAAACTTGAGTCAAATTATAGTGAAAATAGTTTGGTTGCAGCTTTGTACCCTTAGGATATACTATTTTGTGTTTGAAAAAACAGGGAAATACTTCTGTTTTCCTAGACTTTCTCTATATTAATAACAGTGAAGAAAGTACTGTAGTATATTTGGACTTAGGAGAGTAAAAAAATGTTTTGGATAGAAACAGCTATTGTTAATCTTTTAGGGGTGTGTGTGATGTCCATTTGTTCATCTGTATTTATACACTAATGCTCTAAGCAAAAGATTCTTAATTTTTTTAATGACATAATCTAGTCCTGTGAATAAAACATTACTTGTGCTTGTGGCTGAGCTAAACCTCATCTTTAGGGGCTTGAGGCAAGAGATTGAAGTGGTTGGTAGAAGTGAAGAAAAAAAAGAGAAGCTGTACATTTAGATATACCAGCAAAACATTCATCTTTCTTTTTCAATTATTTCGACTTTTCTTAGTTTCTTATTTTTTTGAGGGTAGTGTATACTCTTTTTTTAATTTAAAGTAATTTATTTTATTTTATTTATTTTATTTTTGGCTGCATTGGGTCTTTGTTGCTGCACGTGGGCTTTCTCTAGTTGCGGCGAGCGGGGCTGCTCTTCGTTGTGGTGCGCGGGCTTCTCATTGCGGTGCCTTCTCTTGTTGTGGAGCACAGACTTTAGGCGCGCAGGCTTCAGTAGTTGTGGCTTGCGGGCTCTAGAGTGCAGGCTCAGTAGTTGTGGCGCACGGGCTTAGTTGTTCCGTGGCATGTGGGATCTTTGCGGACCAGGGCTCGAACCCGTGTCCCCTGCATTGGCAGGCAGATTCTTAGCCACTGCGCCACTAGGGAAGCCCAGAGGGTAGTGTATACTCTTAATTCCAGCTCTACTGCCTACCTGGATGAGTGACTAGACGCTCAGTTACCTATCTGGGCTCCAGCTTCTTCTGTCTTTAGACCACGATCTGTTATTTAATTTGCTGTTTGGCATTCATGAGGCTTTGAATTGATAAAACTTTCAAACATACTTTTATTGAATGTAGCTGCTACTATAAATTTTGGAGGAGTATAAAAGTTGTATTTGGGCACATGGATACATTTTCATCACCAGGGTTGCTAAAAATGGGATGATTATTGTGTTTTAAGAGCTATGCTTATCAATAAGGTGGACATGTCAGTACTCTGTTTGAAAACTGTTATCTTACCATGTTTGCAATTGCTCATGATTGTCACTGTTTTAATGACATACAAACTTTGAGAACATGGTCTTCTGCTTATCGATAACAGATTATGCTATAGCCGGAAGCACCTATTTAGTGAATCTACCCACCAATATTCCTTTGAAACATTTCTCTTAAGTAGAGCTATCCTGGGTTATTATATTCTACATAATGATGAAAACAGCTTCTGTTTACCATTACTTAGAAAAATTTTGAGTGTAAATTACTGCTTTTTTTTTTTTAAGACCCATCAAACAGCTCTTTAAATGCATTACTCATTTTGCTCTGTTTCAGGTTTTGATTATTGGCTTGTGACCCTTAAGGAGGCTTAGATAATCACAACACATAATCTGCACTATATGGCCCAGCTCATTATTGTTTAAGTACAAGTTTTGCCATCCAAGTGTCTGGTTTCTCTGGACCATTTTCCTGTGTAAGCCAGGTTTTTTCACTACCTCCTTTTAGTAGGCAGGACTGGAGTGTCAGATGTGACTACAGGTTTTGAGCATTCCAAAGAGATGGGGGTATTCCTTTATAGAGTGTTTCTTTAATCCAGGGATGATGTTCTAATGCATCTTCATGGAGTAGTTCAGGTATTTATATAATCCATTCATTCTGGTTATGAGAGATTATTACCACATTTATCATCACCAGGTTTGATTCAGTTAGATATACTGATAGAATGAGTCTTCTAATTTAGGATTGCATATTTTAAATCACTTTTTGAAAACATGATTTCTTTATCATTCTTACTCTTCCCAGATACTATATTTTAAATGGCTTACCCCTAATAAGGATTTTAGATATTGCAGAAGGGAATTATTTCTTAGATTTTCATTAAATAGGCTGCCTTTTTTTCTTCTCTTAAATTTCTCTTAACACAGGTGTTGTGGATTTAAAATTTTGAGTTCTGAGTTGCACTGCAGTTGCTCTTCTGCAAAGAGCTTCACGTGAGAAGGATTTCATGGTTTGTGACTACAAATGCTGTGTTGAATAGTTTTTTAGGCTGTTAATTTACAGTTGCATTAAGATGTATAATTGTAACTAAGGAAATGATTTGGGGGAATATGACTATTTTGAGAAATATGTAGCTCATATGGACTTGGTTTATTCTGATTGTTTTTTATTGGCGTATCACTAAGTGGTATCCATCCATTGGCTTTTTCAGGATATTGATATTAAGAAAGTAAATGGAGTTCCTCAGTATGCGTTCTTGCAATACTGTGATATTGCCAGCGTTTGTAAGGCTATTAAGAAGATGGATGGGGAATACCTTGGAAATAATCGTCTCAAGGTAAAGGAATTTACATAAGTTATTGTGTTGTTAATAGTCGCTGCGTTTTTTTTAAGATTTGCAGTTTTTTGTTCATATGTCTGATTATTTAAAATTGTGGTAGTACAGTTAGATAACCATAAAGGTGATAAACTTCTTTGCATCCTTATCCTGTTATACTGTAATCTGAGTTAATCCTCGCTTAGCCAGGCAGGATAATTTTTGTGTCAGTTTCTGTTTGATTTTAACCTGATGGTTCCCACTTGAGGTGTTGGTTTGATAAGATTCCTACAGAAGACAAGTTTTCTCAGAATTTTGTTGTTGAATAATTGATGACTTAACTAATAGAAATTTTGCCTTTTGTATTCAGCTGGGTTTTGGAAAGAGCATGCCTACAAACTGTGTGTGGTTAGATGGGCTTTCTTCAAACGTATCGGATCAATATTTAACACGACATTTCTGCCGATATGGGCCTGTGGTGAAGGTAGGTGGGAGGTTTGGTTGTGTGGTTTAGAGTTACTTCTGACTCCCTTTTTTTGGTATTCTGTCCTTTCAATCCCAGTTTCTAGTACTGACTTTTCCTTTTCTTTAGTAACTCATACATTAAAATTCTCTTCCAAAATTGGGTTTAGAAGAGTATTTGCATCTATTAGCTTATGATATGAATGAATATTTTGAGAAACTATCTAGAACCCGCCAAAATGATTAATTTTGGAACTAATCTGCATAATACTGTTAAATAGAATGTTTCTTAGGGATTTCTGTAATTTTATCTCACATTAAAATTAGACAGTCTAATTATATAATTACTCACATTCACACTAATATGTAATTAGACTTGATTTTTTTTAAAACCATGATGACTTTAAAGGAACACACAACAGAATACTCATCTAACCAATGTTTGTTATGTAACACATTCACAAACATAACAGGAAAAGGGTCTCTGGACCCCATTCCATTATGTGAAGGTAAAGATTTTAACTTCTTGAAAGCAGATTTATACTGTGGTAGGTATGTTGCATAACTTTGACATTTCTTGAAATGTAGTGTTTGTTGTTTGAAGAAGCACATCTTAAAGACTATTAGTATAAATAAAAAACCTAGAAGCTTTAAGACAGTGCTGCTTATGACCAAAATTCATTGCACCTTACTATTTTTTTTCTTATTTTTCCTTTGCTATAGTGTAGTTTTTTCTTTTTTTTGCTGAAGTACAGTGGATGTACAATATGAAATTTATGTTGATTCAGTACTCTTTACTTTTTTCCCCCTTTTTCAGGGGTGTTGTTTTTTTGAGCCAAAATGAGTCAGTCAACATAAAATAAAGAAATACAGTAAAATAAAGTAAATACAGAAAAACAATTTAAAGGCATAATATACCTCAAGCCACAATATCCATGGTTCTAAATGGTCCCTACGACATTTTGTTGTGTTTTCAGTATAACATGCATCATCAGAAAAGCCTGAAATTTTTTCTAGAATAAAAAAATATATATATTTTTTCTTAGCAGTGTCATTGTGATTTAGGATTTTGTTGGGACTGACACTAAGTCTAGTGGATGAGCCTCTTGTTTTTTTTTGTCGTCGTTTTTTTTACAGGTGGTGTTTGACCGCTTAAAAGGCATGGCCCTGGTTCTCTACAATGAAATTGAATATGCACAAGCAGCTGTAAAAGAGACCAAGGGGAGGAAAATCGGTGGGAATAAAATTAAGGTGTGCAGAATGACTTCAAACAGAAGCAAAACAAAATCGTGTTCAGATCCCAACCTCTTAATAATTGGCATTTTGTTGGTTTACAGGACATGCAGTATATATGGCCTCAGTTTCTAAGGGCGATATTACATTTTTTATATATGGCTAGCTACTTAAGGGCACAGTGTCTTTTAAACCATTAGCCATAGAACCTTCCCTAAAAATCCTCTCATTCAAGGACGTGTGCTTCCCTACGCCCCCAGGTACCCGACGCTCACTTGTGTGCGCTTAGTGCAGGCTGGCCCACAGTCCCCTGTGGGTTTCTGCACACCCAGGAGCTCCAAGTATCAGTCCAGCTTCTTGAATGATCCTCTCTTCATCTTCTTTCCTCCTCTCCTAAAGAGTGGGTAACCACTGAAAGCACGATATTTGTCTGGTGTTTTTGTTTAGAAACTTTTGTTTATGATAGTTTGAAGGAATTTTTGCACTTAATAACTATGACAGTTAGATTGAAATCAGTCTTTTCTAAATAAGATATTGATAGATGGTGGCTATCATGCTTTAGTGACTCTGAGGCCTGGCTGTGAGTAAAGTTCAAATGTTCTTCCATATTTTATTTTATGTTCTAACTGTGGTTCCAGAAAATTATGCACAATAGATTACTGGATTTAGTTGGTCTGATTATTTAATTGACAACCTAGAATCATGATAGGTATGTTTCAGTTTTCCATATTGCTTTTTCCCCTCCTCAGGATTGGGTTCTAGAACTTTAAATTGTAATTCTTTATCAAGATTTGTGTAGAATTTGAGAGAGATTTCAGGTTAACAAAATACAGTTTTAGTTATGAGGACTGTTTCACTTGGATAAGTTACTTTTTCTTGAAATTTATCCAGAAGGCTATGTTGGGAAGAATTTTTCAAATTTGGTAACACTTTCCATCATTAAAATCTGGAACTTGTATTAAACACGCAGTATTCTTTTTTTTAAAGGTGGATTTTGCAAATCGGGAAAGTCAGCTGGCATTTTATCACTGTATGGAAAAATCTGGTCAAGATATCAGAGACTTCTATGAAATGTTAGCAGAAAGAAGGTATGTATTTTAAACCTATCACCATAGCTTGAATTTTAAAATTTCTAATACGTAAAATTTAGATGGGATTAAATTTTGTTTTTTACCCCTTATTGCTACTCTCATTCCCCCCAAACTTATCCCTTTTATCCCCACATACAGAAAGAAACACATAAAAAACACATAAAGGGACTTCCCTGGTGGTCCAGTGGGTAAGAATCCGCCTTCCAACGCAGGGGACACCGGTTCGATCCCTGGTCTGGGAACTAAGATCCCACATGCCGTGGGACAGCTAAGCCTGCGTGCCGCAACTACTGAGCCTGCATCCTCTGGAGCCTGCGTGCCACAATGAAAGATCCCGCATGCCGCAACTAAGACCTGATGCAGCTGAATAAATAAATATTTTTAAAAAACAAAACAAAAACAAACACGTAAAAACTGATTTTTATGGATCCAATTTTCATGTAGCTCATGGGAGTTGGGGTATTTTCTCCCTGAGAATACTCATTTAAAGAGTTATTGTTTTCCAGATTATAACTATGTACAAATCATTTTGCCTTACAGTTTTAAATTAAATATAACATGTTGAAATGCATTGTAAACTTTTTTTTTTTTAATTTATTTTTGGCTTGTTGGGTCTTCATTGCTGTGCGGGCTTTCTCTAGTTGCGGCGAGCAGGGGCTACTCTTCGTTGCGGTGCACAGGCGTCTCATTGCGGTGGCTTCTCGTTGCAGAGCACGGGCTCTAGGCGCGTGGGCTTCAGTAGTTGTGGCACATGGGTTCAGTAGTTGTGGCTCGCGGGCTCTAGAGCGCAGGCTCAATAGTTGTGGCACACAGGCTTAGTTGCTCCGCGGCATGTGGGATCTTCCCGGACCAGGGCTCGAACCCGTGTCCCCTGCTTTGGCAGGCGGATTCTTAACCACTGTGCCACCAGGGAAGCCCCGCATTGTAAATTATTAAATGCCCTGTGAATTTAGTAGTGACAACATCCAGGTTGTCACCACACATGAGCTCATAGAATTAATTTAAAAAAACAAAAACTTTCAAAAGACTGTCAAGATCTTTGTTTTAAATTCAGATCTCTTAAATTTGTGAATCAGTAAGCCAAAGCTGATATAAATTGGTAAGTTTAGCTGTGTAAAAAGTAAACCTTGGGAATTGCTTGGTGGTCCAGTGGTTAGGACTGGGTGATTTCACTGCCATGGGCCTGGGTTCAATCCCTGGTCAGGGAACTAAGATCCCGCAAACCATGAGGGCACGACCCAAAAAAAAGAAAAGAAAAGTAAACCTTACTTCTTCTTGTTAATGTTTTCAGTCATGGGACTGTAGTATTTTTTTCTGCAGCTTGTGGGAACATTTCACAATCGTTTAAGGTCTCACAGTGTGAATCAGGCTGTCTCCGTTAGCTTAAAAATTGCCCCAGAACTGATGATTGATTCTTTTTTAGACTAAATATATTAAAACATCCTAACAATGTCACCAGGTTCTTCAGTAACTGATCACATTTGAAAATGGAAACTATCATCCATATGATGAACCTGTTTGTTCCAACATGCCTCTGATTAAGTCTCCTGGAATGTTACTACTAGTTCTCCACCCCTGTAGATGTGTGTTAGACAAAAGACCGTTTGACAAATGCCTTTAGACACTCAAGTTCAAGTATAAAAGGGCTTTAGGGCAAGGATGAGGCAAAATCCTGATCGTGCTCCCAGAAACCTGTTGAATGCATTCCCTTTTTACTGCCTCTTCTTGCCACTTCATTTTTGTTTAAATCATAGAAGGTATATATTTCTTTTTCATTTCCTCATGGAGTATAGTGTAATGGTCATTGAATACTTGAGAGGTTTTTTAATGAAAAATGTCCCCTACAGCGGAATTTCCAAAAGGTTGAACTTCTAAGGTTTCGATGGTTTTTCACTAGTGGATTGGAATCCACATTCTAAATTTCTCTCTCTCTCTCTCTCTCTCTCTCTCTCCCTCCCTCCCTCCCTCCCTCCCTCCCTCCCTCTCTGTGTGTGTGTGTGTGAGACAGAGAGAGAGAATGAACATATGTAAGAGAACGTATGTGTCTGTAGGGAGGGTTCTCCATCTTGGCGGCCCTCATCCCCCACCCCAGCAGTCTGAAGTCATTGTTAATACTTTAAGTGCTGATAGGAATTCTTACCTATAAGTGAGTGAAAAGTGTGTTGATGGTCTAGTGGCACTTAAGACATAAAAATTCCATTAAAATTCTGTGTGCACATTAAATATTTTTCAAAGAATGGTATCTTGGGAGGGTTTGATAATGTTGTGTGGGTGTTAATTTTTGTATATTATCACTTAAATTCTCTCACTTTACTGATGATCTGGCTCTGGCTTTGTTCTTTGGTTCTTACCTGTGGTTATCTATCTCTGTTGAATGGAGTTTATCTCCTAAAGTGGGGAAGTAGGAGGGTGTGGGACTTCACTGTGACCCAGTTTTGCCCCATTTGGTTTCAGATGGCAGTGCTTCTGGAATGCATTCCTTGCAGTAGAACTTGAGCATCTTTGCCCTTTTTCCATAGAGTGGAAGGAAGTCATCCCACTGAAGAGTTGATGAATAAGTGGGGGGAAAAAAAAGCTTTACCCCTAATGACAGTTCAGCTCAGGAATGCAAATGATGACCCATTTACATAGTGCCCTGCAGTTTAAAAGTAATATTTCTTTTATTCCCTTAAATACAGTGTCAGGGAAATAGGGCTGTGGCCCTTGTCATTTATTACTTATGGTGGGAACTGAAGATCAGATGACTTTGCTGATAAGGTCACAGGCTAGTAAGTGGTCGGGCTGGGGGTAAACCCAGGGCTCCTACCTGCTAATGCATTGAGCCTTACCGTTTACCAAAGTGATTCTCAAGACATTTATAGGGTCACATTATGCTTTAGATGAATTTCCCACCTACTTACGGTAGTTTGGATATCGTGCAGTCATGGGAACAGCGTTCTCTGAAAACCTGACATTTCTAAGTTCCTCAGAGTCCTGCCAGAGCCTTTTGTATATAGTACCAGTGTGCAGTTGTATTGTCTCTTGCATAAGTTGAGTTCCATGGTGGCAGGAATGCTCATTTCTTTTGGTAGAGCCCGGCAAAATATGTACAAAATCATCATCTATTAAACTGAACAGTGCAGCACTAATGTTTACACGTATACCTTTTGACTTCTGTAACTTTTTCTTTCATATTTTGGATATAGTTTTAGTTTGCTTTTTTTAGAAAATATCTGGAAACCATTTTTAAACATACTTTTAATGCAGGCAGCAAACTAGTGGCCATTCTAGGTGTCTTAACCACTTTATATTAGAAAGTTAGGGAATTCCCTGGCAGTCCAGTGGTTAGGACTCGGCACTTTCATTGCCAGGGGCCCAGGTTCAACCCCTGGTCAGGGAACTAAGATCCCACAAGCAGTGCTGTGGCCAAAGGAGAAAAGAAAGCTTGTAGTGTTTTCACCTTTACATAATGAAAGTGATGCTTCCTTGGAGTTTGTATTTATGATGGTAATGAGTTAAATTAGCCTAATTTCATTCCTAGTAACATCTATTTGCAAGATGGCTGGCCAGTATTGAGGCAAAGAATCTGATTCCTGTGGAACTGTAGAAGGATCATCTTGAATCCAATTAAGTCAGATATCATAGATATGTCATAAACTATTCTCTTTGAAATGAGAAAGCTCAGTATAAATGCATATAATAATATGTTATTGATGCTTCCAGTGTTTGAATGGTAAGTCTAGATGCTTCATTGGCTATTGAAAATGGGTTAGAACATTGCCCAATAGCAACTTTGACATATTTTTCTAAGGTTCATTTTTTCAACAAATGAGTACCTGCTGTGAGCCGAGAAGACAAAAGCTCATGCCTTCAGAGGTTTAAGTTCTAGGTTCGTTATGTTTCATTGAGCCGTCATTGACAGTACTATGTAGACTGAGTAAGCCATACCTGCTTGAAAGACAAAAATGGAAAGTGAACAAGAGTAAAGGAATTGACCTCTATTACAGGTGAATTTCATTTTATACACCATACATGTTCTTGCACGTAAATTTAATCCTATTTTCAATGCACTGGGACATGTCACTGTGGGAGAAAATCTGAGGTGAATTCTTTTACAATTAAGGAATTATCTGACACAGTTTGTAATCACCTAATTTGTTAGTTGGCAGGTTGGGGAAAAGTAACATTTACTGAAGGCCAAGTATGTGCCTTGTATTATGTTAGGAAAGTTTTTACAAATGTTATCTTATTTAATCTTAAGAGCTTTGTGAAGAAGAGTTATCATTTTGTAAGTGAGGAGACTGAGCCCAGGGAGACTGGCCCCCAGCGTGTGTGGGGATTTTTTTGTTTTGTTTCTTTTAATATGTATTTGGCTGCGCCAGGTCTTAGTTGCGGCACATGGGATCTAGTTCCCTGACCAGGGATTGAACCCGGGCCCCCTGTATTGTGAGCACGGACTCTTAGCCACTTGACCACCAAGGAAGTCCCCAATGTGTTTTTTTAAATTGTGAATTGAGGTAGAGGTGTTACCGATATACAGGTTGCATAGGTGGGAAGATTTTAGTTAAATTGTTATCTTTTCAAACAGTACATTTGTTTCCCAAGTTGTGGTAAGACTATCTTTTGACAGGAAAGTAATTATGAAAGACTTAGAGATGTGGGATGTGATACTGTTTAATACTAGTGCTCATCATAAGTCACGACAGCCGATACCAAAAGAATAAAAAGGGGCTGAAGCACTGCTGTCCAAGTCCAATAGAAATGTAATGCAAGCTGTATATGTGGTTTTACATTTTCTAGTAAAACTAAAGGTAAAATTAATTTTATTTAACCCAATACGTCTGAAATACTGTTTCAACATATACTCAATCTGAATAAATTATTGAAGTGTTTTTTTTTTTTTGAAACTAAGTCTACCAAATCCAGTGTGTATTTTACACTCACACCTCAACTGAGACTAGCCAAATTTCAAGTTCTCAGTAGCCACATGTGGCTTGTAGGTATGGTATTGGACAGTGCAGTTCTAATGATTAAAAAATGGAAAAGATTTTAGGAAGCAGGACTTTGTAATCTCATATGTATGATTAATGTGTAAGTGACGAGGAAACAAAAAACTAATACATTCTTTTTTGTCTTTGGCAGAGAAGAACGAAGGGGATCGTATGACTATAGCCAAGATCGTACATATTATGAGAATGTTCGTACTCCAGGCACGTATGCTGAGGATTCCAGACGGGACTATCCAGCTCGAGGGAGAGAATTTTATTCGGAATGGGAAACTTACCAAGGAGACTACTATGAATCACGATATTACGATGATCCCCGGGAATATAGGGATTACAGAAATGATCCTTATGAACAAGATATTCGGGAATACAGTTACAGGCAAAGGGAACGAGAAAGAGAACGTGAACGATTTGAGTCTGACCGGGACAGAGACCATGAGAGGAGGCCAATTGAACGCAGTCAGAGTCCAGTTCACTTGCGACGCCCACAGAGTCCTGGAGCGTCACCCTCACAGTCAGAGAGATTACCTAGTGATTCCGAGAGGAGGATTTACAGCCGATCCTCGGACCGGAGTGGAAGCTGTAGCTCACTTTCCCCTCCAAGATATGATAAACTTGACAAACCTCGTTTGGAACGCTATACAAAAAATGAAAAGACAGATAAAGAACGAACTTTTGATCCCGAGAGAGTGGAAAGAGAGAGACGTTTAATAAGGAAGGAAAAGGTGGAGAAGGACAAAACTGACAAGCAGAAACGGAAAGGAAAAGTTCATTCCCCTAGTTCTCAGTCTTCAGAAACAGACCAAGAAAATGAGAGAGAACAAAGCCCTGAAAAATCAAGGAGTTCTAATAAACTGAGCAGAGAGAAAGCTGACAAAGAAGGAGTAGCAAAAAACCGCTTGGAACTCATGCCTTGTGTGGTTTTGACTCGAGTGAAGGAAAAGGAGGGGAAGGTTATTGACCACGCTCCTTTGGAAAAGCTGAAAGCCAAGCTTGATAATGACACTGTCAAGTCTTCTGCCTTAGATCAGAAACTTCAGGTCTCTCAGACAGAGCCTGCAAAATCTGAGTTGTCTAAACTAGAATCTGTTAGAATGAAAGCGCCAAAGGAAAGGGGGCTTTCAAGCCACATAGAAGTGGTAGATAAGGAAGGCAGGCCTAAACCCAGGAAGCACCTAAAACCAGAGCAAACTGTTGATGGGGTAAGTGCTGTGGATCTGGAGAAGCTGGAAGCGAGGAAAAGGCGTTTTGCAGATTCCAATTTGAAAGCAGAAAGGCAAAAATCAGATGTTAAGAAAAGTAGCCCAGAGATGGAAGATGCTCGGGTGCTTTTAAAGAAACAGCCTGACATATCATCTAGAGATGTCATTCTACTGAGGGAAGGAGAGTCTGAAAAAAAGACGGTGAGGAAAGAAATTCTTAAAAGAGAATCTAAAAAAATCAAACTAGACAGACTTAGTGCTGTTCCCAGCCCCAAAGAGTGTCAGGAGCTTGCCAGCATTTCTGTTGGGACTGTATCAAGGCCTAACTCAGATCTGCAAGCAAGGCTGAGAGAACCAGTAGGTGAATCTGTGGAAAATCAAGACATCCAGTCCAAAAAACCCACTCCTTCAAAACCACCACTCAAACAGCTGGAGCTATTAGATGATCAAGGACCAGAGAGAGAAGATAATAGGAAAAACTATTGCAGTCTTCGTGATGAACCACTTGAATGTAAATCAGGCCAAGATAAACCACATTCAGTAAATACTGAAGAAAAACTTGGCATTGATATTGATCACACGCAGAGTTACCGAAAACAAATGGAGCAGAGTCGTAGGAAACAGCAGATGGAGATGGAAACAGCCAAGTCCGAAAAGTTCGGCAGCCCTAAAAAAGACGTGGACGAATATGAAAGACGCAGTCTTGTTCATGAGGTCGGCAAACCCCCCCAGGATGTCACCGACGACTCTCCTCCCAGCAAAAAGAAAAGGATGGACCATGTCGATTTTGACATCTGCACCAAGAGAGAACGGAACTACAGAAGTTCACGCCAAATCAGTGAAGATTCGGAAAGGACTGGTGGTTCCCCCAGTATCCGACATGGTTCCTTCCATGAGGAAGATGACCCTGTTGGTTCCCCGAGGGTAATGTCAATAAGAGGGTCTCCTAAAGTAGATGAAAAAGGTCTCCCGTATTCTAATATAACAGTCAGAGAAGAGTCCTTAAAATTTAATCCTTATGATTCTAGCAGGAGAGAACAGATGGCAGACATGGCCAAAATAAAGCTATCTGTCTTGAATCCTGAAGATGAACTAAATCGGTGGGACTCTCAAATGAAACAAGATGCCAGCAGATTTGACGTGAGTTTCCCGAACAGCATAATTAAGAGAGACAGCCTTCGAAAGAGGTCTGTACGTGACTTGGAACCTGGTGAGGTGCCTTCTGATTCTGATGAAGATGGTGAACACAAATCTCACTCACCCAGAGCCTCTGCATTATTTGAAAGTTCCCGGTTGTCTTTTTTATTGAGGGACAGAGAAGACAAACTACGTGAGAGAGATGAGAGACTCTCCAGTTCTTTAGAAAGGAACAAGTTTTATTCTTTCGCGTTGGATAAGACAATCACACCAGACACTAAGGCTTTGCTTGAAAGAGCTAAATCCCTGTCTACATCTCGAGAAGAAAATTGGTCTTTTCTTGATTGGGACTCCCGATTTGCTAATTTTCGAAACAACAAAGATAAAGAAAAGGTTGACTCTGCTCCAAGACCTATTCCATCCTGGTACATGAAAAAGAAGAAAATTCGGACTGATTCAGAAGGAAAAATGGATGATAAGAAAGATGACCATAAAGAAGAAGAACAGGAAAGGCAAGAATTATTTGCTTCTCGTTTTTTACACAGCTCAATCTTTGAACAAGATTCCAAGCGACTGCAGCATCTAGAGAGAAAAGATGAAGAATCTGACTTCGTTTCTGGCAGGTTATATGGGAGGCAGACATCTGATGGAGTGAATAGCACAACTGATTTGATTCAAGAGCCGGTAGTTCTTTTCCATAGCAGATTTATGGAACTCACACGAATGCAACAGAAAGAAAAAGAAAAAGACCAAAAACCCAAAGAGGTCGAGAAACAGGAGGATACAGAGGATCACCCCAAGACCCCAGAATCTGCTTCTGAAAATAAAGAGTCAGAACTGAAAACGCCACCTTCGATTGGGCCTCCTAGTGTCACAGTTGTAGCTCCAGAGTCTGCAGCCTCATCACTGGAGAAGACAGCTGCTGAAAAAACAGGAGAGGTGCCTTTGGTGACAGAAGAGAAGACCACTGAGCCAGCCTCTGTCTCAGAAGAAGCAAAACCTCTATCTGATCTGACTCCCATCGCTGTGGAACAGCCTGAACAAGTAGACTTGCCCCCAGGAGTGGACGCCAGGAAAGACGTTGCTGAGACTCCTTTAGTTGTTGAAGAAAGTTCATCAGTCGATCAGCTGCCTTATTTGGATGCCAAGCCTCCAACTCCTGGGGCCTCATTTTCCCAGGTAGAGATCAGTGTAGATCCAGAGCCTGCCAGTACCCAGACACTTTCAAAACCGACTCAGAAGCCTGAGGAAGCCGATGAGCCAAAAGTGGAGAAGCCAGACTCAGCTGCTAATGTTGAACCTAATGCAAGTCAAAACGCTGAAGGTGTTCACGAGGTCCAGCCTCCAGCTGCTGAAAGTGTAGAGGTTGATCCTCCAGTTGCTGCAAAAGATAAAAAGCCGAACAAAAGTAAACGTTCCAAGGCCCCCATTCAGGCAGCTGCAGCAAGTACCGTGGAGAAGCCTGTCACAAGGAAGAGTGAGAGGATAGACCGGGAAAAGCTCAGGCGGTCCAGTTCTCCTCGGGGAGAAGCACAGAAGCTCTTAGAATTGAAGATGGAGGCGGAGAAGATTACAAGGGCTGCCTCTAAAAACTCATCCGCGGACCCTGAACACGCTGAGCCGAGCTTGCCCCTCAGCCGAACCAGGCGCAGGAATGTAAGGAGCGTCTACGCAACCATGGGTGACCATGAGAGCCGCTCTCCAGTCAAGGAGCCCGTTGAGCAACCACGAGTGACCAGGAAGAGACTGGAGCGGGAGCTGCAGGAGGCTGCAGTGGTTCCCACAACCCCTAGGAGGGGGAGGCCTCCAAAGGCACGCCGTCGAGCTGATGAAGATGATGAGACCGAGGCAAAAGAGCCAGTGGAGACAGTCAAACCAGCTGAGGGATGGAGATCCCCACGATCCCAGAAAGCAGCTGCTGGTGTCCAACAAGGGAAAAAGGGGAAAAATGAACCAAAAGTTGATGCTGAACGTCCTGAGGCCACCACTGAGGTGAGTCCCCAATTAAACGTGAAAGAAAATAACACAAAATCCAAGACTGATAAAGAAGAAGCAGGAAGTGAACAAAAATGTGATAGAAAAGAAACTAGCACAGACAAAAATCCACCTGAAACCCCCTCAGTTGAAGTGGTGGAGAAAAAAACGGCCCCTGAGAAAAACTCCAAGTCCAAGAGAGGAAGATCTCGAAACTCTAGATCAGCAGTGGACAAATCTGCAAATCTGAGAAATGTGGAAGCCACCGTAAGTCCCAGCGTGGCTGCAGGCCCTGCGGGACTGCCAGCGGAGGAGACGCCTGCGGTTGTGGCAGTTTCCCCTGAGAAGAGCGAGAGTCCCCAAGAGGAGGGTAGTTTATCGTTGCGTTTGAACAGTGAGCCAGCTGATCTGGGCAAGGAACCAGAGAAGGAAGATGGGTCTGCCTCTAAGCCGTCCCCGGAAGCAAATCAATTAGCCAAGCAGATGGAGCTGGAGCAGGCCGTGGAGAACATCGAGAAGCTCGCAGAAACCTCCACCCCCGCGGCTTTCAAGGCGGCAGCTGCAGATGCCCCAGAGCGCCTCTCCACAGAGGACCGGGACAAGCCCGCACACCAGGCCAGCGAAACAGAGCTGGCTGCGGCCATCGGTTCCATCATCAATGACATTTCTGGGGAGCCAGAAAACTTCCCAGCACCTCCACCTTACCCTGCAGAGTCGCAGACAGATCTTCAGTCTCCTGAGGAAGGGATGGAGCCTGAGACCGATGAGGCTGTGTCGGGCATCTTGGAGACTGAGGCTGCTACAGAATCTTCTAGGCCACCAGGCAGTGCACCTGATGCCTCAGCAGGCCCAGCAGATACCAAGGAAGCCAGAGAGAACAGCAGCGAAACCTCCCACCCAGTGCCGGAAGTCAAAGGATCAAAAGAAGCAGAAGTTACTCTTGCTCGGAAAGACAAAGGGCGCCAGAAGACCACTCGATCACGCCGCAAACGGAATACAAACAAGAAAACTGGGGGCGCTACAGAGACCCATGTCTCTGAACCTGACCAAGTTCAAAGCAAGAGCCCTGCTACAAGTGAGGGGGCCACGATACAGCCCCCAGAAACTCCACAGGAAGAAAAGCAGAGTGACAAGCCCCAGTCCACTCCCCCTGAGTCCTGTGCTTCTGACCCAAGCAAGACTACATCCCAGGGAAATTTGTCCCAAGAAAGCAGTGTTGAAGAAAAGACTCCAACCAAAGCATCTGCGCTCCCAGACCTTCCCCCGGCCTCACAGCCAGCCGCTGTGGATGACGAGCCTCGAGCCAGATTCAAGGTGCATTCCATCATTGAAAGTGACCCGGTGACCCCGCCCAGTGACTCAAGCATGCCCACCCCCCCACTTCCTTCCATAACGATAGCAAAGCTCCCACCCCCTGTCGCTGCTGGGGGGATCCCACACCAGAGTCCCCCGACAAAGGTGACAGAGTGGATCACGAGGCAGGAGGAGCCACGGGCGCAGTCCACCCCATCTCCGGCCCTTCCCCCAGACACGAAGGCCTCTGACATAGACACCAGCTCCAGCACGCTGAGGAAGATCCTCATGGACCCTAAGTACGTATCTGCCACGGGCGTCACTTCCACGAGTGTCACAACTGCCATTGCAGAGCCTGTCAGTGCTGCCCCTTGCCTGCATGAGGCACCGCCCCCTCCGGTTGAACCTAAAAAGCCTCTTTTAGAAGAAAAAGCAGCAGCTCCAGTAACTAACACCTCCGACACACAGGCCTCAGAGGTTCCAGTGGCTACTGACAAAGAAAAGGTGACTCCAGTCATTGCTCCAAAAATTACTTCTGTTATTAGCCGGATGCCTGTCAGCATTGATTTGGAGAATTCGCAAAAGATAACTCTGGCGAAACCAGCTCCTCAGACCCTGACTGGCCTGGTGAGCGCCCTGACCGGCCTGGTGAATGTCTCCTTGGTTCCAGTGAATGCGCTGGCCGGCCCAGTGAATGCCCTGAAAGGCCCTGTGAAGGGCTCGGTGGCCACACTGAAAGGCTTGGTGAACACTCCCGCTGGCCCCGTGAACGTCCTAAAGGGACCAGTGAACGTTCTGACGGGGCCCGTGAATGTTCTTACAGCTCCAGTGAACGCCGCCACGGGCACAGTGAACGCTGCCGCGGGTGCGGTGACAGTTTCCGCGGGTGCAGTGACTGCTGCATCTGGGGTTGTGACTGCCACGACAACAGGTGCGGTGACTGTGGCAGGTGCAGTGATTGCACCATCCGCAAAGTGCCGACAGAGATCCGGCACTAATGACAACAGCCGGTTCCACCCAGGGTCTATGTCTGTGATTGACGACCGTCCGGCAGACACGGGCTCTGGTGCTGGGCTGCGTGTGAACACTTCAGAAGGGGTTGTGCTGCTGAGCTATTCGGGGCAGAAGACTGAAGGCCCACAGAGGATCAGTGCCAAGATTAGCCAGATCCCCCCAGCAAGTGCAATGGACATTGAGTTTCAGCAGTCGGTGTCCAAGTCCCAGGTCAAACCCGATTCTGTCACGCCATCTCAGCCTCCGCCCAAAGGCCCTCAAGCTCCTTCAGGCTATGCAAACGTGGCCACCCATTCTACTCTGGTACTAACTGCCCAGACCTACAACGCATCTCCTGTGATTTCATCGGTTAAGGCCGACCGTCCGTCCTTGGAGAAGCCTGAGCCCATTCATCTCTCTGTGTCCACACCCGTCACCCAGGGTGGCACAGTAAAGGTCCTCACCCAGGGCATAAACACACCCCCGGTGCTGGTTCACAACCAGCTGGTCCTCACCCCAAGCATAGTCACCACTAACAAAAAGCTTGCTGACCCCGTCACCCTCAAAATAGAGACCAAGGTCCTTCAGCCAGCAAACCTGGGGTCCACTCTTACACCCCACCACCCTCCTGCTCTGCCCAGCAAACTGCCTGCAGAAGTGAACCACGTCACCTCGGGGCCCAGCACCCCGACAGATCGGACTGTCTCCCATTTGGCAGCCACCAAGCCAGATGTGCATCCCCCGCGACCTAGCGGGCCGGCTCCGTCCCCGTTCCCGAGGGCATGCCACCCTAGCAGCACCACGTCCACCGCGCTCTCCACTAATGCCACGGTCATGCTGGCTGCGGGCATTCCTGTGCCGCAGTTCATCTCTAGCATCCACCCAGAGCAGTCCGTCATCATGCCACCCCACAGCATCACCCAGACCGTGTCGCTCAGCCACCTGTCACAGGGTGAGGTGAGGATGAACACGCCCACGTTGCCCAGCATCACCTACAGCATCCGGCCAGAGACGCTTCACTCTCCTCGGGCCCCCCTGCAGCCCCAGCAAATAGAGGTCCGGGCCCCGCAGCGGGCGGGCACCCCGCAGCCAGCCACAGCTGGTGTGCCCGCCCTGGCCTCCCAGCACTCTCCAGAGGAAGAAGTGCATTATCACCTCCCCGTTGCTCGAGCCGCAGCCCCTGTGCAGTCGGAGGTGCTGGTCATGCAGTCCGAGTACCGACTACACCCGTACACTGTGCCCCGGGATGTGAGGATCATGGTGCATCCTCATGTGACAGCCGTCAGCGAGCAGCCCCGGGCAGCGGACGGGGTGGTGAAAGTGCCACCAGCCAGCAAGGCCCCTCAGCAGCCAGGGAAAGAAGCCGCCAAGGTGGCAGATGCCAAAGCCGCCCCTGCCCCCGCCCCCCACGGTGAGGCCCGCATCCTCACAGTCACGCCCAGCAACCAGCTGCAGGGGTTGCCTCTGACCCCGCCCGTGGTGGTGACCCACGGGGTGCAGATCGTGCACTCCAGCGGGGAGCTCTTTCAGGAGTACAGGTACGGGGACATCCGCACCTACCACGGCCCGGCTCAGCTCACGCACACGCAGTTTCCTGCTGCTGCCTCCATTGGCCTGCCTTCCCGGACCAAGGCTCCTGCTCAGGTGAGAGCGCCAGAAATCTGCCTTCTGGTCCAAATAGTGGTGGAGGTGCCAGTAAGGTCCCTAAAATACATTGTCCTTGTTGTGGATTTAGAGGCGCTTCCTAAATTTCAGAATGGAGGGGTGAATCACAGCACAGAGAGCCTGGGGACATGGAGGGAGCTCATTGTGGGAGCGGGTGGCTGGGCGGATCTTGCCTGCGGGGGGTGAGGAGGTAGGGAACAGGTGACCTTTCACCGGAACCCTCAATCTTGAACGCCCGAGAGCATGGCCGTCTGGCTAAAGCCCCTTCCGGGGGCCTGGCCTACAGGAGATGCCCTGCAGCTGGCCTGCCCAGGGGCTCACGGCTGCTTGGTTGGGGCAGGATGCTGTCGGTGCGTAACAGACTCTGACTCTGTTCCCTTCTCTTCCCGCCCAACTCCAGGGCCTCCCTCCTGAAGGCGAGCCCTCGCAGCCTCTGCAGCCTGCGCAGTCCACACAGCCGGCCCAGTCCACGCAGCCCTCCCAGCTCAGCCAGCCAGGCCAGCCACCAAGCAGCAAGATGCCTCCAGTCTCCCAGGAGGCAAAGGGCACCCAGACAGGAGTAGAGCAGCCGCGCCTCCCAAACGTACCTGGAAACAGGCCGGCTGAGCCTCACGCCCAGGTCCACAGGGCGCAGGCGGAAACAAGCCAGACCTCCTATCCCTCCCCCGTGTCTGTCTCGATGAAGCCCGACCTCCCGGCCCCTCTTCCTGCCCAGGCTGCCCCAAAGCAGCCGTTGTTTGTCCCTACCCCCTCAGGCCCCAGCCCCCCTCCAGGACTGGCTGTGCCGCACACTGAAAGCCAGCCCGCCCCCAAACAGGATTCCTCTCCTCACTTGACTTCCCAGAGACCTGTGGATATGGTCCAGCTTCTGAAGGTAAGCCTGGGCGGGGCCTCCCCTACCACCCTTCGAGCTTTGTGCTATTGTCAGTGTCCCGAGAGCCCCACTTGACTTAGATCAGCAAGCTGCTGCCTGGGGCCGTGGCCAGCACAGCTGTGTTCTCCAGCCGTGAGCTCACTTCTGTTTGTTTCCCTGTGAGCAGAAGTACCCCATCGTGTGGCAGGGCCTACTGGCCCTCAAGAACGACACAGCTGCTGTGCAGCTCCACTTCGTCTCTGGCAACAATGTCCTGGCCCATCGGTCCCTGCCGCTCTCTGAAGGAGGGCCCCCCCTGAGGATTGCCCAGCGGATGCGGCTGGAGGCCTCACAGCTGGAGGGGGTTGCCCGAAGGATGACGGTAAGACTCAGGGCCCAGGTGAGCAACTGCCCCGCCCACAGCAGGGGAAGGCACGGGTGGCCCCCCACTGCCTGTCTCCGTGGCTTGTCACGGGGTGCAGTAATGGCTTTCTTGGAGGGGACGATGAAGGGCATGTTCTCTCTCCACGAGGGGTGTAAAGTGCCTCTAGATCCAGAGATGCTTTTTTTCATTCAGCAAATATATGGATGGCCCTCAGGGTCATCGTAGAGGTGGGGATTTAGGAGCCGAGTCACCTGGGTTGGACGGGCCTCTTCTTGGGCTGTTTTGTGAGATGGCCCCCCGATCACTGACAGCTTCCTCTTCCCCAGGTGGAGACAGATTACTGTCTGCTGCTGGCTCTGCCCTGTGGCCGTGACCAAGAGGACGTCGTGAGCCAGACCGAGTCCCTCAAGGCTGCCTTCATCACATATCTGCAGGCCAAGCAGGCGGCAGGCATCATCAACGTTCCCAACCCTGGCTCCAATCAGGTCAGCCCAGTGTTCTGCCTCGGCACACACACGTGGGGCTGGTCTCGGCTGGTCAGGCCGTCTGACTGATCTGGTGGCATGGGCTGCCAGTGCCAGCTATAGTAGTCAGGACAGCTTCCCAGAGGAGCTGGACAAAGGGGCATCCTGGATAGAGGAAACCAGTGGAGTGCATGGGCCGGACTACTGCTGCCCAGCCTGGAGACAGTCAGTGGACGGCTGAGGCAGCAGAGGTTTTTCTTTAGCTTAAGGATAGAGAAGAAGTTCTCGGGTTAGTTTCATGTTAGTTTTCTGATACCTAGTTTTCTTCTGGTAGACAGAGTCTTGGAGACCTTAGCTGGTTGGGAAATTGAGTCAGCCTGGCTCTCTGTTGGGCTTTTGGGCCCCCAGCTGGAAATGTTTTAGGGAAGAGTGGTAGTGGGGTGGGTGATGTGAAGACAGGAGGTCCCATTTTTCTCCCTTGTCCCTTTCTCCAGCCCGCCTACGTGCTGCAGATCTTCCCGCCCTGCGAGTTCTCTGAGAGTCACCTGTCCCGTCTGGCCCCCGACCTCCTGGCCAGCATCTCCAACATTTCTCCCCACCTCATGATCGTCATTGCCTCTGTGTGAGCCACTGAATGGTCACCACTCGGTGTATCTTCCTGAGGCTCTGCAGCAAAACATAAAACATAGGACAACCCAGCCAAGTGGAGGAAGAAGCTGCCGAGGGGGACAGACTCCACTGCCAGACGGCCAGCCTCGCTCTCCTACCCGCTCGCCCGCCCGGCTCCGACAGACCCCCCCTGGGCAGTGGTGCTGCTACTCGTATGTTTACATGACATTTAGCCCAAGGACAGACCACCAACCAATGGACTTGCAGACACCTTGAGGCTGGGTTTCTCTCTCCTCTTTTTGGAGAAAAGGAACAGGGCAGTGGAATTTTTTTGTTGCTTTTGTTTTTAAGAAACAAAACAGAACTGCCTTTGCACTAAATTAGTGACTTGGACTTTTGCACAGTGAAGACAGGCTGTGACACTCTGGATGTCTTGGTGTACGTGAACACACATGGCACACACATCACAGACTCTCACGCAGGACTTCAAACTTCTGCTGAAACCTTGGGGTCAAGGAACATTTCATTGGGCTGTGTTGTCCCCACCCCTCCCTTCCCCTTGCTCATTTGGATGTCACCTCTCTTTAATTCTCCTGCTGCCACCGTCTTTGATTCACCCAGGATGTACAGTTTACAATCAGAAAGGAGCAAACAAGGATTTTCTCTCTTGGTGGAATATGCAGAACTTGGGATGTGTGTATATATAAATATATAATATATATAAATATATATAATACTGACTTAAAAATCAAATTCCCCGACATACATTTTTTTTAATCTGTGCCAAAAACGTGTTTTCAGAGAAAATCTTATTTTCATACTCAGACTTTGTATTGTCACTCATTTGTACAAGTGCGCTTCGTCACAGCACGGGCCCCGCTCCCGCAACTTGGAAGTGTCACACACACACAAAGACTGTACAGAAGACTGGCTTCCCTTCTTCCTGTGACCTTGACCTCTCCCCCAACTTCCTAACACTTATTAATTTATGAAAACTGTTTTTCTCAGCGCAGTTTTGTTTTGTGTGTCCATTGGATTACAAACTTTATTAAAAAATACAGAACATGTCAAGTGTGGATGTGATTGTCACTTGGATGGAAGGACCAGGGGTCCTTGGCTTATGGGAACAGCTAGCCTTCGTCCCACTTTTGCTTTCAACCCCCCCCCCACGTCTGTATATGGAACCTAGTATTTCCTTTCTGCCACTGATCCTCCCCAAGGATCATTTTATCTTGTACAAAAGATGGGCATCACAGACTGACCTTGAACTTTTTCAGTGCTGTGGTGTTTACCTGACACTTCAAGGTCCCAATCGGCTCCTGCGTAATGTCGAAGGCACTTCAAATTTGATTGATTAAAGAATAAAGCCACCTCCCACTCAAACTCAGAAACATCTTAAGGAAGGCTTGGGGTCTTGCCTCTTGTCCCTTCCTCCTCCGGGCGTGGTGCAGGCTGGCCCTGCAGCAGCTTCCTCCCAGTAGGAGGATGGCACTGGTGGGCCACGCTTCCCCAGCAGCTGGACCCACCACAAGCTGGGGAGTTGGGCGTGGGGGACGGGAACACAAGGACCACAAAGTTGCTGGTCTCACTTGCAGTATCCCTGGGGCTCCTCCAAAGAGAGCTATGCTTGCGGTGCGAGATGGTACCATCTCTTGAGGGAGGAATTACAGCTGCTGGGGACAAGCTGTATGGAAAAGCGGCAGAGATGGCATCTCCTGTCTCCCTGCTGGCAGAGGTAAGAATGAGCTGCTTCACAGTCCGCATTGCTGCTCCTGGTTTAAGCAGTGCTGCCATCTCCCACCTCCCCATCACAGCTCCTGGCTGCTCGTTCCTGTCCCTCCAGGCTCTCAGCCTTGTAGAGACGCCACTGATTCAGGGCAAGTAAACGTTCTCAAAAGATGACGCTGGCTTGGCCCTGATCTCGCGGCCAGGGTTTTCCCGTGAGGCGAGTGTGGAGCTCTCCCTCTTCCCAGGCCCAACAGAAGCAGGCCTGTGGCCTGCTGGGTCTGGTGCCCTGCCTACCTTGCTGTTGTGGCTGAATGGGCCCCCGAGCTGGGCTCTGTACGGGTGGCCTGGATCCTGGTAAGCAGTTGTGGCCAAGCCCTGTGGGCCCAGCTCCCAACCCAAGGGCGCAGGGTCACAGCCGTGGCTCCACAGCGGAGAGAGGTGGAGAGGGGAGGTCCGATCCTCACGCCAAGCCAACGAGAAGCCTCCAAAGAGGAGGCCAGCATGGGCTCGTGGAGCCGCAGTTTCTCTGGCCTGAGTGTGCTGCCCACACCCCAACTCGGGCAAAGCAACCAGCTTGCTTCTAGACGGGTCCCGGGGCTCCAGTCCCATTCTGCAAAGGGACAGCCTGGCTTCCCCCACAAGCAGGTCTCTGCCGACTGGTCGCTGGGTGGAGCAACCCTTCCCCGGCATCAGCCACAGCTGCCAGCTCCCCGCCCCAGCCCCACAGGGAGCTATAGGCAGCGTTAGAAAATAATCAGATTTATTCTCTCTAGGGAATGGGCTCACCCCTCTCAGTTCTAGGGTGCCATCCAACCTTAAATAAACAGGAGGAGGGGGTGCCTGCTCACTCAGCAGATGGTGGACATTCAGGGGCTGTGGGAGGTGTCTCGGCCAGGGCCGGCTGCCCATCAGCCCCATCCCGAGGGCGGAAGACCAGCTCCCCAGCCTGCAGCACCTGCCCGGCCGGCCACGTGCTGCCTGGCCCGTACTGCTGGTAGAAGTCCGCATCCGTCTGGAACATGACCAGTGCCTGGGCCGTGTGGATCCGCACGTGCTGGGCCAGGCTGTTGGCATCCAGGAACTTATCTCCACAGGAGTCACAGGCGTAGAGGATGTGAGTGTTGGGATCTGCGGGAGTGGGGCTGCAGTTAGCACAGGAAGGGCCCCTGGGGCCAGCAGCTTTCCCCCAGGCGGTCCCTCTCACCTTCTTCCTGCACTTGCTTCACAGCTTTGCTGATCTCGGCTTTAAGTACTTCTGTCTCATCTGCGGTCACCGCCGCCCCCACTGGCACCACTGTGGGCGGCATCGGCAGGGCCTGAGACCAGACTCACCTGCCCCTTTGCTGCCACCCCAGGGGCAACCCCTGCTGTGACCACCCCCTGCTGCCCTGGGAGCTGAGTGACGGTCCGCACCTGTGAGCTGAGTGACGGCCGTTGCCGCCAGTGCCTCAGTGGCCAGCGTGACCATGTCATCGACGGTGACCACGCTGACCTCACCGCCCTCCTCTGGCTCCAGGATTTTGATGCCTGCCTTGCCCTGGTGCACAGTCTTCACGTGGGAACGAAGGTTGTCCACCCGGTTGAAGCCGCGACCGCACTTGTCACACAGGTAAGGCTTCTCTCCTGGGGGGGGAGGCAAGGTTCTCTCCTGCCATTGAGGGGGGTGCAGGGGTGGGGTAGGACCTCAGTGGCCTCCAGCTTCCCCTGCAGCCCTGTCTTTTCCAGCAGGAAGCGCTCTGGGGCGGCCACCTGAGGCACAGGGAAGCTTCCAGTGGCCCCTGCACCTTCCAGAAGCTCTGAAAAAATGGGGCCCTCCTTGGAGTTAAACTGCTTTCAAGGCCGCCTTCAGCAAGCGCCGGCACCGAAGGCTGGGGTCCGGGGCACCTCCCACCCCACCACGCGCCCCAGAGCCAGGGCTTGGGACAGAGAGGCGGGTGGCACGCACTCACCAGTGTGGATGATGATATGCTTGGACAGGTCCCCCACGTTCACGAAGGCCTTGCTGCACACGCTGCACTTGTGAGGGCGGATGTTGTCATGGTGGCGGATGTGATTGGCCAGCTGGCTGGACTGGACGAATCTGCAGGGCCAGAAGGAAAGGCTTACACAGAACCGCGCAGGCCTGGGCCGGGGGTGCTGGGCTGGGGCCTCCCACCTCAGGGTCTAGATCCGAGAGGACGCCGGGACCTGCGCCGGAGCAGTCTGCCGGGCTACCGACCGAGCCCTGGGGTTGTTCTCTGACCCCCTCCACCCGCCGAGTGCCGGGACCCCACAGGGCGCCGGCCTGGGGCCGGAAGGGCAGGACCTCTTTCCGCAACGCTCGCAGACGTAAGGCTTCTCCCCGGTGTGCTGGCGCACGTGGGCGATGAGGGAGCTGGCCTGGGTGAAGGCTTTGCCGCACATCACGCACTGGCATGGCTTCTCACCTGGGGACGGAGACAGGGGACGGGAAGGTGTCGGCGCCTGCTCTCCTCCCTTGTGCCCGCACCCGGGAGCCGCCGGGCCGCTCACCCACCCGTGTGGATGCGGACGTGCCGCTGCAGGGCGCCGGGGTCAGCGAACTGCCGCTGGCAGTGGACGCACACGTAGGGCTTCTCACCGCTGTGAATCCGAAGGTGCCGCTTCAGGTTCCCTGTGGCGAGACCGAGGGTGGGCCTGGCACAGGCGCCCGGGGCCGGGGGCGGGGCTGGGGGCGGGGCCAGCCGGGCCCTACCTGAGGTGGTGAACTGCTTCCCACACTCCCGGCACTTGAGGGGCCCGTCAGCGATGTGGATCTTCAGGTGGGCCTTCAGGTTCCCCACCTGCGCCCAGGCAGGGGGTCAGACGGCAGGGAACCACCGATTCTCGGTCCTCCCGGGGGGCCTGTGCGGGGCTCCCCCTTTCCTCAAGGCCGGGGGAAATGGGAAAACCACCCCCCTCAGTTCTTCCTGGCCCGCGCCCGCCCGCCAAGCCTGCCTTCCCAGTTTGCTCGGCAGAGCAGTCAAGAGCTCCACCCGGCAGGATCATTTTCTGCTCAGCCAACACCACCTACTTCCCCGCTAGGCCCCCCGGGCCCCCGAGATGGAAGCCGCCGGAGCACAGGGGCCCGGGGCCGGCTCCCCCCACCTGGTTGAACTTCTTGTCGCAGTGAGGGCACTTGTGCTCCTTGTCGGTGTCGTGCGTCTCCAGGTGGCGCATCTTGGACGTGGGGTCGGAGAAAGAGCGGCCGCAGTAGTCGCACTGGTAGGGCTTCTCGCCGCTGTGCACCAGCTGGTGCCGCTTGAGGTTGCCCGACGTGGTGAAGAGCTTGCCGCAGTCCTCGCAGCGGTAGCGCGCCTCGCCCGAGTGCCGCTTCTTGTGCAGGTTCAGCAGGCTGATGAGCCGGTAGCTCTTGCCGCACTCCTCGCAGCCGTATGGCTTCAGCGGGCTGGCGGCAGAACGCGAGGACAGGAGGCTCGCAGGGCTCGCGGGCCGGGGTGGGCGGGCGGGCATGGGGGGCGGCCGCTGGGCCTACCTGTGGGTCTTCTCGTGGGCCTTGCAGGCGGCCGGGTCGGAGAAGGCCTTGCTACACTCCCGGCATGAGAAGGGCTTCTCGCCCGTGTGGATGCGGATGTGCCGCTTGAAGTTGCCCGTGTGCGTGAACTCCTTCCCACAGTCCTGCGGGCGCAGGGGGCGGGGTGTCAGGGGCGGCGCCGGGCGGGGGGCCAGGGCGGGGCCGCCACCGCCCGCGCGCGCGCGCGCGCACCTCGCACTTGTGGATGACGGAGCCGTAGGCCTTGGACTCCGTGCGGTCGCCGTAGGTGCCCGAGCGCAGGCCCCGCGCCTCCGTGCCAAGCTCCTGGCCCGAGTCCGTGCTGGCCGACTCCTCGCTCTCCTCGGGGGCCTCGCCCTTCTCCAGCGTTGGACCCTCTTCCTTGACCACCGCGGGCACGGCGCCCTCCTCCTCTCGTTCTTCTCCCTTCCTGGCTGGCTCCACCTCAATTTCTGCCACAAGAGGGGCAGGCGCTGAGGAAGCCGACCTGGCAACTGGCCACGTGAGGCCTGGGCACGGCTCATCTCTGCACACACCGTGTCTCTCTCTGCGTGGGCGCCTCGCAGGGGCAGGGCAGTGTCTGGGAGCCGCAGATAAATGGTCCCCAGCACCGCCAGGGCAAGCCCAGGGGAGACCAATGACCGGGACAGTTGCCGCTTGGAGGATGCAGATGGGCCTCAGTCCACCGGGGGCCCCATATTTGGCGACACAGGTGGGAAGGGTGCTATCAGCCAACAAGCACTGGGGGCGGGGGCTGGGGTGGGTGCCATGGGCGGCCAAGTTCCGCCACGGTGCTCAGCCCAGGGAAAAACAGCAGGGCCAGTACTGCGACAAGGACACTTCTGTGCTAAAGGGAGGCATGGCCAGGGTGTACAACCAAGAAACTGATGTCAAAATTCAAGGATGAGGAAAGATGTCGGCCCAAAAGCTGATGTGAAAGAGCGACTCACAGTGAGATCAGCTAAGGGAGGCAGAGAGCTGGCGGAAGGGTGTGTGTGTGTGTGTGTGTGTGTGTGTGTGTGTGTGTGACGTGTGAGTGGGGGACGCCTGTGTGAGGGCGGGTGCCCCAGCTGGCGGAGGGTACCTTGCTCTGAGCTCTCTGACAAGGCAGCCTCGGCCTCAGCAGCAGCCATGCCACTCGTGGGGTCCGGCTTGAGCTCCACAGGCTCCCGGGGGGCATCGGCCTTCTCCGTCTGCTCTGCACCTGGGGTAGGGGTGTGGGGGCATCCGGGGCTGGACTGGCACCCTCTGTCCAGGGGCCGGTCGGCTCTCCTGGACCAGACCCCTGGAAGCGGCTATGGCCCCGGGGGTGGGGGGAGCACATCCAAGCTCGGGCTGCTTGAGTCTCTGCTCTGGCTTTAACAAATGCCCCAGGAAAAATAACTGGTGGTTTTGGGTAACCTGGGCTCAAGGGATGCAGTTGCCTGTGCCTCCCTCCCTCCCTCCCTCCCTCCCCCAGGAGCCTCCTGAGAAAGCTGCTCACTGCGCTGGAGCCCACGCTGCTGGCAGGTGATGGACAGTCAGCCAGGTCCTCAGCATCACAACTCACCGCTGGCCGTGCTCTCGGCCTGGCCGCCTCGCTCCTCTTTGGGCTCCCTGCCCAGGCCCGCGGGTGGACTGCTTCTGGCCAGGTCCAGCTCGCTCAGTGTAGTGGCAGCCGCCTTCTCTTCTTTGGCTCTCTTGTCCCCCACTGGAGATGGAACAGGACAGACCTGCCATTTCCCATCAGGTGTCCTCCACTTGGTGGGGTGAGGTAGCCCAGAGCTTGCCAGCGCTTCCAGACCTCCCTGGGGATACATCTAAGTAGCGGTTTGTTGGTTTGCTCATTCAACAGATTATTCATAGGCACCGACATCACACCAGGCTGCCGCTGGGCCTGGGGTACAACAGTCATGGTTGCTGCTCCCACGGGGCTCGCAGACTGGTTGGGGAGACAGTCGTCACACGTGAAATGACGCTGATCAGAGATGGGTGCTTACAAGGAGAGGAGCGTGGTTCTCTGAAGTGTGCCACGAGGCATGTGGCCCACACTGGGCCGCAGGGGGCCTTCCTGAGGCACTAAGGGGGGCAGGAGGACGGGTGTGGGAGGGGAGACCTGCCGGAAGAGGGAAGTCCTGGGCAAAGGCCTTGAGCCAGGCGTGGCTGCCGGTGCCCTCAGGCAGGGAGGGCAGACGGGGCCCCTCTGAGAGGCGTTCTCAGACTTCGCCGCGGCTGCTCCCCACGAGATCCTCACAACACAGGCGAGGCCAAAGAGGTGACACAGAGAGGCGGGGGCAGAGCTCCCATCAAAAGCCACCTGTTCAGGAACAGCCTGCCAAGAATCTTACCTTCCAAGGCCGAGGCCTCCATACTCTCCCCAGGGCTGGCAGCCGGCTCAGCCAGTGACTTGAGGGCATGGCAGGCCGTGATGATGTCCTGCATCTGCAGGAAGCTGGCCACAGCCAGCACATCGTCCACGTTCTCAGAGCTCAGGCTCAGCTTGGCCGTGTACATAAACTCCAGCACCTGCCCCAGGCCTGCCAAGGACACAGACAGCCATCACGGACCCACCTCGAGGCCTGGCACCAGCAGCCTGTCCAGCTGCTCCACTCCGTGGCAGGATCCAGGGATTTGTGAAAAGCAGAGTGGCAGTGGCAGCCCATTGTCTCCCCATCTCCTGGGCCAGTGGAGAGGCGGGCAACCTGGGGATTCTCAACCCAGACAACAGCCTCCAAAAAGAAGCACACCCATAGAGGGCGGAGGGTGTGAGTGCCCACCCTGAACACTGTCTGCCCATCCACTGCACTTCACCACCAGAGGACAGAGTCTTTCACCACTGGCTTTCATCAGGGCTCCGCCATAAACTCTCTACCTGACCTCCAGGCCAGTCACCTGACCTCTCTGGGCCTCAGTTTCCGCATGTGTAAAATGGGGGAACGACACCTTGCCTGAACTTCCGGCGGCGTGGCACGTCATTCTGGGTTGGGAACCTGAACCTAGGACCAGTTAGCTCCTTCCTCAATCCCAGGACCTTCCTGACACCCCTCCCGATCCCAACCCTTGCCATTCCCGTCAAGGTGAGCACTGGGGTAGGGGGTTGAGGACTGACTCAGCAATGGAAAGGGACCAGGGCTCAGAGCCCTGCCGCTCTCTGTCCCTCCTGATGAGCCTGTCCTGTGTTCACTCCGGAGCTTAGCATGAGCCCTTCCTGCCAGCTCTCCCCTTACCACCCCACTCCCAGTCAAAAGAGGGCCCACAAATGTGGTAAGAACTTGGTACCCACGCACTCATGGCCGAGTCTCGTGTGGGAGGTCTGGCGCACCCCACAGCTGGAAGGTGCTGCTCAAAGGAGGGCCTCGCGTGGCACGGGGCCCGCCACAAGCTCGGCCCTGGACCCAGTGGGGTACCTGCCGCGTTACTGATGTCCAGGTGCACCACATCCTTCTGGTCCACGAAGAGCATCTTGAAGTACTCGCTGCAGGCCGCCAGCACTGCTTTATGAGCCTTAAAGTCAACACCATCCACCACAAAAGTGCAGTCACACAAAAGCCCCAGTTGCCGCTGCTGGTTCAGCTGCTCCAAGACATGCTGGCTGTGCTGGGGAAAATCCATGGCTGGGGAAAGCCACAGAGCCCTCGAGTTAGCACGAGGGAGGACACCAACCAGCCGCAACAGCAATCCCAGCACTCCCAGGTGAGAAGCAGGGGGATGGGTGGGAGGGTGAAACCAAATCCACAAAGGGCAGGTGCCTCTGCAGGCCCAGACCGACCAGGGGCTGGCTTCTAGATTCCTGTGCTGACTGGTCAGGAAAGTTCCAAAACCCAAAAAGCATGGAGGGACCAACACAAAACAGCCACCTTTGTGCCTTGCCAGGTAATGACATTAAAGAATCAAAAACCAGGCACACACAAAACACTGATTACTGTCAGCATTTCAAAAAAAAAAAAAAAAAAAGAAGACATGGTCGCTTAACTTTTTTTTTTTACAAAAAGAATGCATGAGATAATCTTAGACTAAAAGACAGATCTTTCTCGACTGGATAGATTTGGCTTCATGAAAACCTTTCTATTTTGTTCTTATTTTTCTCAGTTTGTCACGTACAGGTGAAATATGCTCTTGGGAAGGCAGACGTTTCATCATCCAGCATTTCAGGAGTCAGCCCCCCTCCCACTGCACCCACAGGGGTCTGTGCAGGTTCCCGTGTCCTCGGCAAAGCCTGGCCCTGGGGGATGAGGATCCATCTCTCCCCCACTTCCCCCACCTCTGATTCATGGGCTCAGGGAACTACACAAGAGCTGGTGAGTCTTCTGCGTCCAGAAACCTCTCTAGGCTGTCCCTCGAGAAACAATGAACTCTGATCCTGAGCCCAGGAGTTGCTGGCCTGGCTGCAGTTTCTCTGTCAAAGGCCTCACTTGCTGCCTGGAAATTCCACAACTGTCTCAAGTAAAAATGCTCACAAAAACTCCATGGCCTGGTGCCAAATCATCATCCTGAACCGCACAAGCCAGGACTAAGTAAGTATCTAAAACGGCTCTCCCCTCCCCCTCAACACCACACCAGAGTCAGTCTCAGGATTGGCATTTTCTAGGGAAAAGCAGCAGACTCTCCTTTCAAGAAAGAGCCAATTTCTAAGTAAACGTCAGTGCCCACTCCTGGGACCACATCACATAGATCCAACCGGGCTGGGCTGTCACACCCTGGCCTGGAATCTGATAAGTGACAGTGGTTTCTCTTCCAGTTCCTTCTAGAACCTTTCCTCTGAGGCCTGGGTCTGCTCAGAGCTGCCCTAGGAGGCTTCTGGGCAGGTGAGCATGACCCTGGGAGGCTCTCGGCCTCCAGGTTTCAGCAGCCACTCACTGGCTCCGGCTGTTCCCCTGTTACATCAGCCTCTTGGGGCTGAGTCACCGCGCTGCAGCTCTGGAGCTGCAGTGACCATGTATGGCCGTCTGGCTGTGATGAGACATAACGAAAGCCACGCCCCCGCCCACGTGGCTTAGCCAGCACAGATCGGCTTTGAAGGATGCAAAGCCCACCCACCCATGGTGTCTGGAAACTTTTCGTAAGTGGAAGGGTGTATTTGCTGAACTGGGAGAAGTCACCGAGTAGGTGGGGAGGGCTCCATCAAGTAAGGGGGGACAGGCAGTGGTAACAGGCCGTGTGCCATGGGGTGCCAGCCCCTGAGTCATGAGTTCAGAGTTGCTGCTGTTAGAGACTTGAAAACACCCTCTGCCTCTGTCCAATGTCCCCAGGACTGTCCTTTGGTCCCAGCCTCCACACACAAGCTCCCAGCCAGAGGCACAGCTTCTTGGACCGCTCAGATCATAAGTGGCTGAGGCTCAAGCTCTTAGGTATAAGCAGGGGAGAGCCGGAAGCCAGGCCCAGCGTCAAGAGGTCCAGGTGCAAGGCGGCTGGGCCCTCTGCGTCTGCTGAACAACCTGCTCGGTGACAAACCAGCCGGCACAGCACGGAGCTGCCGGAGCAAAGGCTGCTACTGACCAGGACACTCCATAAAGGCATCCTCCTCTAGGCCTTCAGTCCCTAGAAAAAGCAAGTTCTCATTCGTGACCTCAAGGGATGCAAGGGAGAAGTTCAGCTGTTCTGTTCCTGAGCAGGTCAAAGCTAAAACAGAGAAGTTTTGGAGGACATGGAAAAGAACCAGTGTACAGCCTGTAGGGTTAAACAGGCAGGCTGGGCACTTAGGCCTAGGACCTAAAGGGGGTACACACAGGCTTAAGGTGTAAATGGAACCAAAGGCAGGTGGTAAGGAGAGGCCTGGGCCAAACCGACCTGAGCTGTCTTCTCTCTGCTGTGGAAAAAGCCACGTGAGCAGACAAATGTGTGCACGTGTGCATGGGCAGCCCCTGAGCTCCCATCACCAGTTCACTCTCTTTGTCCTCAGGTGAAATACCCCCCAGGTGCAGAAAGGGAGGGCCCACCAGGGCCCGCAGGTGCCTTCTCAACCAGCTGCAGAATAATCCCCTTCAGAACTTTCCAATCAGATCCAAACTCTTCCCTCCTGGCAGTGGGCCTGGCTCCCTCACCTTCACCAGGAGCCAACCCAAGGACTGAACTGGGAGGAAGAACCTCCCAGGCTCAGAAACAACTGGGGAGCACTGGCTGAGCACCCATGCCCTGCGTGCCGCCCCCGCCCTCCCCCCAGAGGTACAGATTTGTTCCCAGGCCCCCGGGCTGGAGCCTGCTGAGAGCAGAACCCTCCAGCCAGAAAGCGATCTGACTTACTGGGAAGATAAACATGAGACAAGACTCCTGGCCAACAGGGTGGAAGGGACCTGCCAGCCCCAAGGTCAGGTGGTTACTGGCCTTGCCTGGGACCAAGGCCGAGAGGAGCCCAGGGGGCGGGGGGCGGGACACGTTGGGGCGGGGTGCACTCACTTCCAGAGGCCTTGGGAGAAGGCTGGTACAGGTCCCTGCGAGAGGGTGGGCGGTGGCCCAGCACCCCAGCCCCTTCCCGCCCCACACACGGGGGAGCAGCTGCACGCCATGAGTAATGTTTTCCACCCAAAGCTAACTGCAGCGTTCTGATGCGAGACGCCCGCCCAGAAGTGGGCTCTGCCCCAAATGTGGGTGTCGGGAGAACACCAGAGGCTTCTGGAATCCCTCTGAAGCCTCCAAAGCTGTTCCAACAAGAGAAACAGTCCTCAAAGGGCATCTGTTCTGACAAAATCAAAGAAAGAAATGGACGAGAGAGAAAACACCCGAGGATAAAAGGGAAGGAGGAAGCAGGGAAGGATGGGGGAAGTAGGGAGAGGAACCAGAAGGAAGGAAAAAGGGGAAAAAGGCCATCCCCACCAACAGATAAACAGCGCTAAAACATGCACTCACAGGCCCCATCTTGTGCCCGGGCCCCCCCAGGGGGTGTGAGGGCCCTTGCGGGGCTTGGCGAGCGCTAAATGGTGTCACTTGTCAGCAGCACCGTGGATTTTATAATCGCACAGCCCCCAGGGGCAGTGGAGCTCAGAGCCCCCAGGCTGTGGTCCAGTGCTCACCCACTCACCTCCCCCAGCTGCCTGCCTGCTACGAAGCTCCAACAGCCCCTCTCTTCTCCCCAAGACGGTGCGGTGAGCCGGTGAGGGGCACCTCCAGACCTAGGTGAACTGTTATTCTAGAATGAGCATGCAGTCCTCTGACTGTCTCCTGTCTCCTCTTTTATACTCTACAGTGAAAGGAACCCACCAGGATCTGGCCAAGCTTAGAGGGGACCAGGAAAAGAGGGGAGCGCGTGGGGCAGGATGCACCTGCCTGGGCCACACAGAGGGACATGGGGGCCCCAGGGGCGGGCGGCGATGTGGGAGCCGCGTCCCCAGTGCACGCAAGGAGGGGGCATCGTCTGAGGAGACCTGAACACAGTAACAAGATCAGCAGCCAGCCCGCTGCTCGGGGATCGAGTGCGGTTCTGCCGGCCCACCCGTGGTGTGCGGTGCCCTCCGCTAAGCACGAGAGTGGGGTCCCTTCCTCCTCGTTTCATCTTGCTTCAAGGGTGCTACGTGTGGGCCTTAGTTAAAGCTGCTTCTAAGAAAGACCCCCAAAACTTAGCACAACAGAAAACTCACACAGAACTAGACCGCAGAGCCCATCGAGCCCAAAGCCCTCGTGTTTCCGGCCTGCGAGCGGGCACCTTCCATGACACGGCCGTCTGCTCGGTCCATATCCCTGACTGACGGGGCAGACCTCGGTGTCAGAGGTGGGATGCTCCCCTGAGGACAAGTAGCCTAGCTGGACACAAGCCCTGGCCAGCCTCACAAGGAATTCATTTGGGAACGAAAACGTGAGAGACCTGGGGAAGCCCCGCAGTGTGGATGCAAACAGGCAACCCAGACATGGATGTGCGGGCACCGTGGGCGCAGTCTCTGAGGACGGCCGCCAACAATCCCTCCCATCCTACCACACCTGCCGTGAGACTCCAGCTGGACCTGGGTGGCCCTGGGATGACTGACCAACAGGATGCAGTGACTCTGTGCCAGTTCCAGCCCTGGCCCTTAAGAGGTCTGGAAGATTCTGCTTTGCTTTCTTGGAACCCGGCCACCCCACGGCACGGATGGCCGGGCTCTCCTGTTGGGGGGAGAGGACACATGGAGGGGCCCTGGAGGAGACACCAATGTGCACGGGCCCCCTGAAGAAGAGCTGAGATGCCCCAGCTGACAGCACCAGGGCTCCAGCCCAGCCACTGGCTGAATGCTGGCACACGAGTGACCTCAACACCTTGTAGAACAAAAACAACTGCCCAGTCAACCCACAAAATGGGGAGAAATAATAAACTGCTGATGGTTAAAGATACTAAGTTTCGAGGTGGTTTGCTTACAGCAAGAGATAACTGATACAGATGGTAAAACTGTAAAGAAAAGGGGATGATTAACAAAATATTTCAGGGTAACAATTCTCTCTGGGTGGGAGGAAGAGCAATTAGGGTCTTCTGAGATCCTGGGAGTGCTGTATTTCTTTATTTGGATACACCTAGATTTATTATTTAAACTAAATATGTGCATTTCATATACCTTTATACGGGAACATTTTTCAAAATTTAACAAAATTTGTAACAAGAAAAAAGTGAGGTAAAAGTGCCACACTCAATCCGTGCAGAGATGGGATGTTTCCAACCATGTTTCCAGACGCTCTGGCCAGGGCTGCCCTGAGGAGGGGAAAGAGCCGCAAAGGCGGACAGGAGTGAGGGGCGGTGGAGCGCCGGAGAAAACACAATCCATCTCATTTGCCTTTCGGATCCAAAACATCCACACACAGACTGCTGCCGTGAGAAAAGTTTCTCCCTGGGTCATGAAATCCACTCTGCTCAATTCAACAAAACCCGATTCCCAGATCCCCACAGTAACAACAAAATGGCATTTATGGAGGGTCTTCAACACGCCAAGCAGCACGGCACCACGTGTGGCACAGTCCAATCACCTAAAAACTAAGAGCAAGGCTACACCAGGCCCCAAGCTCCGCCCTGATGCCTCCAGCAGTTAGGACTTGAGAGGCAGCTCAGCACCACGGAGGCAGCAGAGCCTCTGGGGCCAAAGCCAAGTAGGCTCACCTCCAGGTCCTGCCTCCTACCACACCCGCAGGTGACCTACAGCAAAGCTCTCCTTTGGCACAGTGGAGCCAGGGGGACTACTTCCCACGTTCTTTACAGGATTAAGCTAGGTAACGTAAGCAAAGGGCCTGCCCAGTGCCTGGCATGTGGTAAGCACTCAGCAAACGACTGTTACCAGGAAGCAGAGATGCTGACTCTATATTTTTTTTAGGCCAAAGACTACATCAGATGGTTTCTACATATCCTTTCACGCTGGGCACCTCGGGTGTACTCAAAAACTACTTGGTTGGGCTTCCCTAGTGGCGCAGTGGTTGGGAGTTCGCCTGCCGATGCAGGGGACACGAGTTCGTGCCCCAGTCCGGGAGGATTCCACATGCCGCGGAGCGGCTGGGCCCGTGAGCCATGGCCGCTGAGCCTGCGCGTCCGGAGCCTGTGCTCCGCAACGGGAGAGGCCACGACGGTGAGGGGCCCGCGTACCGCAAAAACAAAACAAAACAAAACAAAAACTACTTGGTGACTTGAACCTTGTTTAGATGTTGTAATCACAACCCATTATTCCTTCTAAATGCAGTCTGGAAAAATCCCGGAGCCCAATTAACATGAAGAGACGGGGGGCACTGGGCAAGAACCACTCAGAGCGATTTTCTCTGTCAGGGAAGCACTTTATATTGAACAACTGTTCCATAAACCCCAAGGGTGCTCCTGGCTGAAGGCTGGAGCGTCTGCCCAGAGCTCTAAGTGGGTCCACGGAGCAACGCTCCATCTCAGAGTCAAATGGGCACCTGTCAAACATGAAATATTGCCCAGGTTATTAGCAAGCACTGAACTGCATGCATTTCCAAACTGCCGCACAGAGGGAAACCATTAGCTAGGAAACAACTGGCCACCACCAGGAGACGCCCGCCAACCTTGATGAACAACGGTCCCCAGCTCCCGGAACATGCTGTGCCAGCTCCAGGCCTGGGCAGGAGACAGCCATCCAAGGGCCTCGAGGCACCTGAGAGCGGGTGACAGGGATCAGCGTTCCTGACTTTCCAGAAATAGTGGTGGCTCGTGTACATAACCGGGCATACACAAACTCAGGCCAAGGGAACGGAAGTTCCCAGCAGGCCAGCCCTGCAAACATGAAAGCAACCTGCTCAACTCCACCAACCCACCTGCTGTGACAACCCGTCCCTTTTCAGCGCAACGTGGCAGAGAAGGAAATATCAACAAAACCAGCCGTACTGGAACTTTCCTCCTTGCCCAGCAAACACAGCTCTTATATTAAGCTTGTGTTTCTCAAACTTTTAAAGTCCATTTCCACTTTGTAGAAACACACAAACCTGACTCAGCCCTTCCCAACAGCCCCAAACGCTTCATCTTCTCCTGAATAGTGGCCCCCACCCTAAAAAAGCACTGCTTCCTTCTACAGAATGCTCCCTGCCAAGATTTAGTACCGTTTGCTTCGTTAAAGTTTGTGTTATAAAAAACAATGACTTTTTTCTAAATCTAAAAATAATGTCTGAATATAAAATTAAACTGTGCTATTGACTTTGCTTTTCAAACTATACAACTTGTACTATCTCTAAATTTAACCACACTTCTGAAGAGGGAGTGGACATCCCTTTCCCTGACCCCCGATGGACCCCACTGCTCTAGGAACGTGGCTGAGCGGGAAGGCTGGCTGGCCCTGAAGAAAGTGTGTCCTGTATCCCAGCACCTGTGCCAGTTTAGAACCCATCATGCTAGTACTTGCTCTGGGGACTCTTGAAGCTTGACACGGGATAAATCAAGGGCTTTGCTACCAAAAAGACAAAATCAGAACATGTGGCACTGGCATGGGGTCTGATCATTCTCCCAACGTCCCCCCTGCTCTCCTCTGCCCAGTACTGCCTGAGTGGTGGTGGCACATGGACACAGCCTGAAATTATACTGGTAGGTGGACTCCCCTACCAAGTTTAATAACCTCATTGTTGGGCAGGCCGACTTCTTGTTTCTTCCTTACAGCTGTTTATAGCACCTACCCTAGGACTTTGCCCTCAAATCAAGTTGGGGTACAGGCCTGCTATAGAACGAATTCCTGGCCTTGTTGAATATGACCAACTCAAGGCCAAAATATTCTGTGGACCCTCATGAAATGATCATTGTACTTTTGGTGCTTGTTAAGTGAAAAAATATAGACAAGAACCACTATGAAAAATGAATTTCCCGTCTATTAATCACAACAGCATTAATATGTATTTGAGAAACAGTTCTATGTAAGTGAATGATAAATCTCCCCTAATATACAGAAGATCTGTGGTGTGATACAGCTGCACAACTACTCATACTTACTGCATTCCCCCTAGGGGTCCTCAGTCCATAAATTAAGAAACAGATATAAACAAAGACCAAGGAATTTCTCAAACATTTAATGAGTGCCTACTCTGTGCTCACCTTAGGGACAGGATTCTCACTTTGAGCCTAGCGGGGAAGACAGGCAATAAATCAATATAATACATAATGTCACATACTAAGTGCTGTGAAGAAAACCAAAGCAAGCCGAGGCAGAGGCTATTAACTATCTAAGAGAAGGGTCAAGGAGGACCTCTCTTGAGGAGGTGACATTTAAACAAAGACCAGAATGAAGAGTGAGCCATGCTACCAAAAGCCCAGGGACCGTTACAGTAGGTACAAGGTAGAGCAAATGCAAAGGTCCTGAGACGGGTGTGACCTTGGCAAAAGGGGCCGGCGTGCCTGAAAAGGAGGAAGCGAGTGAGAGGATGAGAAGCACTGAGGTCGGCAGCAGGAGAGGCTGAGATCACTCAGGGTTTTAGAGGCCAGTTAGGCTTTGGAGTTCTAAATATGCTGGGGCGCCCTAGGAGGGTTGAGAGCAGAAGAGTGACTGCAAGGGGGCAAGCGTGGACATAGGAACACCAGGAAAGAAGCAAGAGAGGGAGGTGGCCTCCACCAAGGTGGAGGTGGAAAGAAGTAGTCAGATGAGGGATATGTTTTGGTGGAGCCAACATATGGCTGATCAAGTAGATGCGGGTTTTGAGAAAAGAAAGGAGTCAAGGGCTTCCCTGGTGGCGCAGTGGTTGAGAGTCCGCCTGCCGATGCAGGGGACACGGGTTCGTGCCCCGGTCCGGGAGGATCCCACATGCCGCGGAGCGGCTGGGCCCGTGAGCCATGGCCGCTGAGCCTGCGCATCCGGAGCCTGTGCTCCGCAACGGGAGAGGCCACAACAGTGAGAGGCCCACGTACCGCAAAAAAAAAAAAAAAAAAAAAAAAAGGAGTCAAGGATGACACCAAAATTTTTAGCCTGAGAAACCTGGCCAAGGTTTTAGCCTGGCCAAGTGGCAGTGCCACTTACTGAGGTGAGGAGTGATTGTGGGAGCAAAGGTTTAGTGGGAGGAAAGCAAGAGTTCTGTTTTGGCCAATTACAGTTGAGATGTCAACAGCAGAGATGGTTGAACAGATCTCTTCACTTCATTCTGGTCTTTGCCACAAGACGGAATGGGACCACCCTGGGAGAGATTACTGTACAAAGAAGAGACAAGACCTATGGACTCAGACTCAAAGCCCATGCATTTGAATCCTGGCTCCAATATTACCAAGGGGGGCTCAAGCAAGCTTCCCTGAGTTCTAGATTGCTCACCCATTAAATTGGAGAACCACCATATACACAACGGCTGTGAGGATTAAAGAAGATAAATAACAGGGAGTATTGCACAAATCTTGGCAAAAGTAGAATTAGATATTTTTTCTCTAACAAAGTCTGTGACTGATACACAGTGAAACAAACAAGGAAAAAATGAATTAATTAAAACAAACCAGGTTATCCCAGTGAAGTCCCTTTACCAGTGAATCGCATGGCTCCTTTCGGACAAGGCAGCTGGTCAAGGCCTCGGGAAGGCAGTTGGAGACCAAAGTAGCCACACTCTAGTCCAACGTGACAAAAAAGCCCGTGGACTTTGTTCCTACCTGGCTTCAAACGTCTGCTGTCAGGTCTTTGTGATTGTGTGACTTAAGGCAGAAAGCCTGGGAAGAATCACCCACTCAAGTCAAATATAGATGGATTCGGGGTCCAATCTTTGCATGTGGTGGGCTGAGGGGACAGGGGAGTGGACAGGACTTTCAGGCCAACTGCAGAGCACTGCCCAGTGCGGGGGCCCTGCTGGGAGCTGGCGGCTCCCAGGGGAGTAAGGCCAAGGCTGTGTGGGCACCCACGCTCGAGGACCTTCCCCCGGAGAGAAAGACCCAGACTGTCACTACCCACTGATGAGAGCTGACAGGTGCCACCGAGTGCCAACCTGGAAGGAAGTGGTGCCTAGTACATCTAAAAACACACGAACGAAGGCAGGAAGGGCGTCCAGGTAAAGATCAGCACAAGCAACGGTGTGGATGCACGACAAAGAGTGGTGTGCACGCCTGGGGACTGGGCCGGGGGAGAACAGCACGCTTCACATCATGAGATTAACAAATGAGTGGCAAAAGTGGTGAGAAATGCAGCTGGAGGGACAGGCTGGAGGCCCCACCTATCATACCAGGACTTAGCTTCATCCCCAGCTGATGGGAGTCATGCCAGGGGTTTAAGCAAGAGAGAGCCATGGTTAGACTCACATTTCTGAAAGGTCACTCTGGCTGCATGAGTAAGGAGAACAGGCTGAAGGGGCAAGAGCAGAAGCAGAAAAACAACTCAGGAAGTCCCGTGGCGCTGGACCCTCAGGACGTGAAGAATGGGACGACGTCACCCCCCGCTGGCACCAGGAGGATGTGGCTGGTGCCCAGAATCCAACACAATTACTGTGGATCTTTCTGAGCAGCCTGTGCAAGCGGCCCTCCTGCTGAATATTATAACGTCCTTTGAAGGTTTTAAGTACCTCTTCCTCGAGTGCCTCAACGTCCCTTAATATTTAGTACCCGACCGTTCCTGGGAGAAGCTGGGCCACGATGCTCGTCCAAACCCACATCCCAGGCTGAGAATTCCTACCTCTTACTCACGTTTCAAAGAAAACGCCCACATCTCAAGAAAGTGGTAACGGGGATCCCCTCAGAGCAGCAGGGGAAGGGTGGAAAGGACTTACACTTTTCACTCTGTATCCTTTCTGGATTTTTTGTTTGTTTGTTTTGTTTTACCATTTGTAAATGTTATCTATTAAAATATTAAAACTGAGAAAGTAAAACGAGGAGGGAAGGAGGGAAGAAAGAAAAAAGAGAGAAAAAAAGAAAATGTCCACGAAGTCAGAGTTTCTTTGTTTCTATTCACCGTAAAACCTTTCAGACATTTTCTACAAGACTTGGTGACTGAAAACTTCTCAACAGGAAAAATTTCTCATAAGGGAAATGGAAAATTATGATAATTTGCACAAAGAATGTGTCACTCGGGAAAACATGATGAGCAAAAATTCCTTAAGGGGACAAAATGGAAAATCCCCTAGAGGAGCAGCTGGTAGCCTTTTCCAGACCCAGATGAACCCCTCCGACACTTCGAAGGCACTGAAGGCCTCTCCTGGGAGAGTCACACACACTCAGGGGGCTGACTGACTCCCCACACCCGGTTAAAACCCCTGCCTTGGAATCCAGCCAAAGCTGGTTAAGTCCCTCAGGCAAGAGTACTTAAATCTCTGCACCTCAATTTCCTTTCTGTAAAATGCAGATGATGATAAAAGTTTCCACTTCACAGAGCTGCCGCTGATGATCATCATTCTTATATGACTACATATAAACCCATGCCAGCAACATCGATCTATTACAGGAAAACGGGGAACCCAATGCTCTCCTCCTGGCCCTACCTTCTAAAAATGGAGGTAAAATCTCATCAGTAACCCAGGCACCCACGACAGATAAAGCTTCAACCTGAAAAAAGATCAGGAAAAGGCCCTGCAAACTGCAATGCTTATTCCACTCAACCGTAACCATAAGGCAAGGCAGAGGTGCTTTGTACTTGAAGGCAAAAGCTACCTTCTTTTTTTTAAATTTAAAAAAATTATTTATTTATTTATTTATGGCTGTGTTGGGTCTTCGTTGCTGTGTGCGGGCTTCAGTTGCGGCGAGCAGGGGCTACTCTTCGTTGTGGTGCGCGGGCTTCTCATTGCGGTGGCTTCTCTTGTTGTGGAGCATGGGCTCTAGGCACACAGGCTTCAGTAGTTGTGGCTCGTGGGCTCTAGAGAGCAGGCTCAGTAGTTGTGGCGCACGGGCTTAGTTGCTCCGTGGCATGTGGGATCTTCCCGGACCAGGGATTGAACCCATATCCCCTGCACTGGCAGGTGGATTCTTAACCACTGCGCCACCAGGGAAGTCCCGCTAACTTCTTTCTACAAAGAACATGATGATTTTGGAGGAGCAACGAGGCTTTCATTGAGGAAGAGAATAGACTATACCAAGTCCAAAGGAAGGATTAGTTGTCCCATGGTATTAGTTAAGATCAAGAATCCAAAGCAAAAGAGAAAAGTAGGTTGAATACTAATTATGAGGAGGTAGACGTATATGGACTTCAATGTAGCATATGCTTTTCATGGGACTGTCTTTTTCTGGGTTTGTTTCCTCATTACGATTAGTAACTGTGAAGGTCCCTTCTACTGTTAAGATTTAATAAATGTTGAGTAACTGATTTCATTAATAAGATTATAAATGCATGCATTTGAAGTGTAACAGACACCATGTGAATGACAATAAAAATGAGATATTTATCTAGCATTTAGCAGAGTTTTTTTATTTCATCTAAAACTTTCCCTATATTGGAAATCTTAAGATTTCCAACTATGAACATGAACTATACAGGACATGAACATCAACTACGAACTGTATACGAACATCTATGAACTATATAAGCCAACATCAAGTCGTACATTTACTATTCCAAATAGGATTAAACTAAAGTTAATATTCTGTAAAACTTGACTGGGCAAAACTAAATGTGTAAGAGGATATTTTAGAGGAATATTCTAAGAGACCTCAAAAACTTAAGATAGGCCTGGAGAGAAAGTGGTCAAGAATTCAATGTCTCAATTTCCAAGGATTTCTTAAAACTGTGAGGCTACTCAAATCCAGATGCTGAGTGTCGCTCCAGAAGAGAGTGTTTGGACAGCAGCCCTGGGAGGATTAGAAGCAGCTCAGGCCCCAGCGCCGGCCCTTGAAGAAACAGCGCTGCGGACCTCCTGCCCCTCCCACCCACCACCTGCAGCGGCGTGAGGCCTTTTAATGGATGACTTGCAACCCTGGAGGTTTTTCAGCCAGCTATTTTGAAGTGCAAGCTTCTGAGAGAAACTTGGAAACCACCCTAAGTGCTGCCTGGTTCTAGGGCAGGCAGGCTGAGAGACAAAGACACAGAGAAAGAGAGAGAGAGAGAGCACCCGCACGGCCATGTAAGGAAGCCTGCCAGCCCCAAGGGGCTGCTTATGGGGACTAGGGTGGAGAAGTGAGGGTACACAAACTTAATCCTTAGGGGTATGAAAGACTGGTCAGAAACCTAAATGTTCTGTTTCATTCACATTTCTACCCTTATCTTCTCAACTTCCCAAATGCAAATATAAATTGGGGGAAACTGTTTACAGCCTATATGCAAAATAAGGGTTAATAGTCCTGATATATCAAAGGCTCTTAAAATTAATCAACAATGAAAACGTACATCCACACAAAACTTGTAGACAAGTGTTCACAGCAGCGTTATTCATAATAGTCAAAAGGTCAAAACAGCCCAAATGTCTCTCAACTAATGAATGGATAAATAAAACGTGGTATATCCATACAATAGAGTATTATTTGACAATAAGAAAAGTACTGATATGTGCTACAACCTGAATGAACCTTGAAAATATTATGCTACGTGAAAGAAGCCAGCCACAAAAGGCTACAAGTTGCGTGATTCCCTTTATATGAAATGCCCAGAACAGGCAAATCCATAATGATAGAAAGTGGTTGCCTAGGTCTGGGGGAGATAGAGGTAAATGGGGAGTGACTGCTAATGGGCTGTGGGTTCCTTTTGGGGACGATGAAGATGTTCTGGTGGTGACGGCTGCACAACTCTGTGAATAAACTAAAAGCCATTGAATTGAACACTTAAAATAGGTGAATTGTATGGTATGAGACTGTCTCAATAAAGCTGTTATTAAAATTAAACAACAAGAAAAAATCTCCCAACAGAAAAATGAGTCAGAGAAATGAACAGGCAATTCACAAAAGAAGAAATACGAGTGGTCAATATACTCGATGCAGAAAAAAGATGTTCAACCTCACTAATAATCAAAGAAATATGAATAAGTACAAGTTACCACTTCCAGTTTCAAACTGGCAAAGACTGAAGAGACTGAGTTTCCACTGTAGGTCAGTGTATGTCCCCAGCGAGCAGGAGCAGAAGGCGGTACACTGGGTCAGACCTGTCAATACCGATGTAAGTTCTAAATACATTCATTGGTTAGGTACCAATAAATGCTTGGATGTAAGTAACTGATCAGACAGTCCCATACAGAGGCTACAGTTTCCCAGCCTGATGGGGTATTACCCAGCTGTAAGGAAATCGTGAGTCCTGGTAAAGGACTGTGGGTGGGACTGTGGGACTGCATCTAGATAAAACAGTCTTGCTAATAATAAGTCCCGCCATGCTAAACGCTTGAGGGGAGGTTACTGCCAAGAGAAATAGTAGGCTCGCTGTTTCCCAAGGGCAGCGACTTGTGGAGAGCACACGTCTAACAGGGGCCACTAAGGGAGTAACTGGAGTAGCTGCCGTGGCAACCTGCCTGCAAAGTGTTTCATATATACATGCTACCTCATCCACACCCACAACAGTCCTCTGGGAGGGTATTAATATGATCACCCCCATTGTGCAGATGAGCAAAATGAGGCTTAGAGGGGTTGTCATCTGACCCAGGTCTCAACGACATGCCCAGATTCAAGGCCAAAGTCCACCACACTCTACAAGCTGTCCTCTTTTCACTTTAAACAAGGACAAAACTTCCGTGGACAGACACGGAATTCTGGGTTCACCAGGTCCTTAGTCTGTCCCAAAAGGGCAAATTCTCTGTCATTAATTGGCACTTACCAACCCCCTTTCCTCATACTAATCAGTGTCACAAAACATGTTATAAAAAAAGTCAGAAGTGAACATTGCTAAGTCTTAGTTCTAACCTGCAGAGTTTGTTGCTGCCAAATGAAACACAAAATTGAAACTCTGAAGCATCTTAATTTCTGGAAGAAGGGCACACCAGGTACCCTGGCTGGCTCTCATTACAAACGGCTACAAATACTGAAGAAAAATTGTTTGACATCTTTTAAAATGCATCGAAGAACTGGCAAGTCAGTAAGGAATACTGACAGATGAAACAAACTTAAGCAAAGGCTGGAATCCAGAGAGCAAGTGGAGCTATGAGGGTGGGCCGCGAGGGCGTTTGCAGAACTGAGCAAACTCGAGTTCTCTCCCTGCCGCCAAGAAGGGAGGTCTCTCGGGAGGGCCCTCCAGAATAAAGCTGGCCCCAAAGGGTTATATCTTAGTGGAAAGAAGATGGCACAGAAAAAGCCTATATGAAATCTTGGCACCAAATGGAGGGGTATAAAATTCTCCCTGGGAGAATCTGTAACCGTTAGATGGCCCCCAAATGGACTACAGCCCAAATTCACATATTATAAAAGGTACACTTCAGGTAGCTAAAAAGTGATCCCAGAATGAAAGTATTAAATGCAAGAAGGAGTGAGGACCAACTAAAGTAGTAAGTAAGAAATAAGTAAATCTAAACAAATACTGAACAAATGACGTCTTCTAAAATTGAAAAAGAACATACACACCTATAGAATAAAAGTTGAGGAGGGACTGTTAGGAATTAAAGTGAATTAAGGTTCTAACTGCTTGAGAGTAAAGTGTAAAGACACTGACTAATGTTAGAATTTGGTAAGTTATGTAAATTGAGAGATATACCATATTCGTGGATCAGAAGATCAATATCATAAAAATGTCAACTCTATCCAAATTGATATGTATTAAATTCAATTCTAATAAAATTCAAAGCAATTCTAATAAAAGACTCCAACAATTTTTATGAATTTGATAAGCACAATCTAAAATGAAGATGGAAAAGCAAAGGGCCAAAGCCTTACCAGATACCAAGAATTATTATATGAAAACTTAGAAATTAAGTCAGTGTGATACTGGCACACAGATAGAGAATAGATGGTAAAGAGGCCAGAAATAGACCCATACATTTGTGGACACCTGATGTATGATAATGGTTACTGGTGACATTAAAGACCCACAAGAAAGGGATATATTTTTTCAACAAATAGTACTAGGACAAGCTGATGTGCTTATTTTTAAAAAAGGAAGAAGAGGGCTTCCCTGGTGGCGCAGTGGTTGAGAGTCCGCCTGCCAATGCAGGGGACACGGGTTCGTGCCCTGGTCCGGGAAGATCCCACGTGCTGCGGAGCGGCTGGGCCCGTGAGCCATGGCTGCTGCGCCTGTGCATCCGGAGCCTGTGCGTCCGGAGCCTGTGCTCCGCAGCGGGAGAGGCCACAACAGTGAGAGGCCCGCGTACCACAAAAAAAAAAAAAAAAAAAAAAAAAAAAAAAAAAAAGGAAGAAGAAATTAGCTCCTTATCTCACACTGTACACAAAACTAATTATAAACAGACTAAAGAACTTAATGTAAAAGGCAAAATCATAAAATGTTTGGAAGACAGTATATGGGGGAATACCTTTATAAACTTGAAGTAGGAACTTCTTAAAAAGAAACAAAAAGTGCTATTAAAAAATTGATAAATGACATTAAAATTAAGAATTTCTGTTCATTGGGGACTTCTCTGGTGGTGCAGTGGTTAAGAATCTGCCTGCCAATACAGGGGACACAGGTTCGTGCCCTGGTCCAGGAGGATCCCACATGCCATGGAGCAACTAAGCCCATGAGCCACAACTACTGAGCCTGCATGCCACAACTACTGAAGCCCGTGCGCCTAGCGCCTGTGCTCCACAACAAGAGAAGCCACCGCAATGAGAAGCCCACACACCACAACAAAGACCCAACGCAGCCAAATAAATAATTAATTTTAAAAAAAAGAATTTCTTTTCATTAAAAAAAAAAGCTACAGTGACAAGACAAGCCACAAACTGGAAGTGGATAATTACAACACATCTAACTGACAAAGGATTAGTATCAAAACAAAAAACAAGAAAAAATGTCTACATATAAATAAAAAGAAAAACAATTCAATTTTTAAAAATGAGCAAAAGATTTAAGCAGTTGTTTCAGAGAAGCTGAAACCTGAATGATCCATTAATGCATGAAAAGATGCTCAACACACTAATAATCATGAAAATGCAAATCAAAACTATGAGGGGGCTTCCCACGTGGCGCAGTGGTTAAGAATCCACCTGCCAACGCAGGGGACACAGGTTCGATCCCTGGTCTGGGAAGATCCCACATGCCGCGGAGCAACTAAGCCTGTGCACCACAGCTACTGAGCCTGTGCTCTAGAGCCCATGAGCCACAACTACTGAAGCCCCGGCGCCTAGAGCCCGTGCTCCACAACAAAAGAAGCCACCGCAATGAGAAGCCTGCACACCACGAGGAAGACTAGCCCCTGCTCACCGAAACTAGAGAGAGCCCGCGTGCAGCAACGAAGACCCAATGCAGCCAAAAATAAATAAACAAAATAAATTTATTAAAAAAGAAAAAACCATACAAGGTATCACTGACCTGCCAACAGGTTAGTAAAAATTTTTAAATGTGATAATACCATTGTTTGGAGGATGTGAAGCAAACAGAATTGTCAGTTGAAGTGTAAACTGGGGAAACCACTTTGGAAACGATTTGGTATTATTTGGTCAAATTGAAGATGCACGCACCCTGTGATCCAGTCCTCCTCCCAGGGGTGTACCCTGAGAGGCTGTACACGTGTGTCCCAGGAATGGTCACAGCATCACTGTCTGCCTCAGCAAAATACTGGAAACAAATCAAATGTCCATCAACAATAGAATGGATATGTTCTCATACAATGGAACATAATTCATCAGTGAAAATGAAATACACCTATATGTAACATGGATTAATCTCAAGAACATATGTTAAGGAAAAAATTTAGATCACTGAAAAATAACAAAATGATTTATTTAGTTCAAAAACATGCCAAATTAAACAATACATTGCTTAGCAATACAAACACATGTGGTAAAACTATAAAGAAAAGCTAGAGGTGGGAATTCCCTGGCGGTCCAGTGGTTAGGACTCAGAACTTTCACTGCTGTGGCCCAGGTTCAATCCCTGGTCAGGGAACTAAAATCCCCCAAGCAGGCTCGGCAGGGCCAAAAAAAAAAAAAGTAAAAAAAAGAAAAGCAAGAGAATGATAAAAGCCAAATTCAGTGATTAGGTGGGGGTGGGAATGGGACAGGATCAGGGAGGGGCACTCCAAAGGTAATGGTAACATTCTTTTTTGTAAACTGGGTGATGGGTACATGGGTGTTCCTTGTATCCTTTTCCTTTATATGGTACAGTATCCTTTTGTATCTACTCAATATTTAAAAAGACAATTTACAAAATTAAACCATGTTCCTTCTGACTTTAAGCAATGATTTGAAGCATTAACTTGGGCAGCTGACTGAGTTACACTAAACCAGGAAAGTCCCTGACAGGGGCCCACCCAGCCCTGAGACTATAGTAATGAGAAGTGCTTCACCACCCTGGCTCCGAAGCCGGAGAGATACAACTTCCCACTGAACCCTGGAGCCTTCCCTTCAGGACAGGAAAATTACTGCTTAGATTAATCGGCCAGTACAGGAAGTAGCGCGGGTGGGGTGGGGAGAACAGGTTCTGCTGCCAGACCTTTTAAGACCAGAAGCTGAGTATGTTTTTGATGTTACAATGAACCCACCAAGCCTCCCTTCGGGCTAGGTCCCTACTCTCAGCTGGAATTGCCGCCTCTGAGCCTCTGCATTCTGCGGTTTAGACATGAGTGAACAACTCTCAATTCTAACCATGCCCTTTGCTTCCTTCCTTTGAAGCTCAAGGCTGATCTCTCCAATTCATAACAAGCAGCTTTGAATGGAAGAGCCCATGCTCTGGTTTTCTGTACGTATCTGTGACTACATTATTGAGGTCAACCTTAATTGGTCCTTGGACTGTTGAGCTACTGACACCCATGAGGACCTCCGAGAGTGCCAGGCACCTATGCTGACACTCAACACACACATCTGCAGCAAATGCTGAAAGCACTCGGTGCTAAAATGCCTACTCTTTGTGACCTCTCTGATTTCAATCATTTAAAAATGTGGCCAGCAAAAGAGGTAGATTATGGTCTCCAGGACAATATGCTTTGTGCACAAAATGTACTGGGAGTTTTCATTTCCTCTAAGGTTGGGGTCCCTCCCTTTTGTGGTGTCTGTCACCCTGCCAGACACCATGTCTGAGTACCTCCGTGCCACCCACGCGGAACCATCTTGGGGGAATTCCAGGACGGGAGAGAGTGGGCCACCTGCTCTCTTCTATGGCAAACTGTTAAAACTGAAGCTCCACCCACAGAGGCTGCCCTTTCAGCGTTCTAAATGGAAGGTTCAGTATATGTGCAACAAAATCAAGCCATGTGGCACTTAAAAATGGTCTTCCCTATATATACATACAGACATATATATGCACAGAAGAGCCCGGGCACGACACGCAAACTCTGTTAATAGTTATCTGGGAGGGGAATCGGGTCAGGCGTGGGAGGGTGACTTACTTTCCCCAGTACTTTTGTTAGAACCTTCTGATTTGGGACCTCGTGCACGTATTCCTGTCCTAAACACTTTTTCCTTCCTCAGCTCTGCGCACCTTCTTTCTTGACCCTCACAGGTCAACCTCTCCGAACACATAAGAATGCTAGTTATCAGTTATGGAGTCAAGGACTTGACTAAGCACTTTACATGCATTACCTCATTAATAATTCCACCCAATAAAGTTACTGTGAGGTCATCATTATCTCCACTTCACACCCGAGGAAGTGGAGGCTTAAGAGAGGTCAAGTACTTTGCCCAAAGGCACACAGCTAGTAAGTACAAGGACCAGCTCAGGTATGCTTGGCTTAGAAGTTCATGCTTCTAACCAGCACCCTGTACCTCAGGGGTTCTTAGCTGGGGGCAATTTTGCCCCAGGAGACGTACAGCCTCCTCTGGAGACATTTTCAGCTGCCATAGTTGGAGGTAGGTGGGGGCTACTGGCATCGGTGGGCAGAGGTCAGGGATGCTACTTGCATCCTGAAGTGCACAGGACGGCCCCCAAGACAAAGATTCGCTAAGCCCCAAATGGCAATAATGTCAACGTTGAGAAACCCTGCTCTACTGGAAAAAGAAAGACAGAGAAACTATCTCTGACCTAGACTCTCAGAGTTTAGGTCACAGTTCACCACGTCCACATCCCATATTACACCCAAACACCAAATAAACCATTGGGTTGTCCTCTCTTCATTAATAGCATGCCAAGCCCTCATCACACTGGAGGTCTCTCCAGCCCCACTGGCCGATCATCCATTCATCCAACAATGTTTATTGAGCACCAACTGCGTGCCAGGAAATGACCTACACAGTGGGAATACCAGGAGAAATAAGACCCTGTCTCTGCCCACGAGCTGCTGGTGGTCTCACAGGGAGATGGGCAAGAAAACCTATGATCATCATAGGAGGTAAGAATGTACTCCGAGGGGCTTCCCTGGTGGCGCAGTGGTTAAGAATCCGCCTGCCAATGCAGGGGAGATGGGTTCGAGCCCTGGTCCAAGAAGATCCCACATGCTGCGGAGCAACTAAGCCCGTGCGCCACAACTACTGAGCCTGCGCTCTAGAGCCCGTGAGCCACAGCTACTGAGCCCACGCGCCACAACTACTGAAGCCGCGTGTCTAGAGCCCGTGCTCCGCAACAAGAGAAGCCACCTCAACGAGAAGCCCGCGCACCACACAAAGAGTAGCCCCCACTTGCGGCAACTAGAGAGAGGCCACACACAGCAACAAAGACCCAACGCAGCCAAAAAAAAAAAAAGTACTGCAAGGTCATTGCAGGATGCTAAGAAATCACAGAGGAGCGGCTCCAAACTCAGCTGGGGCGGGGGTGCAGGGGTGGGTAGGACTGGGAGAAGGTTTCCCAGAAGCATTTGAGCTTGAAGGAGTTGAGCAGGCAGAGGGAATCCTTTCCTTCCCAAAGGACCCCTCACCAGACCTTTCAGAGTATGGTCTCTGAGAATCCAGGTTGACAACTTTAATTAGAACGTTGGTGGAACCCCTGAGAAAAACAGGGAGTGCACAGAGCAGTCCTTGCCCCTCTGAGTACAACCTGGATAATTCCTGCCTCGAGAGGACAGACCGCAACCTGGCTTCCCTATCGGTCTGGGCGTTCTTCAACTGCAATCCTAACGTGTCTCTCTGGCTTCGAACCACCCCACCCCTTGCAGCAGGAGGCAACTGACGTGTTCACAGAAGATCCCATGAATTACATGCTCGACCTCACATAATTCTCAAAACAGTTCTCTGAAGTAAACATTGTTATCCTACTTTACAGATGAGGAAACTGAGGAACAGGAATGAAGTAACTGACCCTCAGGACAGAGAGCCACTAACCAGGGAAGCAGGGATTCACACCCAACTCCAGAGTCCTTGCCGCCTCTATCTGAGGGGACCTTTATAGTTATCAATCCAAAACATGTCATGTACTCTGAATCTTCACCACCTCAGTACAGCCTTCCAACGTCCGTCATCCTCCTTCTGTACACCACACACTTTTGAACAGGTATCTGTGGCGTTTCTTGTGTTGTACTGTGATCACCCATGTGGCTAAGAGCTCCTTGCTCCCAGGATCCAGTCTCACTTATCTTCACATCCCGAGCCTCCAGCGCAGTGTCTGACACGTCAGGCACAGGAAACACTGAACGAGTAAACAAGCCTGGACTCCCTGGGCCCAAGCAACACAAACTACCCAAAGCCAGGGGAGCCTGCCTTGGGGACCCAGAGGCCTGGGAAACACACCCCACCCTCTTTCACCAGTGCAGTGGACTTCCCTTGGGCTGGGCCCAACCCCCAAAGCCAGCAATCCAGTCACACTGGGGACAGAGCAGGTTCTGTCAGCCAGCTTTCTCTCTAGCACTGGAATAGTCGTGATTCCTCCTTTGGTTGTACACCAGATGCTTGTGTTTGGGGACACGTTGTACCAAAATATGTATCTCTAAACATTAGAACCTTAAAAGGAATGAGCGTGCGCTCCCCACTCTGTCTTTCCCTCTCTGCCAGACAGAGTGCATCCGTGATGGCAGGAGCTAGAGCAGCCAGCTTAGTCCATGAGATGGAAGCCTGGGTTTGAGCAAGAAGAGCCACATGATCAACGAAACCCTGTGTCTGGATAACTTCATGGAACAGAGTGAGCTGCCCTGACCAGCTCTGGACTGCCTACTTCCAGTCTGTGAAGGAGCGAGGAATAAATTTCTATTTCCTTTCAGCCACTGTATTTTGGAGCATTTTGGTTTGTACTTACTCAAAACAAGGTGTGAACATTGCCCAGGGATTAACTTAGCATGATCTTTGTTAGTAAAACGACAATAATATTATCAACATTCTCCCAACCAAACTAACTAGGATTTTGTCATTACTGTATAATTGTAAAGAAAAAGCTATCTTGAAAGGGTGATTTGAATCACATTGAGCCTAGAGAAGGACAAACAAACTGACCCCCTGGTCTGTTTCATCTTCGAGTATTACAGACATACCTCAGATTTCCAAGTAGCCCAGGCTACTCTGTTCTGACAGTTTGTCTGGGGCAACTCCAGCTTGGCGCTCCTCCTCCAGCTCATTACCTGAATCGAAGACCAAGTGGAAAATCTGATGAGAAACTGTAGGGTACCTGCTCCCTAAGAGCTGCCCTTTCATCCACCAAACACAGGCAAATGCAGAGCACAGAGCCTGGCACAAAGTGTTAAGTTGGATTGTTACTGGCCTGCTGCATGCCAGACCCTGTGCTGGACACCTGAGACACAAAGATCAATAAACCCAGTCCCATTCCCTACACTCAGGAACGCCTGCTGACCGAAAGACATAACACGAGGTCGACAAGCAAAAGCAATGAGGCTGTGTCCAAGTATTATTACTATAGCGTTAGCATTCCTCTGGGATGTCCCAGACACCGTGCTTCTCATTCCAGACCCTCACCCAGGTGACACATCCCTGCCCACAACTTTAGTGACCTTCGTTGGAGGCTAGGTCACCACTGGGCAGCTCCACTTGAACGTTTTACAGGCACCTACTCTCAACATGTTCAAAACGAAATTTATCTTCCCTCCTCAGACCTGCCCCCCATCCTGCCCCCTATCCCACTGAGCAGCACCACCAGCCACCAGCCAAAAATGTGGGGTCAACCTGACTCCTCCCTGCCTCTAAACCCCTCATCTAAGTAATCACCAACTTTGGTCAAGTCTACCTCCAAAACATCTCTCCCCACCTTCTGCCTCTAATCTAACTCAAGTCCACCCTCGTTTCTCACCTGATAGTTCTAGTAGCCTCTTAATTGGCCTCCGGGCCCACTCCCTTTAATACGTTCTTTAACTAGAGTGATCTTTCTAGTCCACAAATCTGACTTTTAAATGGAGTCCCATTAACCTAAAATTTCAAGTCCACAGCTAAGTTTAAAAGGCCCTCTAGGGGACTTCCCTGGTGGTCCAGTGGTTAAGATTCTGGCTTCCACTGCTTCCACTGCAGGGGGCACAGGTTTGATGTCTGATCAGGGAACTAAGGATCCTGCATGCCGTGTGGTGGCCAAAAAAAAAAGTGGGGAGGGCCCCCTAGGACCAGACCAGACTGCCTCTTTAGTCTTACCTCTAATCTCTGTCTCTAGGCAGAGAACTACATTTAATTATTACACTGGCTTCCCAGCTTTCTCACAAATTCTATCTTCAACTGAGAATACTCTCCCTCTTTCCTGCCCGCGCTCCCCAAGCATCCTTCAGGTCTCAGTTTCCTGGGGAACAGAAGCCTCCCTGGATTCGCCTAGACTGAGTAAGGTGCCTCTACTCAGTGTTTCCAGAGCAAGAACTTTTCTGCTTTTCTTCCATCACATCAGAATTGCCTATGTATCTGTATGTCTCCCACATGAATCTCTGAGCTCTGGGTGATGATGCTGATACGAAAGATAACGGCAACAAACACATACAGCGTTTACTTTGTGCCAGGAAGCGTTCTCAGTACTGTACACCTATTACCTCATTTAATCCTTATAACCATCTTAGGAAGCAGATTTTATTCTCAACTCTGCTTTAAGGATGAGGAAACCGAGACAGGGAGAGAGAAACTAAGGAAGAACTCTGGCAAGCACAGAGTCGGGATTCCAACCTGGCTGCCCGGCTCCACAGTTTAAACTTTTTAACCACTATGCCAGTCTGGATCACTCTCTCTATCCTTAGAACCTATCAGGAGCTGAAGCACTGTCTGTGGAGCCAACGAATGAATGAAATAATCTTATGCGGGGGCAGTGTCGGCCTCCTACACGGCAAGCTCCTCCTAGGCCCTGACAGGCTTGTGCCATCGGGCCCCGCCGGCCAAAGTGAGCTACGCCTGCACCCCGCCACCTCGCGGCCTCAGAACGCCCACCAGCAGCGGCGCGCGGGGTCAAGGGGCGGTGACAGCCGGGCGGCGGGGGCGGAGATGCTACCAGCTGGGGTGTCACCCAGCCCGGAGACGACTCGCGCTCCCTCGCCGGGACGGCGGGTCCGGTCCGCCCGCCCACCCCCCGCCCGCTCGCCGGGCGGCGCCCCCCACCCATTTGCCCCGCACCCTCTTGTCCTGTGGGGTCCCCTCAGTCCGGGTTCCCTTCTCAGTCCACTTCCCTCCCCTCCCCCACACAACCGTCCCCGGCGTCCCGCCGCGCCCCATCCTGCGCCGCCTCCGCCCAACTCCTGGGACTCCTCCGGCCCCGGGTGCTTGCTGACCCTCACCTGCCATGTCCTGGACCCCACCGCAGAGGGAGGTGCATCACGGCCGCGAGGAGGCCGGGGACAGCACTTCAGAGCAGACAAAGGGCGCCGCCATGTTGGAGTCGGGCGGAACCGACCTCGCTGGCTTCCCGTCTGCAACTTCCGGCGCATGCGCAGCGTTCGCCCTAGCCGTAGCTCGTGGACAGGCGCATGCGCCTACTGTAATACAGTACTTCTGCAGTTAGAATTGTTCGCCTTGTAACCCTTTCTTGGTTTTCTATTCCAAATGTAACAATAACAGCTCCTACGTGTTCATCGCTTACTTTGTACCAGGCACTGTGTTAAGCGCTTTACGTGCACTATCTCAAGTCCTCTCACCAACATACGATGTTTTTGTCTCCCTTTTGAAGAAGGGAAAACGGAGTCTCAGGGTAAATGAATTGCCAGCTGTCAAGCATCTTACAAGTGATGAAGCAGAGATGTGAACCTAGTTGTGGCATCAAAGCTGCAGAACCACGATTATGTTTTTCTACTTTCTGAGCCAACCACTACCCGCTTCCCTGTTTAGAGGAGATCCAGGATTAGCCTGGATGTGAATGAGGGTGCCTGGAAACAAAAGTCTGCCTGCAGACGTGACCAGCCACACTGTGGCCTCTTTCCAACTTTCAGCACCTTCAGGCCATTGACTTTTCTACTTCCAAACAGTTCCTCGGCTTTCTCCTTTCTTCACTTCCGACCCTGTTTATTTTTCATGATCCATAATTTAAAAAACACTCTTGTCACAATCCAAAACTCCATTGCTCTTTGTCTTTTTGTCACATGGATTTGGTAAAAATTTCAGTCCTGGGTGAATCCAACTGCTCCTTTTCCCTTTGCCAACACCTAAACAGCCAAACACAATTGGAGAAAGTACCCAGTGGGACAGACTGTTCCCTACAAATCCATGACTGCCAGCCTTAATAGGGACTTCAACATATGTCAGTCTGGCCAATTGACTGCTCCTCTCTTCACAATAACTAGAGAAACTAAAAAACTCAGCAGCAGTTGACTTCACCCTTTCATTTACAGGAAAATGATAGCAAATCTGATAGGAACTCTCCTGTCTTCCCAATACTAAGCATGCACATCTACTTCTGAGTCATCTGTGTTGGATGTAGTCAATTGAGACTCGGCATCCATTCCTTCCAGAATTTAAAAAGTTAAAATTTTATTTCCCAGACTCAGTAGCAGTTAGAATTCCCGATACAGATGGTTCTGCCAGTAGGTAAGATTTGGAGGGTGGAAGAGAGGGAGTAGCCATTGGCCTGCTGGTGTTAGCTGATTTTTGCTGACAAGAAAGGTCATGCAAATGTGGGGGGTTGCAGCAGTGCGTTGTGGCCACTCTCCAGCTTCATGAGTGTTCAGAAGCATCTGTGAGATGTTGCCAGCCGAACTCAGCATTCTAGTGCCTGGGAACCAGCTTCTAGTCCCAAATTTAGATCCATGGACCCTTGCTGTGGTGATATGTTCTTGAGTGCAATAATCTGAGTGGTGGCCTCTCAATTCCCCATCTTCCTGATTGTGGCAGAAGTAATAGCTCCTAATTGGTGAGTTCTATGGTATTCTGGGAGCCATTAATAAAAGCCCAGTCTAGAGACCATTCTTTCAGCCCCCCCAGTAAGTTTATAAACATTTAATTCTCTGTATTAAATCCATTTCTAGTTAAAATAAGCTTAGAAACAACGTAAGGGATCTTTGCAGTGATGGAAATGTTCTGTACCTTGACTATGTCAATATAAATATCCTGGTTGTGATATTGTACTACAGTTTTGCAAGATGTTACCATTGGGGGAAACTGGGTAAAGGATGAGGAGGGGGATGGAATTGCTCTGTATTGTTTCTTACAGTTGCATGTGAACCTACAATTATTTCAAAATAAAAAGTTTAATTAAAGAGAAAGTCCAGTGAGGTTTCTATTTCTGCAGGAAACTGACCCTCAAAGATGGAAATCAGGGCATTAAGTTTGAAGGTGATGCAGATCTAGTCTATTTCATGCAGGCAAAAAATAGTTACATAAGTTACCATTCATCACAATAAGTATTGTTGCCTAGAGGAAAGTGCCTAATGAAGGTAAGGCTGTAGATGGAGCAGTTGCTGCAACTGACCATTATGGTGAGAGTGAGGACCACAAGGACTGTGGGGTGAACTGGCTGTTTATAATTACACTGAAGAGTTTCAAAAAAGAAATATTTAGGGTTTAAATTCTCAGCTCAAGACAGAGCCAGAGAACCAGGGCCCACTCCTGACTACTCTAAATATGTTTTCTCATCTCTTGTAGCCACAGGGCTTATGCAGTCAAAAATTGGACAGAGCTGATCCTGTGGGTTGCTAACCTGCAATATAATTGCAATGTTAAGTTGTAACATAATTGCAGTATAACTGCAACGGGCCAGATGCATTGACTGGGAACAAGGGACACTTAGGAATCAAAATGGGGATGTTTGGGTGGATGCAGATGACTGAGTTCCCTGACTCCCCAAATCCAGAATTCAATGAAACTCCCGTGCCACCGAAGCAGCCCCTCCTCCCATCGAATGGGCTGATCCTGCTTTCCCTGGAGAGCATGTAATAACCTCATAGTAGGAAGTTATTTTACAAGGAGATGCTGGTTCCTTTCAGAGACCACTCCACCATCCTTCATTTGTCTCCAGATCTATAAAGAGAGTCTAATTCCAAAATGCCCCAGGGAACAAGCACAGAGTCTGACTATGGAGATGGCTTACACACAAGAAAGAAAGAAGGAAAGGAAGGGAAGGGAAGGGGGATGGAAGGAAAGGAAGGAAGGAGGGAGGGAAGGAAGGAGGGAGGGAAGGAGGAAGAGAAAGAGAGAGAGAGAGAGCACCTTAACTAATACATGAGCTGCAACCTGGGGAATATGGGTGTAACTGGATTCTAAAGGTGCTAGGTCCAGGAGGAAGGGAGATTACATTCGACTTGGCAGAATGTCTCGATACAAATGCACATTACAAAGATTTGGGTGTTTTAATGTTCCAGCTGAGAATGGTTCTAACAGCACAGTTGGTTGAATAAAATCTGGACCCCATAGTGGTCTTCATTAAATGACGGTGAGATGACAGAAACTCTTTAGAGTAACAGAGAGGAAGAAATGCAAACATTTGGGCAGGATGGTTGGGACAGGGCAGGAGTAAGTATACATGTGTTGATTGAGTGAGTGAAGGACTGACTGTCCTGGTTTCTCACTAGGGGCCATTCCTCCAGTGTATTACTAACTGGCTCCCTCACCCCGAGCTCCTCCCCCTCTAACCCCTTAGCCCTCAGAGTGAGACACAGGGCCCGTCTCCATCTCCGAAGTCTCCGCCTAAACCTCATCCACCCCCTACCCTAAAGTCTTCCCAAAGCTCAGTCACTACTTACACATGGGCTACCTTGCATTTTCCCAATAAGGAGATTTTTTTTAACTGGTTGGCCAGCTTGTGGATATAAACTTGAAGCGCTGTAGATAAACTGACAAATATCTATTTATACAATTTAGTTTATCAGTTTGATTATAAACAGCTTAAAAATCATGAATTATATAACAGTGTATTAATTTATAAAGGCTACTTTTTTTTTTCTCTGCTCACTTTTCATGTAATGGTTTCCTTTACTCTTCACAGACATCCTCGGCACACATCCTTGACATACACTTTTTTTTTTTTTTTTTTTTTTTTTTTTTTTTGTGGTATGCGGGCCTCTCACTGTTGTGGCCTCTCCCGTTGCGGAGCACAGGCTCCGGATGCGCAGGCTCAGCAGCCATGGCTCACGGGCCCAGCCGCTCCGCGGCATATGGGATCCTCCCAGACCGGGGCACGAACCCGTATCCCCTGCATCGGCAGGCGGACTCTCAACCACTGCGCCACCAGGGAGGCCCTACACTTTTAAATTCCTTTTCATTTTGAAAACTTTGTAAAGTACACAAGAGTAGTGAAAATAATGAAATATTTTCTATACCCGTATTACCCATATTCAACAGTTAACTTTTGCTAAATGTACTTAGGATAGCTTTCCTTTCTTTCTTTTTTTTTTGGCTGCACTGTGAGGCACGCAGATCTTAGTTCTCCCCACTGACCAGGGATGGAACCCGTGCACCCTGCAATGGGAGTGCGGAGTCTTAACCACTGGACCGCCAAGGAAGTCCCTATCCTTCCTTTCTTTCTTTCTTTTTTTTAAAATTTATTTAATTTATTTGTTTTTGGCTGCGTTGGGTCTTTGTTGCTGTGCGCGGGCTTTCCCTAGTTGCGGCGAGTGGGGGCTACTCTTCGTTGCGGTGCACAGGCTTCTCATTGCGGTGGCTTCTCTTGTGGAGCACGGGCTCCAGTAGTTGTGGCACGTGGGCTCAGTAGTTGTGGCTTGCAGGCTCTAGAGCATAGGCTCAGTAGTTGTGGCCCACGGGCTTAGTTGCTCCGCGGCATATGGGATCTTCCCAGACCAGGGCTCGAACCCGTGTCCCCTGCACTGGCAGGCGGATCCTTAACCACTGCGCCACCAGGGAAGTCCCTGTCGCATCTCTTTCTAACCCAGCCAGGAGAAGGTCTCCAATTATAAGGACTAGTGTGATTAGATTGAACTCACTCAGATAATCCAGATCAATATCCCTATCTCAAAGTCCACACCTCTGATAAATATATATATTTAAATAAATATATATTTGGTCTTCTGGTTCCTGGCACAGAGCTCCTAACAGCCTTGAAATTTCCCAAGTCAGAAGAGTGAAAAGGGTGTCTTTTGTTATGTAAATGAGATGACTTTTGGAAAGCCCCTGTGTCACCTAAGAATGTGGGCAGGAGAACCAACCACGTGATTAGAGGGTTGGAACTGTCAGTCCCACCCACCCCCTGACCTCTTGTGATGTGAGCCGGGCTGGAGAATGATGGCCACCAAAGGCCAGTGATTTAATCAGTTGTGCCTATGTAACGAACCTCCATTAAAACCCAAAAGAACAGGGTTTGGAGAGCTTCTGGGTTGGTGAACACGTGGAGATTGGGGAAAAGTGGCGCTCTCAGACAGTGTGGAAGCTCCTAGCCCTGCGTACGTACCTCGCCTGTGCATCTCTTCCATCTGGCTGTTCCTGAGTTATATTCTTTTATAACAAACTAGTAATCTAGTAAGTAAAATGTTTCTCTGAGTTCTGTGATCTGCTCTAGCAAACTAATCGAATCTAAGGACTAATCTAATCCCCCTACAGTGGGACTCTCCCATCTGTAGGTCAGAAGCACAGGTGACAACCAGGACTTGTGATTGATGTCTGTGACAGGGGCAGTCTTGTAGGACTGAACTCTTAGCCTGTGAGATATGAAGCTATCTCCAGGTAGGTAATGTCAGAAATGAATTAATTGGTTGGTAATGTGGAACAAAACAAAACAAAACACATCAGAACTGGTGTCAGAATTGGAATACCCTTAATCACACCTGCAAAGACGCTTTTGCTGTGTAAGGTAACATTTTTCACAGGTTCTGGGGATTAAGGCATGGACATCTTTGGGGTACCATCTTCTACCATACATAGTTATTTATTTATAGTAGTACTACTGTTTCTGTTTAATGAAGCCATACCAAGTTTCCTCTTGCAGACAAAGAATGTCACCTGCCATAACAGTAAACAAAGGATGTTGCAGCCATCAAGCCACCAGCCAATGCAGCCACCCCAACGGTGCAACCTGAAGGGATTCAGGATGGAGAAAAACAGGATGCTGGCCCTAGGTAAGGTGGAGCCCTCATGATGGGTTTAGTGCCCTTGTAAAAGGGACCTCAGAGAGCTTTCTTGCACTTTCTGTGAGGTGAAGACACAGTGGAAAGACAGCCATCTATGAACCAGTAGGCAGGTCCTTACCAAACACTAAAATCTATAGGTGCCTTGATCTCAGACTTCCCAGCATCCGGAACCGTGAGAAACAAATGTCTGTGGTTTAACTCCCCTAGTCTATTACTGCTCGAACCGACTAAGACATGGACATATTGTCAGTAGTATTCCATATAGTTCTTAGGTAGGAAAGAAACAAAACTAAAAACAACTAAAAACTGGGAATGCAGCCAGAGAATGACTGAGGTTTGGGAAACTGAGGCCTGGATGAGAAGGTTCCAAGGCTTGTCTCAAGTGAGGAAGCAGGTGGAGTTGGAGGAAACAGCATCTGTTTGGTAGAAGGCCTACCTCCCAGTGACCCGACAGCAATCCTGTTGACATAACCCCGTTGATCAAAGCAATCCCGCAACTGCTCCAAACCAGTTCCTGTGGCTCGTGGTGGAATTCACTCAGCAGATCCGGAGCTGGTAAATATAAAAGTCTGGTCCTCGGGTGGGAGCTGCATCCTGGAAAAGGCTGCTGACAACGGCTCCCTCTGCCAGTGCTAAGCCAGGCGCTATGGAATCAGTAACAGTCCCAACAGAAGACCCCAGAGACCTGAGAGCCTGCCCTAAAGTCAGGGGCCTGGAGACAGCCCTGGAGACTAGCTCAGGTAAGAGGTGGCAGAGGGTGCCTCAGCCCTGCAGCTGAGGGGGGCTGGGCAGGCTGGTGGGGGGGCTGGCAGCAGAGGGCTGACACCCTCCCCTCCGGGGCCGCCAGGATTCTCAAGCCATGGGTGGGCTTCATTTACAGTTGAACCTTGAACAGCTTGGGGGTTAAAGGCGCTGACCCTCCACGCAGTAGAAAATCCGCCTATAACTACAATCAGCCCTTTGTATCTGAGGTTCCACATTCACAGATTCAGCCTACTACGGATTGTGTAGTAATTGGTACTTATTGAAAAAAATCTGCATATAAGTGGACCTGCAGTTCAAACCCATGTTGTTCAAGGATCCACTGTATTTCCTGTGTTCACTAACCTACCAGCCCAGAAGCTTCCTTCTGAAGCCTGTGTTGTAGTGAAGAGCACGTAGTTAAGAGGATAGATTTGTTTATTATTTGGGTAACTTGAAACGTTACTTTTCTAAGAGCACAGGCTTTTGATTCAGAGAGACCTGCTCTGGCACTTGCTTCATTGATAAATCGATTGATTGGTTCTTGGCTTCTCCCCGTTTGGTGGGGTGGACAGAGCAGGGATCCCCAGGGCAGAGGGGACTGACAGACAAGATTATGGGTGGGGAAGGAAGAAGAACAGCATGATGTTCCCTGAGGACCACCAACGTCTGTACAAGCGGAGCCTCAGTTTCCTCACCTGTAGAAGGTGGCCGGGGCTCTCCTCTTACTACGCACTACAGTGTGGTCCGTGGACCAGCAGCACTGGCATTCCCTGGGAGCTTGTTAGAAATGCAGACCCTCAGGCTCCACCCCAGACCCGCTCGCTGTACCAGAATCTGCATGTTAACAAGATGCTCAGGCAGCTCGTGGGCACAGTGTGGTTGAGAGGCTCTGATGCAGTGGCTTCCATGTTCCTGGAAGGCAGAGAGCTGATAGGGGGAAGCCAGGTTTAAACTCAGGTCTCCCCAGTGCTGAAATCCACGCTCTTAGGCCCCACTGTCTTCCCATCTTTGTGCGTCAACTAACACACAGTTCAATCCCTGTTAAGGGAACTCTACTCAGTATTCTGTAATAACCTATATGGGAAAAGAATCCGAAAAAGAATGTATGTATGTATATGTATAACTGAATCACTGTGCTGTACACCTGAAACTAACACAACATGATAAATCAACTACACTCCAATATAAAATAAAAATTAAATTAAAAAAAATCCCTGTTGAATGAATGAACAAGTGAATGAACACATGAATTAACGGAACCATATCCCTTTCAGTGCTAACACAAATCTTTGGTCTTTTCCTTCCTTCTAGGTGGAAAGCCGGCCCGCCATCAGAAGGCCATCCCCAAAGCTCACCTAACTTTCGTCATCGACTGTACTCGTGGGAAACAGATCTCCCTGGCAGCACTCCCAGGGCCACCCCGCATCCCTAGTCCCAACCTAGGACCTGTCATCCCTCCAATGAAGACTTACATCTTGTTATGTGGGGAAAACCGGCCCCCCCGTATAAATCAGGAGGCTCCCCTAGGTGGGGGAGGCCTTGCCCAGACCAGGGGCCCCCTGCCACCCTGCAGAGAGACTACGGCCCCAGATTCCTCTCCAACCAGCCCACCCTGCCTCCAGGGGGCTCCTGAAGCCAAGGGGGGCCCTGTGAAGACCGTGTCCTCGAGGTCTTCAGCTTGGGGGACGGTCATAGTCTCGCTCAAAGCCCTCTCCTCCTGTGTCTGTGCGCAGGCTGATTAACTGGATGAGCCTGGCCAAGGGAGGAAAGGGCTGGCAACCCAAGCTCCAGAGTTCAGCAGATGCATTTCCCAGGGGTTCACTCCCTCTTCCCCAGCCAAGCAGAAGTCTTTTGTGCCTGAGCCAGGAAAGGAGCGTTAGATCCCTAAAGGACATCTGAAACAGCCACGAGTATCCTACTTCTCCATCCTCTCCATCTTTGTTCGCCTTTCAGCGGAAGCAGGATAAGGCAACGCCACACAGAAAGAGACTAATTCACTAACACAGCAAGTTCTGAAGGAGCATCTCCCGCATGCCAGGCCCTGCAAAGTGCTAAAGAAGATGCTACAGCTTTCTTGGAGCTTGTACTCTTGGGGGTGGGGAAGAAAGGTTAAACAAGCTAATAAAGATGATTTTGAACAGTGTAATGAGTTCTGTGTAGAAACTGAAACAGGGTGCTGGGATGGAAAATGATGGGGCAAAGAGCTTTTCTGATACACTGATTGGGAAAGGCCTCTCTGAGTGGGTAACAAAGTATGATCTAAAAGATGAGAAGGAGCCAGCACTGCGAACCATCCTCCCTAGGGTCACCTGGTTGGCATCTCATCCCAGAGCAAGAGTCAGAACCTCCCAGCACAATGGGCAGGGACAGCACATTGCCTGCTGTCAGCTCACGTGCAAGTGTGTAGGTCACTAGGGATCACCCGGAGGGCACAGGACTCAGGATGGGAGAATCAAGGGCCCAGGTGGGATGGGAAGTAAGAGGAACTGGCTTCTCAAGAGGGGGCAGAAGTGCTCAGAAAGGGAATGGAGTATCATGTTTGAATGAATGAAAATAAGAGATATGATTTATTGAGCTGCGTACCAGGCTTATACTGCCCTCTAGGGATACAGAAAAGGGGGCTGGGGGCTTTGTCCCTACCCCACAGGGCAGTCCTGTCCTCAGCAGCAAGTGGGGGTTGCTGTGAGGGGAGGTGTAGGTCTAAGAGATGCACAGAGCTGTGTGAGATTCATCTGAGGAAGAGTGTCTCAAGGCTCTTGGATTAAAATTGCTGGATGTTCATTTATTCAATGACGGTTTTACTAGGTTCCTACAAACACTAGTGGCTAACATGTACTGACCATTTGGTCTGTGCCAGGGATGTGACATCCTCCAAGTGTCAGTACCGGGAAGCACTGTTTTGTACCCATTTCACAGATTAGAGAATCAAGGCACAGAGAGGTTGAGGAATGCACTCAAGGTCTCATAGACTGGTTCAGTTGGGATTCGAAAACAAGCCAGACTGGTGCTCAATTTCTTGCTCTTAACTGTAGAGCAGATGGCCTCTCGTCCTTGGCAGGGTCTCTTCTAAACAGAGGGGATCTAGAGAGAGCAGACCCTGTCCTCAACGAGCTCACAGCCTGGTGGGGAGGCAAGAAGAAGGTGACTATTGCAATAGCTTCCGGTAAGTGCAACAGTAAAGGCACAGAGAATGATGTTGGTGCTGGAGGAGGATGCCCAGTCCATTAGGGAGAGGAGATCAAGGAGGGCTTCCTGCAGGAAGTGGCATCTAAACTAAAATCTGACCAGTGAGTGAGTCATACAAAGGCAAGGGGGCCAGGGTGGGGAGTGTTCCAAGGAGAAGGACCAAAGTTATTCAGTCTGGCTGGAGTATTCATTCACTCACCAAGTATTTGTTGGGCACCCACTGTATGCTAATCTCTGGGCTAGACCCTGGGATGGAGCAGTGATAGACAGACAAGGCCCTGCCATGAAGGAGCTTATCCTCCAGCTGGGGGAGACAATGCATGTACACACTCAAAACAGAGAGGCCAGAGAAGTGACAGGGACCATATCATGTGAGGCCTTGCAAGCCACGATGAGGTCTTTGTTTTTTGTTTGTTTGTTGTTTTTTGGGCAGCGCTGCATGGCTTGGCTTGGCTTGTGGGATCTTAATTCCCCGAACAGGGACCGAACCTGGGTCCCCCGCAGTGAGAGCACGGAGTCCTAACCACTGGACCGCCAGGAATTCCCGAGGTCTTTTTTTTGTTTGTTTGTTTTGTTTTTGCGGTACGCGGGCCTCTCACTGTTGTGGCCTCTCCCTGTTGTGGCCTCTCCCGTTGGCGGAGCACAGGCTCCGGACGCGGAGGCTCAGCAGCCGTGGCTCACGGGCCCAGTCGCTCCACGGCATGTGGGATCTTCCCGGACCGGAGCACGAACCCGCGTCCCCTGCATCGGCAGGCGGACTCTCAACCACTGCGCCACCAGGGAAGCCCCCGAGGTCTTTTAATTTTATTCTGAGATGGGGATCATTGGAAATTGTGAGCAGAAAGCAACATTACCTACCTTTAAAAAAAATTCCTTAGCTCTTGTGCTGGGATAGGAAGGCAAGGGAGGAAGCTGAGGAGGCTGCACCTTAGTCCAGACAAAGGGGGTGATAGTCTGGATTAGGGAGGTGGTGAGAGGATAGTCTGGATCACATATACCCCCTCCTCTTTCCTCCCCCTGCTGAGAATCACTGGACTAGAAAAGCGCAAAGACGTCGCTGCAAAGGGAGTTTGAGACCCACAAGGAAAAGTGTGGGGCTGCAGGTCTAGCTTTGCGCCAGAAGGTGTCGCCCTATCATCAGAATGGAGGCACAACCCCCTGGTCTGGGTGGGGAGGGCGGGAACCTGCGCGCTGAGGGGCCGGCGCCATGGGGCCAGCCATCTGGTGGGGTCAAGTTTTCAGAAGCCAGACTTTCATTCTAACCAGAATCCCTCTCATTTAGAAAAATAACTACTGATATTTTTATATGCACCACATGCCACCTCAGTTCTTCTCACACTAGACCCATGAGGTGGGTATAATTTTTGTTGCCATTTTACAGGTGAAGAAACTGAGGCACAGAGAGATGAAATGATTTGCCCAAGGTCACCAACTAGAAAGAGGCAGAGCCCAAATCCCAATCCCAGGCGGTGTGACTATGTAGTCATAGCATCCTAACCCTGTACTGTGCTGTAGGTGCTCTGTTCATGTGTGTTGAATGAGTGAAGGAAGGAAGAATGAACGTTCTCCAAGGACCCAGCCTAGGGCCTGGCAGTGTGTAGGGAGTGTTTGGGGGTCGAACACGTGAGTGAGGCCCTCACTGAGCTGGGGGCACACAGGTGCAGGAGAGCAGCTCAGTCTCTTCACCACAGTCCTGTGAGGGGCTGTCCCATTTTACACATGTGGAAACTGAGGCTCGGGTAGGTTAAGCAACTGGCCCAAGGTCACACAGATAGGAAGTGGCAGAGCCAGGGCTGAAATGGAGGTAGTTCGCCCTCCGAGCTTTACCTACCCACAATAGTGCAGGAACTTACTGAAAAGCTGTTGAGAGAATGAATCAACAAAGAGATGAAAGACTTTACTGAACCAGTGAGTGGAATGTGTGCATCAGTGAATGTGTTTCCAGGTTGGCAGTTATGCCTAATCAGGACTGTGTCCCCTGTGCCCTAAAAGTGCCTGGTACATAATAGGTGGTCAAGAATTGTGTGGGAAGGAAAGAAGTAAGGAAGGGAGGGAGGGAGGGAGGAAGGAAGGAAGGAAGGAAGGAAGGAGGGGGAGGAAGGAAGGAAGGAAGGAAGGGAGGAGGGGGAGGAAGGAAGGAAGGAAGGAAGGAAGGAAGGAAGGGGGTGATGAAGGGGCAGATTTGCTGTCCTGCTCTCTCCTCTCTGGCTCCCTGGGGCCAGCAGCCTCGCTTTGTGCCCTTCAGGGAGGCACTTCAGAGGCCCCCCACCCAGTCTAGCAGCCCTCAGGCTCCCATGGGAAGTTGACCCTGGGTCCAGGCCCTGGAGGGCCTCAGAGCTCATGACTGGCCTGGCTGGCTGCCCAGGGTGAGCCCCAGGCCAGCTGTGCTGACTGTAAACAACACCTCCCCTGCCCAGAGGCTCCTGCTTCAGGCACCAACCTAGCAGACTCAAGTCACCATGCCCCTCAGGACCCTCTCTTGTTTGAGGGCAGAGCCAGAGGGTGGAAGCTTGGTTTTCCCTGTTCAGAAAACAAGCACAGAGATTTTCACAGGAGCTTAGCATTTATCGAGCTTATACTAAAACACCATCTGTCTCTGGTTGCTCACAGCAGCCCTGGGAGGGGGTTACCTGATCTTTGTTTATGATGAGAAATTAAGGCTTCCAGGTGCTTTTCTCCCCCCATCTCTACCCCCAGGGCCCAGATAGGTCTTCTGAGAGGACCCTGGGGAACCTACCTTTTAGCTCCGCCTCACCTGCTTTTCCTGGAAAGAAGACCCCCGGTACAGGGCAGCTCCTCTGCCCTACCAGCCCAAGTCTTGGTCTTTTTTTTTTCTTTTTTCTTTTTTTTTGGTTGCACCAGGTCTTAGTTGCAGCAGGCAGGCTCCTTAGCTGCGGCAGGAGGTCTTCCTTAGTTGCAGTAGGAGGGCTCCTTAGTTGTGGCTCACGGGCTACTTAGTTACATCACGAGAACTCTTAGTTGTGGCATGCATGTGGGATCCAGTTCCCTGACCAGGGATTGAAACTGGGCCCCCTGCAGTGGGAGCACAGAGTCTTAACCACTGTGCCGCCAGGGAGGTCCCCCAAGTCTTGGTCTTGATGGAGCCAGAGACAGTGTGGGTGAACAGAGGGTGTCAGGATCCAAATCTAAATGAAATAACAGGGCTCTAAATGAGCCCTTCTGGGCATTTTCAATGCATGGCATATGGGGGCTAGAGTCAACCACCATGTGCCAAGCCCCTTAAGTGAATTACAGAACAACCACCGCAGGTAGATCCTATTAAGCACCATTTTATGGTGCAACAGAGGCACAGAGAGTTTAAGTTACTTACTCAAGATCACAAAGCTCAGAAGCAGCAGAGTCAAGATTTGAAGCCAGGTGCTGTGACTCCAGAGTCCGCAATTGACCCTCCACCCTTTACTGAGGCTTCTTAGCTTTTTAAAAAATTCTACAAACACTTACTTAGCTCCTTTCCCATGCCAGGCTTGGGAGCAAGAGGGCAGAATAAGGCATCTTCTGACATGGCAGACCTGGGATCCAAGGCACACTGGGAAGAGGATGGGGGCAGGCGGGAGATGGAGGGGTACAATGTTGGAGGCGGGTCAGGGAAGGATGGCCTGGGGATGGGGGGGTTGGTCTGGTAGAGAAGCTCTGGCCTGAAGTTCTAGAGTCCTGGGTCTTCACCTCATCTCTGCCACTGACTTGCTGTGTGACCCTGGGCAAGATCCTACCCCTCCCTGGGCCTAGGTCTCACCATCAAACCATGAGGAGTTTGGAATGACTCCCAGAGGACACAGGGCTGGCCAACCAAGCCTCAGGGTCTGCCCTCACTCCCAGGCATGTGCTCCTTTCATCTGAATTTGAGCTTCTTTTAAAGACAAGTTTTGGACCTAGGGTTCTTTGGGCTCTGTCTGTGACTCTGAGCGGGTAGCTCTGGAAGGCTTTCTGGAGGAGGAGGCTTTTGGCCTGGGCTAGGACTTTGAAAGTGATGGAACCTCCTAAGTCCTCCACACCCCTCTGGCACCACCTGACCTGGACCTTCTTGCAGGTCTCTAGCCCTAGAAGGCTGCATCTTTTCAACCACCTCGGCCTCCTGCCCACCCCCACTCCAAAAGCTCGAAGATGTAGGAGTTCCCCTTCCCTGTACAGGAAGGGACCAGGGGAGCTGCCTCGGCCCTTCGGTGGTGGGGGACTGATCTGGGGTGACCCAGCAGAGGACCTTCTAGAGTCACAGACAATGATTCAAATTCCAGCCATACCACTTCCAAGCTGGGTGACCTTGGGCCAGTTGCTTGACTCTCTGAACCTCCTATCCTCCTTGGTACCTACCTTGCGTTTGCGATTGTTGTGGGGATGAGCACGTGTTTGGCACACACTAGGTGCTCAGTGGATGGGGCTGCTACAATTCTTCTTCACGGGGCGGGGGCGGGGCCCAGGGCCCGCAGCCAGGCCTATATTTAGCCTAGAAAGTGTGGGGGGCCAGTGGAGACAAAGCGTGGCGGCCAGCCCAGGCGCCAGGGGGCGGAGCCAGCGAAGGAAAGCCTGCAGTCCCCACGTCCCCGCCCTCCTCTTCCGCAGGGTCACCTTGGCAGGAGGGCACCTTCACTCTAGATGTGCCCAGTCCCCAGCGGCCGCTCTGTCCGCGGCGCAGCCCTCATCCTCTAAAACCGGGATCTGGGGAGGGGCTGCTGGGGCCTGCGGGGTGGGGAGTATTCGGCCCCACTGGTGACTTAAGGAAATGCCCCCTTTCCCAGCCCAGCCTCCTGCCAGCCCGGCCCAGGGAGGGACGCCGCTGGGGTCGGGACGCCAAGGTGAGCCTGACCCCAAGTGGGGGTCGAGGGAGGGGGAAAGCTGGTCCGGCTCCTCCCCCCAACTCCTCGCCGATGAGTGTCGGGCTGCAAATAGCCCAGTGGAATCAGTGAGTCACAGAGGCTGGAAATACCGCGCCCCCGCTTCCCTCCCCTCCTCCTGTCTGCACCGAGCTGCGAGCTGCGTGGAGGAGCTCCGCGGAGGAACCCCGATTTCAGTAGCGCCTGGGGGTGTGTGTGTGAGTCCTTCCAAAGGGTACACAGACTCCCTGAACCAGTCAGCTTCCCCGCCAGGTTTCAGCCGGGCTATGCCCCGGGGCTGTGTGACCCGAGGCTAGTCACTCGGCCTCTCTGGTCCTCAGAACCCATCTGGTACGAGATAAGCTTCAAGAGCAACCCAGTGCAGCTGGCCCAACTCTGGTGTCCCTGTGCCTGGGACAGTGCCTGGCAGGTAGTAGCAGGGGCTGGCAGTTGGAAGAGAGGGCGATGCAAGGTTTTTCAGAGAAATAATTCCCGGATTATTGCCCTGGTGGGCCTGGGAGCCGAAGGAGGAGGCGAAGGACACCCACATTTCTGTGAGGTCTTGAACTTTGCTTGAGCTACCACCCCTGCCCCCAAATCTCAAGGAAGGTATGTCTGTTCATCCCCAGCCTTCGCACGCTGCTGCCTCCAGCCCCATCCCAAGTTTGAGAACTTCAGACGGGTGATCTCCAGAAGTCCATGATTCTGTTGTTTATTGTGTGTGCAGGGTACAATGCCAGAACCCTCCTCTGCCCACCCCCAGTCATTTCCTAAGGGTCCCAGAATGGCAGGGGTGAGAGGGCACCTTACAGCACACTGACCAAAGAGGTGCAGAGGGCCGAGGCTGGCCTTGCCACTTGCTCCAGGGGCCCCGACTAACTGGGAACCACCCTTACCCATCACCCCTTTTTCTGTATGTGGGAGACTGAGCCAGGGTCACGGGGGGGCAGTTGGGGCTCCCCAGAATGAAGGCAGACGGGAGGTCCTTGCCCTGGACTGGGGACTAGGAGGGAACTGGGGTGGGGACTCTTCCTGTGATTAGGACATTTTCTAGCAGGAAACTGTGGGCGCAGGGTGCACAGGCTGAGAGGCAGAATGAGGGGAACTACCCCCCATGGCCCGGAGGGCTGGGAGGGCGGTTTGAGAGCAGCTTCTGACATCGTGGGTTCAAATCCAACCATCAGTGGTTAAGCTGGGCGCTCAGCTGTTCAGACTCTGTCCCCATTGAGAAGAATGGAGATGGTAAATCTGATTTTAGAACGTTCCGAATTTGGCTTTAACCCGTGGTAATGTTTAGTATTTGAAGGACAAAGATAAGTGTGCACGTGTGTACGTGCATGTGTGTACGCCTCTTTGTGTGTGTGTGTGTTTGTGTGTGGTATACACACACCAAGCCTATAGCTTCACAGATTATAGAGGACAGGATGGGGGAGGTGAATGGCCACAAGGGAAGGTTGGCAGGAAGCTGGGGTCCTACCTTGAGGACCCAAAGCCCCATCCATGCTTCCTCTGTTGGGTAACATGTCGGCAGTGGAGGCAGCCCCAGGAGCCCAGGTCTCTGGGTGGGAGGGAGAAGGATCAGCCCCACCCCTTGGCCCAGGCTTACCTGGGGGCATGAGCAGGTAACAGACGGTTCACACAGTTTATCACGAACCAGCTGTATTGGAAAAACCCCATCCATATACAGACACAATGTGGCCCTGCGCTGGCACAGCTGGCTGGCTGGGGCACCTTGTGGGCAGACAGCCTGGCAGCTGGTTCGGGGCTTGGAGAACAGCAGAGGGGAAGCGGACCATCGTGGCTGTCTCTGGCCTCCCTGTGCCCGGGCAGTTCGCTTTAGCTGGGCACCTCTGCCTGTGATCTCCCTCTGCTTCTCCTGCTCCCCTTGGCCAAGGGGGTCCCAGGTCCCCAGGTCCCCAGTCCCCCTGCCCCTGCCCTGCAGAGACTCCATAGATCAGAATTTGTCTGTCTGTCCTGCAGATTATTTGCCCAGAGTTCCTGCCTGTCCCAATCCCCCTTCCCCAAACTGGGTTCTTCAGGATCTCCTGTTCCCCATCCCAATCCCTTTATTCTGGATTAAGTGAACGAGGCCACATCTGGAATCTGGGGGCCACGGGTGAAGTGAGGGGGTCCCTGGCCTGCCCTGGGTAGAGCAGAAGGCCACATTTGGAGGGGACGACCCACCTGGGGTCTGGGGTGGAGGTGTCAGGGCCTGAACCTGGGCTGAGATGTCCCGGAAGCTGTCATGAGGGGGTCAGGAGAGCCACTCTGGCCGGCCAGTGGGGGAGAAGATGGGGGAGTTGGGGGAAGGGAGGGGGAGGCCGTCAGATTTTTATCTCGGTCCGGAAGATCTGCTGGACGTGCTCCGTGTGTGGCTGGCGCCGAGCCCGGATGATGAGGCTGCCGTCCTCTCTCAGGGCCGAGGTCACCGATGTGGGGTCCACGTCCTCCGGCAGTTGGCACTTGTGAGCAAAGGTGTTCATGACTGTGCCGTCAGCTGCCAGCTGGGGAAGGGGTGATGGGTCAGGGCAGGCTGCCCCGCACCCTTGTCCTGCTCACGTCAAGCCACAGCCCCTGCTCCCCAGTCTAACCCCAGCTGGGCCCCCCTGGGCCGAGGGGTTCTGCTCTCAGGTGCAGAGGCCCGGCCTAGCGGCTGGCCAGGGCTGAGCAGGGACAGGCGCTCCAGCGGTCCCAGGGGAGAGGCAAGGGCTTGGTGGGGGAGCTCAGATGGGGAGGAGACTCAGTGGCAGAATCTGGGGCTCCTGAGCAGCAAGGAGGTGGAACAGAGCAGAGCTGAGCCCTCTTGGATTCCCGGATACACGGTGTCCACCGTCAGGGCTCGGCCGGCGGCCCCTCCTGCGTGACTCAGCCAGCACATAGTGTCCAGAGGAGCCTGGAGCGGCTGAGTCACTGGTGAGGGTGGCAGGGCTGGCACGTGCTGCTCACCGGTCCTGGTGCCCACAGTTCTTGGCTTCCCTGAGAGGCGCCCCTCAGGCATCCAGCCTCCTGTGCTCAGGGGAGAAAGCCAGGCCAAGGGGGATCCAGAGGCAGCCTTGGGCCGACCCTCTTCCCTAAGGAGCAGCAGTGGCTCTGGCCCGCTGGGGGCAGCATCCCTGTTCAGCCAGGGCCACACCCTCCTCCGGGGTGCAGGCCTCCTGGAAGCTGGGACTCAGAGACCCTAGTGACCAAGTGACCCTGAGACCTGTGGGTGGAGGGAGTGTGGGGTTTGGGGTGTGTGTGACCCTGAACTGCAGGGCCTCTGCGCAACCTTGGGCCTAATTCAGGGGTCCAGAGGTGAGGGACCAGTGAGCCCCCCACCTCTCCAGATGCCCACAGGAAGGGCTATCCTGCCTCAGCCACGATCTCCCTCCTCTCATCTCCCTTCTCACATCCCCGCAGCATCCCTCCCCCTCCCCCATCCCCTGTGGTTTCCTCAGCTGCCCCGGACTCCGGAAAAAAGCATCTGGGAGCCTGGGGCAGAGAGAGGCAGTCACGGGGGTCCCGTGGCCCACCTGCTACAGGAGCGAGGCCTCTAGTTTGTCCTGGGGGTTGGGGGGTACTGGGCAGGGTGCGGGGTCCCGGGATGAGTGGGGACACGGGGCAGAGGGTACAGGTGTGGGGCCCAGGGTCTGTGGGCAGGGAGCGGGCTCACCTTCTCAGCTCGCACCTCGATGTTGTTGTTGGAGGTGGTGACAATGATGTCTTCAGGTGAGAAGTCGCTCACGTCCACGGCAAACTCATAGGCATCTCCCAGGGTCTTGATGTTGCCCTGCCCGCCGGGACGGGCTGTGGGGAGGGCTGCCGTGAGCAGAGCAGAGGGTGGGCTGGCCCTCAGAACCCAGGTCTCCGGCTCCCTCTCCGGAGGGAAGGGGCTGGCCCCGGGCCTGAGCTCCCCCCCAGCCGTAGCTGCCACCCTCCCTGCCTGCCACCTGCCCTCTGGCAGCACACCTTTTCCGCCCGGGGGATGGGGCCTTACCCAGCACAGGTGGGGTGGGTGTGTGTATATGTCTGTAGTGACCCACCCAGGCCTGGAGTAGGGGTGCGTGTAGCTGAGCCCCAGGCCAGAGCTGTTTCTTGAAGCCCTGCCTGTTCTCAGGCCACATCTGTCTCTGTGGCCGCATCTGTCCCGGGGTCACACGCGGCTGCAGCTGTACGGCACCTGTTCCCGGCAGCTTGGCAGCTGCAGCCACATCAGGTGGTGCCCTGGAGCAGGTGTCCCCTCCCTGGGCGCCTCCCCTCCCCACGGAGGACTTGCCTGGGAAGGCCAGGGGCTCCGAGTGGGGCCGCATGAAGCTGCCGAAATCCTCGGAGAACATGCTCAAAGCCTTCTCCATGGGCGGCTCCTGCGCGGGAAGGGTGTGGGAGGCCGAGGAGGAGGAGGAAGAATGGAAGCTTCTCTCCGCTCTGAAGGTGGAGGAGGTCCTGTGGCTCATCCACGGGCGGGCGGCCGGGCCCTGGCCGGTGGGCAGGGTGGACAGGAGGGCGCGTGGGCAGGAGGCTCGGAGGGAGCGTGCCGGGCCCCGACTGCCGCCGCTTTATAAGGCCCGACCGTCCCTGGGCGCGGGGCCAGCCCCTTGTCTACCAGCTAAATTTAGTCCTCTCGGTGGCCCAGAGGGGCTGGAAATCTTCTCCAGTGAGACGGCACTGCTGACAGTCCAACACAGGCAGGCCCATGAGGCTGAGCTCACTGCCCGGCATTCCAGACCGATAACTCCAGCACCGGAGACTCCCATGGCAACGAGGTGGAGACTCATGCTGTCCCCTCGCCACTCAGACCCCTGGGCCCGCCTCAGGACCTTGTGTGCGTTCGGTGTTTCTGTGTCTCCCCCACCAGATTGCAAGCTCCTGGAGGACAGGGTTTTCTCTCTCTCCGTCCCCTGTCCCCCAAAGTTCCAGCCCTGGCGGAGAGGGATCTAGGTGTGGGTGATCAGGGCAGAAAGGCCCAAGCCCCTGGCTCTGGGGAGAGTGGGAGATGCAAGGTCAGGAGGTCAAGGGTGCATGGAGGACCCCCACCTGCTGGACCCCTGTGTGAGGCGAGGGGTTCCCTCCCTCAGGGCAGATAATCACAGCCATCTCTCAGGAAGAACTGAGACAGCCCCGGGGGGGGCGGGTATAGACTGTGCAGCTGTTCCCCTGCCAGCTCCCATGGGGACCCAGATCTCATGCTTACCTCCCTACCCCCCACCCACACCTCCCAACTTGGGAACATTTCGGGACCCAAGAGGAGAAAGCTGAGGCCAGGCTGGGGCTTGGGCCTGGACTCAGGGGAGAAGATCAGATAATTTAGGAATGGTCCTTAACAATATAAAAGGTTATGTTCCCAGGAAATGTCTGCTTGGCCTCCAGCTCAGAGGAGATGCCGGGGGTGGCAGCGGGCAGGGTGTCTGTCAGAGGTACAGGAGAGCTCCGCAAGACAATCCTTCTAGCTCTGACTTCTCAGGTGCCTGCTGGGCACCGGCTCCTGGCTGTGAGCTCTCCAGCATGGCCTCATTTGATCCCCGCACGGCTCAGGAAGGAGATGGTAATCCCATTTTATAGATAGAGAAACAGAGCCTCACAGAGACCCTGGGGCTTGCACATGAGCAAGTGGCAGAGCTGGGATTTGACCCCTGTCTTATCTGATCCAAACCCTCCAGGAGGCCGGGGTGACCTGAACATTCGTGTATGGAGACAGTCTGGTCCTGAACACCCCTGAGAAGCCCCTCGGCCCGTGCACAGATCATGCGGGACCAGGGGGTGAAGCAGGGAAGGCCCTTCTGGGAGGCGGGGGGGGTCCTCTGCTGCCCAGGTTGCAGTGTGGGGCCTCTGGTCCCCCCTCCAAATCCTGCCCTTCCTTCCCAGATCAGCTCCGGTTCCTCCTCCTCCGTGGAGCCCTCCCTGATTGCTGCCGCCCACACAGGGGGGCCTGCCCAGATGCCCTCTGTACCAACTGGCTTTGCCCACCCCAGCACCTGAGTGTGACGTGGTCTTCCTGGGTCCTCTCTCCCCTATCAGACTGGCAGTTCCCTGGGTTAGGGATTCGCCTGTCTCCCCGCTAGACTGGGGGCTCCTGAAGGTCGGGACAGTTTCTCTTTTCTCTGGCTCCCACAACACTTTCTCCCTGGGGCGGTTGGCGGGGTGGGGGGTGTCCGTCAACACGGGTAACCGCTGATGCCGGTAGTCCATGAAGTGGGGTCAGGGTGGTGGCTGGAGCCAAAGGGGTCTGTCTGTCTAGTGGAGATTCCTGCCTGGCTTGTGTCACCCATCCTGGCCGACGGGGTTCCAGTAGGGCTGCCAGGAAGTCACCAGCACTGAGGTGAGGTGGAAAGAGGGTGGGGTGGGGGTGGGGGACCCAGAAGCCTGCCTCCCGCCAGGGAAACAGGAGCCAGTGGCTAAATGCAGATACAAGGTCATGGCGCTGAGGGCCTGAGTCACTGCTCCTGGACGTCAGATCTCATTACCCACCCCCGCCCACCATTCCTCCCCCTGCTTCCCCCCATCCCTGAGGCATCACCCGCACATGCACTGGATCCACTGACTTCAATGGCCAGGAGGGACCCTGAAAGGTCATCAAGGCCGTTCCCCTGTCTCTGTGCATGTCTCTCCTTTCAGATCCCAGGGGCAGAAGGAGCTTCAGAGACGATCCAATGCCTTGAATCCCATACCTGCCAGGGCACCCCAATCACATGGAGGGACTTTCAACAAACACAGACTCTTCTCATGTACCCCAAGATTCTGATCTGGGCTCTTGGGAAGGGACCAGGAATCGGCTCCCATCAGGTCCCCACTCAGCCGGCCCACAGGCCAGTGTCCGGAAACCACTCATCACTCAGCAGGTATCTACTGAACACAGGCTATGTGCCGGGCACCGTTGAGGCTCTGGGGGACTCGTGATGAACGAGGCAGAGATAGAGCCCTGCCGCCATGGCTCTCAGGCTCCCCTCATTGGACAGAAGAGGAAACTGAGTCTCTGAGCGGTGAAGGACCCATTAGGGATGGGAGAGCTGCTCTGGCATCAAGCTCTCACCCTTCACTGCTTGATGCAGGAGAGGGAGAAGTTGGGGGCTGGCATCAGGGGCAAATGGCTTTGGGAGGGACTAGCCACCACACCATGTCCCTTTGCTTCCCTCTTCCCAGTTTCCTGATGCTCACAGGGCTGGAGGTGAGGGTGTGGATGTGCGGTGCTGGCTGGCTGGCCAATGCCGGCTGTGAGTTGGAGCCAGCAGCTGCCCGAGACCAGAGATGGGTTTGGGATGTCAACAGGGCGGCCAGTTATCCTGTTACTGTACACAGGTTGGGGCAGCGGAGGCAACGGTGGGCCCAGATCCGTGCAGAGCAGCAGCCTCCACCCCCCAACCCCCCCACCCCCCACCCCCAACACACATGTGCTCCTATTTGGGATTAACTTGGCTGACATCTAGGGGCAGAGGGTGGCTCAGGACCTCAGGATTTTAACAGGTCATTGAAGGTCCATCGTGATTTTCAGAAAGGGGGCTTTGTCTGGAAGAGCAGGGGGAGTTGTCCCAGATCTCTTGCCCAAATCTTCTAAAATTGGTATCAGGCACAAATCCTCTGCTTTGTGCCCAAAGCCTTGCCCTGAAGGCTGAAGCCACAGGAGCTGGAGGAGCTCTGGGAAGAGGGAGAGCCACAGAATCGAAGTCTGGGTTCAGCCTCTGCTTTGTGACCTTAGATGAGTGACTGCACCTCTCTGATCCTCCATTTATTATCTGCAAAATGGTGATGCTGTCCCTGACCCACAAGGGTGCTGGGAGGATGCACTGGGTTCCAGACCAATGTGCATGTTGCTACATTCCACTGGGGTGGGACAGGGTCTGTGGCATTTACGTAGAAGCCCCAAGCAGAGCCACTGCCCCTTGGGTGCTGTGGTTTGAGGCAGTTTTCTCAGACTGGAGGGTTTGGACGTGAGGATCTAGCCCAAGTTCCTCCCCTCCGCCCAATTCCCTTCCCCCGCTCCAGCTTGTCGGCCCCCTCCCCAGCTCTGAGCAAGGCAGGTCTTCAAGGCAGGACCTCGGAGAGGTGTGAAGCCTTTGGAGTCAGGCAAACCTGGATGGAACTTTTTTTTTTTTTTTTTGCGATACGTGGGCCTCTCACTGTTGTGGCCTCTCCCGTTGCGGAGCACAGGCTCCGGACGCGCAGGCTCAGCGGCCACGGCTCACGGGCCCAGCCGCTCCGCGGCATGTGGGATCCTCCCAGACCGGGGCATGAACCCGTGTCCCCTGCATCGGCAGGCGGACTCTCAACCACTGCGCCACCAGGGAAGCCCAGTGGATGGAACTTTTGACTTTGTCCCTCAGCCTCTGTGACCCTGGGCAAGCAAGCAGCCTCAATTCTCCGAAACTCCGTTTCTTTATTTAAATATTTTTTTATTTTTTACTTATTAATTTATTTTGGCTGGGCCGTGTCTTAGTTGTGGCACTCAGAATCTTTGTTGTGGCACGCAGGATCTTTAGTTGCAACATGCAGACTTCTTAGTTGTGGCATGCGTGCGGGATCTAGTTCCGTGACCAGGGATCGAACCCTGGCCCCCTGCACTGGGAGCGTGGAGTCTTACCCACTGGACCACCAGAGAAGTTCTGAAACTCCGTTTCTTTAAAATGGCCTAATACTGCCCACCTCGCTGGGTTTCTCTGAGCACTCACTGATTTGGAGGAGGGTTGAGCACAGTGCCTGGCATATAGCAAAGATGCAGTAATAATAGCACCCCTTCCCTATGGGTCCTTCTCCTCTTCCTTCTCTGCTCTTTCAAGCCCCTCCCATGCCCAGCTCTGAGAACCCAGAGCCCTGACCTTCAGCCCCTGCAGATGACCCCTCACCATCCTGCTGTGTCATGAGCTTCCCCCTCCCAGGCCCTGCATACCCCACCCGGTAGCTGGGTTGGTTGCCACCCACCTCTGTGTGGCTCTGGTAGGTTGGGGAGCCCCTGCCCCTCGTCCCTCCTGGCTGCTCTGGCCTGCACCACTCAGCTGGCTGGGGCAGTTCCAGTTGGTTTGTCAAGGACATTCTTAATGGCCAGGGTAAACCCCGGCGGGCTGGGGCGGGGAGGCGGGGAGGCCAGGATGTTGATTGGTGGAACACACACCTGTCCAGGTGCACCTGAGCTGCAAGCAAAGGAGTCTCTGTCAGAGGAGGCCTGGCTGGGGCCACAGCAGAGCGGACTGACAGAGGTGAGGGGCCGCCGGGTTCAGAGCTGGGGCAGGGACTTGGATGGAACCTGCCAGGACCAGGGCAAGGCAGGGCAGGCAGGGCAGGAGCAGGAGGCTGGGCGGCAGGGAGCCAGCACCTCCTTTGGACCCTCAAGGCTTCTCCTTCTGGGCCTGGAGTTTTCCTGACTCTGGCCTGAGCTGAGGGGGAGGAGGCTCAGGGATGGGCATGGGGAGTCAGAGCGGTCCATGGGGACCCCACAGTGAGACAGTGACTCCCCTGGGCAAGGAGACTGCTCTGAGCAGTGGAAGCAGACAAGCGTCCAGGGAGGGTAGGAGTGGTGGCCACAGGATGGGGAAGGGGGCTCTGAGCCTGGGGTCCTGGCTTGATCAACCTGCTGCTGGACATGGAGGGGACAGCTAGGGACCACTGCCCTCCTCCCAAACATTAACACACACACTCGCACCCTCGGGGCCACCCCCTCAGGACACACCAGACCCACGTCCCCTCCTGAAAATGCCACCTTTCCCTTCTATCTGGGAAGTACATATTGGAAGGGCCCAGTGGCTGGGTAGGGGCGTTGGAGCAGCTCACCAAGGGTCCGTCTGCCTGTCCATTCCCTCAGGGGCCTGATGGAGGAGCTGGTAGGGCTTCGTGAGGGCTCCTCGGGGAATCCCGTGACGCTTCAGGAGCTATGGGGCCCGTGTCCCCGCATCCGCCGAGGCATCCGAGGTGACAGCTAGGTTCCCTTCCGCTCCCTGTCGAAAACCCTTCGGGACATCACCCTCCCTGGGTCCGCCTCCCCACCCACTTTGGAGCCCAAGAGCTGCCCCCGTCCTGGGCGGCAGGGAGGGAGGGGATCTGTCTGCCAGTCTGTGGGACAGACGTGCTAGATGTCTGCTCTCTGCCTTTGGGGAACGCAGTCCCCAGGCCTGATCACTCTGCCGGGGACCTTGCTAGGGGCCCAGTGGGTGCTCTCTGGCCTGACACCAGGACAGCCCCACTGGTCCTCGGACAACAGAGCAGTCTCTCTAGACTCTCGTGTCCTCTAAGCTATGTCCCCTGCGGAGATGCTGGAGAAAATGTAGTTCCCAGCCCTCCCTCCACACCCTGCCCCCTCCGTCACTCTTCCATAAGTACCTCAGGAAGGGGCAGGGGTGGGGAGGGCGGGTGGGTCAAAGGCCCCCTCCTGGCGGGGCCAATAGGCCTGGCGCCCACCGTGCTGCCACCTTCACTTGCACAAATCCTGCTGTCTCTCACGTGAGGCGGAGCCCCCTCCCAGCTTCCCTGGATTCGACCACCTGGCCCCAGCCCCACACAGCCCCTGCCCCCCGCCCCCACCCCGTGCCCTCAGGGGGCCCTGGGCTACCACCTGATGCCCCTGCCCCAGGTGGCCTCGAGTGGTTGAAGCAGAAGCTGTTCCGCATGGGTGAGGACTGGTACTTCCTGATGACCCTCGGGGTGCTCATGGCCCTGATCAGCTACACCATGAGCTTCACTGTCGGGCGTGTGGTCCGAGGTAACCCCTCCCCGACATGCATGGCATGCGCGCCTGCTCTGGACCCGGGGCTTTCGAGCACGCTTTCGGGATGCCAGATGGGCCGCCAGGTGCAGCGGGGGTGGGGGAGGGCTCTGGGTGGGGAGGAGGCCTGGGTCTGGTCCTGGCTTTGCTCTTGACTTGCTGTGTGACCCTGGGCAGGCTCCTGCCCCTCTCTGGGCCTCAGTCTCCTCATCTGCACAATGAGTGAAAGACCAAATATTCCTTCTTCCTCTGAGCTCTCTGCCCACCGCTTCCTGCCACCCCCGCTCCTTCTCCTCCCTCCTTGCTCTCAGCTCAGTAACTGTGGGGGAGAACACTTGTCCAGACCACCAGGCATAGAACATTCTCTCCTCATGCTTTGGCAGGCTCCACCCTGAGGTCTCCCTGGAAGAGGGGGCACGGGGCAAGAAGTGTCTAACACACCTTCTCTGGGAGACTTGCTCAGGTGGCATTATGAGGACCTGCCATGCACCAGACCTCATCTGAGAGCCCATTTGACAGATGGGGAAACAGAGGCTCAGAGATGTTGAATGGCTTGCAAAAGGTCACTCAGCTAGGGAGTGGCAACACTGGGATATGATCCAGGGTCCTACTCTTGCCTCCTCTTGGGGATCTGCCACTTACTGGGTGGTCCTGGGCCACCGCCCTCTGAGCCTCCATTTCCTGGCCAGCAAGTGGGTGTCTGAGGGCTGCAGAGCCTGTGGATGGCTCCCTGACTCCCAGCTGTCCCCAGCACACAAGTGGCTGTACCGGGAGATCGGGGACAGCCACCTACTCCGGTATCTCTCCTGGACCGTGTACCCTGTGGCCCTGGTCTCCTTCTCCTCAGGCTTTTCCCAGAGCATCACGCCCTTCTCGGGAGGTAAGCCCATCGCCATGTCATTCGCCTGTTTGCCTTGTCCCGCAGTGCCCACTGCCCAAAGCCTTTTCCTGTCCCTCGGGGCTCCTGATGGGGGGAGGCAGGAAACTGTAACCCCACTTCACAGCCAGAGAAGCCAGGCTCAGAAGAGTTGTGTAAGTTGCCTGAAGTCACACAGTGAGAAGGACAGATCTTTTTTTTTTTAATATAAATTAATTGATTTATTTATTTTTGGCTGTACTGGGTCTTCATTGCTGCGTGCGGGCTTTCTCTAGTTGCAGTGAGCGGGGGCTACTCTTCGTTGCGGTCGGTGCTCAGGCTTCTCATTGTCGTGGCTTCTCTTGTTGCGGAGCATGGGCTCTAGGCGCGCGGGCTTCCGTAGTTGTGGCACGTGGGCTCAGTAGTTGTGGCTCGCAGGCTCTAGAGCGCAGGCTCAGTAGTTGTGGCACGTGGGCTTAGTTGCTCCGCGGCATGTGGGAATCTTCCCGGGCCAGGGCTCGAACCCGTGTCCCTTGCATTGGCAGGCGGATTCTTAACCACTGCGCCCCCAGGGAAGCCCCAGGACAGATCTTGCTTGACTCGGGTCACTGTTGACTCTGCTGCCTTTCTGAGGGCTCCTCTGGGCCGGCACCATGGTTCCCCAGGGAGGGGCTCACGGAGGGGCACATCTCTTCCAGGCCTCTCAGCTCTGCTTTCAGCTCCAGGCCAGCAGCACAGGGGAGCTGCAGGGATGCATCTGGGTGGCCTGAGATTCTCTCCTAGGTTCCCCCCCATCCTGCAATAGCTGACTGGCAGGACCAGCTGGAAGAACGTAGGCAATTCACATCCCCTGTCTGTCCCTCAGCTTCCTCATCTGCAAAATGAGTTTAGGAATCCTAACTCACAGGGTTTAGGAGAGCTGACGAGATCATGATGTGAAGCCCCGTGCAGGGTAAAGCGATAAGGGTTTATCTAGAGATTGTCCCTCCTCTTCCTCCCCACCCTCACCCCGTCCATCCATCCCCTGCCAAGGTTCTGGAATTCCGGAGCTGAAGACCATCTTGTCGGGCGTGGTCTTGGAGGACTACCTGGATATCAAGAACTTCGGGGCCAAGGTGGTGGGCCTCACCTGCACCCTGGCCACGGGCAGCACCATCTCCCTGGGCAAAGTGGTATGGACGGGCATGAGAGCACCCCACCCCGTCCCACCCTGCCCTCCTGCCCCCTCTGCCTCTTCTCCATCCCCACCGAAGCTAGGTCAGGGGGAACTCAGGCCAGGGCCTGCCTTCGCGGGGCTCAGTCTTGGGGAGGAGACAGGCCAGGTCCCCAGAGTGTGACAAAGGAACTGGGGGGATGGAGGCATAGGGAGTGGGTGGGGCAGCCGGGCTGCTTCTGGATGAGGCTCCCTCTACCCCCCAACCCTGGGCCCGGAGCGGGAGGAAGGAGAGGAGCAAGGGCCCCGGCTCCCCCCAGGGGGCGGACCCTGTGCCCTGTGCGCACACCTCCTCTGGCAGGGCCCCTTCGTGCACCTGTCTGTGATGATCGCTGCCTACCTGGGCCGCCTGCGCACCAAGGCCATTGGGGAGTCTGAGGTAAGGGGCTCATGGGCCCCCCCCTCCTTGGAGGAAGGAGACGGAGGGGAGGGCGGGGGCTGACTCTCAGCGCGGGACTCCGGATCCCCCCAGAGCAAGAGCAAGCAAAACGAAATGCTGGTGGCGGCAGCGGCGGTGGGCGTGGCCACAGTGTTCGCAGCGCCTTTCAGCGGTGAGGCCCTCGCCTTGCACCCCGGGCTCCCACCCGCGATCCCCCGTCCCTCCCCTGGCAGACTGACCAGCTCGCTCCTCCGCCCAGCGGAGGAACCCGCAGGGAGGATGGCGGCTAATCCGGTCTTGGTTGTTACTTCAGCCTTACCGGGAGGGCAGAGCCGCCCCAGGGTGGAGGTGGGGGTGGGCGTCGAGATGCTTCACGGTCACATTAGACAGACTTGGGTTTGAGACTCAGATCGCCTTGCGTGACCCTGGGCCGGTGAGTTCAGTTCTCAGCCTCATTTCCTCGTCTGTAAAATGGGGATTGTAATCGTCCCCACCCCAAAGGCTGTTGTAAGGTTTGAGATGGCCGAGAGGAGCGCCTACAAGCCCGTTCCCTGGGCAGGGGGCTCCCGCCCTGCCCTGCCCTCCCCTCAGCTCAGGACCAAAGAGAAGGGGTGGCCCTGTCTCTTCGGGCTGTGGGAGAGCAGGACGGGAGTGGTCAGGGCGCTGGGAGGGGCGTGGTGGTGTCTGTCGAAGCTCAGTGTTGCCCCCAGGCATTCTGTTCAGCATCGAGGTCATGTCCTCCCACTTCTCGGTCTGGGATTACTGGAGGGGCTTCTTCGCTGCCACCTGTGGGGCCTTCATGTTCCGCCTCCTGGCTGTCTTCAACAGCGAGCAGGGTGAGCCCCGCCCCCTGCCCCGCCCCCTGCCCCGCCTCCCCTCCCTCCTCCCCCCTCCCCTCCCTTTTCCCTCCTCCTCCCCTTCCTCTCCCTCCTCCCTCTTTTCTCCTCTCCCTTCTCTTCTTCCTCTCCACTCCCCTCCTTCTAGAAGTGCGGAAACGAATTCACCTGTATTGGGCATGAAGGATGGGAGCCCCGAGGGTAGAAGCGGATGAAGCTGGCCGGGGAGGCAGGGCCAGGGAAAGGGTGTTTGGGGGCAGGACATGGCAGCACCTCCACTCCTGCCTGTTAACTCTGAGCCTTCGGTTTGGCCGGGGTAGGACTGTGGTCTCTGATCCCCACTCCCCTCCTTTCCCAGAGACCATCACCTCCCTCTACAAGACCAGTTTCCGGGTAGATGTGCCCTTTGACCTGCCAGAGATCTTCTTTTTTGTGGCGCTGGGGTGAGTGGATGCCTCTGGCCCCCCAAGAGCCCAACTGGGGGCCTCCCCCAGCCTGAACTGCTGCCCTTGGTCCTGGCGAGGGGCTCTGGACTCCCCTCCCCTCCCTGCAGGGCCATCTGTGGCATCCTGAGCTGTGCTTACCTCTTCTGTCAGCGAACGTTCCTCGGCTTTGTCAAGACCAATCGGGTCCTCTCCAAACTGCTGGCCACCAGGTGGGCTCTGAATGGGGGCCAGGGACCCCTCAGGGTGATGCCCCTAGACTCTCCTGAGCCTTATATAGAGATCCCCACCTCTAACACCCCTGTCCAGGTCCCCATAGTAACTGCTCCCCCACTTACTAGGCTCCCAACCCCAATATCTGAGCCCTCCCTCCCTCACTAACCTCCCTCCCCCTCACTGAACCCCTACTTCCCAGTGGAGCCCCAGGCCCCTTACTGAGCCCCCTCTCCTTACCAACCTTGTCTGCCCCCTGGCATTGGCATTTCAGAATCAGCCCTCCTCCACCTTGGCGGGTCCTGCCCTGGTCCCACCTGCCTGGCGGGCAGCCTGCCTCTGTCCCAAGCTCTCCTATCAGCCCCGAGCCCTGCTTACCCGAGCGGTGTGGGGCTGACCCCCACACGTCCCCTGCGCCTGTGCCTCTTCCTCCCGTTCCTGCCTCAGCGTCAGCCCCCAGGATGGCAGGGCCGCTCCGTGGGGTGGGGGGAGGGGAAGAGGACAGCTGGCACTGGAGCTGGCCCTCCACCCCCACCCCACAGCAAGCCTCTGTATTCGGCTCTGGCGGCCTTGGTTCTCGCCTCCATCACCTATCCCCCTGGCGTGGGCCGCTTCATGGCTTCTCGGGTAAGGGGTGTTGAGCTGGGGTGGCCAGAGGGGGGAATGCCCAGTCGTTGTCCAACTTGCGCCCATCATCTCCCTTAATCCCCACAACACCTATAAGGGGATGGCTGTGCAGCTCCAGGAGGGCCAGAGCCCTTCCCAAGGTCTCCCCACAACAGCAAGTGGCAGAGGAGGATTTGAGGCAGGGTCAGGCAGTGGGGGGTGGCAGGGGCTGCCGCCCGGCGCTCACACAAAACTCCGAGCTGCCCCCTTCTCCAGCTGTCCATGAGGGAGCATCTGGACTCACTGTTCGACAATAACTCGTGGGCGCTGATGACCCGGAACTCGTCCCCACCCTGGCCCTCGGAGCCCGACCCACAGAACCTATGGTTCGAATGGTACCACCCGCAGTTCACCATCTTTGGGACCCTTGCCTTCTTCCTGGTTATGAAGGTGGGCTCCCGGGGCCCCCAGGGATGTGCGCAGAGCTGAGGCCAGCCTTGGGTGGGATGGGGTACCTCCCCATAGCATGTACGTAGCGCAGGGCCTAGGCCTTCTCGCAGACTCCCTGACCTGACCTCCGCCCGCTGTGTGGTCCTGGGCAAGTTGCTTCAGCTCTCTGAGCCTCGGTTTCCTCATCTTTAAAATGGGCTAGTTACTGTGCTTACATCAAGGAAGGTTGAGAGGGAAAGGAGAGTCCCTGGCACAGTGCCAGGCACACAGTAGGCACTTTGCCAGGGTGGGGATCCTTCCCCTGGGCACACCTTCCCTCACACCAGATACTGGCGATGGGCGTGTGCCTGGGCATCCCTCCTTCTCCCTGGGAAACGCCCCTGTCCCCGTCTTGTCCCTCCCTTGCCTTCTCTTGTCCAGCTGCCTCTAACCTCTGCCCCCTCGGTTCCCACCCCCCACAGTTCTGGATGATAATTCTGGCCACCACAATCCCCATGCCCGCTGGGTACTTCATGCCCATATTTATCTTCGGTGAGTCTGGGGTGTTGAGGGTCTGAGAGACTCAGGGTTATCGGGACAGGGCCATGGCTCCTGGTCCAGCCACCTCCCCAGGATGGTACTGAGGTTGATCCCCAGGGATGGAGGACTGTGGGGACCGGGTCAGTCTGGCTCCCTGCCCTCACCCTAAATCTGTGACCAGGAGCTGCCATCGGGCGCCTCATAGGGGAGGCCCTCTCTGTTGCCTTCCCAGAGGGCATCGTAGCTGGAGGTGTCACCAACCCCATCATGCCTGGGGGGTATGCCCTGGCAGGTGAGTAAACCGGGTTCCCACTGGATGGGCAAACATCGTGGGTCTGGGCTGGACCCGGAGGATCAGCCAGTAGCTCTGCAGGGCATGGGGAGGTCGTTAGCCTCCCAATGAGCCCCACCCTTCCCTGAGCCCCGCCCCTCAGCCTCCATTACGTTTTCTAGCTCCGGTCTTGTCCCTAATGCCCCTTCTTCCTTACTGCTCTTTCTCTCACCAAGCCCAGGCATAGGGCACTTCCAACAGTGGCCAATGTGTGGCCTCTGGACAATTCCCCCCCCAGCCCATGGCCATAGTCACAGCAGCCTTGCCCTTTGCATGAAGCTGTCTCCTGGCCTGAGCCCCCCTCCCTGGCTCTGCCCTCTGCAGGGGCTGCGGCTTTCTCAGGGGCTGTGACCCACACCATCTCCACAGCATTGCTGGTCTTCGAGCTGACTGGCCAGATCGTGCACGCACTACCTGTGCTGATGGCGGTGCTGGCGGCCAACGCCATCGCCCAGAGCTGCCAGCCTTCCTTCTATGATGGCACCATCATTGTCAAGAAACTGCCATACCTTCCGTGGATCCGGTGCCGAAAAATCAGGTGAGCGGTGTCTGCTCAGGCTGGCTGACCGAGGTGATGGTGTCTGGGTGGGCTGACCTTGGACATGGGTGAGTGTGGGAGGGGCTGACACATGGCTGCTCCCTAGTCTCCATTCTCTCTAGCTCCCTGTGTGACCTTGGGGGAGTCCTTGGCCTCAGTGTCTTACTGGTCATCAGTCGGTCTCCACAACAGGAGGACAGATATCGCCCATTTGTCAGAAAGTGGGGCTCAGAGAGGTGCCATGTCTTGCTCCAGGTCACACAGAGAGTCAGCACCAGCTCTGGGAGGTCCCACCCCTCCCCCTGCTCCTGCTCTGCTGTCCTCACTGGGGCGTTGGGAGCCAGAGGTGGGACTGGAATACTGCAATGGAAATGAGCTTTGAGGTCCTGACTCAACCAGACAGGGCCGAGCAGCCTCTGTCCCCAGAGAAAGAGGACTAACAGGCTCTGAGAGTCCTGAGTCCAAGGCCCAGCTCCAAACATGCGCAAGTTGCTCCCTTCTCCAGACTCAGTTTCCCCATCTGTTAAATGGGGGTGGTGACTCCCGTGATTTTCAAACTTTAAAGCTCTTTTTTCCCTTTATGCCATAAAACGTTTCTTCAAATGAAATTCTCCAGCGACGGCTTCTGCATAAAACAGATCAAAGTAGAGCTGGTCTAGGGGGGAGATAGGGGTCCAGAGGGCTGGGAATCCAGAGCCAGGCCATAGGCCAGCTGGTTCCTCCCTGCCCACGTTGGGGTGCTAGGAGCTGCTCATCCCAGGAATCTCTTAGACCCTGCCCACGCTGGAGAACCGGCAAAACTCCTCCCGGGTCCCCCCAGCTTGTCCAGGGGTCTGGATAACCCCCACCCCAGGACCTGATGGGAGCATCCGTCTACCTCAGCTGTGACCACGTAACTGTGGAGCACTTCATGAACTGTACCATCACCACGCTGGCCAAGGACACACCGCAGGAGGAGGTGGTCAAGGTCGTGACCTCCACAGACACTGCCGAATACCCCCTGGTGGAGAGCACAGGTGCCCGACAGGAAGGGGGAGCACGAATGGGGAGGGGGCATTCCCTCTACCTTCCTCTTGGACCTGGGAGGGTCAGGCCCAGGAATGGGTAAGCAGGGCATTGTACCTATCAGGCACCTGGATCCAAAACCAGGCTCTGCAACTGTGTGACCTTGGGCAAGTCACTTCACCTCTCTGAGCCTCAGTTTCCTTATTGGTAAAATGGAGGTAATAGCCATCCTACTTGCGGGGCAGGAGTAGGATGATGGTAACACTACTAGGGTCTCCCAGAAGGCTCCTTCCCTCAGTCTCCCCTTCAGGCATTCCCCAACTGAGTCACCTCCCTCAACCCTGTTGCCATGAGAAAGACATCCTTTTAGAGAAAAATGAGTGGGGGCCCTTGTTAAAAGACACATAAGCTGAATCTTGGGAGAGGACCTAGCTAGAGCATCATTTCCCTCTAGGACAAGTACAGTATGAGTGGGAGAGATAAGCTGGGGGGTAGGGAGGGGACAGCCATGCCCCACTCAGGGCCACTGTCAGCCCATATGTCCCCTTTGTGCAAATGAAACAAAATTGCACACTTGGCAAGCATAGCACAGCTGGATTTTGATCCCCACTTGTCCTTTGGGCAGGTATCTTGTGCAATGAGCAACCTGCACAACCGTATGGGTCATCCCCATACCTACCCCAAGAGGCATAAAGCTATTTATGAGCAGCAGAACTGTAGATAAATCCCTTAAGCTTTATGAACTGCAGTTGCCACATCTGGAAAATAGGGAGGACAGAGTTGTCAGAGGTTCTCATCCCAAAGGCCAGGCCCTTCTCCCCACCCAAATTGGGACACCTATAACATTATCCCATAGAACATGCCAAATATCACACTTGAAAATATCTGCACATGGGTGACCTCTCAAGAACCTTCACCCCCCTGCTAGAACAAGACAAACTCCACTTCTACCCTTAGAGCCACAGGAAGCAAAGAGTTCCCAACCAGCACAGGCCCAGCCTGTGGGACCCTGCTGCTCATCCAAGAAATAGCTTTAATTGTTTTTGTTTTTAAACAGGGAGCATTTGTATGTCCACTTGTAAAGTTTTTATTTTACTGGACAAAAAGCAAAAAGATCAGACTGTCCCTCAAAACTAAATACCTGCAGACCCCAGTGATACCCTGGAGTGAGTCTTGCCAAGCCTCCAGCACGCAGGAGGACCTCAGAACATGGTGGCCTTCCAGGTTCATGCCTTCACTGGGCTGAGCCAGTGAAACTTCCTATGGGAAATGAGGGACAAAGCCCAGCCCTGACGCACAGTTTCATGCAGGTGTCCCAGACCTGCTCCTGCCTTGAGGCCCTGCCAGGTGGGGCATCTTGGGGTGGGCAGGTTACCTCCCGGGCCCCTGGCAGCCTTACCTGGCCACCCTCAGCTACCACTCCTCCACGTCAGAAGCTGAGTGACCTTGGGCAGGACAACTAACCTCTCTGTGCCTCTGAGCCTCGGTTTCCTCTTCCGTAAAATGGGTGATAATAGTTCCTGACCCATAGGTGCTGTACATTCCCAAAAGTCATGAGAACACCCAGCACAGTTCTTGGCACGTCGTAGCTGTCCAGTAAACGTAAGTTCTTTTTTCATAATGTGGCTTTTTTCCTCTCCCTCTCCACTTGTCCAGAGTCTCAGATACTGGTGGGCACCGTGCAAAGGGCACACCTGGTGCAGGCCCTCCAGGCTGAGCCACCCTCCTGGGTTCCAGGACACCAGGTGAGTGCTCATATGAGGTGTCAGTAGAAGATGGGGAGTCAGCAGGGTTGTGAGGGGAGTGGCCAGCTGATAGCCTGTGGTTTGACAGGGGCTGCCTGGGGAAGGGGGAGCTGTCCCAGGCCCCCATAACCCTTCCCCCATCCCCAGCAGTGTCTGCAGGACATCTTGGCTGGGGGCTGCCCCGTGGAGCCAGTGACCCTGAAGCTGTCCCCGGAGACCTCCCTGCACCAGGTAATGGGGAAAATTTGCGCTGTGGGCAGACAGGGGTCCTGGGATAGAGGGAAGAGCCTGAGAGGGAAACTTGGCTCCAGCTTCCCGGACATGCTATGTGGCTCTCTGTTCTTCCTGTGCCTGCTTCCTCACCTGTGGAATGGGCATGCAGTTCCCGCCCTCTCTGTCTCTCGGTTCCAGGGCTGTTGGGATGATGCAGAGACTAGGGAAGAGGGAGAGCTTGGGAAACAGAGGATTCTGGATGGAGAGAAACAGTGGTTAAAAATATGTCTTTTCATCAAGGCACACATGGGTTTCAATTCCAGTTCTACCACATTCTGCCTGTGTGATCTTGGGCAAAGTACTTAATCACTCTGAATGCTGATCCCCTCCCCCCTGCAAGCACAGAGGCTGGCACATGGGTCATGGAGGGACAGAAGCAGGTTGGGGACCTAAGCGTGGCCCCAACCCCTCTGTGCCAGTGGATGATGCCGGATGATGCTGAAAAACGGGTCCTTTCCACTAGTCCCTTGTGTGGACTCTGGGGACCCCTGGTGGTCATATTGGACATTGTAGGCCCAGGTCTTGGTCTCCCTCCCACCATCACAGCCGTCCAGCCCTCCCAGGCTCAGAAACAAGGTGGGTTGGGCACCACTGGGACAGAGCCTGGCCCAGGCCTTCACCTCTGCTCAAAGCTGCCAACCTAGGAAGAAACTGAAGCCAGAGGGTTCGGGTGGGTGCCACCTACCCTCCAGTGTTTCCTAACCGCCCCCCCTGCAGGCACACAACCTCTTCGAGCTGTTGAACCTTCAGTCCCTCTACGTGACGTCTCAGGGCAGAGCTGTGGGCTTCGTGTCTTGGGTGGAGGTACCATGGTCCCGAGGGTGGAGCAAAGGGGAGGAGCCATGCTCGAACAGGCTGGGGAGGTCGGGGGCACCAAAACTCTGCCATCAAATTTGGAGGGGCCTTGGGACTTCCCTGGTGGTCCCGTGGTTAAGATTCTGCTCTTCCACTGCAGGGGGCGTGGGTTCGATCCCTGGTCAGGGAACTAAGATCCCACATGCTGCACAGCATGGCCCAAAAGAAAAAATTTGGAGGGGCCTCATGGGATTCTGATGAGCCTCACTTCCTGGCCCAGAGTAGCCAGCCACTTGGTCCAGCTACCTCTACCTTATTTTGTGGCCAGCCCTGCCATTCTCTGGGCCTCAGTGCAATAGGGAGGCACTGGCTCTAAAATTCACTCCAGAATCAACCCTTAGGGGAGTCACACTATACTGGCGCCCCCCACTTGCAATCTCCTCTACATCCGCCCCACTCTGTTCTCTGTTCTAGTTGAAGAAAGCAATTTCCAACCTGACAAACCCTCCGGCCCCAAAGTGAGCCAGCCCGGCAAGATGAAACAGGGCCCCTCAGCTGCCCTGGTGAAGGAGATGGGGCAGAGACCTTGCCTCTCTCCCCCGCCATCATAACGCACCCCTCCCCTCCAGCCCAGCACAACTCCTCGGCGAAGTAGGCAGCTAAGCTAGCACTGGAGAGGCCCCATAGTCACCACGTCCCATTCTCCATGAAACACGTGCTACCTGCCTTGAAGGACAAATCCCCCTCTGGAGAGAACTCAGAATGCAAGACAGCAGAAAACCAGCATATGGTGGGTGCTCCATGAAAGAATCAAATTCACAAATGAAGACATTGGTATATTCTGTCGCCAAGGGCACGCAGAGATGCCCTCTGAGGGTTGTAGGACTCCCAACTGGAGGCTCCTGAGAAAAAATAAAGCTGATTGCCAGAGCCGTCTGTCTCTCATCTCAGCTTCCAGGGTGTTAATCCTGCCACCTTAGCAAGGCCACGGTCGCCGGCCCTGAGTGAGCCCTTGGGCGCCCCCTGGTGGTCATATGGGCATTGCAGGCCTGGGGCCTGGTTTCCCACGCCTCCTCAGGTCCCCCTTCCTGGCTGGGAGTTATGAAAGCAGGTTCCCACCAGGTCTTATGATGCTTGTGGTCATGTGTAAGCACGACCCTGTGGCCCAGTTTCCCTCACTCCAGCAGCCTCAGCCTCCTCCTTGGCTGAGCCAGGGTTGACAAAGTGGGGTCCCCACGTGTGGTTCCCTGGAGAGTCCACAGAGCCTTAAGCATCCTCCACGGGGACCCTCCTGGCTGCTGGCAGCAGGTTGACCAGCTGTCTGTGTATTTTGGGGGGTAGGGGCCTTCCAGAGCTCCCCCCATCAGGGCCTGAGGACATGCCGTCCCCAGCAGAGACCAGGCCAAGTTCCTCCAGGGTGAATCCACCACTTTAATGTCTTCAGAGAACCTTCAGGGAGATGCGAGGAGAGCAAGGAGCGGGGAGCAGGGAGCAGATCCAGAGAGTGAGGGACAGACAGACACTCCAGAGACAGAATCCTCGTGAAGAGCACTAAGGAGCAGATGGTAGGTGCCCCAAGAGGCTACCCCGCCTCTGGTGGGGGCAGAAGCACAGAGGGGAGGGGCGAGGAACCGAGCCCTGGGGTCGAGGCGGGGCTCCCAGGCCCTTCCGTGGTTGTCTGCCTGGGAACCTGGCTGTTGGCCCCTCCGGGCGGCCTGCCTGGTGTCTCCTGAGTCCTTGAGCTCGCTGATGGCAGAAACTGCAGGGGAAGGTGCCCGCCTGAGCCAAGTAAAGAGGGAGAAGGGGATTATGGCTCCCACTGCGGGGGGCAGGTCCACAGAGGCACGGAATGGTCCCCAAGGAATGCTGGCCCCCATCCCTGCCGCACCCACCCTGTGCCTGCCCTGAGGGGTCAAGAGATGCCCAGCCAGACCGTGGTGTCCTGATACACCTGGGCTGCCCACCAGGCAAGGTCACAGTGTGAGCAGGCTCCGGCCCCCGCCTCAGTTATAGAACACCTCGTCCTCCTCCTCCGAGAGGGAGCCACTGTCCACCGACGGGAGGGAGCCCTGCAGGCGGGCCCCACCCTCGGGCCCCGGGGCCCCCAGTAGCTGCTGCCAGTGCTGCTGTTCGGGGCTGGGGGGCTGGGGGCCAGGGGCTGTGGTGGGGGGCTTGTCAGGTGAGGGCCATCCATCGGGGGAGGAGAAGGCCAGAAGACTGTCATCCTGCGAGGGGACACTCAGAAGACTGTCCTGAAGGTAGATGCTCTCCAGGTCTGGAAAAGCAGCAGGGGTGTGGGGGTGAGGAATGGAGTTCAGAAGACCCGGCTCCGCACCCTCTCCGGGAGTGTGAGGCAGGGAGAGGGGCAGAAGACCTGCCTCCAAATCTGGCTTTGTCACTGCCAAGCTGTGTGACCTTGGTCATGTCACTGAACCTCTCTGAGCCCCAGTTGCTCCCTGGGGGGGGGGGGCGACAGGGTGGTGGTGGCAGTGGCAGTGAGCAGAATAGCTAAGAGCAGGCTCTGGAGCCAGAGCCCTCAAATCCCTCTGCGCTCTGAGAAGTGGGGCAGCCAGCGCTCTTCCCAGGCCTCCGCTCCCTTCCCGGCCCTCACTGTCACAGGGAGGAGCAAATGAGATAGTGGGTGCAGGCGCCACCCAGGACCCAGGCTCCCTGAAGCCCTCGGTAGTAACCTGGGGTCCTAGAAAGGTGGTTGACTGTGCTTGGTGTTAAGGCTCAGATCCTGGCTCTGATGCCTGTAGCTGTGTAATCTGAGGTGTTTCTTGATGCCTCAGTTTCCCTCATTTGTAAAATGGAGATAACAGCACCTACGTCCTAGAGCTGTCACAAGAATAAAGTGAAAGAACACATGTAAAGCACTTAGCACCGTGAGCACTTAATTCATGTCATCTGTCTGTCTGTCTATCATCTATCTTTCTCTCCTTTATGCTCGTGGCACTCCCTGGGCAATGGGCGGGGCAAGGATCACCAGCCTCAGTTTTCAGATGAAGAAAAACTAAGGCTGAGGGACAGAGGGGCTTGTCTGAGGTCACAGGGCAGAGCAGGCATGCAGCCCCAGCTCCGCCGCACCCAGCCCGCCCTGGCGCCCGCCGGGCTGTACCCTGTAGCTGGATGATGTCCTGGGGGCCGTTCTCTGGGTGCAGCTCCTCGTCGTCCAGCGAGGACCAGGCACTCAGCGTGGCCTCCGTGATGGCAAACTGCTCGGCAACCCCTGCGGGGGACGGACCCGGCTCAGCAGGGGCACGGGCAGAGGGTGAGGGGGCATCCGGTGCCAGGTCAGGCTGGCACCAGACACTGCCTCTTGGGGCTGCCCATCCATGCCCGGGCATGCTGCTCAGCATGTGCCCACCAACGCCCCGTCCACCCCATGGCATTATTCTTGCCTGCCCAGACAATGCCCAGGGGGTGACTCTGGGTCCCCTGAGGACTACAGCCCCGGCCAGTCCCCGTCCCCAAGCTCCCCCTCCCCCCTCTGACCTGCGGCAAAGCGGGCCTCACGCAGCTCATCGGGGAGGCAGCAGTAATGCTCGTCCTCGGCTGCGGGCGGCTCCCAGCCTGAGCGCTGGGCACTCCAGCCCTTCCACTCGATGAGATGGGCCACGCGACCACGTGCCATGGCCGTGGGCTTTGTGATGTGGTCCTTGATGCTCTGTACCACTCCTGGGGCAATTGAGGGCAGCTGAGTGATGGCTCTGACCCACGGCCCAGCTCAGGGCCCCACCCCCAATACCCCAGGTCCCCCAGTACCTCAGGGCAATCCCATGGCCTGTACTGCACGTCCATTCAGCGCCCCGTCCTCTCCCAGCGCCCTGCGTCCGCCAAGCCCCACGCCCACAGTGCCTGTACCTGTCCAGTTCCTCCTGCCAGGACAACGCCTCGTGCCCGCTGCCCGCCTGCCCCACGCCCTCCCACAGCCTGAGGCCCTCTCACGTAGATGCTCCCCACCCATCTGCAGGCCCCATGCCCCGCCCCCCCCCGGCTGTGTCCTGCTCCCAATCCATGCTCCTGCCCACCTGGTGCTTCTTCTCCAGACCTGTCGCACCCTTCATTCCCTTTGTGACCAAGTTTAGACCCTTCTGCTCAAGGAGGTTCACTCAAGGATCCATTCAAGATCCACCCAGCCCTCCCTGTATCCAGTACTTAACAAGTTCCGAGAGAGCAGCCCCTGTGCCTAGGACACTGCCCGCTCTGCTGAGGGCGAGACCTGTAGCAGGCAGGGAAGGCTTCCTGGAAGAGGCAGACTGGAGTCCAGCTTGGAAGGCAGCTTGAGTTGGATAAACAGAGGCAAGACTGGAGGCTATTCCAGAGATGAGAAGAGGAGGAAGGCATAGAAGAGTCTGGTGTGGTTCCAGGACCACTGGGGACAAGACATGGGGCAACACCAGGACTAGGGAGGCAGGAGAGGCCGGGAAGCCCCACAGGGGCCAGACTGGGGGCTAAGCGAGCCAGACTGAGGGCGCTACTGCTCTTCTTAGAGCAATGGGGAGCCACAGCAGGGTAATGAGCAAGAGAGTGACAAGCCAGATCTCTCGTTTAGGAAGAACATCCTCATTAGAGGATTAGGGGCCAAGGGTGGAGACAGGGGGACATTAGGGGCCATGGAAGGGATCCAGCAAGAGACAGGACAGGGCTGGGCAGATGCGGAGGAGGGCCTGCAGGGGTTCTTGTGAGTAGACCGGTCGGATGTGGAAGATGATAGACAGAAGGTTGTCAAGAATGATTCGGCATCTCCTTTAACCCAGGCTGAGAACTCAGATCTGGGAGTCACTGGTCCCAGAAGCCATGACGTGAGGAGCAGCAATATTTAAGAAAGAAAGGCATCCATGAAGGAAACTGAGACATAAAACTCTGGGGAAATGGGAAAGACGGAGGTGGAAAGCAGGGGGAGACCCCCCACGGGTTGGGGAGTGCTGGCAACCAGAGGAGGTTTCTGGAGGCGGTGGTTCAGTGGCCCCCGAGGGGCAGGTGAGGTGGAGGGAAGGGGTTTCAGGTGGCGGGAATGATAGGGGCAAATGTGCGGGGGCGGCAAGGGCCTTCTGGGGAGCCGTGAGGGATGTAGAGAAATGGGAGCCTGAGGACAAGGAGCAAAGCTGCGAGCAGAGGCTGGCTGGCTGAGAAGAGCCGGTGCTGTGGTCAACGTGGGGCAGATGCCGTGCTGGTCCGGCGTGCCCACCCACTGCCGCTGCAGGTGCTGCTGCCGGCTCACACCTGTGCCCTTCTTGGGAGCCTTGCCCTTAGCTGATGGGAGCTGCCTCACCCAGAGGTGCTCGGAAGGTGGCAGCCAGTGGTGGACCGATGGAGGAGTAATATAAAACCAGCCACCTTGGGACTTCCCTGGTGGCGCAGTGGTTAAGAATCCGCCTGCCAATGCAGGGGACACGGGCTCAAGCCCTGGTCCGGGAAGATCCCACATGCTGCAGAGCAACTAAGCCCGTGTGCCACATCTACTGAGCCTGCGCTCTAGAGCCCGCGAGCCACAACTACTGAAGCCCACGCGCCTAGAGTCCGCGGTCCACAAAGAAGAGTAGCCCCCACTCACGCAACTAGAGAAAGCCCGTGCCCAGCAGTGAAGACCCAACGCAGCCAAAACAAACAAACAAACAAATAAATACATTTATATAAAAAAAAAAAAACCCAGCCACCTCGCCTCAAAGTGCCATGAATTCTGTGGTGCAAGTCATGCTCCTGTGCTCCCCATGGGATCAGGCTGAGAAAGACAAGACTTCTGCAACTACACTTCTGCTGAGCTCCCTCCCCTGCCCTGTCCTGCTGCCCTTGCTCCCTTCAGGTTTCCTTCGAGAATAACCTCTCAGGAAATCACTAGCACAATTCTCCTCTTGGGCTCTGCTTCTAGGGAATCTGACCCAAGTTGGCACGAGAGCAGGTTTCATGTGCTGCAGAGAAGCAGGAAGAACACAGCTGGCAGACACCTGGAAAATTGGGGTCATCCCCTCAGAACTTGTGGAGAACCCAACAATTTAACCCATGGCGGGGTCCGGGGGGGTGGGCAGGAGTCCTAAGTCCTGCAGAGCTCAGCACGGAACCTGGCATTTAGAAAATGCTGAATCCAGCAGGGCCGCAGTCCTTCCAGCTGCAATTCAGCTTTGACCTTCCCACCACCAGTGCCTGTGTGCGAACTTCCAGGACAGGAGAGGGCAGCTGGAGCTTACCCACAAGGGACGAGGTGGCCAGGGCTGCCACGTTGTAGTTGCTGGAGCAGGATCTGGAGTCGGACAGGTAGCCGTTGGTGGTCTGGAAGCACCTCTGGAGAAACGGGGGGCGGATGAGCAGGGTGGGGCAGACCTGCCAGATGATTTCCCCCCACCCCTCCCATCCCCATTACGCACCCTCCCCACGTCCTCTGGCCATCTTGCCACCCCCCCCCACAGGACCATCCCCAGCCCTGCTTCCATCAGGCCCCCCTCCCCCAGGGCTGGCAGCCCTGTGTGCCCAGGCTGGGCCCAGCAGAGGGAGGGGCAGTGGTGTCAGCTGGGGCTGGCTAGACTGGGGGATGTGCAAGTGCACTGACCTGCCAAGGATCCCAACAGAAATCCATCTGTTTGTCCTAAAACAAGAGGAGAAAGAGGAACAGGCAGGGTCTGGCCCACTGTGCCAGCAGATGGCGCGAATCCTGGAGCCCTGGCTGGTGGTGTGGGTCAGCCTTCTGGTCGTCCCTGAGGTCGGGGTCTGCCTATTCATGGGTCATGCCCTGGTGTCCCCTGGCATGCAGAGAGAGGAGCGGGGGGTGCAATGATGGCTCTGCCAGGGGACGCGGTGGGTTAGGGGATAGATCAGACCTGGGCTGGCCTCTGACTGCCACTTCTACCTGGGTGTCCTTGGACTAGTGACGTAACATCTCAGAACATCAGCTTCGTCCTCTGTAAAATGGTAGCAATGCCATTTATCTCACAGGTTGTGCGGAAGCGTAAATGACATAACGTAGGCAGAGTGCCTAGCACGACGCTTAGCATGTGGTATGTGCTCAAAAAAAAAAAAAAGGTAATTATATCAACTGGTAGGTTCAAGCCACAACCTCTGGGGCAAAGATGGAAATTATGCGCAGGATTTGAGGCCCTAGCAAGATCGTCGTGATCTACCTGGACTGAGAATTCCATTCCTTTACTCTCCAGCTGGCAGTGCAGGCTGCTAAGGAGTCCGTGGGCTGGTAACAGAACATCTAATCTGCAAGGCTGAGTTAATTTGGGTGGGAAGCCCTTCAGCGTGGGACTCTCCTTTCTAAATAGGTCTGGTTCAGTTCCTGGATGCCCAGACCAATTCAGACCTTCATCCAGCTGAATACCAACCCTGAGGGGTCCTGATCCCACAGGAAGGAGCCAAGTTCGGCAGGGACAGAGGAGGCTGAAATGGTTTCTGCTCCCTGTGGGGAGCTGTAGGGCACAGCCCAGGAACCAGGGCATACATGGGGGTGAAGGTGGGGATGAAGCGTGACCAGTTACCTTGCCAGTGACATGGTCTGGAGCCACGATGGGTGGGCGGCTGGAGGGCAAGTCTGGGTTCAGGGGGGCCGTGCCCTGGGGCATGGGGCAGTCCTTGTGGGTACTTGTGAGCAAATCTGGAAAAAAGAAAGACAAGGAACTTAGAAAAGCCCAGAGCTCTCTTGCTCACGAAGCTTGTTCAAGCCAGTCCTGAGAGATGGGCGTTACTTTATTATTACATCATTTCGTAGAAAACAGACTCAAGCTCACAGCAGGTGAGAAGTCCAGCCAGATCCCCTCAGTGGGGTTTACTTGCCCATCTGCTTGTTACTCCATTTGCACTAAGTCTAGTACCCACACTCCAGCAATGTGTTGACCTCACAGAGATCTCCAATCGACTTATTTTCTACCTTCCACTAACTCCTCATGTCCTCACTTCCCTCCTGGCCCAGCTAAGACTTCCTGGCGTATCCTACAAGCTCTCCTTGGCAGATACCCTTGACCCTCTTAATCCTGTTTAGTCTAACCCTCTGCCTGCTTCGTGCCTGGACCCTTCGAGCTGCACGTCGCTGGGGAAAGTCACGGGCGTCATGTTAAACCGGTGCCTGCCAGCCGCACACAGGCCGCCACCCAAGGATCCTTCCATGTTTCTCTGATTCCTGCTAGTTTGCGTCCTGCGAGGTCGACTACCTCATCCTCCTTCCTTCTTGAACTCCCCACACTGACAGCCCTGCTGCTCCCCGGACCTTGCTGCTGGCTTCTCTCCAGCCCTCAATGCAACCCAGGAGCCTTCAGAAGGCATCACCCCACTCTCTCCACCTCAAATCATCGCCCTGCCCGCACGCCACATCGTCTGCTTTCCCTCTTGGGACAAAGGAATAACTGTCCCCCCTCGGTCCAAGACCAGTCCCTCCACCCGGGGTCTGGGCTCCGTCTCTGCCCTCCCTCCGGGGCGGGCTTCTGCGCTCTTTCTCGTGTGGCCTGTGTTCCCTCCCCACCACGGCAGCCCATCAGCGTGGCACGGGCTGCAATGCCTCTCGGCTCAGGGACTCTTGCCAGCATCCCCTCTCCTCTCTTCCGCCTCATGGAGCCCCTCACCTCTGGGCCAGCCCCCAGCCCCTGCTTCCCTCTACTCCTTGCTCACTCCTCTGTCCCCTTCGTGGCCAGACTTGTGTCCGACCTCTACTTCCCATCTTTTCCCATTTTCTCCCCCGCCTGTCCCAACCAGCCTTTCATGAGACAGCCCTTGGCAAGTGGCCAGAATCCTGCATGGGGTGGGGGTGGGGGCCAAGCTCAGCGGTGACTTCTTCAGCCCCATCTTCGGTAGCCACCCAGGAGGCACTAGGGTGGCGCCCATCCCTCCTTCCCTCTCCAGCCACACCCTTCTCCCGGCTTCCCCCCCACCTCCACGGCACTCTTCTTCAGCCTCCCGCACTGCTCATCCCCTGAGCCCGCCCCACCGCTCCATCCCAGGCCCCTTGCCTCCCTTCTCTCTCTCCCAAGAGATCTCACCCGTATGTGGCTGACACCCACAGTTACACCTCCAGCTCCGACTCTTGGCTTGAGCTCTTGAATGAGTTTCCAGCTCCCTACGTGGATGCCCAACAGGCATCTCAAGCAAACCCCGGGCAAAACGGAACTTGCAAACCTGAGTCCATCTTCCCTTACTTCCCCAATTTTAGAAAATGATGCCATGGTCCGCCCGGCTGTACCAACAAAAAATCCAGGAGCTTTCTCGGAGTCCTGCTTTCCCCACCTCTCCCCACCAACCCCATCCAATCCACCAGCAAGTCCCACTGGCTCTCTCTCAGAGCTCCATTTCAGATTTATCCTTCTCCATACCCACCGCTGTTCCCCTGGTGGGACCCATCACCTTCTCTCACCAACAGTCACCTGCTTCCCCTCCTGGCCCTGCCATCCACTCTCCACCCAGCAGCACAGGGACATCGCATTCCAGGTCAGACTGTCTTCACCTGCCCTGGCTTCCTTGCATCGCACTTTAGAAGAGCCAGCCCCTCACCTCGGCCTTCAGGGCCCTACACGTCAGCCCGCCGACTCCTGACCTCAGTCCTCTGCCTGCCCCCTCGCTCACTGTTTCAGCCACTCTGGACTCCTTGCTGCTCCTCAGATGGCCAAGCTTGTTCTTTGGCCTCGCTGTCCCCTCCCCTGCGCCTGGAACACTCTTTCCCCAGGTCTTCCTGAAACTCATCATCCAGGATTCAGCTCAAGAGAGACCTTCCTGGGCTTCCCTGGTGGCGCAGTGGTTGAGAGTCCGCCTGCCGATGCAGGAGATATGGGTTCGTGCCCTGGTCTGGGAAGATCCCACATGCCGCGGAGCGGCTGGGCCCGTGAGCCATGGCCGCTGAGCCTGTGCGTCCGGAGCCTGTGCTCCGCAACGGGAGAGGCCACAGCAGCGAGAGGCCCGCGTACCGCCAAAAAAAAAAAAAAAAAAAAAGCGGGGCTTCCCTGGTGGCGCAGTGGTTGGGAGTCCACCTGCCGATGCAGGGGACACGGGTTCTTGTCCCTGTCCGGGAAGATCCCACATGCCGCGGAGCGGCTGGGCCCGTGAGCCATGGCCGCTGAGCCTGTGTGTCCGGAGCCTGTGCTCCGCAACGGGAGAGGCCACAGCAGCGAGAGGCCCGTGTACAGGAAAAAAAAAAAAAAAAAAGAGAGAGACCTGCCCTGGCCACGCTGTTCAATGTGGCCCTCCCTGTCCCCATGCCGGCCACCAGTCATTCCCCTCACAGTCATCACCGCTGATATTTCTGTTTATTTAAGAGTCCAACCGCTCTCGAGCATGGAGACCATGGCAGCCCTGCTCAGTGCTCTGCGTCCAGAGCGTAGAACCCCGCCTGCACTTAGTAGGTGCTTTGTAAACATCTGTGGGGGTGATTTCCACCTTTATTACAGCATTTAGCACAGGATGTCTGGTAAAATTATTTATTTTTTACCGGGGGGGGCAGGGATCGGCCTGCCCCTGATGCATCCCCAGGGCCTACCACACTGTAGGTTCACAGTCGTTGCTGAGGGAATGAACACCTTGACCTGAGCAACTGGAATTGCCGGACTGAATCCTTGGGCCAAATTGAAGAGGACTCGTCCGCCCCCCCAGGATGACAGAGAACACCCTTATCATTCATTTGATTAATGCATTTAGTTACTCTTCCATTCACTGAAGAGTATTAGCTGAGCACCTACTATGCGCCTCGCGCTGTTCTGAGTACTGGGGACACAATGGTGAAGAAGACAGAGATGGTTTCTGCCCTCATGGAGCTGACGTTCTAGTGAGGGAGAGAGACTATTCACCGAAAACTCACAAATGAGTAAGAACCATTAGGAAACAATAATAGCTATGAAGAAAAAAATGACAGCGTAGGTAGGAGGGGCTGGAGAGGGCTTCTCAGAGCTGAGGCCTGAGTATCAGGAAAAGCCCAGTTATGTGAAGATCTGGGGGATGATCGTTCATTCCTTCATTCATGCATTCATCCATCCATCCATGCAGCCATTCATTCCTCACCCGCTGAGCACCCATCTACTGGACGTCTACACTGTGCAAGCACCTGGGGACGAGGCAGGATTAACTCCATCCCTGCCCTAGGGGAGCTCACATTTTGATGCAGGAACACCTTCCCGCAGAGCCCCTCATTCAAACACAAGGCTGAGCCAGGGGAACAGCAGCACCAGAGGACTGCTCTGCTTTCTACATTCTCCTTTCTCAGTGTGATGGCAGAGTCCTCACCTTGACCTAAAGAGGAAGGAATCTGTGGCTCAACCTGACAGGTGAGGAAACTGAGGCACAGATGGGAAAGCCACTAGTCCCAGGCACACAGTCAGTCGCCGGCAGTCAGGACCTGAGTCCTGTGGGTCTGACGCCGAGGTTCACTCTCTTCCAAAGCACAGAAAGAGTTTTGATGAGTTCGGGGTGGGGATTGGGGGCTGCGCAGGAGAGCTGATGGCAGGGAGCTGGCCAGGAGGTAGGCGGTCCAGGAGGTCGTGGGGATGGTGGTGCGGGAAGACGGTGGGCATGGCGCGGGTGGGCGGGGCTTGCACGAAGCCATGGGGTCTGGAAGGAGTCTGCAAGGGGCAGCAGTGTCTGGGCTGCCATAGGGAGGGGGGCCCTCTGCGGGACACTGGTCCCAGCCTGCAGCCTATCCAGCCCTGGGCGCTGGCTCCCACCACCCCTTTCTGGCTTGGGCCAGAGCGGGCAGAGGCGGAGGAGCTGATGGCATGGAAGCCGCCAGGGCTTCCTGGAGGAAGCTGAGGCCAGAGAGGGTCTGAGGCTGGAGATGAGGGGCTGGGGGCGCCACTGGTGGATGGAGGAGAGTGGGCTGAACTGGAGACTCGGGGTAACAGGGAGGAAAGAACTGGGTGGCAGGGGATGGTGCGGCTGCTGCACCCGATCCCCCAGATCCCGGTGGATCTGTTTCTCCTGTTTATGTGCACCCACAGTCCCCTCCCCATGGACTTTGCTTCCAACAGGCAGCACCTGAGGCTCTTTCTAGGCGGGCTGCCCGCGGGCAACTGGGCTGAAACTGAGAAGTGCTGCTGCTCCCACCGGAGCGGCCCTTAGCCCGTGACTGGAGGGGCAGGACCCCAGCTCCTCTGTTTTGGGTGGGAAAACACTGAGCTTCACTTTCATCCCAGAGCTCCCTGTGGGATTAGGCAGAAACCACCCCCCGCAGGATGACAGACACCCTTTCCTGGCTGCGTCTTCTCTGCCTCACTCTCTCCACTCCTGTACTGGTTTCCTCTGTAAGATTTCCTTCATATTCCAGCTGTACCCACTCACATTCCAGCTGTACCCACATCCCCGTTTCAGGGTCTGCTCCTGAGGAACTGCTCCTAAGACAGCTGGGTGAGGCTTTGGTGCCAGATTGCCCGGTTCAAATCCTGGGCCTGCCCTTTATTATCATGGGATCTTGAACAAGTGACTTTGCCTCTCCAAGCCTCTATTTCCACATCTGTAAAATGGGCAGCTGAGGGAGACTGCTCCTGTTCCTCAGGAATTGTCTACCAGGTTCCAAACTGAGAACCAAGACGCTTTGAGGGCCCCGCTTTTGAAGAAAGTCTCTGTCAGGGGGTGGAGGCGGGATGGGGGTAGCAGACGCTCTCTTCAAAGTGGCTGAAACCGGCTTTGCTACCCCAGCTGTCAACCCCCTTCTGACTCTGACTACCTATTTCTCCCCACGGGCTAAATGAGGGGCTCCCAGAGACTCACCTGCAGAAATTTGGGAAGGCTGCAAAGGGGAACATTGTGTTGTCAAGGGTCAAGTAGACACTGAGGAAGGGGCCAGGTTTGAGCCTTGCTCCACCCAAGGCTCCATTTTTGCTCCATTCTTGAGCAGTTCCCTAAGAGGGCTGCTTGCAGGCAAGAGGACCCCAGCCCCAAGAGGCTGCAGGGTGGATCACTTTAGGGGGAAAAGGGAATTGGGCAGGGAATGCAAGAGGTCAAACCAGGTCAGATCTCCCACGACATGGGCTCTATAGTGGGGAGGCCCTCCCCGCCGCCGCCATGGCTCCCCGGAGAATTCACACGTGCTAACCCGAAAGACCCTGGCCCCCTCCCACCTCGTGTCCCTCCTCTCCTCCTCTCTCACTCCAACACACTCCTGCCTCAGGGCCTTTGCAACGGCCGTTCGTTCCTTTTCTCCATCTGGGACTCTCCTGCCACCTACAGATTCACTCCCTCCCTCCGTTCATGTCTCCGCTCAAATGTTACAACCTCAGCGAGGCCTCCCCCAACCATCTTATTTAATATGACACCCGACTCTTTCTACCCCCTCACCCTGTTTTACACCCATCACTCCACAATGTGTGTGTCTGTTTCCTTGCTCATGGTTTCTCACTGGAACATGAGCTCTGTGAGGACTGGGACCTGGTGTTATTTGCTACGTTAGTCCCAGCACCTGCCTAGGGCCTGGCACATAGTAGGTGCTCATTAAACATTTGTTGTAAGAATGAAGGAATGAGTATTTGCATGCCTACAACACAGAGGCTTCATCACTGAGCCAGTGGTAGCCAAGGGAGACCACTAGAGCTCCGGATAAATACAAATGTCTTGGCCATTTTTTCTCAAGTTCCTCATGCCAGACCCCACCATGTCAGAGAAGAAAGGGACCCAGAGAGGAGAGAGAGGCCTGCAGAGTAAAGAGCAGCCAGCCATGGCTGACGGGGAGAAGGAGAGGGTCAGATGGGATGCGAGATGAAAGTTGCCATCCAAACTGGGTGGACTGGACTTAGTGTCCAGAAGAGGCTAGAGAGTTCTGGAATGTGCCCAAAGGCTGTTACGGGTGGGCAGGTCAGGGAGGTTCAAGTGAGACTGTCTGGAGAGGGGACTGGAGAAAAGGGAAGTGGAGCCAGGTTAAGCCCCCACCCACTGAATCCACAGCTCAGTGACCCGGGCGCTAAGAGCAGCGAGGGCAGTGTGGGATCATGGGGGCTAAGCCGTGCACCCCATAAGATGTCCAATACATCTTGCTCTTTATGACCAGTCCTGGCTGTGTGACCCTGACAGAGTCCTGCCCCGCTCTGGGCATCATAGTTTCCATGTGTACAAAGGCAACGTTCCAGGTCCCTCAAAGGTGGTGTTCAAACCAGGGGCGCATCCTTTAGTGGGTCAAGCAAGCAATTTACTAGGTCATATTTTTAAAGAATGAAGTAGAATTGAGTAGAATAGAAAATATCAGAACCCACTGCAGAGACAGGCTAAGTCTTATTTCACGAAGCCTCTCTTTCAATTGCACAGACACACGTGTGCACATGTGTGTGTACTGGATTACGAAGCAAAATAATTTATTCTTATGGGTCCAGTCAAAAAAGTTTGAAAGTCGCACTCTGAAGGTGCCAGCATGCACAAGCTGGGGCCTCCAAGGTGCAGACAGGGTGATGCTGGCTACAGACTACCCCTGGGAACTCTGAAGGGTGAGGGAATATCTCCAGGCCCCTGCCCATCGCCCGAAGCTGTTTTAGAACTCTGCAACCACAGGCCAGGGAGCAAGGGGAGCTGGCAGGTGATGTCGAAGGCCTGGAGGGACGTGACTCGAACAAAGTTACCTGTCGACGTCGTGGCGGACATGGGCTCCTGGCTCCCAGCCCCCTCCCCAGCTTTCCTGCCCCCCACCTCAGCGGGGGTGCAGGTGCCTCTGCCAAAGCTGCCTTCTCCCCTGAGGACTTTGGCCCCGTGATGTCACAGGCTGGTTGCTATGGAGACGTCAGGTAATGAACCAGCCCAGGGTGAAATCACAGGCTGCTTTTCGCCCAGCTGGGACTGGCAGCCACGTCACCACCGGCAACTGGAAAAACACAGCTTTCATGTGGGGTGGGGGCTGGGGGATAGCCCGAGGAGACCCCTAGCCTCTGCTCCTGTGGGCTCCTTCCTCTCCCAAGGGAGCTGTGGGGATACCTTCCCCCTTTCCCAGTCCACACCCTACTCCCCCGAACTCAAGGTCTGAGGCTCCTTCTCAGACTGCCCCCCTCCCCAACCTGCCCTGGCCACAGAAGTGACGGGCCTCTGGTTGCCACGGCAGCCTGGACGGGGCCACGCTGATCCTTCAAGGAGAGGGGTGCCATCTAGATGTCCCCTCCATCCCTCTGCCTTCAATCGGAGCTTCTCTGCGTACCAAGGATGCTTCCTGCCTTCCCATGCCAGCTCCTCAATCTGCTAGAGTCCAGCCACCGCAGCAGATCCTCCTGATGTTTCACCTAAACCCCCCTGGCTGCAAACGCTCCCACACTGGTTTTCTCTGCTCCTTCCTTGGGTGCGTCTGCAACATTACCACCCAGATTCTTCTCACCTCCTTCCCAGTCGTCCAGCCCCTTGAGCTGTTCCTTGGTGCCTATGTCCCAGCCCATTTGTCAGCGTGGCTGCCACCTCCCCCAAAGTCTCCCAGGGCTCCACACCCCAGGAGGACACAGTGGTTCCAGGCTTAACCCTGCTCCTTCTCAGCAGCCCAGAGAGGGTAGACCTCCTCTTGAAAGCATACTGAGTAAACTGAGTAAAAAAGTAAACTGAGTAAAAAAGTAAACTGAGCAGCAGCCGAAGCCCCTTGTGATGGCCCCGCGTGATGACCCTCCCTGGACAGTCACGGGCCTCCCCACTAAGCTTCTTGGGACCCCTGCGGCCAAGTGCACGACGCAGTCCTCCAGCCATCTGCGCCCTAGGTGTGTGCGGCTCAGCTGTGACATGCCAGGTTCCTGCCTTGCACCCAAGAGAGCCCAGCGGGCAAGGCCTTCCTTGCACAGTCCCTGCTCTAGGTTTAAATCCCGGCTTTTCACTGTCAGCTCCAGGGCTGTGGGCCTGTGAGTGGCCCCTGGGAGCCTCAGGGTTCTCATCTGTGAAATGAGAATACTGGCGGGTGGCCGTGAGGATGAAGCACCTACCACGCAAGTACTCCATAAACGACAGCGGCTCTGCCCGCCCCCGCCCCAGACCTCACGTCCTCTTTCTGGACCCTGGGACAGATCTCAGGCACCACCCCTCTGGTCCTTCCCCAGGGCTGGAGCTTGCCCTGGGGGACTCTGCAGAGGGAGGCCACCAAGGGTGAGTCCTTGTGAGTCACTGCCATGGCCGCAGTCCGTCCCTCTGAACTTGGCAGTGGCCTGGCCTTTAGGAGACAAAGTGCCCCCCGCCCCCCAGGACACTGATTTACAGGTCACCAGGTCCACGTCCATGGCAGGAGCTCCATAAGTGCGTTGGTACACCTCAGAGCTGCCCAAAGGGGTCCCTTTCCATGTTCTCTTCAGGACTTTCCACACATCCTAGCTCCTTTTTACTTCCTCTGCCATCCTGTGGCCCAACTTCTTTGAACACCCTGATCTAGCCTCACCTCCTCCAGGCAGCCTGCCTAGATTGTCTTCAGATGTATTAGGCTATTACCTTACCAGCAGCCCTAATGGGCAAAGTCTGGCATACAGTGATTTGCTTGCACTGTTTACTGAACACCTACTATGTGTCAGGTACTATCCCAGGCCTTTCGATCCATTATCTCTGATTCAATCTTAATAACAACCCAGCAAAGTAGGTACTGTTATGCCCATTTTACATATGGGGAAACTGAGGCTCAGAGAGGTTAAATCACCTCTGCAAGGTCACCTACTAGTAAGTGGCAGAAATGAGGTTCAAACCTAGGCCAGTCTGAAATGCCAAAGCTTGTGCTCCAACCACTGACCAGCGCTGATCTCCTGAGAGGGTCCTCAGGCTGTTTTTCCACCTGTGTGTCCTGCCTCCCCCACTAGACAACTCCAAGGGCAAGGTTGTGTCTCCGTCCTCAGACTGTGAGCTTCTAAACGGCAAGGCCGGTGGGGGCGGGGGATGAATTGGGAGGTTGGGATTGACATATATACACTATTGATGCTATGTATAAAATAGATAACTAATGAGAACATACTGTATAGACAGGGAACTCTACTCAGTGCTCTGTGGTGACCTAAATGGGAAGGAAATCCAAAAAAGAGGGGATATATGTATACGTATACCTGATTCACTTTGCTGTACAGCAGAAACTAACACAACAGTGTAAAGCAACTATACTCCAATAAAAATTTAAAAACAAGGGAGGGGGGCAAGGCCCCATCTTCCCATTCCTCAGTCTCTCCACCGTGCCCAGGGGGACTCTGCCAGGGGGACTCATGGGCTCTGCTAGGGCCAAGGTGAGACAGGCCTTGGGGAGCTGAGAATGGAGGGGTCACAGTCAGTGCGCCTGAGTACTGGGGGTGGTTCTGGTCGGCTCCTTTAGAGCTTGTGCCTCCTCCCAGACATAATCAGATGCCTGGCCTTCCAGAAGGAACTCCTCGGTCTCCAGTTTCTGCTCTCACCACCTGCCAGTGCCCGGTGCACTAGACCCCGGCAGGGGCTGGGGGGGGCAAGAGGCTGATGGGTTGGCCTGGAGGAGTGGGCTGGGACGGAAAGGGGCAGGCAGAGAGGCTCCGGAGCCAGGGACATGGGATGGGCACTGAGAGACCTGGAGCTGGACAGAGGCGGGTAGACAGAGATTGCTCTGTACAGATTGTCACCATCGGTGGTAACACAGCCCAAACCGAATGCTAACACTGGAGTTATTCCAGAGGGCTGAATTTCTTGAGCATCAGCCACACGCTCGGTACCTCCCTCCATGTGGGGACATGAGAAGGCAAAGGGCAGGTGTTCCGTGCTCAGGCTCTGGGATCACACAGTCCTGGATTCAAATCCTGCCTCTCTGTGTTCTGGCTGTGTGACCTCAGGTAAGACCCTTCCCATCTCTGAGCCCTACATCCCCCCTCCAGGGCTGAATGAGAACTAACAAGGTCAGGCGAGTGATGCCTCAGGCAGCTCAGGATAAGCACCCAACAAATGGTAGCTTAAAAATAGATAATGAACACAAAATAGCCTCTAGAAACAGCATTTGTTGCCTTAATCTGGTCCCAATCACTTTCCCCCATGTTCTCAGCACCTCAAATGCTTGTTTCTTTTCCCATGAGGCAGGACGGTGCTCGAAGCCTCTGTAGCTTGCCCTTTCCCAGCCAAGAGGGTCTGGATCAGCTGTCTACACAGAAGGGTAATAATAAAAATTAAAAATTAAAGTGACAGCTAACACAGTATTTACTACATGCCAGGTACTGGTCTGAGTGCTTTACGTGAATTAAGTCATTTAATCCCCTCCCAGTAACCCTAAGATGTCAATACCAGTATTATTCCCATTTTACAGATGAGAACACTGAGATACATATACAAGGTTAAGTAACTTGCTGAGGTCACAAAGCTAGTGGATGGCGGAGCAGGGATGCGAACCCAGGCTGGCCGGCTCCAGAGTCCGCGCTCTTTTTTTTTTTTTAATTAATTTACTTTTGGCTGCGTTGGGTCTTTGTTGCTGCACGCGGGCTTTCTCTAGTTGCGGCCAGCGGGGGCTACTGTCCGTTGTGGTGCATGGGCTCTAGGTGTGCAGGATTCAGTAGTTGTGGTGCACGGGCTTAGTTGCTCTGTCGCACGTGGGATCTTCCCGGACCAGGGCTCAACCCATGTCCCCTGCATTCGCAGACGGATTCTTAACCACTGCGCCACCACGGAAGTCCCAGAGTCCGCATTCTTACCCTCCCAGGCCTGGCTCGCAGAAGCTAACTGCTGCCCAGTGCTGGGATGGGGTGGCTCTCCCAGGTGTGGCTTGCACCTGGGGTTTGGCTGGGGTGGCCCCAGTTGCACGTGGGCTCTGGACTTGGTATGGGCATCAGCAGGAGGTCAGCAATTCCTGGCCTGGCTGCAGGTTGAGCACTTGACACAAGGAAGTGCTTCAAGTAACAGGGCTGTTGTTAGCAACTGGTGCAGGTGTGGAGACTCAGAGGCTCGTGGGGGCTCCAGCTGGCAGCTGGAGAGGAGTAGGACGGCCCGGCCCTGGGTCCGAGGGCTGGCTGTGTGGTGCAGAGGACAAGGGCCCAGGCTCCAGAGTCAGTGTGACTGGGTTCAAGTCCTGCTTCTGCTCTTTCTTTCTTTCCTTCTCTCTCTCTCTCTCCCTCCCTCCCTTCCTTTGTTCTTTCAAAATATTTATTTATTTATTTATTGGCTGCATGGGGTCTTAGTTGCAGCACGCGGGATCTCTCACTGTGGTACGTGGGCTTCTCTCTAGTTGTGGCGCGAGGGTTTAGTTGCCCCGCAGCATGTGGGATCTTACTTCCCTGACCAGGGATCGAACCCGTGTTCCCTGCATTGGAAGGCGGATTCTTAACCACTGGGCCACCAGGGGAGCCCCGTTCTTTCTTAGCTATGCAGCCTCGGGCTCTGATCAGTTTCCCTGTTTGTAAAAATGGGGACTGTGATAGTATAAGACCCCCAAATTAGCTAGTTGCGCCTTGAATGTTCCCACCAGTACTTGGTAAGCCGTAAGCACTCTGGGAGCATTAGTGATGACTAGAGGGGTGGGTGGCCTCCACTTAGTGGCTTGGTCACCCAGAACCCGGAGTGCTGGGACGATGGTTGTCCTCTGCTGAAGTGGTCTCACACCTTCTTTACGAGCATCCAACTCGCCTGCGTGCATGTTGAGACTGGAAGTAGGCCGAGCCCTCAGGAGGGGGACAAGGTCAGAATACACAACGAGGAGCCCAAGCCACTGAAGGAAGGGTGGAGAAGACCCATCTCAGGCCAGTGTGACCTCAGACAGGCAGGGCAGAGGGTTCCAGCACCAGGTATGGGGTAGCAGCCAGAGGACCTGGGCCCCAGCCCCAATCCTGTCACCACGTGGCAGCCTGACCTTGGTCTGCAGGTCACAGGCAAGTCCACCTGGGGCTGGGCCTCCAGCACCTGGCACAGGATGGCCAAGTGATGGGGGAGGGACACAGTCAACAAGGAAACACCAGATCCCCGACACCTGGAGCCTGCCCAGAGCCTTCAAGGTTTCTGGAGACGCACTGAGAGCCTGTGGGGTCTGAAGAACACTAAATACTCTTCACTCTTAATTCTACCTTCCCCTCTGGCCAGGCTGTAGGCCTCAGAGCACATGCTGTGCTGGGCTCACTGCCTCTGGGTACCCAGCGTGTACGCAGTGCCTGGCACACAGTAGGTGTCATGCTAACATCAGCTTAATGAATAAGTAAGTGAATGAACCTCACACAGCCTAAGCCCCACCCATGATCCCAGCCCTGACACCCTCCTGAGACATCCTGAGCCACTTACCTGAATGTCCCACATGGACTTGTGGGCAGAGCCCCATAGAGGCCAGAGGATGGGGGGAGGGGTTGCGCTCCTTCCCCAACATCTCCCAGGACAAGGTCCCCTCCAGAGCCTGCCCAGCCCCTCCCCAAGGCCTGGTCATCCCTCCACACCTGAGTAAGCTACTGGGGGTGATGGGTGAGGTGGCAGCCCCCCAAGGCCATGGTTGGGATCAGTGGATTTGGCTTCAGCCTGCAGAGCTGGAGCCAAGGCCTCAGTCACCCCCTCACCTCACCCGCCCCCCCAGCTGGTCCCACTGTGGGGTGAAGTTACCAGGGTGGGAGAATGACCCAGCCAGCCTCTTCTACAGTGCTGCTCAGCAGCCTGTCGGAAAACTGATGGTGGGGAGGGTCCCAAAGACCCATCTGCCCATCCCCCCTGCTCTGTGTAGAAGTCCCTGCCACCCCCAAACCTCCCCCCCTAGGGCAGCTCACTCCGGCTCCCTGGGGACCACCTTGGGGAGAGCCATGGAGCTCAGGCACAGAAGGAGAGCGGGAGAGTGCCCAGTCAAAGGCCCAGGGGTTACTGGGAACATCAGCTGTCTCTGTCCCTTCCAGTCCCCTGACCGAGGGTGGGGGTGGGGCTGAGGAGTTAGGGATGAGGGTGGGGGAAGGGGAACCTCCTTTATAACCTGTTCATCTCCATTAACCCCTTGCTGCCAATGGGGTTCAGGGACTCTGAAGACAGGGGCATGGGGTAAGGGGACAGAGTGGGGACACCGAACCACTAAGGCCTGTGTCTTGGGGGGTGTGGGAAGGAGGGTCTGCTTGCTCTCCTGGTGCCCCGCAGTGACCCCCGAGAAGCCAGGAGCAAGTAGAAGCCTCCGTCCCTTCCGAGGCACACGGCAGGGGGTGTGTGGCCGGCTGCTGGAAAGGAAGCGGCCCTGCTTCTGCCGCCTGGTGGGGTGTGGGTCTAAGCGGGGCTGGGGATGCGGTGACCTCCCCACGCTCTCTCTCCGCGCTGCTCCCCCCCAACGCCCTGTCCCCCTCGGGGCACCGTGTCCCCTGGGGCTCGGCGGGGGTGGGGTGCGGCCGGCCGGGAAGGGCGGGTCGTCCCCCCTACCCCCACCGAGGTTCTTTGGAGCGGCCAAGGGGACGTGCGCGCGTCCCCGGCGCGGGGCCCCGGGCGCCCCATCTCCTTCCCTTACGGTCCGCGGCCTCCTCACCTCGCGACACGCAGGAGCCCATCACGGGGCCGCGGGGCCGGGCCGCTGCGCCTTGGGTGCGCCGGGCCGCCGGGCGCTCATGTCTCCTCGGGCTCGGGGCTCACGCGCGGCGCTGGCGCAGCGGAAGCGCGGACGAGTGGAGAAGGGGCCGGGGCTCCGCTCGCCTCAGTCGCCGCTCCCGCCGGGTCGTCCCCGCCAACGCCGCTGCCGCCGCAGCGCCCGGCTCGCCTCGCGCCGCCGCCTCGCGAGCCGCGCCCGCCCCTGCCAGACGCGGGCAGCACGGCGGGCGGGGCGGCCCCGGGGAGCGCTCGCCCCGAGCCCCGAGCGCGGAGCCCGCGAGGCCGCTCCGCCTCCAGCGCGCCCGCCGCCTGCAGACCTGTTGCAGCAGCCCGGCCGGGGGGTGGCGGCGGGGTAAGCAGAAGCCCGGCGGGGGGGCGGAGGGAGGGGAAGGGGAGCCAGAGGGGGAACTTCTCGCCCTCCCGCTTCCCGCGCCACTAGGCGAGGGCTGAAGGTCAGGGAAGAGGGCGGTGGGGGCGGGGAGATTCCGGCCTTTGGGGCACAACCTGGCTGAGCGCAGTAACAACAATTCCATTGTACCCATTTTGCTGGGGAAGAAACAGGCTCACGGAGGTCGGATGCCTCGCCTGAGGTCCCTCAGCTATGAGGGACAGCGACTTTTGACCATCAGCTTCTCAGTGGGGGGACGGCGGCCCAGGCTGGGGATACAGAGGGTGGGGATGGTGTACCAGTGGCCTCACTGACGGATGAGAGTTAAACTTCACTCCACGGGGTCAGGCGGGTGAGAGGCCTGGGCTGCCTCAGCCCTGCGCCTGCCGTCCGATGGGGCCACAGTGACCCCTCTGATCGTTCACACTCGCTCTCTCACGTACCTACCCACGAACACACACGTGTGTACGCACTTGCACGTGCACATCCACACACTAACAGCCACACACACTCATATTTACACACAGACGCCCCCCGCCCCAGCTCCACAGCAAACCTTCCCCCTGCACGCGGCTCTTCAGCATCTGAGCGCTCACTTTCACATCCTTCTGTCGCACTCCATCTTTACACCTGCCTGTGCACCAGGCAGGGCAGGTGTCACTGTTTCCCTTTTACAAGGGAAGAAGCCAGGTTCACTGGTTCTCTTCCACAACCTGGTGATGGCCCAGCAGGACTCTGAAGGATGAACGAGGTTTGAGGCAGGGGTGCAGGTGGAGCCGGAGGCCTCTAGCAGGGCAGGATCTGGGTCCTGTGGGACTGCTGGGTGGCAGTGGGGTGAGCAGTGGGGCGGGTGCTGCTGTTTTTCTCTTTCCCCAGGCCTGGTGCCCTCTTCAGAGTAAAGTCCTGATGGGGAGTGACCCTAGCCACGGGTGTCAGCAGAACTGGTGTGAATGTGGCTTCAGCTCACACAAGCTGTGTGACCTTGGGCAAGTTGCTTCACTTCTCTGAGCCTCAGATATTTTCTTTGACTGTTAACTGGGGGTAAAAATTTTACCTCATGGGATTGCTGTAAGAATCAATGAGATAATTGTGCAAAATGACTGACACATAGTAGGTTCTTAGAGCTAAAAATAATTAACGGTGACGGTGAACACAGGTGTGGCGCACTATTACTTCACCAGGTGTCCCTACCCCCACGGGAATTCTGAAGAAACTCCACTCAGTGGATGCGCTGGTGTGAATGAGACAGGTGTGCCGGTCCTAGAGTCCAGTGCTGTACTCAGACATGGGTGCTCAGAGCCTTCCATGCTATGCCCCCATCAGACGAGCCTCCCCCACCCCCAAGTCTGGTTTGGGGGAGGATAGCTCTGAAGGGACGAATGCCTTGCTCAGTGCCAGCTGTGTGCCTGCCCTTGTGTGGAGAAGCAAAGGCTGGCCTGCCTGCAGCCAGCCTCTGGGGTCCTGTGCTATGTGGCCCAGGGTTGGGGCGGCAGAGGTGTCCTTTCTCTTCTTCCTGTCATGGAGTGACTGGATCTGGCTTGCAGGGAGGGCTCTGACTCACCATGACGCAGGACGCTCGGTCACAGCTGCAGATGCTCCCAGCTGGCAGCCTGGCAGCTCTGGGGACAGAGGGGACGGGGAGGGGGACCCCGGCAGAGAGGATGTGCAGCTCACAGGGGAGAGAATGCCTGGGGAGCCCACTGTGCCCCCTTCAGCCCAAGACAGAGACAGGTGGATGAGTCTGGGCAGTGGTCCCTCCCAGGGTCCCTTGCTCACCAGCCCAGAGACATGTCTGGGGTGGAGGTCTGGCTATCTTAGCCTCTGGCATTCGTGCTGGTCAGTTCCACCCCGACTCAATCCTTTCATTGTACAGATGGGCGCTCAGAGAGGGGCAGGGGCTTGCCCAAGGTCACACGGTAAACTGGCGGCAGAGTGAAGACTAGAACCCAGGCCTCCTGCCTGTCAGCCCAGCCCTGGCAGCAGCCTGAGACTGGGCCATGTGGGGTGGGCCGCTCCCCTTGCACACCCACATTCACCTTCCCAGTCCTTGGAATTCTGCTGAAGTGGACGATTCCCAGACAGCTCCAAGATGTGTGGCTATCCTTCCCTGGGGGCAGGCCGTCCTTTCCCAGCTCAGCCCACAGCCCATCTGCCCAGCGACCTTCTACTACACTCCCACCAGCCATGGAGGGGAGGGAAGAGGGGGACTCCTGGTGGGTGAGAGGACCAGGGGAGAGTGCCCAGGCCATGCCCTTCACACTGAATCTCGCTCTCCCATCATGACTTGGGGGACCCAGCCAGAGCCCTCTCTCCTGTGGCCTGCCCCACTTACTCCTATTCAACAATGGACATCCACTAGTCCTGAGCGCCTGGCCCCGGGCTGGGCGCTGGAGTGTGGAGAGCAGATGCTGCAGGGTTTTGATCCGAGGGGGAATAATCAACGGGAGCCATTAGAGTGACGAATCAGACTCAGTCCTGCCCAGGCAGCCCCGGGAGGGGGGACGGTGCGGTGCACGGGGAGCCACGTGCATAAGTAACTCGGGTCAGGGTCGACAGCAGTGCGTCCCCATGCCAGCCAAGTGTGGTAAGAGGAGGGTTGCTTCTGCCAAGGGTCATGAGGATGGTTTCAAGGTGACGGTGACCCTGCAATGGAATTTTGAAGGTTAAGTGGGCTGCTGGCAAATGGAGATGGAGGAGGGCTCCGTGTACACAAAGGCTTGGAGACAGGGACGCTGAGGAGCCCATGGGCGACTGGCATCTATAACATCCAGGGGTCCAGTGGGAGAGGACGAGACTTCAGACTGGAGTTGCCCACCTCCCAGCCTCAAGCATGTCCACAATATTTGTTTTCTCAGGAAAGGCAGGCAGAGCTGGATAAGCAGAAAGAGAACAGAACTGGAAACCAGACATCTAGGTTTAACACCTGTGCCCAGAATAATACATAGTAGATGCTCAATAAATATTTGTTAACTGAAGGCAAGAAAGTGAGACTTGTCCAAGGCCACACATCTTGAAAGTGGTTACAGCCAGGGCTGATTCAACCTCTCATTCACCCAGCAAATACTTATTGAGCACCTACTATGGGCCCTGCTCTGAGTGGTGCTGAAATTTCGGCATGATCCAGACAGGTCCCCGTTCACTGGGGGAGGGAGAACAGACTGGTTGGGGAGGTTGGCATTAACCCAATAATGACCCAGACAAATTGAGACTCACAGCCCTGGAAAGTTCTAGGGAAGAGCTCTTGAGAGGGTAGAAGAGAAGGACTTGATCTGGTCTCGCAGGTGGAGGGAGCATCCAGGGGAGGTGGCAGTGATTGAGTCCACAGCTGAAAGACGAGTGGGACCTGGTTTGGCAGAGAGAACAGCACAGGCAATGGTGTGGAGGAGGGAGGAAGTGTTGGATTCCCAGGAAGGAGAGAGGCCCAGGGTGGCTGGAGCACAGAGGATGAGACGGGGGCAGGGAGTGGCAGGAGCTAGCTGCTGCAGGGCCTCATGCTGGGATCTGGTCTTTATCCAGAGAGCACTGGGAAGCCCCATCCTCTGTTTCTTCATCTGCAAACCGACCTTCCTTCCAGTTATTTTTGGGATGGGGGGTTGTCGAGTCCCAGATGAGGGTCCCAGTACAGTTCCCTATTTCTCTGGAGGCCCAGCCTGGCCTGAGGGGCCCAAGGACCAGAGCTTGGGGCCTTTCTGGGAAGCCTGAGAGAGAAGGCCACAGGCTGACCTCAGACTGTGTCCACTCTTAGCTCCAGCCTCGGGCCTGGGGGCTTCTAGCCAGAGTGGGGTGACTGGTCAGAGTTCCCTGTCTTCCCCCAGGAAACAAGCTGGACTGGGTGGGATAGGGAGAGGGAGAAGGGTAAGCCCACAGTCTGATGGGGCAGGGGAGACAGAGTCCTCAGGGACCTCCAAGTCTGCTGGAGGAGACCCTGTGATAGGCACTGGTGACACTGGAGTGAAACCAGCCCTGGCCCTGGGGAGGCTTCCAGCCTGGTGAGTGAACAGTTACACTGAGTTCATCTCTAAAATGCTTGACCCAGGCCTGGTCTACAGTGGCTGCTTCATGACAGGATCCCTTTCTCAGGATTCAGAGGCTGGTACCCTGACTCCTGGACTTCAGGATCTCTGCAGGCAGGGAGGAGGCCCCCCTGCTAGGACCAGGGTAGAGACACTGGGTAAGGCTCACCTGAGATGCTTTTCCTGAGCCATGTGTGTCATGTGGCATGTGGCCACCAGGGGGCAGCCTGAGACAGCATCATTCTTTACTGCTTGCATTTTCCTTCCTCTCTTGGCCAATTGACCCAGAAAGTACCATGTTTGGCAACTCAGACCCAGCCACGGTTCAAGGCTGTGTATCATGTGCCCTGCACAAAGGTGCCCAGTCGAGGGGGAGGACACTGAAACCCTGCCTGTGCTCTGGTCACCAAGCCCTGAGCTCTGGCATGGGCTGGGTCTGCCCAAGTATGGGGTGCCTTTTCCTTAGCGCAAAATTGTCATCTGCTTTCCATGCTCTGTACTGCAAGGTTGCATCCACCCACATTCACACAGAGTCTCCATCTAGGCCAGCAACACTCCTGAGCTCAGACATCACCTGGTCCTAACCCCTGCTGTACAGATGTGGAGACAGCCCAAGGGAACCAAGGCCAGTTAGTAGCAGAGCTGGGACTGAAACCCCACAGCCAGCAGGACTGCCTGCTCCACCTGGAGTCTTCAGGTGCCAGGTGCTACCTCTTGGAGGCCTGGCCCTGCCTAGGGGTCCCAGGAACCAGGGATTGAGACCTTTCAGGAAGCCTGAGAAAAAAGTCCACAGGCTGACCTCAGAATGTGCCCACTCTCAGCTCTAGGCTCAAGACTGGAGGCTTCCAGCTGGAGTGGGATGACAGGTCAGAGTCTCTCCCAGGCAACCAGCTGGACTAGATGGGGAGGGACAGAGAATAAGCCCCCAGTCTGATGGAGGAGGCACAGCTACTGTGCTGGGCACTGGGGAGACACCAGCCCCTGCCCTCGGGAAGCTTCCAGCCTGGTGAGTAAACAAGTGGTGAGGTGTCTCCAGCATTAGGACCGATGTCCCCCAGCTCCTTGAGAGACAGGCATTCTCATGGTCATTACAGGCACACCCCCTGCTGACCTCGGTGGGGCCATCGGTAGGGGTTTGGGGCGCAGTTTCAGGTGTTTGGATTAATAACAGCAACAATAATAATCATGGCAGCTGAGACCTTCCCGTGTGCCAGCTGCTGTGCTGAGACCCTTTCTGGTCCTGTCCTGTTTAATCCTCCCAGTAACCTTAGGAGGTGTGTCCGAGCTGTGGCCATGCTGGGGCAGCCCTGAGACCCCCCAGCATTCCTCCTCTGTCTTGACCCTGGGGGGGCTTACGAGCCCAGTAGCTCCTGGGACCTGGAAGCATCGCCTCCATTCCTGCCTCTGGACGTTTGCACAGACTGTGTGCTTCCCCTCGATTAGTCCATGTCACATGTATCCCTCAAGTCTCAGCCACAGAGGTCTTCCCTGTTTCCCTCCTCATTCCTGTCTACATTCATCAAATATTGATCAAATCAGCACCTGCAATGTGCTGTCTGCTCAAATAAGGGGATATAGTTGAGAGTAATCAGACAAGTCCCAGCTGTCTTGGAGATTAGAGTAGGTGTCAGCAAACTACGATCCGTGGGCCAAATCTGGCCCTCAGCCTATTTTTGTAAATAAAGTTTTATTGAAACGTATCCATGCTCATTTGTTTACCTATTTTCGATGGTTCTTTGCCTTGCAATGGCAGAATTGCGTACTTGCAACAGAAATCTTATGGCCCTCAAAGCCGAAAATATTTGCTATCTGGCCCTTTGCAGAAAAAGTTTGCCAACACCTGGCTTAGAGTCTTGCAGAGAAGACAAACATTAACAAGCCACTGGAGGGACTTCCTGGGTGGTGCAGTGGTTAAGAATCCGCCTGCCAACACAGGAGACATGGGTTTGAGCCCTGGTCTGGGAAGATCCCTCATGCCGCGAAGCAACTAAGCTCGTGCACCACGAGCCTGCGAGCCTGCGCTACTGAGCCTGCGCTCTAGAGCCCGCAAGCCACAGCTACTGAAGCCCGTGCACCTAGAGCCTATGCTCCGCAATAAGAGAAGCTACCGCAAAGAAGAGTAGCCCCCGCTCGCCGCAACTAGAGAAAGCCCGCATGCAGCAACAAAGACCCAATGCAGCCAATAAATAAATAAATAAACAAACAAGCTACTGGAATAAATAATAAATTGACAAATTGTGAGACGTGCCAGGAGGGACATAACAGGGGCAGGAATTCAGACTTAGGGTTAGACTGGTCACCACTTCTTCTTACCTCCCACCCTTGATACCCTGATCAGGTCAGTGGAGGCAGGATGTGGACAACATGTACAATGTGCTGGCCCGTCTGAAGGTCAAGCCTTAGACGGGAGTCTCCTACTGGGTTGTGTTTATGGCAGAGGTGAGGGTCCTGCTGAAATCTGCAGTTTGGGCCACTGCCCTCATTCTCACATCACCAGACCTCAGAGTCAGTCATGAGCGCTCTCACGTCCTCCATCTCCTCGTCCCCTGGGAGGCAGGCAGAGCGGGAAGTACTGTTCCTTTTACAAATGGGACAACAGAGGCTCGTTTTGTTTAATGACTTGGCCAAGTCTCGCTGAGCAGCAGGCAGAGATCTTGATGTTGTGGGAAAGCCCTGGACAGTATTTAGGACAACAGGGTTCTAGCCCAGGAATCATTTGGGCAAGTCTGTTCCCCTCTGGGCCTCAGTTTGTTCATCTGTAACGGAGAAGGTTAGGGAAAGGAGCTCTTTCCTGGATCTGCCAGCAGCACGCTGGGGCTCACCGCCCCCCCCCAACCCCAGGCATTGGTTTGTCTCTGTAAAGTGGGGAGAGAAATGCTGGGCCCTCGCACACTCCTGGGGCTGGGCCCAGGCTAGGCAGATCACAGATGGGAAAGTTCTTTGAGCTCAGGGGAAGAAAGGAGCTGTATAAACCCAGGGGGTTATTAAGGTGATGGGGATGGGGCCTGAGCTGATGGTCCCAAGGCCCCAGGGCAGTGTGTGATCTGACCAGCAGAGGGCACTGTGGGGGAAGCTATGGCCAGCTCCTGAGCTGGAATTATTGTCCCTCCTGGAACACAGATCGAGGCCCCCTCTGTGTGCCTAACCTGCAGTGCTGGATGTGGGGACACGGCTGTGAATGAATGGGACCCGAGATGCTCCCAATCTAGGGATGGGTTGGGGTGGGGACTTGAAGCACACAGGCCTTAATACTGAGATGGGCACTATGGCGGGGCCAGGCAGGGATGGTGACCCCCTTGCTGGAGGTTCATGGGAAATCAGAGGTCAGAGGTCTGAGCTGGACAGCCAGAGAAGTGAGGCATACGGGCTGCCTGGGCTTGAATCCTGGCTCTGTCACCTATAGGCAAGTTACCTCACCTCTCTGGGCCTCATGTTCCTCACCTGTAAAATGGGAATAATAATTGCACCCACCTCACAGAGCTGTTGTAAGGACTAAATTAGCTACTCCTGGGTAACACCTTAGAACAGGGCCTGACTCGTGCAAGTTCCTTAAATGTTGCTATTGTGACCTGAACTGGACAGTTTGGACATTGGCAGCTAAAGCCACGAGGGGTTCACCTCCACGGATGAGGACAGGGCTGAGGATGGAGCCACCTGGAGAAGAAAGAGGAAAAGGAGAGAGAAGCACTGCTGGAGAGGGGGAGGGGAGCACAGAATTGGGGAGGAGGGGGTTTGGAGGAGGAAGGAGTAGCTAAGCCCCCAGTGCAGCCCCAAACTAAACTCCCTGCTGAGTCACCCCCTCCCAGCCCCCTCCCCAGCTGTGTGCTCTCAGGCATGCCCTTGGGCCTCTCTGAGCCTCAGTCTCCTCCTCTGTAAAATGGGGTAATATCTCCTGCATCACAGGGCTTCAAGGCTTCCTTAAGATGGCTTGGCTCTGAGAGGAGTGGAAACGCCCCCTGCCATCTTCTACTGTAACCCCTGGTCCCAAGAGAGGGGTCTGGCTCTGGCCCCATAGACTCCCAGGCCTTTTGTTTAGAAAAGCAGCCAAAGAGGAAAACCCCCAAAACAAACACAGCCCAGCTGGTCTCTGCAGCCCTGCCCAGCCCTACCCTGCCCACTCCTGCCTTCCCAGCCCCAGAAGTGGGTGGGGGGAGTGGGAGGAGAAACTGACACTCTGGGAAAGCGTTTTTCCCAGTGCAGGGTGGGCAGTAACCAGGTCAGGGTGGAGTTGACGGAAGGGCCCCCAGGACTCACCTGAAGGCTGAGATGTTCCTGTTCCAGCAGGTAGGACAGTGAGGATCAGAATCCATTGGGAAGCTGGTTAAACACGCAGGTTCCAGAGCCCTGCTGCCTCCTCCCCCCAACCCTGCCGCCCAGGTCCTGATTCCCTAATCTTGTGATGACCCCAAGCCCTGGGGGATTCGATGGAGGAGGCCCAGCTGGGCCTGCTGGGAAAGGCAGAAGCCAATTTCGGGAAGGGCCTGGGGTGGGGTTTGTCTGAGGACAGGGGACTCTTCCAGCAGGCTTGGAGGCTGAGGACATGGCAACCATGAAAATAAGGAAGCCAAAAGTGCAGGGGAAGAGGGGATGGGGAAAGGACACACAGAGGGATGGCAAATAAATGCAATTAAAAATAAAGATTCTGAGCTTCCCTGGTGGCGCAGTGGTTGAGAGTCTGCTTGCCGATGCAGGGGACACGGGTTCGTGCCCCGGTCCGGGAAGATCCCACATGCCGCGGAGCAGCTGGGCCCGTGAGCCATGGCCGCTGAGCCTGCGCTTCCGGAGCCTGTGCCCCGCAATGGGAGAGGCCACAGCAGTGAGAGTCCCGCTTACCACAGAAACAACAATAATAATAATAATAATAATAATAATTCTTAGGATTCTGCACCTCACTGTGTGAAGGTTTTGGGGTTTTTTTTGGCAGCGCTGGCATGTAGGGTCTTACTTAACTCCCTAACCAGTGGTAGAACCAGCACCCCCTGCATTGGAAGCACAGAGTCTTAACCACTGGATTGACAGGGAAGTCCCCTGGGTGAAGGCTTTTCACACATTGTCCTTTCGGTCCTTATCACGAGCCTAGGAAGTGGAGGTTATTTTCAGGACCATTGTACAGATGAGGAAAGTGAGGTTCTGAGAGACAAGTGCCAGGATTCCATATCCCATCTGCCTAGGAGAGCACAGGAGGCAGTGCTCTCTGTGTCAGGATGTGAAGATGGGGTGCAGGAGGTAAGGATGGGTCACTGGGGCTTTGTCTAAGGCTGGTCCCTTTGGGGACCCTGAGCTTCAGAGTAGAGTCGTTGTGACACTTCCAGCCCTGACAGGGGGCAGGATGAAGGTCATGGCTGGCCAGCAGCAAGGTCCAGAGCCTTCTAATCCTGGAGAGCTAGGGAAGAGGCAGGCATCAAGGGTGTTGCTGGGCTCTGGACACAACCTGAGGAGGGGGAGACATGGCTGCGGGGACAGTAGTTACTTCCCCTGTCCCCAGGGAAGCCGCAGTGTCCTGGCTGAAAGCTGTCTCCGCTGCCTGATTCTCATCCAGAAAACTCTGCACTGCTCTGAGGAAGACCCTCCCTGGGGGCCCTGCTTTCCCAGGAGCACACCTGTGCAGACCCTGATCCATGGCAGAGTCAGGCAGCGGGGCTCTGGGGTCCATCCTGGGTAAGTATCACTGTGGGAGTGTAACCACTTCCTCTCTCTCCACCACTGAGAGGATCTAGTTCACGGTCAGGCCCCGGGTCCCAGGCTTTGGGTCGGAGAGCCTGGTTCAAATCTGGAGGTGAAGAAGAGGTTGTCCAGGCTGGGGGTGCTCCTGTGGTAGAGGGGAAGCCAGGCGGGGAGGCAGGAGCTAATTCTGCAGGACTTCAGGCTCCCAGCCTCGGAAACCCCCTGGCTGGGGACTTATCAAGGGATTCTCGGTCCCAAACTGGCTGGCCCCCTCCCTGGCCAGCCTGCAGGCCATCTTCAGCTTTCAGTCTCTCTCCCTTCTACCTCACTTTACCCCCATTTTCAGTTCCTCTTCCCATGTCTCCCTAACCCTCTCCCCCATGGCTAGCTGGGACCCGCAGGCCTGGACCACCTCGGGTCAAGTGCCCTCTGATCTAATTTGGACCAACACTTCCTCTCCTTCTTAACTCCAGTCTGGGCTGGGCACCTCCTGAGAGGAGGAGGGGGCAGACACGGGGGCTGCAGGGTGGAGGTGGGGATGAGGAGCAGATCTCCAAGCAGGAGATGGGAAGAAGCTCTGGGATGCTGGACTGCAAAGGGAGATTCAACTGTGGCCAAGTCACTTGACCTGCTCTGCCCCAACCTTCCGGGGTGGCTGTGAGGATTAGGGGATGCTGCACCTGGCGTGCACTTAGTCTTCAAGGAAAGTTTGCTGTTATCCTCATTGGAGAATGGCTTCACGTGACCTTGTCTCACCCCCTCACTTCTCACTGGGGAAACCACGGCTCAGAGAGGGTGTGGGCCCTGTCCCGGGTCACACAGCACTCAGAGATGGCTAGGCCTGCGCCTTCCCGTGTGGCAGGCTCCATTGTGCTCTCCCCAGCAGGAAACCGCTGTGCTCAGCAGCCTGGGCAGCAGAAAGGAGGAACGAGTTTGGCTACGTGACTTGCAGGCCCCGGAGGCTGAACCAGGCCCAGCACCAGAAAACAACCTGCTGGGGGCAGCCTGGGCAGGGCAAGAGGGGTGGGCACCAGGGCGGAGACCTCCCTGCCTGGAAATGGAGATGTGGGCTGAGCTGAAGCCTTACCTTGGGCCCCAAAGCTGCCTGCAGGAGGGCAGCTGGTCTGTTCATTGCTCCCCAGAAGAGCAGCTGCTTGGGGGAGGAGAGGGCACACAGGTGGGCAGCAGGGCCAAATGGGCACCTGCGGCACCTGGGGGTGATTTGCACAGGCTGCCCACCTGCTCATCAGCTCCAGTTTACAGGGATTTGGGGGGCAAGAGGTGGAGGGCTCGGCCCTGGCTGGGCCTCTGCTGGGCTGCCCGGGTGGGGTTCAGAGAATGGTGCAGTGTCTCTTTGGGCCTCAGTTCTCCTGGCGACTCATGAGGGGACAGTTGCGTCCCTCACTCCGGACGCAGGGCTGACTCGGGGCCAGGAACCCAGCTTGAGGAGAAGGCCCTCTGGGCCCAGCTGGTTCACGGCTGGGCTGGTCTCCACAGGGAGGGCCGTGGAGGCCAGACCCAGCAGCCAGCGCGCTACCAGGAAGCACAGTGGAGCCACTGAAGGATCCAGCACAGAGGTGGGTGCTGGTCGGATGAGGCTGTAGGAAGGGCCAGACTGGAGGATGGGAGGCCAGAGGTGAGTCCACAGTGTGGGCAGCAGCAGGGGTCTGGAACAGGATGGAGGGAAACAAGGTTTCACAGAGGCCGAGTGGATGAGGCTGGAAGTGTGGGTGCCGGAGCGGGCTGCCTGGAGTCCGCCCCCGGCTCCTCGTCCTGCTGTGTAACACGTGGCCGCATATTGATGGTGTATTAAGTCCCCTGCACCTTGTTCTTTGCACGTAAAACAAAAGTGAGTTTGGAACCGGGTCAGAACAGAAACCCCCCCTGCCTCGTTCTCTGGATGCCCCAGCACAAATGCCCCGACCAGAGGATGCCTAGAGCAGGACAACGGGGCATAAAGAAGCGGGAGCCAGCACAGGATGGGAGGCAGAGGTCTGGCCTGGACAGCAGAGGGGCTGGCGAGGAAACTGGTGTCCCTTGGGGCAGGTCCAAGAAGTCAAGGCGGCCTCGTGAGCTGGGGTGGTGGGCGTTGGATAGAACCTCCGCTGGTGGGGTCTGGACGCCAGTGTCATTAGGGGAGCCAGATGTGCAGCTGGGACCCATTGCTGAAGGAAATGGAACTCGGGGAGGCGACTGGAAGGGAACACCCTGTCTGGATGACGAGAACCCCTTGTGATGGGGCCAGCTGCAGCCCTGAACGGAGCTGCTGGTCTCTTCTCCTTCTGCAAACTGCCACACATCCAGGCCACAATCCGAGACTGCCTCACTCGTCTGCTCTCTGAGAGAGAACAGGGGCCGCCGCAGGACGCATATCTCCCAGCTTACCAGCCTTGGACTCTCTAAGGCCCAGTTTCCTCATCTGTAAAATGGGGCTACAATGATGCTTGCCTCAGGGTGCCGATGGGAGGAATCAATTAAACCATGCGTGGCAGATACAAATTGCCTGGCACATCTGGCTGCTGGTGTGACATGGTGTGGCCTCACGTAGACCCTGAGAGGCAGATCCACTCTGCCCATCATACAGAAGAGGAAAACTGAGGCTCAGAGAGGTTAAAGCAATTTGCCCTGCAATTCGAACCAAGCAACTCCCAACCCTGGTTCTCTCCATGGTGATGGCAGGCAGCGTGGAAAGGAATGGGTGGGTGTGTAGGTTTGGGACGGGATCCACATGCCCTTCACCTGGTATCAGGAGAGGTGACCTGGCTCCCCAGTCGCATCCTACATCTCTCCTGGCCCATCTCCCCACTCCTGCCAAAGGCAGACCCTAGAGGGGTCAGGTCAGCAGCTCCATAAGCCTCCCTTGCTGAATCTAGCATGCCTCCTTGGGCTACACTGATTCTTGGGTCTAAGTTGAATCTTTCCCACTTTAGCTACAGCCTGTTCCCTCCTCACCTGCCTCTGGGCTGGCAATTGGCAGCCACCCTTACTGAGATGCACCCCCAGTCTACTGGTGTGGAAGAGAAGTCACCAACCCCTTCCCGGGGGCATTGTCCTTTCTGGCCCAGGGGTGCCCTGAAGCACTACCAGCCTCCCTCAAGAGGAGGATCTGCAGTTCCTCAGACTCAGAGGAGTTGCTGTGGGCCCAGGACAGAAATCAGGCAGAGAGAAAAATCAGACATCTAGTTCTAAGCAAGAGTCTGGAGTCATCCTCCTCCGGCTGTGCATTCTGGTGCCCAAATCCAGCAGGGCCAGAGCATTGAATGCCGACTGGAGCTGGGCAGAAGCCAGCCAGCTTCTCCTGGCATGCCTGCAGGTGAGCAGACAGTGAAGCCAAGAGCCAGCTCATCGCTTGGGTGTAAACAGCAGCCCAGCGGGAAGTTGGCATCCACCTCCTCTGCCCTTTCCCCAGCCCCCTCCCCGGGAGCCCTGCCCAGAGAAAAGAGGGTGTCCTAACTTGTTGGAGGAGTTCCCATCCCACACCTGTGCCCATACTGGGTGGGTGTGTGGGGTGACTGAAGGGGGCCCACAGAGAATCCTTGTCCTCCTGGCCCATCCCAACCCCACATCTTCTCTCAGCTGGTGCTGGGAAGGCTCCAGGGTTCTTGGAATGCTGAGGCCCCCATCTCATCCACCCCAGCCCAGATGCCTTTGCCACTCACTCCCAGGGCCCATGCCAGCAGGGCAGAACAAGTGCCATCTGGGAGCTGGATCGTGCCCCGAAGGGGGCCCATTGGCTCCGTTCCTGCCAGCTGAGAGCTGTGTCCCTTGGAAGGAGGGGTGCAGCTCCAAGGTTTCCAGAACAAGGAAGAAAACAAGTCTCCACAGAGCACTAAGACCCGACGCCCTGCGCTTTACAGACACTATCTGGAAGGTGGGTATTGTCACCCCCACTTTAAAGATGGGGAAGCTCAGGTGAGACCAGCAGCTGCATGAGGGATTGGACTCTCTCTGCCTTGTGTGTTCCTGTCTCCCCAGTGGCAGCCACACAGCAAGAGAGCAAGTTTTACTTGTGGAGTGAATGAATGAATGAGGCTCAGAGAAGGCAAGCGATCTGGCCAAGGTCACATAGTCAGAAGGTCGTTCAACTGAGAATTGACCCTGGCTAGTTTGAGCCCTAAACCCAGGCTGTTTCTGAGACCCACCTACCATGGTGGGAGCATCACACAGGCACACATGCAGGTGCACCTCCCCTGCTGTCAAAGTCCTGCCCACACACATCCACACACCTACACACACAACCCTCAGCTAAGAGACTCCACCTGCCATACCACTTAAGCCCATGTAAGGGGCCCTCCCCATGCCATCTCCGGCTGGTACGTAAACCTCCCTCTGTGCGGGCCTCACACCCTCCTCTGTCACCACCCGCTCCTCCACGCTTGGAGAAGGCAGGATGGTGCATGCCCTCTTCTACCTCCGCAGTCCTGGCACCCTCTCTGCCTCTCCAGGCCCCAGTAACCACATCAGCACCACAGAACATCGATGCTGGGAGGGCACCCCATAGTGTACAGATGGTCAGACTTGGGCCAAAGAATGGGCAACATCCAGGACATGGTGCTGGAGCTGGTACCTGGGCAGAGCTGGGGGTTCGGCTGCCTTCAGGGCAGTTCCAAGATTTGGGGCCACCTCCTCGCTGTGTCACATGGTTCAGCCCCAGGAAGCAGCTGAACATGCAGACCGGAGGGGCCAGGACCTCCTCCTGCTTTGTACAGCCCCAGACCCGCTTGGTGACCAGCTGGCCTCTCGGGTCCCTGGGACTCACTCTCCGAAGCAGGCTGAACCTGGAATGGGCCCCTTGTCCTGCTTCCCCACTAATACAGGGCCCACAAGGCAGGGGTGGTCAGGGAGAGTCAGGGAGCCCTGGGAAGAGCAGATGGCACGTGCCACACTGTGCCAGAGATGATCCACACAAGTTTTCTTTGAACTTCACAGCAACCCTGGGAGATAGACAGGGACCAGTCTCATTCCCATTTCCTAGAGGGGTAAACTGAGTCCCAGAGTGTTAAGGATCTTGCCCAAGGTCCCCCATCCCTGGCATACAGTAGGTGCTTGCTAAGTATTTGTTGAGTGGATGCAGTTGCAAGGGAGGGGGAGGCGGCTTGTCTAAGAGCATGAACAGAAGCAGAATTTGAACCCAGGTCTGACTCCAAAGGCTTTTGGCTTCCCTGTCTCAACTGAGCTTCCTCGGCAGCCTTGGGACCCACACACAAGGCATAGCTGACATTTACCCATTATGGGTCTCCTGTGTGACATGGCCAGCTTTCCAAGGTTCCGCGCTGTTTCCTTTCACACTGAGAAAAAGAAAAGCAGCCCCTGACATCCAGGAGCCGGCCCGGTGCTCCTGGCCAGGCCACCGTGCACTCCTGTTAAGCGTAAGCAATTTCATAGATCACCAGCATCAGACAAGGCCCCTCAAGGACCACGATGGATCAAGACAGAAAACAAGACCACTCCATAATCATGTCTGAACACAGACAAAAAGTGAATGTGGTCCAAACCACAAAAATGACCAAACATCCCAGCTGAACGAGTGACGACTGCTTCTTTGCCAGTCACAGCTTGAGCTTCAATTCATCCCTCTTCCCTTCCAGACTAAAGCCATTAAGATACCCAATCACAGAATCACCCCCGCTTCCTGATGCATCCAACCCAGAGCAAAGCTCCACTCCCCCAAGCCCCCCCACCCCAAGGCTCCTAACTCCAGCCCAGATCCCTTCCCAAGTCCTGCCTAACTCCCGCTCACGGAGCTGTCCCTCAGTTTCGTCCCTCAGTTTCGTCCCTCGTTGCAACGAGCAGTAAAGCCAACTTTGTTCAGGTGTGTTTCTGGTGGTCTCTGGCTGGAAGGCGTTGACAAAGTCTTAGAAAAACTGCACAAGACATGTTTTGTTCAGCCCATTTTGTTGATGGCCCTAGAGCCGCAGGCCAGGAACGTGTCAGCCTCTGATGAAGCATGACGGGGTGGGAGAGGAGCCCGTAATCTCCATCTGTTCCCAGGAGGCCGAGTTTCAGGCTCTGGGGCTGGAGAACAGTTAACTCCTTGGTTAATTCCTGCCGTCCCAAATGTGAGCCTTGAGACCTCCCCTCCCCACGCCCCACCCTGGCAGGTGTCAGACATTTGTGCTGCGGGGGACCAGAGATGGGAGTGAGCCCTGGGCCAGGGGTAGGAGACCTGGGCTCATCTCTTGCCTCTGCCTCTCATTGGCCATGTGACCTGAGCCTCCGTTTATCCATCTGGACAATAGGGTGGGGCTGGGTCTGAGTGGGATAAAGGAACCCCTCTCCAGGTATGATCAGTTACACAACTCCCTGCTATAACCCTTCAGTGGTCAGGACAGAGATCTCCTAGTCTCCCCTCTCGGTTCCTGGTTCCCTGAGGGTTAACCAAACTTCCCTTCCGGGCTTGATGTCTGGGTGACCTGGGGGCAGGTGAGGGACTGGGGGTCCTATATGTCCCCAGTTACTAGAATTCTGGCTGGATAGAGAAGAGCATTACTCGTGACCGTTTCTGAGGGCTCAGGGCTTGGCCTCTGCACCCCGTCACCCCCATCCCTCCAGGTTCCCTAGATCAGGGACCCCATCCAAGCCAAACAGGACGGGAGGATGGAGCCGGAGGTGCCGCAGGAAGGGCCTCGGGGCCTGTACGGAGGACTCTCTGGCAGAGGCAGTGGAGGACGACAGTCTGTGTAGCTTCATTCAACTCTATATCCTGCTTCTCTCGCGACAAGGGGATGTGGCCGTTCCCCATTCTGCCCCAGGCAGGAGGAGACGAAGGAGGCCGAAGCTGAGGGATCGGGGCGAATCAAGGATGGGTGACCTTTCCTGAAAGGGATCGTTTGGTGCGGAAGGTTAAGGGACTTTGCCTTCCCGCAAGTGCGGGGTCCTCTCATCTTTGCAGCCCCATCTTTGGGAGGGGAAGAGGGAAAAGGAGAATCCATAAAGCAGGCAGGGGTGCTGGACCCACCTCCCAGCTTTACCCTGTCTCCTCCTCCCTCGCACCCCATTCTGATTCACCAACTCCACTCTGCACGTTCACGGATGATCACTCTGCCTGCAATGCCCTTCCCTGCCCCACTTGTATTTGCTGGGTAATTGCTACACATCCCTCAAGCCTCAGCTTCAATATTACTTCCTGGGCTTCCCTGGTGGCGCAGTGGTTGAGAGTCCGCCTGCCGATGCAGGGGACACGGGTTCGTGCCCTGGTCCGGGAAGATCCCACATGCCATGGAGCAGCTGGGCCCGTGAGCCATGGCCGCTGAGCCTGTGCGTCCGGAGCCTGTGCTCCGCAACGGGAGAGGCCACAACAGTGAGAGGCCCGCGTACCACAAAAAAAAAAAAAAAAAAAAAATTACTTCCTCTTGGAAGCCTCCCCTGGTTGAGTCTCCTTGCAACGTACTCCGTGGCTCTCTCTGTTTCTTCCTCCCAAACTTGATCCCACTGGGTTGTGAACAACCGTTTATTACCCTCCTCGAGGGTAAGGGGCAGCCTCTGTGTTGTTCCCCGTTGAATCCCCAGGGCCTGGGATGGGCCTGGCAAACTGTGGGTACCACATAAATGTTTGATGGTAAATAAATACAGTGAGGGCTTCCCTAGTGGCACAGTGGTTGGGAGTCCACCTGCCGATGCAGGGGACATGGGTTCGTGCCCCGGTCCAGGGAGATCCCACGTGCCGCAGAGCGGCTGGGCCCGTGAGCCACGGCCACTGGGCCTGCGCGTCCGGAGCCTGTGCTCCGCAGCGGGAGAGGCCACAACAGTGAAAGGCCCGCGTACCGCAAAAAATAAATAAATAAATAAATACAGTGATGGAGATGCGGACTCTGGGTACCAGAGCTGAGAGCAAGATACCTTGAGTTGAGAGAGCCTCTGGTGGCAAAATTCTGGGTAGGGCTTTGAGAGTAGGAGTGCCTGAGATGAGTAGGGAGGGGGTACATCCTGGGCACAGCCTGGGCAAAGGTAAGGAAAAGCCAGTGGGAAATTATGGATTTGCAGAGACTTCTGCCTCCAGTAATGGTGGGATATGTAATTTGGACCAACCCTCCGGTTGAAGACACGAGTCCCTAGATCCAATTCAGAAACATCATGTTCTTAAGACCATCGAACAATTAACAAGAATTCCCTAGTAAGAATCTAAGAGACGGGCTTCCCTGGTGGCGCAGTATTTGAGAGTCCGCCTGCCGATGCAGGGGACATGGGTTCGTGCCCTGGTCCGGGAGGATCCCACATGCCGTGGAGCGGCTGGGCCCGTGAGCCATGGCCGCTGAGCCTGCGCGTCCGGAGCCTGTGCTTCGCAATGGGAGAGGCCACAACAGTGAGAGGCCCGTGTACCACAAAAAAAAAAAAAAAAGAATCTAGGAGAAGGCAAAAATCCAGAGAGGAAAGCCCAGTGTGGAGATCACATTGGCCAATCTGGAAGAAAAAGCTTTGAAACTGAGCTGTGGTTTTGATGGCCACAAGGGGGGCAGGGAAGGAGGAAGAATAAAAGGTAAGCCTAGCCTTTTGTCCAAGATGGGGAGCCTGATATCCCACCCCTTCTTTAACCAGAGACATCCTCAGAATAAGGGTGAACCAGAAGAAAACCAAGCCTTGAGCCCAGTCACCTGGGTGACTCATGAAACTCAAGACTTGAACTTGAATTACAGTGGCCTTAGATTAGCAGTGTCTCCAGGTGCTTGGTAGAAGCAAACAAAACACTTGTCTGGAGGGAGCTGCCATCATCTTAGGCCTCATGCTATTTTCACAAATAATTTTCAAATACAGTGAGCTGAACACAGTCAAAGATAATTAGGTACAGAAGGAAAAAGACACCATGAGCAAGAATCAGCACAAACAGAAGACACCAGAAATAATAATTATGTATCATGATAGAGGTGTTAACTAATACTATGGTGGTAATCGTATTGCAATATATAAATGTATCAAACCAACATCCTGTACACCTTAAACTTACACAATGTTATATGTCAAATATATTTCAATAAGTTTGAAAAAATATGACAGAAATAGACCACAATGACTTCATATATTGGAATTATCAAAAATTATGGCCTTAGAATCACAAGTTCAGGGACTTCTCTGGTGGCGCAGTGGTTAAGAATCCACCTGCCAATGCAGGGGACACTGGTTCTATCCCTGGTCCGGGAAGATCCCACATGCCGCAGAGCAACTAAGCCCGTGCACCACAACTACTGAGCCTGTGCTCTAGAGCCTGCGAGCCACAACTACTGAGCCCGCATACTGCAACTACTGAAGCCTGCGTGCCTAGAGCCCGTATTCCGCAACAAGAGAAGCCACCGCAGTGAGAAGCCCTCACACCGCAACGAAGAGGAGCCCCTGCTCACCACAATTAGAGAAAGCTCGTGCGCAACAACGAAGACCCAATGCAGCCAAAGCCAAAAAAAAAAGACCAAGTGCTCTGAAGCCAAACCCCCCCAAAAAAAGATTTCTTACAACTCAACAGTAAAAATGACAAACAACCCAATTTAAAAATGAGCAAGGGATTTGAACAAATATTTCTCTAAAGAAGAAATATGAATGGCCAATAAGTACATGAAAAGGTGTTCAACATCATTAGTCACAGGAAACTGTAAATCAAACCCACAAGGAGACACCATTCACACCCACTAAGATGGTTACAATAAAAAAGACATTAACAAGTGTTGGCAAGCGTACAGAGAAATTGGAATCCTCATACATTGCTGGTAGGAATATAAACTGGTGCAACCACTTTGGAAAAGAGTTTGGCAATTCCTCAGAAAGCTAAATGTGATCCAGCAATTCCATTCCAACAGAGATACCCAAGAGAATGAAAAACATATGTTTACATAAAACTTCTACTTGAATGTTTATAACAGCATTATTCATAATAGCCAAAAAAGTGGAAACAATCCAAATGTCCATCAACAGATATGGTATATTCATACAATGGAATATTTTTCAGCCATGAAAAAGAATGTAGTACTGGTACATTGTAAATGAACCTTGAAAACATTATGTTAAGTGAAAGAAGCCAGATGATACAAAACTGTGTATTTCATTTATATGAAATGTCCAGAATAGGCAAAGTCATAGAGATAGAAAGTAGATTAGTGGTACATAAACCGTAGCAATATTTCTTTGGATCTGTTTCCTAAAGCAAAGGAAATAAAAGCAAAAATAAACAAATGGGACCTAATTAAACATAACAGCTTTTGCACAGCAAAGGAAACCATTGACAAAATGAAAAATTCAACCTACTGAATGGGAGAAAATATTTGCAAATGATATGACTGATAAGGGGTTAATATCCAAAATATATAAACAGCTCATGCAACTCAACATCAAAAAAAGAAAAGCTTGATTTAACAAATGGGCAGAAGACCTAAATAGACATTTTTCCAAAGAGGAAATGCAGATGGCCAATAGGCACATGAAAAGATGCTCAACATTGCTAATCATCAGGGAAATGCAAATCGAAACCACAGTGAGATATCACCTCACACCTGTCAGAATGGCGATCATCAAAAAGAGCACAAATAACAAATGTTGGCCAGGATGTGGAGAAAAGGGAACCCTTGTACACTGTTGGTTGGAATGTAGATTGGTGCAGCCACTGTGGAAAATGGTATGGAGATTTCTCAAAAAACTAAAAATAGAACTATCAGATGATCCAGTGATTCCAATCCTAGGTATATATCTGAAAAAATACTAAACCACTAATTTGAAAAGATACATGCACCCCAATGTTCATAACAGCATTATTTATATTTGCCCAGATATGGAAGCAACCTAAATGTCCATCAACAGGTGAATGGATAAAGAAGATGTGGCATATATATATATATATATATATATATATATATATATATATATATATGATGGAATACTACTCAGCCATAAAAAGAATGAAATTTTGCCATTTGCAACAACATAGATGGACTTGGAGGGTATTATGTTAAGTGAAATAAGTCAGACAAGAAAGACAAATACTGTATGATATCACTTATATGTGGAATCTAAAAAATACAACAAACGAATGAGTATAACAAAAAAGAAACAGACTCACAGATATAGAGAACAAACTAGTGGTTACTAGTGGGGAGAGAGAAGGGGGGATGGGCCAGATAGGGGTAGGAGATTAAGAGGTACAAACTATTATGTATAAAATAAACTACAAGGATATATTGTACAACTTAGGGAATGTAGCTAATATTGTATAATAACTGTAAATGGAGTATAACATTTAAAAATCGTGAATCACTATATTGTACACCTATAACATATAATGTTATAATATAAACTATAATTCAATAAGAAAAATTTTTTAATAAAAAAAAGAAGGTAGATTAGTGGTTGCCAGGGGTGGGGGATGGGAGAGAATGGGGAAAAACTGACAGGTACAGGGTTTCATTTTGGGGTGATGAACATGTCCCGGAATTAGACAGCGTTGATGATTGCACAATCTTGTGAATATAGTAAAAGTGACTAAATTGTATATTTTAAAAGGGTGAATTTTATAGTATGTAACTTATATCTCAATTTTTAAAAAGAACCTCAGAGGGCTTCCCTGGTGGCGCAGTGGTTGGGAACCTTCCTGCCAATGCAGGGGACACGGGTTCGAGCCCTGGTCTGGGAAGATCCCACATGCCGCAGAGCAACTAGGCCCGTGAGCCACAACTACTGAGCCTGCGCGTCTGGAGCCTGTGCTCCGCAGCAAGAGAGGCCACGACAGTGAGAGGCCCACGCACCGCAATGAAGAGTGGCCCCTGCTCCCCGCAACTGGAGAAAACCCTCGCACAGAAACAAAGACCCAACGCAGCCAAAAATAAATAAATTAATTAATTAATTTTAAAAAAAAGATCCTCAGAGATAATGTTAGCTAATAATAAGGGCTAACATCTGTGAAGCACTATGTATCAGACCTGTTCTAAGCACTTTACATGTATTAATTCACTTATTCCTCTCAGCATTCCTGTAGGTAGGTACTGTTACTGTTCCATTTTACAGACAAAAACTCAGTTGGAGAGAGGTCACTTGTCTAAGGTCATCCAAGTCAACCGGTCATTGTTCAAACAGGGAACCTGAGGCCCAGAGAGGGGTAATGACTCAGCCAGGTCACACAGCAATGTAATGGCAAACTCAGAACCAGAACCCAGGGCTCCTGCATGGTTTCCTTCAGGAGGCTTTCAGAATCAGGTCTTGTTTGGGCTGGGGGTTGCCATTAGGGGTCTGTGTGCCCCTAGAGGCCCCAGGAAAGTTTTTGCAAAGGATTAAAAAAAAAGAACAGCTCCTGAGGCTGGAACACTTACCATAAGCCAGGCACTATGCTCAATGCTCTATGCCTCATCCCAGTGAAACCTCCAAAACCCCTGTTTATCTTCCCCCTTTTCTTTTTTTTTTTTTTTTTTTTTTGGCTGTGTTGGGTCTTCGTTGCTGCGCACGGGCTTTCTCTAGTTGCGGTGAGAGGGGGCTCCTCTTCATCACAGTGTGCGGGCTTCTCATTGCGGTGGCTTCTCTTGTTGCGGAGCGCAGGCTCTAGGTGCACGGGCTTCAGTAGTTGTGGCTCACGGGCTCTAGAGCGCAGGCTCTGTAGTTGTGGCATAGGGGCTTAGTTGCTCTGCAGCATGTGGGATCTTCCCGGACAAGGGCTCGTACCCGTGTCCCCTGCATTGGCAGGAGATTCTTCTTTTTCTTTTTTTTTCTTTGCGGTACGCAGGCCTCTCACTGTTGTGGCCTCTCCCATTGCAGAGCACAGGCTCCGGATGCGCAGGCTCAGCAGCCATGGCTCACGGGCCTAGCTGCTCTGCGACATGTGGGATCTTCCCGGACCGGGGCACGAACCCGTGTCCCCTGCATCGGCAGGCGGACTCTCAACCACTGCGCCACCAGGGAAGCCCGGCAGGAGATTCTTAACTACTGCGTCACCAGGGAAGTCCCTCTTCCCCCTTTTTACTGTTGCAAACTGGGGGCTCAGAGAGATGATGGGACTTTCCCAAGATCACACAGCTAGTAAGTGGTGAAGCAAAATATTAACTCAGCCCTTGGGATTAGCATCCATGCTCTAACTACCACATGATGAAAGAATGCATGAATGAATGAATGAGAATTAAGGAGTTCCCTGGCAGATCCCAGGCCCAGAGTGTCACTCGATGGTCATCACAGATGTTGGGGGAGGGGACAGGACCAGGGAAAGAAGTTTTGGGGACATGGGACTGGACCATGCAGCTGCTGGTTGAGTCAAGAGTTACCAGTGCTTGGCAGAGAGGGCCCAGCAATATGAAAAGCGGGGCGGTCAGTGGGCTCTGGACTGGGAGGGCCCTCCTGCTAGGAATCTGGGCAGCAAACAGCTCTGGGCAGCCTTCCAAGTTCCTCTCCTCGTCCCCGATAGACCAGGGCACCCACAGCTTGCTGGTGAGAGCTTCTTCCTCTCCCTGCCGTGATGGCCCCTCTTGGTTGTAGTTCTTCATTAGGGGCTGCCAGCTGGGGCAGGGAGGGCCCCAGTGTGGAGCTGAGCACAGCCCTCAGACTCAGCCCGGGCTCAGCCCACCCTGCCCTGCCAGGGAGGCACGAGGAAGGGGGACACCTCCTCTCCAGTGCCCAAGAGTGCCTGGCAGAGTCCACAGTGACTCAGGGTAGTGGATGTGGCCCCCATGTGGTGACTACGGGGGGGAGATCCCCACGGTGTGGAGCCCTCCTGTCTGGGTCCCCAAGTCTCCTCACTGTAGGAATCTGCAAAGATGAGCCTTATCTCCCTGCTGACTTGGAGTGGAGAGAAAGAGCGCCCTGGCCTCCTCCTTTTCAGAAACTTCAGCTCCACTGACAGCAGCACCCTAGACCTGGGGTGGGGAGTGAGGGGTCGGTGGAGCAAGGGGACGGTGGGGGAGGCTTTCTCAGGGAGAGAGAGAGAGACGGGGGTCTGGATTGCTGGGACATGCATCCTGGTGACCAGTTCACACAGCCACTCAGCTCACATTTGCAGAAAGGCTGTAGCCTGGCGCCGTTCAGGGCATGAACTCTAAAGCCAGACTGCCTGCGTGTTCAAATCCCAGCTCGGGTATTGGCTAGCTGTGTCACTTTGGGCAAGTCACTTGATATCCCTGAGACTTGGTTTCCCCTTCTGTGAAATGGGCATCGCAATGGTGCCTACCTCATAGGACTGAGCTAAGTAAAGTTCTTAAGACAGCCCCTGCTGTTCTGGGCTTCCCTGGTGACGCAGTGCTTGAGAGTCCGCCTGCCAATGCAGGGGACACGGGTTCGTGCCCCGGTCTGGGAGGATCCCACATGCCGCGGAGCGGCTAGGCCTGTGAGCCATGGCTGCTGGGTCTGCGCGTCCGGAGCCTGTGCTCCGCAACGGGAGAGGCCACAACAGTGAGAGGCCTGCGTACTGCAAAAAAAAAACCCCAAAAAACCCAACAACAGCCCCTGCTGTTCTAAGTGAGCTTTCAATCCTTTCACCCAGTGCTCAGCATCTGGGTCCCGCTGGGAGCCAAAGTCCCCAGGCTTCATGGAGCGCACAGCCAAGTGGAGGGTAGACAAACTATAAATAAGGATTTGAATAAATAAACAAGATCTTCAGGATTTGGGGATAAGTGCTGGGAGGGAAATACTCAGAGGTTTATGATGGAGAGTGCAGGAGGGAATGGGGGTGTCAGGGAAAACCACTCTAAGGAGGGAATATTTAAGCAGATTCTGGAAGGATGAGAAGGCAAGCAGCTATGTGATGATCTGGGGAGAGTGAATTCCAAGCAGGACCAACAGCACGTGCAAAGACCCCGAAGCAGGAACTTTGGCACGCCTGGGAACAGAAGGGTGATGGGTATGCTGGACAATTCTTGGTTGTACAGGCTGTCCTATAGGATGTTTAGCAGCATGCCTGGCCTCTACCACTAGACACCAGTAGCGCGCGCGCACACACACACACACACACACACACACACACACACCAATTCTGACAAACAAAAATGTCTTCAGACATTGTCAGATGTCCCGTTGGGGCAAAATCACCACGCTTGAGAACCACTGGGTTAGGGTGAGCACAGTGAGAAGTCAGCCAGGTTGCCGGGCCCATGGCACCTCGTAAGCCACTTAGGAGGTGTTGGATGGTGGGAGAGCCAAAAAGGGACTGGGATGTGGCTGGTGAGAAGCGGACGCCTGGTGCCTGCCCCAGCCCTGCCAGGGTGTGGCCCGGACCCAGCTTTGCACAGCCTCCTGGATGACCCCCATGCCCCCTGGAGGACCTCCATCTGAATTGCCCCTCTTGTCTCTGCCAGCCTCCCCTCTTTGTCCCCCCATCCTCTCGGGGCACACTCTGGGACCACTCCCTGGCCTCCTCAGCCTCTGAGCGTTTGCTCCTTTAGGTAGACCACACCCTGGCATGCACAGATAACAGGTCCTCAAAATATCGCCTTAGGGGCTTCCCTGGTGGCGCAGTGCTTGGGAGTCTGCCTGCCGATGCAGGGGACACGGGTTCGTGCCCCAGTCTGGGAGGATCCCACATGCCGCGGAGCGGCTGGGCCTGTGAGCCATGGCCGCTGAGCGTCTGGAGCCTGTGCTCCGCAGCGGGAGAGGCCACAACAGTGAGAGGCCCGCGTACCGCAAAAAAAAAAAAAAAAAAAAAAAAAAAAAAAATATCGCCTTAGGCAGAAATAGAGACACAGATGTAGAGAACAAATGCATGGACACCAAGAAGGGAAGGTGGGCGCGGGGTGGTGGTGGGATGAATTGGGAGATTGGGATTGACATGTATACACTAATACGTATAAGACAGATAACTAATAAGAACCTGCTTATTAAAAATAAAAGAAATAAAATTCAAAATAAAATAAAATAAAAATCATAGTTGTTATATTCCACCCCAAAGAAATACTGCCTTAGGGACGGGTGATCTTAGACCCACTGACCAGAACAAAAGCAGACATAAGGGGTCCTCCCTTGGTCCCCCACTCAGGGGAGGCATGGGTGGGAAGCTGCCTAGACTACAGCCCACTTCCCTCCAGGGGAGCCCCACCCCTCCCCCGTCTCTGCTCTCTGGCTCCCTCTTTCTCCAATTCGCCCTCTTTCTGGGCATCTCTTGTCTCCTCTCCACCAACCCAACATCCGCCATCATCCTGTCTGTCTGTCTGCCTCCCACCCCACCTCATCCCTCTGGCTCTGGCTCTGTCCTTCCCTGTTCTCTCCTCTCTGCCTTGGTCTCTTTCCCTCCCTCAGCACCCCCTACTCCCTGCTTCCCCCCACCCCGAGTCTGTCTCTCTCTCCCCTAGTGGCTCCAGTGGTTTGGACAAGCTCAGCTCCCTTCTGCCCAGATGACCTCACTTCCCCACCACACGCAGGCACGCACACACTCACTGTCACACACAAATACAAGCTACACACACACATGCACGCACCCTGGTCCCTGGCTGGGTTTCCCTCAGAATCGGAAGGGCCCCAGCCCCAGCGCTGGTCTACCTGCCCGGGTCCGAGGGTGGTGGAGAGCCATTCACATGCCCTGCGCCTGGCCTGCACCCTGCCTGGTCCCTGCACAGCAGTCCCTCACCCCCCGCCCAGCAACCTCCCTCCCATCTCCCCCTGGGGCTGTGGGGGCAGGCTCACAGTTCAGGGTCCCCCCTCCGCTCCCCAGGAAGGACTAGCCATCTCCACTGTCCCCCACCCTCCCCTCTGCCTTCTACAAAGGGACCAGCCCTGGCCTGGGAGCTGGAAACCTGGGTCCAGCTGGCTTAGCCTCCAACACCCTGGGGGACCTTGAGCTCATGCCTCAGTTTCTTCCTCTGTAAAATGGACCTTGCAGTACTTCTGGAAGGATCAAATGTGCTAATTCAGCCCCGTGCCTGGCACACAGCAGGCACTCGCAGACACAGACACGAGGATTCTGGGGACAGCCGCCCGCCTGCCTGGCTCCCACCCCAGTCTAAGCCCTGGGCACCTCTGTAGTTAGCCCCCCACCAGCGGTCTGTCTCCAGGAGAACTTCCCGGCAGACTTGAGGGGTCGGAGGGAAGCGGGAGCCAGCCTCCTGCCTTCTAATTTAGATTCCTGGGTTTATGGCAGGAAGCACAGTGAGGCTGATGCTGTAATTAAGGCAATTCCTGAGGCTGCGGCAGGAGCCCACCGCAGGGCTGGCCCCCTCTCTCTCCTCTCTACCCCTCTGCCAGAGGCCCCGGCCTCAGACCTTCAGCAGGCTCCTCGGCCTGCAGCCCCCTGCTGCTGCACTCCATTTTGCAGCCCGGGAAACCAGAGACGGGTAGCTGCATTCCAAGGGTCACACAGCACTCAGGGTCACATGCCTGAGCCACCCTCGGGGGTCCCCCTCTGGCAGCTAGGGTCCAGCCCAGGGTGCAGGGAGAGTCCAGACACGTGGCTTCTTTGTTCTGGACCCCAGGGCCCATCTTCCCTGAGTCCCGCTCCCCCCACATTCCTGAGGTGTCTGGGCAGAATCTGGCCAGGGCTGTGGCAGGAGGGCAGAGCCCGCCCAGGGGTCAAGACCAGGGCAGCAGCCTGGGCCTGAACATCCGTCTCCCTCCTCCCAGTTGGGGCCTGCCCTAGCTGAGGCCTGGGACTGTACTGGGGTCTGCGGTGGCCAGGGAGGGGACCTGGGGGCTCAGCATCTCTGACAATCCATCCCAACCACAGGGCCCCAGGGCTGAAGCTCAAATCCTCGCTCTGCTCCTGGCTGGGTAGCCTCGGGCCACTCCCCTCCAAACCTCAGTGTTCTCATCTGTACAAAGGGTGCAGCCGTTACCAGGGAGGCCAGTTCTCCCCGCCGCCCCTGGCTAGGCTCAGAATGAGATCCCACCAGAGTGTGTGCGGCCTTCCCCGGTCCCTACGCTCCCTCTAGGCCCAGCCCTACAAGGCTCTGTGGCCCCGGGCAAACCTCTTGCCCATCCTGGACCTCTGCATCCTCCTTGGGAAAAACAAAGGGCTTGGACAGAATCAGGGGCTCAGACCCTGGGACTTCACACGTCAGTACCAATGCAAAAAGTAGGGGCAGGTGTGGGTGGGGCTGTGACTTTTTGCTTTGCCAAGTTTGGATATTTTTAACAACATCATCAAGTGCAAAGTCACAGGAAGAGCAAGGTGAGGCTGGGCGGTCACGCTCTGCGGGCCTTTCTTCCTTCGTAGCCTGTTGCAGACATGTTTGCCCCAGACTGCCTCGGATTCTGGACTGGGCTCAGGGCTCCGACCCAAGGGCTGGGCTGTTTGGTGTTCGCGCGCGTGTGTGTATGTGTGTGTGTTGTGTGTGTGCGTGTGTGTGTGCTCCTGCGAGTGTGTGTGTGTGATGGTGGGCAGGGGAGGCTGCTGAGGGGCAGGAGTGGCACTCTCACACTGTAAAGGGCCAGCGCTGCCCAGAGGCTCAGGGCAGAGCCAGTGCCCAGCCTGGGCCCCATGGAGTGAACGCTAGGCCTAGGTAATAGATATTGATGGGGCGGGGGCAGGAGGGGGTGCCAGGCATTCTTCAGGCTGCGGAGAAACAGGACTTTGTTGTCCGAAACCAAGCCACCCCTGGCCTCTTTGCATGCCCAGGCACTCTGCCAAGGATAGAGAAACCCACTTGGGAGGCGGTAGGGGTGCTGCCGAGGCCTCTCCTGGAGCTGTACCTCCCCCCACCTAGGTGTCCACAGCCGGCAGTCGAAGCCCCAGACAGTTTCCAGATGCCAGCCTGGAAGAGCTTGGCGGAGGGTTGAACCCCAAGGAGAGATGGAGGTGGAGCAGGGGTGCCAGGACTAGAGACTCCCTGCCCCCACCTGCAGCTGAAGGTACGGTGAGGGTGGGCTAGTGATTTGGAGGAGAGTTCTGGGTGCTCATACTATCTCGCCCAGCCCTCAGGACAACCCCTGAGAGGGGTACAGTTAGTTCCATTCTATGGATGTGTAAATGGAGGCTCAGTGAGGGAGAGTGTGCAAGTTAGTGGCCGAGGAGGAACTGCAAACCTGGTCTTCTGACCCCAGAGCTTGAGCCTCAGGAGCCCTGCCCTCTCCTCCCTCAGGGACCCCTGAGTCCCTGTCCAAAGTGGCCAGGTCTGGGGTTGGTGCTGGCCAACACCGTCCAGGGTTTCAAGGATCAGACGACCAACCCACAGAACAGACTAGTATGGCTCTCAGTAGGTGTTTAATAAATGTTCACAGATGCTGCTGGGTGACAAGTTCTGTCCCTCTCTAGGTCTCGGTCCCCCATCTGTGCGCAGAGGCTCCTCCCCCCAGGTCTGTCTTTCAGGGACTTCCGCCTTCTGACTCCAGCTGACTCTGCTTCTTCTCCCCGCACAGGGCCCCCCGCAGCCCCCAGGGCCTCCCGTCCTCATCTCAAGGCTGACTGTCATGTCAGGGGTCCAGGAGGGGTTTCTGCCTCTAGCTTCCTCCTCACAAGTTCTGGCCCCAGAGCTGAGGGCGACCTGGGGTGGGAGGTGCAGGGCCTGGACTCTCTTTACCTCTGCTGTCCTACTTGCTGGCAGCCCAGCGAGGAGCCCTGGGGACATGGGGGCAGCGACTGGTGGCGGCAGCAGGGCCTCCAGCCCGACCTGGAGACCCAGCTAGGGGAGGTGGCAGGCTCTGGAATGCACAACCTCTTGCTGTCCCCTCCCTCTGCAGCCAGTGACTCACTTCAGACAGGGTTAAAGCACAAAGCGCCTTCCTTTGTCCCCAGCCCGTGCTTAATAGGATTGGGCAGGGGGTGGGGAGCGGGCCTCTGGTGGGGGACACCTCCCCTTCCATGGCCACAATGAGGCCCTGTGACATCATGCTGCCCCCCGCCGTGATGTCAGAGGCCACCACAATGGACCTTCCCACACAGATGGCTGGGGATGTGGTGGGAAGGGTGTGGGACCGGGACACCTGCATCCTCCGGGGCTCAGTCCTGTTCTGGAGAGCAGGCCTTGCAGGGCCAGGCAGGCAGTGGCTCTGGTCTTACAAACGGCAGGCAAAAAACTTTACAAGAGGACAACACAATCCTGAAAAACAAAGTTGAGATTTTTCTTGCCCATCCCCCTCCCCCCATGTTAAGAATCTGCTCCTTGGTGCCACCCTCGGGATCGAAATTAAATCCCTAGCAGGGCAAAGAGACCATCTCAGAAGGCCAGCCACACTGGCTGTCCTTTGGCTTCTGAGATGAACCTACCACCTCATCCTTCAAGTCAGCTTAGAGGCTGCCTCTTCCAGGAAGCCTTCCCTGACCCACCCCAGACTGACCAAGTTGCTCTTTCTCTGGGTCATAGCACACAGCACTGAACTTTTGAGTATTCTTCTTTCCATGAGTGTCTCTCCCCAGGCAGACTGGGGGGTGGGGGGTTCTGTGAGGGAACCACTTGGATCCTCCCACTACCCACCCTTTCCCTAGGACCAAGAACCATTCACCGATTCCTACATTAAATACGTGAGGGCAGCCCACAGGAGTCAGTTCTGGGGATCCAGGAGCCACAGAACAGGCCTGCCCTTGCCCTCATGGAACTGGCTGGCGGGCAGGAGGTGGTGTCTATGACAGACGATTATCACATCATGTGAGCCAGTAGCTGCAAAGAGTCAAACGTGCATGAATGGGCTTTCCCTGGTGGCACAGTGGTTGAGAATCTGCCTGCCAATGCAGGGGACACGGGTTCGAGCCCCGGTCTGGGAAGATCCCACATGCCGCGGAGCAACTAGTCCCGTGAGCCACAACTACTGAGCCTGCGCGTCTGGAGCCTGCGCTCCGCAACAAGAAAGGCCGCGATAGTGAGAGGCTTGCGCACCGCGATGAGGAGTGGCTCCCGCTCGCCGCAACTAGAGAAAGCCCTCGCACAGAAACGAAGACCCAACACAGGAAAAATAAATAAATAAATAAATAAATAAATAAATGTTTTTTAAAAAAGTGCATGAAGGAGATATGGTGGGGGTCGGGGGTACCTTTAAGTTGGGTGATGGGGGATCCTCGCGTGGAAAGGTCAGAGGAAGCTGGTGGGCCATGCCAAGGGTGTGTGGGAAAGAGGTCTAGGCAGTGGGTGGCACACAGTAAGCCCTGGAGAAAGCCTAGTCTCGTTCACTCAGAAACCCTTCAGTGCATATGGGGAGGGGGAAGGGTAAGCTTGATGAAGTGAGAGAGCGGCACGGACATATATACACTACCAAACGTCAAATAGGTAGCTAGTGGGAAGCAGCCGCATGGCACACGGAGATCAGCTCGGTGCTTTGCGACCACCTAGAGGGGTGGGATAGGGAGGGTGGGAGGGAGGGAGACGCAAGAGGGAGGAGATGTGGGGCTCTATGTATATGTATCGCTGATTCACTTCGTTATGAAGCAGAAACTAACACACCACTGTAAAGCAATTATACTCCAATAAAGATGTTTAAAAAAAAAAAAAGATTCAAAAAGAAAGAAAAGAAACCCATCAGCGGGGAGTAGGGCTCTGGGCCAACGTGCCAAGTTCTGATCCTGACTCTGCCACTTGCCAGCTGCGGGGCTTTGGGCAAGCCTTTCCCTTCTGTAGACCCCATCTGGGTGACCAAGTAAGGTATCATTGGCAAATGGGGTACACAGTCCCCCTGCCCATGGGGTAGATGATAACCCCAGTTCATGGAGCTCTTGAAGAAGGGATATGGAGGGAACTTCTGTCCCTCACTTGCTCAGAGGAGCTAGGACCCACCTTGAATGTCATTCCAGCCCCGTTGTGGTCCATGTGCTGAAGCCGCATGGGAGAATGGGGCTGGTTTTTCCCAAATCAGTTGGTAGCAGGAATGGTTCTGGAGGTCTCCTGGAGGATGGAGAACCTGAGGTGGGCCTGGAAGAGTGAGTGCAGTTTCCTCAAGCATAAATAAAGGAGGGGAGTCTGTGCAGAGATGGGGGAGGGCTCAGATGGGGAATTGCGAACAGGTTGGGGTGTCTGGAAGGAGAAATGGGAGAGGTGTGGAGTTTGGGGGAAGAGGCGTGTGGAGACGTCCTGGGGCTTTGCAATGTAACTGTCTGGGCCCAGATGCTGGGACTGGCTTGCCTGGCCCCGAGGCTTGGTCCCTGGGGGAAGGACCCCTCCGCCCAGCAGGAGACCTGGTCACGCAGCTGCCTGGCTGCCAGACCAGAGGGGAAACTGCATCCGTCCATCCAGGCTGCCGAGGCTGCTGGGGAATGTGATGAGGCTGCTGAAATGGGGCCCCTGGCAGGGGGGATGCAGCCGCGGCTTCCCAGAAACCCCGGTCTGGTTCTGCCAACAGAGAATAGCTGATAAGGTTTGCATTAGAAAGCCAGACCCTGAGGGGCTGGAGTGGGGCCTGCTGCCTGGAGCTGCCTGGGGAGAGGGTGCCAGGAGTGGGGGGGGGCAATCTGTGGTTGGGGGGCAGGAGCCCCTCAGCCCAGCCTGGATGGACTTCCTCGCACCCTCCATATGACAAATGGACAAACCGAGATGCAGCGCCCCAAGGGACATGACCAGGGTCCCACAGCAAGCTCATCAGGAGGTGACAGAGCCCCCTTCTTCTTCCAGTCAAGGGTCTTCCTGCTGCCTTGCTTCCTAAGAACCCCACAAACTCCCAGATGTCACTCAGCAGCAGGCAGTGGGATGAGATAGCCCTTGTCTCATATTCTGCTCTGTCACCTCCTGGCTGTGGGATCTTGGTCTGATACCATAACCTCGCTGAGCCTCAGTGTCCCCATCTGTATAATGGGGATAATCCATGCCTTGCAGAATCATTGTGATCTTTCAATAAGACAGTGTGGGTCTCAGGCTTAGCACACTGACTGGCACATAGTGGGTGCTCAGAAATGCTCAATCCCTTCTCCTTTACTGCTTGCGTGCGTGGTCCTGGCCAGCCAGCGAGAGCTGAGGCCGTCTGCATAGCATGCCTCCGGGACGCAACCCACATGTGGGGATATTGAATAATCTGGCTCCATATGGCTCCACTGAACCCCCAGATCCCAAAAGCGTGGCCCCTCTGTCCTTCATTCTTTGTTTATTGAGCAAATATTTATTGAGGGCCTAGTGGGTGCCAAACACTGTTCTGGGGAGGGGGCCATGGAGGCATGGCGATCCTGCGTAAAGGCACAGAAGACCAGAAGTGAGAATGCAAGCACTTTACACACTGCAAGCATCCAACCCCTGTTCCAGCGGCATCTGTTGTGTACCAGGCCCTACCCTCAGCCCTGGGCCACAGCTAGAGGTGGGGAACGGGGTGAGGAGGAGGGGCAGAGAGCTTGCCCACTCCTCTATGATTTACTAATTAACTAGAAGACCCAAGGCCGGTGCCTGGTGATACTGTTTTGACTTGCCACCCAGACCGGGAGCAGAAGAGAAAGAGGGCAACTCCCTACCCAGCATCCTTGTAATTGCTGCCTTTGCCTCCTTTAGGGCTTTGTTGGGTGCATCAGAGGGCTGCCAAGGCCCCTGAAGCTCAGAGCCCAGGGAGGGCAGTGGGCTGCAGCCCCACTTCTCAACTGAGATGACTGAGGCCAGAGATGAAGGTTCTGCTTGGGGTGGCAATGAGAGCAGGGCTGGCGTCATAGGGCTGCTCGTGGAGCAACAGCCAGGGGCCAGGGTGGCCTTGGAACCAGAGCAGGGCTTGTCCTGATCAAATGAGGGAGACTCAGGCCCCACTCACAAAGGTCTGGAGTATGGAGGGCAGGGACAAGCTCTTCTGGGGATCCTTCTCTCCCCCTCACCTGATGGACTCCCTCTTGACCTTGGCCTCAACTTGGATGGCTTCTCTTCTTCCAGGAAGCCTGCCTGAACCTTCCAGGCTGAGTCAGGTGCCCCCCTCTGGCTCCTATGATACCCAGCTTCTCTTCTTCTTGGCCTGAGTCCTGCTGTGTTGCCACTGCTGCCCCTGCCTGGCTAAGAGCTCCTTGAGGGCAGAGAAGGACCTTATTCATCCCTACCACCCCAATGCCCAGCATGGCCCAGAGCAGGAGGAAGCAGCAAACAGTCTCCATCCTCTCCCCTCCCCACTCCAATCTGGGTGCCTGGGGCGTTGGGGCCCTGTGGTATTTGGAGATCGTGGGCAGGTTATGTGGCCTCAGTTTCCAGAGGTGCCCATTATAGCAGAGAGAGGAGAATGCCTTGTCTTGGCAGTTGAAGGTGGCAGACGAAAAACCATTTTATCAAGGCCCCAGACTGCCTGGCCTCAACTCCTGCTCCTTCTGTGCTTGAGCCAGTGGCTCTGGCGAGTTACTTAACCTCCCTGTGCCTCACTGTTCAAATCTATAAAATGGGATAATGATGGTACCTACCTCGAAGTGTTGTGGAAAGATTAAATGAGTAAATATGGGCAAAGCACTTGGAGCAGTGGGTGGCACCTGGTAACTCCTGTGTGTTTGCTGACACCCAATCAAATTCAAGCAATATATTCCTGGGTTTGTTTGTTTGTTTTTTCACTGATGATGTTAACTTAGTTATGGTGGTGTTTGCCAGGTTTCTCTACTGTAAACATTTTTTTCTTTTTCTTTCTTTTTCTTTTTAAACCCTTTTTATACTTCCTTTCTTTGGAGGGTCTCACTAGGTCCAGTCCACACTCAGAGAAGTGGGGGACTAAGCTCCACCTCCTGGAGGGGGAAAACCTACATGAATTATTTGAAATTCTTCTGTAAGGGAAATTTGTCTAGTCTCCCCCATTTATTTATTTCTTCAATCATTATAGCAGTACAGACTCATGGATATTTATTTTATACTTTGGATGATAATCTAATTCTGTTATTTGCTCCACTGCTCATCCTGGTTTAGGTTTGGCCATTGGGATCTCTTTCAGGTTGGTTCCTGCTCTGATATCCCACCATCTGTTTATTTTTTGAGCATTTCCCCACTCTCTAGCACTGCAAGATGTTCCAGACTCATCTTGCATTTTTCCCTGCCTCAGCCCTGGAATCAGCCATTTCTCTAAGGAGCTCTGATTCCTTTTATTAGAGAATGGTGTTTAGGAACCAAGATCTGGGGGCTGGATGTGCTTATTGCTACCAGGATGTCACAGCTTCTAGGCCCTTTAGAGGGGAGAACTGGGTTTGCTTTCACTTAAAAAATTAAGTTTCCCCTCTTGCCAATCGTGGGTTCTGTTGGAGGCTCCAGACGGCTGCCCACTGGCCTTTGACCCAGTCTGTAGGCCACAGGCCTGTGCAATGTCATATGCCCTTAGTAGGCCTTATGTCCACTGGGGCTGTGAGAGAGTGAGAGGGGGAACACAGGCCGCCACTTCCCCAGCACGCTGAGCCACCTCTTGTGTCCACTCCTGCTCACCAGTGGGGCCATTGGGTGGCTGAGTCGCTTTGGGAATGGGACTGAGCCTGGTCTCAGGTGCCCTCACAGCCCAGACCGCTGGGGAGATTATAGGCTTGCTCCTTGCTGGACCAACAGCTTTGTCAACAGTGGTGGCAGTGGCCACAGCCCAGCAACAGAGCCACGCTGGCCACCTGGGGCACGACAGGCAAGGGTCATGTCCCAGGAAGGCCTGACTCAGCCACCATGCCCAGCACACTCAGGTGGCCCAGTGCTCATGGGAGAAAGGGCTGGTGAGCTGGTCCCTGTCCTCTCTTACCTTTCCCAACCCCAGCCCTGCCCAACGCTTCAGGAAACACGGATGCTCAGTGGGCCAGGACCCAGAGCTCCCCACGGAGGCAGCTCTCCTGCAGCTGAAGGGAGTCAGGGCAGAGTAGGCATCCTGAGGCCCTAAGGCAAGCTGAGCTCCCTCCCAACTTTGCCAGAATGTATCCTGTCTCCCCATAGCTCTAGGCTGGGAGTCAAGAGGCCCGAGCTCTGGGCCTGCCTCTACCAGTGACTTCTGTTTGGGGCACCGTAATCACATCTCTTCCTATTTAAAATCTTCAGTGTCTCCCCATCGCCCTCAACTTAAAATCCCCACTCCTGGAACTGCCTTACAAGGCCCCGGAGACTCTTCAGCACCCTACGTCACACCCTAATAACACCAAATTGCTTGTGATTCCTCCTTACAACACCACTCGGTTTCCTACCTCCACAGTTTACTCTGCCTGCATCACCCTCTCCCAGTGCTTCACTGGTTAATTCCTACTTGTCCCTGAGTGCTTAGCTCTGGATCACCTCCTCCAGGAAGGCTTTCTCCTGTGCCCCAGACCACTTCTGCTCATCTGGTCCTGTCTCTGGTCACCCGTGTAGGACACCTTCCTAAGGCCCACTGTGGACAACCTCTGGCATACCGGGCAGCAACCCGGTACAGTGGAGGAGGTTCGGGGTGTAACACCCGGGCTTGGGCTTCCCTCACAGCCTCTGCTCCTTCCTGCTGTGTGACTTCGGGCAAGTCACTGCACATCTCTGAGCCTCAGTCGCCCCTCTGGGAGAAAAGCATCTAACTGGGATTCAAGGCCCTGCTTTCAAGTCTGGCCTCTGCCTCTAACTCACTGTGGAGCCTTGGGCAAGCCCTGTCACTGGGCCCGGCCTCAGTTTTCTTCTTCTGTAAAATGGGGCTACCCATAAAACTCGGAGTGCTAAGGCTCCAACAAGCCCAAACTTGTGAAAAGTTTTATAAACCTCAGAGCCCTACATGGATGAAGAATCTATTTCAACAACTCCGTGGAGATGTGTGGGAGGGAGGCTGAGGGGTGTTCTCACCGTTCTCCACCCGCCCGCCCCGTCCCCCAAGCCCTCCAGAAGCCTTGAGATCAAAGGTGACAGAGGCCTGTTGGCATGGAAGCGGGACTCGGCAGGGCCCGCTCCCTGGTCCTCCGCCCACCTTCCACCCACCCCATTCCCAGGGTTACATGACATTTGTGCCTTGCGTAAGAAGCTGTTTAAACACTCTGGGTGGGGTGAGCCTTCCCCTACCCACTGCTGACACAAAGCCTCTCCAACCCCACTGTTTGAACAATCTGCAACTTTATTTCAGAGCAGAAATAAGTCATTTCCTAACAATAAATATAAAAAAAATAATAATAAATTAAGGTTCGAAAAAAATACGCAACAGAACAAAATCATTAATACTGACAGAGTAGAAAATGTTGTCTAAAGGGGTGAGAGGCCGGATGGGCCAGCCCCCAGCCTGGGAATGTCTGACACAGGCCATTGTCTGCCCCCAGTCCTAGCTGGGCCCCTGTCACACACACATTCTCTCCACAAAGTACAAAATATATATTAAAAAAAAAAAAAAACCCTCCACACAACCAAGCATCCTGTGAGGGCACCGAGGAAGCAAGAGTTTGGCCCGTGGGGGCTGAGGATGGGGCCTGGGGGGCTGAGGAAGGCACTAGAGGGACGGGAGAACCACTGTGGGTCTTGCCCAGCTGACGTTGCTGTTTGTCCTCTTCTCGTGAGGTACCCTGCTCCTGTGACCACTGCAGGCCGACTGCCCCAGCTCCTGAGACGGCGAAGGGGAGGTCAGTTTAGCAACGTCCCACGTGTGTGTCCAAAGGCCTTGGCGGGGCTCCTGCCCCAGGGGAGGCTGGGAACACGATGGTGACTGCTAAGTGCTTGGCTGTCTGTCCTTTGTAGGTGAAGAGGCCCCCCTGCCCAAGGTTCCTGAGCATCTCCTCAGCTCAGGCCAAGGTATCGTCCAAGACCCCCCAGCAGAGCCCTCAGGGTGGCATCAATAAAGAAAGGCTAGAAATAAATAAGGTCCCTGGTGGCCCAGCATGGAGCTGGCAGGAAAGCCAGTCTGTTTCTTCAAGTATTCTTAGCTGAGGGGGTCACGAGGTCTGTCAGGGCTCAGATGGGGATCCCCACTGTGTTCACCTGGTCCTTGAGGCCCAGCAGGCTGTAGGCAATGCGCTTCTGGTGGCCGGGCAGCCGCACCCCGATCCTCTTGATGTCACTGTGCGGGGGAGGGAGAGAGGGAGAGTGAGGGGCCTGCTCTGGAGAGGTGGGCAGCCATGGGAGGGAGGTGAGGGGAGAGAAGAGGGACCGGGGAGGGGGCCTTGGGTGCCTGGGGGGCAGAGCTCGTAAGGCAGAGGTCTGATGAGTGGATCCATATCCGGAAAGCCTGCCGACACCGACAAAATTCGGAAAATGATTGAAGCGCTGAATGCGAGCAGCTCTGTTTTTTTTTAAATCAAATCTGCACAAAATCTATGGTAGGTGCCATTTTTGCCCCCATTTTGCAGACTAGAAAACTGAGGCTCAAAGAGGTGAAGTGACTTGCCCAAAGTGACCCAGGCTAAGAGGTGGAGGAGCTGAATCAAGCCAGCTGTGAACAAAGGCTTCCCTCCCCCACCCTGGGGTCTGTCCCCAGGTAAGGCTCCTCCCCAGGCAGCACTGATGCCATCACCAGATGCCAGGGACCCTCTGGGGGTGTCGCTCAAAGCTCTCTGCCCAAGGTCTCTTCGCAGCCATCGCCTTATTTCACCCCCACTCCCTCCAAGTTCTCATAATGGAGGAAGGACTCAGGAAATCCTTGCTGAGGGGCCATCAGAGGTTCAAGTTCTGCTGGTCTCTAATGGGAGGGGCTTTCAGGTGACCGGATCCAGTGACTAGGTTACCCTGAGGTAGGGGTTTTCCCTTTAGGGACCTCAATTTCCTCACCTGTAAAATGGGATAACAGTGCCTAACTGGAGAGTGGGAAATCCCGGGTACTGGTGGCAGAGGGCTAAGGCAGCATTAGTACCAGATAGAAAGACGCACCCAGGAGCCCATAGCCCTTCCCTGCCCCTCCTTTCCACGCCCCTGCAACCCCTTGTAAAACCACTTACACTCCAAGAGCCCTGGAGCGGACCTTACTGCTTACTCTGGGAGTTTCCTCCTTCACCATCCTCATCCACCAGCCCAAACCCATGAAAACACCCAGGTTTTTATGGGACCTCTCCTGGCTGTAAAGGGAGCTAATTATATGGTGCAAGCTCCTATCTGCAATTCCGGAGACATGACTTTCCCACAGGCTCTGCGAGCCCCTGGAGAAGTGCTGAGCACAGAAGAGCAGGTGTGTGGGAGGGTGGCTCAGGGACTGAAGCAGGAAGGCCAGAAGTCAGACATCTGGGAGAACTTCCTAACCTAACACTACAGTGCCATTTCTAACCTATACAGTTGAGGGTGTTGGAAAAGAAGCACTGTGTTCCCCATACCTGTAGGTGTCTAAGTGTGGCTCCCAGATAAGTATTCGGACCAGCAGGGAAGGAGGCACTTACTGAAAAGGCAGGATCCTGGGCCCAACTCCAGACTCACAGACTTTGAAGTTCTGAAGGTGGGGCAGGGAGTCTGCATTTGATCAGCTCCCAAAGACCCTGATGTATGGTTTAAGGACCAGGGGGTTATGTTAGCTACAGCAGAGCAACGGTAGGGCCTAGTGCCCCAGGCTCATGCCCTCAACCCCAGCCCCTCCCAAGGCCCAGGATAGGCCTGGTAAACAGTAGGCCCTCAAGAAGTGTCTGCTGAATGAATGAATGAATGAATGAATGCTTTAGTGGCGACTGAGCCACTGCCCAGGCTGCCTGGGGCCCCCCTCCCAGGTTGCTGAAGTTAACCTGACAGGGCGAGAACTGAGGGTGCTTCTGAGGTCCATCTAGGAGGAAAAGTCCTGGGCTGGGAGTCAGGAGGCCGAATTCTAGTCCTGGATTCCACCAGAGCCTCGGGTGGGTCCTGTCCTGTCTCTGGGCCACAGTTTCTTTATACGTAAAATAGGAGGCTCTGATTAGATGCTTCTAAGCCACCTGCCCCAGCCCCATTCTCTTCCAACACAAAGCCCCCCAAACCTTCCCTGCCTCATTTCCTAAGGATAAACAGAGACACACACAGGATGAAGCTCCCAGACCGGCCAATGCCTGCGGCCCCAGCCTCAGTTCCCCACTCGGAGATCCAGGGCAGTCACTGCCTTGGATCAACTCCCATCACAGGGGTGGGGAAGCACATGACTGAGGCCACCTTCTTCCTGAGCACTCGCAAGGCCAGCCCCGGCCTGAGGGAATTCAAAGGCCACAATGTCCCCCGGGAGCACCGACTGTGCTCTGGCCCTTGGCACAAGGAGAGTGGAGGGAGAGGTGGCCTGATCATTCATCCTCTCAGCAAACATCCCATCAGCACCAAGCCTGTGCTGAGGGCACTCGGAGACTAAAAGACCTATCAGCCAGTGTCCCCACGTCCTCTCAGGACGCTGTATGCCACAGCCTCGCACACTGGATAGGCCTTTTGTTGGACTGGGTATTTTTCTGGGGTGTAACATCCACTGCTTTCATTAGCTCCTTGAAACACATTTAGAACCACTCACTACTCTAGCTAGAAACTCAAGTGACTCCAAAATAACACGGTGAATGCTCAAGATGAGAAAAGGTGGCCACTGTGGGACCACAGGGAACCGAGCAACCAGCCCCCTGGGAGGGGGCAAAGGAAGCAGGGAGGCAAAGGCGGGGGTAAGGGCATTGAAGCCGAAATCCAGACCCCATCCCAGAAGGGCTGAATTCTGAGAACGGCTCAGAGCCTCGCACCGGGATCCACAGCATGTGTAGACAGAGCTTTCGGAGGGAAAAAGCATTTTGAGACCCCCCTTTCTTTCATTTAATTGAAATAATGAAGGAGGCAGTGGCATGAGTCACACAGGCCCCAGATCTGAGCAGCAGTAGAGCCGATGGGAGGAGAAGCAGCGTGGAATGACTTCCTGCCTTTATGCAGGCCTTTGCAAAACACAACACACACACCCTCCACCGATCCAAGACAGCCCCGTCCCTGCTCCTGCTCGTGGGAAAGGAATTGGCCCAGGAGCACCCCGGGCTATTTCGGGAAGCTTCTACGAACATGTGTTTCCTGTATGCACTTCTCCGTGCCCTCAGCTCTGCTCACCCAGAAGAGAAGCTGTACTGTCCTCAGTGGGAGCTCCTGGAGGGCCAAAGGGGGCTGTTCCAGGTTCCCAGGTTAGAGGAGGGAGCCGAGGAACCCTGGTATTTGTCCGCAGGCTACGGGTGGAAAGCAAGGGCAGGAGGAAAAGGGAAGAGTGACATGGGTTAAGCCCTTACTGCGCACCAGGCGTATCATCTGTACTGCACCCATGCCATCCCCACAACGGGGAAACAGAAACCAAGGCTCAAAGATGGAACCTAATTTGACCAAAACCACTGGCTAGGAAGTGGCCAGTGTGGGACTCGAACCCAGGTGTGACTGCAGAGCCCAAGCTTTGGACCCTGCAGTTGGCTGGAAACAAAAGATATCCTGGGGGCTGTGTCTTCTCTCCACATTCCCGTGCCGCCCTCTGGTCAGCTCTGTCGCTGCCTGACTTTCATCCCGGCCTTCCCCTGGGACAGGCCGGGGCCTGGTCTGAGAGGCCTTGAGCAGCAGGTCAGAAGCCCAGTTGAGCAGTTTTCAGAGGCCTTGGAGAATGTTCAGACACAGGCCCAAATCCCAGAACTGTGACCCAGAACTGTGGGACCCCTGGGTCATCCCTTCCCATGTGATTCCCAAAACCTCTCAGCCCCAAGGCTCATTCCCACCATGACCTTGGACCTTACACAAGCTGGGCTATTGGGAACTCATAGTATTTTTAGAAGCACAAAAGGCTAAGAGGGTAATGTCTTCTCCCTCCTGGGGTGGGAGGAGGTGTCCATGCCAAGGCCATGCCGGGAAGGGTCCCTGATGCTGGAGCTGGGAGGAGAGAAGAGCCCCCATAGGGTAGCCTGACAAAAGCCAGAACCCAGGGCCAGGGCAAGGGGTAACTGGCACTTCTTGCCAAGCTGGACCGCAGAGCCGAGAGTCAGCCACACGGGGAGAGGTGCCTGGGATGGGCTGGCCTGGTGCCCTCTCTCCTCGGCAACAGCCAGGAAAGTCCAAGGGCTCTGCCCATTTCTTCTCAGCATCCTGGAGAGGAACGCTGCCCCTAACTGGCTGCGTGACCTCGGGCGACCTAGGTAACCTCTCGGCCTCAGTTTCCCTACTTAAATAGGGAAGTAATCATAGCATCTATTCACAAGGCAAATAGGGAATTCAACCAGGTGATGGCTGTGACGTGAAGCCCTTCTTTTCTCAGCTACAAACTGTGTGATCTGGAGTAAGCCACGTAACCTCTCTGAGCCTCAGTTTCTCCACTAATGGCCTCCATGGTCCCTGAGTTCTGGACCCTGACTGACCAGGGCTGGAATCCCCCAAATGGCCATAGACCCTGGGCTGTACTGTTTCTGACCTGCCCAGTGGGACTACTGACGGGAACCACCTGCCAAGTTATCACAAGGGCTGACTCAGAGTGCTCAGGCGCAGAGCTGGCACAGCCCACGCTAAATGCTACGGTTATGATCACAATTACTATTATTTTCTCGCTGTGGAAAAAAGATGTAGGAAGAGGACGGAGCCACGAGTAAGCGACCAGAATCGCTGGCTGCCAGCCTGGTTCTGCCCTTCCTGCAAAGCCACTCTCCCCAAAAGAGACGGAGGGAGAGAGAGCAGAGAGGGGAGCGCTGGGAAGGTAGAGGGAAGAGCAGACGGGTGGTGGAGCCAGCGGCAGCCTGGGGAGGCAGGAGGCGGGGGAGGGGCGGGCGTGGGCGGGGCCCGAGCGCAGACTCACTCGTTGGTCATGTGCACCACCTTCTCGATGGCCGTGTAGCCGGCCGCCAGGAAGTGCTCAGTGTACTGCTGCATCTTGATGGATTCCAGCCACTCGGACACCGTGCGGAAGGGCACACCCTCGGAGCCGCTGGTGCTGGGCAGCCGGATGGACACCCTGCAACAGGAGATAGAGGCCCGCGGGTGAGGGGCTGCAGCATCCAGCCCACGATGCTGCTCCCTAACCCCGGCAGTTGGCTCAGCTGCCCTGTGCCTCGGTTTCCTCGTCTGGGCAACGGGGCAGCCAAGTCAGGTAGGCTGCCGGGAGCCTGCCTGATGTGTCGGGAGCGCTCAGTGTTTATAGCTCCTGCCGCCCCTCTGATCCTACTGACGATACCACCACCAGCTACTACAAAATAACCACATGTTAAGAAGAGTCAGGTTTTCAGAGTCACAGCCCCAGCCTGGCCACTTGCCAGCACATAAGACACTTCATTGCCCTACGTCTGTTTCCTCATCTACAAAAGGGGGATGATTACAGGAGCCAACTCCTAAGTCGTTTAAATGAGTTAAAACACGTGAAGCGCCGAGTGCCGCGCTGGCACATTTACTGTATATGCTGATTGGTTCTGTGAGGGCCACCTGAGCCAACCCGGTCCTGTCTAAGTAAAGCCCACGCGTAACGTCTGAGCACCTTGCCCACCGCCCCTGGCTGCCCATTACGCTGAAGTGGCTCAGGAGTAAAACTGGGGGCCACCCTGGACAGAGGGTATGGAACCCACCGGGGGTCAAAGTCAGCCAGGGTCTTGAGGGATTCGGGGGCTCGGATGAGCTTGTCCAGGATGCTGACAATGTCGGCGAACTTGGGGCGGCGGGCGCGTTCCTGCTGCCAGCACTGCATCATGAGCTGGTAGATGGCGGAGGGGCAGTCCATGGGTGTGGGAAGCCGGAAGCCATCATTAATGGCCTTCATCACCTGGGGGAGGGGGCGAGCAGGATGGTCAGGGGTGCCTTCACAGCCCCCAAACTCCCCCATACACAGGAGCTGGTAGAGGAGAGAAGGGGAGCCCCTGAAACAGAGGGGTTGGCCTCCTTCCTTAAGCACGACACACAACCTTCAGCGCTACACAAAGGACAAGTGCTAAGAGGATGTCTCCAGAGGAGGAAGGGTCTCCTGACTTTGTTCCCTCACGGGGTACCCTGGGCAGCAGCCATGCTGTGTGCCCTGCAGCCAGCCTCCCTGCGGTCTCTGGGCGCCTATACACTCTGCTCCCTTCAGCCAGAGCACTCTTGCCGCTCCGTGTCTTCACCTGGCTGCTGCTTTATTGTGCCTTAGTCCTAGCTGAGACGTGACCTCCTCTGGGAAGCCTTCCAGGACTCCAGGCTGCGTGAGGCACCAGGCACTTGCACACACACACACACACACAGATACACACATGCATGCACGCACACACTTCCCCCACACCCACTACTTCTTTCCTCGTCCTTCTGCTGAGTGTAAGCAGGGACTGGGTCTGGAGCTCAGCACAAGGCCTGACACATGGTAGGCCCTCAATAAACATTCACTGAACGAACCAATGAAGGGGTGTACCAGATGAAGATTAGCCCCCAAAACTCTTCTCTGCCCAGCCCCTGGGGTTCGAGGATGAGTAAAGGGTTTCACTTCAGGTCCAGACGGGGCTGGGCAGGGCGAGGGCGCCTACCTCGTGGTTTGACAGCTCCCAGTAGGGCCGCTCGCCGTATGTCATCACCTCCCACATGACGATGCCATAGCTCCACACGTCGCTGGCGGAGGTGAACTTGCGGTAGGAGATGGCCTCCGGAGCCGTCCAGCGGATCGGGATCTTGCCACCCTGTGGGGACCTGGCCAATCACTATTGTCCCCTAGGCCACCCCCAGGACGATCGCAGTCAGGGCCCTTCCTCCATGCTCCCCAGAGGCGTTCTCGCCTCCTGAGGCCCACGCCCCAGGTGTGTAGGGGAGAGGACCCCGGAGCAGAGCGAAGGCTGCTTCACCTTGAGGCCCCCATCCCAGGTGACAGCCGCCCCAGCCCTTACACTGGTGGTGTAGGTGGCCTCAGGGTCGTCCTCCAGCACACGGGACAGGCCGAAGTCAGACACCTTGCAGACCAGGTTGCTGTTGACGAGGATGTTGCGGGCAGCCAGGTCGCGGTGGACGTAGTTCATGTTGGCCAGATACTTCATGCCGGCCGCGATGCCCCGCAGCATGCCCACCAGCTGCAGCACGCTGAACTCGCCATCCTTCTCCTGCCAGAGCACAAGCCCTCAGCTGCCAGCCAGTCCCGCGCCCACCAGGGCCCCTAAGCACCGGCCACAGATCCCGGCCCACCCCGGCCCACGTCCTTACCCGAAGGAACTTGTCCAGAGCCCCGTTCTCCATGTATTCGGTGATGATCATCATGGGCTTGTCTGCAGGGGTGAGCACAGGTGTGAGGGGATGGCCACGGGTGGAGGGAAGAGGCACAGCCGGGGCTGGGGTGGGCACAGCTATGAACAGAGGCCCGATCAGAGGCCCCAGAGGGCAGCCCCTCCCCCATTCCCCACGTGGGTCTCCCACACCCCACCCTGGAGCTGGGCCTCACACTTGGAGACAACGCCTTCCAGGCGGATGATGTTGTGGTGGCTGAACTGGCCCATGATGCTGGCCTCGCTGAGGAAGTCCACCCGCTGCTTCTCGGTGTAGCCGGCTTTCAGTGTCTTGATGGCCACGGGTACCTCCTTCTTGCCCGACACCTTCAGCGTGCCCTTGTACACCTCCCCAAACTCTCCTGCAGGCGGGCGATGTGGGAGGCACACCCCAGTCAGCCCGGGCGTCGGGTGCTCCCGACCCGCACCAGGCCCCTCGGCGAGCGCTTAACCTCACCTGCTCCGATCACCTTCTGCCGTGTGACACAGGACGGATGGATCTCGGTGGTGAACTTGAGCACGGCCTGGTTGGGGTCCTCGTATGTGTGTGGGTCCACGTATGTCTTCAGGGGCTTCAGTTGTTCTGGGAGGGAAAGGAAGGGCAGGGTCATAGACAGTTTGGGGAGGGGAGGGGTCCCTACGAGGGGCTGCCTTGGAGGAGGCGGAGGAGGCAACAGTCCGGGCACCTCAGGAGCCTCTGGCTCAGCCCTCTGAGCTGCCCAAGGACGCCCAGGGAGTGCTCTGGCTGCCCGCATCTCTACCGCAGAGCTGGGGAGGTCCGTGGGGACAGCAGGCCAGGCATGGAGGCGGCGCTGCATCTCACCTGACTTGGAAAAGTAAACGTCTTCCGAGGACTGGCGCGTCCGCAGGCTCTTCCTCCTGAGAGACCCCATGGGAAACCAAACACGCAGGGAGGTCAGTGACCTGCCCCAGCCGGGGAGCCTCCTGACCCTACTCTGGTCCAGGTTGCGGGCCTGGTGTGCTCAGCACTCTGCTCAGTCAGGCAGAGGGCGTGGAAAAGGCCAGGGGGAGAGGAAATGAGCAAGCCGGGCTCACTCCTTGGGATCTACACCCCGTAATGGCCCCTTAAGTGGCTGTAATGAAGGCTCTCCTCATTAGAGCTCCCCAGAGCTTCCTGCCCGCGTGTCCCGAGGAAGTGTGGACGCACTGTCATAAGGACCACCATGCCCTGAGCCTTGCAGGTGCTGTGCTGAGCCCTTTACAGATCATTACATCTTTACAGCCCCCCGGGAGGCAGGGACTAGATTCCTATCAGCCCCATTTTCCATACAGGAAACTGAGGTTCCCGCCCCTGTGTCCCACCTAAGCCCTTGGGGAGCCGGGGCGTAGGCTCCAACGAACCTGCGGAGGATGAAGAAGCCAATTCCTGCCAGCACCAGAAGCAAGACCACACCAACGGCCAAACCACCAATCACTGCCATGTTGCTAGATCCTTCTGTGGCTGCCAGGGAGAGAACAGTAGATGACAAGGGAGCCCCCCCCCACCCCACTTCAAATCATGGTAATACCCCCGGTTGTACTTTAGGGCCCCAAGACACCTGCCGGGTGCCTTTACTAGTGATGGTCCATGAGGATATTTATTCCCATTTCATAGATGGCAGATGAGAGGGCTTCCCCAGGGAATAGAGCAGGTAGTCTCAGGTGTGTGGGACTCTCTCCACGATGCAGGATTTGAACTGGGCCCGCCAATGCCAGAGCCCACATCCTTCCTTCTCTCAACACTGCCCTGGACACACAGCTGGTTCCCACACCCCCAGCCCTCAATTCTGCCCCCTCCCCAGACTTGGGACTGACCCACACCGGGCTGTCCTAGGCCCTGGCTGACCAGGAAGGGGACACTTCTAAGTTCTTTGATCCATGCCCTCCGCCCACGATGTCCCAGCTGTTTCAGGACTCTGGCCTGGCCCACACCCAGGTCCCCGACTCACACAGTGTCTGGAACTCGTGCACCTTGCTGCCAGCACCCTGGCCCTCCTGCGTCAGCGCCTGCACCTGGACCAGGTAGATGGTGTCCGGAGCCAGGTCATCCAGGGTTACGGAGAAGCCTTCAGTGCGGCGCACGTTGTAGCTGTTGGAGTCCCCCTGTGGGTGTTTGGCGGGCGGAGGGACAGACAGTGAGGGCAGGGCCATCAGCTTAGCCCACCAGAGAGCAACCCCAGCTTAGCAAGGTGACAAGCTATGTTAGCAACCTCGATGCTCTCCTTACAGAGGAAGAAGCTGAGGCTCGGAGAAGTGAAGCGACTCACTCCAGATCATAACCAGCAAATGCGTGACCCAGGACTCAAACCCAGGTCTGTCTGATCCCCAAGACCTGGCTCCCCACCCCCCAAGACTATGGGGGTTCCAGAACACTATGTCTTCTTTCCCACAGATCTCTGCTGGGCTGGCCTGGGAGAGGCAACTCTCAGGAAGACCCCAGACCCCACTTTCCTCATCTGCAGAACAGCACTTCTTCAGATGGCTGTGTTGTGCAGTGAGCATCTATGTGACCAGCTGGTCCTCTGTTCGAAGCCCAGCGGGGACAGCCCCAACCCTTTGAGAGTTACCTTCTTGCGGTAGGTGACCTCGTACTTCCACACGCGGCTCTGCTGCGGCGGAGGGATGCTCCAAGAGACGCTCAGCGAGGTGGTGCTGCGGTCGTCCAGCTTCACCTTGGGGGGTTCTGGGCAGGACGGTGGGGGGAGGGGAGGGATGTGAAAAGCCACGCGGGGGAAGGGGAGTAGTGGGTATGCACCCAGACGCATTCCCATCCACAGCCCAGGCTCCTTAGATCCCAACCTGGCATTCTCAACTTCCAGCTCCAGAGCACAAAGCCCCAGGCTGGGCCCCACCACAGGCTGGCACATCGGGGGTACCCTGTGAGTACTTACGAGTGCATAAATAATAAAACCAAAACAATATCTGACTCTTGCTAGAACCTTTCTATGGACCAGGCACTGTTCTAAGAGCCTTATATACAAGAGTTTATTAAATCCTCTCAAAAGCCCTAGAACGCCCATTTTACAGGTGAGGAAACTGGGGCTCAGAGAGGTTAAGTAACCTGCCCACAGTCACAGAGCTTGGAAGTGATTACAGGGACTGCGTCTTTAACCACCTGCTGCTGTCTCTCTCTGAACCCAGCCGAACCCTGAGTGGCCATCCTCATGAAGCCCCACCTGGGCGGGCCCCAAGGGCACAGCTGCCACCCCTGGGCCCTCACCTGTCTGGTTGATGCTGACGCTGGCAGTGAGGAAGCTGCGGCTGGTCACCAGGTCCGAGACGCCGTTGCGGGCCTCTACGGTGAAGGTGTAGTTCATATGGGGCTCCAGGTCGCTGACTGTCACGCTGGTGCGGGTCAGCCCGTGCGGTGGCTCCGAGTAGCGCACGCTGGCCTCGCAGGGACCGCACTCGCCTGATTCGGGCCAGCACTGCTCGCAGGTGACACTGTAGGTGATGTCCTCACGGCCCCCATTGTCCTGGGGGGGCGTCCAGCGCAGCTCCACTTTGGCGCCCATGCCCACAGCCGTGAGGTAGTACGGGGCGGAGGGCGGGCCTGTGCAGAGGGCAGAGGTCAGAGCTCGGATCCAGGTAGGCCCGGACATGTCAACATCACCACGCCCAGCTGTCACCCCTCCTTGACCCGCTGTGAGACTCACGTGTGCAGGGCAGTGACAGTGGGTCCTGCGGGGCCCGGAAATAGCCTTCCTCACACTCGCAGGCGGTGGCCCCCTCGGAGGATGGCAGGGTGTTTGGGGGGCACTCCAGACAGGGGCTCTCGGAGGCCTCGGACTTGAAGAATCCCGGCGAGCAGGCTGGCAAGCACAGGGACAGACATCAGCTCAGCCTGTTCTCACCTCCATCGACTTTTCACTCCCTGGCCCTGGGACCCCTGGCAAGTCACTAAACCTCTATGGGCCTGTTTTGTCATTGGTAAAATGTCTTGTGGTGAGAAAATGCGTGGTAAGCACCTAGCTCGGGCCAGGCACCCAGGAAGTGCCTTGCCTTCCTGCTCCCAACCTTTGCAGCCCTCCCCAGTGGCTCTTGTAAGAAGCGCCATGCCCCTGAGCCTGGCATTCAAGGCCCGCATCTCACCTTCCAGCTTCCTAAGAATCCTATCTCACAGCTGGCTCAGCATTGGACAGAGCATGCCGCCCACCTGCCTTATCTCCTTTAATCTGTGCGGACCAGCCTGGCAGGTCCCCATCTGGACTGCGAGCTGCCCAGGGCAGTGACTGCTTCTTCTTCACCATTTGTGTTTGCTGACTAACAGATCAGACAGGGGCATCAGGATGCCACCTCTGCAGGTGCTCCCCCCACCCTGGGACCTGACCTGACCGCTTTCCTGTGCCGGGGCTGGCTGACCAGGAAGCAGGAAAGGCCAGGCCCCCAGCATTTTCTCTGGACCTGCTTTCAGGGACCCAGTCATTTCCGCCACTCACAAGGGTGGCCAGGAAGCAGCTTTCCCTCCCCCCCCCCGTGGCAGGTCCTGTCCTGGCCAGGGCGGGCGGGGCTCAGACACCTGATTCCAGAGGCTCCTTCCTCCCACCACCCTATCCTGCCCCTGCCTGCCCCTGCCCCAAGCCCTCTCCTGGTCCCACAGACAGGAAGCTACCCAGACACTGTGCAGGGCTGTCCAGGGATTGGGCAGTGGCTGAAGTGGCCAAGATGGAGTGGGGTCACCCAGGGACCTCTTACCCAACCCTACAGTTATCGTTCCCGCCCTCAGCTTACTCTGGAGAGGGTCCTGAGATACCTCCAGCCTCAGTGTCACGTTCATCAAACACTGATCCTCAACTCTGCGTCCAGCCCAGTGCATGGACCTTGAGATGAGACAAAGCCCCTGACCTCTGGGAGCAAGAGCACGTGACAATGTCCACCATAAAGGGGTGGGCAGCAAGGACCTACTGTACAGCACAGGGAACTCTGCTCAATGTTCTGCGGCAGCCTGGATGGGAGGGGAGTTTGGGGGAGAATGGATACATGTATACATATGGCTGAGTCGCTTTGCTGTGCACCTGAAACTATCACAACATTGATAATAGGCTATGCTCCAATATAAAATAAAAAGTTAAAGTAAATAAATAAATAAAGGGGTGGGCAAAGGGCTAAGGGGGTAGAGACAACCTTGGCTAGAGGTTTGTGGAGTCATAGAGGAGATATTTCAGCTGGGGTTTAGAGGCTGAGTAGGAGTTCAGCAGGGCAGAAATACTGGGAGGAGGAGTTAGGGGTGAGAAAGAGCAAGACTAACACAGGAACTCTGAGTGCCTTGGTGGTCGGAAATCAGGGCAGCAGCAGGCAACAAGGCTGAGCGATCTCCAGGGACCAGATTGAGAAAGGCCTTTAATGCCAGGTCAAGGACTTTATCCTGGGGGCAGTGAGAGCCACTGAAGGTTTGATGTAGAGAATAATGGCACAGTCAGATCTACGGTATCAAGAAAAATTTGTGGACAGTCTCCCTCCTTCAGTCCTCTACGCGAGCAGAGAGGTGGGGAGTCAAGGGACGGGACTCAAAGGACACCCCGTTCTTAAGGTCTTGGATAGTGACTTCCCATTAATGACTGCTTGCTGGAGGCCCCAGGGGGACCACCCCAGACGTCTCTCTCACCTCCTCTGCCTGTCCTGCCACTTCAGAATGTCAGCACAGGCCCTGAAAGAGCTCAGGCACACGCTGCAGGGAAGGGGGCTTGTCCAGGACAGAAGGGACCTGGGACCCGACTCCTGCTCTGTGCAGAGCCTGGAGCCCCAGTTACAAAAGCGACCACTGATTCAGCAGCTGCTGTGTGCAGTTCCTGGGCTACGCACTTGACACTCATTTAGTCCTCACAGTAAGTCTGTTATACTAGGCACTGTGATCACTCATTCCACTTTGGAGGTGAGGAAACTGATGCTCAGAGAGGAAAAAGAACTTGGCCAAGGTCAACAAGCTCCTAAGACACGAACCCAAAACCTAAACCCAGGATGCCTGACCTCGAACCTCCCTCCTTTCTCACAAACATTTCAGTTTGGAGCAAAGAGAAATCAATGTTCTGAAACAAGCCAGAAGAGAGAGGAGAGGAGGTCCGACCTGCTTCAACAGCCAGAAAATCCCAAAACTAATTTCAGAGCAGCTGGGGGGCGAGGCGAGGGGCTGTGCCACCTCTTAACATACGTCTTCTCATACTGGGCACATTTATGTCCTATGGGGAGAAAAGACTAGAATCAAGCCCGGGGGGTGGGTGGGGGTTTGTTGGGGCTGCCAACGTGGCCTCCTTCAAGGAAGGCCCAGAGGTCTTTCAAGTCTCCTACTGTATTTAAGAAATACACATGTTGGGGCTTCCCTGGTGGTGCAGTGGTTGAGAGTCCGCCTGCCGATGCAGGGGACGCGGGTTTGTGCCCCGGTCCGGGAGGATCCCACATGCCGCGGAGCGGCTGGGCCTGTGAGCCATGGCCGCTGAGCCTGCACGTCCGGAGCCTGTGCTCCGCAACGGGAGAGGCCACGACAGTGAGAGGCCCACGTACCGCAAAGAAAAGAAATCCACATGTATTTTGCAGTCCTCCTCATAACTTACCTGTTACAATACAAAAATAGCTCTCTCCTCCCCCAAATCTTCAAGTAAAAATGAGACTTCAGAAAGCTGGGCTACGTTTATCCTGGGATCTCAACTCCCCCAAATGCCCTGACTTGTCCACCCGAGGGGCTTACACTCTGGGTAAGTGCTGGCTCCAGGTGGTCCAGGCCCCACAGACTAGGGGTGCTCAGGGGCCCCTAGAACACTGTCGCATCTTCCCGGCTCAGGCTCTCAGGCTGGGGAGGGACCACGAGCCCCCACAAAGTTTTAGCCACCTGCAAAACCCACAATGTCTCCACTCCCCACCACGTGGTTGCTCCCCAGCCCCCAGCCCTATGCCAAGAGGCGGAAGTGGGGGAAGAGGCGGGTTCCATTCTTTGGTCCCAGAGCCCGGGGGTGGCCCGCCTGCTGCCAGCAGGAAAGAGGGAATTTGGAGAGATTTCCGCTGCGGATGTGCCAGATATTACAGTGGAGAGGCAGCACCAACAAGGCATGTACTTGCCTGACGAGAATGTGGCGCCCCCTCCTCCAACCACAGAACTTCAAGGGGCCCTGCCAGAGTGTGCCCGTGCTCAGGGGCCCCAGAGTTCATGTGTCTGACACCAGCAGGCCCCTGTGTCTTCCTGACTTTGCCTGGTTGGATTTCCTGGCATGCAGGGCAGGCAAGTGGGGACAGGGGTCACACTTTTGGTGTTCACACATTCTCAAACATACTCACATACACAAAATACCCATGGTCCCTTCGCCAACCAGCAAACTCCTATGCATCCTTCAATACCCAGCTTGAGTTCTTCTACACAGCCCTCCCAGACTGCCCAATTTCTGGTCCCCTTCTGACCATTAGGGCATCTATTACTCAATCTTATGTTTGCCAAATAGAAATTGAGCGTTTCCTACGTGTCTGGCACAGTGCTGGGTGCTGGGAGACCATGGTAAGATAAACACTGTTTCTGCTCCAGGGGAATTCACAGCCTGGCTTTCATGCTTCATTGGAAATGATTTCTGCACATATTAGGATCCTCTATGAGACTGGCAGCTCGTGGGGAGCAAAAATTATCTGTGTCCCGTGTCCCAGCACAGGGTCTGGCATGCAGTAGGTGCTCAGCTAGTGTTTGCTGACTGGATGGATGAATGAATATGTGAGTAAAGACAAAACCCACGTGCTCATTAAATATGAGCTCTAGGGCCACAGAAATGAGTGGCGTTTCAGTCCCCAGGGAGACCCTGCGGGGACGGTGCACCGGGACACCACCTGCCTGGCACCGGAGGCTGACTCTGACACACCTGTGGAGAACTCCTCTGACCCCGGTCGCCTGGCAGGCCCGGGTCACTCCGAGCAGGGGAACTGGGGCATGGTGGCTGCACCCAGGGCTGCACCCCAGCTTTTCCAGTTCCCGATGCCCGCCCCTCAGATGGCAGCATGGGGTGTGACTCAGGGACATACATCCTCTGGCATGACGCAAAACCAGCCCCTGGCAGAGCCCCTCCCCCAAGGCCCAACAACCTCCCGGGCTGGTGGTGGCGAGGTCACAGGGTCAAGAAGTCGCAGTGACAATTCCCTGCAGCCAGTCACCTCCCCAAGCCATGCCCAGCTGACGACCACGTGCACCCCCTCAGCCCAAGAATGCGAAGCCTGGACTTTGTCTGGTGCCCTGACGGGCAGCAAACGGCGACCCCATAAGTTACTGACCCTGCAAATGAGGGGAACTGATAACTCCAGACCCCAGCAGCTTCTCAGTCCCCAGCAGGCCCTGTCGCCCCCATGGAAGCAGTTGTCCCAGTGGCCCAGTTGCTGCTAGCACCTTGCCCTTTTCCCACACACCCTGGGGAATTATCTTTGTGCGCATTCCTCCACCAAGCTGTGATAAGCACAGCCTCTGCTTCCCACTGTCTCCCTACCACCAGCCTTTTATCTTCTGTTTGCTTTCCCTGCCTCCTTCCTTCCGTTCTGGGGACTCACTCACCTCAGCGAGGGAGGGAGGGGCCACCCCATGGAGCTGCCAGTGTCTGAATTTTCCCCCAGTGTGAGCTGAGGGCAGGGTGAGCAGGACACAGAGGTGGGAGCTGCCACCCACAAACCCCCATTCAGGCCAGAGGAAACTCCACAGAAATAAGGCCCGGTGGCACTCCCCAGGGAGGGGACAAGCCCAAGCAAGAGTCACAGCGCACAGAGTTCCCCGCCTGGGGATCAGCCCTGTCCCGACTGCCAACAGCCCCTGCCATGGCTCAGGGACACCCTGCCTAAGGACCACCTCAATCAGCTCCTCCCCTTTAACTCTGGATCTTGGGAGAGGCCTGGGCCACTCAGGATGCCAGCACTAGGACCCAGCTCCTTGCACACATGGTGAGGTCACCCAGTCTGCAGCTTGCCAGAGCAACCCAGGTTCTCAAAAGGAACCACAGCAGAAAGTCACAGGAGGTAGACTCTGATCACTAAGTCAGCAAGGCTCCAACCTACCCATTTTACAGGTGGGGAGAATGAGGCCCAGAGGGGACTCACCAAGGTCACACAGCTTGTGGGTAGAAAGATATATGCCAGGGGCACTTGGGGACAGCCCTCCCCATGCCAGGCCCCAGCTCTTTTGGTCATTGTTTCCTCTTTCTGGGCCTCAGTTTCCTCATCTGTAAAATGAGGATAAAGTCCTCAGGTTCTCTGGTTTGTTTGTGAAGACAGAAGGAAACCTCGCTTGGGAAATGCTCAGCATGGGATGAGGTGTCCATGAACTGGGGGACGGAGGGGCTGCAGGAGCGAGGGGCTGGGCCCCTGGAGGGAGCAGCAGCTTCCAAGGAGGGAATTCCTGACCCTGCAGCCCCACCTCCAGCTCTGGCCTCCCAGCTGCTGGGCTGAGCCTCTGGCCAAAGCCGCTGGCCACCTGCTCACCTGGCCGGCAGTCGCCACGGCTGAGGCGCTATCCGGGGCCCCACCAGCTCAGCTGCCGATGCCAGCACAGGAAGCAGAGACAAACAGGGAGACAAAGCCGCCCCGGGGGAGATGACGGTCAGCCTGAGTGACTCCACTGTCCCCTAGGCAGGCCTGGGGAGGGAGGGCGGGAGCGGGGGGGGGGGCTGGAGGGAAGCTGGCTCATTCCTGACATAGCTCACAAGAGCTCTCTGGGCAGTGTGCCCACCTGTCCGCACAGCACCTGGGAGGTGCCTCTCTTCCGTTGTCTATTTAACTCTTTCTTGAGCTGAGAGCTTCCTGGGGAAAGAACTCTCAGGAGAAACAAACGCTGGGAATAACCTGGACCAGGTGCTGGGTGACCTTGGCCTGCCCAGCGCCCTCTCTGGGCTTGGTTTGTCGTCAATAAAGACCACAATGGGAGAATCTGGGTCCATGGCCCCGTGGAGGGTGAGGCGTCGTGGTGGGGGGGGGGCGGCGCAGACCCTGCATCTCTCTCCATTTCTCCCTTAACATGCTCAGTAAGAGCCCCTCAACTACCTCACATCCTGCGCCAGGACCCACCATCCCGGGGCTGCCCTGAGAGTCTGTCCCAGGGCCAGGAGCTGAGTCAGGGATTCCAAAGGAACTGGTCATTTCCCGCCCCGTTTCCTGACCCATCCTCCAGCTTGGATGCTGCTGCATCGCTTAGATTCAATCCTGATGCAACTAAATCTTAGCTGTGTGACTCCAGGCAAGTCTCTTCACCTCTCTGAGCCTCAGTTTCCTGTCTGTTAAGTGGGACTGATAACAGTCCCTGCCTCTCACGAAAGCTGGTGCAGATTCAGCAGGAACAGCAAGATAAAGCGCTTGCCGAGCTCATGCCTGCCCTGGAAGAGCACTTTTCTTTTCTTTCTTTTTTTTTTTGAAGAGCACTTTTCTACGGGAATTACTGTTATTATCTCCACTGGCATCCGGTCAGGGGTGCTGGGGAAGGTCTGGAGGGATAAAAGAGTAGCCAGGCTGGGGGTTCCCAACCACACAGAGGGTCCCTAAACCACGTTGAAGGGAATTTTGGGAGAGGGATCCTAAGGAGGAAAAACCAAGGCAACAGGTGGCCGGCAGTGGAGAGGGTCCCACAAGCAAAGTCAAAGATTTCGCTCCTGGAAACCAGTCCTCCCTACCCTGGGGTGGCTCAACTCTTCACAAACAAAGCCTGTGAGGCCCTGACCCCCCACTTCCTGGGGAGGGAAGCCTGCCCCACTTCCTGGAGAGAGACACCCCTCTCCAACCTCAACTGTCCACTTATCTCTGCAGGGCCTGAATCACCAGCCTGTGGAAAGTTTTCAGCTGCCCCTCACCCCCCACCCCTGCATTCTTGTGTGAGGATGTCATGTGGGAGGAGTCTGCTCAACCCACTGGGCTCCCTCGCAACCCCCCCAGTCATTGTCTGAAACTGGGAGTGTGCACTTGAGGTCACCTAAAGCAGGGGCTGCCTGAAGAGCAGAGGAGAGCTGGGAGGACAACAGGGTGGTGGGAAGGGCCAGAGCAGAGACTACACCACAGGCACAGAAAGGCTCTGAGGGGACGTCTCATTCAGGGGTTTGCAGACTGTGTTAAGCAGGGTTCTGAGGATTTGTTTTAAGAGGCAAGTGGAGCCCATGAGAAAGGGCTTCAGGCTCCTCCAATACCTGAAACCCTTTCATGGGTTGCAGGATCCACGGCTAAAACCCAAGTATACAGTCTGCTAGTATAGTTGAACTTCTTGTCTTACTGACAAGAAGCCTGAGGCCAGAGATGAAGAGAGATTTACTGAAGGTCACTCAGTCGGTATGTATAGCTGTAGGGCCTAACCCCCCAATTTCTCAACACCCTGCTTATCTCAGCAAAGAAGCTCCCAGAGAGAGGGGATGAGCTGGCCTTCCAAAGGTCAGCCTACATTCCACAAATGCCCTGCCCCACAGCCATTTCCAGAAAAAGTCACCCATTGAAAAAATCCACGTTGCTCTAGAGCTTTCCGCTGTCACAGGTCCTGGCCGGGCCAAGCCACAGCCTCCCAGTGTGAGCTCACTAATGCCCAGGCCCTGTTCCCAGAGAGAGTCTGATTTAATTGGCCCCCTCTCTGGGCTCAATCTGTCATCAGTAGAAGCCCCAATGGGAGGATCTGAGTCTATGGCCCTGGGGAGGGTCAGGTAGGGAGGGCAGATCCTGAGTATCCCCTCCACGCAGGCATTTTTCAAAAAGCTCCCCAGGTAACTGTCATGTGCAGCCAGGAGACGCGAATCCTGGGTTCAATTCACTCACCTCCATGTACAAAAGAGGAGCCTGAGACCCAGAGAGGTTAAGTGACTTGCCTAAAGTCACAGGGAGTTAACAGAGATGGTACTAGCTCCTGGGACTGTGCTATGTGCCCACAGTGCTAGTATATAATAGATACTCAAGATATACTTGTGGGATGAATCAAAAATAACACTCACACTTAAAAACGCTTATGTGTCAGACGTTGACCTAAGACCTTTACAAGTATTAAGTCATTTGATTATCATAACAACCCTACAAGATGGGCACTATGTTTATCTCCATTTTACAGATGAGGAAACCTGGGCACAGAGAGGTTAAGGAACTGGCTTAAAGTCACACAGCTAAATGTAGACCTGGGGTTCGAACCCAGGTATTCTTTCTGAGAGTCTTCACTCGTAACCTCCATACTGTTTCTCAGTGTACCCATTCTCGGTGAATGAGTGAATCCAATCATAAGGCCAGGAAGCCTCCGAGATTTTCACTAACAGAACCACTGCGTGTCTGAGCAGGGACAACCTTACCAAGATCCCCACATCCCAGAGCTGAGACCAGATCCCGGACCACAGCCTCCACCCCAGTACCCCCTTTCTCTGCCACCCCAGCACCGTCACTCACCCTGGCAGGCGTCCTCCTCCTTCTCGTAGCCTGCTTGGCACAGGCACTGGCCGATGGGCACCAGCCACTCGCCATCCACTGCACAGTGCATGCGGGGCTCTTCACCCCCGGGCGGCACCACAGCGTGGTCCACGCAGGTGCCAGCCACGGTGGCCAGGGAGGGCGCGTCGGAGCCCGCAATGGTCTCGGGGAAGTGGGCCAACCCCTGCAGCAGCTCGGGACACTTCTTGTAGTAGACGCGCACAGAGAGCAGTGCCACGCAGGCACCAATGTCCTGAAAGGCCAGGTAGAAGCCCTTGCGGCTGAGCGGCCCCACGGAGCGTTCTTCCACATTCAGCTTCACGTGGCGTGCTTCGAAGTCGCTGCTGACCGTGATCTCGTCAGGCGCAATAGTGTCGATCTTGGTGAACTGGCGCTTCTGGAAGTTGGTGCCATAGTCCACGTCAGACTCGGCGTAGTAGAGGTTGAAGGTTTCCTTGCAGGAGCTGGCGCCCCCAGGGAAGCTATTGCAGTCACGCACGGTGAACTTGAGCTCGATGAAGATGCGCTCGGCCTCACCGCGGTATACCCAGTTGGTGCGGAGCCAGTTGTCCTGGTCGCCAGCCACCACGTTGCACACGGAGTACATGTAGATGGGCATGTCGTCCATGATGTTCTGCATGAGGTCCCACTGCATGGGGCCGACAGATTAGTGTGGTCAGGTGCCTGGGGGAAACTGAGGCCCAGAGGCATTGCCCAGGTGGCAGAGCTGGGCAGCAGGAAGCTGCTCTATGGTTCCTGCTGTCCTCATTCTACGGGGAAGGAAACTGAGGCCCAGGGAGGGGCTTCAAGTCACCATCGCACATTACAAGTGGCTGAGCTGGATCTGACCCCCTGGTGTCCCTGACCCCAGTGTTGCAGTGCTGAACCCGTATATTAGACAGTGAGCTGAGGGGGGAGGCTGGGGGTCCCATGTGACCTCAGGCAGATCACTTAAAACTCTCTGAGCCTCGAAGTCCCCATTGTACAATGGGGGCAAGAACTACCTCACAGAACTGCTGTGAAGATAAATGACAGAATGTCTATCGAAGGCTGAGCACATCACCTGGCGTGGGTGACAGTCACACAAGGCAGCTGGTATCATTATCATGATTATCCCTATTATAATTATCATTATAATTCACCGTGTAGATGTGTGTGAGTGGCAGGGAAGAGGTTAAGTCAGAAACAATGGATGATCCCCCATCACTCCTCAGAACATTGCTCAGCCTCCTCCAGGAAGACTTCTCAGGTTGGGCCAAGATTGGGGCAAGTGCTTCCCCCTGGCTCCCACAGTCTCTGTTAGCTTAGCACCTAAGTGGTGACAACTACACCTGGCTCCCACACGAGATTCTGAGCTCCTTAGGGCAGAGACTGCACCTAGTTCATTTCTGTATCCCCAGGGCCTACCTGAAATGGAGTAGGTACTCAGGAAAGTATTTGTTGAATGAATGAGCAAAAGAATGAAAAAACCAGAAGGGGCCAAGGAAAAAGACCTGGGCTGCATTGTGTCACACGGGCCTCAGAGGCCCTTGGGCCTCAGTTTCCCACTCTATATAATGACTGGGTTGCATTAGGTGATCTGTGTTCTCTCCCAGCTGAACATTCCAGGATCCTGGAAATCCACTAGAGTTAAACTCCAGGCCTCCTCGGAGCTAAGGTGACCAGGGACAAGTGCCTGACTCCACAGATCTGGCCAGCAATAGAAACTGTCCCCAGCTATCCCCCTGGAGACACCACTCTCCCCAGCTAAGGCCCCAGAACAAATTCAACAAGGGGAAAACTGAGGCCCAGAGAGCAGCAGTATCCTCCCCAGGGCCACACAGTAGTCACAGGCAAAGCCAGGGAGAGGACCCTGGGGTCTTGCCCTCCAGTCCAGGTCACAGCAGGGCAGGGCAGAGGGAGGGGAGGGAATGAACTTGGGTGGGAAGGAGGCAAAACAAACTCAACCCCGAGCAGGAAAGGGAAACAACAGCTGGAGGAGCAGGGAGAGGGCCCAGCAGGAAGGAACATGATCTGGTTTCCCGGGGCTGTGGGGACCTGGGAGCCCACATTCCCTGTCTCTTCCTCACCCCTCACTTCCTGGGCTGGGACCTCAAAGGCAGGGGGAGTCTTTAACCCCTTCCCACCCAAGAGGGGAATGAAGGGAGCACGAGGGGGTCCCTCTTGACCATCAGCCTTCTGGGGCATCCAAGGGTCCTGCTCCGCTAGGGCCTTCAGCTGTCTCCCCAGCTCTTTCCACGCCTCGGGTCCCTTCCCCACCTTCCAACCCCAGCCTGCCCAGTTGGTGTGAGAAGCAGGAACCTGAGTCTGAACCCTGGCTGAGCTGTTTGATCTGGGCCAGGCCCCATCCTCCCTGGGTCTCAGCTTCCTCATGCCCACACCCGCACCCTGAAGGCTTACCCCTTTGCCATATGGGTGTGTGAGCCAGCCGAGTTCCCCTTTAGCTGCAGCAAAGTCCAACAGGACGACTGGAAGAGATGAGAGAGGGCGCTGGGTGAGCTTGGGGGTATCTTCACGGGTCAGGCCATGGGAAAAGGTGAGAGTCCCCCAGGAATCCCAAGAAGCCTTGAAGGCTTCCTCAGCCCTCAGAGAGACCCCACCACACAGGGTCACCAGGTCCAAGAGACCCGTCTCTCCAAAAACCAGGAAGCAGAGCTCCAGGCAAGGGATGGGACCTAGTCAAAGTCACAGAGCAGGTTGGGTGAGGCCTCACGTCTCCCAGCCCACGCCGCCCCCTCAGCAGCCCCCAGCTGGGCAGAGCAGGACAGAGCTCGGCCCAGCAGGGGAACAACAGCTGGGTAGAGAGCTGGGGCGAGCAGGGCTATTAAGTGACACCACGCTGCCCCATCTGCTTCCTGAAACAGGGCCCCTCCGCAGCACTTCACATGCACGTGGGCCTTGGAGGCACTCTTGTCCGCTCCTGCCACGTCCCCTCCATACACACACAGCACAAAACACCCTCAGCCCCACCCAGGCCACGTAGCACATGCCTATGCAGCACACGTATGTACACACATGTCTCATGGACCTCCGAGAGGAGAGAGCTGTTCACAGGTGGGAACAGCTCCAGGGAGGGGAGCGGGATCGGTGGGGGGGTCTGGAAACCGACCTTCCCACCACAAAAGCCACAGAGCAGGCAGGATAAAGCCCTGAAGCCATAGGGGCTTTTAGGAGGGACCCAAAGATACACACAGCTGGCGAGGTCCCCTCCCTGGGAAAATCGCTCCCGCTGCCCCCGTCCCTCACACCCTGGCCACTGCCCTGCCAGGGGTGCCTAGGGGACCAGGGATGGAAACCCTTAAAGAGGACTTCCAGGCCCAGAGGGACCAGGTGCCAGGACCTGGCACCCAGAGAGGCATCTGGAGCCTGAGGGAAGGCTACATTGCCAGGGGCTTCCCTAGATCCAGCCCCCACCCCCCGCTTGGGCACCTCCCACTGGTCCACCCCGGGTTCTGCCAGGCTCAGGGGCTACAGCCAAGACCCCAGACCCAAGACCCCAGTATGGCCCCCTCCTCCATTTCCAAGTAAGGTCCAGGTAGCTGCCAAAGAAGCTACCCTCCCTGGAGGATAACGCGATTGGAGAAACTGAGGCATGGACCCTATACAAGGTCCCTGGATTCTGAGAGTAAAGCCCTAAGGTGGAGGGGGTAAGGGACCAAGTGCTTACTTCCTCTGGAGTCTGGAGCATGAGGAATATGGCCTCAAGAAGGTGCATTCCTCAAGGCCTAGGCCTGGAAGAATGACTCTAAGGGTGCAATCCCGGGCAGGCGGAGATGGGCCTGAGTTAGAGAGATGGGGAGGGAGCGGGAGAGGGGCCTGAGTAGGGTCTGAGAAACCCTTTCTTGAGGACAGACTGCCCTGCTCGCCTGGGCTGAAGGCCCCCAGGCCTGGGGATGAAGCACTGCCACCTGACCGCTGCTGACCCGAGCCAAGTCTCTCTAGGAAGGGCCTCACAGCCCAGACAGGGAGAGGAAATCCGATGTGGCACCGGCCCCAAGGCTGAGGGGACAGGGGAGGGTGGCTGGGGGGTGGGGTGGGTAGGGGCAGGGATTTGTTCAGACATGCCCAAGGCTCAGGCTTGGAAAACTCACTAACCCCACTAGCAAATGGAATGTTCTGGCTCCACAGGAAGGAATCTGGGGGCTCCAGCTGGGTGTGTAGGCAGACAAAGGTGAGTGTCCCTCAAGGTCCTGCACACCCCCCTTCCTTAGAGGTGTGGGAAGCTGCAGTCTGCGCCCCTTGGGAAGGGGGCTCATGGCTCCTAGGCTCTGAAGGGTTAACCTGGCACAGAGGGACCCCCACCAGCCCTGCCAGAGCTCGCTCCCATTCCAGACCCAGGCCCGGCTCTAGAAATGTCACAGGGCTCATCGGAGAAGAAAAGAAGCCTTCACACAGGAAGGAGCCCCCTCCCGGGGAAATTCCCTAGAACCGATCACCAGGAACAGGCGCCCAGCCCCGGTCCCTCCACCCTGCCGCCCGGGTGCGGCCTCTCCCTGAGCGGCCTCCAGGGTCTGAGGCTCCTGCTCCCCTGGAAGGGGCGGGGGCCAACAGCCCCTCGGCTGGCCCCGAAGTCTTCACTGAGAAGCCTGGGCTAAGCAGGGCTCATCCAGGAGCCCCCCCAGGAAAACCTTCTCAGTCTGAAGTTCCATCATAAATGTCATCCTTCTGGGTCCGTATTGTTTCAGGGCTCTTCACTCAAAGGCAGTACGACCACCCACTCCCCTAGCGTCACCTCCCTGCTCCCCCCATCCCTCCTGAACCAAGACCAGCTAATTCCTAAAGAAGCAGGGAGGCAAGGGACTGGGGGGCGGGGAGGGGGAAGAATGAAGAAGAAAAGGGGAAGGGGACAGAGGGCACATTGGGCTCTTCCGGAATCAAGAAGCCAAGGACTTTCCAGGCCTCCTGAGGGCTCTCCAGCCCACCTCCCTGCTGCACCTCAAGTCAGCAAGCCCTGCACCCCTGCCCAGCTATTCTCACTTCTCAGAAAAACCCACTACACAGCCGGGTGCGGGGGCCCCGGGCTCTGGCAGCCCAAGAAGCCAGATGCTCAGACCTAACCCTCCCTATACAGAGGGCCCTACTGAGGGAGGGCTTGGGCCTCCCTGTTTCCCCATTTGTAAAAGGAGGGCAGATTCAGTGGCTGTTGAGAATTTAACAGGCTCCATCTGGGTCTCCCAAGGCAGCCTGGCTCCTCCACTCACAGGGAAGGAGAAGGGAAGCGAAGAGCAGCCTGGGTGTAGGGTTGAAGGGACGTGTGTCTCTGCACCCCCAACCCAGCCCCAGGCAGATCCAGCACATCCAGCCAGAGTCCCGGCAGCCGGGCCATCACTCCCCCACCCCTCCACTACAGGCACACCTCCTTAGGGAGTCCTTCACAGGGACTCTTGAAGCCTAAGGAAGAATGTTCCCCTGTCCTTTTCCTCCCCCTTTCCATGGGGGTGGGGGGCACAGTAGTCATCTAGGCTGGGGAGGGCTCGGCAGAGGGGCACAAGGACAAGGCTGCAGCACAACAATCGCCCAGTAGCATCCCTCCTGCCTAATCCCCCCACCCCCCATGGGCAGCCTTCAAGAAAGGCCTGTAGTGAATCCAGCTGTCTCTCCCCTTCTCTCCAACCGCAATCCCCCAGGAAGGGGGAGGACGAAAAGCTGAGGTGGGGGGCGGGTATTGAGGATCACAGAAATCCCTGCCACCCACTCCTCCAGCACATTGGGACAAGAAACCCTGAGTGATTCAGGGACGGGGACAGGATGCCACCCCCGCCTCCACCCTCCAAGAGTTCCAGCTCTGGCTTCTTTTCCTCCCAACTTGGAACAGCAAAACCTCCAACCCCAGTTTGGGAGGCGGAAAAGGAAGGCAAGGCTCAAGGAAACTTCTCACCGGGCCAGGGCTTCCTCCGCACTTCCCCCTGGTGGAGCCTGCGGAAACCTCCCTCGGCCCCGGCGAGCGGGCAAAACTCGTTCTCAGTCGGAAACTGAAACCGGCCTCGGCTGGGTGGACAGGAAGGTCCTCGGCCAAGGGCAAGAGCCCGCATCCTCTCTGCGACCCTAGCCGAGGGGCAACTTCCCCATCCACCACCCGCCCCGCCCAGGGCAAAGTCCGCGGCCCCTCGCGCAGCGCGGCAGCGGGAGCGCTGGGGCGGGGGTGGGTGATGCTGTCCCCCACCCCCGGGCGCTCGGACTCCCTGGTGGCCCTGGGGTGACGGCTCCACACCTTGGGAGGCCGCGCCCCCACCTGCCGCATTTCCTCGTTCTGAGTCACCCCTTGCTCAGAAGGCTTGGCTTTGGGACTTCCTGTCCGCTCTCGCGGCCCCGAGCCTGCCCCCCGAGCCTGCCCCCCGAGCCTGGGAGTGCGGGGAGGGAAGGAGGGAAGGCTGTGCGTGGGCAGATTGACCCGAAGCTCCCCGCAAGCTCTCCTCCCCTACTGGAGGCATAAGGGGGCGTGGAGAAAATCTCAGGGAGCTGGGGCTTCTGCAGGGGTCTGTCTTCTCGCCTGTCGAAGAGACCCCTCCCCAAAATGAGGGGCCTCCACAGAAACGCCTTCTCTACAGAATAGGGACAAGCAGGTTAGCGAATTCACCGTGAAGCTGAGCCGGCGGAAAGGCCCCCAGGTAGCCCATTCTCCAAGGGACCCCGAGCCCCCGCCAGGACGCGTTCCTGAAACCGCCACCCTAGCTGCAACCGTGTGGCCGCCCTGAGTCCCCCTTTTCTTTCTTTCTTTCTTTTTTAAAATTTTTATTGGAGTATAGTTGCTTTACAATGTTGTGTTAGTTTCTGCTGTACAGCAAAGTGAATCGGTTATAGGTTCATATATACCCTCTTTTTTATATTTCCTTCCATTTAGGTCACCACAGAGCATTGAGTAGAGTTCCGGGTCCCCTTCTCTGCGGCCTCTGAACCCCGCGCGCCCGGGCCCCAACCTCTTAGTCCCCGGAGCCCCTATAACCCCGGGTGGGGGGGGTCCCAGATTCGTCCCGATCGCAGCCAGCAAGTCCTCCCGACCTCAGCACTCCGGGACTGGGCGGCGCCAGGTCAGTTTCCAAAGTTGCGCGCGTCCAGGAGCGCCTGGCTCCGGGAGGAGCGGGGGTCCGGGGGTCCGGCCGCCGCGGCTAGGTCGGGCCGGGTGGCCGCCGGCGCGCACACTCACCTTCCTTGCCCTGCGCCGCGGCAGCCGCGGCCAGCAGGCAGCCCCACAGCAGGGCGAGGCAGGCGCGGGGTGCCAGACGCTCCATGCCGCGCTCCTTGCTCTCAGCCCAGTTCTCCGTGCCCGGCTCCCGCACGCCCGCGCGCAGGCCTCGATGTCCGGCTACCTCCTGCCGCCTGCGCGTAACTTCTGCCCCGAGTGCTTAATGGAAGTTGAGTGAGAACCGGCTCCTGTTCATTCATGTCCCGCGCTGACGTCAACGAAGCCACGCCCTCAGGAATGTCTTTAAAGGGGCCGGGCTGGCACCCGGCGAGAAGGGAGGGGGAAGTCCCGAGGGGGTTGGAGGGGCTCTTTGGGCCCGCTGGACTCGCTGGCGCCCCCCAGGTCCTTCCAAGTTTGAGCGCCTCCAAGCACCAGTGCAACCAGGGCTAGTCCTCGAGGATCTCTGAGCCGGGAATCCTCGGCCCAGACTTGGGGATGGTTTTGTGCTGAGCCATCCCCCACTCTCACCCTTTGGCCTCTGGGACCAGCTCAACGTTGGCCCGATGGCCTGAACTGAAATGGCCTGGAGGGTCAAGAAGCAGTTGCCTGCTTAGCAGCCTGCCTGGAAAGAGAGCTCCAAAGTAGACCCAGATGCCCCTCTGCCTGGGATTTCTAAACTGCACCAAACCGTCGGAGGTCAGGGAGAGCTTCTCTGCTCAGGGGCCTCTAAGAATACAGTAATCTGAGAGCAGCCTCGTCTAAAAATGAGTCAGACATGCATGATCTCCTTTAATTCTCATCTGGGAGGTAGATGTCATTATCCCCATTTTACAGACGAGTAAACCGAGGCTCCAACAGCTTAAACAATATGCCCAAAGGTTGCACAGCTCAAAGGTAGTAGAGCCAGGATTTGAATCTGGGTAATCTCTGCTTTAAGCACTGCCCATATTGGGAAAGGGTGGGCAAGAGGCTGCTGGGTAGAGCACCCCTATGCCCCAACCCTGGCATGGTAGAATCAGTTGGTCTGTTTTGACACTTTGGAGGACAGGACACCTGCTTCCCACCTGCCCCTTCAAGGGGCCTCTCCCCAACGGTTCCTCAGACAAGAGCTCATCTCCCCTCCTGACAGAAGTGGCTGGTGCTAGTGAAACAAATGGGAAATGTCCTCTCTCCTGCCTGCCTGGCCACCCACAGTTGCCTGTTGCCCAATCGCCATTTGGCCAGTCCAGTCCAGGAGGAGCAGCTGTAGCAAGCCTGGCTTCCTGGGAGGCTACAACCCCCTCTGCCCACCTCCTTCTCTTTCACCCTGTCCTCTTCTTGACTCTCCTGGACCTGCTCACCAGACAGCCACGCTGACTTCCTCTGGTACCCAGGTCCTCCCTGCCAGATGTGGACATCTTGGCCCCTCGGCCTTGGCGCCAGCCCTTGGGAAGCGGGTCCAGACATCTCCCTTGGAAGGGGGTGGGAGGGTTAATTACAGGTGTTGGGGTAGTATAATTAAAGCCTTTGACCAAGATGATGGGAGGAGAGCCTTGGTCTTCTGAGAGTGTGTGAGTGTGCAAGTGTCCATGAGATTGAGTGTGTGGACATGTGTGTGTGTGTGTGTGTGTGTGTGTGTGTGCGTGAGCATGTGTGGACATGAGAGGATTTGTGTGTGACCAAGTGCCATACTTGGCAGTGGTCAAGACTGTAGGCTGTGGAGTCAGCCTATGAGTTTTTGGACATTTCACTTCTTGGAGGCTCGATTTGCTCATCTGGAAGATGTATAAACCTACTTCAGAGGGTTACTGTGAAGATCAAATACGATCATGCATGTTAACTGCAGAAGCCAGGATGACGGAACGCGCTTGTTAAATCTCAGCTGTTATTATGGTCACACGTGGTGCAGCCAGAGGAAGCAGCATCTGTAGCGGGTGGGGCGGGCGGTGTGCACAGGGTGCTGCGCATGGCCTGTGAGGGGTGTGTGTGTGTGTGTGTGTTTGTGTGTGTGTGTGTGTGTGTGTGTAGTACATGGTATGGATAAGTGTCTTGCATTTTGTGTTGGACCCTCTGGGCTATGGACATTGTGTGGGGAGCGTAAGATTTCCTGTATGTTGTATGTAAGACTCTGTACATGTGTGTTACCTACCATTGCAGGCTCTGAATGTTGGACGCGTCACTAGAAGATGTGGTCCAAGAGGGCAGGGATGTTTGTGGAAAACAGACAGCATCTGATACATCGTGGGTATTCAGCAAACCTTTGCTGAATGTATGAACTGATGAGTGAATGAAGGTGTTGGTAAGTTCGACGTCGTGTGAAAGTCGTTGTGTGGCGAGTGTGGGTTTGCATGTGTGGGTTTCCATGTGTGGCCCCGCAAGGTTGAACCCACATGCTGGGGTGCAGGCAGGCCCTTTTGGCTGTGAGCTGAGTGCCTGCAGGATGTGCCCAGCTACGGGCTGAGAGCCCAGAGCTAAGTGTGGCTCATCTATGACAGAGGACATGAGCAGAGGCGTGTGGGAAGGGTGGTGTGTGAGAGGGCAGCAGGGTGTGGAGTGGGGGCAGCTCCTTGGTCTTTAGTCATTCACCTGGTGACAACGCCCTTCCCTCTCTTCCTGTCTCACCCTGAGTCCCTCCCGCTCTGGGTAACTGGATGCTGAGAAGGAAAGTTCTTCGGTGAGTCGGTGAGTCTTATAAAGCAGCAAGGAAAAGTGGTATTTATAGTGACATAATAAACCCTAATGGAGATGGAATTACCCCATAAAGGCCCCAAAGAGCCCTCGGGGCCTGAGAGCCACTGCAGCAAGTAAGCCTTCGGGTACAGGCAGGTGGAGCCTGAGAGAGAGAGAGAGAGAGAGAGAGAGAGAGAGTGTGTGTGTGTGTGTGTGTGTGTGTGTGTGTGTGTGTGGTTGCACGGGCCTCACCTCCTAATCCCCACCTCCAGCCCACCAGCCTGCTCAGGTGCCCACCCTTTGCTAGGACTTGGCTAGTGGCTGGTGGCAACCAGGTGACAAAGATAAACATTGAAACAATAGTTTCACCCAGGAGGTGAACACTGTTACTGTGCCCTTTTGCAGAGGATCAGACTTGCTTGTAAAAGCTGGAAAACAACTAGCGTTCTAGCCCAGGCAGCCTGAATGCGCCACACCCCCCTCCCAGGTACCTCTTTCCACTGCCTCTCAAAACACTGAATTCCACAGAACCCAAAGAGCCGTCCCAGCCCAGATGCCTGGAATTATGCCCTGCTGGAGTCTTCAAGACCAGCCCAATGAGTACCTCTGCAATGAAGTCCCCAGGGATCAGGCCCTCCCTTGAGCCTCTGGAGCCCCTGTACCACATGCCCTCCAGGACCCCGGCCTCAGCCAGCTCAACTCTTTCTTGTCTTCGGAGCCTCTGAACTGTCTCTCAGCTAGACTGTAAGCTCCCTGAGGCAAGGAACAAATCCAACGCCCCTTTGCAATCCTGGCATCAGCTAGAACAGTGCCCGGTACAAGGAGTCACTCAAGAGATGCGCACATTTGATGGTGACCCGCTAAATCAGTTCTCTCCATTCTTTCAATTCATTTTCTCAAAGGCCTACGACGTGCCAAGCCACTTTTACCTATGCAAACTCATCTAATCCTCCCAGAAGCCCCGGAAGGATTAATATTGTCCCCATTTTTGCAGGTGAAGAAAGTGAGACTCAGTGAGAACTTGCTTGCCTAGAGTCATACAGCCAGGACATGGCAGAGGTAAAACTAAAAAGTTAAGTGGGTTTCAGTCCAGAGCCCGGTCTAGCTGTGTTCCTTTGAACACACCATGTGTTTTCATGCCTGCATCCCGTTGTCCAAGCTATACCCTCTCCCTGGATGCCCTTTCCACCTCGGCAACTCCTATTCCTTCTTCAAGGCTTACCTTGGAGCAGCACAGAAGAGACACTGGAGCCCCCAAATGGAGGTGGGCACCTGGCCTACAGCGTGTGCCGAGACAGATCTGGTGGGTGAATGAATGAATGAATGAATGAGGATGGGTCCAGTAGACCTGGACTCTGCCATTGAACCAACTGTGTGGCCTTGGGCAAGCCTTATAATCTCAACTGCCATGTCTCTAAAATGGGCATGATAATAATGGTTTCCACCCTCCAGTACTGCTGCTGGAATTAAACGAGATTATATGTTAAACCCTTAGCACAGTGTCTGGCACAGGGTGAGTGAGCGTTACATTTTAGCTACTGTTACCTTTATAATCAAAAGTCACTTCGAAAAGCCAGCTGGGCACTGCCAGGCAAATAAATCATCTCAACCTGGAACAGACCTCAGTTCTCACACTGTATTATAATTACTTCCTCACCTTCCCTCCCCTTTAAGCAGGGGGCTCCTTGAGGGATAGAAGCCCAGTTTTATTCCATCCTGCCATGCCCCATGGAGACTGGCATACAGTAGGTGCTCAGTAAATGTACCTAGTACCACGCAGGTACTAGGACTCCATCTTTTTCAAAGGAACACACTCCCCAGTTGCAACCACAAAGTGGGACTTGAAGTTCAGCTTTTCAGGCGAGGTTTTTGGGGTGAACTTACCTGAGCAGAAGTGTTACTGAGCACCCCTTCCCCAGTGCGATGGTCAGGGAAGGGGAACTTAAATGTGGGCTCCCTCATTTGGACGGGGGCAGTGTGGGAGGAAGCCCTCCCATAATTGTGGGGCTTCCCCCATGCCCAGAGTTGGGTCAGAGGCTGTGCCGCTTCCTTTGGGACTTGCTCAAGCTTCCTGGGATCCTTTGAAGTGGGTTCCCTGAAAATCCTGCCTGTGGGGCCTGGATAAGGGACGGAGCCTCTGGGTGGGGTGGGGTCTCAGTTGGGAGGAGGGGCGGGAGTGAGGTGTGTCCCTGATCAGTGTCGCCTGGGTGCCCATCTTCTGCCTGCTTCGCACCTGGATTCAGAGCCCCCTTCCTCCTGCACTTGGCTTCCGGATGACACCCCCCATTCCTCTTGGCCTTCTCTTCCCCATCTGGCCACATTCTCTTCCCCTTCCAAACTCAGCTTAGACCCCCCAACCCCACCCCGCCCCAGAAGGCTTCTCTGATCCCCGGACCACTACTGGCCTTTCTCCCTTCTCTGAGTGCCAGTCCTTAACCAGGTGTTTAAAAAAATCAAAGTAGGGACTTGGGTTAAGACTCCACGCTCCCAATGCAGGGGGCCCGGGGGCCCGGGTTCAATCCCTGGTCAGGGAACTAGATCCTACGTGCCGCAACGAAGATCCCGCGTGCTGCAATGAAGATCCCGCGTGCTGCCACTAAGACCCGGTGCAGCCAAATAAATAAATATTAAGAAAAATAAACTACTAAAAAATCTAAGTAAAAGCAGAGCCCATTTGTTGAGCCCCGATTATGTGCCAGGCCCTGATCTAAGAGCTTTGCAGCACCACCTCATATATACACGCAAGCACCCTGAGAAGCAGGGATTCTACCCCCATTCTACAGAGAACACTGAGTTTCAGAGAAGTCAGGGTCACTTGCTTAAGGTCAGGAGCCTGAGGGGACAAAAGTATCTCCAAAGCCCTTGCTGGGATCACGCCCCCTCCCCTGACCGAGTCATAGCATGGCCACTGAAATGGAGTCTTAGGAGATCAAGTCCAATCTCTGTATTTTACAAAGGAGGAAACTGAGGCCACAGAGGGGAAAGAACTTGCTGGAGGTCACAGAGACTGCGTGAAGACTACAGCCCTGGCCTTCTGAGTCCTAGCTCGGTGTAAACACCTTCTCACTAATCACTTCTCTCTCTTTTTTTTGGGGGGGGGGGGCGGGCAAGAGGCATGTGGGAGCTTAGTTCCCCAACCAGGGATGGAACCCGAGTCCCCTGCAGTGGGAGCGCGGAGTCCTAACACTGAACCACCAGGGAAGTCCCACTAATCACTTCTCTTGACCTTCAAAGGCTATCAACCGCAGGGAAGGTGCTTCATCAAGACCTTTGGCATAAGTGAATTTGGATACAGGAATAGGGCAGCCCTGCCTCAGGGCTTTTGCACCTACTTCTCCCTCTGCCTGGATCACTCCCTCCCCCCACTCAGTTTTCAGGGCGGCTCCCTCACCTCCTTTAGCTGACCACTCTATTTAAAATAAAAGAGCAACACCGGCCCCACCCCTGGACTCCCTACTTCCCTTCCTTGCTGTTTTTCTCCATCTCACTTACCACCCGCTGCCATGCTCTACATATTATTGTTTATTTGACTATTGTCTGTCTCCCTCCCCCACCCCACCTCCATTAGTGTGTCAGCTACCAGAGGGCCCGGCTGCTGCCTGCCTTCTTCATGGTGTACCTGCCCCAGCAGTCTGGCCTGGAGCTTTGTGGAACGAAGGAGCCCACAGTGTGGTAGCTTCACAGCACAGTGGGATCTGGGCTAGCTATTTCTGTTCTCTTTCCCTCACTTTCCTCGTGGGTACCTTGGGGGGAAACAGTGGCTCCCCCACTTAGAGAGGTATGAAGATGGCCCAGGCTACCATCTGGTGCTCAGCCACACCCAGAGGCCCAGGACGCATTCCAGAGATGAGGACTAATGGGGGGATTCCTGCTACTGCAGAAGGTGGGGTGGGTGACCAGGGGCCCCAGTGGATTTACCTGAGTTCCAGGATCCTCTGCTGTGGCCCTGGGGTGCTCAGACCTGCCAGGTGCTGTTCCTACATTATCTTATTTCACCCTCACAACAGCTCCTGTGAGCGGCATGTTCCCCATTTCACAGACAAGGAAATTGAGGCTTAGACAGATGAAGTGACCTGCTCAAGTCACAAAGGCAGGATCCGAATCCAAGCCCGTCGGGCTCTGTGGCCCCCAGTGCTAACCAAGGGTCCAGAGGTCACTCCTGTCCTTTCTCCACCCTGGTCTGCTCCCTGCTCTGTGTTCTGAGGGTCCCCCTGCCAACCAGAGTCCCCTGTGCAGATGTGGCAAGGCGGCTCCGGCCATGGCTGGCAAGGGGCTGAGGGTACACTTCTGGCTTTCCACAGCCACCATCTCCTGGGAGAAGCATCACCTCTCAAGCTTCTGTTTTCTCCTTGGTCAATTGGAGATAAAAATAATACAATACCCACCTTGTGGGGGAGCCGTGAAAGTATAAACAACTCTCTCGGCACAATGCCTGGCACATGGCAAGTCCTCCGCAAATGTCAGCAGTGATCATTTTTATTGCTGACACTGTATTTGGGGGCCCAGGTGCACAGTACCTGCCAGGCACCACCCGCCTGCCTGAGTCCTGTCTGTTTGGCCTCAGGACTGTTGGAGGCTCAGAGGAGGAAGGGAGGAAGGGTAGGAAAGCTGCTCTGTTTGCTTTCTGAAAACCTCCAAGTCTGACCCCAAGCCCCTTTCCGCCCCGACACCACTGACAAGCACACAAGGCTTCATTCACCAGGAACCCTGCCCTAGGTCCCCTTCCCACCATGCCCTGGATAAACCCAGCAGGACCCTACTAGCCCCTGAGGGAAGGACAGGGACCTCACACTCCAGGCCTCTATTCTCATGCCCATCACCAGGCCTGTGTGCTCGCAAGTCTACACACACACTGAGAAGTACTGTGAACACAGCCGTGGTCCCAATACTGCATAGGTCTGAACACACACACACACACACACACACACACACACACATGTCCAGGCACGCATGTCTAGGGGACTCGGTAGGGACAACCTTGGGACAAGACAGGAGCTCCTAACCCACCCCACCCTTGCCCCTGCTTCCTGTCCTGTCTCCCTCCATCTGTCTAGCCATCTCCATCAACCAGTCCCAGCAGGGCTTTGGTCACTCCTCAGCTATCCTCCCCATCCATCTATCCATCCATCCACGAGTCCATCCGTCTGTCCACCTGTCTGTAGCCAGCCCAGCAGTGAGCATCCATCCTCACCCAGGCCTATGCATCACCTCTGCCACAACCTCCCCAGCAAGACCCTGTCCCCTCTCTCAGCAGGCTCTCTCATCACTCGTCCACCCCCCACCCACCCCTCCCCCACTCCTCATCTGTCTCCCTCATCTGTCAGTCTGTCTGTCCCTCTATCCATCCTTCCTTCCTTCCTTCCTTCCTTCCCCAATGGGCCCAGCCCCTCACAGTCCTCTCTGTGTCCCATCCATCACTTCCCAGACTGCCCTTCCCAGCCAGGTAGTCACCTCCTGGCAGCTCCTGTGTGTCTATCTTTCCACCAGCCCATCCATCCATCCATCCATCTGTCTGCCATCCCATCCATCATGCCCCAGCCACTTGTCCAAACTTGCCACCATTCACATATTCCCTGGTTGGACCCCCTGAGGTGCCCCCAGCAAGCCCTAGGTAGGGTGTGTGTGTGTGTGTGTGTGTGTATGTGTGTACGGACACACACATGCTCACATCGGTAGATAGCTCTGTGACCTCTGACACGCATTGTGTTGAATCCTGTGCTGAGCATGAGGGGACCAGAGACTTGGACACAGCTCTGCCTTGAGAAGCATGTGTGTGTATGTTGAATGTGTGTGAGTGTGTGTGGAAACTGGGAACCTTGGTGGGGACCTGGGGGGGGGTGGGCTATTTTACTGTGTATTCTTCCTGTTGCAGTTGACAATTTCACCATATGCATCAGTGACCTATTCAAAAATAAGTACATAATATGAAAAAAAATCCAACCTCTATTCTTATCTCCTGATTCCTTAAGAGGTACCTGACCAGTGCCCCCAAGATTGGGGGCCCAGGCACCCGCCAGCCCTGGCGTCCCAGACTGGGGCCACCCATCCATCTCCATCCAAGGGCACTCCCCCTCCTCTCCAGCTTCCGAGAGACAGAGGCGCGCTGAGACAGAGGTGGAAGCTGCGGGAGAGCCTGGAAAAGCCCGGAAGGAGCCCGGGCCACGTGGAGAGGAGAGAGCCGGAGAGGAGGCCGGAGAGAGGGGAAGGCGGAGCGAGACAATAGCCGGGGGCCAAGGGGGGTGGGGGTCGGACTCCGGTTCCCTGAGGGGCCGGCGCCCACCTGCCCGGGAGCGGGACAGTGAATTAAGGGGCCCGGGGCGGGGAGCGGGGGTGGGGTGGGGGGGCTGCGCGGCCCAGCATCCCCTGCCCCCGCGCCCGTCTCGCACCCCGCCCGCCCGGGCTGCCAGCCCCGCAGGTGCAGCCTTTGAGGGTTGCCGCGTGCGGTTTACGGCCGGCCCGAGCCCATTCCCCGCTGCGAGGAACCGCCTCTGCGCCTCGTAAAGGGGTCGGGGGCCTGAGAGGGGCGGCCCCCGTCGCCATGGAAACGAGGGCGGCCCTGGGGACGGCGACAGGGGACGGGGCATCCGGGCCCAGGCGCTCCGGTGCGGTGCGAGCTTTGCTTGTTCTTGCCTTGGAGTCCCAGCCGCTCCTCCTCCCCAAGCCTCATCACCCCCGCCTTTAAAAGTGGCCTGGGGCCTCACTGGTGCTTCACAACGATAATAATTAGTAATAAATCACAGCGAGATTCACTGAGTTCTATCTCTGTGCCAGGCACTAGGTTAGTGCTACACATCCATTTCCTTTTGTCCTCACACCAGCCCTGTGCCGGAGGCAAAGGAGAAAACTAAGGCTGGCAGAGGTCTGCTCCAGGTCTCACAGCTGGAAAACTACCTCCTGGTTTTCTCCATCTGTAAAAAGGGAAGGTGGAATGGGTTTCACCAGCTGACCAGCCAAGGGCAGGAACTAGATCACAGACTTGCCTGGGGGTGGTGGGTCTGGAGGGCTGCCTGTAAAATCCCGACTTCGAAGGTCTTTAGAGGGCATGCAGGCTCCGGTTTGTCCCAGTGCCTGCCAGGCACACCCACTCTCCCCACGTGCCCCCCGTGAGTCCCGCCCCTGTGATCCTGAGTGGGTCTCTCCAGGCCAAGACCCTGGAGACTGGAGAGAGGTTCGAAGGGACCCCCCAGCTTCGACATTCCGAACAGACTTAGGTCATCACGAGGGTGACTTGGTACACTGCCTCCCCCCTCTGACTGGGTGTTGGGGGGAGTTCCTGCCTCTCCCATTAGACCAAGTGCTCCTAAGGGCCAGCACACCCCTGCCACTTCCCCAGGTCTGTGGTCACCAGAAACGTGCAGACCCCAGGGGCTGAGTTGGTTGACTATGTCTGTCCATGGCCAAGCTCATCCCAGGGGTCTGCCCCGGCCCCTCCCCCTGCCCTGAGATCTGGGCTCCACAGGACTGGGTTCCCGGTGAGGAAACTGCAGGCTCCACCATGGAAACAGAGAGCCTCGTCCGAGACCCCCAGACCCTTCCCCAGCACAGGCTTGGAAGGGGAGAAAGGGGCCTAGGGGCCACCTCCCAGGTAGTAATCACACCAGAATTATCATCCCTTCTGCTTAGTGAGCTTCGTGCCCAGCGCATAACCAACAGTGAGCCGTTCAATTTCACGCCCATTTTGTGAGTGGGGAAACTGAGTTCAAAGAGGGACAATCACTTGACTAAGATCACCCCCCTGAAAAGTGGCACCCCTACTCTTTCCCCTCACACCCTGCTGCCTCTCTGTTTGTCTCCCAGCACACCTCATACTGACTTGGAACTGACCGTTGACACGTCATCCGTCATCCGCAGTATTGGGTGAGCACCTTGAGGGAAGGGAGGGAACAAGGTTTGGTTTGGTTTTGCTTTGTTTTAACTCTGAGGCCCCAGTGCCCAGCTCAAAGCCTGGAACATAACAGGCTTGTGGATCACACCTGATCATATCTGTTCTCTTCCACATGCCACGTAGGTGCTGCTGTCCCAAGTCAACCCAACCAGCGCTTACTGAGCATCTGCTGTATCCCGGGCACTTTACACATGTCACACTTGGTATAGATCCTCCCATGGCATGCAACCCCTGCCCCGTGGCCTCTCAATGACTCTTTGCACTTCCCCACTTTACAGATGAGGAAGCCAAGGGTTGGGGCAGTTGGCATTTGAAGCCAGATCTATGTGTCTCTCACACACAACCTCCCCCTGGCCAAATGGGCATTAACCCAGGAGAGAGAGAGCAGGGGGCACTGAGCCTGGGCACCCTGCCTGGGGCATGGCTGACTTAGGGGTCCACCCCAGAGACAGAATGCTGCTGGTGGGGGGTGAGGGTTCCCTCTGCGGTCCTGGAGACCCTGCCGCAGTCCCCCAACTACATGTACTTGTGCGTGCACTTGTGTGAAGGTTCACAAGCAAGGGTGTGTGGGCACATTGCATGTGAGTTGGGGGTGTTCTGAGCAGGGCCGTGTGGGCTCACGTGGGTGCCCACGTGAGTGTGTAAGGACGCGTATGTGTCCACGTCTGCATGTCCCAGAGTAAGGGAACAGGTGGGGGAGGGAGGTGCCAGGCATGCGAGCTGTTATGATCCTCATTTCACAGTTGAAGAAACTGAGGCTCAGGGAGGTGAAGGGACTTGCTCAAAATCATACAACTAGCATGTCTGTCTGCGTGTGCGCACAGATGTGCGTGTCTGTGCCCGGGTGTGTGTGTGTGTGTGTGTGCGCGCGCGCGGTGGGCAGGGTAGGGTGGGATGAGGAGGGAGGGCTGCCTGCAGCTCCAACCCTGTAATAGAGCCTCCCTGTCTCACCGGGGCCTAGAGGAGCAGCGGTAATAACTGTTTTGCACAGCGGATCCACCTCATGTCACAGCCCGAACCTGTGCCTCGGGGCCAGTCTGGCAGAGACCCCCCCTCCCCAGCCTGGGCCTGACCTCAGGCTGATCCCTGGTGCGGGTGGGGGTGTCTCTGGGCCCTGCCCTGCCTTCCTCGCCTCCAAATTGGCCTGACGAGGCCCAGCAGGTGAAGGGGTTGGACTCCAAGCAGCCCTGCTAGTTCGCAGCCGTGCCCGCCTGCCTTCCTCTGCCCTCAGACTGTGAATCCCCCAAGGGAAGGGCACTGTAGGTCCTCCAGCAGTTGGTGGGATGCTTTTCCAGGAACGGCCTGTGTGCCCTCTCCTGAGACGAGGAACTCCCTGAGGGCAGGGGCTGTGTCTCTTTCATCGGAGGAGAGATATTCCCAGGGCAGGGGCCAAGCCTTCCCCCATCAGACAGGGACCCCCCCAGCCCAGCCCATCAGCTCAGGGCGCCCATCTCAGAGGAGGCCCCACAGACACGGCCTCTTTCAGCCCTGGGCCCCCAAATCATTGCCATCTGTTCGAGTCCCCTCCCCCCAAGCCAGAGAGGGGAGTCAGGGCAGGGGGCAGCAGGTCCTCAGACCCGGGTTGAGGCCTCGGGCAGTGGGGCATCAGCTGGCAGGCAGGCTGGGAGTCAGACCCACTGCCCCTCTCCCACCCCACCGGGTCTCCTGCCCCCGCCCCGGCTCCCACGGACCTTGACCACCCCTTCCTTCTCTTATCAACCACCACCAAAACCAGCCATTGAAACTCCTGGCCTCCTGGCCCCTCCCCCACGTGCCCCACCCGTCTGCCCCGTCCTGTCTCCCATTGCCCACAACCCGCCGGTTTCGTTCCAAGGGAGACCCGGCGGGGAGCAGGGCTGGCACCGCGAGGCCAACGTCCGAGACGCCTCCAAGTCCCGGCCCTTCTCGGCCCAGGCTCTTCCCACCACCACTCTTGTTTCTCCTGGGTGCGCCCCCCTCTGCCCTCTGGGTGCCAGTGGGGGGTGGGGGGGAGAGGGTGGTGCCCAGGGGCATTGCCCATAAAGATAAAGGGAATCTGAAGGCAGGCACCGCCAGGAGATCAAAGGCCGGCCCGGAGGGTGAGGCCAGCCAGGGGAAGTGACTTGTCCCTAATCAAGAGCAAATAGCACTGAGGAGGATGTGGTACAGGCCCCCCCACCCCGCTATCCCTTCCCCCTCAGGGCTTGGAGGGACCCTCGCTGATCCTAGCAGAGACGGGAAACTGAGGCCCCCCCAGAGTGGGAGGGGCTGGTCCAGGCGCACGAGGCCAGGCCTGGGGGAACAGGGGATCCCTCCCGACCACCCTGCACAGTGAGCAAGGCTCTGAGTCACAGGCCTGGCCCTGCCCTTTGCTCACTAAGGATCTGCCCCTCAGTTTCCCCGTATGAAAAATGGAGGATAAGGAGAGTGAGTCAGTTTTATTAGAGGAGATAAGAGACCTGGCAAAGCAGCCGGCACGGCGCCTGGCACATGGAAGGCGATACTGAAAGCACAGATGCCCCCGCTCGGGTCCGAAGTCCTCACTCTGGGCCCTGAGCTCCACTGACCCAACTCCTTTGCAGGGAGCCTCTTAGCTCCCCATGCAGGACTCAGCCTGACTTCCCCCACTAAGGCATCTCCCCCCACCCCCCTCCCCCTGCAAGGGAAGCAGAGCTTCCTCCTCCCCTCCTGCCACCACCTTCCTGGTGACGGGGGTTTGCTGGGAGTGACAGGGCTGCGCGGCCTGCTGACTCAGCGCCTGGAGCTGGGACTTGCTTAACAACCGGCACAGGCCTCCGGCAAACAGAGCCACGGGCCGCCGACACACCCACACCACAGGAATGCAGTGGCATTCCTGGGGGTGCCTGCAACTGGGGGGCAGGTCAGCACCCTGCTCTGCCACCTTGGCACCGGGAGGGAGGAGGGAGCCTCAGACAGAGGCGCAGGGCCTTACAACCACCCAGGCCCTGGGGCCAGCCTGCTGGGATCCCAGCCCACAGCTTGGCATCTGAGACCGGGGGGCCAAAGTGAGGTCGCGAGGCTCTGAAATCTTTACGAGCTGCGTGACCTCGGACAAGGCCTCTCTGAGCCTCAGTTTCCTCATCTGTCAAGTGGGGGGGAAATTATTCTGGTGCAATTGCTGTGAGGATTGGATGAAAGAATGCAGGTCCAGGCCTTAGCACAAGCCTGCCTCACCGAAGGATTCAGTGAAGGGGCCCCTCAGTCGTCAAGCCCACATCGCCATGACAGAATGAGGAGGTCTCCTGGCTCTGGGGCCCTAGAAGGAGAATGAGGCCCAGAGAGGGATTTTCACCTCCCTGACGTCACACAGCAGGGCAGAACCGCAGGGCCCAACTGCCCATCGTGATGCTCCCCTCGTCCTCTACACCCACCCAGAGCCCTCACTATTGAGACCCACACTCCCTTCTCTCCCAGGTGAGTCTGGGTCCCAGGTCAGTGAGGACCCCCAGGCCCCACTCCTCACACTGGCCGGGGGCAGACCTGGTACCGGAGGCTCTGGGTGGGGAAGCCCCGGGCTTTCATCTCCCCTCGTCCTGGCACTCCGTCCTCGTGGGGTTCCCTGTCGCTCCTCGGCTCTCCTACCAGACGGGGCAAAGTCCAGGCGGCACTGCAGCCCTCGTTCCCCAGCGCCCCCCTCAGGCGCTCAGGGGAGGAGGCTTCCCCTAGGGGACCCCCTCTCTCCTCCTTTCTGCCAGCTGGTGTGTCCTCCTCTCTCTGCCTGCCTTTGTCCTTTTCTCTGTCTCTGGAAGAGGCCACAGGACAGGGGTGTCAAGCACAGAGGAAACTTGTTTCATGAAAAAAGCCCTGAGTGGGAGCTGGGTCACCTGGATTTGAAGCCTGGTTCTGCCTCCGACTTGCTGTGTGAACTTGGGCAAGTCCCTTCCGTCTCTGGCCTTCCAATTCCCATCGTTACCTACACTGCCGGTGGCCATGAGGACTACGTGAGATCGGGGGGTGCCCAGCACATAGTATGGAGTCCCATGAGAGTGTCCCCAGCTGCTCCCCAGCACCCCCAGCCTCTCACTGCCTCCTTTAATCCCCCCAGATCTGCCTGCCTTTGATAGTCCTGTCGGTGGCTGAGCCAGGGTTCTGAATAGGAAGCTGAGGGCTCCCAGGCTGTGGGGAAGCAGGCAGGAGCAGAGCCTGCCAGGCCTGCCCACGGGAGGGGCTGCGGGCCCCTCGCCATTCACCACTAAGCCTGGATCCGGATGCCTTTGTGCCAAGAACAAAACCCCAGGGATCAGTTGTTCTCAGACCTGCCTCTCTCAGCTCCGGAAGGGACAGGAGCCTGGGCCTGAGGGTGGAGGGTGCCCCCTCCATGGGCCCTGGGAGGCCAGGGGGTGTCTCCACACCCCAGAAGCTCCCCACTGTCCCAGGGTGTGGGGCTGTGGTGGGTGAGCAAATCCGGGTTCAAATCCCGCATTTTATTCATCAAGAGATTTGGGTAAGCGTGTTAACTCCTCTGAGCCTCGGTTTCGTGATCTGTAAAGTGGACGGACGTTATAATGGCTCCAACCTCATGGGGTTTGAGGGTTAAATGAGATGCTGCATTCAAACTGCTTGGCAGTTGCTGGGGCCCATTAGGTGCCCTACAAATGCTAGCTGCTATCAGACTAGCTTCACTCCTGCCTGGGTCCCTGGGGCTTAGGCCAGATCAAAATTGGGGGTCTGAGTGCAAAATATGTGCGTGTGAGATGGAGGGGCTCTGAGCAAGCCTGGCCAGGTGTGCTGGGGGACAAGGCCCCCGACCCACCCCACCTGCTCTTCCTCGCATGATACCCTCCATGGTCCCCATGGCGCACGGGTCACTCCCAGCCAGGTGCCCTCGACCCAGGGCTGCAGGGACCTACCTGCGACGTGTCCCTAGAGAGCGGGGGGGAGGGCCTCTGAACATCTGGGGACGCGGCACCCCTGCTGACCAGGCCCCAAGTCAACGCCGAGCCTGAACCTGTCCCTACTCCAGCCTTCCTCCGGGCCGCAGTGCCCCGCCTGGCCCTCGGACTCGGGCCTCATGGTGGTTGGTTGCTCCCAGCCCGGAATGACCGCGAAGCTCTGGCAGGGGCAGCCCCCTTGCGGGGATATCTGGGAGAAGCCTCAGGGGCCCTGCCTGCTCGGGGATCCCTCCTGGGCCCCTCAGGCCTGAGCCGTGCCAGGGGACGAGGCTCTGTGTCAGAGGTGGCTGAGAGCAGAGCCCCAGGCAGCTATGACTTGAGTTTCCCAGGCAGGGGGCCAGGAGGCCCGTGGGCACACTCTGCCTGGGGCCTGGGCTCCAGCCAACCGTCAGCAGCAGAGATTGTCGGGTCGGTTTTATTTTAAACAAAACAGAACTTTGAGTGGAAACATGTGTCTCTTCTTCTCCCCCTCCCCTTCTCTCCCTCTCCTCCTCTCTCCATTTCGTTCTCGAATATTTCTCTTTTGGGGGCCTCCCTTTCTCTGTTTTTCTCTGTCTTGCTCTATTTCACTCTGCCTCCCTGCCTCTGTCTCTGTCTCTGTCCATCTCTGTCTTTCTATCTCTTGACTTCTCTGTCTTTCTCCATCTCTTTCAGGGGTCGGGGGTGGTACCAGACTCCCTCCCTTGGGGTGTGGCCCAAGACCCAGCATCCCACCCCTCCCTACAGGTGCAATCCCCAGGGGGTGCCGTGGAGGGCTGAGTCCCCTCCCCTGGTGTCTGAGTAGCCGAGGCTCCAGGACCCAAATCCTCCGCCCTCTTGCTGTCGGCCCTTCCTCAAACCCCAGCTTCCCCCAGCTCGGTCCCTCTTGTGTCTGTTTTCTATACCAGGCCTCTAGACAATCATTCTGCAGCTTAAAACAAGTTTTCAACCACTGGTCTGGTCCGAACCACCAATTTTGCTGCCAGAGAGACTGGTGTCAAGGGGCGGGGACGGGGGTGGGAGGGACCATGAATTGCCCAAGGCCACACAGGGAATTAAGGGCAAAGCTGGGCAGACCCAGGTCCCCACTGGCAGGCAACATCATCTACACGTCAGTAAGGGGAGTGTTCCACCCCCAGACTCACCTTCACTCCACTTCTCAGGGCCTGGGGCTTGTAAGAGGGTGGTCACCAGCAAGAGGGAAATTGTAGGCCTTGGCTGGTCACCCTTTCCCCCCAGGACAGCCATGTTCTTGCGCCACTACCTTCCAGCCTCTTCCACCACTCACCAGGTAGCAAAAAAGAGACTGGCCATCCAGGGACTGGGTCCAGGTCCCAGCTCAGCCTCTGAGTCCTTGTGCGCCTATGAATATGACCTTTCCCCTCCCTGGCCTCAGTTTCCCCATCTTTGCAGCAGAAGGCTTGTCTTTGCCATAGGTCCCTTTCTGCCCTAATATTTTGTTGTTTTCTCCTGTTCTTTACAAAGAATCTTTTAGAACACCTGGCCAGGAAAGCAGTCTTCCCTCCCAAAGTGAGAAGGACCCTTCTCAACATGATCAGCTCCCCTTAGCTGCCAGGCTCACTGCCCCTGGATGCAGGCGCCTCAGATGCCAAAACCAAGAGGAGAGATGCAGAGTGGGGCATGGCACCAGGATCCGGTAACCCATTGTCAAAGGAGGGCTCCCTTGGGTGCCCAGGGTCCTGCCAGCACTCAGGTACGGATAGGAGGGGCTGCATGGGTGGCGGAGGGGAATTCCTCCCCCCTCCCATGGTACAGGAATTAAACCAGGGTAAAAGGAGGGGATTAGCCAGACTCGGGCAGGTGAGCCTGTCTTTCCAGGTTTGGGCAAACTCTGTTGTCACCACTGAGCTGCTCTGCCCACCCCCTTGCGCCACCCGCTTCTGGAAGTGGCGCAAACAGAAGGGCGGGGGGGCTTCATGGTCACCTCCACTGGGCAACCCAGGAATCCTTGGGCCGGGAATCAGAAAGGAAGGATAGGCTGCCCAGGAGGCCAGGGGTGGGAAGGGGATGAGGTGCCGGTCTCCCACAGCTGAGGCTCCTGGCTGCCCTCTGGGCCCCCTCAACATGCCCCAGCCAGGGCTGGAAGGTGGGACCTTCCACAGTGCCCCCTAGTCTTGCTGATCTCCCGGCCTCTGGGTTGGAGCATAGAAACAACCCATTTCATCCTCACGACAGCCCTGCAGGTAGTAACCATCAGCACCTCCACTTTACAGACGAGGAAGATGAGGCACAGGAAGGGGAAGGGCCTGGCCTGACGTGCTAGAGCTGGCCCCTTCTGGCTCCGGGAGAGTGGGTTGTTAAAATTTCATGAATTTGGTGAGCCAGCTTTCATTGGTACCTTGAAATAACTGTGAGTGGAAGTATCTACACCACAGCATTCAGCAAATGATGCAAACCAGAGCATTTTTTTTCTCCTTTGAGAGGGCCAGTTGGTAAACATTTACCAGCTCACCACTAGCGGGAGGCCACAGCTTTTTTTTTTTTTTTTTTTTCCGGTACGCGGGCCTCTCACTGTTGTGGCCTCTCCCGTTGCGGAGCACAGGCTCCGGACGCGCAGGCCCAGCGGCCATGGCTCACGGGCCCAGCCGCCCCGCGGCACGTGGGATCCTCCCGGACCGGGGCACGAACCCGTGTCCCCTGCATCGGCAGGCGGACTCTCAACCACTGCGCCACCAGGGAAGCCCGAGGCCACAGCTTTTATAATGTCTCAGGAGGGTCCCAAGCTTAGAAAGTTTGAGAGCTCAGCAAGACTGCTCCCTTGTCTCAAGACCTGTGACAGATCTGAGCCTGTCTGAGTCCAAAACCAAAGAAATTCCTTCCTTCCTTCATGATGCCAAGAGATAGCTTCTCTTTCTCCTCCGCCATGACAACTTCCTGTCCAGATCAAGAGACTGTCCTGGCTGTCCCTTGGGGGCAGCGATTAAAGGTACTGCAGGGTTCAAGGTGCCTGGCCAGCAGGCCCTGCCCTCTGACACTAAGCGATCAATTCCATAAACATTTACCAAGCACCTCACTTAACCTCCCTGAGCCTGTTTCTTCAGCTGCAGAACGAGGCTCAGCCACCTGACAGCATTCATGCATTCATTCATCCATCCATTCATTCAGTTAGTGGCTCCCATGTGCCAGTCAGGTAGTGTCTTGAAAAGCTTGGGATCAACATTCCTGCTCTGAGCCGTGACTCTGCCTCTGCCTTCCTATGTAACCTTGGGCCTCAGCCTTCCCATCTGCACTTTGACATCGTCTGTAAGGGTTTATTCCAACTCCCCCTGCATTTCAGGGGGTGTTGCAGGGTCCCAGGCTAGCTGTTGGTGAAGCAGCTGGAAGTGACGGTCATCAGGGTAGCTAGCCTGGCTGAGGACACAAAGGCAACAGCGGCTCACACCCTGGAGACAAAACACCCATGTCATTCACACCAACAGTGGTCCCTGTTTCTGTCTACTTGAATGGAGAGTTCAGAGGGCAGGGAGATGTGGGATACTCAGGCAAGACTGCCCGATGGGGCAATAACACTGTAACAGCGAACATTTTTTTTTTTTTTTTTTTTTTTGCGGTACGCGGGCCTCTCACTGTTGTGGCCTCTCCCGTTGTGGAGCACAGGCTCCAGACGCGCAGGCTCAGCGGCCATGGCTCACGGGCCCAGCCACTCCGCGGCATGTGGGATCTTCCCGGACCGGGGCACGAACCCGTGTCCCCTGCATCGGCAGGCGGACTCTCAACCACTGCGCCACCAGGGAAGCCCCAACAGCGAACATCTAATGAGCACTTAGTCTGCGTCAGGGTCTGTGCTAAACACACGCTCTAGATCTCATTTAACCTTTACAGACTTGCAAGATGGGAACTCATATGACACCCATTCTGCAGGTAAGGAAGCTAAAGCCCAGAGCAGGGAGGTGACCAAGATCACTCATTTATTAAAAAAATATTTATTGATAGCGATTTATTGTTTCATAGGGACAGAGTTTCAGTTTGGGATGATGACAAAATTCTGCAGATGAATAGCGGTGATGGTTGCACAACAATGTGAATATACTTAATGCCACAGAGCTGAATACGTAAAGATGGGTAAGATGGTCAATTTTTCATTATATGTGGTATATTTTACCACAATAAAAAATCAACTAAAAAAGTATTTATGGATCTCCAACTATGTTCCAGGCACTATGCTGTATATCTTGGACACCAGGGAACAAAGCAAATGATTATCTCTGCCTTCGTGGAGCTGACATTCTATAACGGTGCTGTCCAAGAGAACTTTCTGTGGTTGGAGTGATGGTTGGATGGCAGTGTTCTATATCTGCTCTGTGCCATACGGTGGCCCCTAAGCCACATGGGGTTACTGAGCACTGGAATTGTGGCCAATGCCCCTGAGGAACTGGCTTTAATTTTATTTCATCTCAATTAATTTAAATGTAAATAGCCACCTGTGGCTAGTGCCGACTGAACTGGAAGGTACAGGTCTCAAAGGTCAGTAACAGGACAGGTAAATGGTAGAGCTGGGGTTAGAGCCCATGTTTGCCTGTCTAACCTGGCTTTGTCTTCTTCAAGCTTTTCACCACTGTGTGTCAGCAGTGTGGGCCTCCTGCATCTGAATCACCAGGGAAGCATGCTCCGAATTCAGATCCCCGGGTTCTCCCTCAGATCCACTGAATCAGAAAGTCAGAGGATGGGGCCCAGGAATCTGTATTTTTGTCGAGGTTCCTGGGTGATTCTGAGGCACGAGAGTTCAAGTCTGAGACCCACCACACTACTTGTTCAAGACACCCAGTTGGGGAGGATTTGAATTAGGTCTGACCTGTGCTGGGCCTCCTCAGCCAGGCCTAGGCCTGCCCAGCCCGGCTAACCCAGTAACTTGGTCTGGCTACCAGCCTGTGATTCCCTGAAGAGCGAAAAGATTTGGCCTTTCCATACTCTCTGCGGGGGAGGGAGGGCTCCTGAGCTCCCTGTCTCATGCCCCAGTCTCTGGGTTCCCCAGACAGCCAGTTCAAGGCTCGGGCCCTAGCTGGTGGGCAGCAAGAGAGACAGGCTTGGCCCAGCTCCCCAGGGCAAACCAGCCTGGTCAAGTAAGGGGAGGAAGGAAGCAAAGCCAGGCCAGGGGCCAGTGGGGGCAGGGGTGAGAGGTGATGCGGGCCTCAGGAATTTGAAAACAAACATTTAGCCAGCAAAGGAAGAGCCTGCTGTTGGTCGCTGAGCTAGGGCGGGCCCAGTTCCCTCCCTCCCGAGGCAGGGGTGAATCCCACCGCTGCTGATCACGGCCCCTAGCTGGGACCAGTGCCTGGGGAGTTTCCACTCACCAGCAGGATGGGAAAGTCTTTTGGGGGGTGTGCCCAGACACCGGAGCATCCTGGCTGGAGTGAGGAGAGGAAGCAGCAGAGAGCAGGGTGCTGGCAGTACCCAGGAGGAGGCCCAGCAGCAACAAGTTGCCTCTTCAAGCTTTTATTGAGCACCCATGGTATACCAAGAATTCAGAGACGAAAGCACTGCCTTACTAGAGAGGGAAGCAGGCGCAGGGGGAAGATAATACTGAGGGAAGCCCAGGAGCCTGTGGGCCCTCTGCAGAGGAAATCAGAGAAGGCTTCCTGGAGGAGGTGGCACCTGAGCTGAGCCCTGAAGGACACATTTTGCCAGGGCAGAACAGAATCATTATCCTCACCCCTCCCTTTCCCAGAGCTAGCACTCAGTGAATGGATGGGTGAGTGAGTGAGTGGCCAGCAGACATGTGGAATGAATGAATGAATGAATGAATGAATGACAAACCAAGAAATCATGTGAAGTCTGAAGTCTCAAGGTCCAGACTGCAAAATCCAGCTTCCCACCACTCAGCTATGGACTCTCCTCCTAGTCCTGGGACTGTGCTCCCATTTGGTATCCGGAGACTCGGGAGCCAACCTGTATGGGTTCAATCCCAACTCAGTCACTTACCATCTGTATGACTTGAGGTAAGTTACTTAACTTCTCTGTGCCTCCATGAAATGGAGGTAGTAAGACAGCTTACTTTTGTGAAGACTGACTGAGTACAGAGAAGGAAAGGGCTTAGAACAACGCCAGGCATGTAGCGAGAGCTACATAAGTGTCTGCTAATGTTGTTTAGGCATTAGCTTATTCATTAATTCACTCACTCACTTATTCATTCACTGATCCACTCTATTCAATCCACCACTCCCTTCCCACTCCTCCCACTTCACCAGTCATTTGTTGAGCAATCCCGGTTCCCAGGCTCTCTCTCCTTCTCTCTCAGCCCCCCTCGCCAGTCCTGGATGGTGCCCACCACACTGCTAATTACATAACAACTTCACTAATTCCTCCCAAACCCGAAACAAACGAGAAGATGCTGTCCGGAGCAGGGGTGCCGTGCTACAAACAGAACCAGGGTGTGGGCACTAAGCCTACAGCATGGGCTCCTTGGCCGGGGGCCATCACCTGGAGCTGCCCCGGAGAAGACCAGGCCTCCCCCCTGAATCCCCCCACAAGGCAGTCTTGTCCGCTCTCCTCTTGGACAGGCTGGATTCTTCCAAGTCCTGACCTCGCCCAGATGGTGGCCTCTGGCCGTGCCCATTCCCTGCCCACACCTCAGGCTCTGCTAATGCCAGGAACCCAGAGCCGGCTCAGGTGGGAGACTCAGGTGGGAAGCTCGAACCCATTTCACCAGTGAGCCATGGAGCTGCGTGATGAGCGTGATGACTGATGCTGATGGAGTCTCCCCCACAGGCCCTGGGAAAACAGGTCATGCTGGAAGAGAGTCTGTAAGAACCATTCATTCCCTGAACACCTGTTGCCTGCCGGCACCCTCTGGGCCCCTTCTATCCTTTGAACGGTAAGGCCCAGTGGGGTGACAACCTGCATCTCATCAGTGAGGAAGCTGAGGCTCAGAGAGGTAAAGGGACTTGCCCAAGGTTACAGAGCCGGTAGGTGTGGCCCCGGAATTCAAACCCAGGTCTCCTGACACCCCCTCCTACTCCAGAGCGAGCAAGTCTGACATCTGGGAAGTTGGAGAGAGGCTGGTTTGGGGCATGACGTGATGTTTGGGCTAGAAGTTGGGGCAGGAAAGAAGGAGAGTGAGAGAGACGGGGCTGCTTGCCAGGTAGGAACAATGTCGCAGGGTGGGTAGCAGGAACCTGGCCAGGCCCGGGGATCCTGGGCAGGCCCTGCTGGGCCCTGGAAGCAACAGGTTCATCCCGTAGAGCTGCCAGGGTGATACCAGCCTCAATCCACTGACTCAGCGATTGCATCGGCCTTTTCCTGGAAACCAGCAGACTCGGCGGGGGTGTCCAGGAGGGAGGCACCTGTTTGGGAAAAGGGGGTGTGGGCCCCCCGTCCTTCCCTGTGCTCCTTCCCGAGCCCGTCCATGTGTCCTCACCTCCAGGTGCGCTGACTGCACGCTTGGACCCCAAAACCACCACCCCCAGCAGCCCGAGTGGCTGTAGGGCTGAATCCAGGGTGCCACTGGGGCCCTGAGTGACCAGTGCCACCGGCCACTACCTCAGCCAAGAAATACAGCCTTCCAGCACATGTCCACCCCTGCCTTCGCAAAGCCTTGCTTCACCCCACCCTGCGGGGGGCAGGTGTCGACAGGCATTGAGGCAAGGTGGAGGTGACACCATTTGGTGTCATTCTTCTTCGGCGGGTCACAGCTTGAGGGGCATCAGATTCGGGTTCGAGGCATCCCACTGCCTGCTGGGCACAAGATTTACCTGGGGGGCCAGGAGCACCCCCAGTCCACAGGCAGGAGGAGGGCGGGGCAGGGGGCCCAGCAGGGCCAGTCACAGGCACTTGTCACGCCCTGGAGGGGATAATAGGATCAGGGGCGCAGCTGCTGAAACTGCATCATTCCCACACCCAGGCAGGATGTGAGCAAAGAGAGGGAGGGCAGAGGCTCCGGGAGAGCCAGGCAGAGGGGCTGAAGCCTGGCTGGGAAGCAGAGAGGGCCTGTGGGCATCGCGGTATCTTCACTTCTCTCTGAGGCTCGGTGGGCTCCTATTCATCCAGGGGTGTGCTGGGGAAGGATGAACAGCCAGCTCTGACGTCGGGTGGTGACAGGGATGGGGGGCAGCTGGTTTCAGTAGTGTAAATACGCCCAGCATGGCTCATTTCCAGCACCAGCCTGACATCACTGAACGCAGAGCTGGGAAGGGCTGCTCCTGAGTGCCCGGCTGAGTGAACCGTGGTACGACACTGCCCCGTGCTCCCCGGCCCCATTTGCCCACCTTGCAGGGCTGCTGTGAGCACCATGGTGACTGGTGGACATGCATGGGCTTCCTGCATTGGGAACTGCTGCAGAGCTGTGAGAGGGTGGTTGTTAGAGCAAAGGGCTTCAGGGAGTAGGCCCTGGGTCAGGTGGGTCTGGGTTCAAAGAGGCTCTGCTTCTTATTTGCTGTGTGACCTCACTTCCTCTCTCTGAGCCTCTGTTTCCTCCTTTGAAAAATCTGGAAGGTATATATAGAACCTGTTTGGAAGGTTGTCACAGGGGTTAAGGAGGTAAACAACGTGGATGAAATGACAAACAACATTTAGTACCTGGTGGTGGTGATTTTATTGTCGCATTATGCAGCCAAGAACTTGGCATAAAGATTCAGACATCCCAGGGCCAAGTGGGTGGTCTCCAGAGCCTCTGGAGATAAGCATCTTTCAGTCTTAGGAATTCTCCCTTCCCCTTCACTCCACCTTCGGGGCAGTCTCAGAAGGAAGGGGCTCTGAACCCAGCTCAGACACCCGCTGCCCACATACATGTATTCAATAAGCCTTAAGCACCCCTGAGCACTCGGCCCATGCTGGGACCCCTGAAGGAGTCAGAGTGCACGGCCCTCAAGGTGCCGACCGTCCAAAGGGAGCATAGAGAAGGTGACGTACCCTGTGATGCTGATGCCGTGGATTCCAGGGCTATGGGGGCAAGAAGAGGGCTCCTGACACAGCCCTGGAGTCAGCGGGGAGCTTCCTGGAGGAGGGTGTCACGATCAACCACCATCTTGCTTGTCAGACGTTTTCCTCTCAGAGCTGAGGTCAGGACTGGGCATGTGCTCCTATTTCCCAAAGGCTGTGCCATCTCTTGCCCCCTGCCCAGCCCGCTGCTCTGTGCGCCTACCCTCCAGCACACAGCTAAGCATCAGGAGGGCTCAAGACCCAAGGATGTGAGAAGTGGGCAGGGCACCACCCTCAGGACCTCTGGGTCCCAGTCCAGGGCTCTGCTGCCCTCTAGTGGCAGGACTGAGAAGTACTCTGCTCCCTCTAGAGCAGCGGTCCTAACCTTTTTTGGCACCAGGGACCGGTTATGTGGAAGACAATTTTTCCACGGACGGTGGGGGGTGGGTGGGGTGGATGGCGGGTGGCGGGAGGTGGTTTCTGGATGATTCAAGTGCATTATGTTTATTGTTCACTTTATTTCTATTATTATTACATTGTAATATATAATGAAATAATTATACAACTCACCATAATGCAAGATCAGTGGGAGCCCTGAGCTTATTTTCCTGCAACTAGATGGTCCCATCTGGGGGGTGATGCGATACAGTGACACCCGAAGTGTGTTGCTTATGTCCAGTCTACTAGGTAAGATGCAGCTTAATTGTCACTTGCCACTCACTGATAGGGTGTTTTTGTTTTGTTTTGTTTTAATGTTGAGCCTTCTTTTAATTTATTTATTTTTATTTTTGGCTGTGTTGGGTCTTTGTTTCTGTGCGAGGGCTTTCTCTAGTTGTGGCAAGCGGGGGCCACTCTTCATCGCGGTGCGCGGGCCTCTCACTATCGCGGCCTCTCTTGTTGCGGAGCACAGGCTCCAGACGCGCATGCTCAGTAGTTGTGGCTCACGGGCCTAGTTGCTCCGCGGCATGTGGGATCTTCCCAGACCAGGGCTCGAACCCGTGTCCCCTACATTGGCAGGCAGATTCTCAACCACTGTGCCACCAGGGAAGCCCACTGATAGGGTTTTGATATGAGTCTGCAAGCCACTGATTTATTATGATCTCTGTGCGGTCAAACCTCTCTGCTAATGATAATCTGTATTTGCAGCCGCTCCCCAGCACTAGCATCACCGCCTCAGCTCCACCTCGGATCATCAGGCGTTAGATTCTCATAAGAAGCGCACAACCTAGATCCCTCGCCTGCGCAGTTCATAGTAGGGTTCACGCTCCTATGAGAATCTAATGCCGCCGCTGATCTGACAGGAGGTGGAGCTCAGGCAGTAACACGAGCGATGCGGAGGTCTGTAAATACAGATGAAGCTTCGCTCGCTGGCCCACTCACCTCCTGCTGTGTGGCCCAGTTTCTAATAGGCCCCAGACCGGTACTAGTCCATGGCCCAGGGGTTGGGGACTCTTGCTCTAGAGGAAACTAGTTAATGAACAGCAATCACTTTTTTAAAAAAATGATGATGATGATATTCATCATTTTACAATTTGTAAAGTACCTTCTCAGTCAATCATAGGCAGCAGGGGGAGGGTGCAGGATACTGGACTGAAATCATATGGGATTTAAGTCCTGAGTCAGATTCCAGCTGGTTATGTGACTGTGGACAAGTCATGTCACCACTCTGAGCCTCATTCACTCTGTAGAATGGGTGACAAAAATAGGGTTATTGTGGGAATTCCCTGGCGGTCCAGTGGTTAGGACTCCGCGCTCTCACTGCCAAGGACCCGGGTTCACGGGACATGACCAAAAAAAAAAAGGTTGTTGTTAGCATGAAATGACCTTATGCCTGGCGCAAAATTTGAACTGAAAACAAAACCACCATAATTGTTATCATAATAAAACTTGCCCAGTCTGCCATATATTCTGCATATATCATGATGCTTTTTGTACAGTCCTTTTTCAAACTGTCACCTCCTTTAATCTGCATTATCATTCCAATTTAACAGGGGAGGGAATTGACCAAAAACGGGAAGTAACTTGCCTAGAGCGTCATGGCGTATAAGTGGTAAAACAGGACTCAAAGCCAGGTCTGCCTGACTCCAGCTCCAGTGCTCACTTCCCCACACCCTGCTTTGGAAACTCTAAAGCACCTTAAAATTTCCCGGGTCCTTATTGCCTGGTTTAAATAAACAAGCACAGCCTCTGCCCCCTTCAGCCTCTTTCTCCACCTTCTCCCACACCCACACCAGTGCCGGGTGGGCCTAACAGCTGACCCCTTCTCTCCTTCCTGACCAGGTCCCTGGCCCTCAAGGCAGCTCATGAGCCAAGAGCTTGAGAGTGGCTTCCAAAATTCATCGTGTCCATACTCCTGCACCCAACCCAAGCAGATGACTGTTCATCCTGTTCTTCACGCTGCTCAGGGGAGGAGATTCCGTAAGTCCACTTCCTCCACCCGCCCAGGTGTTTGTTACAGTTCCCAAAGCTGGCAAGTTCTACTTTATGTCTAACCAGAGTCCTTCCTGCTGCAGTTTCGGCCCATTTCCTTTTGTTCTTCCTCTGAGGCGTGTCAGAAATATAATCTTGGGTGGACACTTGAGGCCCAGAGAGGAGGACCCTGGAATGGGGAAGGATCACTCAGGGACAGGAAGTGAGAGCTGAGCCCAGGTTCAAATCCAGGTCAGGGCAGCAACAGTGGCTGAGCTGGTCTCCTGGTGCCCAGGGCAGCCTCATCCACACCCTGAGGACACCTGTGCTCACGCCCTGCCCCACTGCCACCATGTGGCTCCTAGCAGGGGGGTGGTGTGGGAACTGAGGGGCGGAGCGGGTGCGAAGGGACACAAAGACCTCAGGCTCAGGAGTCACGTGGAGCTGGGTTCGAATCCCCTCAAGCCCCTCAACAAACACTTGCTGAGTGTCTCCTCTGTGCCAGGCGCTGCATGCGGCCCTGAGGCCACAGCCAGGGTCCCTGTCCTCGTGGAGCTCACAGTCCAATGAGGGATTGACAGTCAACAAGTCAATAGATAAATAAAGTAGGAATCCCAGAGTGGCAAGAGGGGAGGTAGGGAGACCACGTATGCCATGGTGATCATGGAAGGTCTCCTGAGGAGGTGGCATTTGAGCCAAGTCCTGAATAACAAGAAGGGGCCAGACCTGAATATCTGAAGGGAGAACATGCCGGAAGGAGCGAGCAGCCAGGGCAAAAGCCCCGAGGTTGGAATGAGCTTGTAGTCTAAAGACCAACTAGAAAGATGGACAGGGCGGCGAGACTGCATGGGGTTCTCGTTTCTGGACTCACATGGTGCCTTTCTCTCTCTTTTTTTTTAAAGGACTTTTTTTTTTTTTTGGCCTCACCTCGCAGCATGTGGGATTTTAGTTCCCTGACCAGGGATCAAACCCACGCCCCCTGCAGTGGAAGTGCGGAATCTTAGCCACTGGACCACCAGGGAAGTCCCACATGCTTTTCTCTCTGAGTGTCAGTCTTCTCTGTAAAATGGGATCAACAATACCCACTTAACATGAAGATGGACACACAGGCCTTATCCCAGGGCTTGGTAAGTGGTCAGTAAATGGCACCTGGTTTTTTTTGTGTGTTTTTTTTGGTGGTACGCGGGCCTCTCACTGTTGTGGCCTCTCCCGTTGCGGAGCACAAGCTCCGGACGCGCAGGCTCAGCGGCCATGGCTTACGGGCCCAGCTGCTCTGCGGCATGTGGGATCCTCCCAGACTGGGGCACGAACCCGTGTCCCCTGCATCGGCAGGCAGATTCTCAACCACTGCCCCACCAGGGAAGCCCTTTTTTTAAAAAATATTTATTTATTTTTGGCTGCATTGGATCTTCGTTGCTGTGCGAGGGCTTTCTCCAGTTGCGGCAAGCAGGGGCTACTGTTTCGTTGCGGCGCACAGGCTTCTCATTGCGTGGCCTCTCTTGTTGCGGAGCTCGGGCTCTAGCTGCGCGGGCTTCAGTAGTTGTGACATACAGGCTCAGTAGCTGTGGCTCGTGGGCTCTAGAGCGCAGGCTCAGTAGTTGTGCTGCATGGGCTTAGTTGCTCCGCGGCATGTGGGATCTTTCCAGACCAGGACTTGAACCCGTGTCCCCTGCATTGGCAGGCGGATTCTTAACCACTGTGCCACCAGGGAAGCCTGGTACCTGGTATTTTATCATTGCTCTAATAACAGGTTCATGGGTGGCATGCTTCAGGGTTTAATTTCAACACCATGCCCCAGCCCCAAACTATCCACACCATGCACACGGGCTGCTCAGCCATTCAGTGAGGTGTTAAAGTGTTTTAGGTCTTGTTTAAGTGTACTGCACTTCACAGTTTATAAAGCATTTCCTCCCATCCTTCCATTGCCCTGCAGAGTTAGGTGGCTGTGGAAATCTTTGGAGTCACTGGATGGCAGAGTGTCTGTCTGTCCCTGGCCCACAGCAGGTGCTCAAAGGATTTCAGGTCCAGGTCCTGCCACTCCTGCCTCCATGATGAACTTTCAAATTCCAAAGGCCTTTCTTACCAAAGTTTCTTCATCTGCAGAAAGGATCATTTTCCAGCCACATAGATTCCTAATCCTGGGAGGTTCTGAATCACAGCTAAGCTCTGTTGGAATCAGAAGCTGAGCCTCCTGTGTAAACCGAGAAAAAATACTGGAGCAAGAATGATCCTTGGACCTTCTCACATGGAAGCAAATCAGGAGCAGGCCAAAGTCAAGGTCAGGTCAAGGACTCAAGCCGCTGACTCCTTCTCTCTTCCTGACAGGAAACAGCTTCTCAAGCCGCTGGTTCCCAGAGGAGGGCAAATCCTGGGTTTCTCTGCTCTGCTGTGTCCTTGTCCTGCCACCTCCATTTCAGCTTTTCAAGTTGTAGCTTGGGTGACACCACCTCCAGGAAGCCTGCCCTGATCCCTTGTAAGAGCTGGCTGCTCCCTTATTTGCCCACCCACAGTTCCTCCTACCAGGGTTAAGTTTCTGTTGAAGTTTAACTCACAGGTATAAAGTACACAAATCTTGAGTGGTTAGCTGAATGGATTGTCCCCAAATGAACAGCCTGTATAAACAGTATCATCAGACTCCTCCTCCATAAGTTACTAGTCCTGCCCCAGGGCATCCCCACCCTGACCTCTACCCCTCAATTAGTTTTGCCTGTTTCTGTACTTTATGCAAAAACAATTATCTAAGAAGTCCCCTTTTGTGTCTGGCTTCTCTCTCTTATGCATAGTTGCAGATGGTTTATTCTCATTACTGTTCCAGTGTGAGTGGTAATACTCATAGCATTCCCATGTGTGACTAGACCAGAACTTATCCATTTTACCATTGATGAGCATTTGGGTAATTTCCAGTATTTTTGCCAGTTAATGAATAGTACTGCTAAGAACATTTTAAATAGTTCGTGTTTTGGGGAGCACACGTGTACAGATTTCTGTTGGGTGTATATGCAAAGAAAGAAGCAAGGGACTTCCCTGGTGGTCCAGTGGGTAAGACTCTGTGCTCCCAATGTAGGGGGCCCAGGTTTGATCCCTGGTCAGGGAACTAGATACCGCATGCCACAACTAAAAAAGATCCCGCATGCTGCAACTTAAAAAAAAAAGATCCCGCTCACCGTAACGAAGATCCCACATGCCGCAACTAAGACCTGGCGCAGCCAAAATAAATAAATAAACAAACAAACATATATATATATATATTTAAAAAAAACAACAACAACAAATAAAGAAGTGAAATTACTGGGTCATAGGGTGGGCACGTACTCAGCGTTAGCAGATGCAGCCAAACTGTTTTCCAAAGTCGTTGTGCCAGTTTACACCCTGCCAGCAGAGTAGGAGAGTTCCTGCTGCCCCACATCCTGGCCCACTCTCAAAACTGTCTGGTAGCCCCCGCACTGCATCTGTTCACTTGTCTGTCTCACCGATTAGGGTAAGAGGAGGCTGTCCGAGCCCACCTGGCTCCCAGGAGACACAAATGAGAGAGAGGAGAATGAAGGGGATTAGAACGAAGCACAGAAGGGGACTTCCCTGGCAGTCCAGTGGTTAGGACTCTGCACTTCCACTACTGGGGGCCCGGGTTCGATCCCTGGCTGGGGAACTAAGATCCCGCAAGCCACATGGTGTGGCCAAAAAATAAACTGTAACAAAATTAACTCTAGACAGACTGCAATAGGGCTTCCCTGGTGGTGCAGTGGTTAAGAATCTGCCTGCTAATGCAGGGGACACGGGTTCAAGCCCTGGCCCAGGAAGATCCCACATGCCACGGAGCAACTAAGCCTGTGCGCCACAACTACAGAGCCTGCACTCTAGAGCCCGCGAGCCACAACTACTGAAGCCCGCGCGCCTAGAGCCCGTGCTCCACAACGAGAGAAACCACCACAATGAGAAGCCCGCACACCGCAACGAAGAGTAGCCCCCGCTCGTCACAACTGGAGAAAACCCGCGCACAGCAACAAAGACCCAATGCAGCCAAAAATAAATAAATAAAATAAATAAAAATTTAAAAAATAAATAAATAGACTGCAATAAGTTAAACTACATTAAAAAAAAAAAAAAGCACAAAGAGAGAGAGGGGGAGAGAGAGGAGGGAGGGAGAGAATGAACAAAGAAAGGTGAACATCTCTGTGCTGTGGGCTCCATGCTGGCTGCCTGGAGTTAAGCACCTGCTGGGGCTGAAGCTCTGGCTCCTGGTTCACCCTGAAACCTCATTGTGCCCTAAAAATGAACAACTGAATAAGTTTCTTTCTCAATTCATTTCAGGATAAAGTCTTCTAAACAATAGGTTCAGAGTTTGGGAACTACTGGGGGGGCAGAGAACAGCAGGATCCCCTCAGTCACTGCAGAAGGGGCTTGGCACTGGGTGGGAAGCCTTTGAGATGAGCTCCTGGAAGCCCATGGCTTGGACACTGGCTGAGCAGACAGCCTCAGGGGCCAAAATCCCTGCCCTTGACATGCCCACCCATCTCCTGTCCTGCCCAATACCACCCCCACCTCCCTCCATCTCCTGCAGCAAGCAGGGGCAGGGCCCTGGGTCCTTGGCCAAGGCCAGATGCCAGGGCAGAGCCTACTGGGCAGAGGTACCACTGAGAGAGGGGCTCCCCGCAAGATGCCTTGCCTGGATATACCTCCTGAAGTAGACCCCATGGGACCCTGCGCAGTCTGCCTCTCTGCCCGGCAGCACGGCCCCAAAGAGAGCCACCTCCCCGCCCCCGCCAGCCCCCAGCAGCCTAGCCCAGACTCCAGTGTCAGCCAGATGTGCCAGGGCAGGTTGAATGAGGAGAGTTTGTTCCCTCTGCTTTGCCAACCTGGTGCCAACCTTGGCTATTTCCGTGCAGATTCAGCACTGGAAGAAGTAGAGAGGCCGTTTGGTCTTTACTCAGTGCAGGGAAGTCCCGTTCCTGGACTTTCTGAGTTCCTTAAATCCTCAAGAAACAGAGGCCTCACCACCTCACGAGGGCTCCCATGTTTTGGCTATGCAGCTCTGACAATAAAAGCCACCATTTTTTTGCAATTTCTTATGGACCAGGCACTGTGTCAACCTTACATACTTTATTTCACAGTGGCTCCATGAAGTAGGTACTATTATCACCATCCCCATTTTGCAGAGGTGGAAACTGAGGTTTAGAGTCATTATGCATCTTGCCTAAAATCACATTTTGCGTGTGTGTGTGTGTATATATATATATATATTTTTTTTCCTACCTCTGTCTGATGAAAGGGCCTAGAAACAGTGACACCTCAGTAGCAATGAGCACATCCAGTGCCCAGATCTTAGTTTCTAAACACCACCCTTCAGTAAAAGGAACCAGGCTCCTTAGAGAAATGGCTGATTCTGGTGCTGAGAAAGGGAAAATACAACATGAACCTGGAGCATCGTGTGCCAGAAAGTAAGGAAATGCTCAAAAAGAAAAAAAAAGGATGGGGGATATCACAGACACAGGAGCTAATCTGACAGAGTTCCCAATGGCCAAAGTTGGAACAATCTGAACAATAAAATAAATAACTTAGTATTGAATTATAACCCAAAGAATAAGACAGATAAAGGCATGGGTCCATGCTGATAGAAATAAATGGGGGGAGGGGGAGGTGGGAGGAGGAAAAATCTTCCTAACAGAAGAATTCAAAATAATATATGTAGATACAGCTTCCAGGAGGTGGAGTATGGCTTTCCCCCAACTTGAGTGTGGGCTCCACTTGCTTCAAATAACAGACTGTGAAAAGGAGAAAATAGTAACTTCACAGTGGAAAAGGCTGGCAGACACCAACTCAACCATGTAATTTAGGTTAACACAACCAGTAATAAGTCATGGGGACATCATGTGCCTCCTGGGATGATGTGACAAGAAGGGCACTTCACCTCTGTGGTCTTCTTCCCCCAAACCCACAACTCCTGCCCGGTCATGAGCATCATACAAACCCAAACAGAGGGACAGTCTAACAAAATACTGACTGGAACTCTTCAAAATTGTCAAGGTCATGAAAAACAAGGAAAGACTAAGAAACTGTCCCAGACTAGAGGTGTCTAAGGAGACGTGACAACTGCATGCAATGTGGGAACATGGACTGGCTCGTGGAACAAAAAAAAAGGACATTAGTGGAAAAACTGGTGAAATCGGAAGAAAATCTAGAGTTCAGTTAATAGTCATGTACCAGCGTTGGTTTCCTAGTTTTGACAACTGTTCCATGGTCATGTGAGATGTTACCATTAGGGGAAACTGCAGAAGGGGTATACAAAACTCTCTGTATAATCCTGCAACTTTTCTGTAAACCTAAAATTATTCCAAAGTAACAGCTATATTTTTAAAACTCAGACGGAGGGGCTTCCCTGGTGGTGCAGTGGTTAAGAATCTGCCTGCCAATGCAAGGGACACGGGTTCAAGCCCTGGTCCAGGAAGATCCCACATGCCGCGGAGCAACTAAGTCCGTGCGCCACAACTACTGAGCCTGTGCTCTAGAGCCCACGAGCCACAACTACTGAGCCTGCGTGCCACAACTACTGAAGCCTGTATGCCTAGAGCCCGTGCTCTGCAACAAGTGAAGCCACCGCAATGAGAAGCCCGCGCACCGCAACAAAGAGTTGCCCCTGCTCACCGCAACTAGAGAAAGCCCATGCGCAGCAACGAAGACCCAATGCAGCCAAAAATAAATAAATAAATTAATTAATTAAAAAAAAAATCATACGGGGACTTCCCTGGCAGTCCAGTGGTTAAGACCCTGCACTCCCAATGTGGCCAAAAAAAAAAAAAAAATCATACAGGATATAAATGTATGAACCAGCACTCAAATTCAAATATGTCTGTCCCCTTAGCCCATACATTCCACCTTCCCTGCACCATCTCATGTTAGAAAGTCATTCCCAAAGCCTTCTTCATGGGTCTGAGCTTCTTCCCATCTGCCCACGTTTGTCCTCTTGGACCACCCTAACTCATTTGTTTCCTTTGCCCCATGACCTCCTCTTGAGAGATGAAGGATGCTCCTATCCCCTCAGGTGTGTACACATCTCCAAGCTCATTATTCCCAGGTCCTTCCACTTTCTTGGGTGACATGGGTTTCAGTGAATATTGGCCTCCCTAGCACCTACTCCTCCTTTGCAGCAGCCATCAGATTCCACTTGGGGATCCATGGGGTTCCAGAGAATATAACCTGGTTCCAGAGATAAAGCACATCACTTAGGCTAGGTCTATTAGCACACACCATCCCTTGGCCACTGTGATCAGCCCAGAGGTAGCAATGTGACCCAAGCAGGTCTAAAACATCCCAGGACTTTGACAGGGAATGCTAGGACAAAGACAATTCTCTTCTTCCATTTTGGATGTAAATGAAGAAGCCCCTGGAAGCCTTAGGATGAAGCCAATTATAGGGACAACAGAGTAGAGAAATGGAAAAAGCTGGGTTGTCAGTGACATCAATGAGCCACTGGATCAAGCCTTGCCTGAAGCCCATCCTGCCACTACACTTCTCAGTTGGCTGAGAAATGCCCCCCCCCCCAGCCAAAGATATCCACATTCTAATCCCTGGAACCTGTGAATGTTATCTTATAGGACAAAGGCAGGGGAGGGGGGTTCTTTGCAGATGGGATTTAAATTAAGGATTATAGGATGGGGAGATTATCTGGGTGTGCCCCAAATGCAACCACATGTATTCTTTTTTTTTTTTAATTTATTTATTTTATTTTTGGCTGCATTGGGTCTTTGCCACTGCGCACGGGTTTTCTCCAGTTGTGGCGAGCAGGGGCTACTCTTCGTTGCAGTGACCAGACTTCTCATTGCAGTGGCTTCTCTTGTTGCCGAGCATGGGCTCTAGGCTCATGGGCTTCAGTAGTTGTGGCTCGCGGGCTCCAGAGCGCTGGCTCAGTAGTTGTGGCGCACGGGCTTAGCTGCACGTGGAATCTTCCCAGACCAGGGCTTGAACCCATGTCCCCTGCATTGGCAGGCGGATTCTTAACCACTGCGCCACCAGGGATGCCCCAACCACATGTATTCTTATAGGAGGGAGGCAGAGGGAGATTAGACAGACACACAAAGAAGGCAATGTGACCGCAGAGGCAGAGAGTAGAGTGATGCGGCCACAAGCCATAGAATGCTGGCAGCCACCAGAAGCTGGAAGAGGCCAGGAACCATTCTCCCCTAGAGCACATCTCCTCTACAAGACAGAGCACAGCCCTGCCGACACCTGGATTTTGGCTCAATGATACTGATTTCAGACTTCTGGTCAGAATTGCGATAGAATAAATTTCTGTTGTTTTAAGTCATCTAGTTTGTGATAGTTTGTTAAAGAAGCTGTAAGAAAAAAATCCAAGAACTAACATATTCTCTTTAATATTTAAGACTATTTGAATCCGATATTTTGTTAATTGCGGCCAAAAGCAGTCTAACTGATATACAGCCCCTCTCTCACCCTCCTCTGGTTAAGAGGTGAACTCTACAGAAGGGCCAATCCCCAGTGGGAGGTAGCCAGAAACCCTCCTGATCTTTAGCTGGGGAAATAGGGCTGGGGTGGAGGCAGCACCAAAAGGCTCACAGACTCCAAGCAAAGGCATTATGGGACTTTATTTACAGACAGGTCACAGCAACCAGGGCCCACACAGGCTCAGGCCAGAAGACTCCAGATATATATACATGTACAGGTCCCAGCACCCAGCAGCACCAGAGCCATTGCCAGCCAGGTCCCTGCCAGAGGGACCAAGAGTCAGGCAGTGTCGAGGGCAGGAAAGGGAGAGGGCCCTAGTCCTTGCCAGATATCAGAGGTCACAAGTTGTGGCCCCCAAGCCAGAGGAAGAAACTACCCTCGTCCCTGAATTGTGGACACTGAGGAGCATGAGGACAGGGGAGGCCCCCTCCTGTGTCCAGCCTGTACTCTCAACGCCAGGTCTCAGAAGTCCCAGTGACGGCATCTTGGGGCATGGAGACACCGTGGACCCCCTCCAGACCTGTCCAGGAGCCAGGCGTGGAGCAGGTGTCCCAGGCCATGGCTGCCCATCACACAGGGGGCTCTCCCAGTTTGCTGGTGGCACTTGTGATCCGCTTATTTTCCCGGAGGTTTCGGAGGCGGGCACTGAGGCTGCTGATCTCTTCCACGTAGGCCTGGGGCACCCACCCTTTCTCACCATCTGCCAGGCGGACCCCCTCCAGCCAGCCTAAGGGCACATAGGCCAGGAGTTGCATCAGTGGCATCAAAGGAACACCTGGGCTAGGTCTGCAAGGAAACACCTAGGCCCTGATACAAGCCTCGTCTGCAGCCCTGGGGCCGAGGTGACATCATCTCAGTATCCCCCAGATCCAGGAAGGAGCATGCCTCTAGCAGACTTGCAGATGAACTTCTGACCTGTTTTTCCTGACATCCTCTGAGAAGGGATTTCCCACTCTCCCTCATCAGTTACTCTCAATCCTAATCTTTTCAAGAAGGAAGTTCCTCCTCTTGTCTAACTTGATTCTTGCATGCTGTAGTTGATCAACACTTGCATAACCTTTTTCCTGTGCAGCCTTAGCTATCTAGCTACTTCTTGCCCACCGAAGCCCCATCAGGGCGGCCTTCCCAGGAGGCCCCTCTCACCATCACTGGTCCGGGTCCTCACTGCCAGAATGTCAGTCTTCTCCAAGGTCAGCTCGTCTGGCTGCAGCGCCTTGTATGTCCTGACACACTGAACCTGGGGGCGGTCTGAGAGCCCAAGGGTGAGTGAAGGAGTCCCCAGGGTAGGATGGGGCAGGGGGAGGCAGGGAGAGGCAGCAGCAGCAAATAAGGGGTGGGAGGGTAGTCTCTGCTGCTGCTTTTCCTCTGTCCACCCTGGCCACTCTTTTCTCTGACCCTAAACACAAGTTCTAGGTGAATCCAGTCTCTCCCGGCTTCAATACTGCTTCTGTGCCTGGGCTCTCATCTTCCCAGCTCAATTCAATACTTTGTTCCTGACTTCCTGGTCTAACTGCCCCCAGAAAGCCCCCACAAAACAGTAATGGTCCCTTTGTATGTCCCCTCATGCTACTCTGGTGTTCCCCCCAGTCCCTCCTTCTCAGCTGAGATTCAAGCCACATCATTCCCCCATTTATAATCCTCCAGGGCTTCCCACTCTTCTTAGAATAAAATCCAAAGTCCTCCCCACAGCCTACAAAGCCCCACACAGTCTGGTGTGGCCCCGCTTGCTAACCTCCTCACCTCCTGCATCTTCCCCTCTCTCCTTCGCTCATGAAGCTCAGCCACACTTGTCACCCCGCTGTTCCTCAAACACTCTAGGCTTCCTCCTCCTTCAGGGCCTTTGCACTGGCTGTTCCGCCTTCCAGGAATGATTTTCCCCAGATCTTTTCATGGCTGCGCCTCCCCATCCTTCAGGGGCCTTCCCTGACCACCTCTCTGGAGCGGGAAGTTTACCCTCCAACCCAAACAGGACCTCTAGCTCAAGTCAGAGAATCAGCTCCAGTCCAGGCCCTCAGCCCTTTCTACCTCCCTAGGTGGGCTGGGAGTATCGGGAAAACCACAGGCCTTGGGGCCAGACCAGCTTATTGGCTGTATGACTTTGCAGGTTACCTAACATTCCTGGGCCTCAGTTTTCTCAGATAAGAAAAATGAATAGGATTTTTGACTAATGACTAATAGGATCATCATGAGGATTAAATAAAATAAAGGCATATACAAAGCCCCTAGCACCCTGGCACATGGAAGGTACTGGGTGGAAATGAGTTCCCTACCTTCCCCTTCATTAGCTTAGCCTTAACACCCTCTCTCAGAAACCTTCCAAAGCTACCTGGTACCCACTATACCAATATGCTCTCTGATTGGGCTGCACCCTAGCTTACCAGCCTCATTTCATACCCAGAGAAGCCTCTGGATCAACAGAGCAGATCCCTCATCCTACCATCCCCACCCCCATGCCCCAGCCACTCCAGTTTCCATCCTCTTTGCAACTGATGCAAGGCTAGAGACAGACCTGTGTTCCAGTCCCAGCTCTGCCACTTACTAGCTGAACTTGGACAAGTCACTTTACCTTTCTGAATCTGTTTTCTAACTTGGAAAATGGGGACGAAATGGGAGGATGTAAAAGGCTACGTCATCTCCAGGGTGCTACCTGTGCACGTGGAGGTTGGTCTGTCCTATGTCAAGCCTACCCATCCTTCAAGCTGTCACAGAGCTGCCCCTGCCTGCCCCAGGCCAGTTGGTCTCTCTTCGCACTAGCCCCGCTGGCAACAGGACACCCGGGGCTAGAGGAAAGGGGAAAGCAATGAGGTACCCAGCCCAGGGAATGTGGCTCCCGTGGGGGTAAGCGGGCAGGCTGTTACCTTCCCCCTCGCTGATGACCTCTTTGTCCTCCTGGGGGGTAGAGGGGCACATGGCTGAGATCCATCGCTGCTTCTCACTTCTAGGGAAAGGGAGGCTGAGTTGTCACAACATGCAAAGTGCAGTCTCCCAGGGCCAGGGTGGTGAAACCGGAGCTGGGAGAAGTGGGTACGATGTCCAGACCTGGGACCCAGAATCAGGTCTTCTCTACCCCAGGGCCCACCCACGGCCCTGTTCCCAAGCCGGTGCCCCACCCAGCTCTGAGCATAAGATCAGAACAGGTGCAGGACACCCTGGATGCCAGCTCTGCCAATGTCCGGCCTTATGCCACCATCCTGAAGCCAGAGATAAAGGCCTTGTGCCTGCCGGGGGGGGTCCTCTCCCCGTACCCAAGCCCACTCACTCCGTCCGGGCCCTCAGTAGGAACTGGTGCTTCGTGTGCTGCCCATGGAGGAGTTGAAGGAGGAACACATGGCCAGGGATGCCCTGGAGCTTCAGGCTCAGGTCCTTCACCTGCAGCTCAGCCATCTTGGCGTGGACAAACACGGCGAATTTCCCCAGCCTGCAGGACCAGAGGAGGCGAGGTCAGCCTGCCCCCACCCTCAGGATGAGGTGAATTCTGATTGGAAGAGAGGAGAAGGGGTCACCTGTCCCTCTAGGACCCTCCTCAAAGAAACTTGGCTGCACAGGGCACCGCTTCCCTGGCAGCCAGCAAAGTCCCTAAAAGGAACGAGGGTTCCATTCGTGCTGGCTCACTGACAGAGGTGGAAGGTGATGGAGACCAGTCCCTGGCCCCCAGGCACACTTTCCACTTCTCTCTGAACCTCTTCCTGAAGGCTCTGTTCCGAAGAACCAACTGGGCAGCTCCCCTGATGAGATCTATGGACTGTTTCGTGTCTGACTCTCTAACCGGTAGAGAAGCTGAACTTTGTCTCATTTGCCGCTGTATCCCAGCACCCAATACTGCCAGGCCCACTGTTTGGGTCTGATAAACCCTTGTGGGAAGGATGGGTGGGTGGGTGGGTCAAGGATGTTCCATAAATTCCTTCATCTCAACCCATCTAAACAAAACCAGTATCTCCTACCCCAAACCAGGTCCCTTCACTGTTCCCCATTCCAGTGAAAGACACCACCAAGTTGCCCAAAAGGAGACTCAGTCCTCATTCTGACCTCTTTCCTTCCTCTCCCCCGACACCCAACCGGCAGCTGTGTCCTATCTGTCTATCTCCTTAATGTCCCCAGAATCCAGTTATCCCCAAGCCCATTACCACTTCTGGAGCATCTACTCTCATCTGGGCAGTTACAAGAGCTTCTGGTCTCTGCCCTTCCAGCCCATTCTCCAAATTGGCCAGGAGTAAATATCACTCCTCTACTTAACTCCCCATGTTCCCTACTGCCTTCAGAAAGTCTAGCCTCTCTGCCATGACTTTCAACATCCCAACTTCCTTCTCCTGCCCTTCCCCTCTATAAATCCAGCCATACTAGGCTTCATCGTCTCCCAAACATACTCTGCTCTTATACCCTTCTGTGACTTGGCTATATCCCCCCAAATTCCTCTACCTGAAAAACTCCTACTTATCCTTCAAAACCCAACTCAGATGTTCCTTCCTCTGTGAAACTTTACTGATTCTCACCCCACACCAGGGGATACTGCAGTATACTACCCCCTTCCATCAAAACCCTGAACAGGTGGTTATCAGGATGTATTTTCACTGGTCTGAGAGCTCCTACACGCTTTGGAGGGCCCAGTACAGAACAGGGATTCAGTGATGCTTCATTGAATGAATGAGTAAATCAGCAATGAACTCTTTTCACGGCATAAAATGTCCATCCTTTTCATGGCATAAGATGTCCCATCCAGCCTTAAGGCTTACTTCATTCCAGAAGTCTCTCCCTCATCCCAAATGTATAATAATCAAGGCTAATACTGAGCGAATGTTCATTATGTACCAGGCACTCTGCTGAACTCTTCACATATTATTATCACATTGAATCTCCCTTCTATTTTACATATGGAAGACAGGATAGTACAATCGTTAAGAGCCTGGGATCTGGCATCAGACAGACCTGGCCTCCTCCTGGCTCCTGCACTTACTAGCTCCATGATCTTGAGAAAAACAAGGGAAACTACTTCTCAGGAAGATGATTAGAGGATTAAAGGGAACAATCCACATAGCATGCCTTGGAACAGAATACACGCTCAGTAAATGTTGATTATTATCATTACGACTCAGGGGAGATTGGAACTCTACGGTTGTGCTTTTAATCTCTGCTCCAATTAGCTTAAGCTCAGAGCAGCTTCAAAGTTCTTGGCACACAGTTCAGCCCTTGATTCTCAGGTCCAGAAGATGGACTTGCCCTAGCTCTGCCTTTCCTAGGGGAACCTCCAAGGCTCAGGGTGCCCTGGCAGCACAGCCTGTCAGATGGACTGATTGTGAGCCCGTTGGTGGGGAAGAAGAGAGCTCCACTCTCATCTACACCCACCCCCGCCCCGACTCACTCCTTCCTCCGGGACAGCAGCAGGCAGTCATTGAAGAGGTGCAGGTAGACCGCCTTGCTGGACAGCTTCAGCTTGGCAGGGGGTGCTGCGGGCAGTGGGGCCAGCTCCACCAGCTCCCCGTGCCGAACCAGCCAGCGGGCCTGCGAGATCAGCGGGAAGATCTGGGAGGATAGAGGAGGCAAGGGGGAGCCCAGGTCAGGCCGGGGGCAGCAGGGCAGGGAGCACAGGGCAGGGGATGGGAGGGCTGGACAGTGATGAACTGGCTTGCAGCCCCCAGGGAAGGAGGAGACAGGGCTGCCCCTTCGCGTGCCCCATCCTATCAGCGGAGGTCATGCACCTTGCCCTCAAAGTGGATCTTCTTGCTCAGGTGGATGAGCTCCTCTGTCCTCTTCATGGACTGCACACTGGCATTGCACTCTTGCACCAGCTGGGGAGACCAGAGGTGGGTCACCTGCAGCGCCCCCTACCCCGGCTCCCAGAGCCCAGCCTCAGGCTCCCACCTGGGGACCGGAGACTCTGAAGGCTGGGACTCCTTTAGAGGCACACAGGGATTCCGGGGAGGCCCTGGGAAGCCAGACATCCCCTGCCCTGCCGAGCTCACCTCCTTGAGTGCATTGAAGGCCTTGGTGGCCATGTCTTCGTCTTCTGAACCCTGTGCTGTCCGCTTCAGAATGTTCTGGAGGGTGGAGTCAGCACAATGAAGCAGGCTGTGACCTCTCCCAGTGACCCTGCCCAGCTGTGGGTGCCCGGAAGGGGCTGTGGAGGGCACAGCAGCATCTCCCCCACCCAGCCCTCCCCACAGCCCGGTGCCCTCTAGGTACCTCCACCAGCATCTTGAGGCGGGTGATCCTCTGAAACGGCAGGATGAGGAAGGAGGTGAGGGGCAGACGCTGGCACACGGGAGACTCCTCCAGGCGAGCCAGGATGCTGGGGAACTTGGGGTTCTCCAGGCTGGAAAATGGGGAGAAGGGAGGGTCTGCGATCACAGGTGACCCTGAACTTCTGGATCCACGACTCCGGCCACCCCATTTGTCCTTGAGGTTCGTTCTCAGGTCTAGCCTTCTCCTGGCCTGAGAGCCCTTTTCAGGTACCCCTCCCCTCCCAGGTCACCCTTCCTCACCCAGTCCTCTGCACCTACTGCTGCCTGAGACTCCCCTGTCCTCCCCCACCTCCCCTTTCAGAGCCCCCAGCCCTACAGCAGCCGCTGGTAGGTGCGCTCCTGATAGGCCTGGTTGGTGACATAGGGCAGGTAGACGCGGCGGAAGGCCGGACAGTGGTGCAACACAATGTCGCACACGCTGAAGCGCAGGACATCGGCCTCCAACCGCTGCTCCAGGTCCTGTAGGAACCTGAAAGGTCAGAGAGGGGTCAGGGCCAGCACCAGGATGAGACCCCAGATATGGGAGCCCGGGCTCGGTCCCTGACTCCCGGCGAGGCCAGACCACTCCCTCACCTCTCGCTGGTGCTCTTGACCTCGGGCAGTTTGGAGAACAGCCACTGCTTGTCCTGCACCCCCAGACACTCACTCAGCTCGGCCGAGCCTAAGAAGTGGCCCACGGCCACCGACAGGCTGTGGATGTATGAGGCCTCGGACGTAATCAGCTCAAATTTGGCCTGAGTGAGGGCGGACGCAGGGTTGAAAAGGCGGAACCAGCCCACGCAGAATGCGACCGCTTCGCCCACCACGCACGCCCCAAGCCCTGGACACCACCTCTTTAGACGTAGTTGCACTCCCTGTCGCCTCCCCTTCTCTAGCCTCACCCAGAATCTGGCGCCAGATGGGGTTCGGAGACACGCCCCCTGCTTCTAGCGATTGTCCAAACCCTACTGCAGCCCTGGTTTGCGCCCCTAGCTCCGCCCATCCAGCCGGGCCCTAGTCTTCTGATGGCCCTGCCCCTCCCTGGTGCGCCCTCCCATTAGCCCCGCCCTCCTTCCGACCCCGCCCCTGCTCTTCTTCTCGCTCGGTCCTGCGCGCACCTTGCGTTTTGCGCTCTGCATGGCTCCCCCATCCCAGTCCCCGCTTTCAGTGATCTCTGTCATAAGGCCCAGCCTGATTCCGCCCTTCCTCTGGCCCTGCCCTATCCTAGGCCTTGCCCCGTTGACACCGCCCCTCCATCGAGCTTCCCAACTCGCCTTTGGCTCCAGGACTCCTGCGTCCTCGCTTGCATCCAGCCTCACCTTTGTCGTGTTCTAGACCCATCTTCCCCATTGACAGCCCCTCTTTCCCCGCTGGATCCCATGCCCACCTACTGCAGTTTGTAGTCCCGCTGGCCGGGTACCCCTGCGGCCCGGGTCGCCGCAGAGTCCGCGGACCACCTACTCCTGACCCCGCCCCTTATGTTGCCCCGGCCTCTTTGGGCCCCAGGACCGCCTCCCACGGCTGGCAGTCCCGCCGGCCCCGCCCGCCGGGTCCCGGCGCCCACCTCCTGCAGTTTACAGTCGAGCAGGCTCAGCGTAGCCAGGACGCCGCTGCCGCGCACGTCGGGGATGTCTTGCCACAGCGAGAAGGTGGAGCCTCGCGCCGAGCGCTGCGCCCGGAAGGAGCTGCTCGGGGAGAGGTTGGCGCGCGGCGGCCCGGGCCCCTCCTCCGCGCCCTCGGCCTCGTCCCCCGGGCCCTCCTCCTCGCGCTGCTGCCGCCGCAGTTCGCGGGCGCTGGCCACGTCGCTATATTCCTGGTAGAGGACCGCTGGGCGGGGAGAGGGGCGGGGGAGGGCCGTGGGGCGCCCGCCAGCCCTGCCCGGCTCTTCCCAGGCTCCCCCGAGGGCCCGCCTCACTTAACCAGCCTTTCCGATGGTTCGGATAGCGGGACTCAGTGAATTCATTAATTCACTCACTCATTCCAGAAACACTACTTGAGCACCAATTGCGTGCTAGCCCCTGTGCTGGATACTGAGAGTTCAATTCTCTCCCTCTCACAAGAGCCCTACCTCTCAACTCTCCAAACCCCAGTTTCCCAGTATGCCAAAGCCCCCAGACCCTTCCTCGGTGACCCCCTCCCACGTACAGTTAAGGAGGAACCGTGACTGGCGCCGCTCGCTGGCGCTCCTGGAACCCGGAGCCGGCTCTTCCTGCGCATCTAGCCTAAGAAAGGGAGTGTCAGGGCCCTTCTTCACCTGTACTCCGCCTCGGACCCAAGGCCGCAGTGGGAGGTGGTACCTGGGCTCGGGCCAGCTGCCATGGCCCCCGCTCAGGTCAACAAGAGCCGGCATCACCATAGCGTCCACCCGCATCTCTACACTGCGCGACTCTCTTCCAGACGCTTTCCCTGGAGGGGGCAAGAGCTGAGGGAGGGTGGCCCCAAGAGTGGCGCTGGGCACCGGGGCACCACCACACTCCAGTTGACCAGGCCCCAGTCTCAGGTATCCAGTGAGCGTGAGCTGTGCCCCACCCCGCGTCTGGCTCTTGGGCTGCTCTTAGGGCCCAGGGGAGGAGGCTGTACCTTCCCGGGCAACTCCAGGGCCTGACCCTGGGGTCAGTGCCCTGGCTGCCGAATTCCGTCCCAGGCGCAGGGAAGAGTGCAACCGGGTCATCAGCTCAGAGGCTGAGAAGCGCCTCCGCTCAGGCCCCTCGAGGCCCACTCGGGTGGGCCCAGGCAGCTCCAGCGGCCTAGGCTCCGCTGTGCTCAGGGCCTGTTCTGTCGCCTGGCGTGGCTCCAGGAAGACAGCATGGGCCTCAGGGCTGCCAAGGGCCTCTTCTTGCTGGTACACCCGCATCTTGCGCCCTGCAGGGGGGGGGTGGGGTGAGAGCATAGGCTGGCATCCACTGGGGTCTCTCCTCTCCTCCCTGCCACCGCTCTGTGGCCCTGAGCATCAGGGGGACGTGACTATGAGAAAGGCCAATGTTTCTGCCAGGTTCTTTCCCCAGAGTAATGGGATCAACAAAGAGGGGCAGAGAGGAAGCAAAGTGCCTGACTGCAGTCGGCAAAGGGTGGGTAAAGGACCAGGGAGGCCAGGCCAGCCACTCACTGTGTAACCTCAGACAAGTCACTTGCCTCCCCTGAGCCCCAGTTCCCTTATCACTAAAATCTATCACTTGTCCCACCTATTTGGGGAATTTGGGGGCTTACGGGTCCTAAAAGAGCCACCCAACCTCTTCCCCATCCTCCCCACCAGGCCACCACCCCCCTCACCCTGAGTGACTCACAGGCTGACTTCTTCTCCGAGCCGTGGCTGGCCCGGCGCTGTGGCTGTAGGTGCTGGGAACTCCAGGGTCCCTCCAGAGCTGGGGACTGGGCACTAGGACAGTGTGGCCAGCTGCCAGCCCTGCTGGGCCGCATTCCCCCACTGGTAGAGATCTCGGTGTCTGGGCCTCCTGGGGATGGTGGCCATAGCAGCCCTTGGAGAGGAGCAGGGGTCCCCAGAGACCAGCGGCTGCCAGGTGCCTGCAGCTCCTCTGGAGCGACGGGGAAGAGATCCAGACACACAGGGCTTGGGGGCTGCAGGGTGGGCAACTCCGCAAAGGACAGACTCTCCTGCTGGCACACAGCTACTGGGCGGTGGGCAGTGCCAGGTGGCCCAGCCAGATGGGACTGGAGGGAGGGAGGTGGCCCACAGTCCATTCCTCCTGTGCTCTGCCACCCACCTGGGCCTGCAGGGGAGAAGGCATCAGAGCGAGACACAGGACAGCAGGGCTGGCCAGTAAGCACCATGTCCTGGAGACCTGGACAAAGCCTTGTGTACACACATCTGTACAAGCACACACACACCTTATTATATAGTAACAGCTAATGCTTACTTGGCACGTACTGAATGACAGGCCAAGTACTTTACACATCTTATTTCATTTAATCCTCACAACCCCGAGCTGATGCTATTATTAGCCCCGTTTTATAGGTGACGAAAGTGAGGCACAGAAGTTGTTATTTGGTAAATAATGGAGCTAGGATTCAAACCCAGGCAGTCTAGCTTCTGAGTCTGTGCTTTTAAGCACCTTGCACACGTCCTAACTCTCACTGACATGCAATCAGACATACAGATACACACGTTGTCACACAAACCCATGTCTGTTCCATGCACATCCACACACATTTTCTTCCAAGTATACACATTGACATACATACTTTTACAGATATACTCAGACATTTCTAATTCGCAGGCTCACACATTCACACACACTTTTTTATACAAGTACATATATTCACTCAGACTTTCACAAACACATGATGACCCATCAGATATTTACATATCCACTCAAGTTTTCTCACACTCCTGTTCCATTCACACTCACACACCATGATGCAGATACAAACACACAGGCCCAGAAATCCTTGCTTTGGTGTTACCCAACCTCCCCTCCCGTGCCCAGAGTTGTAGCCTTTAGCGCTGAGAGGTGCCCACACCCATGCCAAGCTGGCTGGGAGGGTCACACACTGGCAGGCGGGCCACCACACAGATCAGACTGGGCCCTCCCAAGAGACGAGCAGGGAAGTGCCCCAGCCCCTCAGCTTAGGGTGAGGGAGGGGTTCTTCCCTACCCCAGCTCCCAGCCCCAGGATCGGGCCAGGCTGAATGGGTCCTCTCTGGGCAGGACGTCGTCCCAAGGGAGGCTGCCAGAGCCTCAGGACAGGTCTACTGATCAAGGGGTCTGAGCCCCCCAGCCCTTGCCCCGTGGCCCTTTGCTGACTGCCCTCCTGCAGCCCCTCACCTCTCCAGCCAAGGCCCACTGCTGATGTTGTTCGGCTGCTCCGGCAGGGGAAGCCCTCTCTCTGCCCAGCTGGCTGGGGGAGATCCCACCCAGACAAAGAGTTTGATTCATCAAACCCTGTGGTAAGGCAAGCGGGGAGGGAGGGAGGGAACAGGCAGCGGGCTGGGCGGGGGCATACCCTAGCCTGGCCTCGCTGTGGGCAGGCTGGGCAGTGAGGACCCCCCAGAGGCCCCTTCAGGCCAAAGGGGCAGTGCCCAGCCTCGTAGGGCCAGGAGACCCAGGAGACAGAGACTGAGAGACCGAGGGACTGAGACCTGGAAAACTGAGACCCTTTAGACAGCAACCCAGAAACCGAGACCCCAAAGCACTCAAAACCAGAAAACCACAGACGCTGAGACATTCAGGGACCCAGAGATGGAGACACAGAGAGAGACACGGAAAATTTCAGACAGACCAGATATTCAGAGACAGATGTGAAGCCCGGAAAAACTCGGGGAGACAGATGGGCAAATGTTTCATGCCACGCAGGATTGCCAGTCTCACGGGGAAGCCAAAAATGAAAACAGTTACAATCCAGGTTCGCAAGAGCCAACCCAGAGGAACCGTCAGATTAGGGTGCTGGGCTCCGCTCAACCCGGGCATACCAGGAAGGCATCCTGGAGGAAGTAAGAGTGAACTGTTCTGGCTGAAATACCTAAGGACCCAGTCCACAGAGATAGGGAGAAAGCCTCGGCATGAGAGAAACAGTGACAGTGTCAGTGACCCTGGGAGAGAGGGAAAGAGGGGAGGACCCAGTGGAGGACAGCTGGATCTGTGACTGGGTCCCACTCTCTGCAGTCCCTCAACCTGCTTCCTCCTGCTTTCTCATCCCCTGCCTGGAGTCCAGGTAGGGTGGCTGCTTCTGAGGAACAGTTACTCCTCTAGACCCTCCCCACATGGAGCAAGTCTCTTCTTATCTGGTAAATGGGACAGTCATGCTTCAAAACGCTAATAGGAGAATTAAGAATAATGCAGGGGGGGCTTCCCTGGTGGCGCAGTGGTTGAGAGTCCGCTTGCCGATGCAGGGGACACGGGTTCGTGCCCCGGTCTGGGAAGATCCCACATGCCGCAGAGCGGCTGGGCCCGTGAGCCATGGCCGCTGAGCCTGCGCGTCCAGAGCTTGTGCTCCGCGACGGGAGAGGCCACAACAGTGAGAGGCCCGCGTAGTGCAAAAAAAAAGAAAAAAAAAGAATAATGCAGGGGGACTTCCCTGGCAGTCCAATGGTTAAGACTCCTCGCTCCCAATGCAGGGGGGCACAGGTTCAATCCCTGGTCGGGGAACTAAGATCCTGCATGCCTCACGGCGCAGCAAAAAAAAAAAAAGAAGAATGCATATCAAGCACCTATCACATAGTGGGAGCTTTGCAGTTGATAGTCATTCTTCTGAGTGTTATTAGTGTTTCTCTAGTCAGAGGGATGGCTTCAGCCATCACAGAGTTAGGGAAACTGAGGCAGTGAGGGTGAGACACACCCTATTTTGTAGGAGCATGTGGCAGGAGACACAGGGGACCACTGCCCACCAGACAGGTCTCTTTCTCTGCTGGAATCAGAAGTCCTTAACACAGAAGTCCCACTTGCTTCTGTGGGTACACATGTGCAAGAATACACACTCTGCTCCCTTGTATTCTGGGAGATTCTCTCCACTTGGGTTCTGGAAGCCCCTAGAGGGCAGGGAGGAACCCCCTGCCCTTATCAGTTGCAGGGATAAATGAGCAAAACATGGAACCCTTGGGGCAGGAGTACCCCCAATTTAAAAAAAAAATTCTTTTTTTGGCCATGCCACGCGGCATGCGAGATCTTAGTTCCCTGACCAGGGATCGAACCTGTGCCCCCTGCCATGGAAGTGCAGAGTCCTAACCACTGGACCACCAGGGAATTCCAAGGAGCACCCCCTATTAAAGCCTCAGAGGAGAAGGCTGGGTAAATGGAGGGGGCGTGTAAGGCTTCCTCAGGGGCCACAAGCTGGAGGCAGGTCCTTAGGGAGGAAGTCAGGAGTGGGTCAGCCTCCACCTCCGTCCAGGCCAAGGGATAATGAGAATGACCCATCTAGCCAGGATGCCAGCCCTGTGGCCTTCCATGGATGTGGTCCACTCAGCCTCAATGCTGGGGACCAAGGAGGGGCAGAACTATGTTCATAGTGTTTATAGCTTATCTCTGCTAGAAAAAAAAAGAAAAAAAAAAAAACCTCAGGGAGAGACTGGCCCCAGGTAACAGAGGGACGTTACCTGCCCAAGACATTGTCACAGGATACTCTAGTGCCCACTAGGCAAGGGTCATTCTGGAACCCACAGAGGAAAACCCCTGCCAACGTTCAAGGCCCTGCGTTGACACTGGCCTTAGGCAAATCATAGCCTGTGCCTGGGCCTGTGTGTGCCCATCTGTAGAGCAGCCCCTAGGGCCCCTCTCAGCCACCCCATCTAGGAAACTTTGGTCATCATGAGTATCTCTGCAGGCTGAGAAGGATGGGCAGGGCCAGAAAGGGTCCCATCCAGTGGGCACTGCTAATCACATGGACAATGGGCCCACTTGGCAAGGCTGGCAGGGAAGGTCCCTGGACACTACTATGGTCCGGAGAAAGCATCTCTGACCTCCTGTGCCCAGCTTTTCCCTTCCCCCTCCCTGGTGCCCCCTGCCCAGCTGCCCGAGGAGTAGGGCCCTGCCAGGGCCCCTCTTCTCCTTAAGGGACAAGGCCAAGTAGGAGGTCATGACTGGAAAGGGAATCCAGGCCAAGCAGGCTGTGGAGCCCCAAGAGGCCTTAAGTGTGTGGGAGCCAGGACCAGAGGCCAGGCAGGCTGCACAAAGGACTCGCTTGGGAAGACTGGCGGGAGGAGGATGGGGTTGCTGGCAGCCAGGTGGGGCCCTACCTCAGCCAGGGAGCTCCGTCCAGCCTCCAGCACGGTCCAGGGCTCCAGGACACCCTGGGAGCTCTGGGGTTGCAGCCGGGTCCTCAGGGGGCGATGTCAGCATGGCCCCTGAGCCAGGCAATGCAAGCTCCTGGGTATTGTGTGGGGCAGGGAGAGGGGAGGCAAGGGCGGAGGGAACCTCGCGGGCGGGCAGGCGGCTGTCTCAACGTGCCTGCTCCCCGCCCCCCCTTTCCCTGAACCGGTTTGGCCAGTCTGAGGTACAAGAGGGGGGCTGGAACAATGGGAGTCCTATGCCCAGGAGAGGCTTTGAAGGACCCCAGACCGACATCCTAAAGATGGGGGAGGCACTGTTTTTCCTCCCAGGGGACAGACGGGTCACCCCTCTTCTGGAGCTTCCCAAATGTGAGATGTGCTCAGGGGGCTTCTTGGGGCTGGGGAGCATCCTGGGAGTTTTGCAGAGAAACTCCCAAGCCTTGGTCTCCTCAGGGATCCCGAGAACTCTGCAGTGTGCTGATCCTCTCTGAGCCTGCTACAGCATCTATAAAGGGATCACTCATCTCTATGGTTGGGAGACGGAAATCGTGAAAGCCAGTGATGTGACACACCTGGCACCATCCTGGCCATCGTCCCAGCATCACAGCTCCTCATGAGTGATCTATCCTCCCCTGCTACCTGTAGTGACCCACCCTCACCATCTCCGACAGCCTCCTCCACCAGACTTCCCAGACTCTAGTCCACACTGAATGAGCCCTCAAAAAACCAATTCAATGTCCCGAATGGATAAAGGAAATGTGGCACATATATACAATGGAATATTACTCAGCCATAAAAAGAAACGAAATTGAGTTATTTGTAGTGAGGTGGATGGACTTAGAGTCTGTCATACAGAGTGAAGTAAGTCAGAAAGAGAAAAATAAATACCGTATGCTAACACATATATATGGAATCTAAAAAAAAAAGAGGTTCTGAAAACCCTAGGGGCAGGTCAGGAATAAAGACACATATGTAGAGAATGGACTTGAGGACACGGGGAGGGGGAAGGGTAAGCTGGGACGAAGTGAGAGAGTGGCATGGACATATATACACTACCAAATGTAAAATAGCTAGTGGGAAGCAGCCACATAGCACAGGGAGGTCAGCTCTGTGCTTTGTGACCATCTAGAGGAGTGGGATAGGGAGGGTGGGAGGGAGATGCAAGAGGGAGGGGATAGGGGAATATATGCATACATATAGATGATTCACTTTGTGATACAGCATAAACTAACACACCATTGTAAAGCAATTATACTCCAGTAAAGATGTTAAAAAAAAATTCAAATAGCTCAGTGGTATGCAATCTTCGCATGCCTTTTTTTTTTTTTTTTGGCCACACAGTGAGGCTTGTGGACTCTTAGTTCCCCGACCAGCAATTGAACCCCCTGCCCTGGCAGTGAAAGCACCGGACTCCTAATGGACCACAGGGAATCCCCTTTGCATGCCATTTATTTGAGCAATTGGTAATTGCCAGACACTTAATACGAAGATGTATACAAATACTAATACTCACATTGCTAATAACTCTTATTGTACACTCACTGTGTGCCAGGCACTGTTCTGAGCACTTCACATAAATAATCATTTAATATCCACCACAACCCTACAAGATAGATACTGTTACTGCTCCTACTTACCAGATGAGGACATGAGCCTTGTACATGTTAAGTACATTATCCCATTTAAATGTCTCATCAGTTCTATGAAGTCCCTATCTTACAAATGATGAAATTGAACTTGTCCAAGGTCACACAGCAAATAAAAGTCGGAACTAATATTCAGACCCAGGTCTGTGACTCCACCACCAATCTGTGCCCTTAACTACTGCCCAGTACTGCCTCACCAGGCTTTGGGGAGGATCTGGTGAAAAGTGTGTGAAAGTCCACTGGGAGGTGTCTCAGCTGACCTAACTATAAACACTTTCATTATTGTTGACACACTACAGGCCTTGATGAGCATACAGGGCAGGAGGTCCACGCCCAGACCCTAATGAGCTCTCCCTTACCAACTGCTGACCATTCAGTTCAGAGAGGTTAGGTCCCTTCACTCCTTCATATCCACTTCGCCCCCCAGAGCACAGTCACATAATGAGGAGACACTGCACAGAGTGGTTGGGGACCAGGTGTCCATGGAGAGGTGGCACGCTGGGGCGCAGAGAGGATTATTGTCAGCGTTGCACATAGAGCAGGACACTGGAAACATGAAGAGGGAGGCAATGCAGGACTAGGGGTCTTCAGAGAACCCCAGCCCTCTCATCCCAACTCCAGGGCCGACCTTGGGGCCGCTGGCCAAGGTACTGCCCAGACCCCTAGCTGGAAGCAGAGGACCCCAAAGGAGGGAGGATCCTGGGGGAACTAGGGTCTTGGAAGGGCAGTCTCTCCTCACTCGACCCTGTGTCCTGGGCTCTGGGGACAGCGCCCTTGCTTCAGTGGACGGAAAGCAAGGCTAGGTCAGGCTGAGCAGGAGGGCCCTCCAGAGCAGAAGCGACAGTGGTGGAAGCAGTGTAAAAGAAGGGGCGTGGCGTGCGCGGAGGTGGATGAAGAGGGAGGCCAGGCGAAAATCTGAGGGCAAGGGGCCAATCCTCCCCTGGGCGAGGCCAAACAAGAGGGCGGGGCAAGAAAGCAGAGCATAGGCCTGGGAGCAGGCAGAGGGGCGTGGTCAGAGGGGTGGGGCCAGGGTCCTTGGGCAGCGCTAACCGAAAGTAGCGCCTCCCTGTCGTCCTCCAGCGCCTGCTTGGCCAGGTAACGCTCGCGCTTTATCTTGGTAGCCAGGGCGGCTGGCACGTCGGGCACGAGACAGGCGATGAGGCCCAGGAAGAACACCACGTGCTGGGGAGAAGGAGGGGCAAAGAGAATGACTGCTTTAGCAATCTTAATCTGCCGAGCGTTCACTAAGTGCAAGGCACTATTCTGAGGGTTTCCGGGTATTCATTAAGTTAATCCTCACAACAACTCTAGGAGATGAGTAAATTACTTCCCCTGTTTCACCTGTAAAGAAACCGAAGCATAGAGGTTCTCATTAGCCCAAAGACACAGAGGTATAATTCGAACCCCTTAACACTAGGGATCCTGTTAGAATCAGAGCTAGAGAAAGAGGATCTTGAGCAAAGCTGGAAGGAGCTCCAGGGCTGTTGCCAAGAGATAATAATAGTAGTAGTCGTGACATTAATTCACTGAGCACCCACTATGCTGTGCAAGTACTTGCCACTGAATCTTCATAGCGACCCTAGGAAGTAGATCCTATTCTGCAATATACCCCGTTTACAGCCAGTCGGCCGCACAGCCTGAACTTGGACCCGGATCTGTCCGACGCACAGATGGCTGAGCCTACCTCGAAGGCGATGATGAAGCCCAGACGCACAGCCAGCAGCTTCCAGCAGAAGAGGGTGAGATTCCTCTGAGCGTCGCGAAAGCCCTTGTACCTGGGTTGAGGAGGGCGCGGGGCCCCGCGAGGTTCTCGACTCCGCGACCGGCACTCCCACCCCTCCCCACCCTAGAGCCTGGCCCTGCCAGGTTAGCAGTACCCTCAGCCAGCTCTGCCCTCTAGCCCACCCCTAGACTCAGCTTCCTGCCCTCCCAGTTAGGCCCCGCCCCACCCCTCCCACAAACTCACTGCCCCGCCTCCAGATTCAGCACCCCACCCCCAGCCAGGCCCAGCGGGTCCGCAGACTCACGGCCCCGCCCCTCCCAAGCAGGCCCCGCCCCACCGCGTTCAGCCCCGGCCAATGGTTCTCCCACCTGCAGGGCGTGTGGTTGCCCTAGGCCAGGTAAGCAGGGGGTGCGGGCCCCAGCATGAAGTTGACGTAGCCGCACAGCTGGCTGTGGTGTTCTTACTGGTACAGCAGACGTGGCAGGAAGTCCGAGGTGAAGGCGATGAGGAAAGCCTGCAAGGGGGCTTCACAGGAAGGCCGTCCCGCCTTTCAGGGCCCAGTCTCCTAACTCATCCCCGCCCAGGTCCAGCCCCACGCCCGCAGGCAGGAGCCTGTGCCCGAGGATCCTAGCCTTCTGCCCCTATTTCCCAATCTCTCACCCTGATTTCCAGCCTCAGCCCCCATTTCCCTATTCCCGAGCCTCCTCCCAGTCTCTGATCTTCATTTCCCCCTCTGACCCTGTATTTCCCTTCTTACCCCCCTCTCCTCACATTCACGATGACAGAAAGGTAGGCAATGGCTTCAAGCAGGAGCAGCCGGGTCCACTCAGCCACCAGCCATCAGTACTCGCACAGAACTTCTGGGTGTCCGGTCGGATCTCCACCCAGTTGTTGAGCAGAGCAAACAGGGGTGCCGGTGGGAAGGCTGCCACGAAGATGGTAATGAACCTAGACTGCAGCACTGGAGTTGGGGGCTGTCAGGCCTGGGGTCACCTCCCCTGCTGGGCCAGGCCCCCAGGAACCCTGCTGGGCCTGGTACTGCTGGGCCACTGCTCACCCATCTCCAGGTATTCATCAAACTGGCCCTTGACCTCAATGAGCTCATAGTCCTCCTCCCAGCGCCGCTGCTCCTGCCTGATCTGGGTGTCCTGCAGCCCAGCCAGGTGTCTCTTCTGCCACCGGGTCTTCAGCTTCCTGGGACCAGACAATGCCATTTCTATCCTCCCACTCCCTTAAAGATAGGCACCATGATTATTCACACTTTACAGATGAGGAAATGGAGACTCAGCCCAGCACAACCAAAATAAATAAATAAATAAATATTAAAAAAAAAAATTGAAGTCCAGGGAAATCAAGGACCAACTTCAAGGTCAAGACCTTGGTAGAGACAAATCTAGAGGCTCAAGGATGCTGCCACTCTGCTGGCATATCATTTGAGAGTCGACAGCCTTGGTAGGGGTGGGTGGGGGAGTCCTCACCTGCCTTTGAAGAATGCCACAAAGAAGGGAGAGGAGTGGATGGACTTCCCTGGCGGTCCAGTGGTTAAGACTCTGCACTCCCAGTGCAGGGGGCGTGGGTTCTATCCCTGGTTGGGGAAGATCCCACATGCTGTGTGGCGTGGCCAAGAAAAACAAAAAAAGAAAGGAGAGGAGTAGAAATTGACAAACTGGAAGATGAAGACTTTAAAAGTGAAGGCACCTTCATGGAGGGTCTGGGCTCTGTGCATCTCTGGGCAAAAGGCAGAGCTGGTCAGAGTTTTATTGAGTGTAAGGGCGCAGGCCCAGCCCACTGGGTCAGCTCATATGCTTCTGTCCCCAGTCCACCTTCCCCTAAGGCTGACCATGCCCCCCTGGCCACCTTCACCTGAGGATGGCTGAGCAGGCTGGAGACACCAAGGTGGGAGCTGCAGGCTCTGAGATGCAGGGAGCCCTGCCTCAGGGCTCACGGTTCCCAAGTGATGCCAGGACACCCCTGCAATCCCCTGCCCTTACTCATCCCAACTGGTGAGCTGCTCAGCCAGTGAGGTATAGACCTGGCCCAGGAGGAGGATCAGTACCAGGTAGAGCACAGTGCTGCTGATGTTGGCAACGTTACCAGCCTAGGCAGAGTGATGGCCATCACCTTGATCCCAGCCATGTGGAGAGGCAGAAGGAACTTGAGGATGCCCCCGTTGTGCCCAGAATCTGGAACAGTGGTCCCACCCTCCATTGCTCCAAGGGGCACTCACTTGGGTCATGAGCACAGAGTTGGCCGTGCGGAACATTGCAATGCTGATGATGCCACAGTAAATGATGACGGACACCAGGAAAATCATCACCACACAGAGCTGGGGGCCAGCAGGGAGAGCTGTCAGAGCTGGAAGGCAGGTCCACCAGGGCACCAGCCCACCCTGGAGGGCACAGTCCTTCCAGAGCAAGGGCCCAACACCCCCTCACCATGATGAGGATGGCTGCAGAGCTGGTGAGTAGGCGGGGAAGATGGGTGCGGGGTGGGAAGTAGGGCTCCTTCAGGCCTGTCACTGGGTTCTGGGCCATCTGTGGGGCCAGGGCAGCAAACTCTGGATGTGGGCACTCCTATCAGAGGGGGCAACAGAAATGTACATCCCAGGGCCCAAGGGTCTGGGTGTCATGACCCTGGGGTGAGGGAAGCCTCCTGCCTTTTCCTGTTTGCACAGGGAGCTCTGGAAATGCAGGAATGAGGTCTGATTCATTTTTTTATCTGCAGGGCCTTTTTTCCCTAGGGCCTGGCTACGAGCCTGTGGATGGATGGATGGATGGATGGATGGGTGGGTGAGTAGACAGAGAAGTAAACAACAAATGGATGCACATGTGGGAGAGGGCTGGATAGTCTGAAGGACGGGTGGCAGTAGGTGGACAGGTGGGTGGGCAAACTAGACAGGCAAATCTCTATAAGTGGGTGCACAAATGTGTGGGTAGATGGGCAGATGGATGGATGTATGGATGGATGGCTAGGTGGAGGAGGACATGAGGGTGTGGTTGGATGGATGATGGACATGAAGATGGATGGGTAGATGGATGGATGGGTGGATGAATAGATAATGTATTAGTTATTCAATAACTATTAACTGACCACATACACTCTGCAGTAGATACTGGATATGACATGATGAACAAACTGGACAAAATCTAAGTCCTAACAGAGTTTACAGTCTAGTTGGGGAGACGGACATTAGATAAATGAACACAAATATGTACTTGTGAATAACTCCTATGAAGGAAAACTGGTCCTCAGGGATGATCACTCAGAGGAAATGACATTTTAGCTGGGCCCTAAAAGATAAACAGGTGCTAAGTAATGGGAAAATGAAGGGGAAGTATTGCAGGGGTTGGGGAGGAGACTGTGTGCAGAGGCAGGGCCACTCTTTGAATCACGTGAGTTGTATAATTCACTGCTCTAAGAGGTGCCATTCACAATGACTTTGTTACTTCCGTTTTTCCTTCCTGCTTTTTCAGTCCTCCAGAACCTGTTTAACCAATCAATACCTTATATTTAATCCTCTCTGTTGAAATAACTAGTCTGGTTTCTATCTTCTTCTCAACCCTAACTGTTGGATGGATTACATTATGGATATCTGGACAGATGGATAGGTGGAGAGATAGATTTGTGATTCATAGATTCACCCATCAAATGTTTAATGAGCACTTTCTATATGCTAGGGACTGTTCTGGGCCCTAGGGAGACAGCAACATCACACACAAGGTCTCTGGAGCTCACGTTCTAGTGGCAGAGGACAGACAAAAAACAATAAACAAGACAATGTAGTGATAAATGCTGTGATGAGATTAAATCAGTGATAGGGAGACTCTAGATTGGGTGATCAGGGAAGGCCTCTTTATTTTTATTTATTTATTTATTTTGGCCACCCCCTCACGGCTTGTGGGGTTTTAGTTCCCCGACCAGGGATTGAACCCAGGCCCTTGGCAGTGAGAGTGCGGAGTCCTAACCACTGGCCATCAGGGAATTCCCAAGAAAGTCCTCTTTAAAAGGGTGATATTTAAGTCAAGATATGAATGACAAAAAGTAGGCCATATAAAGTCTGGAAGAAGAAGATTCTAGCAGAGAACAGCCAGTGCCAAGGCTCTGGGGTGGAAATAACCCTGTCCTATTCAAGAAACAGCAAGGAAAAAGAAAAAAAAGAAAAGAAACAGCAAGGAGCCAGTGGAGGTAGTGGAGGAGAACTAGGCAGAAGCCAGATCACACAGGGTTGTGGGCTGCTGTGAGGAGCTTGGATAGTTTTCCAAGTGCATATGAGAACCCACTAGAACGCTTTGAGTAGGATAATTCAGGATGTGATTTGTATCTTCAAAAGATTGCCCTGGCAACTGGGAATGGATTGAATGGGGGCAAACATAAGAGCAGGGAGATATACGGGGAGGCTACTGCGGGGGTTCAGGTAAGACAGAATTGTGGTTTGGACTGGGGCTAGGGGGTGGGGAAAGTGAGGGTGGCAGTGGAGATGGAGAAAAGCAAACAGATTCAGCATCAATGATTAGATGTTTGGATGGACAGGTGGATGGCTAGATGGGTAGGTGAGTGGAACGCTTCTCTCCTTCCCTGTTTCAGGAAGAGTTTCTCTTTGAGCCTCTAAATGCCTCTAGTATTTAACTTCACCAAACCTTATATCATCCTGATGTCAGGGGAGGGTGGAAAAGTGACCCAGGAAAATTGTAGGGAAGAGCCAGATTTGGATCCTGGGATGCTGGACTCCAGAGTCTGAGCTGTTCCCAGCATGCCTTATGGCCTCTGAGAACTGCAGGAAGCAGAGTTCTGGGCCTGGAGGGCTGAGCTGGGTGTCACCTCCTCTTCCTGGAAGTCACTGCAGTCCCAGTGGTGGGCCACGGTGGTACTCTTGTGCTTCCAGTGCTCCAGGAAGGCCATGGCCCAGAAGGACATGAAGATGCTAAAGAACACAGTTCCCAGATGGTCACAGAGATAGCCCAGCTGCAAAGGAGGGAGAGAGGGCACACTGCAGAGGGCACACTGCCTTCCCAGCAGCTAGGCCCAAGGTGCTGGGTCCCAAACACCTACCCATTCCCTTGCTGTCTTCCCTGGCTCACCTTGGCCATGGAGCAGATCTCGGAAATATTCCATGTGGCACAAGTATCACAGAGTGAGCACATGAGGAAGGAACTCCTGCTCGCACAGATCTCCTCCCTACGAGCAAAGGGGACCCCATCCTGGGAGGGTCTATCCTCAACCAGCCAGCTGACCCAGCCCATGCAGCTCATCCCCCCAGCACTCCCAGTCATCACGCTGGTACATGGTAACTAGGCCAGAGGTAAAGACCAGGGTACCCACAAGAGCAGCAGTCAGCAGCCAGGCTGTGTAGGTGACAGAATGCGGGGGGACAGAATGCTCATGAGCCTCCATCTCTGTACTGAACCCCAGCTCCCAGCCCTCACCCCCAACACCAGATGCACCAACCAGGCAAAGTAGATAGCTGCCTTGTCCCCAAAGTCCTCCTGTATGTGGTGCAGGGGCTGATACTTTTGCCAGCACCCCCAGCAGGCCCCGTATGAATAGAGCAATTGTCGAGGGTTGAGGTCTGCACCAGGCATCTGGTACCCGGGCAGATCACAGGGGCCCTAGGGAGAGGAAAGGCGGGAGGGCTGCAGGGAAGTCCCAGAATTTTCTCCTGATGCCCCTGCAGTGGAAGAAAGCTGGGTTTGTGTCATCTCTACCTCACGCAGTGGGAAGGCTGCAGTGTAGACTCCCTCGGTCAGCAGACGGGCCATGACCATCTCTGCACGTTTCTGTTTCCCATAGATTGTTCGGGCCAGGATCTCTGCCACCTGCCAGAAAGAATTCTGGCATCAACTCCGCCCCCGTAAGGTCCCAGCTGGACCCTCCCCAGGCAGTTGTCTCAGCACTTAGTGCCTCTGGGTGCTGGAGAAGTAGGAGTCATGGGAAGCCCTGCCCAGGAATCTGTGAGCAGAGCTGGGGTCAGAAGCTGAACCCTCCGCCGAATGCGAGACCTAACACGATGGGAGCGCAGTCTCTAGGCTGGGGACGCAGGGATAAAACGTGCCAGCTGGACTTCCCTGGTGGCACAGTGGTTAAGAATCCACCTGCCACATGCACGGGACACGGGTCGGATCCCTGGCCGGGGAAGATCCCACATGCCATGGAGCAACTAAGCCCGTGCGCCACAACTACTGAGCCTGTGCTCTAGAGCCCGCGAGTCACATCTACTGAGCCCGCGAGCCACAACTACCGAAGCCCGCGCGCCTAGGAACCGTGCTCCGCAACAAAAGATGCCACCGCAATGAGAAGCCCGCGCACCTCAACGGAAAGTAGCCCCCGCTGGCGGCTGCTAGAGAAAGCCCGCGTGCAGCAACGAAGACCCAACGCAGCCAAAAATAAATAAGTAAAATAAATAAATTTATTTTTTTTAAAAGTGCCATTTGCTAAAACCGGAGAGCCCTTCTCCCCACAAAGCTCAGCCTGGGCTGGGTGTTTTGCAGCCAGGTGAGCATCTGAGGGGCATTGAACGGGTGGGAATCAGGGACGGGGAGCCGCTCGGGCTCCCTGAACCCCAGGTTGCGGAAAGGACAAGCCTGAGACCTAAAGTGAGTTAAGCAGGAGTTGCCTCACTGGCAAACCAAGGAGGAGCAACGGAGCCTCGATTTGGCTAAGCCTGCGGCTGGCGCCCCTCCCCTCTGCGGGAGGCCCCGCCCACTCGAGACAAGTCCAGCTTGGAGCGGCGGAAAGTCCAGCGGCTTATTGGGCACGTGTTGCTGCAGAGGTTGCAGAAGGCGAAGGCGCCGCAGTAGCTCCCCCGACCCCGTCCGAGTCACGTCGGGCCTGCGGGACCAGGGCAGGGTCGCCGGTACCTGGGAAGACTCCGCCCCCGGGCTGACCTCGCCCCGGCCCGTCCCTGCCACCTACAGCGGCACGCGCAGGCTCAGTTCCTCCGCCAGCAGCTCCCAGGGCGCACAGCTTGGCGAAGTACACGGCGAGGGCGCGGTGCTTGGCGAGACACTACTCCTTGGGGGGCCGGGGTCTCCGGATGGGCCAGAGCCTGGTGGCCCTCCTCTCATGATCCCGCCTGGGAGTGACAGTTCCCGTTCCGCGCGCGCGGGCCCTTGGCCGCCTTCAAAAGCGCTTTGATTTGCGTTTCCTCGTTTGAAATTCAAACGAGGGGGGAACTAGCACCCTCATTTTACAAACGTGGAGATAGACGCTGAGTAGGCCGGCGTCATACAGTAGTGGCTGCTGGTTCCCATTTATTGAGCACCTCCAATGTGCAGGCCCTGGGCTGAGCGCTTTGCACGCTCGCCAGTTTAATCATCACCGCCCCTCTATGGGGCTGACGCTACGGTAAAGCCCATTTTACAGATGAGGTACTGAAGTCGCTTGCGGAGGTCACAGGGCTCGTTAGGGGAGCCCACGCTCGGCCTCGGGGACTGAGCCCGCGCAGCCCGTCCCCGCCGCGCTCACCTCCTCCAGGAGCAGCCCGGCCGCGCGCAGGTTCCTCTGGAACTTATCGCGCCAGCTCCGCTGCAGGAGCCTCTGCCACCACGCCCGCCGCGGGGGTCGCAGCTTCTCCTCCCTCACGAGCAGGAAGTCTGTCCCATCGCGGGGGCAGGAGGGCAGTTAGGAACGGTCTGCCCCACCCTACCCCACTTCCACCCTGGGTGGGGAGTTGGGGGCTGGGTTTATCAGTCCCACTAAAGCCCAAATTAAAGGAAATAGTTCGTGGGACTTCCCTAGCGGTCAGTGGTTAAGACTCCGCGCTCCCAATGCAGGAGACGCGGGTTCGATACCGCATGTCGCAACTAAAGATCCCGCAGGAGGCAACGAAGGTCCGCGTGTCACAACTAAGACCCGGCACAGCCAAATAAATAAATTAAAAAAAAAAAAAAAAAGGAAACAGTTCGCGCCACAGCAAGAGCGACTGGGCTTAGCTCAAAGGAGGAACTGCCCATTGCAAGAAAGGGACCAGAGATGCCACGGGATTCCTCGCGGAGGTAAAACCTCTCTTTCCTCCATGTAAGAGAGGGACTGTGGGTTGGCTACTCTGGCTGCCTGAGTGAAGCGGTGAAGTGGGGCTAAGAGTCCTGTCTGGCCCCAGTCTCACCGATTTCGGTTTTCCAGTCGCGGAAAAAGTTGCCTCCGGAGTCTGGGACACAAATGCTGCCGCGGGACGCGCAGAGACGGTCGTCCTCCAGTCCTTGTCCTCGGCGCCATCGCCGTCCTGGGCTCAACAGGACCGGAGTGCGGGTGAGAGGACCCCGGCGCAGGTGCAGGTGCCAGGAACTTCTCCACCAGCCCAGCTGGGCCGCCCCCGCTTCCGCCCACCCGCCCGCCCACCTCTGGCTAAATATAAAGCGCAACAATGGAGGCGCTGTCGGCGCGATCTGCGACCCTGCTCCCTCTTCTCCACTCGCTCTCAGCCCCAGAAACACCACCACTACCATAAGTAACAACAGCGACAAAGACAGTAGCCAACCTTTGCTGGGCCCGTAATTCAGTGCCTGGCCCAGTGCTAAATATTTTACACGCATTTACTTGTTACAACTCAGAAGAAGTGAGTGGGTGCTCTTGTTATCTCCATTTTACAGATGACACAAAGGAATTACAGTGAACAATCCAAAGTCACAGTTCTTCACCTTCCTTCTGGACCACGGTCCCAAGCCTCAGTCGGTCCCCTTTGCTCCCAGGAAACACCCCTTCTTTCTAGAATAGAATTGAACACCAACTCTCCCCACTTCACCTCGCCCCCACTGGCCCAGCCTCTAAGTCTGAGGTCACAGGGAGGGAGGGGCCCCCCCACCCCCTTACTCCCAGCTTGGGCCTCTGGGGATTTGCCTCCACACAGCTCTGACTTGTCTTGGGCCCTGAGCCCCATGCCACCCTCTGGGCACTGCTCCCCCAAGTGTGTTTCATGGCACGGGGTGGAGGCCGGGGGTGGTGTCATGGCTGGCACCAGCCTGCCCTGGGAGTAAGGAGATCCAGGGCAGCACCAGGGAGTCCCACCCCCATTCTGGACTCACCCAAGGCTCTGGAGGCCTGCCCAGCAGCCTTTTCAGATCTGGCTCCTGCATCCCCTTCCTCATCCTGGGAGCAGGCAACTTGCCTGGGGTTCTCCTTGTTGTCCACAAGGCCAGGCTTGGCTGGTGGCTGGCAGCAGGCAGGAGCTTCACTTACCAGCTCACTGTGGCCTGGGAAGGATGGGGGAAGGAGAGAAAGAGGAGAGGGAGGAGGGAGCGAGGCACCAGTACCGTATTTCCCCTCCTACAGGCAGCCCCAGGCTTCTGCTTGGAAAAGCAAGACCAGGCGGGCTCATGTGAGGGGCTGGACCCAGAAGACACCATTGGGGGATGAGGGGAAGGGACAGTCCAGGGGAGAGGGGTACGGAGGGCTAAGAGCATCAGGGCTGCTCCATGGCTCTGCAGCCTTGGAGAAACGCCTGACCCGCTCTGGCCTCAGCCTCCCTATCTTAGTCCATTGGACTGCTATAACAAAAACCCACAAACCGGGTAGCTTACGAACAAGAGAAATTTATTTCGCATGGCTCTGGAGGCTGGGAGTCCAAGATCAAGTCATCATCACTGTCCAGTTCTGGAGAGGGCCCTCTTCCTTGTTCACAGCCAGCACTTTTTCTCTGTGTCCTCAGATGGTGGAAGGGGCTAGGGAGCTCTGTGGGGTCTCTCTTATTAGAGCACTAACCCCATTCATGAGGCTCTGTCCTCATGACCGAATCCGCTCCCAAAGGCCCCTAACACCATCACGCTGTGGACTAGGATTTCAGTGTACCCATCTTGGGGGGACACAACCATTCGGTCCATAGCACTCCCCCTCTGTAGGAAAGGGGCTTGGGGAGGGAAGAAGAGGGGTCTGGGATGTCCTGACAAACAGCACCAGGGCTGGGCTGCAGCACATACACACCCCCACCCCTGGAGAAGCTAGTCCCTCCTCCTCCCACCAGCTTCCCTCTAGAGCCCTGAAGTCTGTGGGCTCCAGGGCCCGGGGGAGGAAACATGGCTACCCTCTTCCCAAGGATCCCCTTTAAGTCAGGGCTCACCCCTGAACCAGCCTGGGGGCACAGTCACCACCCCTTCCCTCCAGGCAGCCTCAGGGCCCACAAAGGGAGCAGCAGGGTATTTGCCTTTGAGCTGTTGTAAGGCTTAACCTAACGGTGGAATTTCTGGCACCAAAATGGGGAGAAGGCAACTCCCCAACTTCCGGTGGCCTCCGGACACGCCACAGAATGGCCTCTGTCTCCAAGGCCCTGAGAGAGGAACTTTATCTGGAGTCTGGACCCTCTCCTGTGCAGGACCTACCACGTGATTGGTGGCGTCCAGTGGAAAACTATTGAAAAATTATTAAGGATTTCAAGATGGAAACAGCAGAGCATTAAACCAGGTGTGGGCCCCCCAGTGCAGAGCCCTGTGGACTGCTCAGGTGCCAGGCCCACAAAGCTGGCCTGAGTCTGTGTGTGTGTGTGCACACACATTCTCTTCTCATTCGCTCTCCACGACCCTGCCCAGAGTCCACTCTGCGGGGACAGCCACCAGCTATTAGGAGAATTATGGCTCTGCAGCTCCCTCCTCCCTCGTGCTTCCAGTTCTCTGCACTTCGGTGGAGGCCTCTAAGGGGGTAGCCTACGAAATACTAAAGTGGCACTGGGCCTGGGCTCTGAGGGGCTGAGAAAGCAGTGCTGGGATGGCAGGTGGCCGGCTCCAAGTCTTAGCACCGTCGTGGTCCCCACTTTGTTCTTACTCAGGGAGAAGGGAATTGTTTACCTCTTGGTTTGGGGTGAAAGTGGGTGAGGGGTCGATTCTCTGACTGGAGCAGTGCTAACCAGTGCCCTGCTCTGCTGCGGGGAGGATCTAGGTTATTTCTCCAGAGCAACCTCTGGCTCTTGGCTGAGCTGGTGCCCAAGAAGGATGCTGAAGCTTTAAGGCCTGAGATAACTGGCTGGCATGTGGGGTAGCTGGCGCCCACAACACACACGGGTATCCATAGCTGGAAGGTCACATTCCAGCCCAGAGGCCACCTTTGCTGGGTCCTGCCTTGCTCTGCCTGGTGGGTAAGGTCTACTGGAGCTAAGACCAGAGGGAAATGGGCCAAAGCAGAGCTGAAGGCAGCAGTGGGACACTCTGTGGCCTGGGAGCAGGAGTCGGCTGGTGGGCTGTGCAGGCTGAGGCCTGGGTCCTGCCCAGCAACATTCTTCCTCTGGGACATGGGCTAAGCTCAGGTCTCAGCTCTGAACCTGAGTTGGGGGTAAGAAGGTGCTAAAATCAATGCTTTAGGCCCTGGGAAGGTTGACAAACCTACAGGCAGTGCACAGGGTGGACAGACTGACAAGCAGTGCCATGCAGGCCGTCAGTAAGCGTAGGAGCGTAAGCCAGGGAGAGCATGCAGGAGCCTCCTGTGTGTGCCAGGAGGGAGAAGCGGGGCAGCGTTTTAGGGCAAGTACTGGTGTGTGTGCGCACACGATCACGCGTGTGAGTGCGGAGTGTTCAGAGCTGCTTTCTCGAGAGGGGGCTCTGAGGGTCAACTGGCTGACCTGGGCATCCACGGCCCTTCCAGCTGGGTCAGACTCAGGCCGGCTCTCTGCCCAGGGGTCCATCTATGGGGCTGGAGAGGGTGTCATCGGGGAGGGAAAGAAAGTATAAAGACCGGCTTTGTAGGCACCTGCCCGCAGGTGCCTACAACTCCAGCCTGCATTCACTAGTGTCTGGCTGATGGGGCAAGGGCACAAGGTCACTCACCTTCCTGCTCCCGTCCTTGCTGGCCTCCTGCCAGCTCACGCTCTGACCCCGCACCTGGCCCAGTCCCTGCCCAGTGATAGTTTCTGGTTCCCCCAGGCTGACAGGGCCCCTGTCCTAAGCATAGCTTGACAGCTTCATGGTCAGAAAAAGGAATTCCAGAGTGAGGTGCTTGCCTCCTGGACACACAGGTGGACTACATTTCCCAACTTCTCCCGCTGCTCTGTGTGACCATGTGATTAGGTGCTGGCCAATGGAATGTGGGCAGAAATGAGGCACACTGTTCTAGGCCAGGTCCATAGAAACATGCTGGGGGACCTTCCACCTGCACTCATCCCGTCTGCTGACTGGATGTTGATGCCCCAGGACAAACTGGGAAGAAACTCATTGAAGATGTCAGAGCCTGGGTCTCTGAATCAGTGTATAGAGCAGAGCCCCCACACCCACCTTCACCTCCACCTGACGTGAGACATAGAAAGAAAAAAACTTCTATTAAGCCACTGAGAGTTCAGGGTTTACCTGGTACAGCAGATGGTATTACCTCAACTAACACGTACAGGCTCTGACTGAAGTCACTTGAGGTCCAGGGCCCAGCTGAGGCACCCCCCGTCCCCAGTCACACTCCATGGTTGCTGCAGAAGGGGGAAGGGCAGGGGGAGGCTGGGGAGATGCTTGAGACCTCAGGCCTTCCGCATACAGTTCCTCAGTTTCCAGAAACCCAGACTCCTAGGGCGGAGGGAGGAGGCCAGAGGACAGCCAGATGCCCTCAGATGGCTGCCCTACAGAGCCTTGTGCCCCATTTCACTGCTAAGAATTCCACAAGGAAAGTGCTCTGGGGCCGGGAGCCTTCTCAGGCCACCATTCTCCCTGACTAGGACCCTCTGGCCAGTCCTCGGGATGAGATCAATATTCCTGTCCAAGCCTTGGGCCCTGGGTCCTGCTCTGGGTCACCTGAGGGTGGGGAGTGCCCAATCATCATGCCACCACCCCTCAGCTGGGGGGGTCCTCTGGGGGGTTGGGGAGCAGGCCAGCTGCCACCTGGTCCTGGTGCCACAACTGCTCTGCCAGGCCATTGAGCACATGGGCAATGTCGGCCAGCCCAGCTCGCCCATCCAGCGTGCGTCCATCTGCCAGCCGTCGCCCTGGCACACTCTTCACCCGCAGGAGGGGCAGCTCCCAGGCCTGCCGGAAGGCTGTGAGGTCACGCTCAGGCACGTCTGTGTGCATATACTGGTCAAATCTGGAGGAGCGTCAAGGAGCCTGTCCGGGCACCTCTGCTAACCACTCCATCAAACCCAGCCTTCTCCCTCCTCCCTTGCCCCCCACACCCAGGGTCTGGGGGAGGTCCTGTTGCAGCCTTTAAGATAAAGCCCATGGGGCTGGACCCCATAGCTGGGCAGAGGCAGGCTGCCCGACACCCTTGCTCCGTGCCTTGCCAAGTGCGGCCTCTGACAGTCCTGGGGGGCACCCAAAGGATACTTGGAGCCGATGACCATCCTGACCACACCAGGGGCCTCGCCTGCTACTCGGGCCAGCTGTCCAGGGAGGTCTTCAAAGGAGGCACGGTCAGTGAAGGAGAAGAGGAAGAGGAAAGCATCTGTGTTCTCCTGGCAAGCCTGGGGATAGAGAGGCTGATTAGAGGCTGATGCGAGGCTTGTAACCAGAACCTATCGGCTGCAGGGCCCTGCGAAGTCTCGGCACCATCCCTCCTTTCACAGACTGGGAAACTGAGACCCAGAGCAGGGAGTGGCTGGTCCCAGGGCAGAGCTCTCCCAGCCCAGGCAGCATCCTCAGTCCATTCACGCCCACTTCTGGCTCCTCAGACCAGGCAGGCCAGGCTCAGATGCCTGTACTCAGAAGCCCACCTCAGGCAACCAGCCCCTCCTGGACCCACCCAGGCCCACCTTCCTGCTCACCGGCAGCATGTGATCAAACTTTTTGAGCGCAGACTCCCCGCAGTCCCAGAACTCAAAGCGGAACATGACAACACGGTCGCTGGCCTGCAGCTTGGCCGGCCAAAATACCACAGTGGTCTGGATGCCTGGGGAGGCCGGGGTCAGTCACTCAGCATGGGAGAGGCGGAGGTGGAGAGGAGTAGGGGGCCCAGAAGGAACAGGGAGAAAAGATATGTCCCTACCTTAATGGGTCCTCAGTCTGATGGGGAAGGCATAGTCCCTGACGTGGGAGAATTCTCAGTCCGATGGGGGAAACTGCCCTGCCCCAGAGGAGCCTCCAGTCTACCAGGGAGAGGCAGCCCTAGCCCTAGCCATGACAAAGTAGTTTCCCTCTTGTGCACTGGGGAAGCCAAAGGTCCCGGAATACTCTCAGATATTGCAACATGATGGTCAATCAGCATCCAGTGGGAGGAAACAAGAAAGGAATATCGGTGTTTTCTGAGCACCTACCCTGTGCCAGCTCAATGCTAGGCATGCTACCACCACTATCGCTAGTACCAACCCCACCACAACCCCAAGGGGTTGGTACTATTATCCCTTTTGGACAAAGGAGCCAGTGTAGGCTCAGAGAGGTGAAGTGACTTTCCAAGGTTGCAGAGTAAATGGTAAGGCTGGTTACAAATCCCAGCTTATGTGGTCCAGGGCGAGTCTTTTCTCCACCCCAGGGAAGGCCTCCTCGGAGGGACTCACCAGTGGTCTCATGGTGCACCACGGGCACCTCCAGGCCAGCCAGCTTGGCCACCAGCGCTGTCTTGCCCACACCACTCTTCCCAGACACAAAGATCTTGTAGCGGGCGGTGTCAATGGCCACAGGCGGGGGCAGCACTGGTCGCTCGAGCAGCCCTGGGGCAAGGAGGGATCCAGGTGGGGTCAGGGAGTCAATGTGCACTTGCCCCATCATACCTTGGCTGTACAACCTCATCTCTTAGGGCTTTTTCAGTGCCAACCAACCATTCCCTATACAGCACTCATGACAGAGGCCTGGGATACAAGCAGCATCCCCGGAGGAGAAGCTCTGCTGGGAACACCTGTGCTCTGTGAACTGGGCCAGTGCCTACTCCAAATAACACCATTTTTCAAAAAAAGTTTGATGCATGAGATGATTTTTATTATTTTATTTTATTTTTTGCTGCACCACGCAGCTTGCGGGATCTTAGTTCCCCGACCAGGGATTGAACCCAGGACCCGGCAGTGAAAGCACTGAGTCCTAACCACTGGACTACCAGGGAATTCCCTGAGATGGTTTTTATTAATACTATCACATATCCTAGATTTCCCACAGGTAAAAGAAAGGTCTTTCCTAATTCTCTCCTCAGTGGAGAAATATCAGCAAAAGTATTCTTAATTAATATAAACTCCTTAGAATCAATACAGTGAGATATTTATGAATGTTTATGTATTCTTTTTTTTTTTGATCCCACCGTGCAGCGTGTGGGATCTTAGTTCCCTGACCAGAGACTGAACCCAGGCCCACAGAAGTGAAAGTGCCGAGTTCTAACCACTGGACCGCCCTGAATGTTTTAATTTAAAACTTGCAAAAAATAAAGTCTAAACTATGATCCATCTATAGGTGTAGGACCTGAAAGTCCTAAATTGTGGGTTGCCTGTCACTCTCTGGTCTTAAGCCTTCTGGTGTTTTGTCTCTCCTGGCCAGAGCTGGACTCCTGCAGCCGATGCCAGGCCCCTCTGCTGGCCTGTCAGCTGACCTTGCCTGGGTGAGTTAGCTTCATCCTGGGGAACATGAGTGTCTTATCCTGGAGACAGCAGGATATGGAAGAGGCTTGTCTCTACTCACTAGGGGATCTTGGACAAGTCTGCAACGTGCTGTTGAGAAGGTTAAATTGGAGTCCATTGTATAAAGTGCCCAGCAGAGGGCCTGCCACCAGGTGAGGCCTCAATCAACAGCCTCTCTGGTGACAGTGGTTCCTGGCAGGGTTTTGGCTGTTTCCATGGCTCTGATGACAGAATTAACGCTAAGGAGGTTTGGGGGTGGGGACCCCAGGATAGGGCTTCTGGGGTCCCCAAGGTTGAGGAGTGCAGTGGAGAAGGCCCTCACTGCCCTGCTTCTCTGCTCCACGCCCCCCACCACAGGGGACACTATTCTCCCCAGGGAGTGGCAGGTGACAGGCTGGGGGAGGGGGGCACTTACCAAACACCCGCCGGCGGTTCTTGCGCAGGATACAGGCCAGGTACTCCTTGCCCTCGGCGCTCTCGTGCCAGTCTGGGACAATCACTGAGCCTGGGGCGGGTAGTCTGGCCATCGCTGGGCAACCTGACGGGGAGGGGAGATGGTAGAATGCTGAGAGTAGGGGATGGGAGAGGGTAACTGCTCTAAGCTGTACCTGTGAGGCCTCTTAACCTGCCCTCGGACTCTCCCCTGGAGCCCCAGCTCCCTCCTTGGAGGATGGAGCAACTATGGAGCCCCAACCTTCTCATTATTACGACTAACATTTTTGGAATCCAAGCTCCCTTTCAACATCCTGAGGGGTTACACACCCCCGTCCCCCTCTTATCACCCAGAAGGTGCAATTCCATAGTCCTTTCTCCTCCGTATTGCTCCCTGGGAGACAGCCATCCCATTATTGCCCCAGAGGGCATTTACACAGTCCCTAGTTCCCTTGTCACCTCCGGAGGCGGGGTGGGGGGGAGTCACACAGACCTGCTTCTCCTCTGACTCCTGGATCCTGACTCCCAGGACCACCAAGCCCTCACCATCAGCAGTCCCCGCGGGCGAATGGGCCCGAGTGGAGACCGGCCCTTTAAAAGCCCGCCCAGCGTTCCCGCCGCTCAGCCCGCCGGGGCCAGCTTCCGCCCTGCTTGCTTCCGGCTTCGGCTCAAGCCAGCCCAGGCGCCGGTGCTTGAGGCGCATGTGCAGAGGCTGTTGTCATGGAGACGCGGGGGGCGGGGTTGGGCTGCCGGGTTCCACGTAGGTCCTATGTGTGCAGCCACCCCGGCTCAGAGACACCCTGGACAGGGACTTGGCCTCTGGGCCATGGATCCTCTTCACATTGCTCAGTCCCAGCCCCAGTCTTTCCTCCAAAACTTGATCAAATCCCCCTTCTCCAGGAGCCTTCCCTGCCTCTTTGCTCCTCAGTTTCCTCTTCCATAAAGTGGAGGTAAAATACTGTTACCTCCTAGGGTTCTTTACAACACTGCCTGGTCCATAGCAGTGCTCAATAAGTTTACTTATTATTGTTGTTACTTATTCCTGCTCGGCAGGAACTTGATATGAATTAAACACCGCTGGCTTCACAGATGGGGAAAAAGCTGCTGAGAGATGTCAACGGACTTGTTCAAGGTCTTAAAAATGAGTCAGAGGCTCTCCAGTCACTCATTTATTGATTGATTGATTGATGTCACTCATTCAACAAATAATAACTGAGCGCCTACTGTATGCCTGGCCTGTTCCAGCTGCTGGGAATACAATGGCAACAGGAAGTCCCTGCCCTCCTGGAGCTGACATTTCAGCACTGAGGCCATGAGCCCTTCTCCACTGTTCCAACACTGGGCATCAGGCCTGTTACCCAGAAGATGGGTGCTCAGTAAATGCCCATTAGTTGGACAGGACGCAAAGTGGGTCATTACTGACAGGTTGTCTATTACACTGTTTTTTTTTTTTTTTGGCTGCGTTGGGTCTTCGTTGCTGCATGCAGGGTTTCTCTAGTTGCAGCGAGCAAGAGCTACTCTTTGTTGCAGTGCGCAGGCTTCTCATTGCGGTGGCTTCTCTTGTTGCAGAGCACAGGCTCTAGGCACACGTGCTCAGTAGTTGTGGCTCGTGGGCTCTAGAGCGCAGGCTCCGTAGTTGTGGCGCACGGTCTCAGTTGCTCTGCGGCATGTGGGATCTTCCCGGACCAGGGCTCGAACCCATGTCCCCTGCATTGGCAGGCGGATTCTTAACCACTCTGCCACCAGGGAAGTCCTCTATAAGTTAACTTTTATTGAAGGCCAACTAAGTGCCAGAGAGTGGGGGCTTTACAGAGGTTAGCTTGTTTACTTCTATAAACAAACTTGTGGAGTAAATATTCTTCTTCTTCTTTTCTTTTACAGATGAGGAAACTCAGAGACAACGGGATTGTCTGAAGTCACGCCATACAGGTGGTCAGTGGGAAAACTAGGCTCAGAACCTAGGGTTCCTGGACTCTGAAGGATGTCTTTGTTCTGCCAGATTGGGTCTTGTGTTTTTAAAACTTTGACCCCAGCCACTAGGCAGGCCATTCCTAGTAAAGCTGAAGGCAGCCAGAGGGCCATGAACCCACAAATCATTGAAGTCCATTATGAGGCCCCAAGGGGGTAGAGGGGACAGGGCACTTGCCCGCAACTTGCTTGCACTGCAGCTAGGCGGAAATACAACAAATTAATAACCATTCCTACAGGGTTCTGCAGCTTGAAACCATTGCCTGTACTCCCAGGTCACTCAGTTCCCCTTCCTGCAGTTCCTAGCGCATAACCAGAGTCGGGGTTAATCACAGCTGTGTGGAGTTCACACTGTGGACCCCGAGTGCCTCAGTCACAGGCCTCAGATCTGATTTATCTCTGGGTTTCCAGACTTCACATCCAGCCCTGCCCGGGCTTGGCTTGTGGAGGGCTCAGGGAGAGTGTGAGGAAAGGGGGCAACTCGACAGAGTGAGCTTACTAGTTAACCTGGAGGCCAGATAAGATGTGAAGTCCTCTTGGGCACAGAGAGGGAGGCTGGCGGTCAGAGGAGAGAGTGGCCGGAGGGTTGTGGGGATCAGTCTTCACTGCCCTCAGGAGCTCATGGAGAAGACACTCCAGTGAGCGTCAGGAGCCTGTTCAAAACATGGATTCTCGGGCCCCGACCCCCAGGGATTCTGCTTCATGGGGTCGGATGGGTCTGTGAGCCTGAACATTTAACAAAAGCACTGGGCAGTTCAGAAGCTGGGCTCTGCATCAGTCGGCTTGGGCACCACAGACTGGGTGGTGTAAACAACAGAAAGTGCCTTCTCACAGTTCTGGCAGCTGGAAGTCCAAAATCAAGGTGCCAGCAGGGTTGGTTTCTGGTGAAGACTTTCTTCCTGGTTTGCAGGCAGCTGCGGCCTCACAAGGCCTTTTCTCTGCTCACACACACCCTTGGTGTCTCCTCCTCTTTTCATAAGGACACCAGTAATACTGGGTTAAGGCCCCACACTTATGACCTCATTTAACCTTAATTACCTCCTTAAAGGCCCCACCTCCAAATAAGTCGCATTGGGGGTTAAGGCTTTAACACGCGGTGTGGGTGACGCAATTCAGTCTGAAACAAGGCCCGAAGACCTCCCTGAGCATGGTCACCACTGCTCGGGACAGGAAGTCAGTCGGGGGTTGCAGCCTGGGAGTGGGGTGGTTGGAATTGTGTTTCAGAAGGATGCTGTGAACATGGCCTAGTGAGTTCCTCTCTCCTGTGCCTCTTTGACCACTAAATTGTGTGTCCCCATAAGGATCTCCTCTTTGGGTCTCAAGTGAAACGGGTGGGCCATCCATCTAAAGGCCCTTCTAGTGTAGAACCTTCGGATTAATCCACTCATTTTTTCATGGTTTGGTCTTCTCCCCAGATGCAGCACCTCCTGGACAAGGCTCCACAAGGCCTCAAGAGGAAGATCTGTCAAGGCAGGGACGCAGGTGGCCCAGGAGGGCAGACACACACAGAAACCTGAGGACCTGGAGGGCAGGGGTGGGGGTGGGTGGGACGCCCAGGGAGTGTAAGTGGAGAAGGGACACCATCGGCTTCACGTTTCCATCTCTTGCTCGGATGCTACAGCTGCTTCCTTCAGGGCTTCCCTGCTTGCCCTCGGGGACGCCACACAGGCACCAGAGTGATCTTTTTGCAACATAAATCCACTACTATCACACCCATGATTACAGTCTTCCAGTAGTTTTCACTGCGCTCAGAATAAAATCCAGACTCCATGCCTTCCAGGCCTTCCGTGACTGGCCCCTGACCACCTCTCGCTTTCATTTCAACTGCCACCCTCTTCCCCTGGCCTACCGCACTCCAGCGACTCTGGCCTTTTCCTGTTCCCACTTAGGGCCTCTGCGTTGCACCCCACCCCGGGAGCCCCCTGCACCACCCCAGTGCCTCACATGGATGACTGCTCCCTGGCTCAGGTCTCCTGCACAGAAGCCTTCCTCCTCTACACTCAAGGATATGCCCGCGCACCCCTGGCTCACTTTCACATTGTCCTTTCTTGATCCTGAAATTTTAAAACGTACTGTCTGTCTCCCTCACCTAGGACATAAGCTAGGATAGGGGCCTTGTCTTTTTGTTCTGTTACATCCCTGTATTAATTTCCTAGAGCTGCAGTAACAAAGTGCCACAGACAGGGTGGCTTAAACAACAGAAATGTATTTTCTCAGTTCTGGAGGTTAAATATCTGTGATCAAGGTGCTGGCAGGGTCAGTTCCTTGGCGCGGTGGTCCCCAACCATTCTGGCACCAGGGGCCAGTTTCGTGGAAGACAATTTTTCCACGGACGGTGGGAGGAGGGGATGGTTTCGGGATTATTCAAGCGCATTACGTTTATTGTGCACTTTACTTCTATTATTATTATGTTGTAATATATAATGAAATAATTATCCAACTCACCATAATGCTGACAGGAGGTGGAGCTCAGGCGGAAATGCGAGCGATGGGGAGCGGCTGTAAATACAGATGAAGCTTCGCTCACTCACCCGCCACTCACCTCCTGCTGTGTGGCCCAGTTCCTAACAGGCCATGGACCGGTACCAGTCTGTGGCCTGGGGGTTGGGGACCCCTGCCTTGGAGGGCTGAGAGGGAAGGATCCATTCCAGGCCTCTCTGTCTTGTCGGTGACCATCTTCTCCCAGTGTCTTCACACCGCCTTCCGTGTTAAGTCCCTGTCCAATTTCCTCTTCTTATAATGACACCAGTCCTACTGGTTTAGGGCCCACCCTTAATGATCTCATTTTACTTTAATCACCTCCGTAAAGACCTTATCTCCAGGACTTCCCTGGCAGCCCAGTCGTTAAGACTCTGCCCTTTTACTGCAGGGGGTGTGGGTTTGATCCCTGGTTGGGGGACTAAGATCCTGCATGCCGTGTGGCCAAAAAACCAAACAAACAAACAAAAACTTATTTCTAAATATCACATTCTGAGGTACTGGCGGTTAGAACTTCAACATATGAACTTTTTCCAGGGTGGGGGAGACATAATTCTGCCCATAATAATCCCTATTACTTAGAATATGTCTGAAATATAGTAAAAACTTAATAAAAATGTGTTGACTGATTGCCTGGCTATGGCTACAACATGAAGAATGGCTTGAACGACCCGTTAGGAAGCAGGGCAAACATTCCAGGCACGAGTGGATGAGGACATGTATTTGTCAAATATTTATGAGCACTCTGGGTGCCAGGCCGGACACTGGGAAGACAACAGTGAAAGAGATACAAGGCTTGCCCTTGTGTAGTCCACATTCTGGCAGAGACTGGTAGGCAGGGCAGTAGGGTAGAGAGGATTCTAGTCGGCAGATTGAAAATGTCCAGATTAAGTAAGTCAGAAAGAGAAAGACAAATACTGTATGCTAACACATATATATGGAATTTAAGAAAAAAAAATGTCATGAAGAACTTGGGGTAAAACAGGAATAGAGACAGAGACCTACTGGGGGTGGGCTTGGGGATATGGGGGGGTGCTGTGACGGGGCGGGGGAGAGGCATGGACGTGTATACACTGCCGGGCGTGGGGTGGATGGATGGTGGGGGGTGGCCGCGTGGCGAGGGGGGATCAGCTCAGTGCTTTGTGGCCACCTGGAGGGGTGGGATGGGGAGGGTGGGAGGGAGGGAGATGCAGGAGGGAGGGGATGTGGGAACAGATGTATATGTATGACTGAATCACTTTGTTGTAAAGCAGAGACTAATTAAAAAAAAAAAAAAGAAAATGTCCAGAACACCTTTAAATGCAGGATTCGGGGCTGGAGCTGCCAAATCATCCCCAGGGAGTTCTTTTTAGGCTGGGATGTGACAGGTTTGTGCTTGGTGGCAAGGCTGGTGTCCTCGACCTGGACAGCCTCGGGTCAATCCCTTGTTTAAAACCCTCTAACAGCCTCCCACTGCACCTGCTGTCCACACCCCTCCCTCACCACGGCCTACAAGGCCCACCTGTGCACTCTGCCCCTACTCGACACTCCAGCCACACTGGCCTTGTTTCTCCTCCTTGAACTTGTCAAGTTCACACCAACCCCAGGGCCTTTCTTCCTGTTGTTCTCTCTGCATGGAATGCTCTTCCCCCCATCTTCGCATGGCTGCTGTTTCTTACATTCACGTCTCAGCTGAAATGTCACCTCAGAAAGGACACTCTGATGAGCCCGACCCCATCACATTCTGTCACATCCCATTTTTATTTTCTTCATAGTATTCATCTGGAATAATCTTTTTTTTTTTTTTTTTTGGCGGTACGCGGGCCTCTCGCTGCTGTGGCCTCTCCCCCTGCGGAGCACAGGCTCCGGACGCGCAGGCTCAGCGGCCATGGCTCACGGGCCCAGCCGCTCCGCGGCATGTGGGATCTTCCCGGACCGGGGCACGAACCTGCATCCCCTGCATCGGCAGGCGGACTCCCAACCACTGCGCCACCAGGGAAGCCCTGGAATCATCTTGCTTAGTTGTTTACACATTTGTCTGTCCCTTCTCCTGACCCTCCACTGACATGGAAGTTCCACGGGGCAGGGGCGGGGCCTGGAAGTGTCCCCTTACAGTGGGTACTATATATCTGCTTAATGCAGGAATCCACGCTGGCCAGACACCTCCCTCTCCACCTCCAGATCCAGCCGGCCACCAGAGGCTGCTTTTTCTCCCGTTTCTCATCTCTCGTCGTTGCCACTGTCTGGGTCCGGGCGCCCATTCCTGGGCTCCGCCTCTCGTCCCCCATCTCCAATTCACTCTCCAGTTCTGTCCACTCGTCACACTGACCTCGAGGCTCTGGAGGGGCCAGTCACAGCCGGGTCTCTGTGCCTTCGCACAAGCTGCTCCCTCTACTGGAAGACCCTTTTCTTTCCTTCCTCCAGCACTTGCTGGAGAGGGAGAATCCCTCTCATCCTTGGTTCTTGTGGATCCCAAGCACTTCATCCGACTCCTCTCCTTCTATTTGGAGCAAGTACAAGTTTTTACCTTCACTGACTCAGACATTTAAGAAATACAGCTTTGTTTCCTCGGACTCAATTTAATCTGTCTCTGCTATGCAGACATTTTAATCCAGCAATTTCCTGGCAAACTTAAGTTCAGTGATTCCTCATACAGCTTAAACACTCAGTCTTCACAAGGCTGTTCCTTTTCATCCCCCCCTCCTCTGGCCCCGGGGCTCGTGTTCAGTGGGGTGGCGGGGAGGCACTTATCCAAGTGCCAGGGAAGCATGGTGGAGTGCGGGTGGGGTACACAGCCCTCAGATGTCATCCCTCCTGGGCCTTTGTGGGCCTCCTGCTCCAGAGAACTCTCCTCTGTACCTTTGCCATGGCCTCATCCATGCTGGCCTCTGTCACAGATGTTCTCTCCTCCCACTGTGGATCCTGGTCATGAGCTTCTGTCCCTGCTACATCGGAGGGGATGACCTCTGGTCACTCTGCATTGTCCTCAGCCCTGAATGCCGGCTCCTCTGGACATGCCAGACTCCCCACAGCTTCTCTCACCCTTCCTGGAGCACAGGGAGTCTGTCTTCCCAGTCTGAGGCCTGTAGCCCTGCATATTCTGCATTACTGCCTGCCAGAGGCCAGGCCTGGGCCCCCCCGACCTGGGATCTCCCAGAAAGGCTCAGTCCTCATCTGCCCTCTGCCTCAGTTTAGCAGGATGAGGCCAGGACAAGAACAATTTCCTAGTTCTCTGGCTTCTCAACCGTCCTGCCCCCTGCTGGCTGTGTTGGTTGTTCTACTGACTTCACCTTCTCATCTTTTGGTATGACATAACTGGACTGTCTTTTGGCCTCAGAAGCTCAGGATTTGTAGTCTTTGTTCAGCCAAGGTGACACTCCCTGGTGTGTGATGAGGTTGTGAACTCCTCCAGGGGCAAGCCTCTTTTTGATTTATCTGTGCCCAGTGCCTCAGGGGTCAGTCCACGTTCAGGGAACGTGTGCTGAGAATGAGTGATCCCCAGGGCAGTCCTGGGCCCTCCCAGCCTTGCCAAGGAGTGAGCAGAAGCCCAGGTCCCAGGGCCCCAGAGCAGGAGCTTCCTTCTTCCTCCCAGGCTTCTGTCTGACAAGGCCTGGCCCTCATCCCTCCTTCTCTTCCCTGCAGTAGGTGGGCAGACAGGCTCCCTGGTAGGGGCACGGCACACTCCACCAGGCCTCTTAGGCATTTAAAACTTCAGCTCAGCTTTGTGCATACTGACAGGGCCCGGGCCCAGAGCCCAACCCCATGGGCAAAACACTGGCTTTCCCACAGCCGGGGGCTGGAGCAGAGAGGGCAGGCCGGCCAGCTTCGGGATGGTGCTCAGAAGCGTGGAAGAGGCCAGAGAAGGGGTCCTCCCCAGGCTTTACCAACAGAGGTGGAGGAGAAATGGGCAATTTTCTCTTCTAGCCCATTTAGTTTCCTTCTCAAGACACTTTCCTTGACAAGACTGTCAAGGAGGACTTGAAGCCTTTCACAGGGTGCCCCCAGGTGGTCTTTTGAGGAATCACACCCATGCCATAGACGCAATTATTGCTGGTTCCAGCTGAACTGTAACCTGTGAAGCCAGCAGCATCATAACCGTTTTAGCTGAGGCTCAGAGAAGTGGGATGACTTGCCCCAGCTCAATGAGACAGGAAGTTTTTGAACCGAGGTCTTTCCTGGTCCAAAGTCTGTGCCTATGTCCCTGTCCTGCAGCCTCTCTGGGAAGTTCTAAGTCCACAGAACCACGTCTCAAGAATTGAAAGGGCACATAGAGGCCCCTTGGTCTCATTCTTGATCTGATGCATAAATCATCTCTGTCATCTCCTCCTATACAATTTACCAGTCTCTGCTTGAATACTTCTATCAATAGTGAAACCATTACCTCATAAAGAATCCACAAGAATGCTGGACTGCTTTTGTCAATGGTATATTGTAGGGAGAAGGGGATAGTTACGGCCATTGAGAGCAGAAGGCAGACTTTAGCTGGAGATGCTCCCCTCTTCCTGGAAGAGGTAAGAAGGGTAAACCCCAGTCACCTGTGGTGACACTACAAGAAGAACAGCCTGCAGGATTTCAAGGTGATGCCTCCTGTACTACCTGGACCTGAGGATACTCACAGCCTGGTCTTTCCCAGGTTCCCCGGATGCGGGTGATGTGAGGCGAAGTCTGGGGCTGAGGAGCCAGCTCAGGGTAGTAATAGCACGTGCAAGGCCTTTGTCTCCTTGTTGGAGTCAGTGATTCCTGCACTGCTTCCCCACAGGGCCAGCTGGAGGAGAGCTGTAGAGATGTGGGAAGCGGACAGGACAGTGCGGCATTGCCCTTTCTCTGGCTAGGTGCTGTGATTCAGACCCAAATGTACACAGGCCTCTGGCCCTTTAGTACCCAGGGAAGTGGCCAGGGAGTACTGTGCTGGGACTGCACGGGAAGGCAGTGGCTGCCAACTCCTGCAAGGCCTGGGGTTGAGTCGTGGCTCTTCTCTGCGCTGTGATCTCCTTGACATTAAGGTTTCTCCTCAAGTTGGCAAGTTCCCTCCTCTCTGCTCCACACGTCCTCTGACGTGGGGTCAATCACACTGCTGTCTTCATGCTCTGACCCTTCCAGAGCAGGAGCCTGCTCCTCAGTAGTTAGGAGCATGGCCCCTGGCACAGACGGACTGAGTTAGGAAGCTGTCAGGGAGCCTTATGGGACTGACCCATCCTGCAGGCTGGGCCTGTGGGGTCTTCCCGGACCACCAATCACTGCTGGCACCCTACCCACCGAACATCACCTCCTCTACAACATCCCTTAGTCTGACTATCCAGGCAATGCTTGAATTCCTCCAGTGATGCTACCCTGGTTCCACTCATTTACGTAGAGCTCTGACGGTACAAAGTTCTTCCCAATGAGTCTTCTCTAGAGCTTCTACCTACTGGACCTTGTTTAGCCCAATAGAGCCATAAGGAGCAAGCCCAACCCTTCTGCAAGGGCAACTGTGGAAGCATCCAAAACAATCCTTCTATCCCTACCACCACCAAATCAGTACCTGCCAGCACATGGGCCCTCTGTCCCCAAACCCTTCCTCACACCATGGTCTAGTTTGCTATATGCCTCAAAGTACAGTAAACAGAACAGAGAGCATCAGACCACATGTTAGAAATGGAAAAGTTTCATCTTGCAGCTTGGGAAACACAACTGTGCAGACAGGATGAGACCTGCAGGCTTACAGCACCTGAGCCTGGGATAAGGTCAACATTCAGTATGCACTGAATTTAAAGAACGTAACGGTGCTTGGCGCAAAGACCCAGGGGTATAAGAAACTGGCACATACTCAGCAAGTGGCTTCAGGGCTGTAGCCCCCCCACCCTCCTCCTAGGCTCCCACACGGGTGGGCAGACTCATGTCATCAGCCCCCAAATGATACTAAGTGTGCCTTTTCTTTTTTTTATTACCTACATGAAAACTGCTGTCCTTCTCTTCCTTTATCCTTTAAATGTAGGAGACACAGGAAATTGACCTAAATCTGATGGAATCTGACTTCTTTTGAATGTTTTTTTAAAAATATTAATTAATATATCTATTGCACAAGAAACACCTGTGGTTACTACAGAATATACATAAGCAAAAAAATACTAAAATTAGCTATAATTCTACCACTTAGAAATAAGTCTGAAGTGGGTCTCTTGTAGACAGCATATATATGGATCTTGTTTTTGTATCCATTCAGCAAGCCTGTGCCTTTTGGTTGGAGCATTTAATCCATTCACGTTTAAGGTAATTATCGATATGTATGTTCCTATGACCATTTTCTTAATTGTTTTGGGTTTGTTTTTGTAGATCCTTTTCTTCTCTTGTGTTTCCCACTTAGAGCTCTAAGTTCCTTTAGCATTTGTTGTAGAGCTGGTTTGGTGGTGGTGAATTCTCTTAGCTTTTGCTTGTCTCTAAAGCTTTTGATTTCTCCATCGAATCTGAATGAGGTCCTTGCCGGGTAATCTTGGTTGTGGGCTCTTCCCTTTCATCACTTTAAGTATATCATGCCACTCCCTTCTGGCTTGTAGAGTTTCTGCTGAGAAATCAGCTGTTAACCTTATGGGAGTTCCCTCGTATGTTATTTTTTGTTTTTCCCTTGCTGCTTTCAATAGTTTTTCTTTCTCTTTAATTTTTGTCAATTTGATTACTATGTGTCTCAGCGTGTTTTTCCTTGGGTTTATCCTGTATGGGACTCGCTGTGCTTCCTGGACTTGGGTGGCTATTTCCTTTCCCATGTTAGGGAAGTTTTCGACTATATAATCTCTTCAAATATTTTCTCTGGTCCTTTCTCTCTCTCTTCTCCTTCTGGGACCCCTATGATGTGAACATCTTTGCATTTAATGTTGTCCCAGAGGTCTCTTAGGCTATCTTCATTTCTTTTCATTCTTTTTTCTTTATTCTGTTCCGCAGCAGTGAATTCCACCATTCTGTCTTCCAGGTCACTTATCCGTTCTTCTGCCCCAGTTATTCTGCTATTGATTCCTTCCAGTGTAGTTTTCATTTCAGTTATTGTATTGTTCATCTCTGTTTGTTTGTTCTTTAATTCTTCTAGGTCTTTGTTAAACATTTCTTGCACCTTCTCGATCTTTGCCTCTGTTGTTTTTCTGAGGTCCTGGATCATCTTCACTACCATTATTCTGAATTCTTTTTCTGGAAGGTTACCTATCTCCACTTCATTTAGTTGTTTTTCTGGGGTTTTATCTTGTTCCTTCATCTGGTACATAGCCCTCTGCCTTTTCATCTTCTCTTTCTGTGAATGTGGTTTTTGTTCCACAGGCTGCAGGATTGTAGTTCTTGCTTCTGCTCTCTGCCCTCTGGTGGATGAGGCTATCTAAGAGGCTTGATGGGAGGGACTCCTAAGTGTGCCTTTGAATCCAGGTGAATCCTTCACGAGCTAGAGGCTGAATTCAACTGGCAAACTAAAGAATAAAGTCCAAAGGGAGACGAAACTACTGAGACCACTCTGACCTGATTGATGGCAGCAGCTGCTACGTACTGCTCTCGAGGCAAAAGCCTCAGAGGTTCTCATGGTGACATGTAAAAGACGACTCAGACAACTGTAGACATGCATAATCTTTAGTATGGCCATGCTCCTAACAATTTACACACATTGCCCAGCACTTTCATTCAAGATCACGTATTTTCAAGGCCTAATTATAAATAACAGCCACCATTTATTAAGCATTTATTATGTGCCAGGCACTGTGCTGGTGCTCTTCATATACAACTTTAATTAATCCTCATGATCCTATAAAATAGAAACTATATTTATAGATAGGAAACTTGTATCCAAGATTAAGTAGTAAATAGCAGAAGGCAGAATTAGCCACAGGCCTATAGGGCTCAGGCCTGTGTTCTGAACCCCCATTTGCTATGCTGTTTCAAGACCCGGAGGCCCTGTGTCCTCATCTTTGCTTAGGAGGTCAGTGACGGCGTAGATGTCATCCTGGTCCCTGGGCCTCTGCTCCAAGCTCATCACCTCTCTTGGGTCTCCAATGCAGGGTGGTACTGAGGCTCTGAAACACTGAGTCCTTCAAGCATGATGGAGAGAGCTGCTTTATTAAATGACGTCCTCAGGGACGGGCAACCTCTTAGAGGAGGAGTATCTTTCCAACTACCTTGCTTCCAACTTCAATCTCCAACTGCTTTTCATCACAGCTTGTTTTCTTTCTTTCATACTAATAAAACAGTTAAGACAATTCTATCCATTTTGTTTTATTTGTTAAACTGCTAAAAAGTCATTGGGGAAAACATAAACGAAAAATAAAATCGACAGAGATTTAAATATCAATGAAATCAAATCCACTTTTCATTCCTACACTGTTATGTGCCTAAAATGATCATCTCAGGGCAAGCCACCCAGGACGCCTGAGCCGTATGGGAAACATCACTCAGAGCACCAGCTTCATCAGGGCACAACAGGTGTGCACTGACATGAACCCTGGTTGGTGGGAAGGGAGCAGAGCGAGGAGAGAGAGTACAGTGGAGCCAATGCCTAAGGGTTGCTTTCATTTGACAATGAACATGGTGGAGGGAGCCACTTACTGGTGACCATGCAGAACATGCCTTCTGCAGTTCATGGGGAGGCTGCGTGGGGTACAGGCTTCGAAGTTCGGCTTCCTTGCCCCTGGGTGTGTTCAGATCCTCCCCACTGACTTGTGCGCTGGTAAGAGACCACAGATAACGCAAAGCAGAGCACATCACCATACCAGGATCACTACAAGGACAAGGACAGACAAACCAACCAGGAATGTCACTCTGAAGAAGCAAAGCAGAAGGAAATCCAGAAAAATAAAGTGAAAGGAAAAGGAAGCATCCCTTTGTTCTCCATCAGCTGGTGGCTTTCTGTCCTCCAAAGTCAAGACTTCAGTTGCTTTTCTTTCTTCTTCCTCTTCTTCTATTTTAAAGAGTTTGGACACAGTTCCTAGGATAGTTCTTGGTTTCAGCTCTTGATAGAAAACTCAAACATTAAAATGAAATCAATCTCTAGAGGGCTGGGAGGAGAGTAAGCCCAGTATTGCCTTACAACTAAAATTTAAGCTTGTTTTGATACCAAATGTGTGCTTCCAAATGTATGGTGGGTGCGGTGGGTGGGTGGTGGTTTGCGGAACCCACCACTGAAGTGTAGCAGCAGGGCAGAAATATGAGCAAAAATACAGAACCCTCTCTGCTGCACAGCCTGCAAAATGAGAAAACAGCAAGCTCTGTTCAAGAGGATGGGAAGAGACTAAAATTCTCACGACATCAGTGAGGTGGCCAGTGGAGTCAATGTGACATGGGGGCTCTCAAAGGCACACTTGCAGGAATGGAAGGGGGTTAAAGCTTCAAGTAGAAACAAAATGTATTTTAAATACTTAAATATGGATAAATATTTACTTTAGGTGCTCCTGAGGGTTTAAAAAAATATTTTGTCTCATTTTCCTCAGTGAATTTTAAGACAAAATTGGCATCATGTCAAAACCAGAGTTGTGGTTAAATCTGATCTGACTGAAGCATCCATGGCGCTGTGGAAAGGGTCACCTCAGCTGAGACGCCTGAAGTTCCACTGCATGGGGCGGCTTCACAAGGGCCCGAGGAGACAATCACCTTGACTATGTTGAGTCACTCTCCCAAGATGCACGGCCACAACGCCCAGGAGCCACCAGGACCAACACCACCAGGTGCGGAAGAGGCAGGTTTTCCTTAAAGAGCTGTAAATAGACAGTCTGGTTCCAAGTGGCGCAGGTAATCCTGGGATGCCACGGAGTTCCGAGGAGCCAGGTTACTTTCTAAGAGAATCATCATCTCTGTTGCCTGCCTACTTGGGGAAAGTAGAAGGAATCAACAAGTTAACAGCTGGCTTAGGAAGGCCACAGGACAAAAGGAAAGATTACAAAGTTGAGATTCTGAACTTTCAGCCTTCCAAATACTTTATATTGAAGTAGGAACTGAGTTTGGAGGCACTGTCCATGCACAAATGCAATGTCATAAACAAGGTTCAGCAATAGCAATGATGCCAAAATTGCTGATCTTCTAGGCTAGCTTTCTCTTGTGAATAAGGACCCCCGCATGATCAAACAGTCTTTGCCAAAGAAGGACTGGCAACAGGCCCAGAGCAGAGAGTCTGGAAAGCTAAGTGCTGAGCTCTGAGCAGTTGGACACCACAGTAAGTAGGCACATGGTAGTTTCCTCATCTAAGAGAGCACATAGAGCAGATTCTGGAACACATACCCCTCCCCATGAGCTGGCCCTTTCCTGGGCTTGGCACCAGGGGCGCTTTCCCACCAAGACCACATTGTAGAGCTAATGGCTAGGGGAAAGGATTTAACATGACGTTAACAGGAGAAAACAGACTTATCAGACAGACTGCTAAGAGCTGGCTGAGAGCCAGGACCCAGGGCCAGTTGTAGCAGGCTTGCGCTTGGGAAATGCTAACAAGAAAAAGGGGAGTGTGGGGATGAGAAATGCAGTGTTTTGAAATTTAAACCCTAAAGGAAAAATAAAAATCCTCTTTCTATTGATAAGAAATCACCAAAATAATCCACATTTAAGTGGTGCCAATGTCTCCTATGTCCAGGCCATGGTTTAGACACTGGTAACTTGTAATCTCCTGTGTCAACCAAAAAAAATGCTCTGGTTGGTTATACCTTATCTCAGAAATGACATGAAAGTAAAAACCCAAGCCTTGTTTGGGTGACAGGTAAACATGACAATGACAAAGAAGGAGCTGCTCCCAAGGTGAGCCATGCATCAAAGAGGCCAAGCACATGATACTCAACCCAATCACCAGTCAACAGCCAGGCAGAAAAATGCATGTCACAAACAAGGGCAAAAATCATTTCTAGAAGGAATTGTTATTGGGATTCTCTCCCAAGATCAATTTCCACATTCTATAAACATGGATGGGTGTGTCCAATGTGCTTTGGAAATAAAAAGAAGCCCATGAGGTAAAACAGTATCTTTTGATGCTTCAAGGATTTCTCATGATACTGGCATCTCAGAATTCCCTACTGGTCCCCTAGTGACACCAGAAAAAGGATTCCAGAAATATTTCTGAGAGATTTCTCTGGGCACCCAAGGTTAATAAAAGAAAGTGCGAAAGGTTTTAGGGCTTAAAAAAAATCCACATATTAAAGAAAAAGAGGGAGGGAGGGAGGGAGGGAGGGGTGGGGAGGGAAGGAGGAAGGGAGGAAGGAGGGAAGAAAAGCAGCCTATAAATAGAAAAGGCAGCCTCTGAGGATCAGGTTTTAAGGGAAAGAAAAAGAGAACAAATGTGGGTTTTGGCAACTGCAACGAAATATGATTGTCAGAAAATTCCACAATCAGACACCAGAATGTTTTCTGAAACATGGAGAGAGCAAAGACCAATGGACACTAGGTGTTTCTGCATAAACTTTGTTTCACGATGATCCCGGCACACAAACGTGGAACAAAATCCCTTGTTGGGTAACTTTCCTCAGTCACAAAGAGCAGAATAGGGCCAGGCATAGGGCATTACTGCAAAGAGAAGTTTTCACAGGTCCTCTGCGGGCGGGGCAGGGCGGGGCAGGGCGGGGAGAAGAACAGTTTTCTACAGGTTACTTTTACCCTGCCAGCCCCTGAAGCATGGGAATCTGAAACCTCTAGTCGTGCATCTTACACATGCCCTTTCTAACTCTAAGAAGGCCAAATAAGATTTACAGGTGGCTCTTCAGTTTCTTTAGTAAGGTTCTGGTATTAATCTATTCCCTAAATTCTTGGTCTAGTTATCAGCAAAGTAGAAAAAGGCAGCACAGCCTCTGCTAAAACACAGCAACAATTTTATCTGAACCAGGACGGAGATCTCTCCCTCTTTGTAAACAGAGTTGGCTATATAATATATATTTATATAATTCTTTTCTTTATGAAGATTTGATCCCAGCCTGGAGTGAGTGAGGTTGGGAATTGGGGTTTGGTTTATGAGAGCAGTTTTGTCCTTTGTTTCCTCAATTCTCAGTCCAAATGCTTGCACGCTGGAAAACTCCAAATTAAAAGCCACAGGAAGGGACAGGGTTTTAGAACATATTATCTCTTTGCTCGCACAAAGTACAAGGCGTTTGTTTTTGGATAGTACTTCACATTCTGCTTCTTGTCCATGAGTCCTCCAAATATGATGAGTTCACCCCTGCCTTGTACCACTGTATGCAGGCTGGTTTCGGGAGGTCCAACCACAGAACTGCTATTAAATACTTTCCATTTGACTCGCCCCTTCTCCTTGGTGTCTTTAATGTCCAGCACGTACATCTGCATTGGCTTGCAGTTCATACTCTGGTACAAGGGTTTGCCAACATTTAGGGACTGTGGAGGGTGGTGGCCCAGGCGCCGGGCAATGGGAGGTAAGGAATGTCCATCTCCTTGGGCAGGCCCTGGGCGGGGAACAGGCACTGTTTCTCCACTGCTCAGGTTCTGGCTCCCAGGGGAGCCTGGAGAAGACCCCAGAGGAGGACTTAGTGCTGCGGAGGCTGGGGGGCCTTTGGACGACATTGCTTTGATGGCTTCTAGGCTCCGACGCAGGGCACCTGGGGAAACGGCTCCTGCAAGGGCACTGGCCACATGCGGTGGGGTATGCACACCATTTGTCTGTTCAGGAGGGTGTCTCAAACTTCCCCCAACTGTTCTGTTGTCCACACCATCCATATGACTGCTACTGGAAGCAGGTTTCGGATCCCAGTTCAGATCCATTGATCCTAATCTTAGATCTTTCTGATCTGGTAGTGACCCTCGTCGGGGGGCCAAAGAAAGTCCCATTTTTAGGTCATATCCTTCAGTGGTGGATGGAGTGCTAGGAGATATAGCCTGTACAGGACTGTCCAAGGAAGAGCCACCTACAGCTGCTGATCCTGGAGATAAATTCCCACCATTGAGGATGGGAGAGCCATCGCCTCTGGCTGGGGAAAGGCTTCCTTCTCGGGAACTTGAGGGGGTCTGTCTTTGCGCTCTGGGCCTCAGTGTTCCCCAGCGGCCGTTAACACAAGGAGCTTCATCCATACTCCTTACCGGAGACTGAGAGCGGTATTCTCGAGGTTCGGGAACTAGGGCTGGAGGAGTGGCACTGATAGGTGATGGGCGGGAGTTCAAACTGGGGCTGAGTGGGGCTCGCCCACTAGGAGCCTGGCTGAAGACCACCACACACTGCCCTACCTGGAAGACAAAAAACCTGTGCTCAGTTCTTATCATCCATTTAACCATCAAACATTTTGTCATGAGCATCTGGGATGTGCCACGTGTTTTGTAGGTACCTGAGATGTAGAGATGAAAAGAATGCAGTCTGCCCTCTAGGCTCGATGTGGGGATAGATGGGAACAATTTGTTGCTACAGGGAGACATGTGCTACCATTTGAATTATCTCTACAGAATAGGGGTAGAGTGGAGGAAGGAATCAAGTATTTGTTTGGGGGACCCTGGGGCAAGTTTTAGAGACAAAGAGATGCTTAAAGCTGGGGCTTAAAGGATAAGTGGGGCCCATGTTAAGTTTTTCCATCTAGTGGCTCATGTATGTGAGAAATACCCAAAAAGCTATGGTCAATGTCCACCTCTTTTGTGACATCAAGGGGTTTTCAATTTCCATACAAAGTTGCTTGGAAATCTGATGAGTTAATTTGGCTTTAGAGTTTAGGACCTCTCCTTCTGCTGGCCTGTCAGTTCCCTACTTACTCGGCAAGCTGGATGGCACCACAGTTCTGGGGCCCCATGGTCTTCATTTTCTACCTTGAGTGGTTGCCAGGCCCAGGGACCTGAGTGCATGTGCAACAACCAAGCATCCTTGAACAGCTGTAAGAGAAGCACCAACAACAGGACTCAGGTGTGGTACGTTACAAAACACATACACACACAGAGCTGGAATCTCAAAGTTGTGCTGTCTGTCATAGAGTGTGTGAATTCTTCAGAAAGAATAGTAAAATCTCTAGCCATTCATTCATTCATATATTACCACTGGCCTGGCACGTGAAATTGTACTTGTGACCCCATGAATCAATTTTAAGTGGTTTTGAATTTTGCCTGTGGTTTTATGTGTGTGTATGTGTGTGTGTGTACACTGATGAAAGGGTAGATAATACATATCCAGAATGTCGAATCTGCATTCTTTTTTTTTTTTTTTTGCGGTACGCGGGCCTCACACTGTTGTGGCCTCTCCCGTTGAGGAGCACAGGCTCCAGACGCGCAGGCTCAGCGGCCATGGCTCACGGGCCCAGCTGCTCCACAGCATGTGGGATCTTCCCAGACCAGGGCACGAACCCATGTCCCCTGCATTGGCAGGCGGATTCTCAACCACTGCGCCACCATGGAAGCCCTGAATCTGCATTCTTAAATAAATTCCATGTTAACTCTGGCCATTATCCATCTGCTTTTCTGTCCCATCCCTCCTTGAAAAAATGACAGCAGCAAAACTTATAGCCCAAAGACTAAGTGGGAGTTAGGAAGACTTTAGATAGGAATATTCAATAAACGAATGTCTCTGATGAAAAGCTTCCCCCCGCAAAAGAGAGTGGAGAAGAAGGCCAGAAAATACAAAGGCTATATACCCAAAGTGGAAAAGGTATTTTCTAAATAAAAATGCTACAGAAATGGCCTTGTACACTTTTACAAGATGAGACAGGGGAAGCAAGTTTTGAATACTTAGCAGCATGTGCATGGGAACGCCATACCAGCAATACTCACAGCATTGGGACCGCCACACCCTCCAAGGATTAAAATAGTTGCATCATCTATGACAATCTGGGGAGAGGAAGAAATTTAAAATAAACCTACAAAGACACAGGCATCTGAGCTTCCTATACTTCAGTGGTAAATGAAAATAGTCTACTCAGCTCCCAAATGAGAGTATTCTATTTACCATAAGATCTCCATTACCCAAACCATGTCAATTCTGATCCTTGTAAACAAATTACTGATGATTCACCTGAATGGATTCTTTGTTGATCAAACATTATTAACATGAGAGTGCCAACCACATAAAATGCAGCGTTCTCTTGAAAAATAAAAAAGCAAAGTAAATGCTTTCAGGAGAGGCATAATATAAAGCCAACAAAAATAATTATAACCCATTAGAAGTTGAAAAATAAATACCAGCCAAAAAGAATGATAAATTCTCTTTGGCTTCTGTATGTTGGCATCTTACCTGACTCCCTCCTCCCTCTCCTGTCCTAACTGAAAGATGCTTACAGTGTTTGCTGAATAGTTATTTTAATTTCTGAGCACCTGAGATTGGCCACCTCGAGGATGAGGACTAGGGCCGGAGATGTTCGGCTTGGACCACGCCCACTGCTCGAGGTCAAGGACCCAGACATCATTGCTCCTATAAGACAAGGACAAAAGAATGAAGCAGTTGGGAGCTCTCAGGGCCCACAAGAACTGATATAAATGAAGTTACATTCATAAGGATGCCCCGCAAAGTGCCATGCTCATAGTCAGCGCTCAACTATATTTTTCTTCCCCTCCTTTCCCTGGAAAGGAGACCTTCAAACCTTTGCTCTTTCCATTGACCCATAAGGCCTCAGTTGAGTCATGTCTGTAGCCAAACAATAATACCCAAAGCTAGAGTTAATTAATTGGTGATAGCAGGAAATAGATACTAGTCATGATACAGTCCTTCAAAGGCAAAACCCACAAGGAAGAGAAAAAAATTATTCAAAAGGCAGTTCTACCATTGTCCAGGAGATAAAGATTTATTGACTTTGGCTACAAAAGGTAATTTTACCATGGCTCATGAAAGCTGCACTTTTATCAAGGACAAATTGGCATCTCCAACCCTCAAGGGACCAGTATGGCAAGGATAGACTCCTAAATGGCAGTCTCTATTTTATGGTCCCCTCTCTATGGTCACTTATTCACACATAGAAACACAGGAGTAAGAGCTCCAATACCTTAAGCCTTAAACCCTCTCATCTGGAGGGTAGAGCTCACATTGTCTCCTCCATACTGTTTTAAAATAAGAAGATGGAAAGTACCCTAAGGGGGAATAGGGTTGGATCTGGAATGGTTTTACTGCTGACAGCTCATCAACTTCCATTTCAAAGCACAGAGGAAACAACCACTACTGCTCCTAATGCCAAAGCAGATACATAGTGATTCAGACAGACTGCTCCGGGTCTGGCCTGAGCTGGCCAGTCGTGGCCAGAGGTGGAGGACAGTGGGCAGGGAGAACCACCTCACAGAGGATGTCAGGCCTGACACGGTTTTCTTGCTCTTACCCATTCCCTCAATCCATCCTATTTGGAGAGTGAACCGTTTCCACCTGTCCTGTCAATCTACCTCTCTCCTTCTCTAAAGCCCCAAGGGTTACGAGCTGGGCCATAAAGGAGAAGAAGGAAAAGTACTCTGCTTCTTAGAGGGCGGCCTTCTGTAGGCACAGGTAGAAACAGAGAAGGTGGAGGCCCCATCAGAACTTATCCCACTGAACTGAACCACATATCAAACAAAACAGAGATTCTACATAGCCCTGATTCTATGGAGCAAGTTTTTCAACATATTGGTCTATGACTAGAATCAAAAAATGGAATACTAGGGGGTGAGATAATTATTGGATTAATTAGAACCATGCTCAGGAATACTGACCCTGACTAGTTTACTTTTCTGACCTAGTTTAACTTTTCCAGGAGTATTTACGTTCAGGTTGATAGCGAGCAAACCAAATAGACTTACATTTGCCGGGATCCTAGGGAGCCACCAAAGACAATCATTTTATCGTCTATCACACAAGAAGAATGCCCAGCCATGGGAGGTGGGCCATGGGTTGTCACAATGCAGTTCCACCTAATATAAAAAGACAGGAGGAAGCCAAGAAGTCAGCCCCTCTGCTTCTGATCTTACGTGTTTAAGGTGGAAAACAGTTAAGCAGGCATCCATTTAAAATGACAATCCTATCACCTTCAGTAGACAAACTGTTAGGATAATAAATGGAGGATGTCACAAGGTATTTATGCCTTTTCTACGAATCTGCTAACATTATATACACTTTCAACTTCTCAATGTGTATGGCTTGGAGGTAGAGTGATGAGAAAACAATGACAAGGGATTCCATTATGGTTCCTTAGCTGCTACGGCCTAGTTTGCTGAAGGAACACCACCTGCTATTTCTTCCTAGAGGCCTGATCTGATCAGTAGCGGCTGCCAAGAGCCCTGTACTAAGTAGTCCATTACAAGGAACAGAGGTTACTGTCATTTAAAAAAGACAAGTTTGTAAAACAACTGGGAGTCAGTCTTGGGGACAAAGCATGGAGTAAAGAATCATCTGGATCCATAGCACTCCTGGGGAATCAGTAACCAAAGCTGAAGAGCTCTCTATTCTTCAACTGTCTCATTCATTTTTCTTGGAAGAGGAATAAATGTCTTCTACATTTTCTCTTCAGAAAAAGCGTTCTTAACTTCAAGTTTTAAGGGGGTCCTATAAACCCTCTGAAACCGTAGGCAAAATCTGTGCATGTGTAAAAATTTTGTTTTTCTGGGAAAAGAGTCCAAAGCTTTCGTCAAATTCTCAAAGAGATTCCTGGACACACGAAGAAAGATAAGGAATCCAAACATTTTAAACCTTCTACTCCAGATTGAAAGGCTCTTATCTTTGTGGCTTACCAGTTTTTAGAGGGTGAGTAAGTATGTATTTCATCAAAGAACCTCTCTGGTTGGTGCAGGGGGTAAGGGCTTGGCCGTGTCCAACCACCAAACAGCACCAGCAGGTCCTTGTATACAACCAGAGTTGCGCCAGCTTTGGGGGAAGGATAGGACCCTGGGAGAAGTCAATAACAGCATGGTTAGGATTCAGGGCCTCACAAAAAGCCATAAGTAGGCTGTCTATAGATCCCCTTTTCCTGGAAGACTGGCAAAACAGGAACCAATACTACAAAGCATAAGGGAGAGGAGGAGACAAAACTGGGTTTGCAGGTCTGAGAGAAAATCATCACCAATTTATACGTCTTTTATAACTGAAGTTAAAGAAACCTGAATTAGAGGAAAGTTACTTAGTCTCTCTCAGGCTTAGTTTGTTCACCTGAAATTAGGGATGAGAGTATGTATCTCATAAGGTTGCTTTGAGTATTAAACAGTATATTCAAAGCACCTAGCACAGTGCCGGGCACATAGCAGGTACTCAATAAATGTTGACTCTCCTGTCCGTCCCTTCAATAAGCTTAACAGAGATCACAAAGGAAAGCATGTAAAGGATCGGGGGAGGAGTATATATAGAGGCTAGATACAACTTAAAAATAACTGCTGCTAACAAACATAGGTTAAAAAAAAAAAAAAAGGAGGCAGAATGCAGTTCTCATTTGTCCTATAAATCAAATGTTAACATAGTGACCTTTGGGCCCCTAGCTATGGGCCTCACTAGCACAATGGAAGCAGACTTTCAAGGCTTTATATGAAAGCATTCCAATGAAACTGCAGCCAAGAGTGGCTACTAAGGCCCTCCAGGCTGGACCTCTGAGCTATGATGACCAAATTTCAAAACAACAGAAGTTTGGCTTATGCTGGAAAACTTTACGGCTAACAAATGTCCCACAGGAGCATCATTTTTCAGAGCTTCTTGTCTTCGAAACAATAGCTATTTCTCCCAATTCCTTACTCTACCTGCCACCTCTAGTTTGCTCAAGACCAAAGTAATTTGTCTCATCAGTATTTACTAATACTGGAATATTAAAAAGAATCTTTGTTGTTGTTAAAGCTATAGGATCTATTTTTCAAAGGAAATCTTAAGCAGAAAGAATCCCAGCAGTATATTAACATGATAGCTGTTGAGGTGCTCCAATTTCAGTGGATAACTTGGCCTCCCCCTTCAGCAAGGGGTATGGGAACACAGTTTGAAAAGCTCTGCTCAGACTGCTTTAATGGTGTCGATTACACAGTCCTGAGGTTGAGAAGGTGGAGAAGAGGACAGTCTTCCCTGGGATGCAACTTAAGAGTAACAACATGAGGGAAGTCCCTGGAAGTTTAGTGGTTAGGACTCTGTGCTCTCATTGCTGAGGGCCTGGGTTTAACTCCTGGTCAGGGAACTAAGATCCCACAAGCCTCGTGGTGTGGTTAAAAAAAAAAAGAGTAACAACATGATTTACTAGGAAGGTACCAGCACTCAGAATGTGGAGTGAGCATCAGATATTTTGAATACTTTTCTAATAGAACACACATCAATCCAGAGCAGGATCTGAACACAGAAACAAGTCTTCTCTAGGAATGGTTCTTCCTGAAACACTAGGTGAAGTATTCCATGAGTCAGTTCTTGCTATCCTCATATCTCACAGGAATCACGACTAAGGGGGCTACTCATGATATGTTGTCTTTCATACAATCTCATGATTTCTGGTTAAGAACTTTTGCTCTCCTAGGAGGAAGTCTCCTAGCCCAACTAGAAAGCCTAACTGATATAACAGTCAAGTTAAAACGCTAGTGTTACCCCAGAATGATTTAATTTGTGAAATACCAAACAAAGCTTCAAGTTCTTGCCCCTACTCTGGAACTCCTAAGTACTGTGAAAAAGTTGGAAAAAGCTAATAAAATATGTAACAGACTTCAGCAGAGTAGTAGCTTAAAAACTTTCCAGACTAAAATTTGGATTTGAATTTGAGATACTGGAGATCCCAGCTTTTAAATTGAGTGTATAAAGTGAAGAAGCAGAGAATTCCCTGGTGGTCCAGTAGTTAGGATTCCGTGCTTTCACTGCCGAGGGCCCAGGTTCTATCCCTGGTCGTTGAACTAAGATCCCGCAAGCTGCGAGGCGCACCCTCCCCCCACAGAAAAGTGAAGCAGCATACTAAGGTTCCCCCAATAAGCAAAACATGGAAACAAACAAAAATAGGATTTTTAACTTAAAATGAGCAGTTTGTATCAAAAAAGTTTAAGTGCATATGCTTTGAATCAGAAATTCCATTTCTAGGGATTAATCTAACAAGATAGCTGGGCAAATGAAAAAAGAAAAGAAACAAGGATGCTTATTTGCAGTGTTTAAATAGATCAAGGAATATCCATACAAAAGAGTGGTTGTGAAAATTAAATGACTTAAATCACATAATGCATTTAGGACAGTGCCTGGTATTGTTATTATCATTGCTAAAGCAAATTAATACAACGTTAATACCAGGTCAATTGGCCACAGACATCTGATAGTAGTGCTTTCTACATGGCACAAAGTTTATGAGAACAGAACTGAACTGGTGGACATATTTAACTACTACAATATGATTAGAGTATTCCTGGCAGAGTAACTATTTAGCTCAAGAAAGTACAATAGAAATGAAATTATAACCGATGCTACATCATATGAAAAGGAGGTCATCCCGAGTCCCAGAAAGGTAACTCAAATATACTGAATTATGATTTGGAAACAAAAACCAATGGTTAACATGATAAGACTAGTTAGGGTTTGCTCTTTCATGTGTACTATGTATTTCCTATAATATCTTTTGAAATAAATTACCAATACTTTATAAGGCAAGGCAAACCAATGTTTACCACTGCTGGGTGTAAAGAGATTACAAATGTAGTATAAGAATACATATCTCTTAAGGGGAAAAACTAGTCACAGAATCAAAAAGACTGTTTGTAAAACATAACAATATGTAAAATCAAACCCAAGTAAAGACGATACTTTAGACCTGCATGCCCAGCACAGTCACCATTTAGCCACATGTGCTAGTGACTATTGAATTGGAAAGTACAGATACACAACATTTCCATCATTACAGAGACAGTACTACTTTAGACAAAGGATTTTAACTTTATAAGTTCTATGCCTATGTTCACACGGTATGGGGAAGGTGGTAGGGATGGATGGGTGACCTGACCGACTTTTAAGAGAAATTACAATTACTGCTACTTAAAACTATTACTGGGACTTCCCTGGTGGTGCAGTGGTTAAGAATTCTCCTGCCAATGCAGGGGACACGGGTTTGAGCCCTGGTCCAGAAAGCTGCCACATGCCGCAGAGCAACTAAGCCCGTGTGCCACAACTACTGAGCCCATGTGCCACAACTACTGAAGACCGCGTGCCACAACTACAGAAGCCTGTGCACCTAGAGCCCATGCTCTGCAACAAGAGAAGCCACTGCAATAAGAAACCCGTGCACCACAATGAAGAGTAGGCCCCACTCGCTGCAACTAGAGAAAGCCTGTGTGCAGCAACAAACACCCAAACGCAAACAAAAATAAAATTAATTAATAAAAAATAAAGTTAAAAGACTTAAAAAAATCCTATTACTACTGCTACTAATGATAATGACTAATATTTACCGAGCATTTATTATATGCTAAGCACATTTCTAAGTACTCTGCATGTATTAAGTAATTTAATCCTTCCAAAACTCTAGTTTTACCTCCATTTTATGTTGTTGGTTTTTTTTTGGCCATACCACACAACATGTGGGATCTTAGTTCCCAGACCAGGGATCAAACCCGTGCCCACTGCAGTGCAAGTGTGGAGTCTTAACCACTGGACCACCAGAGAAGTTCCTTTATTTCCATTTTACAGATGAGAATACCAAGGCATAGCTTATACTCATTCTCTAGATTGTTCTTCATGCACACAGATACATTCCTTCTGAGTAGTTACCACAAACAAGTCAGGCACCTCAAAAGGTCTGAGTGTTTCAAAGCTGAAAAAGTTCTTTCCTAAATCTTTTTTTTAAAAGTTCCTTTGTATTAAAAATTTTTTAAATTGAAATATAGTTGATTTACAACCTAAATCTTTTTTTAAATTTAATTTTATTTATTTAATTTTATTTATTTAAATTTATTTATTTTGCAGTATGCGGGCCTCTCACTGTTGTGGCCTCTGCCGTTGCGGAGCACAGGCTCCAGACACGCAGGCTCAGCGGCCACAGCTCACGGGCCCAGCCGCTCCGCGGCATGTGGGATCTGCCCGGACCGGGGAACAAACCCGTGTCCCGTGCATTGGCAGGCGGACTCTCAACCACTGCGCCACCAGGGAAGCCCTACAACTTAAATCTTAATTAATTAAAGCCACAGACCTAGAACAGACAGAGAGATAAGTAAATTGAACAGAAGGCTATTCTTAGGATCTCTTTTTCTCCACAAGGCTCTGGGTCACACTCTACCTCTAATATAGACAAGACCCTTTATTTATTCTCCAGGCTCTCCAAAGAAAGGTAAACTGGGACCAGTGACAATGATAAATCAATCCTTAAGGATTATCTTAAATAAGGGCTTTCTGAAATGACTTCTCAAATATCTTGACCTTTAAGAAAACCAAAAAATTTCCCTCTACTTCTTAACCAAAGAAGTAGGAGAATTCCTTCATCCAAAATTTCCAAGGTCTGTTTTATGTCACATATGGAAGCTTTAATTTTAGCATCATACTATTTTGACAGCTATATAGAGTCATACTGAAAAGTTAAATTGTGCTTCTCCATCTCAATTTATAAGGAAAGTGGGGGGAAAATTACCCTACAAGAACAAATGAAGCAGGGGGGAGGGAGGGCACAGAATTCAACATACAACCTCTGTACAGTTGGTTCAGCAACAAGAGGTCAAAGATACTGGTGTGTCAAATTTTCTGTGACCAATCATGCATGTAATGCTTACATTATTATTATTATTTTTTTTTTTGCGGTATGTGGGCCTCTCACTGTTGTGGCCTCTCCCATTGCGGAGCACAGGCTCCGGACACGCAGGCCCAACGGCCATGGCTCACGGGCCCAGCCGCTCCGCGGCATGTGGGATCTTCCCAGACCGGGGCACGAACCCGTGTCCCCTGCATCGGCAGGCGGACTCTCAACCACTGCGCCACCAGGGAAGCCCTAATGCTTACATTATTTGTTGCAAATTCGATACTTTAAAATTCTTGTTACTTGAAGAAATCAATATTATAAAGCCTTTGCCGAGAGCCCCTAATTTTATCATTTTTAAAATTTACATATTTCCTATTTTGAATTTGTTTAAAGCAAAGGGTCTTCAATTCCCCTCCCAATTATCTTAACGCAAGGTCCACAAATGAAATGAATTAAATTTATGGTGAGATCAGAGACTGCAGAGGTCAATGAATTTTGGCAATTTCTATATCTTAAAAGAATAAACAGTCTATTTATCCGAGTTCTGGAAAGCAAACAATATCTTTACCAGAATTCTTAGAAAAACAAGAAAACTCATTTTCAAATTACATACCTTTATTTGCTGTTTTAAAGTTCCAAGAAAAGCAAGCTATGTAAAGAGTAGCATTTACAAACTTTATTAAAAAACAAACAAACAAACAAAATGACCATACATTATTGGGCAAGGAAAGTAACTTTTATATGGACTATCCCTAGATAAAATATCAGGTCCTAAACTTTGAAGAACTGCACCTATGTGCAAGCAATTCATTCCATACAGTAGCTAGAATGAAATCACATGGTTGTTTAACACACCCACCTATGACATTAGAGAGGGAATGAGTCACTGGAAATCTTGTACAGTACAGGGCAGTCTGACAACAAGACCTTCCACAGTTAAAAGGCCCATCATCACCATGGTGACATACGATGAAATAAATACCCTTCCTTCAAGAAAACTTATAAATGGAGGTTTTCTACTCATTAGGACCTTTCTCGGCCTGCCTTCAAAATATGAGGTCACTGGGGCTCTAGACAGTCTAAATATCATTGTATCACAGAAGTGGAGTTAGAAAGGGTGTCACTCCCAAGTCGGTTCTCATCAAGCACCACAGGACCAAATATGCCCGTGTCAGACTTGGACAGACATGTTACTTAAGCTCGTTCCTCCTAGAGCTGATGGTTATCCTCACCGGCTTCTTTCCCCAAACACCAAAGGCCTCTGATCACACAGGAGATATGATCAATGGAGCAAGTTTCAAAACAAGGCACAAGCCAAAAAGGCATCTGTGGGAAACTGGATAATCAGATAGGCACCCTATACACAGAACTAACATTCCCTAAAATCACTAACTGGCTCACATGTTTCCCAAGACTCCTATGAAATCAAAAGAAATTTTCACATATGAAAGACAGTGGTAGAATTACAAGGCATTCTCGTTTACTTTTGCAAAGACGATGGTAAAACAGTGAAGCAATGCCAAATTCTGGTTTGGTTTCTATGCCACTTTCCCACAACTGTGGTGGCTACTCACGTAGACCCTAGCACTAGAAGAGAAGCGCGATTGTTTGACACAAGATAAAACAAGCACCCATTCTAATTGAGGGTGCCTGTATTTTATGCATGACTAAAAAGCTACTTTTACTTCTCCATACTGTGAGCATTATTTATTAATATTATTGGTTTACTATTTAGATGTTATAGTTACCATTCCCCTCGAGCTGTAGTTCTCAAACTTCAGTTGTATCAGAAGTAGCTGAAGGACTTGTTACAACACAGATTGCTGGTACACATTTCTGAGTTTCCTATTTAGTAGGTATGGGGTAGGGTCCATGAAGTTGCATTTCTAACAAGTTCCCAGGTGATGCTGATGTTTGGGGACTAGACTTTGAGAACCATGTTGCAGACTTAAATAATCCTTGGGTGAACCTGTTAGAAAATGCTCAAAGATGACATTAAAAGGGCATGTGGTCAGCCTTTTGACTTTTTCCCCAGTTTATATGATTTTCCTTAACACTGAATCTATCCAGACTTCTTCTGTACATACACTCTGTTTATGACTATATGAACATGGGTCCAAAGTGGGTTTTCCCTGCCAAGTGCTTTGATTAAAGGGGTGCTGAAAGGAACTACTTTAACATTTTCAATACACAAATATTTCCTTGGTCATCCTCATCTACATGTTACTGAACCTACACTCTGCAAAATAAATAAGTGAAAAAAAAAATGTTCCACCTACTGCTTTCAGACAAGTCACTTTAAGACTTATTTACAGCAACATACGTGACTTGCTAATAGTTCTCCATGACTCTGAAAATAGAAAGATCTAATACTAGGAATTAGGTACTTACAAGAGGTAAAGTTTGAAAACAAGAAAACTATGAGCATGAAAAATTTTACCAAGGGAGACTCACTAGCATGCCAATTAATCCAGAAGAAAAGTACTGGACAAAAAAATCTCCACTTCGCTCATGGAGTTACAGAATGCTTTGGTGTGTGATTTGCTTTTTTAAAAAGGGGGTCTAAATTGCTTCCTAACTGGAAGTCAAAAACTTTTCCCTGGATGCTTTCAAATAATTACTATTTTGTAGTAATGATGCCAAAGGGGACATTAAAGAATGAATAATGGGACTGAGGTTTCAGGTCATACTCTCCATCTCATATTAACAACTCTTCACTTGCACTCACTTTCTCAGGGTAGGTCCAATGAAAGGCATTCACTCGCAGCTCCAAATGAGGTACACTCGTCCATCCCACACAAAACTGGCCTTGAGGGCAAAATAAGACCAGATAGGCCAGATTAACCAACAACCCTACCTCACAGTTTCTCTTCTGTGGGTACTCTTCTGTGGTAGTGAGGAGCCTGAGTTGGTGTGGGGGGTGGGGGAGGGCGTAGGGGGAGATGAGTTTTGCTGATAGGACCCAAGCTGGGTCTTGGGAAGTGGACCAAGCCCTTGGTGTGACAGAACTGTCATTATGGTAGTGTGTGAAGTGACTGACCTTGATAGCAAGAGTCAGAGGTCAAGAGAAGAATAATTTGGAGAGGTATTTCCCAGACACCACATTAGCATCTGCAATCAGAAAACCTACAGGGCACAAGAAGATAGGCTGGCATTTATAACTTAGGACGGAAGAGACCCTTTAAAGAAAAACTACTGGAGTTATAATTTAACTGCTTACATCTCTAAACTGGTTTGACTTTATAGGTAATACTTTGTAATCAGAACAAGAAAAGCATGTTTCATGGTTTTATGACTTGAGGAAGGGGGAGACAAAAGGAAAACTGAGAAGAACACAATTCATGAGTATAAAGTCTGTCTTGGGCACTGTAAACACCTTGAAGACTAATAACTATTCAGAATGGTCTCCAAAGTATGCAGCCAGGACCACAGAGGTTCTATCTGGAACAGATACCAGTTTCTCTTCAGCTAATGAAAATGTTTCCAATTTAACTTCAATGTGGCCAATAATAATTATGTTGAGTCTCCTCAATTATTTACAGGCCCAGGGAAGATACAAAACTATAATGCCTATTTTAAAGAACAAAGGTAGGAGATAAATGTAAAGTTACTCTTTGGCAAAGTCACTCCAGAACCCCTAAACTCCTGCTTTCCAAGACTTGATTCTAGACAACGGGGCTCTTTAATTCTAAAATAGGGACTTAAGTTAGTCACCAAGGACATGGTACTGGATGCAAAAGAACTAAGTTCTTCTAGACATGGCTTTCTTCAGGACCAGCACATTCCTTCCCATGCTGGGCTAAAGACCCTCCTAGGGGAGGGAGGGGTGAATGGAGAGGGACATCCTTTATCTAACCTCAATCTGAGCATTCAGTACAGTGCTGAAATTGTCCATTTAGAATCTCCCGATAAGATTATATTATTATATTATCCTAGAGAACAGGAACTATTTCTCATGAAAATGTTTGCAGAACTGAACCCATCCAAGGAAGCCAAATGGTTATGGATCCCTTGTGGGCTGGGATGAGACCTGGCTCCAGTTCATCACAACCTACCCTGGAGGTATCAATGTGCCTTTCAGCAGGGGAAAGGCCAAACACTTCTTTAGGTGTTCCCCTCACACTCCAATTTTTTTTTCCTTTTCCTATTTTTTTCCTCAGTTGCAACATGGTCAGAAAGTTACTGATTGATATCAAAACAACTCACTAATATTAGAGGAAGCTTGCCTGGATCTCAGGCTTCAGGGCACACATTTTCATTATTACAATTATACCCATATCTTTAAAAACATCACTCCCTGGATCATTTACAGAACATCCAAAACAAGAGGAACTTTTGTAATAGGCATGAGAAACTTTTAGATCCTGTATAACTATATAGGCCATAGGCATGAACAAAAAGAAATTCCCTGTTGGCAGTTTTCACTTCTAAACAAACCCACATGAAAGACCACCTGATAAATAAGGCAGCACTTATCAGTTAAAAACTAACAACATGAAAACCAGTAACAGTTCCTTGTTACCATGTTAAGTAGTCTTTTGATTCAATTTCTGGGGAAGGAGATGAGGTCCAGAGTCTGAGTTTAATCTGGTAATTTGTTAATTGCAGTTCTCAGGGTTGGGGGGGCGGGTGCCCTTTTAAGTGGTTCTGTTTAGAAGTGAAAACAATGTTGCGAGTCATAAAGTTTCTGGTCTGGTAACAAAACAGGAAAATCCTAGTCAGGCAGGAGAGAGCTAAACTGAAATATGGTAGAACCTTATTTATTCTCTTCCTTAGAGGACTAAAGTTTACCCAGATTTGTGCTATGCAAATTTCCCCACTCTTCTCTCCACCAGGAGAGAATGTGTACCCACCTTAGAAAAGCATGTATTCTGGAAAAATCCCAGGATCTGAACTTTATAAACAAACAGAAAGGATTCCTTCCTTTCCTAGGGGAACCCACTGGCTCTGCGCTCATTCCCATCTCCCAAGACCACCAGAGATCCAGGCTGTTCCAGGATTGCATAGGGCTAGAGGAGACATGGAGAAATCACCAACTCATAAAGAGGATTAACCAGGAACGGGTCCATGAAGCAGGAAGGAGCTAACTCAACAAAGAATTAAAAGTAGTCTCTTAAGTAACATCCTATGCCTTCCTCATAGCGATTAGCACTACGGTATCTGGGCCCTGGGTGCATTCCTACTATGAAAACAAAAAAATGGAGATGGAGATTCAAATATGTCAGAGTTATTTTAAGCAAAATCACATAATCTTTAAACAACTAGTCTTGGGCTTCCCTGGTGGCGCAGCAGTTAAGAATCCGCCTGCCAGTGCAGGGGACACGGGTTCCCGTCCTGGACCGGGAAGATCCCACATGCCACGGAGCAACTAAGCCCACGCGCCGCAACTTGTGAGCCTGCGCTCTAGAGCCCGTGAGCCTCAACTACTGAAGCCCGCATGCCTAGAGCCTGTGCTCCACAACAAGAGAAGCCACCGAGATGAGAAGCCCGTGCACCACAACGAAGATCCAACTCAGCCAAAAATAAATAAATTTAAAAACAAAACAAAACAACTAGTCTTAAAAATAACTTGTAACAGGGAATTCTGTGGTAGTCCAGTGGTTAGGACTTGGCACTTTCACTGCCAGGGCCGGGGTTCAATCCCTGGTTGGGGAACTAAGATCCCGCAAGCCAAATGGCAGGGCCAAGAAAAAAAAAAAGGCAACAAATTGTGAACAGAATCCTATTTCATTAGTTTACTACTTTTCTCCTCATAAGTCATATTTCTTTTAAAAACCTACCCATCCATATAAGTCCTGGCTCTATATACATTTTATAACTTATTTAAACACCTCCATCTACTTTCTTGCACCACCAGTTATTTTCTTCTTAGTTCTTTGTATTTTCTTCGTATTGATTTGTTTATTGTCTTATAGATCTTGCTGCTTGTTCACATCTATATCTGCAGGACTTACAACAGCACTGGGCATAAATACTCAATAAATAAAGGCATGAAAATGAACAAAGGAATGAATGCACTTTTCAAGCTTTGGGAACTCGAGGATAACTTATGACCACTCTCTACACTCCTTAGCTAGGACTTCAGTATACATATAAAGGTGTATTGCATACAATCTGAACAAAAGTTATGAAATGTAGGTATTACCATGTCTACCTTATAGGTGAGGCAAATGAAATGTTAAACAACCTGTCTAAGGTCATCCAGTTACTAAGCAACCTTAGCCTGAAGAGATCAGATGCAAACCTGTGTTTGCTCGGCACAAAAACCATGCTCTTAATGGTACTACCACCAACTAGCCTTCCTCCCATCACTTTAGGTCATGAGGCCCTAATAATGAGTGTACCTTTAATTACTAGCTGAGTGGTCTTTTCTCTTCAAACCTCTAAAATACTTAGTTATATCACTATATCCTCCTACTTAGAGCAAGACTAAGTGAGGAGAGAACTCTCTGGGTACTTAGTGTGTCTAGAATATTCTTTTATTTATTTATTTTTGGCTGCGTTGGGTCTTTGTTGCTGCACGCGGGCTTTCTCTAGTTGAGGCGGGCGGGGGCTACTCTTCATTATGGTGCACGGGCTTCTCATTGCGGTGGCTTCTCTTGTTGCAGAGCACGGGCTCTAGGTGCGTGGGCTTCAGTAGTTGTGGTGCACAGGCTCAGTAGTTGTGGCTTGTTTGCTCTAGAGCTCAGGCTCAGTAGTTGTGGCGCTCAGGCTTAGTTGCTCCGTGGCATGTGGAATTCTCCTGGACCAGGACTCGAACCCTTGTCCCCTGCATTGGCAAGCGGGTTCTTAACCACTGTGCCACCAGGGAAGCCCCCTAGAATATTCTTTAAAGTTGACAAGTAGGTCTTAAGTAAGAAATGAGTGCATATGTCCACAAACAAATTTATGTAAGAATGTTGACTGCAGCTATATTCAAAGTGGAAATAACCCAAGTATCCATCAACAGGAGAATGGGTTCAAAAAAAAGTGGTATATTCATGTTATGGAATACTGACAGCAATGAAAAGGAATAAACCACTGACAGATGCAACCGCATGGATGAATCTTTAAAAAAAAACCAAGATGAATCTCAAAAAAATCTCTTGGAAGTCAGAATAGTGGTTACCTCTGTGGGGAGTGGTACTGACAGGAAAGGGGCACAAGGGAGCTTTCTGAAGTGATAGCAGTATTTTGTATCTTGATCTAGGTGATCATCACATGGCTGTATACATATGTTAAAAAGTCTTTGAGTTATACACTTAAGATTTGTTCATTTCCCTATATGTAAACTGTCTTAATAAATGTATTGTTAAGAAAGAAAAAATGGCTGATGCCAAAGCTAATGTTAAAGCATGTTACACTGTTGTCACATGGCATCACCCACTACTTTCACCAGTAAACAGAAATACCAGCAATCCATTGTCAGAATTAAAATTCATTATGTGAGGTCTTTAAGAACACATTCCTCATTTAATATCTAACCACTCTATAACTCATATATACATATAAATCAAATAGCAACAAACATTTTAAGACTGGGCAATGGGATTTCAGAAAGTTTACTAACTGGGAAGAGAAAGCAAGAAAGGAACACAGTGTAAAAGCCAACAAACCACATATAAAATCCATAGCCCATAATCACTTTCAAGAGAACTATGGAAAAGAGAAAATAATCAGGGGTACTACTTGTTTGATAAGTAGAGTCAATTAAAGTATAGCTCAAGAGTTCATCTCCCAAAGAAGAGATGAGAGGTAGCTTCTGAGCTTTGAAAGGATAAAGTAGTTTCCCAGAATTCAGGCTGATATTTTTAAGTTAATAAATTACCAAACACAACTCTCACCCACCTGGGAAGAGCACCCTGTAGATTCTGTACAAAATCTCCTCAAGGTTAAGAGAGTTGGAAAACTTGAGAAATTGGCCTGATCCTGGATTGTAAACAGCCAAACAATGTGCACTGGGCACGAGTTGGTACACTGTACTGCTGAGTGTACTAGAAACCAACAGCATCATTCATGGGGAAGGAGAAGTTAGAAACAACACAAGGACAATACCTTTTGTGTTCCCCCATACAGGACTAGCTTTCTAAAATTTCATTCAGGACACAACATTAATAAATCATACAAAATGAAGTGCTCTTGCCCGGGGTGGGGTGTGGGGTAGGGAATTATGTGGATACCTGACAATAAACAGAAGCACTAGATGGTCTGAGAGTTTTACTGCACAAGGAATCCAAGAGCAACCAAAAATGGCTTGTCGAGATAGTAGGCAGACATGAACACATGTGTAGATATGAAAGCTCAGAATTCTAAAGAAAGTCACTGCTTATTCTCAATGACACTCTGAACTTCTATCTAAAATAAGAAAAAAAATTAGAAGGTTTTAAGAAAGGACAGAAAAGGCTCATGAGTTGGACCAAATGAATAAAGTTAAAGGATATAGAATTTCCAACATGGAAGAGATAAGCTAAGGACAGATTTTAATACATTTTGGTAATCAATACATCTGGTAATCAAGAAAAGATCTGTAGGTAAGAACGAACTGGGACTTCTCCTTCACAAAGAAAATATTAAAACAATGAGATCAATGATTTGTTTTTACGACAGAAGAGAAGCTTGAAGGCATGCAACAGTGTCCTCTTGCTACACAGTCTAATATTTACCAGTTGATAAGCAACCATTTCTCCCCCTTCTCCATAGACAGGTATTCTCAGAACACATTTACATATAATGGTGATTTTTTTAACAAATGTATAAAGTGTTTAGATGCAAAACAACGCTAAAAAGCAGAATCTAAAGCCCATAAGTACACTAATACATTTTATTCTAAAAAATTCCACATCCAGGAAGATGGCGGAAGAGTAAGACGCGGAGATCACCTTCCTCCCCACAGATACATCAGAAATTCATCTACACGTGGAACAACTCCAACAGAACACCTACTGAACGCTGACAGAAGACCTCAGACCCCCCAAAAGGCAAGAAACTCCCCACATACCTGGGTAGGTCAAAAGAAAAAAAGAATAAACAGAGACAATAGGATATGGACGGGACCTGCACCAGTGGGAGGGAGCCGTGAAGGAGGGAAGGTTTCTACACACTACAAGCCCCTTCGAGGGCAGAGACTGCAGGTGGCGGAGGGGGAAAGCTTCGGAGTAGCGGAGGAGAGCACAGCAACAGGGGTGTGGAGGGCAAAGCAGAGAGATTTTGGCACAGAGGATCGGTGCCCTCAGGCACACACCAGCCCGAGAGACTTGTCTGCTCGGCCGCCAGAGCGGGCGGGGCTGGGAGCTGAGGCTCGGGTATCGGCTTTCAGTCGGAGCGCAGGGAGAGGTCTGGGGCTGGCGGCAGGAAGAGACCCTGAAGGGGTTAGTGCTAGCCCGGAGGGAGTCCGGGGAAAGGGTCTGGAGCTACCGGAGAGGCAAGAGACTTTTTTCCCTTTTGTTGCCTGGTGCGCGAGGAGAGGGCATTCCCCTCCCTCCCCTCTGCCTGAGTGAGCCAGAGCCCCCGAATCAGCGGCTCCTTTAAACCCGTCCTGTCTGAGCGAAGAACGGACGCCCTCCGGCGACCTACGCGCAGAGGCGGGGCCAGGTCCAAGGCTGAGACCCGGGAGCTGTGAGAGCAGAGACAGGGAAATCTCTCTGTGCAGCCTCCGAGGCAGCGGATTAAAGCTCCACAGTCCATTTGATGTGCCCTGCGTCTGTGGAGTGCATGAATGGACAGCGAATCATCCCAAATTGAGGAAGTGGACCTTGAGGACAAGATTTAAGACTTTCCCCCCCTTTTTTTTTTCCTCTTTTTACAACGAATTATCTCAAATTAAGGAGGTGGACTTAGCAAGATTTCAGACTTTTCGCCCTTTTCCTCTTTTTACAACGAATTATCCCAAATCGAGGAGGTGGACTTGGAGAGCAAGATTTTTGATTTTTCCCCCTGCTCTCTTTTTGTGAATGTGTATGTGTAATCTTCTGTGTAAGATTCTCTCTGTATAGCTTTGCTTCCACCATATGTCCCAGGGTTCTTTCGGTCCGTGTTTTTTTTCAATAATTACTTTTTAATTTTAATAACGCTACTATATTTCATACTTTATTCTATTTTACTTTACCTGCTCTTTCTTTTTTTCCTCCCTTCCCTTCCTCCCTCCCTCCCTCCGCTCCTCCTTTCCTTCTTTCTTTTTCTTTCCTCCATCCCTCCCTCCCTCCCACCCTTCTTCTTTCCACTTTCTTTTTCTTTCCTTCCTCCCTCCCTCCCTCCTGTCTTTCTTTCTTTCTTTCTTTCCTTCCTCCCTCCCTCTCTTCTTCCATTCACTCTTCCTTTTGCTTTCATTCCTCCCTCCCTCCCTCCTTTCTTTCCTTTCTTTCCATCCTTCCTCCCTCCCTCCTTTCTTTCTTTCTTCCTTCCTTCCTTCCTTACTTCCCTTCTTCCTTTCTTTCAATCTCTCTTTCTTTCTTCTACTAATTATTTCTTTCTACTTTTTCTCACTGTTATTCTGAGCCGGGTGGATGAAAGGCTCTTGGTGCTGCAGCCAGGAGTTAGTGCTGTGCCTCTGAAGTGGGAGAGCCAACTTCAGGACACGGGTCCACAAGAGACCTCCCAGCTCCACATAATATCAAGCAGCGAAAATCTCCCAGGGATCTCCATCTCAACACCAGCACCCAGCTTCAGTCAACGACCAGCAAGCTACAGTGCTGGTCACCCTATGCCAAGCAACTAGCAAGGCAGGAACACAACCCCACCCATTAGCAGAGAGGATACCTAAAAACATAATAAGGCCACAGGCACCCCAAAACACACCACCAGACGTGGACCTGTCCACCAGAAAGACAAGATCGAGCTTCAACCACCAGAACACAGGCATTAGTCCCCCCCACCAGGAAGCCTACACAACCTACTGAAACAACCTTAGCCACGGGGGACAGACACCAAAAACAACGGGAACTACGAATCTGCAGCCTGCAAAAAGGAGACCCCAAACACAGTAACATAAGCAAAATGAGAAAGCAGAAAAACACACAGCAGGTGAAGGAGCAAGATAAAAACCTACCAGACCTAACAAATGAAGAGGTAATAGGCAGTCTACCTGAAAAAGAATTCAGAATAATGATAGTAAAGCTGATCCAAGATTCTATTTCCCAGATCCAAAATCCTGGAAATAGAATAGACAATATGCAAGAAACAGTTAACAAGGACCTAGAAGAACTAAAGATGAATCAAGCATCGATTAAAAACACAATAAATGAAATGAAAAATACTCTAGATGGGATCAATAGCAGAATAACTGAGGCAGAAGAACGGATAAGTGAGGTGGAAGATAAAATAGTGGAAATAACTGCTGCAGAGCAAAATAAAGAAAAAAGAATGAAAAGAACAGAGGACAGTCTCAGAGACCTCTGGGACAACATTAAACGCACCAACATTCGAATTATAGGGGTTCCAGAAGAAGAAGAGAAAAAGAAAGGGACTGAGAAAATATTTGAAGAGATTATAGTTGAAAACTTCCCTAATATGGGAAAGGAAATAGTTAATCAAGTCCAGGAGGCACAGAGAGTCCCATACAGAATAAATCCAAGAAGAAATACGCCAAGACACATATTAATCAAACTGTCAAAAATTAAACACAAAGAAATCATATTAAAAGCAGCAAGGGAAAAACAACAAATAACACACAAGGGAATCCCCATCAGGTTAACAGCTGATCTCTCAGCAGAAACTCTACAAGCCAGAAGGGAGTGGCAGGACATAATTAAAGTGATGAAGGAGAGAAACCTGCAACCAAGATTACGCTACCCAGCAAGGATCTCATTCAGATTTGATGGAGAAATTAAAACCTTTACAGACAAGCAAAAGCTGAGAGAGTTCAGCACCACCAAACCAGCTTTACAACAAATGCTAAAGGAACTTCTCTAGGCAAGAAACACAACAGAAGGACTATACCTACAATAACGAACCCAAAGCCATTAAGGAGATGGGAATAGGAACATACATATCAATAATTACCTTAAATGTAAATGGACTAAATGCTCCCACCAAAAGACACAGAGTGGCTGAATGGATACAAAAACAAGACCCATATATATGCTGTCTACAAGAGACCCACTTCAGACCTAGAGACACATACAGATTGAAAGTAAGGGGATGGAAAAAGATATTCCATGCAAATGGAAATCAAAAGAAAGCTGGAGTAGCAATTCTTATATCAGACAAAATAGACTTTAAAATAAAGACTATTAGAAGAGACAAAGAAGGACACTACATAACGATAAAGGGATCGATCCAAGAAGAAGATATAACAATTGTAAATATTTATGCACCCAACATAGGAGCACCTCAATACATAAGGCAAATACTAACAGCCATAAAAGGGGAAATCGACAGTAACACAATCATAGTAGGGGACTTTAACACCCCACTTTCACCAATGGACAGATCATCCAAAATGAAAATAAATAAGGAAACACAAGCTTTAAATGATACATTAAACAAGATGGACTTAATTGATATTTATAGGACATTCCACCCAAAAACAACAGAATACACATTTTTCTCAAGTGCTCATGGAACATTCTCCAGGATAGATCATATCTTGGGTCACAAATCAAGCCTTGGTAAATTTAAGAAAATTGAAATTGTATCAAGTATCTTTTCCGACCACAATGCTATGAGACTAGACATCAATTACAGGAAAAGAGCTGTAAAAAATACAAACACATGGAGGCTAAACAATACACTACTCAATAATGAAGTGATCACTGAAGAAATCAAAGAGGAAATTAAGAAATACTTAGAAACAAATGACAATGGAGACACGACGACCCAAAACCTATGGGACGCAGCAAAAGCAGTTCTAAGGGGGAAGTTTATAGCAATACAATCCCACCTTAAGAAACAGGAAACATTTCGAGTAAACAACCTGACCCTGCACCTAAAGCAATTAGAGAAAGAAGAACAAAAAACCCCCAAAGTTAGCAGAAGGAAAGAAATCATAAAGATCAGATCAGAAATAAATGAAAAAGAAATGAAGGAAACGATAGCAAAGATCAACCAAACTAAAAGCTGGTTCTTTGAGAAGATAAACAAAATTGACAAACCATTAGCCAGACTCATCAAGAAAAGAAGGGAGAAGACTCAAATCAGTAGAATTAGAAATGAAAAAGGAGAAGTAACAACTGACACTGCAGAAATACAAAAGATCATGAGAGATTACTATAAGCAACTCTATGCCAATAAAATGGACAACCTGGAAGAAATGGACAAATTCTTAGAAATGCACAACCTACCAAGACTGACTCAGGAAGAAATAGAAAATATGAATAGACCAATCACAAGCACTGAAATTGAAACTGTGATTAAAAATCTTCCATCAAACAAAAGCCCAGGACCAGATGGCTTCACAGGCGAATTCTATCAAACATTTAGAGAAGAGCTAACACCCATCCTTCTCAAACTCTTCCAAACAATATCAGAGGAAGGAACACTCCCAAACTCATTCTACGAGGCCACCATCACCTTGATACCAAAACCAGGCAAGGATGTCACAAAGAAAGAAAACTACAGGCCAATATCACTGATGAACATAGATGCAAAAATCCTCAACAAAATACTAGCAAACAGAATTCAACAGCACATTAAAAGGATCATACACCATGATCAAGTGGGGTTTATTCCAGGAATGCAAGGATTCTTCAATATACGCAAATCAATCAATGTGATACACCATATTAACAAGTTGAAGGAGAAAAACCATATGATCATCTCAATAGATGCAGAGAAAGCTTTCGACAAAATTCAACACCCATTTATGATAAAAACCCTGCAGAAAGTAGGCATAGAGGGAACTTTCCTCAACATAATAAAGGCCATATATGACAAACCCACAGCCAACATTGTCCTCAATGGTGAAAAACTGAAACCATTTCCACTAAGATCAGGAACAAGACAAGGCTGCCCACTCTCACCACTCTTATTCAACATAGTTTTGGAAGTTTTAGCCACAGCAATCAGAGAAGAAAAGGAAATAAAAGGAATCCAAATTGGAAAAGAAGAAGTAAAGCTGTCACTGTTTGCAGATGACATGATACTATACATAGAGAATCCTAAAGATGCTACCGAAAAACTACTAGAGCTAATCAATGAATTTGGTAAAGTAGCAGGATACAAAATTAATGCACAGAAATCTCTGGCATTCCTGTACACTAATGATGAAAAATCTGAAAATGAAATCAAGAAAACACTCCCATTTACCATTGCAACAAAAAGAATAAAATATCTAGGAATAAACCTACCTAAGGAGACAAAAGACCTGTATGCAGAAAATTATAAGACCCTGATGAAAGAAATTAAAGATGATATAAATAGATGGAGAGATATACCATGCTCCTGGATTGGAAGAATCAATATTGTGAAAATGACTCTACTACCCAAAGCAATCTACAGATTCAATGCAATCCCTATCAAACTACCACTGGCATTTTTCACAGAACTAGAACAAAAAATTTCAAAATTTGTTTGGAAAAACAAAAGACCCCGAATAGCCAAAGCAATCTTGAGAACGAAAAACGGAGCTGGAGGAATCAGGCTGCCTGACTTCAGACTATACTACAAAGCTACAGTAATTAAGACAGTGTGGTACTGGCATAAAAACAGAAAGATAGATCAGTGGATCAGGATAGAAAGCCCAGAGATAAACCCACGCACATATGGCCAACTTATCTTTGATAAAGGAGGCAGGAATGTACAGTGGAGAAAGGACAGCCCCTTCAATAAGTGGTGCTGGGAAAACTGGACAGGGACATGTAAAAGTATGAGATTAGATCATTCCCTAACACCATACACAAAAATAAGCTCAAAATGGATTAAAGACCTAAATGTAAGGCCAGAAACTATCAAACTCTTAGAGGAAAACATAGGTAGAACACTCTATGACATAAATCACAGCAAGATCCTTTTGGACCCACCTCCTAGAGAAATGGAAATAAAAACAAAGATAAACAAATGGGACCTAATGAAACTTCAAAGCTTTTGCACAGCAAAGGAAACCATAAACAAGACCAAAAGACAACCCTCAGAATGGGAGAAAATATTTGCCAATGAAGCAACTGACAAAGGATTAATCTCCAAAATTTATAAACAGCTCATGCAGCTCAATAGCAAAAAAACAAACAACCCAATCCAAAAATGGGCAGAAGACTTAAATAGGCATTTCTCCAAAGAAGATATACAGACTGCCAACAAACACATGAAAGAATGCTCAACATCATTAATCATTAGAGAAATGCAAATCAAAACTACAATGAGATATCATCTCACACCAGTCAGAATGGCCATCATCAAGAAATCTAGAAACAATAAATGCTGGAGAGGGTGTGGAGAAAAGGGAACACTCTTGCACTGCTGGTGGGAATGTGAATTGGTACAGCCACTATGGAGAACAGTATGGAGGTTCCTTAAAAAACTAAAAATAGAACTACCATATGACCCAGCAATCCCACTACTAGGCATATACCCTGAGAAAACCATAATTCAAAAAGAGACATGTACCAAAATGTTCATTGCAGCTCTATTCACAATAGCCCGGAGCTGGAAACAACCTAAGTGTCCATCATCGGATGAATGGATAAAGAAGATGTGGCACATATATACAATGGAATATTACTCAGCCATAAAAAGAAACGAAACTGAGCTATTTGTAATGAGGTGGATAGACCTAGAGTCTGTCATACAGAGTGAAGTAAGTCAGAAAGAGAAAGACAAATACCATATGCTAACACATATATATGGAATTTAAAAAAAAAAAAAATGTCATGAAGAACCTAGGGGTAAAACGGGAATAAAGACACAGACCTACTTGAGAATGGACTTGAGGATATGGGGAAGGGGAAGGGGAAGCTGTGACAAAGGGAAAGAGAGGCATGGACATATATACACTACCAAACGTAAGGTAGATAGATAGTGGGAAGCAGCCGCAGAGCACAGGGAGATCAGCTCGGTGCTTTGTGACCGCCTGGAGGGGTGGGATGGGGAGGGTGGGAGGGAGGGAGATGCATGAGGGAGGGGATGTGGGAACAGATGTATATGTATGACTGATTCACTTTGTTATAAAGCAGAAACTAATAAAAAAAAATGTATTTTATTTTGCATCAATAAAGTCGTGTAAATGTTTAAAAAACTGAAAAAAAAAAAAAATTCCACATCCAGCTATTTCAATGTCAGCATTGACATTTGGGACCTACGGCAAGGGAAGGACTGGGTGATCTCCAGAACAGATTTTTCCGTCAGCTGTTTTGGTTATACCTGGTGCCAGGTATCAGTCCCAGACTCCCTTCTTTCCAGGTGATATTACCACAGGCTCAGGACAGGGCAGTAGAAAACCTAAGAGTAAGCTTTTCCACTAGACACAGAACAGAAAGCTTCATCAATGGATCCAAGAACCCTATGAGTATCATTTTTAAGGTATAATTTACACAGAAGAGAAACAGTGACACTCTGGGCAGTTATTTCTGGATAGTTCCAGCACTTTCCAGCTTCTGAGGATATTCTGGGCCTTCCTATAGACATCTGATATGACCAATACTCTTTCTTTTTCCTGCCCCTGACTCCAAAAGTAGACTTTCTGCAGGATTACTCAGTGATTTTGTAAGATGTGGTTTTTCTCTTGGGGAATTGTCCTAAGGAAAGAAAATTATTTCCAACAGAGCTTCTGACTCTGGATAGCTGGAAGGATCTTGATCGGGTTAAGTCATAATAAAAGAGAGATTCTGTCTTCAGCATCCTCCTGCTTCCCACCAAAAAATTTAAAAAGGCAAATCATGTTGATATTTTAAAATTCTCTAAGCTGCGAAAAGGTTTCTTTGCTGACATACCCTCTGCTCATCATCCTTTCCTGACTCTGATGATAGACATAATGGCCAGAGAGCTTAGTTATTCCCCCTCAAACTGAATGTCAAGGACCAAGGGCAACTATAAATAAAGAAAAAAGAATCACAGGAAAATAAACAAACTTTAAAAAAGAATTTTAAAAGGAGGGAAAAAAAAGAATAATTATTTTAGTGGAGAAATCTAATAAACACTATCTCAGCCAGGTGATAAGGGTGACATCAACAGTGATAAATCATGTTGACAGTATGTACCCTTGATGGGATGTGATGAAAAGGGCACTATACCACTATGGTCTTCTTCCCCCAAATCCATAACTCTAGTCTAACCATAAGAAAAACACCAGACAAACCACAATTGAATGATAGTCCACAAAATACCCCTAAAACTGTCAAGATCAACAAACAAGGAAGTCTGGGAAACTGTCATAGCCAAGAGGAACCTAAGGAGACATGAAGACTAAATGTAATGTGAACTGGATGAGATCTTGGAACAGAAAAAGGACATCAGAATAAAAAAATAAGGAAATGTGAATAAAGTATGGACTTCAGTTAATAATAATGTATCAATATTGGTTCATTAATTGTCATAAATGTACTATTATGACTAGATGTTAACAACATGGAAAACTGGTTGTGGGAACTCTGTTCTATTCTAAAATTTAAAAGTCCATTTAAAAAGTAAAATTGATAATGTGAAACTAGCAAACTATAGAATAAAATAAAACTACTCACAGCATGTCATAGTAGAAAAAAACACAGACTCTAGAGACAAAATCTTGCGTTTCAATCACTGCTCCGTCACTTATTGGCTGTGTGATCTTAGGTAAATTATTAGGTGATTCTCTGAGCTTCAGTTTCCTCACCTGCAAAATGGGGATAATAGTAGTGCCAACCTAGTTGGGTTGGTTTGAAAGTTAGGTAGTTATGTATGAAGAGTCTGGGGCAACCAACACCCAAAACCTTTCTCCATAATCATTTCCTCAGAAAGTAGGCTATTCCTAACTAGGGTAACAGGTAGCTAGTTCTACAAAGAAGCAGCTAAGAGCACAGAGCGGCCATGCTTAACAGTTAGGGAGTCCAGTTTGGCACACACCCACCTAATAGACTGTGACAACAAAGTGAGGTCACAGTTTGCACAGTAAGAAAGCAAGAAGATTTCGCAGTGATCCAGGGTTTCCAAATTTAGCTAGGTTTAAAATCAACTGGGACATTTTCTTTTTTAAAATGCAGATCTGCCACTCTATCCCCAATCCCTTGATAACAGGTGAGTGACTGTTATGAGGCTGAGGAATCTATATTTTTAGTAAGTTTCCCAGGTGATTTGCTGTGTAGTTTTAGGAACAGTGGTCTTATCTTTTCCTCTTTATACAGTGAAGGAAATCGAGGCCCAGAAAATGCAGACGTGATTAACTTCAAAAGCAAGTAGCTCAGAAGTAGCAAGGCCAAGATTAGAATAGGCATCTAGTACGTGTGTCTCGGACCTTAATATGTTTTTCTAATACAAAGGGCCTGAACAACAACCCATCACTTGGAACTCCACACGTGACTAAAAGGGAAGAAACTAGAAAGGGGAAAAAAAAATCCTTGGGAAAGAAGATTCTATGGGAAGGATGTGGTAGGAACATCAACTATGCTCCAGGACTAGAGTTGACAGGCTAAGCTTTAAATCTTTACCTAACATTTATAGGCTCTCCCAAAATTTATAGACTCTCATAACTATGGAGAATTTTAAAACTGAAATTTGTTCCCCTTTTGTAAATGGGTGTGAGCTAATGTTTAATACATTTTAAAAATCACAACAGTCCAATATTAAATGTAAAAATTTCTACTTGAAAATTTCTACCTTGATTTAAAGTAACCAAAAAAGGCTGTGACTTACATGACATTAATATATTAAACAGACGCCAAAATTAGCTTCGGTTTGAATAAAGGGTATTTTAGAAAGAGTGGTTCAAACAGTAGTCTTTTTTTTTTTTTTTTTTTTGCGGTACACGGGCATCTCACTGCTGTGGCCTCTCCCGTTGCGGAGCACAGGCTCCAGACACGCAGGCTCAGCGGCCATGGCTCATGGGCCTAGCCGCTCCGCAGCATGTGGGATCTTCCCAGACCAGGGCACGAACCCGTGTCCCCTGCATCGGCAGGTGGACTCTCAACCACTGCGCCACCAGGGAAGCCCCAAACATTAGTCTTTTGAAGTACCTGTCCTAAGAACTGCTCATTTGCTTTGGGAATTGAACACAGGCTGAGTCAAACAAAACTAAGAGTGAAGGTGTTACCTTAGTACAATACCAGAAGTCGAAACATTCAACTTCCTAGAACTGCCTGGCAAAGACTACAATGAATATAACTGTACATTCATAATCACCAGACAAGATTTCCAAAGGCTTCTGTTCTGTTCCATTCTTAATTATTTTATCTGAGTGATGAAGCAATCAGTAGAGAACTTCCACCAGTTCCCACACCTACCCATCCACCAGCATCCGTAATCTGATATTCCTTCTTGTTCCTTTGGATAAAGGGTCAGTGTTCCTATCCACAGTCAAGCCCTCCACCTGTATAGTAGATTCTGCCTTTGTCACTATTTGAAGACACTGTCCTAGCAATTAATTCTTCCTTTTTATCCAAATCAATTCCTCCCTCTAGAAGATCATTCCCATCAGCAAATAGACATGTTATATCTGCCACCTTAAAAAACAAAACAAAACATGGCTTCCCTGGTGACACAGTGGTTGACAGTCCGCCTGCTGATGCAGGGGACACGGGTTCACGCCCCGGTCCGGGAAGATTCCACATGCCGCGGAGCGGGTGGGCCCGTGAGCCATGGCCGCTGAGCCTGTGCATCCGGAGCCTGTGCTCCGCAACAGGAGAGGCCACAACTCTCAATTCTACATTCATCTCTACTAAGCACCTCACTTCCCTGCTCTCCTTTATAGTAACACTCTTTTAAAAAAATTAATGTATTGCTCATACTTAACTATCTTCAACTCCTCTCTTCCCATTCTCTTAAAACCATTCCAAGTAGGCTTCATCCTTACCTCTCATTGAAAATACTCTTTATTAAATTCAAAGTCAGTTCTCAGTCATTATATGACTTGACCTCTTAGCTGAATATGACACGGTTGACTATTTCCTTCTCTTCTGGAAACACGTGCAAGTATGGTAGCTTCCAAGATGCCACATTCCCCTGGTTTTCTCATACCACCGCCCTCCCCCAACCTTGCTCTTTTTCTAGTATTTTGCCATTTCCCCCTCCTCCCTGATTTCCAAATGGTGGAGTCTCCCAGACTTAGACTCTCTATCTTCACTTACTCCCTTGGTAATCTCATCCAGTCTCACGGCTTTAAATCCATCTACATGACTCCCATTTGGCTATCTACACAAAAATCTCTAGCCTGCATTTCTCCCCTGAACTCCAGACACATACCTTTTTCTACCTGGATGTCCTAATGTGCATTTCAAACTTAACATGCTTCAAACTGAATCTCTCATCTCTCCTGCACTTTGCCAACCCTGGCCACCCACAGTCTTACTCATCTCAGTGAACGGCAACTCTATTCCTTCAAGTGCCCAGGCTAAAAATCCTTACAGCCATCCTTGACTCCTCTCTTTCACACTCCATATCCAAACTGTGGGCTCTATCCAATGCATCCAATTTTTATCTTTCTGCTAACACCCTAGTCCAAATCACCATAATTTCTTGCCTAGACTATTGCTACCATTTCTTAACTGATCTCCTCGCTTCTACACTTGCCATCTGACAGTCTTCTCAGCAACCTAAATCATCAGCCATTTCACTCAAAGAATATGACAAAGTCCACGAAGTCCTTATAACAGCCAGAAAGCCTTATATGTAGGACACCCTCTCCTCCATTATTTGTCCAACCTCTCCTAGTACAGTCTCCTTTGTTCACTCTGTTCCAGCCACACAGGATTCTCATTACCCCTTGACTGTCCCAAGCACACTCTCACCTCTGAACCCTTGCACTGGTTGTTCTTTGGAATGTTCTTTCCTTAGATATCCTCATGGTTCACTTCTTGTACCCATCAAGTCTTTGTTCTGATGTCACCTTCTCCATGAGGTCTACCGTGATCCCCCTAGTTATAATCTCCCCTATTCCTCATCCCCTTTACTATGCTATAGTTTTGCTTCAATAGCATTAATCATCTTCTAATATATTATATTAGGTACCTGTCATTTTATTTCATTTTTTAAATCTATTTATTTTTATTTTTATTTATTTTTGGCTGCATTGGGTCTTTGTTGCTGCATGCGGGCTTTCTCTAGTTTTGGCAAGCGGAGGCTACTCTTCTTTGTGGTGCGAGGGCTTCTCATTGCAGTGGCTTCTCTTATTGCGGAGCACGGGCTCTAGGCATGCGGGCTTCAGTAGCTGGGGCACACGGGCTCCAGTAGTTGTGGCACACGGGCTCTAGAGGGCAGGCTCAGTAGTTGTGGCACACGGGCTTAGTTGCTCTGCGGCATGTGGGATCCTCCTGGACCAGGGCACGAACCTGTGTCCTCTGTGTTGGCAGGTGGATTCTTAACCACTGCGCCACCAGGAAAGCCCTGTACTTGTCATTTTAAATATGTCTTCCCTCATTTGAATTTAATCTCCAGTAGGATTTTTTGTCTGTTTTATTCAGTCATGTATCCCCAGCATCTAAAACAATACCAGGCACAGAGTAGGCAATCCATAAATATTTGCTGAATGAACAAATGAAGGATGAGAGAAGAATTAACTAAGCAAAAGGACTGTACTGTCATTTAAGGAAAGTCAAGTCCTCTATTTTAAATGCCAAACTCCCCATAACAACTAATTACTTGATACCATCACTTAAATGTTTAAAGAGGTAAAAAAAAAAAAAAACCTCTTCCAAATGTTTCTTCTCCATTTCAGCAAATGGCCCCACTACCTACCTAAGTGAACAAACCTGAAACATAAGTTAGCCTTGATTGACCCTCTCACCCTCCCATATACAATCCATCAAGAAGTCCCATCATTTTTAACACAAAAATTCAGCTCAAATTCATTCACTTCTCTTTATCTCCACTGTTAGGACTCTAGTCCAAGCCAACACAGTCTCTCACCTGTACTATTCTGATAGCCTCCTACCTGTTCTCTCTGCTTTATTTTCTTGCCTTCTTTAATCCATTTCCTAAATAGCAGCAAAAGTGCTCCTAAAAATGTAAACAGGATCATAATATTCCTTTGTTTAAAATCTCAAAATCTCACAGACTATGGTCTGTGAATGATTTGGCTTCCATCTACACCTCAACTCCATCTGTGCCACTCTACCCCTTGCTCATTACGCTACATCCACAAAGCTCTGTTTTCAGTTCCTCCAATATGTCCTCTTCTTTGTATATGCCATTATCACTTCCTTCCACTCTGCATCTTTCATATCTCAGCAAAAAAAGGTCGTCTTCTGTTTAAAGTAGATCTCCCCCTCTTATTCTGTATCTCATTCCTCATTTCCTTCATAACTTTTTTTTTTCTTCCCCATTACAGTATAAGCTCCATGAGAGTAGGGGTCACCTACCCTCATGTAAAAGGGAGGAGGCGGTAACTCACGTAACTCCGAAATGTCGGAGAAGTACTGTAGGTCTCTCTCAGCTGTAAGAGCTGTCATTCCAGCACTCATCACCACCACACTCCCTCCAGATGCTCCCTCCTTCTATCATTTCAAAAGGAATGCAAGACAAGGTTTCATTGGCAAATCACATTAATTCCAACTGCTATGGACTGAATTCTGTCCTCCCAAAATTCATATGTTGAAGTCCTAATCTCAGTGTGATGGCATATGGAGACGGGAGCTTTGGGAGATAATTAGGTTTAGATACTTTTATAAAAAGAGGAAGGGATATCAGAACTCACTGCCATGTAAGGACACAGCAAGCTCACTAGCTCTCTGAAAGCCATGAATAGAACCTTCACCAGCACCCTGCTCTCAGACTCCTAGCCTTCAGAATTGTGAGAAATAAGTTTCTGTTGTTAAAGCCCCCCAGACTTTGTGTATTTTGTTATGGCAGCCTATGCTACAACACCAACCAAAATGAGATGCTCCAGTCTCATCTGTAATAAAACCAAATACACATGTAAAAAGATACCTGATACAGTAGCATTCTTTATCAAGATTCTGCTCTTAACCCAAACTGTTCCACTGTTTTTTGATGCTCTTTTCCAAAGAGCTACACTTTTGAAGACTGAGCACTGTTAAAACTATCACCCTAGGCTTCCCTGGTGGCGCAGTGGTTGAGAGTCCGTCTGCCGATGCAGGGGACACGGGTTCGTGCCCCATTCTGGAAAGATCCCATATGCCGTGGAGCGGCTGGGCCCGTGAGCCATGGCCTCTGAGCCTGCGCGTCCAGAGCCTGTGCTCCGCAACGGGAGAGGCCACAACAGTGAGAGGCCCGCGTACCGCAAAAAAAAAACAAAACAAAAAACTATCACCCTAGATACCCATCACTTGCAAATACTTAAATGCTAGAAGACGTCACATCTGGTACCAAAGGGTGGGGGTAGCACCCTCCCCTCAGCTACCATCTAACTTACCCACCACCATGCACTAAAATGGGTGAGTCAGGCACACCAAGACATCCCAACAACTGTGTTTTATTCAGAAAGACTCACTGATGTTTCAGTTAGGAAGTAATTTTGGTTGCGACTCATGACAGCGTATAGAAACATTTCCCCAGGCAATCTTCCCATGGGATTTCTGCCTAAATGAGAATCTCACAGGACTCTTTATTAAATTACTGTGGGTTTTTTTTTTTTTAAAGTAGACATTCAAGAAGCTCAGTTTCCACCCCTCTAAAACCAGGCTCTAATTGTAGATTAGAGGGAAGCAGAAACTAGATTCTTCGAGACATTTTGTTAGAAAATTACTTTTAAACATTCAGGAGCTAATATATTTTATAAAATGGAACAGTCTAACATTGTTTTTTTTTTTTTTAATGGCAATTTTTTTCTTTATTGAGAAACTTAAGACTTGGGTAACATTGTATTTTTTAAAAATTCAGATCCCGGGGACTTCCCTGGTGGTGCAGTGGTTAAGAATCCGTCTTTCAGTGCAGGGGACGCTGTTTCGATCCCTGGTCGGGGAACTAAGATCCCACGTGCCGCAGGCCTACTAAGCCCGTGCCGCAACTAGAGAGACCGTGCACTCTGGAGCCTGCGCACCACAACTAGAGAGAAGCCTGCACGCCACAACTATAGAGAAGCCTGTGCACCACAACGAAGATACTGCACCGCAATGAAAAGATCTCACGTGCTGCAACTAAGACCCGACCCAGCTAAAAATAATAATAATAATAATAATAATTTTAAAAAATCAGATCCGTTGTAGAATCTGAATTACAAAGTCAGTTATTTCTCTGATACTTCTACCTTGGGGATTTCAAAGCATTGCCTTTAAACTTAGTAGTTAATAACAACAACAAAACATCCCATGTCTATCTTATAGGGAGAAATAAGGAAAAATAAGCAAAGTAGATGCCAACAGGCTATGAAGGTCCAGAGCTCCATGTCTACAAGAAAGAGCAATACCCATGCCAAATTATCAAAGGCATAAAGCTTGGTTACAAAACAGAGAAAGGCAGTATTTGTATTTTGTGACTGGAACATGAAAGCTACTCTGAAATCGGGCCTGGACAACAAGTACAAGGGCAGTTGGATGTTTAAGCCAAAAAGACCCTCTGCATTTTAGAATCTGTGATTCTAGATTTTAATCAATATTGCATTAAGTACAATAAAGGACAAAGTGCTAGAAAAGGAAATGCTCCAAAGTACAAAATTCTGAAGGCTCTAAAATAATACTAATCTTCAAAAAATTTTAATGATTAACATCTCTTTATCTTTCCAATAATTTAAAAGAATTTCATCTGTACAAAACCCAGCCCCACTTGTGACTATCCACTGTCAGTATGCTCCTCCCTTCTATATATTTGCCTATTGCAGAGGAAAGAAACAGGAACTTACAGTTTTGGGGAAGCAAAATGTAGCTTCTTCTCATGAAATGATTTTAAGCCCCTGGCCTAGACATTCACAGTAGTCATTACAGAAATAAACGAAACATAAACCAGCTTTCCCGACCCATTTAAAAACAGCATCTTCTGCTCCTCCTCCATATTTCTCCCAGAAAGATATGGTAACTTGTTCATAGTTACATGGAGAATTGGTGATTTTGCCAGGAAATGAAACTCACGTCTCCTCACTTAGTCCAGTGACCTTTCTAATACACCATGTTGTCTTCCGTTTAGTCATCAAAGTAAATCAAGACCTAAATAAGTACGGAATCTGCCCAAGGGATACCCAAGTCTCCTTAGTCCTAGAGTGAATTCCAACCTTGAAAAGCCAATGAAGAATGTTTGGGAAGAGCGTGCCAACAAATCTAGCAGAATACTTTATACTCAGTGGACTCTATTTCTCCATCACACCAGCCCCTCCAATCTTATAGCTGTGCCTTTTCAAACTGTCCCGCCTCGTGAGTGCAAAAACAATGTGTGTGTGTGTGTGTGTGTGTGTGTGTGTGTGTGTGTGTGTGTGTGTGTGTGTGTGTGTGTGTGTGTGTGTGTGTGTGTGTGTGTGTGTGTGTGTGTGTGTGTGTGTGTGTGTGTGTGTGTCTCTCTTCCCCAAGAAAGGTTAGGTCAAAAGAGAAAATAATCTAGTTTCTTTCTGCCAGAATTTTGGCATAGTGGGACTGTGCAGGAATGTACCTACTGTGGAATCTTCCCACACTCCTGAGCTGTTAAAAGTAACCAGCAGAGGCATGTTCCATACACTCCCCAAATACCTGAGCTGGCAACAACAAGATATTCAGAGATCTTAGCCCTGGGACAAGAGCTTCTGTCAGTCAACTACAGTTCTCACGACTGTGCTTCTGCTCTTACTTCAACTTCATACCAAAGAACATATCGCACCTGTATAAGTACTTCAGAAAACCACACAAATGAATTCACACAGTAGTATAGCAATTTTGGCAGGGTACCAATACTAATGATAAAGTATAATTTAAAAAAAAATTCAAAGCCCTTACACAAGCATATTACTCTTAGCATTTACAAGCAGATTTGACAAAGGATCTGGGGCCCCAGTAATCTGTTCTTGAGACCAACACCTAAAGGATCAGGTAGAGTTTCCAGACAAAGGGGGTTACCTGATAAGGAAACAAGATCAGCATTTTCTCTCTTACCTGAAGCCAAAGGTCGGATCCACTCTTTGCTATTTAGGTCAAGTCTCCATAGGTCATTGAAGGCAGCATTGCAGCTGCTCTGGGTACAGCCTCCAAACACATACATAGACTGATTAGCATCATAATAGCACGCACCTAGAAAGAAAACAATAAATGAATAACTGATGTCTAATTCTGAAGCCACTCGAAACCTTAACTGTAGCCCATATCTTTCAAAGATCAATTATTTCACACATTCTGCAGTTGTTCCCAGGTATCAACCTTTCTATAACCAGCCTCCTGTCTTCAGTTTGATCAATATCACATTAACCTTTAAAATAAGGACCAGAGAAAAGCTATGGAAATGTTATGTTATTTCTGAGCACACTAAACAAACTGACAATGATATCATTAAATAAGACAATATAATTCTAGCAAGAGAACACAAGAATTCAGATTAAGGGTGTTCAATGAGTGAAATTTCAGCACAGCTGCATAATTAATCTAAATCTGCATTATTATCATCTAGGGCTAGGCGAAGATGGCGCTAACAGAAGTACTCTGTCCTCCCATTTCTCTCCACCCGTCCTCCTCTTATTGCTTTTGCTTTCAAATGAAACATGAGGCACAAAACAATAACAAGACTTTATATGAAAGAGAATGACAGAAAACAATTTTAAGAACCTGCTGTATGTATAAATAAATAAATAAAATTTAAAATTTCAAAAGAAAAGAAAACAATTTTAATCCATGCCATAAAGTAAACCACACATACAGAACAAATGTAGCTCGGCGATCTCAGAAGTAGTATGGTCCCCAAACAACTGAGAGAAAAAACATGAAAGTCATCAAGCTCCTAGGTGTGTATCCAAAAGCCACCAAGGCCGACTGGTTGGTGCTGAATAGAAAACCAATGCAGTAAGTAACAGTTAAAAAGCACCAAGGTCTCTAAGAAAAGCCTTTTTAATTAGGTGACTATATACACCTCACCAATGAGTACTATTCCGAAGAAAAGAGTCAATGACTGTGAGAGGGGCTGTTCCCCTAAAACCAGAAAGACCAGAGCCAGAGTCTAGACAAGAGACATGAAAGCTAAGCTCTGCCACCTTGCTTCTCATTGGAAAGTTCATTTAGCCTCTGTCCTTTGGAAAAGATGACCATGCTCCTTCCAGTCCTGCATTTACCATCTTGTATTTCAGGAAAAGGGCTGAGCAAAACTTCATTTCATGCATACCACTGGGAAAAACAGACCTCTCAATGTGAAACTAGGCTATAACAGTTAAGCGTCACATAAAAGAAAGGGGAAAGGGAAAAGAAATTCAGAGATTCAACCCACTAGTGCATGGCTTCAGTGATCATCCAGTTTATCTGTAGGTCTTGTTCAGTTTAGCACACCACGGTTTCTAAGATCTCTTCTGAACTCTGGCACCACTATTTAAGTTCAGAAAAAGGGAAACATCACTGCTATAATTACCTCTGTGATATATACTAGCTCTGGGAATAACCCTCCTTTTTTATTTTTTCTTAACTCAGCCCACTTGATATGCCTTTAAGGACTCTCTACACTAGGAAAGCCAAGTCCAAAAACTGGATGAGTTAAGAGATAATAAAAGCAATGTGTTCAGTCACTTACACCCAGTAATCTCAGCCAGTGGAAGGAGTAAAACCAAAACATCTGGGACTTTCCTGGGGGCACAGTGGTTAAGAATCCACCTGCCAATGCAGGGGACATGGGTTTGATCCCTGGTCCAGGAAGTTCCCACATGCGGCGGAGCAACTAAGCCTGTGCGCCACAACTACTGAGCCTGAGTTCTAGAATCCCTGAGCCACAACTACTGAAACCGCGCGCCTAGAGCCCGTGCTCTGCAACAAGAGAAGCCACCGTAATGAGAAGCCTGCACACCGCAATGAAGAGTAGTCACTGCTCGCCGCAACTAGAGAAAGCCAGCGCACAGCAACAAAGACCCAAAGCAGCCAAAAATAAATAAGTAAATAAAATTAAAGGAAAAAAAAATCTGACCTCTGATGCTGTGCAATAACAGAGCTATGGACTTTTCAAATTAACAAAGAAATTAAAGAAACTAGAGATGTGAAGAAATGAAATACCATTTAATTATCAACAGGCTCACATCTGCAAAATACTTAATTACTCCCAGAACTCAAACATGCTACAATGGTGTATGAAGGTTTAAATGATCTTACACTTTCCACTGACTTTCTTCCTTTTTTTTTTTTTGGTTGTGCCCTGAGGCTTGCGGGATCTTAGTTCCCTGACCAGGGATCGAATTCGGGCCCCCACAGTGAAAGCACTGAGTCCTAACTACTGGACTGCCAAGTAATTCCCCCATCCCCCTTTTTTTCCTACTGACTTTCTTTGCCTTTGAAAATAACTTCTAATCCATATCTAAATCAGTTTTTTAATTAACATCCCAATAAGAAAGTCTATTAAGAAGTAAAATCCTGGGAATTCCCTGGCAGTCCAGTGGTTAGGACTCTGTGCTTTCACTGCCATGGCCCAAGTTCAATCATGCAAGCAGCATGGCCCAAAGGAAAAAGAAGAAGAAAAAAAAAAAGAAGCAAAACCCTATGTAAGTCCACTGCTCATGTTTCAGGTTTGTTGAGAACTGCAAATAACAAAGAATCAAGTTAGATGACATTAAACAAACAAAAAGGATAATTACTGAAGCCACACTTTAATCTCCACTAAAGGAGGTGAGCTTCAGGTATATTGGTCTTCTCATACTTACCTTTTTGAACTAGCTACTCCAACAAACTGGGGCAATTCTGAATTGAACTGACTGGTGCCTGGCATAAAAGAACATTCTCTTCCACCTGATAATCCATAACCCCAGAACAGAAATTAGCAATGTCCTCTGGCTTCTGAAACCTTAACTGATGTTCATTATAACAATGTTTAATAAGACAAATCCATGATTTCATAACTAAAACAGTCAGTAGCTCATTTATGTCCCACTATTCCTCAAAGATCAACTCTTGGCAGCTGCTTCCTTCATGTAGCAAAAAAGCACAGCGCCTTTATTTTTCAAAGAGGTAGCAAACATTCTTCTTCTCTATTTGGACTGAAAACCTAGCCAGCAGCTGGGCCCCATGAGGTCCTTACCACGTGTATTTTAATCCTATACTAAAATAAGGCAACTGGCATTTTCCTGCTTCTCTTTGAGCAAACAAAGGTTTCTGGAAGAGGAAGGTACAGCCCAAACCCTATGCAAAGCTAATGGGACTGGAACGACAAGTTTCACACACTGTAGTTTCAATATCCAGCAGTCATTACCAACAAAGCTTGGAGAGGAAGGGAGTCAATTTAGGCAGCTATGTTTAGAACTCAGATATAATGGGAATGAGAAACAGCCATCAATAATACACTCAAATATTTTAAGCATCCTACTGAACTCTGTTTGCCTATTTTTATTTAAGATGCGTACATGTTGGTCTGGGTGGGGGTTGGGGACCCAAGTTCAATGAGCCTTTCAGAAAAAATTAAGAATTTAAGCAAATACCACTGCTCAAGTAAATACTTCCTTTTACCAAAGTTCTCCACCCAAACAGAACATTCTCCTTTCAGAATATCTAGACCACTGGAATGTGCTATACAAAAGTTACCGTTCGTAGTACAGTATGACTACTCTGCTAAGAAATAACATTGAGAATGTGATTATTCCAACTGCTAGATCTCTTCAAGCTTTCTGAAATGTGCTTGACTGCTCCATGAACAACTATTGCAAGTCACATACCTCAAGTTAAAATCTAATAATCCCTACTCGAAGACAAGTCAAATATGCACAGTTACACTCACAACAAGCAAAGCCTACTATATTATAATCCTCTGAAGTTCAAGGTCTTCCAGTTGTTTCATATTTTCCATGGTGCCTGGTAGTCACTAGATTAATGTTCACTGAACTCTAATTTTTGCACTTTCAGAGGTTAAATTTCTCTTGTTCCCTCACTTGTCTCCAGGGAAAGGTCCTGAGGCATTTATCCCATGCTTAGAGACTATGCTGTCATGTGTCTCACATCTACAAGCCAGGACATACTTGATAAGGCCTGTAATTATGTAACTATGGAATAAGAAAGGCTGGTTATCCAGTCTGGGCCTGCTGGCTATTGCAGGAGCAAGATTAGCAAGTGTATGGAATGACCTGACCATATTTGGAGCCTAAACACTAAAAGGTTTTTCAAAACATAATGCTGGGGATTCAACAGACCCCTATGTCAATCTGAAAGGGACATTCTACCTTAATCAAGGATTGCATGATTGGCCATGCACACACTCATCAAATAACCAAGAGAATTGGCTTCATTTTACTTTCCCTGCATTTTTTTGTCCCAGACTTTTACATAAGAAAGAAGCTCTATCGCTCGTATCTTTGTTACACAATTCCACAGAATTAATAGATGTCAACTATGAACCTGGTGTTGTGAAAGGTGCACAGATGTCTAAGACATGGAGCCTGACTGTCCTCAAGTAGATAACAATCTTGTGGAGAAGACATCATCATCGTCCTATAATTTTACAGGTTAAAATATATTTTTACAAGTGTCTCCTCAATTAAATTTCCTAGCAACCCTGTGGCACAAACAGAATTTATCATATGCATTTTACAGATGAGGAAATTATTGGTTAGAGGAGCCAAGGAATTTGCTTCCCAAGTCTAAAGTTCTTCCTTTGCATGCAGCCTCTCTTACACAGATAATTATGGTAAAAGACAGATGGTAATAAACATTAAGAAGAAGGTATGAAGAGTGTATTAAATGAGTATAAGCAGAAAAAGAGAAGAGCTTAATCTCCACGGTGGGGAATTTGAGAGCAGTGTGAAAGAAGGTGGCTTTTGGCTTTGTCTCCAAGATGGGTTTTAGAGGTCAGGGCATTTTCAATCAATTAACATGGGGCGAACAAGTCTAGGGGCGAAAGAGGAATGGGAGGGGAAAGGAAAATGAAATCAGGGCATCCAAGCAAAGCCATGAGGTAGGGAAGTTTAAGACAAACAAGGAATCTTGTGTGGGTAGAGCCTGGCTGTGTAAGGATGCAGCAGTGAGTCAGGCTGAAAAGGTAGGCTTGGTGAATGCCAGGTGGGGTGGAAACTTCTACATGCAGTGCACAAAGGCTCAGGCTTTTTGGCAGAGGAGTGACAAGGCTGGTTTTATGGTTCAGATTTGCAGTTTTTCCCGACAGGAGCTCCTGTCATTTTGAGCAAGTCAATTCTTTGTGTGCAGGACCGTCCCATTCACTGCACGACATTTAGCAACCCAAGTAGGTCCTTGCCTACTAACTGCTTGTAGTACTTTCCAGTCAAGACAATAAACAATGGCCTTACACATTTCCAGATGCCCTACGAGGTGGCACTGTCCCCAGTTTTGGAGATGGCTGCCAAGTGTCTAGACCAGGTTCAGAAGAAGAGAGAAGAAAGGCAAGAAGATTGTTTAGAAAAGACTTAGGGGGACTTCCCTGGTGGTCCAGTGGTTAAAACTCCACGCTTCCACAGCAGGGGGCACGGGTTCGATCCCTGGCTGGGGAACTAAGATCCCACATGCCACAGCCAAAAAAAAAAAAAGAAAGAAAGAAAAGATTTAGGAAAGATGGAATGATTAAGTCATAAGTGTGAGTAATGGGGGGCGTGGTAAAAGGAAAGATATGAGAGAGATTGCAGAGATAGAACAGAATCAACAAGATTTGACTTTTGTTGTTGAGGGAGGGAGAAGAATTGAGGATTAATCCAAGATTTCAAGCTTGTATAACTGAAAGAATGATAATGCTATTAACTAAATTAGAGAAAGGAGAAAATTGGGGGGAAACTACTGAATTCTACTTTTGGCTCACTAAATATGAAACATCTGTGAATCTCTGTGGCAGTATGAGCAAAGAACTGGAAATGTGGATCTCAAGCTCCACATGAGTTAGGCATAAGGAATAAAATAGAGCTAAAGGGAGAAATACAGAGATAGAAGTTGAAGGAGCTAAGGAAAAAAATTAAAGGAATGCCTTGTTTTCAACCTATTTTGAAAACTGCCCATTCCCTGTAATAATCCTCTTCAGTTTGCCAGTTAGATAGCATGTAGAGACTGATGGAAGAAAACAATAAAGAGACAGACGGAAAGAGACAACGAAAGACAATGAGACACCTTTTCTTGGATATCAAGTAAGGAAATGAAAATACCAAGTAAGGAAATGAAAAAAAAAAATTTAAGCAAAAACAAGTATCAAAACCCACAAACAGGGCTTCCCTGGTGGCGCAGTGGTTGAGAGTACGCCTGCCGATGCAGGGGACATGGGTTCGTGCCCTGGTCTGGGAAGATCCCACCTGCCGTGGAGCGGCTGGGCCCGTGAGCCATGGCCACTGAGCCTGCGCGTCTGGAGCCTGTGCTCCGCAACGGGAGAGGCCACAACAGTGAGAGGATGGCGTACCGCAAAAAAAAAAAAAAAAAAAGACACAAACATAGAAGTTAACAATGAAAGACAATGTGAGTTAAGTGCCAAATTAGTATTCCAGACATAAGCTCAGAACAGGAAAAATTTTTCTGTGGGCTAGAGAGTTGAGAAAAGGTTTCCCAAAGGAGCTAGAACTTCAACTGAGTTTTCAAGGAGAAGCAGGCTTCAGCTAAGTGGATGGGAATACTCTAGAGAGGAAAAATCAAGTACAGCAAAGTGACAACTTGAAAGAGGAAAGCTCTTGGGAAAAGTTCGGAGATGAAGTGGTAATTTAGAAATAAGTCAACTTAAAGAGGGTTTTAAATATAAGACTAAGTTTTTATCTTGTAGGCACTAAATAGACACTGAAGGTTTCTTTTTTTCTTTTTTAAAAATTAATTTATTTTTGGCTGCGTTGAGTCTTTGTCGCTGCGCGTGGCCTTTCTCTAGTTGCGGCGAGCGGGGGCTACTCTTCATTACAGTGCACGGGCTTCTCATTGCAGTGGCTCCTCCTGTTGTGGAGCATGGGCTGTGGGTGTGCAAGCTTCAGTAGTTGTGGCACACGGGCTCAGCAGCTGTGGCTCGCAGGCTCTAGAGCGCAGGCTCAGTATTTGTGGCACACAGGCTTAGTTGCTCTGCGGCATGTGGGATCTTCCCGGACCAGGGATCAAACCCGTGTCCCCTGCATTGGCAGGCGGATTCTTAACCACTGTGCCACCAGGGAAGTCCTGAAGGTTTCTGAATACAGAAGTAATATAACTAAAGCAGCAATTCTGAGAACTTTCTAAGAGGCTTCCCTCTCCTCTCAATGAACTTTCTTTATGTAAAACCATTAATAAATACAGCTTTTGTGGCCTAAGATAGATCACATCTCAGTCTCACTTTGATGGAGGGATATAAATCACTAATGGAATAAAATGGTATCAGGAATTCCCTGGCGGCCCTGTGGTTAGGACTTGGTGCTCTCACTGCCGGGGCCTGGGTTGAACCCCTGGTTGGGGAGCTAAGATCCTGCAAGGTGTGGGTACAGCCAAAAAAAGAATAAAATGGCATCTACAAAAATCAATTAAAATGGAGAGTTAACTCTAGAAAAAGTCAGGGTTTCCCTGGTGGCGCAGTGGTTAAGAATCTGCCTGCCAATGCTGGGGACATGGGTTCAACCCCTGGTTCGGGAAGATCCCACATGCCGCGGAGCAACTAAGCCCGTGCACCACAACTACTGAGCCTGCACTCTAGAGCCCTCGAGCCACAACTACTGAGCCAACATACCACAACTACTGAAGCCTGTGTGCCTAGAGGCCATGCTCTGCAACAAGAGAAGCCCACGCACCACAACAAAGACCAACGCAGCCAAAAATAAATAAATAAAATAAATTTTTTTTAAAAATCCTAAAAAAAAAGTCTAGAAGTCAAAAACTCTAAATTGTCTATTTGCCAAAACATTTTATTTATAATTTTACTACTTAAATTTGTATTTTATAAACAATATCCTTCATGTTCAAAATTTTTGTGTGACCCTAGTCAAATTCAGTGTTTGCTGAACATACACTATGTTAAGATAAAGAGTTATTGCAAAAATTAGTGCTAAGCTCTGGCTACTCCCTAAGCAGGATCCCAGAAAAACCCTCATGTATGCCTTTCCTTTGTTTTCCTCTTACATGATGTCAAATGTTTAAAAACCTAAGCATAACACCTTGACCTCTTTGGAGTAGAGATACTACAAAAATCCAATGAAAAAGCAGAATATAAAATTATATCACAGTGCCTACAATATATTTAGGCTCATGCTCTTCCCTAATTCTGATTGTAAAATTAATATAAACCCTTATTTAATATTTTCTTCATTAAGAAGTCAGACAAAATACAAGCCTCCAAAATAGCTTTTGGAAACACAACCACAGGCAGGATGGGATCTGCTTTCACAGTAAATACTTACTGTGTGAGAACCGCTGAGTGATTGGGGTTCCAGGATAAGGGTAAGTCCGACTCTCCCACTGAATGTTTCCTTCCTGGACAGCCTTTATGAAACCATGATAACACTGGTGGGCTACACCTAAAGACAAAAATAACAAAAGCTTCAGCCTGGACTCTTCACTTGTAAATCAAATTATTAAAACTGCAGCTATTAATTCTTATCACTTTTATAAGACATACGTTTCTTTGAGGAACTCCAAATTTCTTTGATTTTTTCATTCAAAGACAGAAAACAGAATCACAGAATTTCAAAACTGGAAGATCTAATCCTTTCATTTTACCAAGGTTAAGTGACTCCCTCAAGGTTACAAAATCAGCTCACACTTAAAATCTGCTCCCCTTTACATCGTATCATGAGGCAACACATCAAAATAATTGGTGCTATTTACTCCAAAGCAAAGGGGCTGGGAGATAATTTAGTTTTGTGAGAAAAAGTGTGGTAAAACAGTCTCCGGAATATAACAGCTGTTCAGTAAATATCTATGGTTAGACCACGGCAACCAAGTATTCTCCATCTTAAACAAGGAGTAATAATTAGCTGACAGTGGATTATGAAATGATGAATTTATAACTAAGGAAAGCTGTTTTTAAAAAAAACAATCAGAGTTTTTACTATAATGCTGGATACATGTCATTATATATATGTCCAAACTCACAGAATGTACAGCCTATGTAAACTACAGACTTTGGGTGACAACGATGTATCAATGTATGATCGTCAATTGTAAGAAATGTACCGCTCTGGTGAGGGATGTTGAAAGTAGGGGAGGCTGTGCATGTCTGGGGACAGGGGTATACGGGAAATCTAGGAACCTGCTCAGTTTTGCTGTGAACTTTAAACCACTCTAAAAAAGTAAAGTCTATTTTTTAAAAAAGTGAGAGCTTTATACCTCTGGAACAATCTGCTTTCCCAACACATGAAATTACTTTCTTATTTCAAAGAGAAATATTTTGAATGAAGAGTACAACCAATTATATATATATATATATACACATATATATATATATATATATATATAATTTTAAAAATAAATTTATTTAGTTTTGGCTGTGTTAGGTCTTCATTGTTGCGTGTGGGCTTTCTCTAGTTGTGGTGAGCAGGGGCTACTCTTCGTTGCGGTGCAAGGGCTTCTCATTGTGGTGGCTTCTCTTGTTGCAAAGCACAGGCTCTAGGCACGTGGGCTTCAGTAGTTGTGGTACGTGGGCTCAGTAGTTGTGGCTCGCGGGCTCTAGAGCGCAGGCTCAGTAGTTGTGGTGCACGGACTTAGTTGCTCTACGCCATGTGGGATCTTCACGGACCAGGGATCGAACCCGTGTCCCCTGCATTGGCAGGCAGATTCTTAACCACTGCACCACCAGGGAAGTCCCAATTATTTATATTTTGAAAGAGTATATCATTCTTGAATTTATGCTACCTTAGTGGATCCTTAAGCAGGATAACAGAACATGTTTTCTAATGATGATCATTATCCCTTGGTTGAACTCACAGTTAAGAAATGGAATATTAAAAAGACGTGGCCGGGCTTCCCTGGTGGTGCAGTGGTTGAGAGTCTGCCTGCCGATGCAGGGGACATGGGTTCGTGTCCCGGTCCGGGAAGATCCCACATGCCGCGGAGCGGCTGGGCCCGTGAGCCATGGCCGCTGAGCCTGCACGTCTGGAGCCTGTGCTCCGCAACGGGAGAGGCCACAACAGTGAGAGGCCCACGTACAGAAAAAAAAAAAAAAAAAAAAAAAAAAAAGACATGGCCATTTTTTGGTTCTGAAGAACCTGGGGGCAGGAGTGGAATAAAGACGCATATGTAGAGAATGGACTTGAGGACACGGGGAGTGGGAAGGGTAAGCTGGGATGAAGTGAGAGAGTAGCATGGACATATATACACTACCAAATGTAAAACAGATAGCTAGTGGGAAGCAGCCCCATAGCAAACGGAGATCAGCTCAGTGCTTTGTGACCAACTAGAGGGGTGGGATAGGGAGGGTGGGAGGGAGACACAAGAGGGAGGAGATATGGGGATATATGTATATGTATAGCTGATTCACTTTCTTATAAAGCAGAAACTAACACACCATTGTAAAGCAATTATACCCCAATAAAGATGCTTAAAAAAAGAAAAAAAAAAGACATGCCCATTTTTAATGTGTGACCATACTGCCAACTATGCACTGGTGAAGTAATACAGATTTGCAAATGTTGAAATGAGGTAAGGCAGTAATGAATAAAAGACAGACACATAATGATCGAGGGGAAAAAAAGCTGTCTTGGCAGTGACTTCCCCCAGAAGATCTAAGACTGCGAGTACTAGGTTAAGGTTCTTCTCTCTTAAAGAAAGATCAAAATGATAAGAATGCCAAATAAAACCTAAGAATAAATTCATATATTTGATTAGATCACCACCCCTCGTCTGTGATTCTCCACCTCTATTTTAGAGGTAAAACCATCTATTTCCACAGTGTAAGGAGGCAATGTCTCCTGAGGAGTCCATTAACTCTGCAAACAGAAGCAGGCTGTGCATACCAGTATTATCAGTTGTGAGCAGATGCGCGCAGGACCCAGCAAGCAGTTTCAACACAGCTGGTCCTTATTAGCCCTCTAGGTTGGACTTTGGACGAATGACAGGGACCCTAATCCTCAGAGAATCACTATGATTTGAGGAAAAGGTTTTAAGACTGATTCTGATCTAAAGGTTTTTCTCTCTCGTATCTCTGGCTGCCTTGTTCCCAACAGGAAAGAAAAAATTGATACGACCCTTGCTTTGATCAAAGATTATTCAACTGGCTCGGTCATCTTCATTCAAAAAATGGGCCCTTTCCACCTAAAATGGAATGAAACCAAATAACTGCTATTAATTAAAACTACAGCACAACTAGTAACCTCAACATTTAGCCAAAGTTGAAATCTTGATTAGAAAATGGAGGGGGAAAAAAAAAGAGAAACTCATTTAAAAAGTAAAAGACATACATAGGGCCTGTGCTGTTTAGAGATAAAATCAAGCAGTAAATGCTTTCATAATCCCACATCTGCCACAATTAGCGACTTTAAGCTATTCATAGTTCGCTATGAGGATTGTAAAACAGTTACAATAGTCCTGACAATGGTAAGAGTTATATGAAGGTGAGCTATTACTGTCAATCCATATCCATCCCTACTCTACCTATTCAAGAACAATACAACTTACCAGATCAACTCCAAGAATATGCAGAAAAAGAATCCTCATTTTAAAACTGGAAATTGGATTAAATACTATAATATTCAAGCTGTTCATAAAATTAGGCAGGATAAAGAGAAAAGAAAAATGTACAGTGCTAATCATCTAACACTAAATTTTAGAACCACAAAAAATTTAAGGGAGAAAAGAGAAAATGAAATTGGGAGGTAAAAATAAATCATTCAAACAAATTTTAAATAAATAAATAAAACTTTCCACTTTCCACAGTACCTTTAATAAGTCGGTACCACTGTTTGCAGACAAGGGCTGCAGTTTTGTGTTCTTGGTATGGTGAAAGAAAGGACAGGATATACTCCAAAACCTCTTCTGGCAGCTCAGACATGGACCTATTATGTCTAGTCTCCTCAACCTCCAATCCTGGGTGGGGCTCCTCATCTTGCTCCATTGTCCCTTCCAGCACAGTTTCTTCTTGGTCCACAGCCATGAAACTATCATCTTCACTGTCCGAGGAGCTGGCCATGACATTCCACTTGACAGCTACAGTGGGAAAGAAACAAACATCAGTATACACCGTCTGAAGTTCTGAAATAACTCAGGCAAGGCATCCAAGCTGTTCATGATTTCTTTTAGATGCTCAATGTGAAATCTGTCCTTTAGCACTTTCCCACACCAGTTGTGAGCCACCTTAATTTATCAAGTACAGCTCAAATACCAAGGCCATCCCAAATATCTAATAAATCCCTAAAGGCTTCTGATGGTATTTTTTCTCTCCACTGAAAACCAGAGTGACAGCCGAGTTCTGGTATAACCATAAAACCAAAAAACTTGTTCTCAACAACTCCTCTAACTCAAGGATCTGATTGGCAGACAGCAAAGGGAACAGCAACTAGCTTCCCTTGGCCAGTAATATAATTCAAGACCTCAAATGTAGAAGAAAAAACTGTGGGTCCTAAAAGAGTAAAAAGAATATTCTGAGGATATGGGAATAAGAAATGACAGGTTTTTTTAGCTTCTATACAAGGTAATTCACTTAAGAGGATAATAAATATTTCAATAACAGGCTTAACTAGCTATAATACCAAACACAAGGCAATATTTATACTAGAAGACATCATAACAGATCCAAGGAGTGAAAAACTGGAAATAATACAAATGCCCACCACCAAAAGAACAGGTAGATTGTGGTATATTCACACAACAGAATACTATACAGCAAGGAACCACAGATACACACATGGGTAAATCTCTTAAACATAATACTGAGCAAAGAAGACAAAACAGTACATACTACATGACCATGCTTATATCAAGTTCAAAACTAGGCAAAATTAATTTATGTTGTTGCAAGTGAGGATAGCGGTTACCAAAGGTAACGACTGGGAGGCTCCTGGGGTAGTGGTAAAGCTTCCTGATTGGGTGATGGTTACACAGATGTGTTCAGTTTGTGAAAAATTCACCCAGGTGAACACTTAACACACTTCTCTAAAGTTTACCAAAATAAGCCACTATTAACAGCTACCTCTAGTGGAGGTTAATTTAAAAAAATATATTATGGGTATTTTTAAATGTCTTTGTGCTACCTGTATTCCCTGAATTTTCTAGGAAGAGCACAAGTTAAAACACACACAGAGGGACTTCCCTGGTGGCGCAGTGGTTAGGAATCCGCCTGCCAATGCAGGGGACATAGGTTCGAGCCCTGGTCTGGGAAGATCCCACATGCCGCGGAGCAACTAAGCCCGTGCACCACAGCTACTGAGCCTGCGCTCTAGAGCCCATGAGCCACAACTACTGAGCCCGCGTCTAGAGCCCATGCTCTGCAACAAGAGAAGCCACCACAATGAGAAGCCCGCACACCACAATGAAGAGTAGCCCCCGCTCACTGCAACTAGAGAAAGCCGCACGCAGCAACAAAAACCCAGCACAGCCAAAAATAAATAAATAAATAATAAATAAATAAATAAAACATACACAGAGGCAGACAATTCATTTATACCACACCAGTGATGTTTCATGCAAAGCCTGAGGTAAAAACAGTAAAATGAAGGAAACAGGGTGATTTATGTAAGAAGTGTGTCACAGGTTAGATTCTAGAGGAAGCAGATGCTAAAATAAAATTAGGAATGAAAAAGGTTTAATGGGGAGAACTCTTATGAGAAGAAAAGAATAGGATTTAGCAGGAGGAGCCATCAGACCATGAGGCAGATCTGATGAAGCCTGTCCAACAGAGAGCTCGGGAGCAGAATGGCCAGCAGAGGACTCCAGTGCTGGGCAAGAAGGTGAGGCTCTTAGATCACTGCTCTGCTCACCACCACTGCCTGCCCTGAGAAGAGCATGACCTTGTTTCCAATGCTGTGGCAGACCCTGAAAGGACTGACAGCTTTCTTTTGCTACATTCCTTACAAACGGGCAGCAAGTCATTTCTTGAAGGGGCATCTGAGTTCCTTTTATAATTTTTTAATACATCTATTCCCTTGACCATACACACCTACCCTGACCATTCACTATGCCATCCACCTTACAAATTTCCAGCATTCCCTCCAGCACTAATGAGAAGGATAAGAAATAACAGGAAGAGAAGAGTGACCCTGAAATATACTTTGGGGCCTTGAGAAAGATCTGCAATGTTCCAAAAGGTGAGGGGGGTGGTGGTGCGAGGAAAACAAAGAAAAGAAACCTCCAACCTCATCTCTACCACTCCTGTAATTCACATACTAATTATGTACAGCATCTTAAAAACTGGAAGAATGATCACATTAAGAAAAACATGACTCAAAACTCATGAAACCGGGGCTTCCCTGGTGGCGCAGTGGTTGAGAGTCCGCCTGCCGATGCAGGGGACACGGGTTCGTGCCCCGGTCTGGGAGGATCCCACGTGCCGCGGAGCGGCTTGGCCCATGAGCCATGGCCATTGAGCCTGCGTGTCCGGAGCCTGTGCTCCGCAGCGGGAGAGGCCACAGCGGTGAGGGGCCCACATACCGCAAAAAAAAAAAAAAAAAAAAAAAAAAAAACTCATGAAACTGCTCCCAACATAATTTATCTACAAAATTAGCTCATGATACTGCAATGTATCCTAGCAAAGTGGCAGCTAGAATCTTGATGATGATGAACAACTGGTGGCTAATTAGAAGTAGGGGAGGGACGTCCTTGGTGGCACACTGGTTAAGAACCTGCCTGCCAATGCAGGGGACACAGGTTCGAGCCCTGGTCCAGGAAGGTCCCACATGCCACGGAGCAACTAAGCCCATGCGCCACAACTACTGAGCCTGCGCTCTAGAGCCTGTGAGCCACAACTACTGAGCCCACGTGCCATAACTACTGAAGCCCACACACTCTAGGGCCTGCGTGCCACAACTACTGAGCCTGCGTGCTGTAACTACTGAAGCCTGTGTGCCTAGAGCCCGTGCTCTGCAACAAGAGAACCTATTGCAATGAGAAGCCCATGCACCACAACGAAGAGTAGCCTCCACTCGCCGCAACTAAAGGAAGCCCATGTGCAGCAACAAAGACCCAATGCAGCCAAAAATAAAAAGGTAGGGGAGTAGCCTAAGTCCCCCTAGTTGGGGGAGAGTGGTGGTGGCAGAGGGAGGGCAGCAGCAATTCCCTCCATTCCTCAAAAGTAGAGAAGTATTGTGATAGGTTCACTATAAATTGTGTTAAATAAAAAATCCTAGTTAGCCACATCTGCCCTACTTTCAGTGAACTGTTTTTCCACATGCTTAACTTGCTAGAGGAAGGCCTTTCCATTTCTAGCCCTAACTCCTACCCTAAAGAGAACAGTTACATATCAAAATGACTATATTACCCAAGGCAATCTACAGATTCAGTTCAATCCCTATCAAATTACCAATGGCATTTTTCACAGAACTAGAACAAAAAATCTTAAATTTTGTATGGAGTAACAAAAGACCCTGAATAACCAAAGCAATCCTGAGAAAGAAAAATGGAGCTGGAGGAATCAGGCTCCCTGACTTCAGACTATACCATAAAGCTACAGTCATCAAAACAGTATGGTGCTGGCACAAAAACAGAAATATAGATCAATGGAACAGGATAGAAAGCCCAGAAATAAACCCACACACCTATGGTCAATTAATCAACGACAAAAGAGGCAAGACTATACAATGGAGGAAAGACAGTCTCTTCAATAAATGGTGCTGGGAAAACCGGACAGCTATATGTAAAAAAATGAAATTAGAACATTCTTTAACACCATACACAAAAATAAACTCAAAATGGATTAAAGACCTAAATATAAGACGGGATACTATAAAACTCTTAGAGGAAAACACAGGCAGAACACTCTTTGACATAAATCACAGCAATATCTTTTTTGAGCCATCTCCTAGAATAATGGAAATAAAAACAAAAATAAACAAATGGGACCTAATTAAACTCAAAAGCTTTTGCACAGCAAAGGAAACCATAAACAAAACGAAAAGACAACCCACAGAATGGGAGAAAATATTTGCAAACTATGCAACCAACAAGAGATTAGTCTCTCTCCAAAATCTACAAATAGCTCATGAGGCTCAATAGCAAAAAATCAAACAACCCAATCAAAATAAGGGCAAAAGACCTAAATAGATATTTCTTCAAAGAAGACATACAGATGGCCATGAGGCACATGAAAAGATGCTCAACATCTCTAATTATCAGAGAAATGCAAATCAAAACTACAGTGAGATGTCACTTCACAACAGTCAGAATGGCCATCATTAAGAAAAAAATCTATAGGGAATCCCCTGGTGGTCCAGTGGTTAGAACTCCATGCTTTCACTGTCCAGGGCCCGGGTTCAATCCCTGGTCAGGGAACTAAGTTCCTGCAAGCTGCACGGCACAGCCAAACAAACATATCTACAAACAATAAATGCTGAAGAGGGTGTGGAGAAAAGTGAACCCTCCTACACTGCTGGTGGGAATGTAAATTGGTACAGCCTATGGAGAACAGTATGAAGGTTCCTTAAAAAACTAAAAATAGAGCTACCATATGATCCAGCAATCCCACTCCTGGGCATATATCCAGAGAAAAACATGGTTCGAAAGGATACGTGCACCCCAGTGTTCACTGCAGCACTGTTTACAATAGCCAAGACATGGAAACAACCTAAATGTCCATTGACAGATGAATGGATAAAGAAGATGTGGTACACATATACAATGGAATACTACTCAGCCATTAAAAAGAATGAAATTATGCCATTTGCAGCAACATGGATGGACCTGGAGATTATCATACTAAGTGAAGTAGGTCAGACAGAGAAAGACAAATATCATATGATATCGCTTGCATGTGGAATCTTAAAAATAATGATACAAATGAACTTATTTACAAAACAGAAACAGACTCACAGACTTAGAGAATGAATTTATGGTTATGGGGGGAGCGGGGAGGAGGGATAGATTGGGAGTTTGGGACTGACATGTACACACTGCTATATTTAAAACAGATAACCAACAAGGACCTACTGTCTGGGAACTCTGCTCAATATTCTGTAATAACCTAAATGGGAAAAGAATTTGAAAAAGAATAGACACATTTATATGTATAACTGAATCACTATGCTGTACACCTGAAACTAACACAACATTGTTAATCAAATATACTCCAATATAAAATTTCTAAAAATCTTTAAAAAAAGAGTACAGTTACATGAAACAGAAAACAATAATTAGAATTTTTCTGGCCCCTCTCCCACAAAAGTGCCTTTTTCTCCTGGAAAAAATATCACTTCCCACAATCCTTCTTACTCTTTCCCCTGCAAGTTATCATTTTTCATCTCCCATTGACTATATTCCTTTATTTATTGACTTTCTCATATATTTAACCCTCACTCAGCTCTGAAATTCACCAAGGAAAAGAGTCCAAAGAAACAGATTCCTTGAGTTCGCCTGCATCTTTCACATCTGAATTAAATATAGCATGTGAAATACAACTGCTCCCTTACACATCTTGACAGACTGTGAGCTGAGGGTCTGCTTCTGAACAAACTGAATCAATGAAGGCTGCAAAAGGTTATTTATATTACTATTTTTTCCCAAGCAAAATAAACCTGTTTGGCTCAATAAAACAACTTCTTACTCTCTTTCCAAACCTTCTCAAAGTACAATTAGCAAGCTTAAATAAAGGGACTCACACTTTTGTAATTCCAAGTTTTAAGCAATTCTCATCGTTCAACCATTTCACTGTCCATAAAAGCAGCAAACCTCATGCCCCCGAGGGCATGTTTGCTAACTTGGCTTTGAGCACAGATGCCAATGAGAACACACAGGTATGGGCTCAGATGCAAATCCTCTGTAATTACGTGCCCTGCACCAATTTGCACAGCCCTTCATTTTCATGTCCATGATTAGGTAATGAAATCATCACTCATACTCCCGGAGGATATAGAGACACTTTGAAACAGTTTTTCACTTTTTCATGCCAAAAGGTATACACTGGCCTGAGAGTCTGCTGCCAGACTCCTGAGCCATACCCAATGACCCTTTGCTGGGTCAAGAGGGATGGTACTGAAGAGAAACCATTTATTTGGCCCAGCTGTACCTTTTCCTTTGAAAAACTACTACACTATATCCAACTAAATACAAACCAATTTTTAAAACCCAAATATTTTGCCCTTCTGGAGTTTAAATTAAGGTTAAGACTTTGAGACTGGGAGATCTGGCTACTGTTTCTAACAATAATGATCTGTTACCCAGGCTAAGTCACACAGTTAAGACAGGAAAATCTCTCTATCCCTAATGAAAGTTCCCCACCTACTTCATAAAGGTTCTGTAAAGACAGCAGATGGCAACAAACTCCTCTGAACTTATTGGAGGAAACAGATTAACTTGTGAAGGGTTAAAATCGATTCAAAGAAATTCAAGATGGGAATGAAACTACTTTGTTATCCATGTAACAATCACTGCCTAGTACAATATTTGACCAATTGTACCTTTGATTTCTACACAACTAGACATCTGACAATCCTCTTGGAGTAAACACATTTTCTTTTCTCAAGAAAATCAGAATACACTTCACTTACCTGAAAGGAAATTGAACATTTAAAATACAATCAAGCTTATTCTTCACAATTTCAAAAGGTTAAAAAATGCAATTAAGGAAGAACCTTAATGATGATGTTAAGAAAAAGCACTGAGACTTAACTAAAGAATGCATAGCTGGGGCTTCCCTGGTGGCGCAGTGTTTGGGAGTCCGCCTGCCGATGCAGGGGACAAGGGTTCGTGCCCCGGTCTGGGAGGATCCCACATGCCGCGGAGTGGCTGGGCCCGTGAGCCATGGCTGCTGAGCCTGTGCGTCCGGAGCCTGCGCTCCGCAGCGGGAGAGGCCACAACAGTGAGAGGCCCGCAAACTGCTAAAAAAAAAAAAAAAAAAAAAAAAAAGAATGCATAGCTGGATTGAATGGAAAGCACCCACAGTCATCCGTCAGCATGAGGGCCTCTCAAGCTTCAGGGGCAAAGTAGCAACCCTGCACAGACATCATTATGAACTCATGAAGTTACCCACCCCAGCCACACTAATGGGAGCTAAGTATTTTTTTTTAATATTTATTTATTTATTTGGTTGTGCTGGGTCTTCGTTGTGGCAGGTGGGCTCCTTAGTTGCGGCTCGCAGGCTCCTTAGTTGTGGCCCGCGAGCTCCTTAGTTGTGGCATGTAAACTCTTAGTTATGGCATGCACATGGGATCTAGTTCCCTGACCAGGGATCGAACCCGGGCCCCCTGCATTAGGAGCGTGGAGTCTTACCCACTGTGCCACCAGGGAAGTCCCATGAGCTAAGTATTAAATACTATCCTTGAAAATAGAAAATACTGTTGAATGAAGATTTACAGACCACAATATGATCCAATCTAAGATGATAATAAGTCTTCTTCTTATTAATATACCACCATTATTTTCATCATTGTACTAGGTCAAATGAATAAGTTACAAGTGAAAAAATGGTAAAATATAAATTTATACCTTACTTCATGCCCTCAATAAATACCAATGGAACATTTGCTGTATGTGAAAATACTGTGCTTAGATCTCATGGGAGTTACAAAAAGAAGACATGCCACTATTTCCTCTTAAAGAGATTAACCCAGTAAGTGCCAAAGACACATAAAGAATACCAGCACAGGACAGACTGTGGTACCAAACAAGAAGCTCTAGCAGTTCAGGAAAGGAAGAGATGGCTTCCAACTAGTATGAGAAGGAAGTAACACAGAAGCAAGCATTTTCGCTTTGAAGAATAGGTAGCATCCCAGAGAATGAAATGGGGGAAGGTGGAAAGATGAAAGATTTTCAAGTTACTGTCTCCTGTACGATATTCTTTGCCACTTACAGAATTACTTTTAGGACAAAGGGGCAAAAACTGGGTTTCCCTGGTGGCGCAGTGGTTAAGAATCCGCCTGCCAATGCAGGGTCATGGGTTCGAGTCCTGATCTGGGAAGATCCCACATGCCACGGAGCAACTAAGCTCATGCAACATAACTACCGAGCCCACGTGTCACAACTACTGAAGCCCGTGTGCCTAGAGCCCATGCTCCACAACAAGAGAAGCCACCGCAATGAGAAGCCTGTGCACTGCAACAAAGAGTAGCCCCTGCTCGCTGCAACTAGAGAAAGCCCGTGCAGCGACAAAGACCCAACGCAGCCAAAAATAAAATAAATTTTAAGAGAATGATAAAAAAAAATTTTTTTAAAGGGCAAAAACTTTTTTAGTCTATGGGCATTTTACCACATGTACAAACTACTTATTTTATCTACCTTAACAGAAGCTCATAATCTGGAGACTACTTAGTTCCTGACAGTCAATGTTTTGATATAAAAAAAAGTCTAGAAATAGAATAATTTGGCATAACTACTATTGCTATTAGCAAACTGTGAGCTATTTTGACAAGTAAATTCAGAGAGCTGTTTCTAGAAAGCATTCCAAATTTAATAACAGATATCAGCTGCAGTGACGTTTGTTCTTTTTAAATGGTTAACTCATCTCTGTGTTATCCAAGTAAGAGTCCCTTTAATGAAACAGAAAAATAAAGTATTTTCCCAAACTACCCAACAGTATACTTTCTTATTATTCTTTGCAATGGCTGATGTTAAATGAAAGCATTTTATGACTGTTACAGAATAGTAGCAGAAATGTACAGTTCTCAGGGCCATTCCCCATATTCATATGTAGCAGCCAAAGGATTTTACTAAGTATAAACGGTTGAGAAAAATATACTGGTTTCAATCATCAATGAAGATATTCTAGGTTCTGAAAATTCCATATGGAGAACCATATACTGTAGGTTCAGCAAAATGTTTCATGTGGTACAAAATGAAAAAAGTATAACAAAACTTTAACACTCAAATTTATATTTCGTGAGAGCTTGAATTTTTAGATTTTAAGAGAAGACAGTAATAATATACAAAGTATAGCGTAATTCTAATTGTAGTAATTTAACTGTAGGACTTCCCTGGTGGCGCAGTGGTTAAGAATCTGCCTGCCAATGCAGGGGACACGGGTTCGAGCCCTGGTCCGGGAAGATCCCACATGCCGCAGAGCAACTAAGCCCGTGCGCCACAACTACTGAGCCCGCGTGCCACAACTACTGAAGCCCGTGTGCCTAGAGCCCATGCTCCACAACCAGGGAAGCCACCTCAATGAGAAGCCCACGCACCATAATGAAGAGTAGCCCCCACTCGCTGCAACTAGAGAAAGTCTGCGCACATCAACAAAGACCCAATGTAGCCAAAAATAAACAAATAAATAAATTTATAAAAAATAATGATAATAATTTAACTGTAACAGTGATTTTAAACAAAAGGCTTTCATTTGAAGTGTAGTACAAATCAGAGGAGAGTTAGAGAAAAGGTACAATTTTCTAGGCTTGGAAATTATTTTCCTCTTGAAAATAATTATTTAGGAAAGTAAGAAAATGCAAAAGAGGCAAATAACCATACTGTAACAGTAGTAAACTGTGTTAACTCAAAATTGACTGCACCAGGCTGCAGAAACGCTCAAAGCACACCTACCTCTCCCTCTGTGCTTCTACTAAGTACCTGCCTTCATACTAGCAATTACTATACTGTTGTCTGTCTGCCTCCTCTCCCCTTAGGGCACAAAAGAAAATAATTCTATTTCTTGCATTCATGTACACACTCAGCAAAAGGCTGCTGAATGAATAAGCAAACAAAGCTTTATGAATTCATTTTCGAGTCAACAAAAGGTAAATGTTCATTTCTAGATATTCTGATTGAAAAAAACAGAAACTTCGTATCATAAATTTAAATGAAAAATAATAAAATCACAGATTTCAGATGGTTAAAAACAAATAAAACTAGAGGGTAAAAATGGGGCATAAGGGACTTCCCTGGCAGCCCAATGGTTAAGACTCCATGCTTCCACTGCAGGGGGCACGGGTTTGATCCCTGGTCAGGGAACTAAGATCCTGTAAGCTGCGTGGTGCAACCAAAAAAATTAAAAATAAATTAAAAATAAATAAAATGTATAGTACTTAAGCAAATCATTACTATTTTAAAAAAATATTTATTTATTTATTTGGTTGCACTGGGTCTTAGTTGCGGCACATGGGCTTCTCAGTTGCAGCTCGCTGGCTCTTTCTTTGCGGCACATGGGCTCCCCAGTTGCGGCATGCGAACTCTTAGTTGTAGCATGCATCTGGGATGTAGTTCCTTGACCAGGAATGGAACCCGGGCCCCCTGCATGGGGAGCGCGGAGTCTTAACCACTGCGCCACCAGGGAAGTCCCAAGTCATTACTATTTTTAAGATGTTCTGATTTTTCTGCCATTATGTACCCTCATTCTGAAAACAAGGGAGGAGTATGCAAAACCACTGCATATCAGGATTCTCTTAGCCTTTTGGGGAAAGGTTCTATCACAATGGTTCCCAGACCTCTGAATTTCACAGACCAGCAAGTTTTTTTGAACTGACATAGGGTCGACAACTTTTTATTTTCCCAAATAAGGCAGGAAAAAAACCCAAAAAAGCCCTACCTACCCACACCCACAAATCCTACCATCTAATATCATCATAGTTTCATAAAAGGACGTTTAAAAACCTGAACAAGTTGGAAGATCATAATCTCTGAATAAAGGCTTTTCCTTCCAAGAAAGGAAACCTTATAAACACACGCATGCACAAACCCTCAAGACAATATGAACCTGAACCAATATTTTTGGGACTACTATTTCACTACTATGTCAGGCTATTTCATTTTACTACTTATTTACTTTGTGAAAAAAAATCCCACAACTTAAACAAGTTATACACTCTGAAATTTTTTAAAGGCTAATTTAAATTAAAACTCCCAGCATGCTGGGAAACCATTTCCAAATGCTAGAAAAAGAGAGACAATGATGGCTACTGGCAAGAATGCATGAAAGATGAATGTAACCTGATTTCTTTCAAAAATAGCTTAGCTGCTCTTTTGTTTCATTGGCTGGTGAATTTATAATGCTTTTTTAATCATGTGTTTCCCCCACTAAATTCTTAAGGTCTGTATTTTTAACAAGACTTAACTGTAGCACCTTTTTTTCTTTTAAACTGCAATGGAATATATCAAATTTTATTACTGTTATTAGGGATATTACAGTCAAACCACAGAGTTTCAAAACTTCCCATAGAAGCTAAAGTTTAAAACATAAGATGTTATGACACATTAAAAAAGAAAAAAGAGAAAGGAAAAAAAGGAACAAGTCCAAACCTCATTCCAAAATGATCTAAGTTAGAAAACTCTTCAAAATCCAGAAGAAAGTCTTTTTCCAGAGGAAAACAAAAGTCTCCCCTGAGTTAAGGATAGTTAATGCAATCATCACTTCATGGTTTCAGTTTTAAGAAGGGCTAACATCTTTCTAGTTCAGTCATCCACTGCAGATCTATTTCAATGGAAGGAAGAAATTTTTTTAAAGTTTTATTTTATTACTATTATTTTTGGCCACGCCATGCAACTTGAAGGATCTTAGTTCCCAGACCAGGGATCAAACCCGTGGCCCCTGCAGTGGAAGTGCAGTGTCCTAACCACTGGACCGCCAGGGAATTCCCAGAAGGAATAATTTTTAAAAAATCAAATTTATTTTACTTTGCATAATCAGCTCTGTATCATTAAATGAATATTTTCCCCATAATTAAAAAACAGCACTTGATTTTAAGTTTCTTTTAAATATATCAACATATACAAGTATTTCTGCTATTGCACAGAACTTCTTGTATAGCTGATCCTTGAACAAGGCGGGAATTAGGGGTGTCTACCCTCCTCCACTCAGTTGAAATCTGCATATAACTATTGGGTTGGCCAAAAAGTTCCTTCAGTTTTTAAGTAAAAATAAAAGACACATTTTTCATTTTCACCAAGAACTTTACGGAACAATGTATTCACCATTTTGTTCCACTACCTTCTGCCATTTTTCAGGCAACTTCATAATTCCACCTTCCCAAAACTTTTTATCTTTTTGAGCAAAGAACTGTTCCAGGTGTCTTTTACAGTCTTCCAGGGAATTGAATTTTTTCCCATTAAGAGAATTTTGTAAAGATTGAAATAAATGGAAATCTAAAGATGCAATTTCTGGTGAATGCGGTGGATGAATCAGAACTTCCCAGCCAAGCTGTAACAGTTTTTGCCTGGTCATCAAAGAAACATGTAGTCTTGCATTATCCTGATGGAAGATAATGCATTTTCTGTTGACTAATTCCAGACGCTTTTCGACAACTGCTGCTTTTGGTTGGTCTAACTGGGAGCAGTACTTGTTGGAATTAATCATTTGCTTTCAGGAAACAGCTCATAATAGAGGACTTCCTTCCAATCCCAACATATACACAGCATCGCCTTCTTTGTTTTTTGGGTTTTTAAAAATAAATTTATTTATTTATTTTTGGCTGCATTGGGTCTTCGTTGCTGCGTGCGGGCTTTCTCCAGTTGCAGCAAGCAGGGGCTTCCCTTTGTTGCGGAGCATGGGCTCTAGGTGCACCGGCTTCAGTAGTTATGGCTCGCGGGCTCTAGAGCGCAGGCTCAGTAGTTGTGGTGCACGGGCCCAGCTGCTCCGCAGCATGTGGGATCTTCCCAGACCAGGGCTCGAACCTGTGTCCCCTGCATTGGCAGGTGGATTCTTAACCACTGTGCCACCAAGGAAGTCCCAACATCACCTTCTTTGGATGAAGACCAGCCTTTGGTGTGCTTGGTGGAAGCTCATTTCACTTGCCCCATGATCTCTTCTGTTCCACATTATTGTACAGTATCCACTTTTCATCGCCCGTCACAATTTGTTTTAAAAACAGAACGTTTTCGTTACATTTAAGTAGAGAATCACAAGAAGGTTTTCTTCACCTAACTTATATGGAACCCAAACATCAAAGCGATCAACATAACCAAGCTAGTGCAAATGATTTTCAGCACTTGATTTGGATATTTTGAGCATGTCGGCTATCTCCTGCATGCTATAACGTTGATTGTTCTCAATTAATGTCTCGATTTGATCGCTATCAACTTCAACTGGTCTACCGGACCGTGGAGCATCGTCCAGCGAGAAATCTCCAGCATGAAACTTCACAAACCACTTTTGACGCATTCGATCAGTCACAGCACCTTCTCCATACACTGCACAAATCTTTTTGTGAGTTTCAGTTGCGTTTTTACCTTTCTTGAGATAATAAAGCATAATATGCTGAAAATGTTGCTTTTTTTCTCCATTCTTCAATATTAAAATGGCTACACAAAAATTCACTAATTTTGATGGGTTTTTTTTAAAGTGCACGCTGATATGACAGCTGTCACAATACAATCTAACAAAATTGTTTTTAATCAAGTTAAAGACAACTAAGTGCTACTATAGCCATCTTACGGAAACGCCCAACGAACTTTTTGGCCAACCCAATAACAGCCCTCCTTATACGTGGTTCCTCCGTATCCACCCCCAGATGGTGTAATATTGTAGTATTTACTACTGCAAAAAGAAAATCCCTGTATAAGTGGTCCTGTGCAGTTCACACTTGTTGCTCAAGGGTCAACTATATAAGTATTTCCTTCTTCAGAAGAAGAAAAAGTTCATACAGAAGAAGGAAAATTTCAGTAATGTATTGGATTTGGTGGTATTGACTTGCCGTTTGACTCGGCAAGTTAATTTTCAGGCATCTTTCCAACACAAACATCTATACATGTGCACTAGTGGAGGTTTGTTGCATCTTCTCTGTAATGACAAAAACTTGCAACTACCTAAAAGTCCATTAATAGGACTTCCCTGGTGGTCCAGTGGTTAAGACGTAGCTCTTCCACTGCAGGCGGCACGGGTTTAATCTCTGGTTGGGGAAGTTCTGCATGCTGCGTAGTGCAGCCAAAGAGGAAAATAAAAGTCCATTAATGGAAGAATGGCTATGTAAATTAAGCTATATCTAAGCTACAGAATTTAAAGCAGTCGTTTTTTAAAATGTGGGTATGCCAGCATATATTGACATGAAAAGATCTCCAAAAACTGCAAAATAATATGATTAATATAATACCACTTATGTTAAATAATAAACCAATGGCTGCCCATCAGAATCGTCTGAGAACTATTAAAATTCAGATTCCTAAGCCCATTGAAGCCAACCTAATCAAAATCTCTGGGGGGTTGTACCCCAGGTATTTTTATTTTTAAGGGAGCACCTGAACAACTCTTTCACAGCCAGTTCAACGACAACAACAAAGGAACAAATCAAAATTGTATATCCACATAGGTATCTATATCTATATATATATATGCATAGAAAAATGATCTAGAAAGACACACATCAAAGTTAGGAGCAGCACCTCTGAGGAGGGAAAGAAGGAGGCTTTGCCTTTTTAAAATTAATTTTTAACAGCCAAATATTGATATATCATACAGACAAAACCATAGAGAGGTACAGCCACGGTGGGAAACAGTATGACAATTTCTCAAAAAATGAGTCAGAATTACCATATGATCCAGCAACTTCACTCCTGGGTATATACCCAAAAGAACTGAAAGCAGGGACTCAAACAGGTATCTGTATACCCATGTTCATAGCAGCGCTGTTCACAACAGCAAAAAGGTAGAAATAACTCAAATGTCTATCAGTGGATAACGGATAAACAAAATGTAGTATACACACGTAACAGAATATTATTTAGCCTTAAACAGGAAGGAAATTCTGACACATCCTACAAGGAGAAGCCTGAAGACATTATACTAAGTGAAACAAGCCAGACATGAAAGGATAAGTACCACATGATTCCGATTATGTGAGGTACCTAGAGTACTCAAGTTATACAGCAAAGTAGAATGGTGGTTGCCAGGGGAGCTAGAGGGTGGGGAGAACAGGGAATTATTGTTCAATGTGTACGGAGTTTCAGTCAGGGAAGATAAAAACATTCTGGGATGAATAATGGTGATGGTTGCACAATAATGTGAATGTACTCAATGCCACTTAACTGTACAGTTAAAAATGATTAAAATGGTAAACTTCATGTTATGTAAATTTACCACAATTTTTAAAAACTGCATAGGACTTCCCTGGTGGTGCAGTGGTTAAGAATCCTCCTGCCAATGCAGGGGACACGGGTTCGAGCCCTAGTCCAGGAAGATCCCACATGCGGTGGAGCAACTAAGCCTGTGCGCCACAACTACTGAGCCCACACGCCACAACTACTGAAGCCCGTGCACCTAGAGCCCGCGCTCTGCAACAAGAGAAGCCACCGCAATGAGTAGCCCCCGCTCGCCGCAACTAGAGAAAGCCCACATGCAGCAACGAAGACCCAATGTAGCCAAAAATAAATAAATAAAATACATTTTTAAAAAATTAAAAAAAAAAGAATTTTTAACAAAAAAATATACATATATATTCCTAAGCAATACACTGCTTAGTTGTTAAACGTAGCTGCAGTTCACTTTCACTGCAGTGTAAAACCTTGTTGTATGAATTAGTCATAACTTATCCTCGTTGAATGAAATCAGTTGTTTCCAATGTTTTGCTCTTATGAAATAACGAGCATTTTTTAGCTTCTCTAGAATACTGGCTTTCAAATTTTGACAGCAACCACAATAAGAAAATACATTTTACCTCACAAATCAGTCTACCCACACATACACAGATACATAGCTAGGAATAAGTTTCACAAAATAATACCCTTACAGTAAAGTACACTCATATTTTCTATTGTATTTATCAGTTAAGAAAATGGTTGGTCAAATGCCACTAAACTAATGGGCTGCAAGCCACAGGCTGAAAAACAACGTCTAGAGTACATATTTAGGAGTGAAATTGCTGGGTGTAGGTTATACATCTTTACTAGATAATGTCAAACTGTCTTTCAAAGTGACCTCCAATTTACACTCCCACCTGCAGTGTATGCAAAAAGTGATTTTAATTTGACTTGATTTTAAAATCATAAAGGGGCTTTAAAAGTGTATCAAATGCTTTTGCTCAATTATTAAAATATCGTTTCCTGTTAGTCTATTGGTGAAATAAGTTATATTAATTGATTTTTAAAAACTGTTTATTTATTTGGCTGTGTTGGATCTTAGTTGCGGCACACGGGGCCTTAGTTGTAACATGCGGGATTAGTTGCAGCATGCAGGATCTAGTTCCCTGATCAGGGATTGGAACCCGGGCCCCCTGCATTGGGAGCGTAGAGTCTTAATTAACCATAGGACCATCACTGGACCACCCTACTAATTGATTTTCTAATGTTAAAACAAGCTTGCATTCCTCAGATAAACTGAATTAGGCCACAGTTTATTATATATATATATATATATATATATTTTTTTTTTTTTTTTTTTTTTTTTTTGCGGTACACGGGCCTCTCACTGTTGTGGCCTCTTCCGTTGCGGAGCACAGGCTCCGGATGTGTAGGCTCAGCGGCCATGGCTCACGGGCCCAGCCGCTCCACGGCATGTGGGATCTTCCCGGACCGGGGTACTGTCCATTCCTGGTTTTGGAATCAAAATCATGCTAATTTCATAAACTGATCTGGGGACTGTTCCTTTCCCCCCCATTCTCTGGAAGAGTTTACGTAAAACTGGAATTATCTGTTCCTTGACTATTTGGCAGAAATTGCTTGCAAATCTATATAGGCCTGGAGTTTTCCTTTTTTAAAAGAAAGTTTATTTATTTATTAATTATTTTTTGGCTGCGTTGAGTCTTCGTTGCTGCACGCGGGCTTTCTCTAGTTGCGGCAAGTGGGGTTCTCTTCGTTGCGGTGTGCAGGCTTCTCACTGCGGTGGCTTCTCTTGTTGAGGAGCACCAGCTCTAGGCGCACGGGCTTCAGTAGTTGTGGCACGCGGGCTCAGTAGTTGTGGCTCACGGGCTCTAGAGCACAGGCTCGGTAGTTGTAGCCCACAGGCTTAGTTGTTCCACGGCATGTGGGATCTTCCCGGACCAGGGCTTGAACTCGTGTCCCCTATATTGGCAGACAGATTCTTAACCACTGTGCCACCAAGGAAGTCCCTGGAGTTTTCTTTGTGAGACCTTTCTGTCCACTGATTCCATTTCTTTTGTAATAGGACTACTTGAGTTAGTCTCACTAGCCAGAATCAGCTATAGCTTTTATTACCATACAATTTAAACTTAGACTAGTGACAAAACATAGAGGTGAGCTACACGGATGTCATCTAAGCAATGGGTAAATGCCCTTGAACAAGTTTTATTTGTTCTGAAAACTTTCAATTTATGATGAGCCAACTAACCTCTTCTAATCTCCAACAGATGTCACCAAAAAGTCTGTTCACTTACACAGCCCCCATGTCTATGACCTGCTTCTTCTCCACTAGATTCCTTTCTTCCCCACTACATTGTACACTCCTTGAGAGCAGAGACTAAGTCATATTCATCTTTGTACATCTAGCACATTAGTAGTTACCTTACCAATATAAATACTTTTTTAATGAATGACGATCACAAGGTCCCTTACTGAAGAGCTTAATGTTAGTGACTCACTTCTGGGTTGCCAAGTGTACTCCTGAAGCGTTTAGTGTTGAAGAACTCTTATCAGACCATTCTTTCACATGGCCCTCCTTGTGACCAAAAGCACATCTACTCAGACAGTTTGCCTTAGTTGGCAGTACAATATAAAATAGGTTTTTCTTCACTGATGAAGCTACTGAAATAAAAGTAAATCCTGAACTACTTGCTGCACCTGAACTCCTTGCTAACCAAATGAGTCAACTAAGTATAAAACTGTAAAATGAACAATAGGGATGACACTTTAAAATGATCGGGGGAAAATGCCAGGATATTATTCTGTGACAGATTACAAATAACTGCCATCATTCAATCACAGATTCTAAGACGCCTGGAATTTTTGAAGACATACTAATCCTTTATGGAAATCTGCATGTTGCCAAGGGCCTAGCTGAAAAAACAAACAAATAAGCAAGCCCCCACTCCCTTGCCCCAAACTGCCAACTTTTTTTCTTTTTTTTTTTTTGCAGTACGCAGGCCTCTCACTGTTGTGGCCTCTCCCGCTGTGGAGCACAGGCTCCGGATGCGCAGGCTCAGCGGCCATGGCTCACGGGCCCAGCCACTCCGCGGCATGTGGGATCCTCCCGGACCGGGGCATGAACCCGCATCCCTTGCATCGGCAGGCGGACTCTCAACCACTGCGCCACCAGGGAAGCCCAACTGCCAACTTTTAATAGTGCTAAGTCCCAAAAGAAAAACATTAAAGGGAGGCCACAAAGAATGATAAGCATTAGAATAATAGCACTGGGACTTCCCTGGTGGTCCAATAGTTGAGACTCCTCGCTTCTACTGCAGGGGACGCAGGTTCGATCCCTGGTCAGGGAACTAGGATCCCGCATGCCGCACAGTGGAGCCAAAAAAAAAAAAAAAAAAAAAAGAATCATAGCAATTTAGAAGTGGGACTTAAAGTTTTGGCCAAACCATTTTTAAAAGCATTTAAAAATTCAAGTAAAACTTACTATCCCAACCCACATTTGTCAAAACCCACAGAATTTTACAGCACAGAGTCTTAATGTATGCAAATTCTTAAAAAACTTATTAGGAAGGAGTGAGACTATGACTAAAGAATCTAACTGTATTACAAATATATAAAACAGTCATGAGTGGATGAAAAGTTGCTGACCACATGAGTGGCATCTGTAACACTAAATGCAAAAGGAACTGCATGTAAGCACTAGACTCTACTTGAACTCGTTTCCCACAGAAACACAGTTAATTCTAATATAGCTATGTATGTATAATGAAGCTGAACAATTAGTAGATGAATGGTGGATGGCAGGAGCCAAGCTTCTCACTGTGTTGGAGTGGGAATTTACAGACAAGTGAGGGAAGGAGTGTAGAATGATCATGTGGTAATAGATCAGAGTAGAGATACAATATAATATAGATGGTTACATATAGAAATATTTACAGATGTATATATATACAGAGGTTAGTATATACACATATATATCCTTGCACTGTCAGCTGAGAGGGCCTAGAAGCAACAACACCCCCAGTAACAATAAGTATATCTAGCACCCAGATCCTGATTTTTTTTTGGGGGGGGGGTGCTGCATTGGGTCTTCGTTGCTGCGCGCGGGCTTTCTCTAGTTGTGGCGAGCGGGGGCTACTCTTTATTGTGGTGCACGGGCTTCTTATTGTGGTTGCTTATCTTGTTGCAGAGCAGGGGCTCTAGGCATGTGGGCTTCAGTAGTTGTGGCACATGGGCTCAGTAGTTGTGGCTCACGGGCTCTAGAGTGCAAGCTCAGTAGTTGTGGCACATGGGCTTAGTTGCTCCAAGGCATGTGGGATCTTCCTGGACCGGGGCTTGAACCCGGGTTCCCTGCATTGGCAGGAGGGTTCTTAACTACTGCACCACCAGGGAAGTCCCCTGATCTTGATTTCTAATACCATTTTCCAATAAAAGGAACAACGGCTGCTTGGTGGAATGGCAGAACTAGGACTAGGAACTATACACGATGAGCCTGAATAATTTTGTAGTGCCAAAAAGCAAGGATGTGATTCAAAAACAAAACATTTATGGGATTATATCAAAAGAACATGAGAGACAAATGAAAGACCTCCTGATGGCCAACGCTGAAACAATTTGAGCACAAAATAAATATCCATGAGTTCATACTAATATAAATGATTGAAAAAGGGGTGGGGAAAAAAAAAGAAGAGGGGAGAGAAATCTCCCTTGCAAATTTCCAAATGATTCATGTAGATTCTCCCCCTTCCACTAGGTGTGGCTTAATTTCCCTCATCTTCCTAATTTGTCTCCACTTAGGTAAAATTCTTATACGCATACAATGTAGCTTGATACTAAGCAAGTTTTACAGTGGATAGCAAATAATTTTTCCTTTTTTTTCCTTCAGCTAAGACAACAAAAGAGATGATTTATTGTACATCTGTTATATTCAACCACACTGAGAACAGAACTAGTCCAGAATGTCACAGGTCCAGGATAAAGGACCAAAGGGGACTGATTTGGTATGAGCAAGAAGGGTCTCTCAAATGTGGTGGAGGGGGGCTTCCCTGGTGGTGCAGTGGTTGAGAGTCTGCCTGCTAGTGCGGGGGACACGGGTTCAAGCCGTGGTCTGGGAGGATCCCACATGCCGCGGAGCAGCTGGGCCCGTGAGCCACAACTACTGAGCCTGCGCGTCTGGAGCCTGTGCTCCGCAACAAGAGAGGCCACGATAGTGAGAGGCCCGCGCACTGCGATGAAGAGTGGCCCCCACTTGCCACAACTAAAGAAAGCCCTCGCACAGAAACGAAGACCCAACACAGCCATAAATAAATAAATAAATAAAAATTTTAAAAAAAATGTGGTGGAGGCAATCAGATGGCAATGGATGCTCTAGATCCACTGAGACAAGTTCCAGATGTTAGGCATGCAATCCAACAATTTGCACCAGTGTCCCTGGCCTCTGGTTTTCCTTGTTTCTGCTCCTGTGGCTTCCATGCTGCACTAGCTAGCAGTTTATCTGGACCTCTGACTCACCTTTCTTCTTTTGTGCCTATTCACTGCTTCCTCCACTTGACTCTCAGAGCGCCGACGTTTCTCAGAAGATGGCGCTAAGGCCGAGAGAGCTAGAAAATAATTTCAACCAGAAGGCTGCTGCGTAACTTCACTCTTTATACCTCGGGCAAATAAAACTTTCATGTATATCTATGCCAGGAAACTCACAATGGGGAAATGAAGGTTAAAAATAAAGAAATGAAAACCAACCAGTACTTTCCATTACAAGGCATCAAGATGGAACCCAAGACCTCACTTCCAACTGTCACATGACTGCCCATTTGTTTACACCCCCAAGCGTTCCTTTACATTTGCACACCCAGAACTAGACTGCTAGTTTAAGTAGCTGACTTAAGAATTAAATAACTAAATCACAACACCCTTGCTTACAAACTATTCTTCCCTTTGCTGAAGTGAGCTATCAACATTTATTAATATATATTCAGCTTCTGTGCAAATAAAAACTCAAAATATAGATAGTAAAAGAGCAGTATGACAAAAGCATATCAGTATTAAGGAGGCAAGGCCTCAATTGACCCCTCTGAGAGGATTTTCTGAAGCTCAATTTTGATCACATTATTAAGCAAACTCTTAAGATCTTCTATTCATTTCCGTTGGGAATAGTCCTGAAGTGATAAAAACATAAAATACTGATGAGGAACTCTTATTACCATCTGTTACTGACTGAATGTTTGTGTCCCCCCTCAAATTCATATGCTAAAGTCCTAACCTCAATGTAATGGTTATTTGGAGATGGAGCATTTGGGAGATAATTAGGGTTAGGTGAAGTCATGAGGGTAGGGCCATTATAATGGGATGAGTGCCCTTATAAGAAGAGACACCAAAGAGCTTGCTCACTCTCTTTCCCCAAAGCAGTTGTGTGAGCGTGAGTGTTCAAGAAGATGGCAGCTAAAAAAAAAAAAAAAAAAGATGGCAGCTAAGTACAAACGAAAAGAAGAAGCCTCAGAATGACAACTGCTTTGCCAGCACCTTGATCTTCGACTTGCCAGTCTTCAGAACTGTGAGAAATAAATTTCTGTTGTTTAAGCCAACTATCCTATGGTATTTTGTTATGGTAGCCTGAGCTAAGACACCTTCCCTCTAAAACACCCCATAACGAAAATGTCAACAGAAGTACGTAGGAACTAATAAATAAACTAACATTTTCAAGGACTTCGAGGGGGGACTGCCCTGGCGGTCCAGTGATTAAGACTATGTGCTTCCACTGCAGGGGGTGTTGGGTTCGATCCCTGGTCAGGCAACTAAGATCCCACACGCCTCCCCGCAGCCAAAAAAAAGAAAAGAAATCAGGCAAACCCATTAAAAAATAAATAAATAAAGGACTTAGAGGAAATACATAGAATCAGTTACTGGTTATATCTCCTCATTTTTAATATTTAGTCACGTCTGATGCAGCATATTTTTTCCTTAGAAAAGATCCACTGATTTGGAAATGCCTTTGCTTCCCCCCAAAAGTTACTGATAAATTGATTGATTCTGGGATGATAAGCAGATATAGGGAGGGGGAAGGAAACAAATGATATCAAAATGTCACTGCCATCTTCAGTAAACTTAACCTCACATACCGAGAGCTCTGCTTATACTTAAAAATAATATTGCATTTATAGGTTAAAACTTTAAAATTTCTCCAACATAGCAGGAAAGTAGATTGCTATTATTACTATTGAATGAGATCAAATACATGTATTTCTCTCCAAAAAAAGAACATTTATGGAATAGATGAAAAGATTTAATGGAAGAAATTCTGATAGAATGTCACCTGGACAGAAAGTAAATAGTTAACCCTCCTGAACCCTGGAAAATATATCTTATTTGGTTTAATTCTTCCCATCAAAAATATGAACATTTTAATAAAATGAATGAAATTACCAGGTAATATAAAATAAATATACCAGTCATTTTGAGCTACTTGTTCCTGAAATAACCTAAACTCTTTCCCCATCTCTGGTCTTTGCTCTTGCTGGCCACCTCTCTTCCTCAAATCCCTTCTCCTACTTGCCAGTATGGCAAATTCCTATTCATTATTTGAGTTCTTTCTTTTGGAGGGGATTCTCCCATCCCTTCCAGCCAATTAAGTATGCTTCTGGCCTTCTATTCATTTTGTACAGTATCTTCATTATCTTAGAGTTGTATAAATATCTGCTGAGTTAGGTGGCCTATAAGACCTAAGCAACATTAGATAAATAATACAGATAGTTTCTACTTTTCACCACTTCACAAGTTACAACTCTGCTCATTAACAACTTGCCTAATTAAAACCCATATTTCACATATTGTTGTTGCAGTTTCCAATAAAGTCCAGACAAAGGCAAGAGCACAAAAGGCAATCAAGATGCAACATGCACAGCCAGAACTTTGCTTTTAGGCAGACGATATGCCGTAAGATACAGCGTCCAGGAACAAGTGAAAATTGCCAATGCCAACTGCCCTTTTATATGTGTTGTATCATATTGTATTCAGATGGATACCATGATGGCTGAAAGTCTTTTTAATACCCTAATTCAAATTTAAGAGTCCACATTTAAAAGGGTGGAGTCAGGGAAACTAATTTCTATCTTTGACTTCCTTTAAATTTGCTATAAGCTCAGGGAAGCTGATTCTGCATACTGTATCAATTGTCTGGTTTAAAAAAAAACAAGAAATGTCAAAATGCAGTATTTTGTACCATTTTTATAAAAATAAGTGAAGACTGTGCAAAATACAAATGTATTCAAAGAAAGCTTATAATAATAAATTCCAGGTAGAAAGAATAATGTGATGGTGAGATTTTGTCCTTGGAGCCAAAGGTCAACTGAATGGTCTATCCTAAACAGCTGCCTTTAAATATTCTTTTTTTAAAAATTTCATAGAAATATAGTTGATTTACAATGTTTTGTTAGTTTCTAAATATTCTTTAAAAGAAGCCCATAGGGCTACCCTGGTGGCGCAGTGGTTGGGAGTCCGCCTGCCGATGCAGGGGACACGGGTTCGTGCCCTGGTCCGGGAAGATTCCACATGCCGCGGAGCGGCTGGGACCGTGAGCCATGGCCGCTGAGCCTACGCGTCCGGAACCTGCGCTCTGCAACGGGAGAGGCCACAACAGTGAGAGGCCTGCGCACCGCAAAAAAAAACAAAACAAAAAAGAAGCCCATAAATAAGAACATACTATAAAACTAAATACCCCTAATTTCACTGCTTCACATTTACTATTCCAGATCAGTTTACAAATTCTAAAATCAAACTGACATACATTTGTAGAATTCCCACCCACACAATAACATTACCATACAAAAGAAAGATAATACCTGGTTTGTGAGGAGTTATGTACTTCCCTGTTACTTCTTTTAAGCTGCAAACCATAATCAAAACTTCAGACAGGAGAAATGTGAAACGGAGAGTACATGAAGATGAACCAAACAGACAAACAGGTATGCAGAAACATTCAACTTCTTTTATTCTTGTACAATGAAATTCTCTGGACGAAAGTAAAGACCCATTAAATGGAGTTTCAGAAAGGAAAACAGTGATCTTGAGAAATTAACAAGAAGAAAATATTTGAAAAAACAAAATTACCTAATTGTATAATAAGTTGGTGGCATAACACCACTGAGAGAGAAATTAGTTCAAGTAGCTTTAAAAAGCAGTGTTTCTTACTGCATTATCTTTTGTGCGTTATATTTTAAGTACCAAAAAAATTCACGGAAAAAATAAAGCTGTATTCAGTAGTCTTACTTATAGTAACAATATTGTCATTATTTTTTTAAAAACTACTACAGGTGCAGTGTAAAGCAAATAAATAATTACGTTTACTCCATTAAAAACCAAAAACAAAAACCCAACATAAGAGATACAAGTATAAAATTAAAGAGATAAATAGGGGCTTTCCTGGTGGTGCAGTGGTTAAGAACCCCCCTGCCAATGCAGGGGACAAGGGTTCGAGCCCTGGTCCGGGAAGAGCCCACAATGTCGCAGACCAACTAAGCCTGTGCACCACAACTACTGAGCCTGCACTCTAGAGCCTGCGAGCCACAACTACTGAGCCCACGCACCTAGAGCCCATGCTCTGCAACAAGAGAAGCCACCGCAATGAGAAGCCCACGCACCACAACAAAGAGTAGCCCCCACTCGCCACAACTAAAGAAAGCCTGCGCCCGGCAATGAAGACCCAATGCAGCCAAAAATAAAAATTAATTAATAATTTTAAAATCACTTAAAAAAAAAAAAAGAAATGGCCGTTTCTACAATTGGGGCAGGAAATGTACAAGATGAGCCTGGAATATCTTCTTGTGCCCAAAAGCAAAGAGGCTATTAAAGACTAAAGCAGTCATGTCAAAAGGTCATAGGACCCAACTTGAAGGCTCTCCCATGGGCCTAAGAGGAAACAATCTGAGCATAAAAAACACAAAAACCTAAGAAAACTATTATGGAGTCAAATGTATCCAATATATAAAAACGTGTAAGTTCAAAATGATACCAAAGAAAATTTACTGGTCACTAGGAGAGGCTGCTAAGGGACTAATTCATGATTACTAAAACTTTATTAATAAAGGGAAAGAATCCAGTCCTCTTCCTGCCTTTCCTATACTAACCAACAGAGTAACCAAATAGCTAATATGGGAAAGAACTTTGTGAGGAATTCTATTTAGATGCAGAAGAAATGACTGAATAAGAAAATTACCATTTTGCAAACTCTAATAATTTATAATCAACAAAGGGTGCTAAAACCATTATATAAAAGATTGATGGAAAACACTCTAATAGATAGATCAGGCTAATATCTGAACCTAGAGCTCAATCTGTGAGACCACCAGAAATTACACCTCATGAGGAATACAATGGGAAGTACGCAGAACTGCCTGTGAAGCTTTCTTGCTCTAAAATTTTAACTTAATCATGCCTTTAGATCAAGCTAAAGAAAAGACTGATTGCCCTCCTGCCTGAAGGCAATTTTTGGACCTAAATGAAGTGAGGGGGCACCAAAAGAGCCCAACAACTTCTCTGAGTTGAGGAGACATAACAGAGTTCAGGGAGGCTGAAGAGGTTGGAACTTGTGGGGCCAGAATTCCAGAAAAGAAGGAAGCTATACAGAAAAAGAACTCCAGAAATGGTCAGTGTCCTCTTGAATCTTTGCTTAGTATTGGGCAACACATACATAGTGAAACTCCACAAAGTCAGGCAAAGAATTACAAGAAAGTTGTAAGATGATCAATTCCCACAGCTCACAAGCAGGAAGACATTCAAGTTCCATCAAGTCAGACTGGAGAGTTTTCGGTGATCACCTAGGATATTCAGTGCAGACCCCAGAGAGTTCACCTCTTAATATAGAGCTAAACTGTCCCTAAATTGAGGACTACTCTAGATCTACCTTAGCAAGACTTAAAAACAGACCTCAAAAAGATGAAACTGATCAGCAGGCAACTTAACTGTCTGCCAAAACACTCTTTAAAGAAAGACAACAAGGGCTTCCCTGGTGGCGCAGTGGTTGAGAGTCCGCCTGTCAATGCAGGGGACACGGGTTCGTGCCCCGGTCTGGGAAGATCCCACATGCCACGGAGCACCTCGGCCCATGACCCATGCCCGCTGAGCCTGCGCATCCGGAGCCTGTGCTCCATAACGGGAGAGGCCACAACAGTGAGAGGCCTGCGTACCGCAAAAAAAAAAAAAGACAACAAGGGGCTACCCTGGTGGCGCAATGGTTAAGAATCCAACTGCCAATGCAGGGGATACGGGTTCAAGCCCTGGTCCAGGAAGACCCCACATGCCACGGAGCAACTAAGCCCATGCACAACTACTGAACCTGTGCGCCGCAACTACTGAGCCCACCCGCCACAACTACTGAAGCCTGCGTGCCTAAAGCCTGTGCTCTGCAACAAGAGAAGCCACCACAATGAGAAGCCCCCCCACCACAACGAAGAGCAGCCCCTGCTCGCCGCAACTAGAGAAAGCCCGCATGCAGCAACGAAGACCCAAGGCAGCCAAAAATAAATAAATAAAATAAATTTATATATAAAAAAAAGAAAGACAACAAAAGTCAGACACCCAAACCAAAACCCTGAAATGGCAGATGGAACTAGAAGACAAGGACATTAAAAGAGCTATAAAAAGTATACCACTTGGGCTTCCCTGGTGGAGCAGTGGTTGAGAGTCCGCCTGCCGATGCAGGGGACACGGGTTTGTGCCCCGGTCCGGGAAGATCCCACATGCCGCAGAGCGGCTGGGCCCGTGAGCCATGGCCACTGAGCCTGCACGTCCGGAGCCTGTGCTCCACAACGGGAGAGGCCATAACAGTGAGAGGCCCGCGTACCACAAAAAAAAAAAAAAAAAAAAAAGTACACCACTATTATGCTCAAGGAATTAAAGAGAAACAACTATAATAGAGAGAGAGAGAAGACATTTTAAAGGAAAAAAAAACTTTCAGAGATGAAAAATACAATATACACCAAGAAAGTGTCACTGTAGGTAATTAACAGCAGATCAGAGCATGAAGAAGGAAAGAATCAGTTGAAACTTAAGACACAGCAACACAAACTATCCAAAATGAAACACACAGAGAAAAAAAAGACTGAAAAAATTTAACACAGCTTCAGTAACCTTTGTGGCAGTATCAGACAGTCTAACACACATGTAATTAGAGTCCTGGTAGAAAAAAGGAGCCAGGTAAAGATTTTTTTTTAAAAAGGTGAAAAATTTTCCAACTTTGATGAAAACTACAAACCCAGAGTAAACTATAAACCCAGAGTTCCAAGAATCTAAACAAACCAGGTAGAATAAAAACACATACATAATGACAAAACCACACCAAAAACACATCATAATCAAATTGCTGGAAACCACTGATAGGGAATGCCTGTCAGAAACCACAGAAGCCAGAAGTCAATGGAATGACATCTTCAAAGTGCTGAAAGAAAAAGAAACCAACTTGGAATTCTATATACATGATAATATCCTAAAAGTAAAATAAAAATATTTTCAGACAAGCAAGGTAGAAAAAATATAACACTAGTACACCTGCATGACAAGAAATGTTAAAGGAAGTCCTTCAGATGGAAGGATGATATCAGCTAGAAATTTGAATATACATATACTAAGAAATGAAGAACACAGGAAATGATAGATATATGGGTAAATATAAGAGACTTCTTTTCTCACTTAAAAAATTTCCCTAGGGGCTTCCCTGGTGGCGCAGTGGTTGAGAATCTGCCTGCTAATGCAGGGGACACGGGTTCGAGCCTTGGTATGGGAAGATCCCACATGCCACGGAGCAACTAGGCCCGTGAGCCACAACTACTGAGCCTGCGCGTCTGGAGCCTGTGCTCTGCAACAAGAGGCCGCCATAGTGAGAGGCGCCTGCGCGCCGCGATGAAGAGTGGCCCCCGCTTGCCACAACTAGAGAAAGCCCTCGCACAGAAACGAACACGCAACACAGCAAAAATAAATAAATTAAATTAAAAAAAAAAAAAAATTTCCCTAAAAGGTACCTAACTGTTTAAAGCAAAAATACTGTATTGCGAGGTTTACAACACATAGAAATAAAATATATGACAACAATAGCACAAAGAATGGGGAAAAAAGAAAGTACAAGGTCTTACATGTGAAGAGGTATAACATCATACCTCTGTATAACAGACTGTAGATAAACGTAAAATGCATATTGTAGACTGTGATAAATTTAATATCTGTATTGTAAACCCCAGAACCACACACATACCCAGAAAAAGTACAGCTAATAAGCCAATAGTGGAGATAAAATGGAACACTAAAAAATACTCAATTACTTAATACAAAACAAGGTAGGAAAAGACAAAAAGGAACAAAGCACAGATGGTACAAAGAGAAAACAAACAGCAAGATGGTATCAATAGATAAAAACTCTAACTATATTGAAATAAACTAAGCATAAGGTCTAAACACTCCAATCAAAAGACAGAGACTGGGCTTCCCTGGTGGCACAGTGGTTGAGAGTCCGCCTGCCGATGCAGGGGACACAGGTTCGTGCCCCGGCCCGGGAAGATCCCACATGCCGCGGAGCGGCTGGGCCCGTGAGTCATGGCCGCTGAGCCCGCGTGTCCGGAGCCTGTGCCTCGCAATAGGAGAAGCCACAACAGTGAGAGACCCGCGTACCGCAAAAAAAAAAAAAAAAAAAAAAAAGACAGAGACTATAAGACTGGCTAAAAAAGTAAAGCCTAATACAAGCTGTCTACAAGAAATGTACTTTTTTTTTTTTTGGACACGCCGAGAGGCTTGTGGGATCTTAGTTCCCCGACCAGGGGGATTGAACCCGGGCCCTCAGCAGTGAAAGCGCCAAGTCCTAACCACTGGATGGCCAGGGAATTCCCTGATATGTACCTTAAATATAAAGGTGGAGAGAGGCTAAATGTCAAAGGATGGGAAAGATATAAGGGAAATTTCAAGCGTTAGAAAGCTACAATGTCTATATTAACACTTGACATTGTAGACTTCAAAACAAGGAATATTACCAGGAAAAAAAAGAGGGACATTTCACAATGATAAAGGCGTCAATTCATGCAGAAGAAATAGCAATCCTAAATGTGCACTCTCTCAATAAGAACTGCAAAATTCATGAACAAATCACCTCCAAGACCCCAAAATCAGTTAAAGATGAGTATCTAGGTATTTATTAGTGACATAATAGGATATCTTGACTTTGCTTTAAAATACTCCACCACCCCCTGCCCAAAAGTGGGGAGATAAATGAAATAAGACAGTTAAAAATGTTGGTAATTTTTGAAGCTGAGTGATGAGTACACAGAGATTCACCATATTATCCTCTGTATTTATGCATGTAGTTGAAATTTTCCATTACATAAAGTTAAAAAAGGAAGAAAGAAAAAGAGTTTACTGAACTAATTAAACTACTACACTAATTAAAAGGATACTACTGGGCTTCCCTGGTGGCGCAGTGGTTGAGAGTCTGCCTGCCGATGCAGGGGACACGGGTTTGTGTCCCGGTCCAGGAAGATCCCACATGCCGCAGAGCAGCTGGGCCCATGAGCCATGGCCGATGAGCCTGCGCGTCCGGAGCCTGTGCTCCGCAACGGGAGAGGCCACAATAGTGAGAGGCCCGCGTATCGCAAAAAAAAAAAAAAAAAAAAAAAGGCTACTACTGGGAATTCCCTGGTGGTCCAGTGGTTAGGGCTCTGAGCTTCCACTTCAGGGGGCACAGGTTCCATCCCTAGTCGGGGAAGCTCCATATGCCACGTGGTACAGCCAGAAAAAAAAAAAAAAAAGCAATATTTTAGAGTTTCTTTAAAAAGCCTTAGTTTCCTTATCTATAAAATGTGGGTAATAATAATACCTATCTCATAGAGGCTTTGTGAAAATTAAATGCTTTAACACATGTAAACTCTTGGAAAAGTGTAACGCATATAGTAAATATTCAAATATTCCTTGCATTTTGTTTTATATTCTATTTGCAGAAGTTAATTGGTTATAGTACCAATATTAATAGAACATTTTAAACAAGCCAGTAGTGCAAATACATTTGTTTTACCATATATACCAATTTTCTACCAGAAGACATGCTTATTAAAGTTTCCTTTGAGAAAAGCAGTTGTATATTCTGAAACAATAAATTGAATGAATCAATGTTTTTAATAAGCACAAAGATGTAAACATATTTAGCTTTATTTCCCACTGGTTAGCAAAACAGTGTGCCCTAATATTGTTACACAACGAGGCAAAAATTATTCAAAGAAAAATATGCACTTTACAATCACTTATACCAGCAGTTCTAAGCCTAGCAAAGAAATTTCCACTGGAAAGCAGTACCACATACTACAGGTCCACAGGGAGATAAAATAGTCTTTCATGATCAGTTTCACTTGATTTGGGTTTCCAATGAGCATAATCCTTTAGTCAGAGAACACTGGAGATGTCTTTATACACACAAGGCATACACAGAAATAATACTATATATGTATGTATTTTATACCTTTTTAATGACAAGTAATCATCCCACAGTTATAAATCTCATGCTGTTATCTTTAAAATTTCCTGAAACTATTTTTCATCATGTAAAAAGTATCTATGTCTTGACTTCCAAATGATTTTATAATCTCTAGTTTCATTCTGATAGAAGAGTTTGTTACTGTTACTTTGTACAAATAATATTCCTATTCCTGCCTTCTGAGTGGAACAGAATACTGTATATAAATAAATTTTTTTTTTCACATTTCAAACAAGTTTCTAATTATGATCCTCTACAGAGAATTAGTATAGAAACTATATTTACTGATAAAGTAACTAAACCTATGCAATTTACTTATACTAATGCTCATCTGCTTATATTACACTAGAAGAGAAAAAATATTCTTTTCTCTTATTTCCCTCCATAGTTGACTTCTAGACTAAAGTATTCCAATTTAGGAAGCCTAACAACTTTAAAGAAAACTTTCCTTTAAAATCAGCTTACCCACAAGTTGTTTATACCAAGTTTTATGAAATGCAGAAGTACTTAAGGGAAGCCTATGGTTATATTTCTAAGTATTTATTTTAATTTTATAAAGGCTTCTTAACTATAACAGCAGATTAGCATAATTAATTACCTTCGTTATTACTTCCTATTTACATAGTGTTATGGCCAGAACAAGAAGCTATCTGTAAACTTAAAAAAACTGAAGGAAAAAATTAATTTTCAGAATTCGAACAAAACAATTGCACCAAATTCTACAAATGTTTGCTGCCTACCAGAATCTAATTTAGAAAGAAATGCAAAATCTCACACACATATATAGGTGCAGGGGGTGAAATCACACACACATATAAGTGCAGGGGGCGAGGAGGGAGGAGAAAGAGCATTGAAGATTTAGATGTTACATAAGAATTTTACTATTAATAACATTCACTTGCAGTGATACTGATATCAAATTTGTAATAACTGAGATGTAGTCATTTATATGCAGACATGGAATCACCAAGACTCTTCTATTTATTCTACTTCTATATTCTGAACTAAATTTGCAAAACTTTCCCACTCAGAATAGACACTGGCAGTTTTGTACACTGCTGAGCCCCCTCTGCTGGTCTGGCAACAGTGGTTGTCCAAAAACTACTTGAAGTAATAATGGATACGCTTTTTCATTAAACTAATTTAAAAAGTTAATATATTGAAATAAATATATTCATTAAATATACATTTCATAAAATACATACTTTCAGGACTTCCCTGGTGGCACAGTGGTTAAGAATCCGTCTGCCAATGCAGGGGACACTGGTTTGAGCCCTGGTCTGGGAAGATCCCACATGCTGCGGAGCAACTAAGCCCATGCACCACAACTACTGAGCCTGCGCTCTGGAGCCCGTGAGCCACAACTACTGAACCCCGCACGCATAGAGCCCGTGCTCCACAACAAGAGAAACCACCACAATGAGAAGCCCACGCACCGCAACGAAGAGTAGCCCCCGCTCGCCGCAACTAGAGAAAGCCCGCACGCAGCAACAAAGACCCAACTCAGCCAAAAATAAAATAAATTAATCTTAAGAAACCACATACTTTCAGTTTAAAGCAAGTTACATTACCCTTAGACCTCAAATGTAAGGGAAGTCATTAGTAAAAAAAAAAAAAAAAGTTACATGTTAGTAAAAACGGCATGCTCCACCAACTCACTTTTCACGTTCACAAAAATTACTTTATAAAACAGAATGCAATTTGTGCAATATTGCTCATTTTAAACTTAAAACTGTCATTTATATTAATACTTGCATAACAATACATTCACTATATACTATAGTATTATGAATACATGAATATATAGTAAAATATACAAACATGCATGGGAATGATAAATACCTAATTCATTATGGTTATTTTAGAGAGAGATAAAGACAATTGGGATTGGAAGGGGAATACATAGGGTTTCAACTATTACCTGTGTCCTATATTTTCTTTAAAAAAAAAAAAATTCTGGGGCTCCCCTGGTGGCCCAGTGGTTAAGAATCCACTTGCCAATGCAGGGGACACGGGTTCGAGCCCTGGTCTGGGAAGATACCACATGCTTTGGGGGAACTAAGTCCATGAGCCACAACTACTGAGCCTGCGCACCATACCTACTGAAGCCCGCACACCTAGAGCCCATGCTCCGCAACAAGAGAAGCCACCACAATAAGCCCGAGCACCGCAACAAAGAGTAGCCCCTGTTCACGGCAACTAGAGAAAGTCTACGCGCAGCAATGAAGACCCAACATAGCCAAAAATAAATAAATAAAATAAAATTCTGAAACAAATATGGGAAAAGGAAACTTGATAAAGCTAGTTGAAAGATTAAAAAAATGTATTGCCCCAAAACTATTTTTATGTATAATATGGTATAAAATATAAAACATTATATTTCTTTTTTCAAAGAAACAAGGAAAATGAAGTATTTTTAAAAAATTTTATTGAGGTATGGTTGATGTATAATATAAGTTTCAGATGTATGACATAGTGATTCACACTTTTTAAAGGTTATACTCCATTTATAGTTATTATAAAATACTGCCTATATTTCCTGTACAATTTGCTGTACAATATATCCCTGTAGATTATTTATTTTATACATAGTAGTTTGTACTGCTTAATCCCTTACCTCTATCTTGTCCCTTTCCCCTTCTCCCCTCTCTCTCCCCCCGGTAACCACTAGGTTGTTCTCAATAACTGTGAGTCTGGTTTTTTGTTATATTCACTAGTTTGCTTTATTTTTTTAGATTCCACATATAAGTGATATACAGTATTTGTCTTTCTCTCTCTGACTTATTTCACTAAGCAGAATACCCTCCAAGTACATCCATGTTGTTACAAATGGCAACATTTCATTCCTTTTTATGGCTGAGTAGTATTCCATTGTGTATATATACCACATATGAAGTATCATTCTTGAATCAACCTACTAGGTACTTCAAATTAAATAAGTTAAATATTATAGTGAAATTAAATAAACAGAATCAATTTTCTATGTGGGAAAGATGAAAACTTGTTAGGAAAGAGGTTTGATTTAAAAAGCAGTAAGAATAAAGAAAGGTATTATTATTACATAAAAAATGTGGGTCTTCCCTGATGGCGCAGTGGTTAAGAATCCGCCTGTTAATTCAGGGGACACAGGTTCGATCCCTGGTCTGAGAAGATCCCACATGCTGTAGAGCAACTAAGCCTATGTGCCACAGATACTGAGCCTGCACTCTAGAGCTCATGAGCCACAACTACTGAAGCCTGTGCGCCCTAGAGCCCATGCGCCACAGCTACTGAGCCCATGTGCTGCAACTACTGAAGCCCATATGCCCTAGGGCCCGCGTGACGCAACTACTGAGTCCGTGTGCTGCAACTACTGAAGCCCACGTGCCTAAAGCCCGTGCTCCGCAACAAGAGAAGCCACCACAATGAGAAGCCCGCGCACTGCAACAAAGAATAGCCCCCACTCACTGCAACTAGAGAAAGCCCGCGCACAGCAACAAAGACCCAACGCAGCCAAAAATAAATAAATAAATTAAAAATTAAAAAAAAATTTTTTTAAATGTGAATACACTTAATGCCACTATACACTTAAAAACGGCTAAAATGGTTAATTTTATGTTATGTATATTTTACCACAATAAAAAAGAAGTATATTATGAGCTAGGCCAATTTAGATTGAAGGAAGACCATATATTATTTTATTTTTTTATTTTTTAAAAATTAATTATTTATTTTTGGCTGCACTGGGTCTTCATTGCTGCACGCAGGCTTTCTCTAGTTGTAGTGAGCAGGGGCTACTCTTAGTTGCGGCATGCGGTCTTCTCATTGCGGTGGCTTCTCTTGTTGCAGAGCATGGGCTCTAGGTGTGCACGCTTCAGTAGTTGTGGCTTGCGGGCTCTAGAACACAGGCTCAGTAGCTGTGGCACACAGGCTTTGTTGCTCCGTGGCATGTGGGATCTTTCCCAACCAGGGATCGAACCCGTGTCCCCCTACAATGGGAGGCAGATTCTTAACCACTGCGCCACCAGGGAAGTCCCGACAATATTTTATTTATAGGTAAAAACTAAGGACAAAAGTTCCAAGTGGGAATTTCTGCTGATAACAGCAGAAATCCAAAGCTGAAACCACAGCTGACTGGCACACTAATGTAATTCTATCTCAATCAGTTATGGATCAAAAAATATAAAAAATGGCAAAGAGAAAAAGGAAACAAGATTACACTGTCATCACTCCCATGGACAAAATAAAAATAGCAAAACTTCAAATTCATTTTAAAGAAATTTCTGAAATTTTCCAACTTCATCTTAGCACTATTTTGATTCCTCAAATTCAGTTTACTTCTTGATGACTATATATGTTCCCCTTGCTGTCTACTATCTCTCTGTCCCCTCATTTTGAGGTTCCTTTCTCCTTTGATACCTCAAATGTTGAGGTGGACCCCAAAATTCCATTTTTGCCTTCTTTGCCCTTGCTACATTTTCTCCTTAGAGAATCACATGGTTTCAAATATGACTACTAAGACAGCAACTTGCTAGACTGTGAGATCCTTGAGGATACAGACTGATGTGTCCATGTTCTTTGCCTGGTATAAGGCAAATTCAATGAAACATTTGCTCAAAAAGATGGATGGATGGACAGACGGATGGACAAATTAATCACTCCAAAATTCTAGGCCTTATATTCCTGAACTACCTCTCTGCATCTTATTTTCAATTGCCTTCTAGACAGCTGACACCAAATTCCTATTGAACATTTTCCCAGCTACCCGCTTATCTTCCTTCCTTCCATTTACCTGACTCAAAACCTAGAAGTCCCCTTTTATTTTTCCTTTTCTCTTTCCTCTCACATCTAATTAGTTGACAGATTTCTCTCATATTATCCCTTCCTTCCAATTACCTCACTGCTACGCTAAAGGCCAAAATCATCTCTTAACTCAACTACTGCAATGAAGAGAATTAGCTGGTTTTCCCACTGCTTACTCCTTCCTTCCCCAATCTATCCTTTATTTCGATTCAGGATTGATCTTCATGGTGCAAATCTAGATCATTGAGTCCTCAGTGCCAATTCTTTAATATTCAAGGTCTTTAACGTTGCATTTTTTTGTGTTTATTTATTTATTTATTTTTTTGTGGTACGCGGGCCTCTCACTGTTGTGGCCTCTCCCGCTGCGGAGCACAGGCTCCGGACCCGCAGGCTCAGCGGCCATGGCTCACGGGCCCAGCTGCTCCGCAGCATGTGGGATCTTCCCGGACCGGGGCATGAACCCGTGTCCCCTGCATCAGCAGGCGGACTCTCAACCACTGCGCCACCTGGGAAGCCCCTGTGTTTATTTTTTATTGTAGTAAAATACACATAAAACTTAACATTCTAATCATTTTAAAGTATACATTTCAATGGCATTATCCCTCTCCAGAACTTTTTCATCATCCCAAATGGAAACTCCATACCCATTAAATACTACCTCCCGGGCTTCCCTCATGGCACAGTGGTTAAGAATCCACCTGCTAATGCAGGGGACACGGGTTCGAGCCCTGGTCCGGGAAGATCCCACATGTTGCGGAGCAACTAAGCCCGTGCACCACAACTACTGAGCCTGCGCTCTAGAGCCTGCGAGCCACAACTACTGAGCCCACGTGCCACAGCTACTGAAGCCGCGTGCCACAACTACTGAAGCCCACGCGCCTAGAGCCTGTGCTCTACAACAAGAGAAGCCACCACAATGAGAAGCCCGCGCACTGCAAGGAAGAGTAGCCCCCGCTCGAGGCAACTGGAGAAAGCCCACGCGCAGCAGCTAGGACCCAGTGCAGCCAAAAATAAATAAAATTTTAAAAAAAGACCCTATTTCCAAATAAAGTCACATTAAAAAAAAAAATACTGGGCTTCCCTGGTGGCGCTGTGGTTGAGAGCCCACCTACCGATGCAGGGGACACGGGTTTGTGCCCCGGTCCGGGAGGATCCCACATGCCGCGGAGCGGCTGGGCCCGTGAGCCATGGCCGCTGAGCCTGCGCGTCCGGAGCCTGTGCTCTGCAATGGGAGAGGCCACAACAGTGAGAGGCCCGCGTACTGCAAAAAACAAACAAAAAAAAAACCAAACTAATTCCCCTCAGCTCCCGGTAACTACTATTCTACTTTCTGTCTCTATGAATTGGACTACTCTCTAGGTATCTCATGTAAGTGGAATCATAAAACATTTGTCATTCTGTGTCTGGTTTATTTTACTTATTAACATAACATCTTCTAGCTTCATCCATGTTGTAGCATGTGTCAGAATTTCATTCCTTTTGAAGGCTGAATAATATTTCATTGTATGTATATACCACATTTTATTCCATTCCATCCCTTCATCAATTGATGGGCATTTGCTGTTTTCACCTTTTGACTACTGTGAATATGTTACTATGAACACTGATATACAAATATGTTTCAGTTCTTGCTCTCAATTCTTTTGGATAGACACCTAGAAATGGAACTGCTAGATCATACGGTAACTCTTTTTTTTTTTTAATCTTCGGCTGCGTTGGGTTTTTGTTGCTGTGCGCAGGCTTTCTCTAGTTGTGGCAAGCGGGGGCTACTCTTTGTTGCAGTGCGTGGGCTTCTCACTGCAGTGGCTTCTCTTGTTGCGGAGCATGGGCTCTAGGCGCGCAGGCTTCAGTAGTTGTGGCTCGCGGGCTCTAGAGCACAGGTTCAGTAGGTGTGGTGCACGGGTCCAGCTGCTCCGAGGCATGTGGGATCTTCCCAGACCAACGTTCGAACCCGTGTCCCCTGCGTTGGCAGGTGGATTCTTAACCGCTGCGCCACCAGGGAAGTCCCTTGTTTAATTTTTTGAAGAACTGTCTTCCACAGCTGGTATATCATTTTAAAGTCAACACAATCTGGGTCTAAGCTCTCTTTCTGTGTATCTCTCCCTACTGCAGTCTAGTCCTCTATCATTCAGCCAAATTGAATCTCAGCAGAGCCTCTTCCTTCCTACCTCTAAAATCCTTTGTCCTTGCTGCTCTCTGTTTGGGAAACAATTTCCTACGTGCAAATCTACCCATCCTTCGAGGCTAGCTCAAGCACCACCTACTGTGGAAAACATTCCCTGATTTCTCCAACTAGAAGGAATCTCTTTTTCTGAATTCCCTTTATATTTCCCTCTCACTTTCTACCATATATAATCAGGTACACATCTTTCTCAGCAAGTATGTCTAATTCATATATATACTGCCTTCAGCAACTAGCAAGTAGTAGACAATGGGTAAATGAATAGAATGGATCAATGACAAAGGAATAAAGATAAATTTTAATATAAAAATAATTCAAAATTTCCGATCAAGCTGAGGACTGTCAAGAAAAACTAAACCATACCTGTTAACATCTTTTTTAAAGTGTTATCTATCAACATTTTAAATGCACAGGCCAGATGACTCAGACATTCTAGTTCTAGAAATATGTCTGAAGTAAACCTTGGCACAATTGCAAAAAAGGTGTTCTATGCAGCACTGTTTTAACAGCAAATTTAAAAAATAAATAGAAACAAGCCAAATGTCCATTCACAGGGGAGTAGACAAACATATTATGACACAACCATAATCTTAAGTAGCTGTTAAAAGGAGGTGGACAATACTCTTATTTCACTAAGCATAATACCCTCCAAGTCCATCCATGTTGTCACAAATGGCAAAATTTCATTCGTTTTTATGGCTGAGTAGTATTACAGTGTGTGTGTGTGTGTGTGTGTGTGTGTGTGTGTGTGTGTGTGTGTGTACCACATCTTCTTTATCCATTCATCCACTGATGAACACTTAGGTTGCTTTCATATCTTGGCTGTCATAAATAATGCTGCTATGAACATTGAGGTGCATATATCTTTTTGAATTAATGTTTGTTTTCTTTAAAAAAAATCAAGGTTTAATACTACAGCTAAAATTATTCAAAACTTGCCAGAATTTTTTTGCGCTCTACTACTTTAAAAAGAAACTCTATACAATAAATGGATACATCTCTAATATTGACCAGAAGAAGACAACAAAAAAATACACAAAGTATGATTCCATTTATGTAAAGTTGACAAACAGGCAAAACTAAACTACTGTTTAGATACACACATAGGTGATAACTATCAAGAAAAGCAAGGAAATTATCATGAGACAAAACAGTAGTTACTTCTAAGACAGGAAATGGTTGTAATCAAAGAGGGGTACACTGGAAGTACCTCTGAGGCACTGGCAATATTCTATCACTTGACCTGGATGGCGGTTACACAGATGTTTGCTTATAATGATTCTTTACACTGCACATATTGTATGCACTCTTCTGAATTTCTCACTATAAAAAATTCTACCTAAACCTAACTTTTAATAGTATTTAATAATAATACGTAAATACTTCTGCAGGTGAACTTTTATTCTGAACACGTGCTCACATATTTGATCTAAAATAGCTTTAGCTAATAGTGCACAGCAAAACCAACCTGCCAAAGGTAAAAAGAACAACGAAATCATTAGGAACTCAGACAAAAAGAAAATCTCTTACGGTTCCAATGCTTCTCAAATTTTAATGTGCAACTCAAACTACAGACTCAGATTCAGTAGGCCTGGAGTGGGACCTGACATTCTGCACTCTAACCCTGGTGATGCCAATGCTGCCAGTCCATGGACTCTTGAGTACCAACTTCTTAAGAAATCATTAAAATGCAGCTGGTGTCAAGACTAGCTGAGAGAAAGGGGAATCAACAGGTATTAAGAGTTTGTGCCAAGCGCCTTATCTCATTTAACCCTACCTCAATTCTATAAGGGACATATTATCAGTTATGTTTTACAGATGAAGATTATGAGGCCCAGATAAATTCATTTGCCCAAAATTAGCCAGCTTTGTAAAAAGAAAAGGAACCAGAACTGGAACCCAATATGTTCTGAAGTCTCTAGGAAGGAATTCACTAAATGTGAGCAAATGAGAAGCATGGTGAAAACAGTGTTTCAGGAAGCAGAGTTCAAATCACTCTACAATTGTACGGTATTCCTATCAAATCTCTCAGTTTGCATACAGAACCAGCAACCTCACTGACACAAAAATATTCTGCAAAAAACATAGTACATTTTGACAAGATGCTGTAAGAGAATGGAAATTTTCATTTCTACTTATATTTCTTCTGGTGGTGATCAGAGCAAAGGAATTCATGAAGGGTAAATAATGTCCTGACTACTTCCTATCCTCAGGAAACCTAAAGGACAATAGCATATGCACATGAAGTAAATCTTGTTTCACAAGCTTGATCATTAAAAAAAAAAAAAATCACCTAGTAGGTACACTTCCTAGAGACTGTTTCAGAAAACAGGAATGGGTCCAGGAATCTTAATTTTTTTAACAAGCACCTGAGCAGATTCAAGTTTAGAAAACCCTCAGTAGTACTTCTAAAACTTAGCCTTATATTCTCATTTATAGTTTTCCTATGCTTTACATACTTTACTGAGCAATAGGTTTAAAATATGGCTAATAAAACTCTCAGAAAAATATAAAATATTATAGCAGGACATCTTAGAGATTATGGAGCAATTTAACCCTTATTCTACAAATGAGGAAACTGAAGTCCGAAAACGTAGGTGACTTCCTTAAGGTCATGTATTTAGTGGCAAAACAGAACCTGTTATCAGCTCGATGCTCTTTCTAACACACATACCAAAATCTACTTTAAAGTAGGGTTTTTTTTTGTTTTTTTTTTTTTTGCCCACGCCACATGGCTTGTGGGATCTTAGTTCCCCAACCAGGGACTGAACCCAGGCCCTCAGCAGTGAAAGCGCCGAGTCCTAACTACTGGACCGCAAGGGAATTCCCACCAAAATCTATTTTTAAAAGATCAGTGGTAAAGCATTACTTACTGATTCCCATCAAAAAGTGACTAGTTGAACAAATCTGACACATCCACACAATGAAGCTGTGAATATGACTAGGGATTACCTCTGTTCCAATAAGGCATAATCTCTAGGATATATTAAGTGAAAAGAAATGCTGAACAGTGTATATAATATGGCAATCTTTTGTATAAGAAAGGATAAAAAAGAATATATGTAGATATTTGTTTATTTTTGCAAAAAGAAACACTGTAAGGATAAACCAGAAACTAATAAAAATTAGAAAGAGGATGATCCAAGCACCAGCCATGTGGCATATCTTGGCAACTCCCCCTCTTGGTCCCAGATCTGAAAGTGGCAGCAGTGCTTGAGGTCGTGGGTGACCCCCTCTCCATTTTCTTTAAAAGGTTTGGTAATACCATCTATCACTTTTGTTCCCAACTCTTGAGGTAATAGTTTCGCCCTAGTTACTTTATTAATTTTTTAATATTTATTTGTTTACTTGGTTGTGTCAGGTCTTAGTTGTGGCATGCAGGATCTTTGTTGCAGCGGGCAGAATCTTTAGTTGCAGCATGCAAACTCTTAGTTGCGGCATGCTTGTGGGATCTAGTTCCCTGACCAGGGACCGAACCTGGGCCCCCTGCATTGGCGGCACGGAGTCTTAGCCACTGGACCACCAGGGAAGTCCCAATTTCACCCTAGTTATTAATCTCTAAGTCACACTGCACTACTCTATCTTGCTCTCTCAGTCTTGTAACCTATATTAAATCTCCTATATTTGAACTATCTAGTATGTTTTCCACTTTCTTGACTGGATGTTGACAGAATGTTCTAAGGGTAAAAAAAGAATGGCAAATAAATTTTAAATTTACCTCAGTAATTTTGTTAGTAACAACATGAAGACTATATATATATATTTTTTTTTTCGGCGGTACGCGGGCCTCTCACTGTTGTGGCCTCTCCCGTTGCGGAGCACAGGCTCCGGACGCGCAGGCTCAGCGGCCATGGCTCACGGGCCCAGCCACTACACAGCATGTGGGATCTTCCCGGACCGGGGCACGAACCCACATCGCCGGCATCAGCAGGCGGACTCCCATCCACTGCGCCACCAGGGAAGCCCTGAAGACTATATTTTTAAAAGTTACGTATGGGGGCTTCCCTGGTAGTCCAGTGATTAAGACTCCACGCTCCCAGTGCACGGGGGCCGAGGTTCATTGCCTGGTCAGGGAACTAGATCCCGCATGTTGCAACTAAGATCCCGTGCGCAGCAACGAAGATCCCGCATGCTGCAACAAAGACCCGACACAGCCAAATAAATAAATAAAATTTTTTAAATAAAAATAAAAGTTATGTATACTGTAGTATAGAACAAATAAACGTGAACAGTACTAAAAAATAAGATTTTCAGTTTAAGGAGAGACAAATATAAAATCTAAAGAAAAGAACCCTGTAAAGATTCAAATTAAATTGGAAATATCAATATGAAGTTTTGATTTCTAAAAAACATATTTTCTATCTCTGCCCATTGAAAGGACCTAGAAATAATGAAGACCCACTAAGCAATGAGCATTCCTAGCACTCAGATCTTGGTTTCTAATGGCATTCTCTGTAAAAGTAACTAGGTCTTCCTAGAAAAATGACTGATTTCGGGTCAAGAACAGAGAGAGTACAAGGTGCACCTAGAAAATCTTGCAAGAGAAAACAACCCAAACACCAAAGGGCACACGGGGCACATCAAAAGGACACAACACTAGCTTGAAGACACTCATACCGGTGAAAGTTCTGCGTTAAAGAGACTAATGGCTGTAACTAACTGTAAAATAATGAATACATAAAAATTCACGTGCCTACAATGATACAGAAAATAGAAAAGAAACTCATTTGCTACCACTGAGATGACCAATTCTTCATTGTAAATTCTTCAAAATTTACAATGAAAAGCAAAGAATTAAACAAAACACCCTGCCTTATTAGGAGAGACGTTTTAGTAGTTAATTCTCAGTTGATTCTCATTTATTAGCCAGCTAATAAATGTGGAAGGAATACAACAGTAACAATCATCCTTTTGCAACCTCCAATGAAACAACTGATTCAGGCAAGGATCTCTGAGGGACGTTAAAACCAACAGGTGAAAGACGGAATAGAGTAATTGTGTTGTATTAAATTGCTACCCACAGATTACTTGATCCATGTAAAGGGAAACCTTTGCAATGGAAAGATCTAGGACTTGCACATTAACCAAGTGATCAAATTCAGCATCATTATAATGGCAAAAGCTGACATCAAGTGTGATACAATTTGAATACACAAGTTATCACAAAGGATTGCAAATTGTCAATTATCTTAAAAGGTGATAAAGGGAGGAATTAACTGACACAAGGAAATAGTAAGACAGATCATGAATGTGGAAGTGTCTACCAGAGAACCAGAATGGTCTCTTCAAAAAGTCAGTGTCATTGAGTGAAAGAAAAAAAAAAAAAACGGGGGGAAGGGGAGGAGGCTATTTCAGATTATGAAGCAAAAACTAAACAACAGCCAAATGCAATTTGAGAATCCCAACTAGATCCTGGTTCGTACTTTAGACCTTTGCGCTAGCTGTTCCTTATGTCCCCAAAACTTAGCATTAAACATTCTGCCTTGTGTCTTTCAGCCTGAATACCACCTTCTCACTGAGGCCTTCTCTAAACCAATCTCAACTAGTCTTCCCTTTTAGCTAACTCTCTTTTATTTTCTTTGTAGTATTTATTACTGTCTGAAGTTTCGTTCATTCATTAACTGCCTTCTTCATTCTCGAATGTAAGATCCTGGAAATCAGAGCCCTTGCCTATTTTGTCCACTGTAACCCTAATATCTTGAACCATGCCTAGCACACAGCATTCAATACATGTTTTTTGAAGAAATGGACCAATGAACAAAAAGGCAAAAAAGACTCAACAGACACTTAGGATCATGCAATGCCTCAGAAAGCTCATGAAGAACATCAGCCCATAAGAATCAAACGCATACACTGAATGAATATTTGAGTGCCTAATATGTAAGTACTAAATGTGCATATAAGACACTAAAAATATTACATGTGAATTATACTGCATGATATATCTCTTTTAAGTATTTGGCAGGAATTAATTAGCACAGTAATTTTCTTTTTGGATATTAACTTTAACCTAATTGTGCAAGGGCAACAGTGGTTAAGTGGTGGAGCACACAGGAGGTACTCTACAGAGCTGGACAGAGTAGTTAATGAAAAATATGCCTCCTACCTAGGAAAATGAATATTCCAGTTATAAAAATGAACATGATATACATGAGAGGCAGTGAGACTAGTCTGGCTTGAACAGACTGCATGATGGGTATCATGTAAAATAAGGCTGGAAAGGTACAATGAGGGCCAAATGGAGAGCTTCACAGATAAGTAAGGGAGTAGGCAGTAATGAGTTATCATAGGTTCCCGATCAGAGGGGAAACATTCAGACCGTAGTCCCTTAAGATTGGTCTGTTATGATACTGTCACTTCAATCTTAATCATTTCCAAAAATTACCAAGAAGAAAAACTCAAATAACAGCAAATACTTCTTATGCAGTGTTTACCATATGTTAGACACTTAGTTAAATATTGCACACGTATGTCATGCAGTAGGAATTGTAACTCCCATTTTGAAGATGAGGGAGGCTGAGGTCATACAACTAGTAAGTAGCAGAGCCCTGGCAACAAGACTAGTTAAGAACTACAGCAGTACTTCAGTCTGCCCTCAGCTCATAAAAGCCTGGTCTAGAGTCATGTCAGCAAGTATAATGAGGAGCAGGGAAACCTAAGGGATACTGAGGACGATAATACAGATCTACATGGCAGGACACAAAAGATTTTTTTTTAAAAAAGGGTATTAACAAATGACTCCCAGTTTCATGGTCTATCAGACCAGAATAAAAGTATTCTATCTACAGAGATGGGAATATTGAGAAGGGAACTTGGTTAGTAAAGGTTTTTATGTTAAGGGAGGTAAGAGGTGAAACAATGGACTCAGTTGTGAACACGTGGACAGCTGAGTTAGAGGATATGCTCTATGAAGTCCCTGGAAAACCAAGAGGCATAAAAGAAAGATCGCATCTAGATGGATTTAAGAGACATAAGGGCAGTGGTATCAAATGAAGACATGAATAAGCCCAGTTCTCCAATCAAATACAGAAAGGGAAGCACAGGGGACGCCAGAAAACATGTATTCCTGCTACAGGTATGTCTGCATTCAGGACAAGTATGCCATTGGACTACGCTATGAGGAAGCCAGGAGACAAGTTCCCCTTGTCCCAGTTTTAATGTTCCATAAAACAATGTAATAATAATGTTTAATATTTAAGTGTTTACTATATGCTAGGCAATGTGCTGAGAAGTTCACACGTATTCCACATTTAACTGTCCCAAAACGTGGGCATCATCCTCATTTTATAGATGAAAAAACTGAGGCTTAGAGAACCTAAGGTGCATACCCAAGGAAAGTAACAGAACTAGGGTAGGGGCCTGGGTCTACCTGGGGTCAAAGCCTATGATCTTAATAACTATACTGAAATAAATAATTATCAAGCCAGCCCACAGAGCACATGTAAACCATTAAGCTTCCTCTGTGTGTGTGTTAATATATACCTTGACATAAAAATTACCATTTTAACCATTTTCAAATATGCAGTTCAGTGGCATCAAGTACATTCACATTGTTGTGCAACCATCACCACCATCCATCTTCAGAACTTTGGTCCCAAACTAAAACTCCATATCCATTAAAAGGTAACTCCCCTGGGCTTCCCTGGTGGCGCAGTGGTTGAGAGTCCGCCTGCCAATGCAGGGGACACAGGTTCGCGCCCCGGTCCGGGAAGATCCCACATGCCGCGGAGCGGCTGCGCCCGTGAGCCATGGCCGCTGAGCCTGCGCGTCCGGAGCCTGTGCTCCGCAATGGGAGAGGCCACAACAGTGAGAGGCCCGCGTACTGCAAAAAAAAAAAAAAAAAAAAAAAGGTAACTCCCCTTTCCCTCCTCTCCTCAGCCCCTGGCAACTACCACTCTACTTTCTCTATGAATTAGACTATTCTAGGTACCTCATACAAGTGTAATCATACAATATTTGTTCTTTTGTGGCTTATTTCACCTTCCATAATGTCTTCAAGATTCATTACCATTGTTACTTATAAGTTAAATAAAATGTGAAATTCTAACGCACACATCATTCTGCAGCTCTATGGGGAATTATATTCCAAAATTCCATTATGATTTATGAAACACACTTGGAAGAGAGAACTGCATTTACTGGGGGGAAAAAAAAAGGTGGGGGGACGTAAGGAAGACAGACAAATCAAAATGTGAAGGACCCACAGGAAAGTAAAACTTCAGATTCAGTAATAAGGAAGACAGCAGCTTGCTTGCTTCTCACTAGACTGAAGGATCTATCTAAGTATCTCAAAGCAAAAGCTAAGACAGCAGTCCTGCAGAACAGACTGCAAACATAACACTGCTGGATCAACCAAGAAAAGACAAGACACTGTCGCTTTCTGGCAAAACACAGCAAGACTACTAGCAAAAAAGCTTTAAAAATAAATACTGAAACAGAAGGATAAATTCCATTTTCCCTTGATTTGCATCTGAAAAACCAGCAGATGGGAGAGGCAACATTTAGTAAAACTGTATTGATCAATTTATAATTAACATCAATCTTTCTCCAAACCAAACAATGCACCAAGAGGTTCACTCTGGAAAAAAAATTCTTGTTCTCTAGATAGTAACATGAATCAAACATTTAAGATGAGAATAATAAAGGAAACACAAATTTGGAAGAGTATGCCATACCAGTGAATTCCTTAAAATAGCTGAAATAAAAGTATCCTAAATGTTAAATATTCTAAGGGAATATTAGTAGCTAAAACTGGAACTTGCTTGCCTTTATATAAATTAAATGAACTGGGACTTCCCTGGTGGTGCATGGGTTAAGAATCCGTCTGACAGTGCAGGGGACACGGGTTCGAGCCCTGGTCCGGGAAGATCCCACATGCCGCGGAGCAACTAAGCCCGTGTGCCACAACTACTGAGCCTGCCCTCTAGAGCCCGCGAGCCACAACTACTGAGCCCCCGTGCCACAACTACTGAAGCCCGCGCACCTAGAGCCCGTACTCCGCAACAAAGAGAAGCCACTGCAATGAGAAGCCCGCACACCACAACGAAGAGTAGTCCCTGCTCGCCGCAACTAGAGAAAGCCGGGGTGCAGCAACGAAGACCCAACACAGCTAGGAAAAAAAAAAAAGAAATTAAATGAACTACCTGACATCTATGTATTACTAGGAGACAAGAGAAAATATGTTACTATTTAAGCTAAGTTACTGTCCAGAGTCGTAAAATTTTACAAGTAACTATTGCTTTATATAGTATCTGTACATTTATCAGATTTATATATATAAACAAGCATCAAAGTACCACAAGATACTTCCACCTTTGAAGCAAAACAGAACAGCAACACTAGAAAAAATTAAATAAAAAGCCTAGGAGAAAACTTTAGAAATTAAAAAGTAGAAACTTAATACAGGAAGAATCAGAATTCAAAGCAAATTTGCTTTCCAATACATGCATGAGTAAGTGCAAAATTAAGCTATACAAGAGTACCACTAATTTTACAAGACATTTAGAAGAATGTCACGAGAAACAATTTTTTTTTTTTTTTTTTTTTTTTTTTTTTTTTTTTTTTTTTTGCGGTATGCGGGCCTCTCACTGTTGTGGCCTCTCCGCTCTGGACGCGCAGGCTCAGCGGCCATGGCTCACGGGTCCAGCCGCTCCGCGGCATGTGGGATCTTCCCGGACCGGGGCACGAACCCATGTCCCCTGCATCGGCAGGCGGACTCTCAACCACTGCACCACCAGGGAAGCCCACAAGAAACAATTTTAAAAATAAGCTGTAGTGTTATGAGCTTCATACTGGGCAATTTTAAAATGACTTGTCTGTAGGTTGTTTCTTTCTACATGTGACAAACTGTCACAATATAGAAAAATGAACAAACACATCACCTTCACTTTCTTGTCAACCACTACCTTAAAGCACTCATGTTCAGTTAAGATACAGATGGTATGTGTTCAATACTGCACCACTTACAGATTCCACTCAATCCAAAAATCCATAAAATTTCTGCAATGTAGGTGACAACATGCTAAATTAATTATAAAATACCACAGCACTAAGATGAGGAACTTGCATTGAAGAGAAGTTTAATATCAGAGATGCTAAGCAGCCTCAATCTACATAAATAGATTCTATAAAATAGTTTAGTATACTTCTGGCTTAAACTGTCGGCTTCACCTCAAAAGGAGAAGGACCTTCTTGTTTTATTTATTATTGGGAGACCGGAGACAGTACTAATAATCACTTACAGTCAACATTCTAAGGGACTGACAACTAAACATTTATTAACTGAATGGGATGAAATTCAAATCATACAGTACTTCTCGTGCCAGTTTAAAAACAAAAATAAAAGCATCACCACTCTAGAGCTGTCACCACTTAGTAATCGGAGATATTTTAAATTGCAGCTGCAATGTTTGTGTTTATTGCCTGTGCATATGACTCACTCTCAGAAAGGTTCTCCCAAGACTCTGGTGGATTTTTGAGAATGCAGAAACCATAACTGGGGCATACTGTGTGGGAAGTGTCATGACAATGAATGAATAAAAGAGGAAAAGAACTCGTGACAGAAAATTTTTAAGTTTTTATAAAAAGCAGGTTGCTCACAAAAGGCATATTTTTCTGCAGAATAACAGGAAAGGTTGGGGAAAGACATCCTGGCTCTGAGAAGCCTTCCTTGACTCCCTTGGTTGGATTCAGTGCATTTCTTACACTATAATATATTTAACTAGTTTCTCAGTCTGGCTCCCCGACCAGACTGCAGGCAACTTGAGACCAAAAGCTGTTAGAATCATCAGTACCTACTTCCCAAAATGTCCAGCACACAGAGGGCTCTCAATAGGTATTTTCATAAAACTGGTTATTGAATAATCAATCTTACATTCACCTTCTATTTTACAAAGCACTTTCACAAACATTACTCTTTTGTTTCACATTAACAATCTTGTGAAATGGGAAGGGCATTATTTAAACAAATGGCTTCTAGTCTTATATAGACTAAAACAACCGTGAAATCACAAAGATAATCACGTATTTGTTCATCTTTGAGATAACTTCTTGGGATCTCAATATTCTTGTAAAACCTAGAGGTTTTGCTAGTATTTTCACAATGGGTAGCAATTACACAGCTCTGAGTCCTACAGAAGGGTTTTAACTATATAAAGCAGTATTAGAGAAGGTTCTTCTAGAAATCAGACATTTAAGAAGCATCCTAAGCTATTTTTCCTGATCCTCTTTTTTTGTGACTCTGAGAAGGCAAGAAATTGCAAAAGGCAAAATGCTGGAGAGTGAATGATGTCACGGATGTCATGAAGTTGCATCAATATCTGATGATTTAGCACAACAATGCAACACATTATGCCAAGAAGTATAATGTCAAACCACCAGGATGTTTTACTGCATTAATTTCATGAATCTTTATTAGCAAATTGAAATGTACAGTGGCTCTCCAATGGCCTACAATGGAGAAGTTGTTGGTTTAGGTTTATGCCCTTACCAAAGGCACTAAGAAAATGTACAAATCTCTATGGAAAAGGCTTTAAGAAAAGAAAAAAAGGGTCAAAAAATTAGCTACTATTAAACTAAACACTTGTCATTTTAACAATTAAAAGCTTTTTGAAATAGACAAAACACCCATGGGTCAATGTAGATAAAGTAATATATTCATACTGGGCTTGTCAAAAGCAAACAGTTACAGAATATACAATGACAACATACAACAGAAAGGAAACCAATCAGATTATACACATGAATACGCTCAAAATTAGGGATCTGAAACAGAGCATCACTATTCACTGTAAAAGGTATAGTCTGAATCTTAAATGTTCAATTCTATATGATGCTATTTCCTCTCAAATTTTCCTTGTCCCTTTAAATCCATGACGTCATCATTCTTAAACACAGGCAAAACAAATTTAATTTATAAAAAGTATTTAGTGTGCCCAAGCCAATGCTACCTCAACAATTCCCCGTAGCACAACTGCAACTGAAGCCTTCATTCCTCACGGAAGAGACCACAAGGCTTCAAACCGGCTTCCCTACTTGAAAGAAACAAAATCAAAGTCTCCAAATTAGCATTTGAACAACAACAACAAAAGTTGTTCTCAAAAAGGGTAAGTATAGTACAATGTCCCTGCCAGCAAGCGAGAACTGGTAATGTCTGAATCTTCACGCTGAGCAATAGGAATCCCACCACAGAAAAGTCCAAAGACTTTGGCACTTGAGAAATGAAGCTTTTATTTTCCTAATAAAATTCGGGAGATTAACAGACAAAAGCAATTGGGTATTCCGAATCTTAACAATCCAAAGGTTTCAAAGGATCGAGAGGACTTCATTAGCCCCGAAGTTACTTTCCAGACACTATCAAGATCTTCCGACTGTTTTTTTCTTCGTTTACAAATTGGTTCCCACCCTCCACGGTTCCCTTTGCACCAATTCTCACCAGAAGCCTTCCACGGTCACAACGTGGGCTGCTGTCTCAATCAAGGAGATCCGCAGTTCCTACTTCTCTGGGGGAACACTCAAAAATCTAAGGGGTAGGAAAGGCTCCTTGTGTTTCATTTTTTAAGCCAATTCCAAAATCTTCCTTTTGCAGCTTCAGAGATGCTGGCCCCTCGCCGCAGCCCCAATTTTGGAGGGCACCGAACTCCGGCTCCTCTCAAAAGGCGTTAAAGATTTGGGGGTGGGGTGGAAGATAATTTGACACCCCAAAGCCATCCTTACCCTGGTCACACACCCCTTCGTGGCTCCGGTGAGGGGACGAAAACCGCCGTGCTAGAGGGGAGAGGCCGGGTTCGCCCCCATTCCAAGGGCTGCCTGGAAAGGGGTTCTCCTCCGCCCTGCCTAACGCGGGGAGGCCGAGAATGACTACAGCAAGGCCCCCAAGCCAGCCGGCACCGACCCCCGCGCGGGGTGCAGGGCCTGCGCCGGACCCGTGGCATAAAGGGCATAAGCCGCCAGCTCCCCGCCGCGGCCCCGGGAGAGGAAGAGGCCTCACCTGGCCCAGCCAGCGCCACGCTCTCGGGTACGCTCCGCTGGCGAAGAAGGTGAGGGAGCCGGGGATAGGACCTGAGCAGAGGCGCTCCGCCCCAGGCCGCGCTTGCCGCACTCGGGATTCCTCACAGCTGGCGGGACACCCATCCCCTCCGAGCCGCCATCTTCCTCCACTCTAACGCCGCAACCGCCTTCGCCGCCGTCACCGCCGCCACCGCCGCTCCTGCTGCTCTGGCCGGGAGAAGACCGCACGGAGCGCGCATGCGCCGAGGACCGGCACACAGGACACGCGCGCTCACACACGTCAGTGCGGCGGGACCGCGGCAGGCGGCCTAGGGGGGGCGCCATGTTGGGAAGGTACACGCCGCGGCCCGCCACCCCCACCCCCCTGGTCCCCGGGAGATTCTCCGAGGTTGGAACGCCGCCTGGGGGAGCCAAGCTGGAGTGAGGAAACCTCGCGCTTCCGCGCCCGCTTTCTTCGGGTGCCTACAAACGCCATTAGAACTGCACTTACCCTCCTCTGCACTGCTAGGGACGACTGAGCAGTTTTCCCAACGGCTTGAGTCTATGATAGATGTTAGACCAGGAATTAATTCATTTGTACCCCGAGGGCCCGATGAGCACAAGCGCTCTTGATATCAACTGAAGGAAACTCAGTGCCTTGGTTATGCAACCGAAGCCTCCCATAACTGTGTAACAACCATTGTGTGACTTGTTACTAGCTCCATGTTTCAGATGAGGAAACTGAGGCACGGGATATATCAGTTATTTTCCCAAAGCCACATATCTGGGGAGTTGGGGTGGGAAGGTAGGATTTGAACTCAGGCGCTTCTGGTTCCCAAGCTCTTGTACTTTCCAGTATCACTATCACTGGTTCCAGCAAAATCCTCCTTCCAAGGGAGCAACCTGGTATGTAGGTGAGAACCTCCATGAAGTACCTGCACAGCATGTGGTCTAAGGAAATGCCAGAGATAGAGCCCAAGGGCTTCAGTCTTCATCCCTTGCACCTAAAAATGAAGCAACCTTGAGCTGCCAGCCCACCACCCTGGGATAAAGTGGACCTTCTGGGACATCTCTTAGGACATAGGGCTGGGCTAGAACCCAGGTCTGCTCTCAAGTTGGGAAGGCAAGATGCTGTCGAACAAACTTGGGTCAACCTCACACTAGAAAGCACTAGATCGTGTTCCACAAACTTGAATAATGCAAAGACCCCTGGGTAAATACTCATGGAATCCCAGTATGAGAAACACTGATTTAAGAAACTCAAGTCTTTCAGTTAGGAAATATCACTGAAGAAGAGAAATTTGGCAATTATAAATATAAATAAATATTAAAATTGTATCATTAAAAATCCCAAGCTTAAAAATTGTCATAGAACTTGTGAACCCCCCCACCCCGACCCCCAAGTACCCTGTAGACTCAATGTTAGAAACACTGGACCAGCTTTTGAGCACTTCCTTTTAAAAATGCAGGTTCCACCTTTTGGCTCTCTGAGCAGTACCATGGAGGTTAGCAAGAACAAGCACCTTATGAATAGCAGCAAAAAGGGAACCAAGAAGAAAGTGGTTGATCTGTTTTCTAAGAAAGATTGGTATGATGTGAAAGCACCATCTATGTTCAATATAAGAAATATTGGAAAAACACTAGTCATAAGAACTCCGGGGGGACATCCCTTGCAGTCCAGTGGTTAAGACTTTGTCTTCCAATGCAGGGGGTGTGGGTTTGATCCCTGGTTGGGGAGCTAAGATCCCACATGCCTCATGGCCAAAAATCAAAACATAAAACAGAAGCAATATTGTAACAAATTCAATAAAGACTTTAAAAATAGTCCGCATCAAAAAAATCTTAAAAAAAAACAAAAAAACCAAACCTCTGGGAACCAAAATTCCATCTGATGGCCTCAGGGGTTGTTGTTTTTGAAGTGAGCCTTCCTGATCTGCAGAATGATGAAGTTGCATTAAAAAAAATTCAAGCTGATTACTGAAGATGTTCAGGGCAAAAACTGCTTAATTTCCATGGCATGGATCATACCTGTGACAAAATGAGCTCCATGGTCAAAAAAACAGCAGACTGTGATTGAAACTCATGTTGATGTCAAGACTACCAATGGTTATTTGCTTGTCTATTCTCTCTTGGCTTTACTAAAAGAATGCAACAATCAGATTCAGAAGACCTCTTACTCTCAGCACCAACGGGTCTGACAAATCCGGAAGATGATGCAGACAAATGACTAGATGGAAATTGTCAATAAGTTGATTCCAGACAGCATTGGAAAATACATGAGCCTTACCAGTCTAATTATCCACTCCATGATGTCTTTGTTAGAAAAGTAAAAATGCAGATATATATATAACAGAATCACTTTGCTGTACACCTGAAACTAACACAACATTGTAAATCAACTATATTTCAATAAGAAAAATTTTAATAAAAATAAATAAACAATAAAGTAAAAATGCTGAAGAAGTTCAAGTTTGAATTGGGAAAACTCCTGGAGTTTCATGATGAAGGTAGTAGTTCTGGAAAAGCTACTGGGGGTGAGATAGGTACTAAAGTTGAATGAGCCAACTGATATGAGTCATGAGTCCAAGAATCTGTTTAAAATTCACTCTTAACAGTGACAAAAATAAAATCTTACTTGTATAAAAAAATGCAGGTTGCAGGGCTCACTTTAGACACCGACTCAGACTTCTAAAGCTCCCCAGGGTTTCTGATGTCCAGTTAGGTTTGGAACTGCTAGATTATGTTAGAACATGTTCAAATACAGAAACCACTCCACCCTGAATCTCCTAGCTCAAGGACAGCAGGGATTTTTGTCTGTTTTGTTCAGTGCTTTATCGCATAATTATAGAGACTGGCACCCTGTAGGGACTTGCTAAATATTTGTTGAATGAATGAACTGGGAATTTGAAAACTAAGAGGGCATTCAGTCAAATATTTAGTGAGCACCTAATACGTGCCAAGCCATGTGATATGTACAGCAATATACTTTTAAATAAAACAACAAAGTCCCTGCCCTCATGGAGAGCCCAACAGTTTACTGGGAGAGACAGACAATAAACAAGTAAATAAGCCAATATAAAATTATCAATTGTGATAAGCACAAAATTATTATTATTAAAGCAAAGTCTTTAATAATAATCACAGTTGATGTATATTGTATACTCTTATTATGTACCAAATACTGCTAAGTAAGTGACATTGTTGAGCTTATTTTACAGAAGATGAACCTGAAGCACCCAGGGATTAAGTGAGTCAACTCATGGTCATGGGGAGGGTTTGAACCCAGGTGGTCTCACCTCAAAGCCTTTGCTATTGAACTCTACACAATGTTGCTTCTGACAGACAAGAGGACATAAGATTGAGGTCAGTTTATATATGGCCTGGAATATCAGGAAGAAAACTGGGTATTACCTCCTAGGTCATGAAGATTTGGGGGCAAGGAGGATATGTGATGAAATGGTGTTTTAGAACAATCTCTCTCTGCAGTGTGAAGACAGATTGGGACATGACTGGAGGTAAGGGGACAAGATATGAGGCTAGGATGAGAGGAGTGGCTATGGTCTCTCTCATAAGTATCATCCGGAGTCCATCCCAACAATCAATTACTGAAATTCATTTCTTATGTTCTTACTTATTTAGAATAAATAATATATGTACATAAAACAAAATTCAAAAGGTACAAAAGGACATATAATAAATATTAAGTCCATCCTACCAGTCCCCCAGCTACCTGGTAAACCTTGCCTCTCCACCAAAGTGACCACTGTTACAAGTCCCTTATATCTTTCCAGAGATGCATATACAAATACACACATACACATATAAATACATAAGTCTACAAATAGCAGCAAACTATACACACTGTTCTGTATCTTGCTTTTTTTTAAACTTAACTATAGTTCTTCGAGATCATTTAATGTCAGTTTATTTAGAACCATCTAAGTTAACAATTCATTCTATTCCTTTGCATGGCTGGACCATATATTTTTAAAATGAATCCTCTAGGGATGGACATTTGTTTCCAGTCTTTTGTGATTATAAACAAAGCAGCAATGAATATACTCATAATTTTTTAAATGAATCCTCTAGGGATGGACATTTTTTTCCAGTCTTTTGTGATTATAAACAAAGCAGCAATGAATATACTCATAATTTTATTTGCATATGAGCCAATGTATCTACAGGGAAGTTTCCTAGAAATGCAATTGCTGGCTCAACCGGCATGTACATTTTTTTTTTTTTTTTTTTTTTTGCGGTACGTGGGCCTCTCACTGTTGTGGCCTCTCCCATTGCAAAGCACAGGCTCCGGACACACAGGCTCAGCGGCCATGGCTCACAGGCCCAGCCGCTCCACGGCATGTGGGATCTTCCCGGACCAGGGCACGAACCCGTGTCCCCTGCATCGGCAGGCGGACTCTCAACCACTGCGCCACCAGGGAAGCCCAGGCATGTACATTTTAAATATTGGTAGGTTGCCATTTATTTCTTAACTGTCTACATAGCCCCAGCTTGGAAATCAGATGGAAAGTTTTCTCACTATGGGCTTTGCTCTTATATTCCTATCACATACCAGAGTGTTTCACTTGATAGATCAAAGGTACCTGCAGTTCTGAGTGCAAATCACTAAGCCCCAAACATGAAGGGTATAACAAACATATTTCACAAGAAAGAGAAACTCATGCTTTAGGGTCTCTGCCAGGGCCTGTTTATGCCCCTGCCTCAACTTTTGGGGCTCTCCCCCTGGAGGAAGAAACTTCCACCACTTCCTCAATTTTAGACCTTACTTGGTTCCATCCCCTCATTTTACAGATGAGGAAGGGACTTGCCCAGGAGGCCTATGTGATTAACTAGGGCTGGCCTCTTGATTATCCATTTGGTGGAAGAAAAGCAATTTCCTTTGCAGCAACCTCAAACGAGCTCCAAGATCTCTATCTTTCTAGTCTCTTAGTAGATTCAGTCTTAAGAATGCCCAACATGGGACTTCCCTGGTGGTGAAGTGGTTAAGAATCCACCTGCCAATGCAGGGGACACAGGTTCAACCCCTGGTCTGGGAAGATCCCACATGCCGTGGAGCACCTAAGCCCGTGTGCCACAACTACTGAGCCTGTGCTCTAGAGCCCACGAGCCACAACTACTGAGCCCGCGAGCCACAACTACTGAGCCTGCGTGCCACAGCTACTGAAGCCCACGTGCCTAGAACCCGTGCTCCGTACCAAGAGAAGCCACCACAGTGAGAAGCCAGCACATCACAACGAAGGGTAGACCCCGCTTGCCATAGCTAGAGAAAGCCCACGAGCAGCAACGAAGACCCAACGCTGCCAAAAATAAATAAATTAATTAATTTTAAAAAGATAATTGGAGAATATTAGAAACAATGAAAAAAATGCCCAACAAATTCCTTTGTTAAGGCTCATTGCAAATGTAACACAATTGCAAGAAACTGTCTCCCTCTGCTGGTAACATACTGCAACTACAAAGCCTAAAACGACTTCATGACTTGCAATTAGGAAAAACTAGACGTAGGTGATGACTGATTGATGCTCTCATCCACCTTGCTGCTGCCAAGGCTCAGTTAGGATAATTTACTTATAAGAATGAGTTCACAGGAGGATGTATTCAAAGTAAATATAGTTCCAGAGAGTGAACAAGACAAAATCTTTTTTTTAAAATTAATTTAATTAATTTATTTTTGGCTGCATTGGGTCTTTGCTGCTGCATGCAGGCTTTCTCTAGTTGCGGTGAGCGCGGGCAGTGCAATGGGCTTCTCATTGCAGTGGCTTCTCTTGTTGCAGAGCATGGGCTCTAGGCACGCAAGCTTCAGCAGTTGTAGCATGCAGCCTCAGTAGTTATGGTTCACGGGCTCTAGAGCACAGGCTCAAATTCTTAACCACTGCACCACCAGGGAAGCCCAAGACAAAATCTTTCATCTTTGAAGTTGGTCAGGCCATTAACGGTATTAGTGATATCTTAGAATAGAGTATTTGAGCTGCTAGTGGAATAGCCATGTGAAGTGCCAATAAGAAGCCTAGCTATATGAATTGGAAACACCAGGTCAATTCAGGGCTGTAAGTCAACTTTGGGAGTCACCAACAGTGGGTGGCTTACACCATGAGCATCTAGGTAAAAACAGTGGACTGAGGACAGACTCAGAGATGACCGATATTCCAGAGACAGGAAGTCATGAAACCAGAAAATTAGTAAGCATGTTACTTTAAATAAAGACTAGTAAGAGTTAATACATGACTGCAATTTATAATAATCATTAGGAATACAAATGGCAACATTTCTCAACAGGAAATTGTCACTTTAGAAAAATTAATGGTGGACTTCCCTGGTGGCGCAGTGCTTAAGAATCCGCCTACCAAAGCAGGGGATACGGGTTCGAGCCCTGGTCCAGGAAGATCCCACATGCCCCGGAGCAACTAAGCCCATGCACCACAACAACTGAGCCTGCACTCTAGAACACATGCACCACAACTATTGAAGCCCACATGACTAGAACCCATGCTCCGCAACAAGAGAAGCCACCGCAATGAGAAGCCCGCGCACCACAATGAAGAGTAGCCCCTGCTCGCCACAACCAGAGAGAGCCAGCACGCAGCAAGGAAGACCCAACACAGCCAAAAATAAATTTTTTTTTTTTTTCTTTTTGCGGTACGCGGGCCTCTCACTGTTGTGGCCTCTCCCGTTGCAGAGCACAGGCTCTGGACGCCCAGGCTCAGCGGCCATGGCTCACGGGCCCAGCCGCTCCACGGCATGTGGGATCTTCCCGGACCAGGGCACGAACCCGTGTCCCCTGCATCGGCAGGCGGACTCTCAACCACTGCGCCACCAGGGAAGCCCCAAAAAAATAAATTAAAAAAAAAGAAAGATTAATGGCATGCTAATAACACAAGAAGAAACCCATTCTAAGTCAGATAACTTGATTATAGCAGCCAAATGCAACACTACTGAATGATATGGTTTTAATACTGAGAGGCCTACAGGAACATGTCAGTGAGAATAAAAACACAAGGTGTTTGCTTTTCCTCCTGCTTTTGTGTTTTGGGGAAAAAAGGATAACTAGAGAAGTGAGAATTATAAGTCTTCTTAAGGCAGGCAAGACACCTCCATAATGATAATAGCTAATCTTTAGAACTCTTACTATGGGTTAAGCATTTTCCTATGCTTTTTAGCAGAGTAACTCATTTAATCCTTACAATCTACCTTTGAAGGAGCTATTATTATTATCTTTTTTTACGCTTGGGGAAACTGAAACTGAGGCACAGAAATCCTAAGCAACTTCCATAAGATCACACAGCATGTTAAAGTTGGAAGTGTCCAGGGCTTCCCTGGTGGCGCAGTGGCTGAGAGTCCGCCTGCCAATGCAGGGGACGCGGGTTCGTGCCCTGGTCTGGGAAGATCCCACACGTCCTGGAGCGGCTGGGCCCGTGAGCCATGGCCGCTGAGCCTGTGCTCCACAATGGGAGAGGCCACAACAGTGAGAGGCCCGCGTACTGCAAAAAATAAAAATAAAAAAAGTTGGAAGTGTCCAAAGTTGAACTTTAAAGTCCAGGGTCTCCAATTCTATACTGTAAGAAAAAAAAAAAGAACACTGTTTAGGAAGACACATAAAGTAAGTTTCGAAGTTAGTGTACGTATCTGTCATTAAAGACTCAGGAGAACTTCAGCAGTTCTGGTCATCCAGCTCAGGTGCAATTTTATCAACTAATGTTGATAAAACAACTAATGTTTTCACCTCAAGCTAGAGGATATAAACTAGTCTTAATAGATGCTTGGAATACTGCTTTATGAGCCGGAAATACTGTAATCATTTTCACTCTACCAGATAGAAATAATAAAATGTTTTATGCACCAGCGGATATTTTTCATCCTTTTGTTACCAAGCAAGGGCTCACTGTCTAACACACATAGAAGCGAATACTATGGCACCAGCTTTTGAGAAAAGAAAGCATTTTATTGTGAGTCAACCGACAGGAGGCAGGGCTCAAATCTGTCTCCCTGTCCAGTGTTCAGGGCAAAATGTAAGAAGTTAGGGGAATTTCAAACTTGGCACAAGCTTATTGGCTAGTGTTGACGGTCAGAAGCTGATTGGAATCAAGCTATTTGGGCAGCTGGAAGCTGGATTTTTCTTATTGAAGAACCTCTTGCTTGGTAAAGGGCTCCAGTGGCAACATTGTTGAGTTCTGATGGCAATAGATGGCAACATCTATTGTTTGCGTTCTGCAGACTGAAGATTCTTGGTTCTGGGGTCATCCTGGAGACATGGGTTCCTGTCTTGCACATGGGAGTGCTGTCTCTGTAAAATAACTCAAGGTTTGATTAGTCAACAACCTATTTAAGGAGACAAAACCAGGATAAGCAGGTCAATGTTTTATGTGCTGTTTTATTCCCCCCCTTTTACTTTGTACATTCCTCAATCTTAAGGGAAATAGGGCGATGACCACTCTAGCTGCTCCCTGCTGAGAAGGGGCATAGATTTTTATAAGAGGAATAAAATTGTTTTTGCACTTGATTGTAAATATTCACGAGTCCCACTTTGAATGCTTAAGTCTTGGGCAATCAACATGTGAGTGGGGGAGGCCTTTTTAAATATATGAGATAGACAATAAGTAAAAAATTTGGTGAGTAAAAAGATTAACCCCCTGATACACAGAACTATGATTCCTAATTTTAACAGTCCTCCAAAAACAGACCTTATTCTTTGGGAACCAGTGAAAACATGTTATTTTTAACATTCTTAGTGACTGAATTTGGATTTATATCGGCCTGGTCCAGACTTCTGGGCGGAGCTGTCTACTTTCGAGATGTCCTCGTCTTCTCTTCCTGACCAGGTGGAGACTTATCTGTCCTGTTTCTATTTGAAAAGTAACTTAAGTTCAGTTAAGGGTTCACAAGTGTAATTAGGGGCCGAGAAATCAGTAGTGGGTTTCCAGGCCCCTCTGGTGTTAGGAAGGTTGGGTCCTCCTACTTCCTCCTGTCCATGGAGAGCGTGCCCTGTTTGGGAGTTGTAAAGGGGACAATGGGGTGCTGGTTAGAAATGGGTACTATTTTTACTCCGGAGGAGTGTATCCAAGGTTTAACTCCTTTTAGCTCTACTGAAGAATGTGTAACCAGAAGGACTTCATAGGCTCCAGTCCACTTGGGTTGCAGTTGATCCTCAGGGCAGTAATTTTTCCAAGTTTGAGAAGGACCCAATTCCCTGGGCTTATGCAATGCACAGGAATGTCTGCAGGAAATGTTAATTGGCTACAGGCACATCTATATACAGAAAATAAGATAGCACCAAGAGACCGTACACATTTTATAGTATCTAATTCTTTTACAATGAGATCACTTTCAAGACAGCAATAATACTTAGTCTTAAGGAAGGGTCTCTCATTAACATTTCATAAGGGCTCAAGTGGTGGTGCTTGCTTCTAGGGGCTACTCTTACCCTCGGCAGGACAACTGTTAAGACATTATCTCAAGTGAAGTTGGTTTCTTGACATACTTCGGTGATTGTCTCTTTTAAGGTATGATTCATCATTTCAGTCATGAGGGCTCCATGAAGCATGTAACTTCTGTTGTAGTCCAAGGGCCCCAGATACCCCTTGAGTTACCTTGGCTATGAAAGCTCCTCCACTGTCACTTTGAATTGAAAGAAGCAACCCAAAATGAGGGCTAATTTCTTTTAGTAAGGCCTTTTTACCTAGGAAGCTTTCTCTCTCCAGCACAGAAAAGCTTTGACCCATCCTGTGAAGGTGTCCACAACTACCAGCAAATATCTATAATGTCCCATGGCTCTTGGCATAACAGTAAAGTCTATTTGCCAGGCATTTCTTGGTTCTGTCCCTCGGGTTTGCGCCCCTTTGAATATTGGAGGTGGCCCGGCTTTAGGATTGTTTCTGGTGCAAATCAGGCAATTTTGTATTACCTTTTGGATGGTCCTTTGCATTTATGGACTAAGAATAAACTTTTGTAGCCAATGATAGGTTGCATCCTTCCCGTAATGGGTTCCTTGATGTAGATGAGTAATAGTTCTTTCCATTAAATGTTGGGGCATAAGCACTAATCCCTGTTCATTATATATCCAGCCTTCTTTGTTTGTTTGGTACTGATCACCATCTATGTCTCAAGAGTCAGCGTGAAATTCCCATTCATCATCTCTCTCTAGATCCATTTCTGAATACTGAGGCTTAAGCAGGGACAGGTCCACACTTTGAATGAGTGCTAGGGTGTTTGGCTCTGGTCCTCTGTTTTGCTACATGTTCAGCCAAATTATTTCCTTTAGCTATACAGCTATCAGTCTTTTGGTGTGGGCAATGTACTATGGCTACTTCTTCCGGCATTAAAACAGAGTTTAATAAGGTCAGTATCTCCTCTGCGTGTTTAATTTTTTTCTTTCCGGATGTTAGTTGACCTCTCTTTTTCCACATGGCCCCATGTGCATGCATGACAGAGAAGGCATACTTAGAAGCAGTATGAATGGCCACCTTTTTCTTAGCTCCAAGATGCAGGGCTCTCCTGAGGGCTACAAGCTCTGCCTTCTGCACAGATGTACCTGGAGGGAGGTCTTCTGCTTCTACGACCTCCTGATGAGTTGCTACTGCATATCCAGCTTTTCGGAGTCCACGATCCATGAGGCTGTTCCCGACTGCAAACATTTCCGTATCTGGATTCTCTGAAGGCTGATCAGGCAGGTCAGGTCTGCTAGAATACTCTTCTTCCATTTTTTGTATACAATCATGGACAGGTTCTTCTGTTTTTCATGTACAATCGTGAACAGGTTCTTCTGGGGAGCAGAGTGGCTGGGTTTAAAGCAGATACTTCTTTTAATGTTACCTTTGGGTTGTCGAATAGTATGGCCTGGTATTTGCCCAGTCTCCCCAAAGTAAGCCAAGATCGGCCCTTTTGTTCAAGTAAAAGTTGCACACGATGTGGGGTGTGCATAGTGGTAGGACAACCCAGGGTAAATTTTTCAGCTTCTTGTAAAAGGTCACAGGTTGCAGCCACAGCCCGGAGGCAAACTGGCCATCCTTGAGTTACAACATCCAATTGTTTGGAAAAGTAAGCTACTGGCCTTCTGGCAGTATTTAAATTTTGAGTTAGCGCTCCAAAGACTCATGCTCTGTCTTTCATGCACAAAAAGATCAAATAACTTTCTAATGTCTGGGAGACCAAGTGCTGGGGCTGTTGAAATTTTCTCCTTGATGGTACGGAATGACTCATGCAGTCCAGCTTAATGGCTCATTGGCATTTCTTTGAGAGCCTCATATAGAGGTTTGACTACAAGTCCGAAGTCAGGAATCCAAATACGACAAAACCCAGCCATTCCTAAGAATCTTCTCAATTGCTTTCTGGTGGTGGGTGCTTCCCTTCAATCTGGCAAGTTTCTTTCTCCTTTTGATAACTCAATTCCTAGATATTTTACAGCTGGTTGAGAAATTTGTGCCTTTCCCTTGGGGATTTTATATCCCCAGTCTGCCAAAAAGTTTAAAGTGAGGATTGTATTTTGGTCTGAAGCTTCCTTAGTTATACTAGCACTTAGTAAGTATATCACCCACATACTGGAGTAAGATTCCTTCACTTAATTGGAGATCCTTTAAGTCCTTGGCTAAGGCCTCCACAAAGATGGTGGGGGCATTTTTTTTTTTTTTTTTTTTTTTTTGCGGTATGTGGGCCTCTCACTGCTGTGGCCTCTCCCGTTGCGGAGCACAGGCTCCGGACGCACAGGCCCAGCGGCCATGGCCCACGGGCCCAGCCGCTCCACGGCATGTGGGATCCTCCCAGACCGGGGCACGAACCCGTGTCCCCTGCATCGGCAGGCAGACTCTCAACCACTGCGCCACCAGGGAAGCCCGGTGGGGGCATTTTAAAATCCTTGTGGAAGTGCAGTCCGGCAATACTGCTGTTTTATATTAGTCTCTGGATCATTCCACTCAAAGGCAAACAGTTCCTGGGGCTCAGGACTTAGGGGTATGCAATAAAAGGCATCTTTTAAGTTCAGAACTGTAAACCAGCAGAAGTCTCCAGATAAAGTTGTAAGCAAAGTATAGGGATTTGGCATCACCGAATGTACATCCTCTACAATTTGGTGGATAGCTCTCAAATCCTGTACAAAACGATAATCTCCAGTCCCAGGTTTTTGTACTGGCAGGATGGGAGTGTTATATGGGGACTGACAAGGTCAGATTAATTGGCATTTAAAAAAAGTGTTTATCAGAGGCTTTATACCTTCCTTTGGGTGCCTCTTTAAAGGTTATTGCTTTAACTTTGGAGCCTGGGCACCTGGATGGAGTTTTACTACTACTGGGTCAGCTGTCTTGGCTCTTCCTGGTGTCCCGTCAGCCCAAACTTCTGCTCTTACCTTTTGAAGAATTTCTTCAGGGACATCTGGTTGAGGCTTGTCTCCCAATTGTAATGGCGCAGCTTGGAGGGTGCAGTCTTGACCTGGGAGTACTTTGGTGTCTACTTTTTCTGCTGAGAAACCCACTTGGTCATTTAAATTTGTTAGTACCTCTTGCCCTGATGAGGGACTATGACATCCAGGCACATACACAAAGCTGTACTTTACATGTGTTTTCTCTACATGACATCCAAGCCATTGTAGAAAAGGTTTCTGAGAGACTTCCCCAGATACACCAGTAATGGATGTTATCTTGGGGGAGAGGGAGCGCTGTCTGTTTTTGGGACACTCCCTTTTCCAGTGCCCTTCCTGTTTACAAAAGGCACACTGTTGTGGCCCAACAGATGGATGGCCTTTCCCGCTAGGTTTTGGAGGTCCCCAGGGTCTTACCCGTGGTCGTTTGTTCTCTCCTGCATACGTCCTGCTGGGTCTTGACTGGTTACAGCTGAGCAGAGCAACCTGCCTCACAATGCATTGCTCGATGCATTGCTCCTACTTTTCCCAAATTTCATATCGGCCTTTGAACACTTCAAAAGCAATCTGGACCAACTGAGACGTTGGTGTCCATGATCCCCCTTCCAGTCGTTCTAGTTTTTTTCTTATATCTGGGGCACTCTGACTGATAGTTTAAATTGACCAGTCCCATGTTATCTGGGTGTTCTGGATCAATATCAGTATATTTTTGGAAAGCCTCATAAAGCCTTTCAAGGAAGGTGAATGGGCCCTCCTAAGGCCCTTGCTGTACATTCTGGACCCTCTTGAAGCTGTTTGCCCCTTTTTGCAGTCCAGTTATTAAACAATCTTTATAATGATTCAGCCTTGCTTGATCCCCTGGGTCACTGGGATCCCATTCTGGTTCAGTTCCTGCATTGCTGGAGCTCTGATTGGATTATTTGGTTTTAATTCATGAAGCCTTTCGGCTTCCTGGAAGGCCTTCGCTGATATCATGCTGCGTTCCTCCAGACTGAGGAGGATACATGAGGGTCTGTATGTCAGCCCAGTTAGGAGGAAAAACAGCAAAAATATATGTAAAGAGATTCTCCATATTCCTAGGAGCATCTTGATAAGATGGCATTTTAGCTTTATAATTAAGTAAATCTATGACTGATAAACGATGATGCATGATTCCAAGTCCTCTGGATTGGCCTTGGTCATCCAAGCCTGCTGGGACCTGCCTTAACGGAAATTGTCCCGCCTACAGTAGAGTGTTCCCTGGGCCAAACTGAATACCTTGGAGGGTACAGGGAGGGTAGACCGTTCCTTTGTGACCATCTGCTAAAGGCGAGTACACAGCCGGACCAGCAGCCCTAGGAGGATTGGTAAAAGCCTTGGCACTGCCTGCAGGAAGATCCCCTTCAGGATTTGCGGGAACCACAAGAGGTGCTGAGGGAGGGGCTACCGAAGGAAGTGCCCAGGTCGGGCTACTGCAAAAGGTGCAGACGGAGGGACTGGATCGTCATTAGACTTTGACTCAGGTAAAACAGGTTTTTTGTGAGGTTCTTCCCTCTGACCCATCATTTTATCAATAAATGCCTTATGCGTATTTCTCCTCTTATATAAAGACATAAATGAGTCTACATATGGGATTTCGTCCCATTTTTTTTTTTTTCTCTTACAAAACGAGTCTAACTGTATAACAGTATTATAGTTCAAAGACCCATTTGGGGGCCATTTTTCCCCTGACTCCAGTAGATATTTGGGCCAGGCAGTGTTACAAAAGAAAATCATTTTCTTTTTTTTCATACCTCTTTCATCATTAGAGGTAAACATTGACCAACCTCAAAGAACACTTTTCAAGGGAGTGCCGTCTGGTACGCTGTTATCATTCCCCATCTTGGAAGGGTTTTTTTCTCAGGATGACCACAGCAAAATGACATAAAACAGATTCAATAAAGTTTTTCTGTGGTCATCCAATAGTTAACCCTATTAGCCAATTCCTAACAAACAAAACAGTCAGACATAGACAAAGAAATTCAAAGGCCTGGGATTCTAACCGGATCTTTTGAGTACCTCGGTGGCTATAACTTTTTTTTTGGCCGCGCTGTGCGGCTTGTGGGATCTTAGTTCCCCGACCACGGATTGAACCTTTCATACTGTCTCCCTTAGAGTGGGACTCTAACCCACAATCCTGATTAGACAATTATTGTCTAATAATTGTTATTAGACAATTTAGGCACAAGCGCGTTTTAATGAGGTTACTCACCCAAAAGATCCAGATGTTTCTTTCCCCAAAAGTGAAAGTAGCGCGGAGGAGCCTGGAGCGCAGTTGCTGCGGGAAGCAGGAAGCCGACAGCCGAGCCTCTAGACAAATTGGGTCTAGGTGGCCACTCAGGGTCGGTGACGAGGGCCTACACCCAGCCGGGGGCTACAGTGCCTCAGCCAGGCGATCACAGGAGCTTAGTTCGTTTGCGATCGCCAGAAATTCTCACCGAGCAAGGGCTCACCGACTGGCGCGCATAGAAGCCAATACTATGGCACCAGCTTTTGAGAAAAGAAAAAGCTTTATTGCGAGGTCGACCGGCAAGGAGACAGGAGGCAGGGCTCAAATCTGTCTCCCCCAGCCAGGGTTTGGGGCAAAATTTAAAGGGTTAGGGAAATTTCAAACTTGGCACAAGCTGATTGGCTAGTTTTCAAAGCAGTCCATATATGGTAAACAAGGTACTATGGCAGATGGAAGCCGGATTTTCCTTACTGAAGGACTTCTTGCTTCAGCTGGTTAAGGGGTCCGATGGCAACATTTCTATTGTTTGAGTTCCCCAGACTGAAGATTCTTGGTTCCGGGGTCATCCTGGAAACGTGGGTTCCGGCTTTGCACATGCGCAATAATGTCTATAAAAAAACTCAAGGCTTGATTAATCAATAACCTATTTAAGGAGTCAAAGCCAGTTTAAGCTAGTCAATGTTTTATCTCCTGTTCCACTTTGTTGAAGTATAAAAATGTTTTCAGAATTTTGAAAAAGCATAATCTGCAGTTTATGAAAACTACGACTTAGGGCTTCCCTGGTGACGCAGTGGTTGAGAGTCCGCCTGCCGATGCAGGGGACACGGGTTCGTGCCCCGGTCCGGGAAGATCCCACATGTCGCGGAGCGGCTGGGCCCGTGAGCCATGGCCGCTGAGCCTGCACGTCCGGAGCCTGTGCTCCGCAGCGGGATAGGCCACAACAGTTAGAGGCCCGCGTACCGCAAAAAAAAAAAAAAAAAAAAAAAAAAAAACCTACGACTTAAAAAATTGTAATTGTTTGCCCTTAGAAAAGATGGTTCTAGGGACTCCCGCCGAGAGAGAGAGGGAGGGCGGGGGAGGGGGAGGGGGAGAGAGAAAAATCACGTTGCCCTTAAGAAAAATGGCAACTTTCTGATTTCTCTGCCCTCTCCCAAGATGGCTTCCTGAATGATCTTGGGCCTTGGACTGGAGCCTCTTCCGGGCTTCGCAGGGGGCGGGGTTCATTGAGCAAAGCCTTGCGCGCTAGCGCCCGCGACGGAGACGCGCCTCAGGGCGCAGGCGCGGAGAGGGGGTGGAGGAGGAGGGAAAGCGGCGAGTAAGATGGAAGATGAGGAGGTCGCTGAGAGCTGGGAGGAGGCGGCAGACAGCGGGGTAAGGAGGAGCCGCCGCCCCGGGGCTGGGCCGGGCGGGACCTGGCGTGAGGGGAGCCTCCGGGGAGTGGGTCTGGGGATGGTTGTCCCCGAGGAAGGGCCCCGCACGCCGGGCCGGGGGCGAAGGAGAGGCCTCCGGCCCCTGAGCGCCGGGAAGGCCTCTTAAAGGGGCCGCGTTCCATTTCTCCCTCCACCTTTGCCCGGTGCGCCTCCTTTCACCCACCACCCCCTTAGCGATGTGCACGTCACCCGGGGCGTCACACCCGCCCCCCAGGGCCTGTTTTCCAGGCGCCCTCTAACCCGCCCCAAGCTCCTTTGATCCTTCCTTTCCCAGTCGGCCCTCCCCCCGCCCAAAGCACCATTTTAAAGTTCATGTGCTTTGAAGAGGAGACACACCATGTGGGGAGGGGGTGCGCGGACCTGGGGCGGCAAGCCCGGCTCCGCAGAAGAGCAGGAAGAGGAAATTGAGTCATTTCTGGACCCCTCAACTCTGCTAAAATCCCCCACTGCTTTGCGCCATACGCCACGGTGGGCGAGTCTGGGGTTTTTTTCTTCTTTCAATTTTACTCTTGAGAGCCCGCGGCAGGCTCGTCTCCTGGGAACCCCGCCGTAACAACCGAAAGCCCAGCGGGCAGCCTCTCTCCCCGAGGCCCACCCAACGATCTGAGCACCGGGGAAGGGTCTCGAAGTGTGATCGCCGGGGTCGAGGGGGGAGGGGTGCGATTTGTAAAGTAGGCGCATTCCTGGGAGAGGAGGGGGGAAAATGGACCGTTCGACTTTGGTTTTTGGAGTTTTGTTTACCTCCACAAGCTATAGGAAATTCGTTTTTCTTAAGCCGAATAGCCAGTACCACTAGGTTCGTGTTTAATTTGGTCATTTCAGAGTATGTGGTTCTATGGTGACCCTTGTGAAGGTGGGGAGATGTCTTTTTGTCCTCCCCGTGTTCGTGTCTGTTCAGTGCTGGCTCGAGTGACATCCACCGTGAAGGTTTGTGTGTCGGGAGTAGGGCGTGGAGAGCCGAGTGTGCCGGGGTAGAACAACAGGAGCTGGGGTTTTCCCCCCAAGCGCCTTTAAGGGTGCTTGTCAACGCTTGAAGAGGCCGAGAAACGGATCCTCTCCCTTAACATTTCCTTAATGTTGAAACTTTGGCGTTGAAGTTTTTCCCGGTGGTGGTTCAGCGTTTCTCTCAGGGTCTTTGTTTCTCACTTAGCATAATTGAGGATTTGAAGAATTAATTCGTTCAGAAGGTATTCTGTACAGCTCTTACATGTGCCGACCATCTTTCTTGGATTTTGACTTGAGTAAGGAGAGCAATCGAAAGATTTTATAGCGAGCAACAGGTGTCAGCTAGGTATTTATTCATTCAACAAACATTTTGGAGTGTCTGCTCTGTGCTAGACAGCGTGCTTAGCAGTGACTTTGTGCCAGAGAATTTACAGTCTCCGGTAGGGGCGTTTATTGCCTACCACGAATGTGAGTGAATCATTCAGAACCCCTCATGCTGCTCCCTGCAAAAAAAAGCTTGGCCTACAGTTTGAATATGACTCAAATGAGAAGTTTCTTGAGCATCTTGTCCTTTCTTTGTTTTTCCTCACATGTTTCAAAGGGACATGAGTTTCTCATGTTAAGGAATAAGAAAATAAACAAAAATGAAGGTAGGGTTCAGAAATTGAGGATTGCTTTAGTTTTTCACAACTGGTAAGCTGCTTAGTGATCAGCTAGCACACTCCTGCATTTTATAGCTGAATAAACACCAGAGATGTAAGATTTAACTTAGATCTTTCTGGTGCTCGTCCAGTATTCTTTGTACTGTACTTTACTAAAACCCTTTAGGGCCTCCCTGGTGGCGCAGTGGTTGAGAGTCCGCCTGCCGATGCAGGGGATACGGGTTCGTGCCCCGGTCTGGGAGGATCCCATATGCCGCGGAGCGGCTGGGCCCGTGAGCCATGGCTGCTGAGCCTGCGCATCCGGAGCCTGTGCTCCGCAACGGGAGAGGCCACAACAGTGAGAGGCCCGCGTACCACAAAATAAATAAATAAATAAATAAATAAATAAAACCCTTTAAAAGTGCCAGGTACAGAAATAGAACCCAAACCTTGTTTCATTGACATCATGAGCAGTACTGCCAAAATGCAAGTTCCCTTATATAGCTTTTATTTAGTTGAAATAACCCGTAGAGGTATTACCTTCCTTTAGTAAATAAGGAAACTGAGGTTTTTTGCTCAAGGCACACAGATAGTAATTGGGAAGCTGGGATTTTGACCTGACTCCAAAGCTGGATTCTTTCTCTAGCATTTTGCTGTCTCCCACCTGGGGACCTATGGAAAATTTGGGAGTTGGGCATTAACTTTAATTTTTAATATGTTTGTTTTGGGCTTATATTTGAAGGTTCTCTTGAAGTTGATTCCCTTTGCGAATTTCACAAAGGGTCTTGTAAATGTGCACTTTAGAAGGAGGGGATGAAGCATAGTGTCCATATCACTGGGAAACCAACTAACTATACAGCGTCTTTCAGACATACCCGGTTGCATACGTAAAAGTCTTAGCTTCAGGTTACCCTGTCTCTCAACTGATATATGGTAATGAGTGTTAAATTACACATACACAACCCCTTACAAAAAAATGAAACACCGGGATAGCAAGACTAGCAAATGGGGTTGACTAATTCTAAAAGTGAGCATTTAAACTTTATATAATTTAGAGGCAGTTCTAATCCTTGAAAGTAGAGGCTTTTGGTGATCCTGTCCTCCAACACCACAAAAGAATTTTGCCATCATTCTAGAATTTTTTTCTTATTTGTCAGTACATGTGAGGTCATTGTTTCCTTTGTATTTTCAGAACACTCAATATCAAGCTCTATTGTGTCCTTCAGGGGAAGACTGACTTTGAGAAACACCTCAAATATTCTGTAAATACACTGCTTTTTGTTTTTAGTTAATATGGTGAACACTTATCTGATATAAAATAGTCCCTTTACCTGTTCTCCCAAGGAGTTACATCCTCAAAAAAAGGACAGTTCAAAAATGTAACTTACATTCCATTGAGGAAATGCTTCTTTAAAAATATTCTGCCTTTGGGAGAAATGAAAATGTAGAATTGAGTTAATGTTGATTCACACTCTAAATTGTGTCCTTGTCTTAAGCACATCTCAAGGGACAAATAGCGTTCAGTATTTTGTAATCCTTACTCCCCCCGAAATCAGATCAGCAGTTTGCTCAAGTTGAAAAGGCGAGAAGGGCTCACGTGCCCAGGGCACAGCAAAGTAAGGTGTTTGCAGCAGAGTAAGGATTTTATTGCAAGGTGCCAAGCAAGGAAGTGGGAGACAAGTCTCAGATCCACTCCAACTGGTCTTTGAGTTAAGAGTTGGTTTTTTGTTTTGTTTCTGTTTTTGTTGTTTTTTGTTTTTTTGGGTTTTTTTGGCTGAGCCGCACAGCTTGTGGGATCTTAGTTCCCTGACCAGGGATTGAACCCGGGCTCTCAGCTTGAGAGCATGGAGCCCTAACCACCCTAACCACTGGACCTCCAGGGAATTCCCTAGTCAGGAGTTTTTAAAGGGGAAAGAGAGGGGAAGCTGGTGTTTAATCATGCTCTTGTGACATTTCTTAATCATAGTTCCAGGAGCCAGGCTGTCTGTGGTCTATGTGCCTCCTGCCCGGTGGTCTGTGACCTGGTGGTCTGGAGGTGGAGCCTGCAAAGGTCATCTTGTTCTGAAAACAACTTAGACTTGTGCATCAGTCATGTTATCAGAGGTTACAGTCTTCAGATATCTGGTCCTGGTTAATTATTACTGTGCAAGCATGGGGTAGAATTTAGAGGAGGAAAAAGAAAAGGGAGAAGGGAAAAAGTTTAAAATCAAAGCTTTCTTAAAAGCTGGTTAATGGACTCAGGTTCAAATTTCTGATAGTTTGAAGCTTTATATTCACTTGTTGTCTAGACACACAAAAAAGATATGACCTAGTCCATCTTGTTGGTAATAAGCTAACCCAGTCCTAGGGGAAGACAGATGGTACATAAATGGAATTGGACTGGTATTTATTATAAAGTGTTGGCAACCTTTTTAATTTCCTTGCATCTCAGAAGTTGCGTTTTATTCTTTTTTTCACAAGGGCAAGTCGTGTAGCTAATTGGAAAGAAATCCATCTTGCGTAAGTTAAAGGACACTGGTCTTCTGGATTAAGAATTTAAATTATGTTTACTTTCTACCCTCATTGAGCTAGTCATCTAAACATTAGCCCTTCAGCAGTACTGCATGGTATATAAGTCTCTAGTAAGGTGTCAGTAAACATGGAATACCTGCTGTATTCCAGGTACTAGGCACAGCACAGTCCAGTGGAGGCGTCAAGTGGGGCAGCACTTTCTTTGAAAGAGGTACAGACAGGGTACCGTGGCTGGGATCAGAGACAGTCTTGTAGAGAAGGTGATAGGATTTGAAGGACCAGTTGAATTAAGCAGTAGTAGGTCTGAGAGGGGCAGGTAAAATGTAGGACAAATGCACACATAGGCAAGGAGGCAGTGAGAGAAGAGTATGCAGCATTGGGAGAGCTACAAGTATTTCCTTCTGGCTGGAGGGCAGGATGTTGGCAGGACTGAGTGGAAAGAGATGAGGCCCGAGAGGTATGCGGAGAGGTATGCAGGGGCCAGATCAGGAAGAGCCTCCTTGTACTTGGTTCTGGGGAGCTTGGACTTCGTCCTGAAAGCAGAAAGGAGCTTTGGAGGCTTTTTTTTTTTTTTTTTTTTTTTAAGCAGAGTAGTGACATAGTTTTTAATTTAAGAGATAAGAGCTTTGATTTGCTTATCTTTCTTTAGAGAAGAGGCCATTCTCCCTGAAGTGTGGCTGCCACCTCACTTTGGGGTCTTCAGTGCTACCTGTAATTGCTGTCGTCACAGAAGGTGTACAGTGGCTGTGGATAGTGGGCAAATACTAGCTATTTTGGGGCTATCTGGTGCTGATTTCCTTACGTCTGTCCTTACAGTAAAGAAGGCATTTAAGATTTCTGCTATCAGCACAAATGTAGGTGTACCATGCCCAAAGGAACCATTTCTAAGCTATTTCTGGTCCTTTTGGAAAGATTGAGTTCTAGGCACTGATGTCTTCAGAAGGGACTTTCTATAAAGCAGTTAGTTTAGACATGATTGTGCTGAGCCGTCTGTCCCTGGGACTCTGGAGAAAGCTTTTCACTCGTAACTGCTCAGCTCTTTTCTTTGAGGCTGCATGGGGGTCTTGTTCCCAGCATGCTCAGGGTGTACAAGAGAACTGCCATGGTGCTGTGGGTTGGAATTCGGAAAGTTGCTTTTCCTTCTACAGCAGGACAGAATTGTGTGTCTTTCTAAAGCTTTTGGTAAAATCCTCCAAGAGAAAAGACACTGTTGTCTAGATCTGGTGACTCAAAAGAATTCTTGGGGCCAGCCCTTTCTTTCCAGTTTCTCCCTTTACACTGTAGTGGGCCTCCCACAGTTCATGTCAGTTTCTGGCTGTATCAGTTAGCCAGCCTTCACAAGGTGGAGTGGGTTCTTTCCTGCACACTTTCCACGGAAATAGAAATTTTTTCCTGTCAAGACAACTACTGACTTGTTGGTTTCCTAGGAGAAGATTGAGTTTAGCTACTTCTATCTGTGGCCAAAATACAGAATGAAATGTGTTTTTTTTTTTAAGTGGTAGCTATAGAGATTTCTCTTCCCAAGGGTTTTTAAAACTATGCTAGCCTCCGCCAAGCATCCTTCTCCTTAACATCCAGCTCAGTTCTATGCAAGATAAAGGTTAAAACCAGCCACCACAGAAATTAGCAACAAATCCTAACAGCGGTCAGTGTGTACATAAAGGGTCTTATCCCTGAGGGTAAGAGATTTTAAAATGTCCCTCACGGTAAGTTATCCACTCCCCAAACCCAAAACGCTTTTCCTTATAAAATGAACACAGGAAATAGTCATTCCTTTCTAAAAGGAATAATAAATATGTACAGTTAAAATTGCATTCTTTGGGACTTCCCTGGCGGTCCAGTGGTTGACTCCATGCTCCCAACACAGAGGATGTGGGTTTGATCCCTGGTTGAGGATCTATGATCCTGCGTGCCGTGTGGCGTGGCCAAAAAAAGATTAAAAAAAAAAGCTGCATTCTTCAGGGGTGTGATCCTTAGATGAGATTGTACAGGACAGTTATGACTCGAGTCTGGAAAGGTCAGGACTGTCATTACTCATGCGCGACCCTTCAGCTGTCAGTTCTGTTTCTGCTACCTAGTTGCACGTCTCGGTGGTAAATGAACACTGCCTATAAACCTGTGAACTCCCAAATCCCACTGGCCTTTCTGAAAGGGCTTCTTAGACAGCATCTTGAGAGCTCATTACTGGGCAGGTGGAGTGCCTTTTTACGTTCATTACCCCATTCTGTTTCCGTGACCTCGTGAAGTGTAGGTACTATCATTCCTAGTGTCCAGGAGAGGAAGTCACATGGTCCGTCTCAGCCTAGGCTTTTGGCATCCTGAGCCTACACTTAGGGATCTTTTTGGACAGTTTGTTTACCTTTGCTTCTTGGCAGATATTTAACTAGTTCAGTGCTTTAGGGTGCTTAGTTGCTAGTTCCTTTGAAGTATTGTATTTGTTTTGCCTGGGATTGACCTCCTGCTTCTGGATGAGGAGCTAATAAATTTTGTGTATCTGAGAAACTTGAACTCGGTGCTCAAGAGCCAGAAGGCCAATGCTGCTGTTAGCTGTTAATACTAAGAACAGTGACTGCAAGTGATACGCTGGTTGAAAGGTTTCTTTTAATCTTTTTTTTTTTTTCTGGCCGCACTACGCAGCTTGCAGGATCTTAGTTCCTGAACCACAGATTGAACCCGGGCCCTTGGCAGTGAAAGTGCGGTATCCTAACCACTGGACTGCCAGGGAATTCCCTGAAATCTTGATTATAAATGGGAAATAACTTTTTAACATCTAGCCAAGCAGAGAGAGAGAGAATGTAAATCATTTTTGCTCAGATCTCTTGAGAAGATTGAACATCTCTGCCATCTTAGGATCCCTTTATCTGTACTTCACACTGCCAGCCCTCCGGTATTCGACCTATAGGCTTTTTTGGGGTGCACATGGTTTTTTAAATATTGAATCTGAATGCCTTTACCTGGGTCTTGATTCCTCTCATCTCCTCTCTTCCATAGTCCCCACCGCATATTACCTACCCACGGATTGTGTTACCTGTTGTGTTTTGTCCTGTTTTATTGATTGACTTGGCCCTGGAGGCATTGTTTGCTGCCCCTCCTGAGTGTGTGATTCTAACTAACTAGCCTTTGGTGAAGGCGCCCTTGGGTGTTTGAATAAAACCCGGTGTTGGGGGGTGGTAACAGCGACTTTGCTCCGTCCCCCAGTCTGTTTGCCTAATGTTTCCTTTGGGAGAGGAGACTTGCTGTCTTCATTCTAAAAGGTAGCAAGAAAGAATAGGTTGCCTCTGCCAGTCAATGACGCACTTCCACCATCCACGGCAGGAGACGTCAGAAGTCTAGGCTAAGGGTTCAAGTGCCATGTCTGATTTTTGGGCAAGTCACTACCTACTGTCAATGAAAAAATTAATCAATAGTCAGTCTAAGAAAGAAATGGAAAATTTTATTCTAGCCAACCTGAGGATTATAACCCGGAGACAGTCTCTCAGAGAGCTCTGAGAACAGTTCCGAAGAGGTAAAGGGAGAGGCCAGTAGATGTGTGATTTTGGCGAAGGGGTGCATGTACTTCAAGCACACACCTTGGTAGAAGGTTACTGCTATCCACGAAGAACAGGTAATCTCAGTTAATGGTTTTAGTGCTTTCTACGTATGGGAAGATGTGAGAAACTGGGTCCATAAAATTTGCTCCTGAAAATATCTGAGGGCCATTTCTGCCAGTTTTCCCAGAGCACAAAATGCCTCATCCTGATCTTCACCCTGAATTCTTTTCAGGTGTATTGTAGGTCAGTGACTGCAGTGGCTAATGGCTTGATTCTTGTAGAACTGGATGGTGAGCAACATTCTTTATTGTACAGTCCCTTCCCTTTCGGTCTTAATTTCAACCAAGGTTTGGGAGGCATTTCCTGACCAATTTGCCCCATGGCACTAGGAATGCTCATTCCCAGGTCAGGTGAGGATTTTGTTGATAGGCCACTTAATGTGCTATTATTCGACTAGGCCTTGTTAACAGTAACCAAAAGCTTCTGGGCCACCTGACTTACTAGTCTGTTATGGTCCCGGAAATGGTTCCCTCTTGTTGCTTCTTCCAATATCTAGGGTTAGACTATGACAGTCATTGATCTTACAGAACTGTATATCTGGTCAATTGTTTCAAGTGACCTAGTCATCATTAATTTTATTGGAGTCTCAGTCATACACTTGGTAGTGCAAAAAATTATAATCTTGTAAAACAGATAGAATACAAGTAATAGAGCTAGTAACATTAATAAGGTCATAAGTAAGTATTTAAGCTGAGAACTTGCATTAGGTGCAGCCCAGTATCTCCCCAGGTTATCCGACCAGTCTGTTCCGCACCAATCACTGTGTTTAAGGAAACTGATATATTGGCCTTGTACATAAAGTTCACCAAAGATGTCTGCATGTACAAGGCAAGTGGTAGGTCATTCTGACTCCTTACAGGATTGAGAAAGGAATGTTATCTACTAAGGAGGTGCATAGCCGACACCAGAAGAAAAGTGGATCTTTACCGTTCAGCAGGTATTTCTGCCGTTGGGAAGGTGTGGTTAATGCATAATACAGGTGCACAATGCGCACTAGAGGGGGAGGGAGGGGGCCAAACGGGCAGAGGACTCTTTTGTGTTTAAATTTTTCCTGTTTTGTCTTAAAATAATTTTTATTTCATCACTACCTTTCAGCTTCGTTTTCCTCATTTGTAAAATTAGATTAATAAAATCTGCCTTGCCTGGTGATGCGAGTTAAATAAAGCATTGAGTAAATAAAGCATCACTCAAAGGCAATGCTGGAGCAGAGTGTGTTGTTGCTCTGAGTGTGAGGGCTGCTCTCCAGCCATTGCCAGTGTGGCCTCTCTCCCGTTAGGGTGCGACAGGACTGGCTGAGGGGTCTCTTTCTTGGTGCCCCAGAGGACTAATGTGTATGTTGTTTACTCTAAGAGTTGTATTGCTTAGTGTTGTATGAAAAGGGAAAGGAGAAAGCAATAATCAACATGGAGAAAGGGGACCCCCATTAGACTCTGCTTCCTGTTTTATTCCAGGGGTTGGGCTCACCACCGCTACTCCCACCCCTGCCTGTTCCACTCCTTTAAGGTAAGGGACTGTGTGGATTCCCTCCCCCATGGAGACCCTCTGAAGAGGCACTCGAAGCAGAATAATACATTGTCTCAAGATGGCAAGTTACAGAGTTTCTGAGGGATACATCTAAATTGCTAGGCCTGTTCTGGAAATTTGTTCCTTTGGGGCACTTCTTAGATTTAAGATCTGGACTTTGGAATTGAGCTCTGCTGTAGTCCTTCCTCGGGAACTGTGGGCTTGCACTCACCTGGTTTGGGGTGCACAGGCAGGCAGGTTGGTGATCCCTGTCAGTCTTTATTCTACTTCTTAGGTCCTGCGGCCACACACCAGCCACACTCCTGAACCTTTTTGCTTCCTCCTCTTGAGGTTTAGGGTTCAGTTCTCTCACTTACTAGTTGCGTAGCCTTAGGCAAGTCAGTTAACCTCTGAGCGTGCAGCAGGGGTGCTGTACATCACTTGAGTTGTGGTGAGGATTAGGGTGGTGAAGGAAGGACCTGGTGCCTTCCTTACACATACCTGTGGCAAGTGTTTGGAGAGTGCGCTCCCACCACCACTACTGTGAAGTGCTTAAGGCAGCCTTAGATTTTATTTGGAACATGGAGAGTGTCACTGCCTTTGGATCCGGATAGACCCAGTTTATATTCTGGCTCCACCCCATAGTAGCTGTGGAACCATGGTCAGGTTACATAACCGCCTCTGAATTGGTTTGTAAATCATTTGTAAAATGGGGATATATCGCTAAAATCTTGTTTCATAGGATTGTTCCTTGATTTATGTGTTGGGTACTGTTTTAGGCACTCCAGACAACTGTAGTGAATGAAGTTTCTGCTCTCATAAAGCTTACTTTCTAGTGCAGAAAGATGGACAATAAATGATAATAATATCTTATACACACACACAATGAAGAAAAATGAAGCAAATAAAGGAGCATAGAAAGTGACTGGCAGGAGTACCTTTTTTGTTTTTTATTATTTATTTTTTTTATTTTTATTTTTTTTTAATTTGGCTGTGCTGTGCGGCTTGCGGGATCTTAGTTCCCAAACTAGGGATTGAAACCGGACCCTCGGCAGTGCAAGCATGGAGTCCTAACCACTGGACCACCAGGGAATTCCCCAGGAGTACCTTTTCTTAAAAATGGTCAGAGAAGGCCTCTCAAATAAAGATAGGCTGAGAGAGCAAGCCAGGTAGAAGATGCAGAAGTACCTTGCAGGCAGAGGGAATGCAAGTGCAAAGGCTCTAAGGCTGTATTGTGCTTGTTTTATCTAGTAGGAATGGATGAAAGAGAAAGTGGCAAGAGATGAGGTCAGAGGTAGCAGGGAGCTAGATGCAGTAGAGAATAGGAGGCCATGGTGGAGATCACCTTGAAATAGGAAGCCATGTGAGGGTGTTAAACAGAAGTTAACTTGGTTTTTAAAAAGGTAGTTTTGGCTGCTGTGTGTAAGTAAAATAAACTGCAGGGGCAAGAATGGAAGCACAGAGACTAATTAGGATGCTGTTACAACTGACCATTCAGGGGCTGTTGGTAATTTGGACCAGGGTGGTCACAGAAGCAGAAGTGTTGAGAAAATTCACAGTACATTTTGAAAATAGAGCCAACAAGATTTGCTGATGTGGCATCGAGAAGAGTGCAGAGTCTTTGGCCTGATCCCTAGAAGACTGGAATTGCTGAAATGGGGTGGGTAAAGGGAATGTGGGAGGAGAAGATTTGGGTGATTGGGTAAAATCAAGAGTTGGGTTTTGGACACAAAAGGTTGAGGTACCTTTTGAAATCCAGGTGGGAATGTCAAGTTGGCAGTTGTGTATCAATGGTTTTAAAGCTGTGGAACTAGATGAGATCACTTAATAAGCCAGCTTGGATACAGAAGGGGCAAACTCTCCAACCTCAAGGGATCAGGAGAGGAAAAGGAACCTATCTTGTTATAGGAGAAATCAAATATGGAATGTGAGAGGGAACTACCAGGAGAGTAGTGTCTGGAGACTGAATAAAGAAAATGCTTTATGCATTCTATATATAAAAGCTTACTTCAATTGATTAATGGACTTCCCTGGTGGCACAGTGGTTAAGAATCCTCCTGCCAATGCAGGGGAGATGGGTTCGAGCCCTGGTCCAGGAAGATCCCACATGCCGCGGAGCAGCTAAGCCCGTGTGCCACAACAACTGAGCCTGTGCTCTAGAGCCCGTGAGCCACAACTAGTGAGTCCGTGTGCTGCAACTACTGAAGTCCGTGTGCCTAGAGCCCGTGCTCCACAACAAGAGAAGCCACCGAAATGAGAAGCCCGCGCACTGCAACGAAGAGTAGCCCCCACTTGCCGCAACCAGAGAAAACCTGCATGCAGCAATGAAGACCCAACGCAGCCAAGTGAAGATTTGGAATTTACCAGTGATTCTGGCCAATGACTGCATGTCTTTGGCAGCTTCGACAAGAACAGTTTCAGTGGGACAGTGGGGCTTAGAGAGCTGGATTGAAGGGAGGTGGTGAATGTTACCCAGACCAGGGCCTGAGCCAAACATTGGGCGCTGGATGAGTGCTAGTTGCTGTTATGCCGACATGACAAATAGGACCCACCAAAGTAGGTCTTGCACATCAATACACACCATGCCTCTTGGGTCCTTAAGGCACTCAGTCACTAGTTGCCGACAGATGAAATGTACAACAGAGGCACATCTTATTCTAAGGTTAGATCTAAAGCAGTGTTGTCCAACAGAAGTATCATGCAAGCCACAAAGGTAATGTAAAATTTTCTAGAAGCCACATTTGAAAAGTATAAAGAAACGAGGTTAATTTTAATATTTTTAATTTAATCCAGTATATACAAAGTAGTATCATGTCAACATCTAAATATTGAAAATATATTAATGAGCTATTTTACACTTTTTTTTTGTACTAAGTCTGGGAAGTTTGCTATGTATTTGGCACTTAAAGCACATCTCAGTTTGGACTGGCCACGTGTCACGTGCTTACCAGCCACACGTGGCGGTCACCACTGCACTGAGTGGTATAGCTGGATCTAGTGCAGAAGAGAGAGTGTGCCCAAAGGATTCCCTCTTCCTGGGCAGGCGCAGAGAGGTCCAGAAAGCTGTAGCGAACTTGGAAAAGAAAGCAGGAAGTGGTTGTTCCTTACGAGCAAGTACGAATTGTTTGATCTTTACAGTGTACCACACCAAAGCCCTTCGTGGTTTTCTGGTGTGCCTAAGTTCTTCCAGTTCATATCTTGCTGGCCCTAGGAGTTACAACTAATTTTATGCAGTAGCCTTTTTTTTTTTTTTTTTTTTGTGGTACGTGGGCCTCTCACTGTTGTGGCCTCTCCCGTTGCGGAGCACAGGCTCCGGACGCGCAGGCTCAGCGGCCATGGCTCACGGGCCCAGCCTCTCCGCGGCATGTGGGATCTTCCTGGACCGGAGCACGAACCCGTGTCCCCTGCATCGGCAGGCGGACTCTCAACCACTGCGCCACCAGGGAAGCCCGTGCAGTAGCTTTTTGAGTAGTGTTGATACCAAATATGTTTTGTTTTTCTGGGGGTTTTTTTTGGCTGCTTTGGGTCTTCGTTGCTGCACGCGGGATTTCTCTAGTTGTGGCGAGCGGGGGCTAGTCTTCGTTGCGGTGCGCGGGCCTCTCTTGTTGCAGAGCACAGGCTCTAGGCACACGGGCTTCAGTAGTTGTGGCATGTGGGCTCGGTAGTTGTGGCTTGAGGGCTCTACAGCACAGGCTCAGTAGTTGTGGCTCATGGGCTTAGTTGCTCCGTGGCATGTGGGATCTTCCTGGACCAGGGCTTGAACCCATGTACCCTACATTGGCAGGTGGGTTCTTAACCACTGTGCCACCAGGGAAGTCCCCAAATAATACGAACCATTGCTGACTGCAGCTAAAGTAATCTCAGATGGTTTTCCAAGCCTAGATTTTTTAAAAGAGATGGGTCCATTATCAAATACCTTTCTAGATTTGAATATCTCCATTTAAGAAGTATCATATTTGGGGTTCCTTTTTTCTTTCCCTCTATTCATGTTTTCATTCTTTCTCCCCAACTTTTTTATGCCCCTTCTCTTCTCCTTATAACTCTAGTCCTTTAAGTTTTTGCAGCTTTCCCTGACTTATCATGGCAGGCTCGTCCCCCCTTCATTTCTCTTTCCAAAACACTGTTGATACAACCAACATAGCAACTGTGGTTTATCTGTCTTCTCCCACCTGGCTAGGCTCTCCTCATCAGCGGGGATTGCCTTACTCATCTCTGGGTTTCCAGCTTCTAGCACATCTCCTACTTTATAGTAGGTTTTCCATAAATGCTTGTCTCCAGCTTTTTTTTTTTATCACAGTAAAGCAAAAAGAAAATGGCCTTGAGATACATTAACAAAGCGTAGACTTCCTTAGGGAGGGAGCTTTAGAACTATATCCTGTGCCCTACAGTGGCCCACGTAATTAAAGTGGAATGTTTTCCTTGCTGTGGGAGGAACAGAGGAAGGAGGAATGTTCTGTGGGAAATGGAACCTTCAAACAGACTAACCTGCGTCTGTATTAAAAAGGCAGCTGATGGCCTAGCTGTGCCCCCACAGGTCTTCTTTGTCTCTCAACTTCTGATTTCTGCCTTTTGCTTTTTCTGAATTACCCGATCATGTTTGCTTAGGAGTTGAGTTGATCTTCTGAACTTGACAGTAATCCTGAAGCATCACTGTAAAATCAAACCTGGGGTGGTATGACTTAGGGTGCTTCCCTCCCTGGAGTTAGTCAGGGGAGGTAGAATAAGCAGAAGCATTGGAGACGGCCAGCCCCACTGGGGCAGGACAGTGTCACTGCCATGCCACTGATGTAGAGAAACAAGGCAGGGATGAAGCACAGAGTTACACACGTTGATATGAAGGTTGTTTGGAAAAGTCTCTATGGATTGCACATCTGTACTTGAAATGACCAGTGGTGCACTTTAAAAGTTACAGAGACCTTCTTATCTGGTTTTAGACCAGATTTTGCTGGTTCTCCCCATGAATTCTTTTTGCTTTATTCCTGAATGAAATTGAGGCCCTCGTGGAAGGAGCCAGAATTCCATCCTTGTGTGTGGTATGGAGACACAGGCACCTTTCTGGGGAGGCTGCTCTCCAGGAGGCCCTGACACAGGCTGTCTTTTAGCCAGGGGAATGGGCGCTGATGTCCTGCCCAAAACTTAAAGAGATTAGGCCCCGCTTGGGCACTTCCTGCTATGGTGGGAGTTTGGGAGCCAGAACGTACTTGGAAGGTGGTCTCACCATCAGCTCCTTGACAGCGTCTTCTCTTTGCTTTTCATCAGGACCTGTCAGGCTCTGGTTCTGAGAGAAACACTTGTACTTTCAGGACTCCTATCTCTTCAGATCCCCCCAGTGGTCTGCTTGTAGATATGTGCTCCCCAATTTGGGATAGCTGGACGAGACCAGATGAGCCTGTGGGGCATAGTGGTTCACAGGGAGCCCAAGACCAGTCATTATTCCTTGAATCTGAGAGGAAAATCAGAAAAGATCCTCTTCTGCAATGGAAACTGACAAAGAGAGGCAAATTGTCCGGAAAAGTCACTTAAATAGTAACTGTTGCTGATAAAAAGATGGTATTTCCTAACTCAGAGCCAAGACCTCTTAGACCTCCATTCAATACAAGATTACTTGGATTCTTTGGAGTTGCGTTGGCTGCAATGGTGACCAGGGGATTTGGGTTATCAGAGGGAGGGGTGCTGTGGTGGAGCAGGACACGGTGTGGTGGGGGCCCTGGGGAGCTGGCAGCCGGAGGTCAGGCTCCAGAAGGGACAGGACACCTCCTCCCACACCCCCTGGTGTAACAGATCAGGATTTGGGTTTGTTCACTCTGTCTCCTGCGAGTGTGGCTAGTATGAGTCGGCTTCCCCCTCCCTAGGTGAGCTGATAAAGTCTGTTTTTGGGGGCAGGAAGCTGTAGTGGTGCTGTACTTGCTGTACTTTGCACCAAGGCCCAGAATAACCTATCTGTCTATCTCTTGTGCCTTTTTCTCCTCGCCTCTTACCTTCTCACTTTTCCTTTTTCCTTTCTCGTGCACCTCTCAGTGTTACAAGAGTGGGGCTCTCCCTGTAGTCTGCCTGCCCTTTGCACAGACATCCTGGTCCTCTTTGTTGCCACTGCTCCTTTTGAAGGTTGTGCCTGGGTCACGGCCTAGGCTGTTTGGGGCGTCTCCTCCCCTCCCATGCTTCCATTCCCAGCTCTCTGCTGGAGGGTCACGTGAGCATAATCATTGCAAGACTAAGGTCCTCGGCAGCCAGTGAAGCTGTGCTGCTTCCCTGGGTGAGCTGAATTTGCAGATGTTGATGTCTTGTGTCGCTCACCCGGTGGCTGTGGCTGTGGCCTCCCCTCTGCCTCCCATGAGGACGAGCCCGTCCAGAACCACCTCGCTCCCCACTGTGGCTCTTCATGACCTCCTGCCCCCATGCTTGCTTTCTTTATGGTTTCGCTTGTTCTCTCAGACCAAGAAGGATGTACCTCATTTTTGTAGAGGGGTAGCTCCACAGGAGAAGTGATACCTGTGCTTGGTAACAAGAGATCTTTTGTTTAGAATTTTGACCCAAAGAGAGGAGGCCACCCCACTTAGCAGAGAGCATCATCTTCTGGAGTCTCTTCAGTGCTACTTGACAAACAATAAAGAGCTTTTCTGGAAGGAGAAGCCATAGGAAATCAAACTTTCTTAGCACCTCCCCTCTGATTGCTTATCCCCTAAAACTTGCCTTGTGCCCCGGTGACGCTTCCTCACTCAGAGCTGAGTTATAAAGTGATGAGCTTATGGGTTTCTTTCACTAACACAGAAGTCCTTGGTCCTCTAACACAGGAGCCTTGACCTTGGGCCGGGCCTCTGTGCATCCTTTTAAAAAGAGAAAGTGCCCTTAGATAACTAGATTCTTTGTTGGGGCCCACATCTAGACGCTTCCTCACACATTCTGAGGCCTGTTTAATTCCTTTGGGCTATTGCATCTCTGGAGGAGACAAGCATTCTCCTCATAGTGCACCCTGTAGGAAAGTTTCCACTTGGTCCAGCTCTTCAGAGCATGAGTCTGAAGGCAGATTGATTGCAAAGCCTTGTCCAAGGAGAGAATGGACTGACTCATGATACCTGGACAGACTCCAGAGTGAGATGCAGTGCCCTCTCCAGCTGCTGGCAGAGCACCCCTCCCCTGCTTGGATGGCTCTGAGCATGCTGGTGTACAGCTGGCCATCTGGAGACGGCCAGGATCCGCTTTCCACCAGAGCTGTTGGGTTCATATCTTGTCCTCTCATCTGATGGAAGAATTCTTCAACTCTGATAAACCATCCTGTCTGACGCGATGGAAGTTGATGGGAGTATTAGTTATTGGGGTGCCAGGGAGCTGTGTAGGATTCAGGGGCTGTACGGAAGATGGGGTCAATATCGAATGACTCTAGCAGCGTTTCCAAGGGTTTGAGCCCTCCTGGGGGTGTGGCAGCACGGGACAGGGCCTCCAGAGGCCGTAGTTCTAGGGCTGCCTCCATGATGTCCACCTTGTGACCTTGGCTAAGTTCCTCAACCTCCCTGAGCAACTTGCCCTCATCCGACAGAGACGGATACAAGCTACTTTGTTTATCAGACAGGGTTGGTGTGCCAGAAAATGAGTGTTTGGGAGAGTATTGACAGCCATTAAGCATTATAGTCCGTATGCCCTCTTGAAGGGCTCCTTTCCACCCGAGCTGTATTTGCTGGGCTTGGGCAGATTCCCCGTCTTCCCTAAGGCCCTAGAGAAAGAAGGAAGCAGTTTGCCTTCCTGAGAGGAAACCCGGATGGGACCTCTCAAATTCAGCCACTGTAATGTGTATTTTTCCACAGTGCTTTAAAAAATCGGCTAACGTGTTAGGCCCATTTGCCTCTTATGTCTTATTTGGCCCTTAAGGAGATATGAAAGCCAGAGTTCATGTAATGACGTTTAAAAATTTACAGCTTTCCCATAAAAATCTCCTAAAATAGCAGCTCTGGCCCTGTCATCCAGGGCTTGGCTGCCTGTCTGTAGGGGGAACGAGTGTTCTTTGGTGCCTCACAGCCCCTCACCCCCTCACTGTGCTGCCTGCATATAGAGTTTGGTTACTTGCCCGCCTGTGGAGGCACTTGATTTTGACCATTTGAAGACACCTAAATTCCACAGATGTGAAACCTTGCATTTATGATGCAGAAACTTGAATAGGAAGTCTCATCTTCAGATTGGAGCAGAATGATAGTGTGGAATTTTAAAACTACACGTTATTTGTGAAAAGCCCATAAAAGGTAGTGGGCATTAGACTAATGTGAAACATAGTATTTACTCAGGCAGTAACACTGTTATTAATCCAAAAATTTAGAAGAATTACATTACTGACTGTGCTGTGGCATAGATTCTCTTTGAGTGCATGTCTCTCTGTTCACAGAAAACATCTAGGTCATTCTCTTAGCCTCCGTGCACCATTTCTATTCAGTCATTAAACAGCCATTGGGTGCCAACTTGTGTTCCATGCTTGAGTGAGAGGTTTTTGTTCTTGCGGCTTCCTACCCCCTCCAGAGAGTTGATGGTGCCTCAGAATACAGTTTGTTGTGCTTGCCTAAATATACTTTGGGTCTTTCATAAAAACAAAAAATTTTAAACACAACTCAGCATCAGTCATAATGAGTGTCAGTGTCAGACTCGATTTAAAATTCAGCTTCATATGGTTAGGCTAGCTTCATCTTGCTTACAGGAAACAAAAATAAGGACATGGAGAGACAAGAAGTAAGAGAGGAAAACATATTCCAGGGGATGCTAACCAAAAAAAAAAAAAAAAAAAACTGGCATAGCTTTATTAATGTGAAATAATAGAGTTTAAGGTAAAGAAGATTACTTCACAATGATAAACTTTAATGTACTAGAAAGAATAATTCTTGATTCTTTCTGTACTCCATAGATCAAACAAATCAGTAAGAATGTAGAAGATTTGAATAATATGGTTAACCAGCTTGAACTGCACAGGAAATACAGAGCGTTTGTGAAAACTAGCTACACGCTGGGCTCTGAGATGGAACTCAGCAAATTTCAAAAACTTTTTACTAAGGTAGTCATTCTTAACATTTTGCAAGTAACAGACTCCTTTGAAAATCCCATCTATCTTATAAGTCAGGGTTTCTCAGCCTTGTCACTGTTGACATTTGGGGCTAGATAATTCTTTGCTGTGGGGCTATTCTGTGCATTGTAGGATTTTAGTGGCATCCGTGGACTCCACCCACTAGATGCCAGTAGCAGCTCCCTTCCAGTAATGACAACTAAAAATGTCTCCAGACGTTGCCACACGTACTGGTGGGCAAAGTCACCCCTGGTTGAGAACCACTGTTATAGATCTACTCTCCAGAGAAATACATAATTTTGCATAATCCAGTAGCTGGATGGTCTTCCCCTTGCTGGCTGGTGGAACGTTTTTTAAGAAAAAGCAGTGGGACAGCCAAGGAGCCTGGAGGTTTGGGCTGTGCTCTGTGCACAGCTTCCCTGTCCCATGCATGGAGGCTCGTACACGAGGCTGTGGAGGAATTCCTGGTGCTGAGTGCCTGAGGACTCCGACTTCCATCCAGTTCCACAGATGTTAGGCTTCTGTTTTTTTCTAGGCCTTTTGCTAGGTGCTACTCACAGAGTTCAAGTCCATACGAGTAAGAAAAATAGATCATAAAATATGTGACACAGGGCTTCCCTGGTGGAGCAGTGGTTGAGAGTCCGCCTGCCAATGCAGCAGACGCGAGTTCGTGCCCCGGTCCTGGAAGATCCCACATGCCATGGAGCGGCTGGGCCCGTGAGCCATGGCTGCTGAGCCTGCACGTCCGGAGCCTGTGCTCTGCAACGGGAGAGGCCACAACAGCGAGAGGCCCGCGTACTGGAAAAAAAAAATGTGAAAAAAAAAAAAAGAAATGTGACACATATGATCATGAAGGAATGTAAAAGGGAGAGCTTATGTCTGAGGAGCAGGTGATTAACTGTATGGGATCAAAGAAGACTTCAGAAAGAAGAGGTGGACATTCAGGCTGGGTTTTGCAGGATAAATGGGAGTTTGCAAGGAGGCGGAGATTGCAGGCAGGCAGATCAGCACGCTGGGTTCCGGGGGTTGCCACAGTTCGGTTTTGCTGTGGTGTAGCACAGGAACAGAAGCTAAGGGAATGTGTGGGCGAGGCATGCTTAGGAGCTTGGATTGGATCCGGCAAGCAGTTGAAGTGTTTTAAGTGGGGAAGTGACACAGTCAGACTTACGTTTAGAAAGTTGATACGAGTGGCTCTGTGAAGGACTGATTGGTGACCAGGAGACCAGTTGGAGGCCATGCAAAGAACCCAGCTGAATGATGAGGTCTAGAACTCTCACCGCAGCCACGGGGATGGAGGGAGATGAACCTGCAGGGAGTCAGGGCCCCAAATCCTGGAGTCTCATAAAGGGAGGGCTGCATCCGTTACTTCAAAGGACACAGTAATGTCCCTGATCAGAAAGGACACTGCCCTTAGCTCTGAAAATAAAGACGTAAGTTTTTATTTGAGAGAGATTTTTTTCCACTTTTTATATACATTTTTTTCCTCTAGGAAATAGACAGACGGTTGGAAAAAAAACTGAAGATCACACAAAAGGAGAGGTAAGGCTGCTGTCTGGTCTGAGGGCTCATGCTCTCTGCCGTGAGAGCTGGGCAGTCAGTGGTGTTCTCCAGCTGGCCGTTAGATACAGGCAGGCCAGGCTCCTGGGCAGCGAACCCTTCCCTTAGGGACACAGTGGCTTGCGGCTTTGGCAGTGAGGCTGGAGTGTTGCACCTGCCTCCTGTCTTAGTGGGCACCCTGTGTGAGGTGGGAGGTGACAAGTCAGAAGGCTTGGGCTTGAGGCCTGACTCTGAGGTTTGGAGCAAGTTGTTTCCCTTTCTTGACATCACTTTCTCTCTCTGTGACACGAGGAGTTTGGACAGATGATTTCCCTGGGCCCTCTGTGACTTGGTGGCTTGGCGCATTACGAGGGTATCCTGGAAGAAAAGATTCTTGGGAATTCTTCAAGACCTTTAAGGATAGCTTTTTTCCCCCACCCAGGCAGCAGAGGAAGTGGGTTTCCAAAGCAGGTGAAAGTTGACTTCAGCAGTCTGCCTTTGCCCTGGTAACCTGTCAGCTTCCCGCAGGGACAGGCGGCAGGGAGGAGGCGGGGAGGGCCTCTTTGGACTTGCTTGATGGGCTGCACAGTCATCCCCAGGGAACTGGGGGTGCCCTGCCCGTCCGCTGACTTTCCTGGCTCGCTGCCTCTGTGATCCGAGTGCTGGCTCCTTGTCTGTCTGCTCATCTCAGCAACCACACTAGCGCCTGGTTACAGTCCCCTGGCCATGCTGTCCTGTCCCGCCCAAGACTTGTTCCAGCCCCCCGGCAGCGGCCCTCCAGTACCTACTCCTCCTGACAACCAGGGCTCTGAAAACAGGCCCCTGAGCGCTGTTTGGTTCTGAAGAGAAGCTAGTTGACTGCTCTGGGGAGGGTCTCTGTGGCTGTCGAGGGGTGGCCGTTCCTGCCTGGATCCCTTGTTCTCCTGTGGCTTTTGTTTCTTTCCCTTCCTGTGTCGTTTTCCTCCTCCCCTTGTGGACACATTGCCCGATGTGCACATCTACCAGCCTTGGACGGTGCTTTTCCTTTGAGCACTGCCAAGCACTGTTTCCAGGGTCGTCCTTGACCCCAGCCCCGCCGCGTCCAGCAGACCGGAGAGCCCTGGTGAGGGAGGGGTCTCTGCTCAGAAGCTCTTCTGAAGAGGCCATCCAGTGTCTGGAGTAGCTTGTCTCTGGGAGGCACAGGACACTCACCAGAGGCTGAGGCAGTTTGGTAAATCCTGTCTTGATGCCAGGCAGGGACGGCGGAGCTGGAGTGTTTGGTCTGAGCGTATGTTGTGGGACCTTGACTGGGAGTGAACACTTTGCTGATCCCCAAGCTAAGGGGCTCCCGCCGCACCGGCCTGTGTTACACGCTGGTCTGTGTAGGGAAGCTGGGGTTTTAACTGAGGCCACTGGATTCTGGACAAGAGGTGTTTTGCCGCAGGGGCCCGACAGTGGTTGATGTGACTTTGACGAACACGGGGATAGAAGTCCCAGAATGAGCTGGTGTTCCTGCCCCCCTTGCCTGGGGTTCGGTCTGAGGAGCAGACCTGTGGACTGCGTGAGCTTAATAGGCAAGGTTGCTCTTTCGAGAAACCCTTCTTGAAGAGTGAGAATTCTGATGTCTGGTCAGAGGCCAGAGAATAACGAATAGAATTAGGAGGGGGAGGGAGAGAAAAGTGGTGAGGGGTGGGTGTGGGACATGGATGGGGCCTCTGTAGTCAAGGGTAGGACTTGTGAAGCTGTGTTTGCTCTTTGTCAGCAGGAAATCCAAATCTCCTCCCAAAGTGCCCATTGTGATTCAGGACGATAGCCTTCCCACGGGGCCCCCTCCACAGATTCGCATCCTCAAGAGGCCCACCAGCAACGGTGTGGTCAGCAGCCCCAACTCCACCAGCAGGCCAGCCCTTCCCGTCAAGTCCCTAGCGCAGCGGGAGGCAGAGTACGCGGAGGCCCGGAAGCGGATCCTGGGCAGCGCCAGCCCCGAGGAGGAGCAAGAGAAACCCATCCTCGACCGGTGAGTGTAGCTGGCAGGGGTGACCTGCCAGCCAGACCTGACCACTCCACCAGGCCACCTTGAGGAGGAGGAGGAGGAGGAGGAGGAGGAGGAGGAGAGTGGCCTGGCTGCCTGCAGAGTAGTGAAAAGCAGGCAGAATCAGGGCTGGAACCATCGTGGCTACAGCTGCCCACCCCGGCTGGTACGGCTGGTTTGTTGTCTGCACTGGCTCCGGGACTGCTCTGAAAGCTTTGCTGGCATGCTGCCTCTGTAGGCGCCAGGGGGCAGTGTGGCCTACAGGGTAAAGGCATGGACTTTGAGTCAAAATCAGCCAGTTTGAGCCCATCTCTGCCACTTAACTTCTTTTTTTTTTTTTTTTTTTGCGGTACACGGGCCTCTCACTGTTGTGGCCTCTCCCGTTGCGGAGCACAGGCTCCGGACGCGCAGGCTCAGCGGCCATGGCTCACGGGCCCAGCCGCTCCGTGGCATGTGGGATCCTCCCGGACCGGGGCACAAACCCATGTCCCCTGCATCGGCAGGCAGACTCCCAACCACTGCGCCACCAGGGAAGCCCTCTTTTTTTTTTTTTTTTTAATATAAATTTATTTATTTATTCATTTATTGGCTGCGTTGGGTCTTCATTGCCGCCCGCAGGCTTTCTCTAGTTGTGGTGAGTGGGGGCCACTCTTAATTGCGGTGCGCGGGCTTCTCATCGCAGCGGCTTCTCTTTGTTGCGGAGCACAGACTCTAGGCATGTGGGCTTCAGTAGTTGTGGCACGTGGGCTCAGTTGTGGCTCGAGGGCTCTAGAGCGCAGGCTCAGTAGTTGTGGTGCACGGGCTTAGTTGCTCTGCAGCATGTGGGATCTTCCCGGACCAGGGCTCGAACCTGTGTCCCCTGCTTTGACAAGTGGATTCTTTTTTTTTTTTTTTTTTTGCGATATGCGGGCCTCTCACTGTTGTGGCCTCTCCCGCTGCGGAGCACAGGCTCCGGACGCGCAGGCCCAGCGGCCATGGCTCACGGGCCCAGCCGCTCCGCGGCATGTGGGATCTTCCCAGACCGGGGCACGAACCCGTGTCCCCTGCATCGGCAGGCGGACTCTCAACCACTGCGCCACCAGGGAAGCCCTGACAGGTGGATTCTTAACCACTGCGCCACAGAGGGAAAGTCCCCCTCTGCCACTTAACTTCTGCTTAACCTAGACCTACTTAACCCCTCTGTGCCCTCGTAGCCTACTCTGAAAAATGGGATAATGATCGTACCTGCCTCATCCATTTGTTGTGCAATTAAATAAGTGGGTTCTGGATGTTATCTTTTGGGTCTTATAATGGGCCAATGTGATGTTTCTGTGAATTTTCTAAATTCTTTTTTATTCCTGGCATTTTTTTTTCTTTGTAGTCCTAGAGGTTGTATTATGTAAGTTTGTCACCTCCTGGTAAAGCAGTATTTGTTGAAACAGCCTCTTTCTAACTTTGAGACTCCTCCTTGGACGGAGTATTCTGGGACTTGAAGTGCTAATCTGTACCTTATTTCTACGCCTTCATTATTTTGATGGACTTCTGTTATCTCTCCTGTAAGCCTTCATTTGGCAAAGTAGAAAAAGCCTATTTTCTTTTAGTTTTCCACAGTAATGTGAGTCAACCATTAATCCCATGATCTGGAGAGAAGCAGGAGAACAGCGGTGGCGGGTGCCGGGTCACTCTGGTGAGCTCTTGGTTAGAGGTCTTTACCTTGGCCGGACCTCTGGGTAGTCTGTGCCATGAAGTTCTGTGGAAGATATGCTATCCATGGTCACTGCCTCTGTAGAGGATGGGCCCTGGCGCACTTCCTCTGCCTCCGGTGAATGATGGCGAACCAACCTGTGGGGAAGAGTGCTGCACATGCTAGAGGTGAACATCGACCGTCCACCCCACCTGCTCTCAGGGGCTTCCCAGCTTGGAGCTGCACTGAGTCTGCTTGCCAAAGAAGCAGGCTCAGAGAGCCAGAGTTGGCTAATAGCCACTGTGACTTCTGCCCCAGGTGCAGAATTGGTTGATTTTAAGATTTGGGGGTCTCTTTTATACCCTTTTTCAGGCCTCACTCTGATCTTCTTCCCTTCAGGCCAACCAGGATCTCCCAACCCGAAGACAGCAGGCAACCTAACAATGTGATCAGACAGCCTTTGGGTCCTGATGGATCACAAGGCTTCAAACAGCGCAGATAAACGCGGGCAGGGGAGGATGCCGCCGCCACCGCCGTCACCACCTCCTGGGTCGTCCGCTGCGGGTCGCACTGCCGTGGCAGACAGCTGGACTTGAGCAGAGGGAACGACCTGACTTACTTGCACTGTGATCCCCTTTGCTCCGCCCACTGTGACCTTGAACCCCATGCACTGTGACCTCCCTTCCCCCCCTTCCCACTGTGATTGGCACTTCTACAAGGGCTGTCCCAAGTCAATGGAAAGGGAAAGGGTGGGGGTTAGAGGAGGGTTGGGAGGACCCACCAAGGACTCAGAGTAGAGTCAGACAGTGCCACTTGGCCGCTTGGGGTGAAGCCAGTGCCAGCAATAACAGTTTATCATGTTCGTTAATTTGGGATTTCAAAACACAAATGAGAACTCACATCCACCCACCCTCAAGTGCATGTCTTCATCACTTAAAAGCAAGTTCCATTTGAAAATATCCTTTCTTTTTTTTTTTTCTTTCCTTCCTATTTTTGTTTGTTTATACAAATATTTGATTTGCAAAACAAAGTACATGGGAGGGGTTTTAGCAGTTTAATGAATTTTTAATTGAGAAAGGGTAGTTTGGTAGTCTACTTAAAAATGTTTCTGGGCAATCCACTAGAAACATTAACCAATAGGATTTTGGTGAGCTTAGCTTCTGTATTCCTACTGCCGCCGAGAAAAGGGGCAGGGCTCTGCAGCCCAGGACAGATGAGCACCCCATGCCTATACCTCCCTCCCCCCAGCTAAGTCCCAGAGCATCTGGGCCCTACCTGGAGACTGGGCCAGCTCTATAGGCTCAGAGAGCCTGGGGAGGGTGCCAACCCCTCACCTTTAGTATTTTGGGAGACAGGGAAAGTGAACAGACTTTCCCTTCCAAAATCCCTCAGGGTGGTTCCCTACCAGCCGGGCTTACTACTTCTAGAAGAGGGCAGGGAGTGAGGCTGCACTCCCGGGCTTTAGGAGTGAGGCTGCAAGCCTTGCTCAGTATTTTGCTGTCAGCACAAGGAAAGCCAGGAGAGAGTCTGACTCCAGGACTCTGAGCCTCCTGCCGAGTGTGGTCAGAAGGTAGGTGGGTCTTCCCACTCCAGCAAGGCTTAGAACTCTCAAGGGTCTGTGGAGCGCCATCACTGTTGATGGCATCAGCTCGGTAACTCTACCTGGTACATTTCCCTTGTGAAATCACTACCTTGGGAGCAGACCATTCTGAATAACATTTGGGGAAAGACAAGCTGTGCATTGCAAAGATTGGTAATGACAGACTGGTTCCCCATAGGCCTAGGTTACCCTCGACTCCTTTTTCCAGAGCAAGGGCCTGGAATGAAGGCAGTTTCCCCTCTGTCTTTGGAGCCTGGAGATTCGCTTTGGCTCTTCGAGGTGGAAGAGGCTTAGGGGGCCCAGCCCAGAGCAGCTGTGTGTGTACAATCTGGCCCCTCTCAGGCTGTCCGATCTCTTCCGTTGCACTTTGCCTTATGTCCCTCAGCCAGCCAGATGGCCTCCTTGCTCAGCAGATGAGTTTTGGAGTGGTTGGTGTGACATTTGTGATCAGGGCAGCTCGCGGTGGCCAAGGTGGCAAGCTAGGTCTTGGAGGCTCGCTCCACCTTTGGTTTGCTGGCTCTCAGCCTTGCCCTGTGGGAATGTCAGCCGGGCCCAGCAAGCCTTGGCCCACTACATCTTCCCATTAGGAGGAAAGGTCAGCTGTCGGTTAAGTCAGTAACTAGTCCATGGCACAGGCTTATAACTGTTTGAAGCCAGGATATTGTCCGTGAGCAGAGCTGGAACAAAGCTTCAGTCAGTAAGAACCTGCAAAACGATGTTCTGAGGGGAAATGACCTCCAGGAGTGGGCAAGGGAGAAGGTTGCTGCTGTCTTTACAGTTCCACCGCCCTGACCAAGTTTCCGCATTCTGAACGGATAGTGTCCATCCCTCATGTGATAGTGGTTTCTGGCCCCAGATGAGCCTGTCCTTTTCAGTTGGAGAAGGTACAGGGGTAGGCCAGGTGGGAAGGCCAGAAGTGCTGAGTGCTCAGCCGTCGGGACCACCTGTTCTTGCTCCCCTCCTCTAGTGGGAGCCAAGGGAAGCCTGGCTGATGGGTGTCTGTGGATCAAGGATGTAGTAGGGACTGATGCTCCCACCTCCCTCCAGCCAAAGATGGGGCTCTGCCCGCTGTGTGCCTGCCACCACCCACCAGCGGTCATGTCCTGGCTTCCCAGATGGAGAGGTGACAGGCAAAATTTTAAAGAGAAAGAAATGAAAACAGGAAACTATCGTGTTGGGGGGAGGTGGGAGGGGAGATGAGAGAACGGTTTGGATTTTGTGTGTGTGTTTGTGGTTGTTTTGGGGTTTTTTTGTGGGGGGTAGTTGTCTGTAACTTTCATTAAGTGCTTTTTTTTTTTTTTAATTTTTTAAAAGTAAGCTGCAGGCTTTGGCTTGGAAAACCCCAGGGGAGTTGGGGGCAGACACCTGAGGCTGCTGCCCCTTTATCTGCCTTCATGGTACTGTCCCCTTCCCCCAGCTCCTCCCTGACTCCATGAGCCAGGCCTCAGACCTTCCAGCTAACCGCTTCCCATGAGCCACTACTCTGATGTCAGCCTATAACCAAAGGAGCTGGGGGTCTGGGCCTGGTGACCAACCCTTCTCCGCCCACTCAATCAGGGTGCTCCCCACCTGCAGGCAGGAGGCAACACCCTATCTGCTACCATCAGCCCCTTCCAGAGCCCACTGCCTCACCCCGCCCTGTCTAGCCCAGCCGTACCCTGCTCTGCCCCGTCTGGGGATGCTCTGCTCAGGGATGGGCCGGCAGGGCTGCCCCAGCCTCCCTGGTAGGCAGAGACTCTGGAAACCTCTGGGGTCCTGTTTTCGGCCATGTGATCCCAGGGGTGCATATGGGCCCCTTGGGTATCCGAACAGAAGGGCATGGGAGGGAGGGCCGCACCCCTGCAGTCCTGCTCTGCTGGTCTAGCGGGTAGCTGCCCACCCTACCCCACCCCGCACCGCGGGCTCCTGAGTCGGCAGATTAAGCATTTTATAAATTGTATTTTAAATACATGTTTTAAACTTGTCGGAACCTTGTCCTCATTTCAGTTTCTGGCCTCCTAACCTCTTGCTGTGGCTGCTTGTTTAACCACTGGGAAGCTATCTCTGCTCAGTCCTAGGGAGGGGCTCTCTCTGAGTAATAGGACTGGGGTGGTGTATGGATTGGGGCCACGGACCCACATGCTTAGGCTCCAAGGGAAGGGCACCCCTGGGTCCTGGCCCTCTGTTGGTGAGAGCATGGCTGAGGCCCCTCCTGCCCTTCCACAGGGTCTATCCGTTTTAGGGGCCAGGGTCTTTCCCAGGTACTTCCCTTATGTTCACCATTCCCTTCAAGCAAGTGGGAAAGAGAATTCCTGCCCTTATGGGACTCCTAGTCCAAGGCGTGGAGGCACCCATCTGAGAATAGTCCCAGTTCTGTGCTTTGAGAGTGCACAGGAGGTCAAGACTTTGAACCCAGGGCCGCCTCTAGTAGGACTCCTGACCCTCGGCAGGGTTTTGAGGCAAGTCTTGCTTCAGGGGCTCCGAAGCCTGAGGGAGGCTGAGGCCCTCCGCTCTGAGAGCCAAGTGGAAGGGTGAAAACCTGGGGCCTTCCCTGGCACCAGGCACAGAGGCTGAGGTTCTTGTTGTTTATTAGCTTACCAGACCACAAAAGCAAAATCCAGCAGCAGTCCCTGCCTGATGACCCGTCCATCTGCAGGCCCTGAACAGCTGCCCAGAGTCAGGACTCCGCAGGGTCAGTGGGTTCGAGCCGGCACAGAACTGAGCCACTTTTGGCTGTCAGAGCTGGGTTCCCTAGGGAGAGGGGTGGGAGGAAGTGAGCCACCCCATGTGCCCAAGGGGAGAGGAGTCCTTCCCAGGGAGGTGATGGGGCCAGCAGTCGGACTCAGAGGCCTGATTCCAAGTCCAGTGTTCTTTTATCCCAGGATGCCTGGAAGAGGACTGCTGCCGGGGAAGCTTCCCTCCACCCAGCTGCTAAGCCCGTTTCCTACTACTCCTAACATGGAATCAGACTCAGGCAAAGGACTTAAACCCCCTGCATGAGAAAGGCAGGTAGTGCTACCGAGTCCCGGGCACAGAAAGGCGTAAGTACCCTGACTTAGGAACAATCTACCTGGGACACAGACTCTCAAAGGTTAGTTTCTTCCCCCTTCCATCCTTTCCCCCTTTTCCTCCCTGGAACAACAGTCTCTGAGGCATCTCTTGGAAGGATGGATTTCACTTGGGTTAGGCCAGGTACTTCATAAGGAAGGAGGTGGATGGGCCTGGGCTGCGGTCCCTGCCCTCTGGGTACCCACCTGCTTCCTTGAGATCCAGTCTGGAAGAAGAGGCTACGGGTGTCAGGGCCCAGGCTGGTGGGGGTACACAGCTCCAGCATGTAGTGGCTGCCCTGCTTCCGGCGGACAGTATTCTTGTCCAGCCGCGGGCAGAGCGGGATGCAAGGCACCTGGGTATAGGAGCTTTGCAGGTTGGCAGCTGGCAAAGGTGGAAGAGGCAGGAGAGGGGAATGTTTCAGAGCACGTCCAGTCCTGGGAGGCAGGCAGACCCATGTGAAATCCCAGCTTTGCCACATAACGACCTGGGTGGGTTTGGGCAAGTAACTTAACCTCTCTGAGCTCCTGCATAAGCTGGAGTTGATGGTGGCATCCGCCTCAGAGTTGATGATGAGGATTAAAGGGATAATATATGCAAAGTACTCAGCTAAATGCTGAGAACAGTGTAAGGGCTAATACCTGCTTAAAAAGGAGCACATGTCTTTGGGATGAGTCCTGGCAGAGTCTGATAGGCACACTCTGAAGACTCTAGAAAGCTTCTAGCCCATCACTTGGCACACAGTAGAAGTCTCCTATTATGGGAAGGTAACCTTGCCCAGAGAAAAGAGCACAGGTTTTGGAGTCAGAGCTGGGTATAAACTCCCCTTTCTGACACATGCTAGCTGTGGGACCTTGGGCAAGTTGCTTAAACTTCGGTTTTCTCATCGTGAATACGTGGGGTAAATATGTGATTATGAGGATTAAATTCTAGCACGTCTGCAAAGGGCTTAGCATAGTGAGTGACCCCAGAGGGTGCTCAGTAAATGATGAGGTGGGATTGCTAAGCACTCTTGCTTCTCAGTCCAGGCTCTTGGGACCAACCTGTGCTCAGGGCTAAGGCTCAGGGGAAAGAGTGTGCAGAAGGCTGGAGATGGGTGGTGATTATCAGCCAGCTGGCTGATGGCACACAGTTAAGCCCGAAGTGGGAAACCATGTCTCAGCTCCTGGGCCTGGCTGTGTGGGCACCCAGGGCCCTCACCATAGTTCTGCTGCTTCAGCTGGCTCAGGATCCTGATGGCTCTTCGTTCTGGGACTTCCAAGGTGTCTGCCTGCTGTGGGTTGTAGGGAAGCTTCTTCTGGGACCGCAGCCGGCCAATGGCCGGTTCCATCTCTCAGGCCTTACAGTTGCCTTCCTTCAGCTTCTTCTGGTAATAGCTGGGGAGGCAGTGCCACACAGCTCAGCCCAGCCGTGTTTAATTCACCCTCCTCCTCCCTCCCTCTTCTGAGCCCCTGTTCTGTCTGGCCAGCTCAGGAGCAGGGCCACAAGAGGTCTGGGTTTTAGTCCTGGCTCAACCATTAACTTCCTGTGACTGTGGGCAAGTCACTGCCATGCTCTGGGTCTCAGTCACCCCTATGTAAAGTGGGGGGAAATGGTTATCTCTACCAGTCATTGGAAGTCACTTGACTCCTCTAAGCAGATCAGTCAACGTTTTTATAGGGTTAAAAACAAAGATTAAATAACAAGACCCATTAAGCACTCAGCAAATTGACTCAAGGAAAGAGCTTGGTAAATGTTGCCCGTGATGTCTATCACTGGTATTTTTACTTAGATGTCAAGTGCTTTGTAAGCCAGATGTACAGTTAACTCCTCCTCATCTTCCAGATTGCAGCTTAAGGGCCATCTCTTGCAGAAAGTCCTCTCTCCTCCAATAGACGAGTTAGGCTCCTGCTATAGTCCCCCTGACAACTTGTACTTAACCCTATCACAGCCCACTTAATATTCTTAACTCATCACTACTTGCCTTTTCCCCACTAGACTGCAGCACCATTCATTCATTCATTCAAATATTTATTGAGTGTTTACTGTATGCTGGCCACTCACCTAAATGCTTGGGAAAGAGCAGTGCAGGAGATATTCATATAAGGTCCTTGTGTCATCTCTCAGCCCCACCTCTTACTCCAGCCACTGTCACAGCAACCACTTCTACCTGGGCCTCAACCAGCTCTGCACAGGGACAACCTGGCACAGTCTCACCTCAGGTCTTACCTCTTGCTGCTTGCTCCAGAGCCTCTCTGACACATGTGTGTCCCAGAAGTGCAGGGGAGTTAAACACCTGTGTGGGGCACCCTTGACAAAGGAACCAGCAGCTGAGGTATACAGGCTCCTGTCTCTTCCCCTGACAGTTCTGAGCCACCATTCAGAGTCTCCTCAGAAGATCCTGGGGATGGCTGCCTCAGTGGCACATCACTGTATTGGCTCCTCCTCCTTTTGTGTTCATGTCCCTTCCCTCACTTCTGCTCCCTGGTATCACTTTCTAAATCAACTACCTAGGCACATATCTAGTGGGAGAGTTGGGCCATGAACAAGTAAATAAATTATGGTACCATGTGGGGAGTGATGGGTGTTCTGAGAGAAAGTAAAAGCTGAGTAGGAGGTAGTGATGAGCTATTTTGTCCACAGTAGTCAGTGAAAGTCTCGAGGTGGTAGCATTTGAGCAAAATGAGGGGAGGAAGCAAGCTAAGTGGATATCGGGAAGAAGCCTCTTTCAGGCAGAGGGAATGGTTTGTGAAAAGGCCAGGAGGTGCGGAAGAGCTTGGTGAGCTCTAGGAACAGAGAGGGGCTAGAGCTTGTGTGTGAGGGAGAAGGGGGTAGAAATGGGCAGCAAGATAGGAGGGCCAGACTACCTGGGACTTTGTAGGCAGTGATGAAGGCTAGGCATGCTACTCAGAGTGTTAGGAAGCCCTTAGGGCTTAAGCGGGTGGTTCTGCTAGGGCCTCTGCCTATCCCTGAAGCCTGGAATTTTGGGTTTTACTGAGCTTCACACAGAGAAAATAGAAAATGAATACCAGAGCCCTCAAATGGAGATTGGATCTAGACCCCTGTGTAAAATTAGAACCTGAAAAGGCAACATCCTGAGTAAAAAGATGGACTAGAAAATAACTTCACCCCACAGGGGCCAACAGGACATGAGCAGAGTGTGTGCAACTTTCTCAGTCGCAATTTTAAAGGAAATTGCTTGCTCTCTACTTCCTCTCCTTCCCCTTCTTGTGGGCTTGAATTTAGATGTGTTGCTGGTAAATTGGCTTAGGATTGACCTAGGGAATGGTGGAAGAATAAGTGGGAAAGAAACTGGGTGCTTGAGCAACCTTGCCTTCCTGCCTGCTTCCTCCAAGCCATCAATATGAGAGAAATAAACTATATTGTTTGAACTATAGTACATTGGGGTCTATTCCTTAATGAATACACTAATCTAGAATTCTGTACCTAGCTAAACTATTCAGTAAGTGTGATGGTAGAATAAACACTTCTGTAGACATACAAAATCTCAAAACTCTTGCCTCCCATTCATCCTTTCTCAAGAAGGTACTGGAGGGCATGGCATGTTCTTCCAAAATGAGGGCATAAACCAAAAAGAAAAGGAAGATATACATACAGAAAATAAGAGATCTAACACAGGAGAAAGACAAAAGTTAAAGGAAGATGGTGAAGGGAGATCCCACAATGGCAGTGCAACTGCCATAGAGGACAACCAGTTTAGATTCGATCACTATAGCTTAAAAGACAGAAATTTCAAGGGCTGGCATTCCCATACCTGTCGCTGAATTACTGCCTTTCTAACCCCAAAAAGCTACTGGTGAAACATGCTCCCATTATTATTTTTTTTAAGCAAATCAAACGAAGAGTAAGCAAACCAAGAAAGAGTAAGCAAACCAAGGAAAAGTAAGACATGTGATCCAGTAGACAGAATTCCAATCAGAGGAAAGGAAGAAAGAATTCCTAGGATGACAACAGACTCCCAAGATGACGGCTCTGCAGCATGCCTAAGAAGAAATTAATCCAAAAATGAGAAGAATGGAATTATTTAGAAAATGCCTCCAAGAAAAACAAGCTCTAGGAAGGTACAAGAATTGTCAGTGAATACAAAGAAAAAAGAAAGGCAATTGTCAACTTTTAGGAAATGAAAAAACAAGAAAGGAAATGAAATCATTATATAAAAAATGCCCAGCTGTGAATAATTGTGTAGCCATAATATTAGAAACCCCAAACATTTAGTAAAAAAATGATAATATATTTGAATGGGGAAGGAGGAGCTGAGGGGATAGTTGTATCAGACAGCTAAATTCTTACCATAACAGGAAGTCAGTAGATAACAAGTCTAAAAATCATTAACCAAAATATTGTAGTACATCCATATTATGTAGAAGTAACTGCCAAAAATACCCAAGAAGAAAGAGAAAGCCTGGAGAGGGTGTGGAGAAAAGGGAACCCTCCTACGTTATTGGTGGGAATGTAAATTGGCGCAAGCCACTATGAAAGACAGTATGGAGGTTCTTTTGAAAACTAAAAATTAAGAGTTACCATATGATCTAGCAATCCCACTCCTGGGCATATATCTGGAAAAGATGAAAATTCTAGTTTAAAAAGATACATGCACTCCAATGTTCATAGCAGAACTATTTACAATAGCCAAGACATGGAAGCAACCCAAATGTCCATCAACAGATGACTGGATAAAGATGATAAAATATAAAATAGAATAAAAAAAGAATGAAATAATGCCTTTTGCAGCAACATGGTTGGACCTAGAGATTATCATACTAAGTGCAGTCAGAGAAAAGAAAATATCATATGATATCACCTATATGTGGAAAATAAAAAAATGATATAAATGAACTTATAAAATAGAAATAAACTCACAGACATAGAAAACAAACTAATTGGTACCAAAGGGGTAAGTGGGGGGGGGGTGATAAATTAGAAGTTTGGGTTAAAATATACACACTACTATATAGAAAATAGATAAACAACAAGGACCTGTATAGCACAGGGAAATATATTCCATATCTTGTAATAACCTATAATGGAAAAGAATCTGAAAAAAAATATACGTATATATGTAACTGAATCACTTTGCTGTACACCTGAAGCATTGTAAATCAACTATACTTCAATTAAAACAAAACAAACAAACAAAAAAAACCTCCCCACAAAGAAAACAAGGTCCAAGCGGCTTCACTGTAAGTTCTATCAAACCTTTAGAGGAGACTGAATACCAAGATTTCATGAACTCTTTCAGGACATGAGAACACGTAACTCATTTTATGATGCCAGCATTATACTAACAGGAACACTAGATATCACCCAAAAAGCAAGTTAACAACCAATATCTCCTTTGAACATAGGTGCCAAAATTCTTAACAAAATAGCAGGTTGAATCCAGTAATATATTAAAAGGATAATACATTACAACTAAGTGGAGTTTTTCCAAAGAATGCAGTTAGTTTACATTGAAAAATCAGTTTTATCTACTATATTAACAGAATGTAAGAGAAAAACCTTAAAATCATCTCAAGATGCAGAAAAAGCATTTGACAAAATTCAACTCCCATTCATAATAAAAACTCTCAGCAAACTAGAAATAGAAAGGAACTTCCTCAACATGATAAAAGTATCTACGAAAATCCTGCAGCTAAAATCAAGCTTAATGGCGAAAGATTGATTGCTTCCCCCATGATCAGGAGCAAGGCAAAAATGTTTGCTGTCATCGCTTTTGTTTTACTTAAGGTACTTAGCCAGTGCAATAAAACAAGAAAAAGGAATAAATGCTAATGGATTGGAAAGGAAGAAGTAAAGCTGTCTTTATTCACATATGACATCATTGTGTGTGTAAAAATCTTAAGAAATCTACTATAAAAAGCTACCAGCACTAATAAGTGAATTTAGCAAGGTCATAGGATACAAGATCAATATACAACAATAAACTATACTTCTATAATACCAGCAGTGAGCAATAGGAAAATGGAAACATCTACAACAGTATAAAATATTAAATATTTATGGATATATATATATATATTTTTTTTTTAAACTTCTTAACCATGAACTCTCATGCTTTGCAGAGGTCTAAACTCTCAGCACCTTATCACTACTTATGGATATATTCAACAAAATATGTAAAGATCTATATCTTGAAAACTACAAAATCTTGCTGAAATTAGAGACCTAAATAAGTGAAGAGTTATACCATGTTCATGGACTGAAAGACTTGTTATTATTAAGATGTCATTTCTCCCAAAATGAACATATAGATTCAATGCAATCCCAACAAAATACCAGCAGGCTCTTTTATAGAGATTGACAAACTGATTCTAAAATTTATATAGAAATGCAAAGGACCTAGAATAGAACAGGATCTAGAACTCTTTGAAAAAGAACAAGTTGGAGGACTTACTCTACCTGATTTGAATACTTACTATAAAGCTGTAGTAATCAAAACCTATGTAGTATTTGCAGAAATATAGACACAGGAAGAGAATAAAGAATCCAGAGGTAAACCCAAGTGTGTATGGTCAATTAATTTGGGTGGGGGGACCTTCTATTTATAGTGTATTTTTTTTTCTTAACTAAGATTTTTTTTGATAGACTATTTTAGATTCACAGAAAATTGAGTGGAAAGTACAGAGAGTTCCCATATACCCGCTGCCCTCCCCCCCCACACACACACCCACAGACTCCCCCATGATCAACATCACCCACCAGAGTGGTACATTTGTTACAACTGATGAACTTACACTGATGTATCATTATTACCATAAGGCCATAGTTTACCTTAGGGTTCACTCATAGTGTTGTACATTGTATGAGTTGTGACAAATGTGAAATGACACGTATCTACCATTATGGTAATACAGAATAGTTCCATTGCTCTAAAAATCTGTGCTCTACTTCCCTCCCTCTCCCCTCACTCCAGTAAGCACTGATCTTTTTACTGTCTCCATTGTTTTGTCTTTTCCAGAATGTCACATAGTTGGAACTGTAAAATATGTAGCCTTTTCAGATCAGTTTTTTTCATGTAGCAATATGCATTTAAGTTTCCTCTGCTTTTCATGGTTTGATGGCTCTTATTAGTGCTGAATATTCCACTGTGTAGGTGTAGCACAGTTAATTTTCAGTTCTTTTGGGTAAATACCAAGGAGCACAATTGCTGGATCATACCGTAAGAGTTTGTTTAGTTTTGTAAGAAACCACCAAACTGGAACTTCCCTGATGGTACAGTGGTTAAGAATCCGCCTGCCAGTGCAGGGGACACGGGTTCGATCCCTGGTCCAGGAAGATCCCACATGCCGCAGAGCAACTAAGCCTGTGTGCCACAACTACTGAGCCTGTGCTCTGCCTGCATGCCACAACTACTGAAACCCACGTGCCTAGAGCCCAAGCCCCACAACAAGAGAAGCCACCGCAATGAGAAGCCCGCACACCGCAAGTAGAGAAAGCCCATGCGCAGCAACGAAGACCCAGCGACGAAGACCCAATGCAGACAAAAATAAATTAATTAATGAATTTAAAAAAAAAAGAAACCACCAAACTGTCTTCCAAAGTGGCTGTACCATTTTGCATTCCCACCAGAAATGAAACGAGTTCCTTTTTTTTAATAGATTTATTTATTTTTTTAATGTATTTATTTTTGCTGCATTGGGTCTTGCATGTTTATGTATACATACATATATATATATATATATATATATATATATATATATAAAATATGTAGGTAATGTTTTTCTACTCCAGATGGTATTGATAAAAATTAACTTGTAAGAGAGCTGCATCTAATTGGCTTAAAGAAAGGAAAAACAGCTTATATAAATTAAGACTAGTCAAACAAGCATATGTTATCTCTACCAGATGTTTAACATTATAATGCTATGAATTCAACCTAAGAACAAAATGCACAGTTAAAGTGCATTGTTTGATGTATGTCAACCATGACAATAAATTAAAAGTAAAAAAGAATGGAGAGAGCCATACATTTAACTTTCTAGGTTCTTTGTCTCTGTGATTTCTTTTTTCTTTTTTAATTTTGTCCGCGCTGTGCAGCTTGTGGGATGGTTCCTGGACCAGGAATTGAACCCAGGCCTCCACAGTGAAAGTGCCAAATCCTAACCAGTAGGCCACTAGGGAACTCTTTGTGATTTCTGATACTTGCCTGATTTGTCCACAAAGAAAGTGATACATATATATATATATATATACATATATATATATATACACACACACACACACACTAATATATATATACACACAGTAATATATATATTAGTATATATAGAGACCTGAATCACTTTGCTGTACACCTGAAACTAACACAACATTGTAAATCAACTACACTTCAATAACAAAAAATATTTTTACAGACAAATTAGTCTTTATTTGATAAAAATGGAACTGATTGTGGAGAGAAAAATTCTTTGTTTTAATAAAAACTATAACACACCTTTGTAGGTTGTTGAACAGTTCACTCTGAGCTTTTTGTCTTCTTTATAAACTGGCTCCTCCTGCCACTTTGTGTATTCACAAAGTGAATAAACGTTTCTAGTAATCAACATTTCTAGTAATCAACATTTCTAGTGTCCCTCCACCCTCCTGACCTGGCATCACTGAAAACTAGGACTGCCCTTTTCCCAATGCCCTGCAAGCTAAAGCAACTTAATATAAACTTCAATAAGAAAAAATCACTGCAACAGATCATGTATAACAACCTTGTATGCCTGCTGCTGTCAGTTCACTGGAACACCCAGTGCCATCACCAGAGACGTTCAAACTGCAAGCCAGAAAATTCATCAGAGAGCCACGAGGTAGCCTCACTCCACCTTTTTTTTTTTCTCTTTTGGCCACTGTGTGGCATGCGGTATCCGAGTTCCCCAACCAGGGATCGAACCCGTGCCCCTGCAGTGGAAGCGCGGAGTTTCAACCACTGGACCGCCAGGGAAGTCCCTCCACCATCTAAAGATGCTTTGAGACTGAAGAATCTCACAATTAACTGCCCTCTGGCCTCAAAAACTGAGTTTACAATTTATTCTAACCATTAACCTCTGTTTCTCTTTTGTTTCCAAAGAAATGCCCCTCATTAAATGCTTGCTAGCAGCTCACCATATAAAGGCCTAAAGCGGGTGCGCTACTCCCACCTATACCATTGCCTCCTAAAGTGAGCTCCGACTGTCACTGAACTGACCTGTTCTCAGGACTAAGAGACGGATCCAGGGCAATATGGGATCATGTGCTTAGATTTGTTCTTTTCTGCTTGTTCCGATCTGTTTTCATCCCCCTTTCACAGATCTCTTTGCAACTTCTAACCCGACTTTTTCTCCATGGCCACCAACTCAGCTTTTAATAGATGAAACTTCTAGGGAAGTGCCAGATGGAGGAAATGAAGGAGTTTAGGACATGCCACCCCAATATGTGCCACTTCGGCATGTTGATTATTTTGAGTTCAAGGCACTTGAAAAACAATAGATGCAAGAAGGGTCCACTGACTTTTTCTTTCTAAAAGCAGGAGACAAAATTCCCAGGTGAGGGCCTCCCTGGTGGCGCAGTGGTTGAGAGTCCGCCTGCCGATGCAGGGGATACGGGTTCGTGCCCCGGCCTGGGAGGATCCCATATGCCGCGGAGCGGCTGGGCCCGTGGGCCATGGCTGCTGGGCCTGTGCATCCGGAGCCTGTGCTCCGCAACGGGAGAGGCCGCAGCGGTGAGAGGCCCGCGTAGCACAAAAAAAAAAAAAAAAAAAATTCCCAGGTGAAAGCTGCCCTCCCTGAACCAGGAGGAAGAAACATTCTTATCACAAGAGAGGAAGAGGGAATTTCGCGGCGGTCCAATGGTTAGGACTCCGTGTTTTCACTGCTGAGGGCCAGTGTATACGTGTGGTGTGGCCAAAGGGAAAAAAAAAGAAGAGTCCAGGCCAAGAGAACTCTACAAACAGACATGGTTAAAATAACTCTTATCTCTCTCATTCTGCATATATATATACATGTATATATATATACATGTATATATATATACTTTTTTTTTTTTAACTGTGCTGGGTCTTCTTTGCTGCGCACGGGCTTTCTCCAGTTGCAACGAGCGGGGGCTACGCCTCGTTGCAGTGTGCGGGCTTCTTATTGCAGTGGCTTCGCTTGTTGCACAGCACAGGCTCTGGGCGTGTGGGCTTCAGTAGTTGTGGCACACAGGCTCAGTAGTTGTGGCTCGTGGGCTCTAGAGTGCAGGCTCAGTAGTTGTGGTGCATGGGCTTAGTTGCTCCACACCATGTGGGATCTTCCCGGACCAGGGCTCGAACCCGTGTCCCCTGTATTGGCAGGCAGATTCTTAACCACTGCGTCACCAGGGAAGCCCCTGCCCATATATTTTAGTTAGTTTTCTACAGTTGCTGCTCTTTTTTTTCAACCTTGTATGCAAGCCCCTCGGGCTTGTCAGTTCTTTGGTCTTCATTACTCTTGTCAGGGCTCCCATGTGCGTGTAAGTTAAACTTGTATGCTTTTCTCCTGTTAGTCTGTCTTACATCAGTCCCAGCTGGAAGCTCTAAGAGGGTAAAGGAAAATTTTACCTCCCCTACACACTAAATGTCATTTTTTACTTGAAAAAAGGACAAACTATGGTTATGCAGCCTTGCGTATTTTGGCAGATATTTTCTCGAAAATGGATGAAGTTAGCCCATCCTTTCAAGGAAAACAACTGACAGCATTTGTTACCTATGACAAAATTAAAACTTTCAAGTAAAAAATTAGAATTTGGGAAAGCAAATCCATTATCATGGGACTTTCCTGGTGGTCCAGTGGTTAAGACTCCGAGCTCCCCATGCAGGGGGCCCGGGTTCGATCCCTGGTCAGGGAACTCAGTCCCCACATAACTGCAACTAAGCCCGAGTGCTCTAGAGCCCACACACTGCAACTAGAGAGCCCGCGCACCGCCACAAAGAGCCTGAGTGCCCACGTGCCACAATGAAGACCCAGTGCAGCCAAAATAATATAAATAATAAATAAAACTTTAAAAAATCCATTATAATCATGTATCATATGCATGTTCATACACAGAATAGTTTATAACAGTCAAAATGAGTGAACTGTAGCCTCACACAACACTTCTAATATTTAAAAACTTTTTTTTTTAAAGCAAGGATGACTTTATTTTATTTATTTATTTATTTTTGGCCATGCCACGTGGCTTGTGGAATCTTAGTTCCCCAACCAAGGATCCAACTTGGTCCCCAGGAGTGAGAGCACCAAGTCCTAACCACTGGACCGTCAGGGATTTCCCTAAAGACTTTTCTGACATTAGGAGTGATATTAATAATTATACATATAATATATAGAATAACTACAATGAAATGTGTCAACATTTAGAAGATACGCAATATGTTCTAAATGAACAATACATGTTACAAAAGCCATTCATGGGAAAAGATCCATTTAAACTACAAAACAGACGAATAGATTTTTATTTAAAAGAGTACAACGAGGGTACTTCCCTGGCGGTGCAGTGGATAGGACTCCGTTCTCCCAATGTAGGGGGCCCAGGTTCGATCCCTGGTCAGGGAACTAGATCCCACATGCATGCTGCAACTAAGAGTTCGCCTGCCACAACTAAGGAGCCCCGGAGCTGCAACTAAGGAGCCTGCCGGCCGCAACTGACACCCCACGCAACCAAATAAATAAATAATTTTTTTTTTAATAAAAGAGTACAACAAACAGTTCACAGATACGGCATCAGATTCCATATTGCAACCAACTTCTAAGACACTACTGCTTGTCAAGTTTGGTGTACTATCAAAGAAAAATACCTCCATGATATGTGAGATATTAAATAAAAAGGCTATTAAAATACTTTTTCCAATTACATATTTGTGTGAGGCCAGATTTCTTCATATACTTCAACCAAAACAACAGGTTGCAACAGATTGAATGCAGAAGCATATAGGAAAATCCAGCCAGCTTCTTTTATGCCAGACACTGAAGAGATTCTCAATATTGTAAAGCAATGCCATTCTTCTCATTAACTGTCTTGTTTGTTTTGGAAAATGTCATTATTTTTTCATTTAAAATGTTTTTTTCTATTAACGTAATGGGGTTATCTTCATTAAATAAATTAATAGATATTTTTTAGATCTCTCAGTTTTAAGTTCATATATAAAAGTATTGACAGTTTCCTAGACCAAAAACTTTTAAAACTGCTGCTCTGGAGAAACTCTTGCCCAGGTATCCTGGAGACATATACAAAATATTAACACTGTTTCTACCATGGCTGGAAACTGAACATAGACCTAATGTCCATCTCAGAACAAATACATATACTGTGATGTAGTCATACCAGATAATAGTATGTTGCAGTGAAAGTGATAAATGATCTACAGCTATGCATAAGAACATGGATGAGTCACATAACACTGAGAAGAAAAAGCAAGTAACAGAGGACTTACAGTATGAGTCCACTCTGATAGAGGTAAAAAATATGGAAAGCTAAACAATAAAGTATTCAGGAATACAAACAAGTGTGAGTCAAAATTTTAAAGTGCCACTGCAGGGCTTCCCTGGTGGCGCAGTGGTTAAGAATCCGCCTGCCCATGCAGGGGACACGGGTTCGAGCCCTGGTCCGGGAAGATCCCACATGCCGCAGAGCAACTAAGCCCATGCGCCACAACTACTGAGCCTGTGCTCTAGGGCCCGTGTGCCACAACTACTGAAGCCACATGCCATAGCTACTGAAGGCCGTGTGCCTAGAGCCCGTGCTCTGCAACAAGAGAAGCCACTGCAATGAGAAGCCCGCACACGTCAACAAAGAGTAGCTCCCGTTCACCACAACTAGAGAAAGCCCGTGCGCAGCAACGAAGACCCAACGCAGCCAAAATAAATAAATAAATAAAATTTATTTTTTTTAAAAAAGTGCCACTGCATATCCACCAGACTGACTGAAACTAGCAAGACTGACAGTATGGATCTGCACAAGATGTGGAGCAACGAACTCTCGTACATTGTTGATGTGAGTGTAAAATGGCAGAATCACTTAGATAAAAAAAGTCTGGCAGTTTCTTGTAAGTAAAATACACCTATCCTATGACCCAGCAATTCCATTTCTGGGTATTTACCCAAGTAACAAAATATATGTCCATACAAAGACTTGTACAAAAATGTTAATAGCAGCTTTACTCATTATAACCCCAAACTGAAAACAACTCAGAAATCTACGCATGAAAGGATGGATGAACGAACTGTGACTGTGGTATACTCATCCAATGGGATACAGTAATAAGGAGGAGTGAACTGTTGCTGCCCACAGCAACATGGATGAATCTCAAAAGCATTACGCTGAGTGAATGAAGCTAGACACTAATGACTATATACGGTTTGTTTCCATTTATATGAAGTTGTCAGGCAAAACCACTCTGTAATGGAAAAAAAATTAGAAGAGTGATTGCCTCTGGGTGGGGGTGGGGGGCGGTTCAGGGACCAACTGGCAAGGGTCATGAGGGCACTTTCTGGAATGATGGTAAAGTTCTGTATATCTTGAAAGGGGTTCAGGTTACTGGGGTGTGGGCATGGGTTGAGACTCATTCAATGATACACTTAAGATCTGTGCATTTCACTGAATGTACATTATACCTCACAATATGCGGGGGGGAAGCTCTATACAAATATTGATCATTAGCTAATGCCATGTATGCTGAAGTATTTAGAGGGAAATAACTATCATTTACTTTGAAATGAATAAAAAATAATATAGATCGGTGAACAGATAGAGGGATAGAAGCATGGCAAAAGAAGTATGGCAAAATGGCAACAGTAGAATCTAGGTGGTGGGTATATAAATGTTCACTGTAAAATTCTTTTAACTTTGCCATATGTATGACATTTTCAATAAACGATATGGGAAAAAATAAGCAGTGAAATTTTAAAACAAAAAGCAAAGGAATAAGGGTTGGTTCTTGTTAAGGAGAAAGTACTTTGTGATTGGGGTAGGGCACACAGGGGCTTCAAGATTACTGGAATTATCTATTTTTAAACTGGAGAAATTGATACCTGGGAATTTGTTTTATTGCTTTTAAAATCATACATTTGTCGTCTTCAGAGTTATATATGTTTAGTGATTTATAGATGCCAGGAGGAAGAAAGATCTCTTGTCTTTGGGGTTTGCTAAGTTGGTATTAGTGGAACAGCCTGCAATCATTCCCCCTCCTCCGGCCCCTGCCAAAAAAGCCTGGTCTGTGGCCGGAAAAAATGATCCAACTTTCTGAGCGATAGGGACAAGCTTCTGTGTGCTGCAAGAGAGACCAGGTGGGCCATTCTGCCTTGACCCTCTGCTTCTAGCCCTCGAATGTTCGTGTTGTTTTTGTACACAGCCGTCTCTTCCTTAGGTGAACCACTAACCACCCACCAGCCCACTCTGGCAACACGGGGAGGCTTCCACCTCGTGTTCTCTAGCCCTAGACAGGCCCTATCACATTCCCTTTCTGGGACTGCTGTATGAGTACTGCAAGAAGGTATTCCTCTTGCTGATGAGGTTGCAAAACAAGGAGGGTATGAGTAGAGTAGAGGCTGCCGGTTGCCATCCTTCCCACTGTGGGAAGAGCCTCGCTGAGCTTGAAGCTAATGCAGAGATGAGCAGGAGAGATAAAGCCTGAATGGTATCATCTGGTCTCCTAGATCCAGCCATTCCTGAGGCCCTGAGCAGTGATGTGAGCCAATATATTCCCCTGTTGTGTAAGCCAGTTTTATGTGGGTTTCACTGGCAACTAAGAGTCCTAATTATCAAAAGTCCTCAGCTGCCAAAATGCTAGGTGCCATTTCTGTGTCTGCAACCCTCCACTCCCAACAGCCAGTCCTACTCACCTGGTGATCTCCTCTAAGGCTGCCTCAGGTAAGGCCAGCATCTCCACCAGCAGGGACAGGATCTCAAAGAGCAGAGTGCAGGGGTTTGGGGGAGCCATGTCCGTCAGGGCCTTCTCTTCTGGGGGCATGGGATGGTGGCTGCCGTTACCACTTAACAGCCCTGGATGCCTAACGGCCCCGGCAGCCACCTAGCCCCTCCCCCCAGCTCTGAGTGCCCTGGGCTCACCCCTGCTCACCCACAGAGCAGAAGAAGCACTTGGTGTCTGTCATCACGGCCAAGAAGTCTTTGAAGTTCACGTGGCCGTCTCCTGTGGAGGCCAGAAGAATACAGGGTGGCCGGGGCCTTTCACAGCGGGCTCGGGCATTGCGACCCAGGCGCGGTTATTAGCATTTACTCATTGGGTTTGATTATAAAAGTAACGCATATTCAATGCAGAGACCGTGGTGCACACAGGAAAGTAGAAGGTGAAAATTAAAATCTCCTGGGTTAGAAGCTCCCAGAAGTTCCTGGAAGCAGCAGACTGGGTTCATGTCATAGGTGTACCACTTACTATCTTTGTGACCTTGGCAAAGTCTCTTAACCCCCCTAAGCCCTAGTTTTCTCATCTATAGGGTGAGGATGACCATAACACCTTTCTCATGGGAGAGAAATTGAAGCAACGTGCTCAGAATAGGGCCATGCATATAATACACGCTCATTAAATGCCAGCAACTCTTATTACAGTGTGCTAGTCTCTGCATGAGAACATATTTGTACCTACAGTTTTCCCACTTCGGCCTTCAGAGTCCTGCTAGACCTCCCCGTTACCTGTCTCCAGCCTCACCTGGCACCAAACTCCCCAGCGCTAACCTGCTCTCCCTCCAGGGGCCACATTCTTCCCTGTTGCGGGCCTTTGCGTATGCTGCTTCCTCTTCCTAGACTTCTCTCCACCACCCTCCAACTCTTTGTTTGTTTGCTTGTTTTTGTTTGTTTGTTTTTTGTGGCCGTGCAGGATCTTAGTTCCCCAACCAGGGATTGAACCCGGGCCCCGGCAGTGAAAACGCAGAGTCGAAAACGCGGAGTCCTAACCGCTGGACTGCCAAGGAATTCCCTCCAACTCTTTCACTTAATGCTCCCCCTTGACCATCACTTCCTTAGGGAAGTCAGACCAGTGCAGGTCAGACCCCCTGTTGGACACTGTCATAGAACCCTTGTACTTGAACCACACACTCATAAGATCTGGGATTTAACTGAAGCTCTGGGAGAGAGGAACTGGCTGTTTTGTTCTGCACTGTGTCTTCAGGGCTCAAGACAGAGAGGTGCTTAGCAAATGTTCTCTGAACTACTTGACAAATTGATGAGTGGTCTCTAATTCTTAAAGCCACCCTTGTGGGGGTGTGGGGGGGAGGAGGTGGGGGGGTCGCCTAATACTCTTATCCCCATGTCACAGATGAGACCTGAGGCATAGACAAAAGTAGGCTGTTGCCTGGGGTCATGTAGGGGCCGAGCTGAGGTCAATTCTTAGCTTGTGTCTGAGGATTCACGCTCAGGCAGTGATGGAGGAAGCAGAGCTGACACTCAGAAGTCAGGAGCCCAGTCCCCCTACAGCTCCGCTGTGTTCCCTGCATCTAGCCAACCAAACCACATGTGATGCTTCTCACCCTGTGCCCTATTCCCTTTGTCCAGGTTATTTCTGCCACCAGCAATGCCCTTCTTCCTTCCTCTCTCCCTGCCTAACTCCAGCTTCATCTTTCACAATTTGGCTCAGGCATCACCTCCTCCAGGAAGCCTTCCTTCCTGATCCCTTCCTCCAAGCCACCTTAAGCGCTGCTTCCTTTGGCAACTCTTCCTTCTGTGTCATTGACTGTGTGAGCACCTCGAGGGCAGGTCTCATAGGTCTTACACATGTCTTTATTCCCAGTGCCCAGCACAGGAATGGATATACAGTAGGCAGTTAATAAATATTTAGTGAATGAATAATACCAGCAGTTAATGTCTCCCGGATGCATGCTCTGCACCAAGTGTTGTGCTCCATGCTTTGCCTGGATTATCTCATTTAATTATTTTAACAGCCCAGTGAGATGGGTATTGCTGTAAGCCCCATTTTACAGGTGGGGAAACTGAGACTTGGTGAACTTCAGTGATTTGTCCAAGGTCATACAGCTGGTAAAATGAGTGAGCAAGTCATGGAGGAATGTCCGATGAAGCACACACAAAGCTCTGGAAGGAGTGATCTCAGAGATCACCTACATCTTAGGTCAGGAAATAAGTCTTGGTCATCTCTGGGTCCCCAGAACCTGGCACTGAGTAGGTATTCAGGGAGCCCTAACTTTGGGGGCAGGACCAGCTACATCCTTTGTGGGGCCCAGTTCAAAATGCAAATGCAGAATAGGGCCCCTCTTTCAAAAATTATCAAGAATTTCTAGACTGTAACAGCAGAGCATTAAACCAAAGTCAGGACCCTGTAAGCGCAGAGCCCTGTTCATGCTGTCCATGAACCTGACCCTGCCTGGGGTTCAGGATGAAGCCTCCCCCAACTCACCATCGATATCAGCACTCCTCAGGGCATCCTCCACCTGGGCCGGCATCAGGAACATGCCCACGAGAAGCAGGATGTTCTCCAGGCTCTGTGCATCCACCTCGCCATGACCACTGGAGATCTCAAAGTAGCTGCGGAAGGCTGGGGTGGGCAGTGGGGTTATGTTTCTACCATTCATCCCATCCGCTCCAACCACCCCCTGTCCAGCCTTCTCTATCACCATGGTTGGGTGGAGGGACAAACTTAACGAAGAGTGAAAGTGGAGGGGTGTGGGCCCATTGACTCACTTCCCTCTGTGTACAGTACAAGGTCAGACCAAGGGCTCAGCTGGTGTGGCAAAAGCTAAGCTAGTTAGCTGCCTTCACCTTGCACCAGAACATGCCCACTTTAGGGCACCCCTGCTATGTGCCAGGCACTGTGCTCAGCTCTTTATAGCCATGTTCTCATTTAATTCTTACAACAGCCTGGTAAGAGTATAATGCTTATTCCCTTGTAAAGATGGGGAAACTGAGGCTCAGAGGTTAGAGGACCAGATAGATCTTTCTGACTCTGAGTCTGTGCCTTGGCTTTGGGGCTCTGCAGTTACTTATCTGGATAGATATAGCCTCTAAGACAGCTTCGTTTCTCTGGACCAGAGCAGAGGACCAGGAACAATGCTGAGAAAGTCCCAGAACAGCACCAATTGATAGAAAAGTCGTGTCCTGGTCATAACATGTGTGGTGTCTGGTTTCACAGCCCACAGCAAAATCCAGGTTAGAATCAACAGACCTAGTGATAAGACTGGCTCTGCCATTTACTAAGAAGCTGGGTTGCTGTTACGAGCTAAATTGTGCCTGCCGCCTAAATTCATATGTTGAAACCCTAATACCACCCCACCCCTATACCTTAGAATGTGATGATGTTTGGAGATAGGGCCTTTAAGGAGGTGATTAAGTTAAAATGAGGCCACTGGCGTGGCCCCTAATCCAACCTAACTGGTGTCCTTAATAGGAAACTTGGGCACACAAGAGACACCAGGGATGCGTGTGCACAGAGGAAAGACCATGTGAGGATACAGGGAGAAGTCAGATGTCTGCAAGCCAAGGAGAGAGGCCTCAGAAGAAACCAAACATACCAACACCCTGATCTTGGACTTCTAGCCTCCAGAACTAAGAGAAGATAAATTTTAAGCCACTCAGTTTGCGGTACTTCATTATGGCAGCCTGAGCAAGCTAATATAGTTGCCATGGGCAAGTCACTGTGCTTCTCTGGGCCTCAATTTTCCTATCTGTAGGATGGACAGAACAACAGTACACCCTCCCAGAGAGGTTGTATTAACTCATTGCTTGGCACACCGTAGACTCAGTAAGTCTCTGATGAACAGAACTGAAATGTGGGGAAGAGGTAGGGCTGGGATTAGGGTTGGACTAAGTGGTGAGCTGCCACAGGCAGGCATGCTGAAAAAGGAAAACTGAACAGCTCTCAAAAGTGGTAAGATCATCCCAAATGCAGTGTGGTTTGGACCATCAGAGCAGGTAGCCAGCTCTTTCCTCACCAGACAGGGCTGAGCCTTGGGGAGAATGCTGAGTCTCTAAGCCAAAGTGGCACATTGTCCATGAACTCAGCTCAGGAAGATGGGGGCAGTGGGTGCTGGACCTAGAAAAGCCCCTCCAAAAACGACTAGAGACTTTTAATGCTAAAAGGAGTGAACTTCAAGGATGGGGTCCTAGGGAGCCAGAGAGTGCATTCTGGGAAGGCAGAAGAAGGGGCCGCTCTGGCCCTGCCTGGGGCCCAGACTTCGGGGAAGAGCAGAGGGTGGAAGGAGGTCACACACCTCCTCATCCAGGGCCAGAGCCAGGTGTGGCTGGGTTGGCAGTGGATGTGGACGGCTGAGTAGGCCACCTCCAGAGCCCAGAGGAAGCAGCAATCACTCCTCCTCAAAGCGCGGGTAAGTGGAATCACGGGGCCCAACCCCAAGGACGACGGGAGCAAAGGGCACAGTGCCTCGCCCAGGGTGGATGTTCAGAACTTTTAAATTTTTTGGTGGAGGTGGGATGCAGTGGAAAATGGGGACCTGTGTGTAACTGAGCAGGACCCTATGGGGCCTTCCTGGGACAGACCCCCCCGCCGCCTCCCATGTCCTCTGCCTGCCTCTTCTTGTTTGTAGAAAAACTTTAGCCTCCTAGGCCTTCCCCAAGTTCCAAAGAATGGATTTAATCAGAGAAGTGAGAAAATGCAGAAAGAAAGGAGAACAGTCAAACAAGGCAAAATAATAATAGTTCAGACATTAAACAAAGTCAAGGACATTTAGTTCCTCCTCAAGGGCTATAGATAATATTCTGAATCATGTCCTTTGAGCTGTTTTGCAGATACTGAAACCCCTACCAAGTGGAAGAAGTTAACTGTACGCTGACCACGAGCACATAGACCCCAGACCAGTTGGAACCAGGTTGATAATGTGAACTCTCGATTACCTCACCACCAACCAATCAGAAGAATGTCCGTGAGCTGATCACGCACTCCACAACCCTGTCTCTCACCCTCTCTTTAAACACCTTTCCCTGAAAGCCATCAGGGAGTTTGGGCCTTTTAAGCGCTAGCTGCCTGGACTCCTTGCTTGGAGCCTGCAATAAACGCTGCCCTCTCCTTCACCACAACCCGGTGTCAGTAGATTGACTTTACTGCGCGTGGACAAGCAGACCCCAGTTTGGTTCGGTAACATGTCCAGGGCGGGTGGTCTTGTTAAATGGTGAGGGATGGTCTAGGACAGGTGGAGGCTCTAGAGCCCTGCGTCCCATCCAGGTGGCCTCTGCAGAGGACCAATAGCATGGGCTTGGGTTGGGGTAGGCACAGACGTCTCCAAAAACGAAAGAGCTTTGCAGGGCTTGCTCCATTCATTCAGACAGGTGGCTCTGGAACAGGGAAGAGAACTGGACCCCAAGTGAGAGGACCCAGCAGGATTGTGGCTCCCTGACCCAGTGGTGTGTGAGAGTTTGGGTCAGCCTCCTACCCCACTAGCCAAATGCAGGGCTGGGGTAAGTAGCAGGGCAGCAGCATGATCAGCAACCCTGTCCCCCACCCCGGGCTTATAAACCCAAGGACTGAGGGTTCTGCCTGCCCTGCAAGGGGCTCCCCTGGCCAGGCCCGCCCTCACCTTCCTCTTCCTTCAGTGTGAGGTGCTCTTCTGACCTCTCCTCCCAGGTCTGACACACCTTCAGGAGGCAGTGTTCTTCCAGCTCCTGCCTGCAGAGGACAGAGCCTGGGCAAAGGGCACACATCCGGCCACCCACCCCGGCCCTGCACCAAAAGCTAGGGGCGGCTGATGGGAAGCTGGGCAGAGGGGGTCATGGGAGGAACCCCAGGGGAGGCTTTAAGAGGTCAGGAGAGTCTACGAGTGACCCAGAGGAGGAGCAAGGCAGAGGTATGGGGCGTCTATAGGGGGTTAGAAAGAAAAAGGGGGTTGGCAATGAAAAAGGGGACTAGATATGTAAGATCAAGAGCTGGGAAAGACAGAGAGGAGACAGAAGTGAGGGGAAATGGAGGGGGGACACATGGGAGGGAACAGACAGGTGCAGTGACAGGGACAAGAATCTGGAAGAGAGTAGCCACGGGCCCTGGGACCAGGCCCTGATCCCAGACACCCTTTCTGGGGTGGCTCCTACCGTGCCTTGGGGTAGTTCAGGCTCCTCTCCCCGCTGTGGTGCAAAAGTTATGTCCTTCTCCAGCCCAGGTCTGATGCAGGGACCGGCAGGACCGTGACGGGCACTGAAGCTGGGGCTCCCATGGGGGCAGGAAGTGGCCCAGGGGCTGGCGGTCGGGCCCAGCATGGGGCCATGGCAGGAGCCGAGGCAGGGGTCTGAGGCAGGGTCAGAGGCAGGGTTGGGGCTGAGTTGCCAACCGGGGCAGAGATGGGCATGGGGGCCAGGGTCCTGGGGGACTTCCAGTTTGGCAGCACGCGGGCCTTGATGACCCTCCAATGCGTGGCCTTCTCGTCTTCCACCTCCAGCAAGCACTTCATGAAGCCTGGCCGGGGGTTGCCAAGGTTCTGGGCCCCCTGGCCCCCGCGGGCTCCTGAGGCTGCTTCTGGGTATGGTCCATCTCCCTCCTCTCTCCGATGTCCCTCGCCTCCTGGGGACAGGACTGGGGAGGGGATTTGGGAGGCCTCCGGCCAGCCAGATTGTCCCACAAAACTTCTCCCAGCCACCCACTCTGTAGCGGATCCTCACCCTGCCCCTCCCTCTCTGGGCCCCTGGGGAGGCCCACCTCTCCCCTGCAACCTACTGGGCTCCCCCCCTCCGTGTCCTCCCCACCCCTGACCCGGGCTCTGCCCGCTCCTGGCTCTCTGAGCTGTGGTCTTGAGCGAGTTACTCCCCGTCTCACCACTTGTTTATTTGCTTCACTGCAATCAACACAATTTGCAATGGCCCTGTCCGTGCCTGTTGTTTGCCTGCCTGACCAGAAGTAAGTTTCCAGAGGGCAGGACTTCGTCTGCCTCTTTTATCCGTATTGACCCAGCAGCCAGCTTGTGGTAGGCACTCGATAAATTCCCACTCATTCATTCAGCAAATGCAGCACCTCCTGCATCCGTCCCATTAGAGGGATGAGCTGTCCCCTGCCCACCTCCAACCAGGCCACGCCACGCAGGCTCCAGCCCAGCCCTTTCTCCCATTCAAAGACGTAGCTCTCACCACACACCCGCTTTTCCTAAAGTATCAGCACTACCCTCTCCGCCAGATGATTCCCCTCAGCATGGAAACATGCTGTATTATCTTCCGTCTTTAAAAGAAAAAACTCTCCCGACAGTACAAAGCCTTCCAACTACCATCCCAGTTCTCTGCTCTTCCTGTAGAGCAAAATTCCTTGAAAGATTTGGCTGTACTCCATCTCCACTTTCCTCCTATCTGCAGTCCGGCTTCTGCCACCACGCCCCAACCAGACTCTTGCAAGGCGGTGGTCAGATCTCTGCCCTCCTCAGAGCCTACCACTGAGCGGTGATAGACCCAGATGACCACTCCACCCCTCTGGAAATGCCTTCTTCTCCAGACTCCCACTCTCTCACCGGCTGGTTCCCTCCCTGAGTATTCGGCAGCCTCCTTCGCTGGCTATTCCTTGCTCTCGCTCCATTTCTTTTTTATTTATTTATTTATTTATTTATTTATTTTTGGCTGCATTGGGTCTTCGTTGCTGCACGTGGGCTTTGTCTAGTTGCGGTGAGCGGGGGCTACTCTTCGTTGCCATGCGCAGCCTCCTCATTGCGGTGGCTTCTCTTATTGCGGAGCACAGGCTCTAGGCGCACAGGCTTCAGTAGTTGTGGTGCATGGGCTTCAGTAGTTGTGGCTCACGGGCTCTAGGGCACAGGCTCAGTAGTTGTGGCACATGGGCTTAGTTACTCCGTAGCATGTGGGGTCTTCCCGGACCAGGGCTTGAACCTGTGTCCCCTGCATTGGCAGGCAGATTCTTAACCACTGCGCCACCAGGGAAGCCCCTCCATTTCTAAATGTGGTAGAGACCCAGTGATTTGTCCTCAGATGCCTTCCTGCTCTATATTCACTCTCCTAGATGTTATCCCCATTTTTTTCACATTTACATCTCCCATCCTGACTTCTCTGTCCTTCCTAACTCCAGACGTCCTCCTGGCATTTCTTCTTGGGTGTCTAGAACATGACCAAAGCAGAACCTTAGGTTCTTCCTGTCTGCTCCTTCCCCAGTGTCACCACCTTGGTTAATGACACCACTTGTTGCTCAGGCCCCAAACCTAAAGCCTCTTTTTTTAAATTGAAGTATAGTTGATTTACAATATTATATTAGTTTCAAGTGTACAACATAGTGGTTCAATATTTTTGTAGACTATACTCCCTAAAGGCTCTTTTGATTCCTCTTTTTCCAACCTACCATTCCACCAAGCAGACAATGACTGTATATTCACAGGTTGCCCAGTCAAATCAAAGAACCAAGAAGTGGCAGAGTTGGCAGAGGTGGAGATGGCTGGGAGAGGGATGGGGGCCTCCCAGGTGTTCAGGGAAGCTTTGGGTTGTGTGCTGTGACTGAGAGCAAATGGGTGGAAGAAATCCGTGCTGATGTGGAAAAAGCCACGACCTGGGGTGAATCCAAGGACTCTAGAGTGTAAGAGCATCCTTGACCCCCACCCAAGATGCACACACATGCACATGTGCAAACATGTACACGCATGCACATACATGTGCACACTCATGCAAACACACAGGCACACACTCACACCTTCCCCAGTTTGACTCCAAATACTGTCCCATTTCTGCCTCTGCCCCCTTCATCCTCCTGATCCCCAGCCCACCGTGTCCCCATCCCCACTGTGGCTCTACTTACAGGCCCAGTGCTGCCTGGATCTCCACAGCCTTGTCCCTAAACAAGGGAGGAACTCCCAGGTGAGGGAGGGGCTCAGCTCAAGGCTTGCCCCTTCTCTCAGCCCCCAGGACACTCAGGTCCAGCGCCCCAGCTTAGTTCCCCTGGCCTTCTAATCCCAGACAGGCTCCTCGTACCCTCACATCCCCTGTGGGGACGTGGCTCTTGAAGAGTAGGCCCATGGAACAAAGAATTCTGGTATTAGAGCTACTATACAGATGGGGAAATGGAGGCCCAGCGGGGCATGACTTGACCAAGTTCTACATCATATCAGGAGCTGTCAGGACTAGAATTCACCTCCCCTGTAGCTTAGCAGAAGAGCAGTCTTGTTGGGGTCAGGGAGTGGGGTGGGGGGCCATCAGAGGATGCCTTACCTTTCTTTGGATGTGTTAGGTCTTGGCATAGATGGTGGGGAAGAGTGGGCTGTCTTTTCCTCCAGAGTTGCTGTGGGCATTAGGGACATTGCTTCCTGGGGACTGTCCTCATGTTCCCCTGAGCCAGGCTCTGGCAGAGCACCCTGTGGCATGATGGGTGGGGTGTCCACTTCCTTGGGGAGCTTGTCCCCCAGTTGCTGTCCACGGCTGTCCAAGGTGCAACAGGGCTCTGTTGGCTGCGCTATGTCTGACTCATTGGCGGCCAGGTGACCTGGGAAGGGCTGACACTCTGGGTCCTGCCAAGGACAAGGACATCAAGATGGCAAGCCCCATCCTGGCTCTCAGGTGACCCTCAACACTCACTCAGAGACCAGCTGTCAAACCCTTACTCAAGCAAACACTGCAAGCATTATCTTACTGAGTTCTCCCAGCACCCCTAGAAGGTTGCCCACTTTCCCTCATTTTGAGGGATGAGGACACTGAGGCCCAGAGGAGGCAGGGCCTGCCCAAAGTCATAATCCAGGCTTCTCTGTGCAGGTGGAATGGGAGCCTGGAGAAAGTGATATGATCCTCTTTAAATGGGATTTCCCAAGGGATGTTTCAAAGAACAAGAGTCCTTCACGGCACTCCCTACAAAGGGGATTTTTACACTAACTGATTTCAAGACTTTAGTAAGTTGCTATAATCAAGACAGTGTGGTGTTGGAATAAGGATAGACAAATAGATGAATGAAACAAAGTAGAGAGACTCACACGTATGTGGTCAAGTGATTTTCGACAAAGGTGCACACTCAGCAGAGAAAGGATAGTCTTCAACAAATGGTGCTGGGATGGTTGGACAGCCATATGCAAAAAATGAACCTCAATCCATCACTCAGACCGTATGCAAAATATTAACTCAAGGTGGATCATAACCCTAAATGTTAAACCTAAAACAATAAAACTTCTCAAAGAAAACATCGGAGAAAATCCTATGTGACTTCAGGTTGAGTAAAGATTTCTAAGAAATAATACCAAAAGCACAGCCATAAAGAAAAAGCTGATCAATTAGACTTCATCAAAATTAAGAACTTCTGTTTGTTGAAAGTCACTGTTAAGAGAATGGAGGGGCTTCCCTGGTGGCACAGTGGTTGAGAGTCCGCCTGCCGATGCAGGGGACACGGGTTCGTGCCCCGGTCCGGGAGGATCCCACGTGCCGCGGAGCGGCTGGGCCCGTGAGCCATGGCCGCTGAGCCTGTGCGTCCGGAGCCTGTGCTCCGCAACGGGAGAGGCCACAACAGTTAGAGGTCCGCGTACTGCAAAAAAAAAAAAAAGAAAAAAAAAAAAAAAGAGAATGGAAAAGACAGCTCCCAGACTGGGAGAAAACATTTACAAATTAACATATATTATAAAGGACTTGTATTCAGAATATGTAAGAATTCTCAAAACTCAAGAATAAAAAAACAACCCAGTTTTGTAACAAAAAAGGTCAGAAAGTGAAATGACAATCCATAGAATGGAAGAAAAAATTTGTAAATCATAGATCTGATAACAGTCTCGTATCCAGAATATATGAAGTGTTCTTACAACTCAACTATAAATTGACTAATTCAATTAAAATGATGGGCAAAGTATTTGAATAGACATTTCTCCAAAGATATACAAATGGCCCATAAGCGCATGAAAAGATGCTTGACATGATTAGTCATTAGGAAAATGAAAATAAAGACCACAGTGAGATTCAACTATACACCTGTTAGAATGCTTAAAATTAAAAACTGACCATACCAAGTCTTGGGGAGGATGTGGAACAAGTGGAATTCTCATACATTGCTGATGGGAATGTAAAATGGTACAACCACCTTGGAGAAAAGTTTGGCAGTTCCTTAATAAGTTAAACATACAAATACCATATGGCCCATTCTACTCCTAGGCATTTATTTGCCCAAGAGAAATGAAAGTACATGTACATATAGACATGAATGTTTCTGTCTGTCTTATTTGTAGTAGTCAAAAAGTTGAAACAAACCAAATGTCCATCAATAGATGAAAGAATGAAGAAACTGGTTTTTGTTTATTTCCACTGTACAGCAAAGTGATTCAGTTATACATATATAGACATTCCTTTTCATACTCTTTTCCTATATGGTTTATCACAAGATATTGAATATAGTTCCCTCTGCTATATAGTAGGACAAGAAATTGTGACATATCCATACAATGGAATATTACTCAGCAATAAAAAGAATAAAGCATTCATCCACACAATAACATAGCTGACTCTCAAAATAATCATGATAGTTTAAAGACGCCAGACTAAAAGAGTGGATACTGTATGTTTCTATTTATGGAAAATTTTGGGAAATACAAACAAATTTATAGCGACAGAATGCAGATCAGTGGTCGCCTGAGGCTGGGGGTGAATGGGAAGAGAGATGACAAAGGGGCACAGAAAATTTTGGGGAGTGATAGATGTGTTTGTTTTCTTGATTGTGTTGATGGTTTCATGGGTATACACATGTGTCCAAAACATCAAATTGTATACTTGAAGTATGCACAAGTGTATGTCAATTATACCTCACTGAAGCTGTTTTTAACAAAAAAACCTTAAATCTTAAAATAGAAATAAATTAAAAGATATTTTACAGTCAAATAAGTTTGGAAAGGGCACCACACTCTAACCACGTCTTGCAGGGTGCCATAGTGCTCAGCAACTAAGAAACAGATGCTAGAATATCCTAGCATTAAAAAAAAAAAAATTGAGCTTTGTTTTTGTTGTTTTATAGTGAAAACTTTTATATTGAGAATTGGCCAGCTGGACTCAGTACAGTTGATCCCAATGTTGTTGGCAACATCTAAAGCATCAGAGTCAGGAGCCAGTCAAACATATGCCTTCTTTTCTCCATCAGGCCTGATCAGGGTGTGGACCTTAGCCACGTCAATGTCATAGAGCTTCTTCATAGCCTGTTTAAACTGGTGCTTGTTGGCCTTGACATCTGCAATGAACACCAGTGTGTTGTTGTCTTCTATTTTCCTTTCTTTTGTTTTCTTTTTATTTATTTATTTTTGGCTGCGTTGGGTCTTCGTTGCTGCGTGCAGGCTTTCTCTACTTGTGGTGAGCAGGGGCTACTCTTCGTTGCGGCGCGCGGGCCTTTCATTGCGGTGGCTTCTCTTGTAGCAGAACTCAGGCTCTAGGCGCGCGAGCTTCAGTAGTTGTGGCGCACAGGCTTAGTTGCTCCACAGCATGTGGGACCAGGGCTCGAACCCGTGTCCCCTGCATTGGCAGGCGGATTCTTAACCACTCCGCCACTCCGACAAGGAAGGGAAGTCCCTTGTCGTCTTCTATTTTCTTCACGTCTGACTCGGTGGTGAGGGGAACTTGATGGTGGCACAGTGGTCAAGCTTGTTTCTCCTAGGGGGCTCTTCTGAGGATATTTGGGCTGCCTCCTGAGCCGCAGTGTTTTGGGCCATCGGAAGGTGAGTGACGTCCGGATCTTCTTTTGTGTGTGTGTGTGGCTATGGACGCCTTTCCACACTGCTTTCTTGGCCTTCAAAGGCTTTGCTTTGGCTTTGGCTTCAGGAGGGGCAGGGGCTTCCTTCTTTGCCTTCGGTGCCATCTTCATGAAAAGCTGTCTGAGCTTTGTTAAACCCAGCATGTCCCGATTTTAATTTTACACAGAGCCCCCCATCTCCTCCAACAATTCCCTGCTCCCTCACCTCCCATGTGGGTCAGTCATTCCATACCCTACTGCCCCAGTCTCCATGGACATTACCTGGCGGCTCTCGGGGAACTGACCCTCCACAGTCCCTAGGTTCTGCTGGCTCCCCTGTTGGTCCTCAGTCTCCTTCCATGAGCTCTGCTGCTGCAGCCTTTCCTGTGCTGCAGGGACCCTGGAGGGCAGCACCTCCAGCTCACTTCCTGGCGTGGCCTGATCCTGGCCTGCTTGCAGCTCCCCGGGCCCTTCCTGGGGGGCCAAAGATGACTGCTTCATCTTGGGGAGAAGAGACAAAGGGACACCTCAGCTCCCAAACTGGGGCAGAGTTTTACATTCTTATATTTCTTCGTAGTTCCCAGAACATCCGCACAGGGCTCGGCACACCATAGGTACATACTTAATGCCTAGGAGAAGGAATAAAGGACTAACGTGAATTCCCCCAATCACAGACACTTTGAGGTCAATGTTTAAGAGAGTTAGGATTTAATATTTTTATTATTACTTATTGCTTTTTAGAAAAAAAAAAGAAAGATCAGGGAGAACTGAGATTCAGAGGGGTCGGAAGACTTGAGCCTTGGGTCATTAAGCTGAAGTTGACAGGTCCGGATTTGAATCTGCACCTATCTGATCTCACTTTAATATTCTGGAGTATTTCCTGCAGGCTTCTTCCTAAGGATATACATACATATTTTTAATGGGGATTAATTTAAATACCATCTTCAATAATTACATAATTTTACCTAGTTATATTGCGAATACAATTTTGCAATCTTTTTTCAATTAACAGTATAATCTAAATTTTTCCAATGCCAAAAATCTCTCATAAGCATGCTTTTTAATGAAAGTATAAAATTCTCTCTCGTTTTTTTACTTTTTGGCCACACTGTGTGGCATGTGGGATCTTAGCTCCCTGAACAGGGATTGAACCTGCGCCCCCTTCAGTGGAAGCGTGGAGTCTTAACTGCTGGACCGCCAGGGAAGTCCCCTAAAATTCTCTATTTTATAGATAATCATAATTTACTTAACCATCCCCCTATTGTGAGCATTTAGTGCACACTGGTGTTTCCAGTTTTTTAGCATTTAAAATAATGTGGAAATCTTTGTGCATAAAACTTTGCCTGAATATGCACTTATTTCCTAGATATTTCTAGAAATAGATGAGGGTAAAGACAGTTTTAAAGCAGTTTAAACAAATTGCCAAGTTGTGTAAGCAGATGTGTGGAAATGGTTTCTATTTCCACCAGCACGTTGCGCAGCGCCTGTCTCAGGGGTGCTGACACCTGGCTTTGACTGATTCCCCTAACTTATCGTGTAGAAGAGATTATTTAGAGGTTTTTGGTTATAATCAAATTTAAATGATAAGCTGACCAGTCTCCCAAGTCTTTCACTTTGCCTCTCTCTGGCTCTCTCTCCATTTTCTCTTTTTAAAAAGAATATATTCTCACTGTAGGCAAGCTTAAAGATATATACAATATTTAGAAAGTAATAACAAAAATTCCACATAAATGTGTGTTTCTGTGGCTCGCAGCCTCTCTTTTGTTCATTCTTCTATGAATTCAGTGAATACGTATTTATTGCGCATCTGCTACAGGCAGAGTCTCCGGCATGAGGGATGTGAGGTTAAACAAGACATAAATGCCCCTTGAACAAGACACATCACAGAAGTTTGTGGTCTAGTGGGGGAGCTCAGACAAAAGGTCAACATGAATAATTATTTAGTGTGATTCGTGCTATGAAAGAGAAGTACAGGGGCTGTGACTGGGTGGATCCCCCTTAGCCTGGAAGTTGTCCCTCCTCTCCCCCACCACCAGGTGAGTCACAGGGGATTCTCTCCTGGAGCTGCTCTCTGGGAAGCCCCCGGCTCACCTTGGCCCTGCCGGAGGCATCAGCTCCTGGGTGCTGAGCTCTGGAGACCCCTCCTCTGATGCCTCTCTGTGTCTGGGCCCGTCCTCTGGCTCTCCTGGTTCTGATGAGGGCTGCTTCCCAGTGTCTATCCCTTCAGCATCTGTAAACACAACCTAGAACGAAGATGCCCATGGCACTGGCTCAAGTGTTGGCCCATTCTGGAGGGATTCTCCCACTCTCTGGCATCGTCCTGGCCTCAGGGACGGGGAGATCCCGTGCCTAACTGGGGAAGACATTGGAGAGAGGCAAGGAGGAGACAAGGGGCAGGGGGAGAGAGGCTCGGTCAGCACCGATGGCTCCAGCGTGAACCTGGAGTCCAGAGTAGTACCTGGGCCAAGGGGATGCCACTGAGGACAACTTGACAGAGTGCCCTGGGGGACTTCAAGACCCTCACAAGTTCTGAGAGAGGCTTCCACAATTTCCGCTACTTCAGAGCTCAGGCTCTGGAGCTGGGTTTTGATGCCCATCACTCTCTAGTTGGGTGACCTTGAGTCAGTGACTTAGAGGCAGCTCCAAGCCTCGCCTGAGTCGGCAAACTCTAGGCAACCTGGCTCAATCAGTTGATAATACAAGTTTGCATTGTGAGCCAACACTAAGGGCATCTACCACGGGGCAGGGCCAGTGTCAGGTGCCTCCAGGGACTTAACCCAGTTAATCCTCAACATGACACACATGAGCCCATAAGGCTCAAAGGGCTGCAGTGACATGCCCAAGGTCATACAGCTGGTTGAGTGGTGGCACTGAGACCCCCTGACTATGCGCATTGGAAAAATAAATGGGCAGGTAAAGGAAGCCCTGAATGTTTACCCCAGCCTCCTTCCAAGACCCCCATTTCAGGCCCTCTCCAGGGGCCTAGGAGAGGCCATGATTTATAACAGAGGCTACAGGGAGAGGGTGATACTTAATCCAAGGGAGTGTTGACTTTTTTTATGGTGACATTTTTGGCTCTGGGGACACAGAAAGGAAGCTCTTCTCTGTGTTCTTCAATTCATGCCACTTGGCACTTAAAAAAAATTTTTTTTTGATGGAAAGAGGCCAAGAAGAGTAATGAGAGCTTAGGTTGCAGGCCAGGGGATGAGGAGGGTCATGGATGGAAGCTTTGAGCAGCTGTCAGGGGAATAAAGGATAGGAGGGACGGGGAGGCTAAAGGCCATGGAAGTAAGTAGGCAATTCTTGTTTTGCTCACCCAGCCAACCTCTCTTTTGGTAACAAAGCCAACATTCTTTTATGGGAAACTTCCTGTCTCCATTCGGCCCATGTGGCTCGGCGGAGCCAGCTGAGTACCACCTCTGGTTCCATTATACTAAGAGATCCAGGCCACTCTGCCCTGCCATGGTGATTGGTTCAGGACTAAACATATAACTACAACCTGGGCCAGTGACACTGATACCAGAGACTTTCTTCAACTATTGCAAAGAGGCTCTCCTCCTGTTGGGAATGCTAAGCCAGAGGATGTAAGATGGGAAGATTTAAGCCTGGAGTGGCCAGGGCAATTCTTGCCATTTTGCAGAGAGAACCTGCCTGGGAATGCCGCAGAGGAAGGCAGAGCCAAGAGACACTCATTGAGCACCTTGATCCAGCCATACCTGAAGTCTACAGGTAGATTTGTCAGTTACGCAAGCTGATGTGTTCTCATTCCTGCCCAATCCAGTTTGAATTGAGTTTTGTGCCACTTGTAATAGAGGCTTAATTAAAGCAGCTGGGGAGGGAAGGAAACCTGGGCAGGGGAAAGGAAAGGTGGCTGCTGGGAGTAGAGATGTAGGTCCCTACCTGGCTGACTTCTGATGGCTCAGCACCAGCCCTGTTGCTGGCAGTCCTCAGGCCAGGACTTGGCTGGGCCTCTGGAGCCTTGATCCTACACCCCACGTACATCTGGGCGTTTCTGTTGCCCATGGTGCCAGGGCCAACGAGGGTACCAAGTGAGGAGCATCAAATGCTGTGTTCCCAGAAAAGACATCCAATCAAAGCTCCACCAAGCCCATTACCTAACTCCCTCTTCAGCAGCCCACGTGGAGTCTGTCATGCAGAGAGCCTGGCTCAGGGGAAGAGGTAGGACCAGGCCTGGCACAGGAGGGGCATGCAGCAAGACCAGAGAGCTAGCCACATGCTTTACCCACATATTTTCCCCAATTCTCACAATGACTCTGGGGAAAAGGAGGCTCTGGGAAACAAAGTGACTTGCCCGAGGTCCAACACTAAATAGGTCACAGAGCAGGAATCAAACCATGGCCTGGGGCTTCCCTGGTGGCGCAGTGGTTGAGAATCTGCCTGCCAATGCAGAGGACACAGGTTCGAGCCCTGGTCTGGGAAGATCCCACATGCTCGCGGAGCGACTGGGCCCGTGAGCCACAACTACTGAGCCTGCGTGTCTGGAGCCTGTGATCCGCAACAGGAGAGGCCGTGACAGTGAGAGGCCCGCGCAGCGCGATGAAGAGTGGCCCCCGCTCTCCGCAACTAGAGAAAGCCCTCGCACAGAAACGAAGAAAGACCCAACGCAGCCAAATAAATAAATAAAATAAATTAAAAAAAAAAAAAAAAAAAAAAAAAAAAAAAAAAACCATGGCCTACTGGGTCCCAAAACCCACATACTTTTCCCTACAGCAGCATTTCCTAACAGGTGTTCTTGGGGATATTGGTCCCATGAGGTACACCACAAAAAAAAAGGGGTTCTGAGGCCAAATGTGTCCAGAAAGTGCTGAGTTAAAATGAAATAGGCTCTTTCCTGCAGGATTTCTCAGAGCCCTTAATATCCTAAGATGCATTTTAAAGAGAGCCCAAGAGTGAATTCCCTGGTGGTCCAGTGGTTAGGACTCAGCGATTCCACTGCAAGGGGCACGGGTTCAGTCCCTGGTTGGGGAAGTAAGATCCCGCGTGATGCACGGCGCAGCCAAAAACAAAACAAAACAAAAATAAAGAGAGCCCAAGAGTGTCACGGCTGCTGCTGCTATAGAGGAAAATTCCGTTCTTCTTGGAGCTAAGGAATAGGAGTGGGGAACGTCTGTCTTGGGGGCCCTAAAGTCACCAATGGCAATAGGTAGTTCACCAAAGCATCTTGACCCTGCCCTGGACACATCCCTTTCTAAAGCCTTTCTTAGGGTCTCTACTTTTTTTTTAAAATAAATTTATTTATTTTATTTATTTATTTTTGGCTGTGTTGGGTCTTCGCTGCTGCGCGCACGCTTTCTCTAGTTGCGGTGAGTGGGGGCTACTCTTTGTTGCAGTGCGTGGGTTTCTCATTGTGGTTGCTTGTCTTGTTGCAGAGCAGGGGCTCTAGGCGCGCAGGCTTCAGTAGTTGCAGCACGTGGGCTCAGTAGTTGTGGCTCACGGGCTCTAGAGCACAGGTTCAGTAGTTGTGGTGCACAGGCTTAGTTGCTCCGCGGCATGTGGGATCTTCCCGGACCAGGGATCGAACCCGTGTCCCCTGCATTGGCAGGCGGATTCTCAACCACTGAGCAACCAGGGAGGCCCTAGGGTCTCTACTTTTGCTTCTCCTATCCAACCTCCTATTTGGCTGTACTGCCATACCCTACACAAACATTCTGTTATAATCTGGGCAGACTCCTGCGATCCTAACCCTACAGATCCCCCAGCCTCTCTGCTCATTTCCCACTTCTCTCTCTTTCTCCAGCACCTCCCACCCCATCCTTCAAGCTCCCACCTCTTCTCCAAGCTTCCAACCACCTTAGCCTTCTCTCCGGCCTCTGAATTCCTTTGAGGCAACATCAACACCCTTTCTACGGAGACGCCACGGACCTCTCTTCACTGTTAACTGGTTTCTAAGGGTAAATCCTACCCCCTCAGTGAGACCTTGAGGATCTTGATGTTGCTTCTTCCACTTTAAATCATGACAGGCCGGCCACCATCCATGGAGGAACCTTCTATTTGCTGGGCACGTTTGCCAACGGTATTCTAACCACCCTGTCCTTGAGGTCAGTGGGTTCAGCCCTGTTTTAAAGATACAGAAGCTGAGGCTCAGGGTAGCCCAGAGTCTTGTCCAATACCACACAGCAAATCTGCAGAGGAACCGGCTTCAAACCCAGGCCTGTGTGATTCCCAAGACTGCTTATCTCAGCATATTATCTTGCCTCCAAAGAAGCTTAATTCATTCCCTCCCTCACCCATGCAATCACCAATTGTTTAACAGACACGTGACATCAGGCCTTGGGGATACACTGGGGGTCCGGTGGCTCTCACAGTTTACCAGGGGCACAGGGGAGGTGCCCTTAACAGCTGCTGACCCGAATCTCCTCTCCCTTCTCCTTTCCTCCCAACCTTGCCTACCCTCCAGTCCTACCCTCTGGGCCTGTATCCCCACAATGCAAACAAGCCTCCGCTCCCAGGTGACCCCCACTCCAGGTGCGGCTCCAGCCTCCCAAAGGACCTAGGCTCTCACCTGGCACAGAGAGGTCAGCTCTGTGACCGAGCCCCTCTCTCTTTCCTTGGAGTTCCTCCCTTCTCTCCCATTAGGGCTCCCTGAGCCTTCCCCTTTCCTCTGAGCCTTCCTGCCCCAGGGGTAGATGACCCATCTGGGGGGAATCTGTCCCCCTCCCAGACCCCTCAAACACGCCCCGCATTGTCTCCACCTCAGAAAGCACAGTCTCAACCTCAGAATTCTCAGGCCCCAGTATTCCACAAGCTGGAGTTTTAAGGGGGCAGAGGCTTCAGAGGGGATCCAGCCCCCTCTCCATCCCCATCTGGAGCTTACAACCTCTGTGAGAATCTAGATGAGAAAGGGAAGCCCCAACCCTAGCAGAAAGGCATGGGATCTGAGGATAGAATTGAGGGGGGTGGGTGGCCAATATAGACTCTGTCCCCCTTTCAGGGCACTTTCTTCCTCACAACTTCATTGAGATTTAATTCACGTATTGTACCACTCATCCACTTAAAGTGTACAATTCAATGGCTTTTAGTATATTCACAGAATTGGACAATCCTCACTCCAATTTTAGAATATTTTCATCACCCCCAAAAGAAGCTCCACACCCCTTAGCCATCACCTAAGTCCTCCCACCCCATCCCTAGCCGTAGGCAACCACTAATCTTTCTGTTCCTATAGACTTGCCTATTCTGGACATTTCATTTAAATGGAATCATACAATATGTGGTCCTTGGTGACTGGCTTTCACTTGGCAGATGTTTTCAAGGTTCATCCGTGTTGTAGCTTGTATCAGCCCTTCATTCTTTTTATGGCCAATATACTACATTTTTTTTCCTTTGGCCGCACCGTGCACCTTGCGGGGTCTCAGTTCCCCAACCAGGGATTAAACCTGAGCCATGGCAGTGAAAGCCCGGAATTCAAACCACTAGGCCACCAGGGAATTCCCCATTTTGTACATCTGTTCATCAGTTGATAAACATTTGGGTTGTTTCTACTTTTTTGGATTATGAATAATGCTGTTATGAACATTTGTGTACAAATTTTTGTGTGAAGATATATTTTCATTTCTCTTGGGTGTATACCTAGGAATGGAATTGCTGGGTTATATGGTAACTCTGTGTTTAGTCCCCTGAGTAATTGCCATACTGTTTTCTGAAGTGGCTGCCTCATTTTACATTCCCACCAGCAATGTATGAGGGTTCCAATTTTTCCACATCCTCACCAACACTTACTATGTCTTTTTTATTTTATTCTAGTCATTCTAGTGGTTGTGGGTATAAAGTGATATCTCATTGTGGTTTTGATTTGCATTTCCCTGATGGCTAATGATGTTGGGCATCTTTTCATGTGCTTATTGGCTATTTGTGTATATTCTTTGGAAAAATATCTATTCAGGTTCATTGTCCATTTATAAATTGTGTCATTTGTCTTTTTATTATTGAATGGTAAGAACTCTTTGTATATTCTAGATGCAAGTCTCTTTTCAGATATGTAATTTGCAAAATTTTTCTCACATTATGTGAATTGTACTTTCAATTTTTTGTCCTTTGAAGCACAAAGCTTTTAATTTTGTTAAAGTCCCATTTATCTATTTTTCCCTTTTGTTGCTTGTGCTTTTAGTGTCATATCTAAGAATCTATTAGATTCTTTTTATTATAACATAAATCCAAGGTCATAAAGATTTTTCTCTATGTTTTCTTCTAAGAGTTGTATAGTTTTAGCTCATACATTTAGGTCTATAGCCATTTTGAATGGATTTTTGTACATGGTGTGAGATAGGGGTCCAACTTCATTCTTTTGCATGTGGAATGTGGATATCTCATTCCAGCACCATTTGTTGAAAAGACTATTCTTCCTCAATCAAATTGTCTTGGCACACTTATGGAAAGTCAAGTGGCTATAAATGTAAGGGCTTATTCTCAGTTCTAGTCCATTGATCTATGGTCTATCCTTGTACCAGTACTATACTGTCTTGATTACTGTCCCTTTGTAGTAAGTATTGAAATTGGGACGTGTGAATCTCCCAACGTTTTTCTTTTTTCAAGATTGTTTTGTTATCGAGTGCCCTTTTATAAGTGGTTTCCCCTTCGCTTAGAAATATCTATAATGGCAGGAAAATACAGCAGGGAAAGATGATAAGTGACCTATCATATATATTTCACAAAGCCATCCAGGAAACTGCTCATCTCAAACCCCCACCTTGGCCCTGGACCTACCAGAAAGCACCTGGATGAATCACAGCGAGATTTTGCACCGCTGTCGTCTCCTGCCACGTGAGATGGGCTCTGTCTGAGCCTATACTCTGCCTGTTGGGTTGAATTGAATTCATTTGGCAAACAACGTCTTTAACCTGCGAGTAGCCAGTAGGCCCAATTATTCTCGGCAGCAGAGCCTTAGAAATGCATTTCAGGCATGTTTAGCCACGTGGCTGGGATTTGAGGGTAAGGCAAGGGACTGTCCGACCTCCTGCAGCTAGAGGACAGTGTGGTTTCCCTGGGCTGGTCACTGTTTCAGTGGCTCCACTACACAATGAGGATAACAATCCTTGCTCTGCTTACTTCACAGGGATTATTGTGTCAAGGTAACCTCTTCCAGAGAGCCTTCCCTGACTGCCCCCAGGCTGAGTGGGGTCTCTCTTCTCTTCGCTCCCACACCTGTGGTTTCTTCCATCATAGCACTTTTCACTCCACATTTCTCTCTGTCTCCTCCTCTCCATTAGCTCCATGAAGGCAGGAGCTGGGTGGGCCTCCTCTCTGTGGTCCCATCACCCAGCACCTGGCCTATAGTCGATGTTCAACGCCTATCTTTGTTAGACTGAACTGAACGGGAAGTGCTCTGAACACATTGTAAAGGCTGGCTGCCCCCTGGCACGGAGTGAGCATTCCCTTCCAGATTCATGAGAGGAAGGTGTCCTACCAGGGGCAGCTTCATGGGGAGGCCCTAACAGTCACCGTGGGCTTCCCTGGTGACTCAGTGGTTGAGAATCCACCTGCCAAGACAGGGGACACAGATTCAAGCCCTGGTCCGGGAAGATCCCACATGCCATGGAGCAACTAAGCCCGTGCATCACAACTACTGAGCCTGCACCCTGGAGCCCGCGAGCCACAACTACTGAGCCCACGTGCCACAACTACTGAAGCCCATGCAGCTAGAGCCGGTGCTCCACAACAAGAGAAGCCACGGCAATGAGAAGCCCGCGCACCGCAACGAAGAGCAGCCCCCAGCTCGCCGCAACTAGAGAAAGCCCGTGCACAGCAACAAAGACTCAACACAGCCATAAATTAAAAAAAAAAAAAAAAAGTCACCGTGGACCACCTTCACACTGCTTGGCTTCCAGAGAGGAAGTGATGGAACTTGGTGCTGATGGGGGATGCTATCCCAAAGTTTAGCTCTTTAGAGCTGGTCCTAGATGCTCTCCCAGCTGAAATTTTCTCCAACTCAAAGGGTCCAGGTGCTTTACTCCTGGGATACCCTATTTTCCCCTGCTGTTGTGCAGCACATACTGATGCAAAGACAGTGTGAAAGAGGAAACACAGTGCCTCATTCCCAAATTGCCCCTTGGCTTTGGGATGTAACCAAATGGACACACACACACACACACACACACACACACACACACTCATTTACCCATTCATTCACTGAGCACTTACTCTGTACCAGACCCTGTGCTGCTGAATACAGGGGTTCACAAAGGCAGGGACAGGGTCCTGCATCCAAGAAGCTTGCAGTCTAGGGACTTCCCTGGCGGTCCAGTGGTTGCGACTTCGCCTTTCAATGCAGGGGGTGTAGGTTCAATCCCTGGTCGGGAAGCTAGGATCCCACATGCCTCGTGGCCAAAAGACCAAAACATAAAACAGAAGCAATGTTGTAACAAGTTCAATAAAGACTTTTAAAATGGTCCACATAAAATAAAATAAAAAACCTTTAAGAAACAAAGAAGAAGCTTGCAGTCTAGTGGGAGAGCAGACATGTAAACAGAATGATGAGAATGTGAGGGGACAAGATTGTCAGTGTGGGAGTGTGCCCTCCCCTCCCATCTCAACATCTCTCCCCTCCAGCTTCTAAGGGGAATTCTGTCTCTGCCACTCCAGGACTTTAGGAAAATGAGATAGGAACAAAGAACAAGGGGGAAGAAATCTCACTTCTCAATTTCTTCTTTGCTGTGCAGAATCAGAGTAAGGAGCAAAGTTGAAATTAGAAGTTAAATCAATTCACGTAAAGAGAGGTTAACTTCATACCCACTGGGATGGCTGTTATCAAAGGAAATGGAATATAAGTATTGGCAAGGATGTGGAAAACTGGGACCCTTGTTGGTGGAAATGGAAAATGCAGCTGCTGTGGAAAACAGTTTGGTAGTTCCTCAAAAAGCTACACATAGAGTTACCATATGGGTCAGCAAGTCCACTTCTAGATATATACTCAAGACAATTGAAAACAAGGACTTGAACAGGTGTTATTCACCAGTAATCCACAGCAGCATTATTCACAATTGCCAAAAGGTGGAAACAACCCAAATGTCCATCAGCAGATGAATGGATAAAATGTGGTGTATCCATTGTTGACCTGAAATAAATAGACCGCCAGAATTTCTCCAGCAAAGATGGGTTTACATGAGATCAGCAGAGAATTGCAACTCAGAGTCTGCAACAATGGCCAGCCATGTGCAAGTTCCCTCAGGGCAAAGGAAGCAGAACTCTTTTATAGAGGGGGAAAGGAAGTTGGGAAAAAGGAGGATACAGTAAACAAAGAGTTCGTGGCTTTTCATTGGCTGAATTCTTGCCAGAAAAGAAGAGGAGTCTTTCTTCTTCCTGTTGGGCTCTGCTATCATCCCAGGGTGTAAGAGCTCCCCATTCTGGTCTCCTATTTAATTGCAGTTTCTGTTTATTAATTTTTTTACACCATACAATGGAATATCATTTAGCCATTAAAAGGAATGAAATTATGATACAGGCTATGACATGGATGAACCTTGAAAACATTTTACTAAGTGAAATAAGCAGACACAGAGAAAATTCCGTATGATTCCACTTATATGAGGTACCTGGAATAGGTAAATTCATATACAGAAAGTAGAATAGAGATTACCAGGGGCGGGGGTGGGTAGCAGGAAATGGGGTGTTACTGCTTAATGGGTATAGGGCCTGGGATGATGAAAAGTTCTAGAAATAGATAGTGGTGAATGTAGTTCATTTCACTGAATTGTACACTTAAAATGGTTAAAATGGTTAAGTTTATGTTATGTATATTTTACCACAATAATTTTTTTTAAATTTAAGAGGGTAGATCAATCCTATAATAAAGAGCTTATAAAGAGTGAGTGAAAGGAGAGAGAGAGGAGAGGGAAGAAGGGGGTGGAGAAAGTTTGGGATCATTCAGTAAATCAGTGAATTTGGGATCAGCTGTGCCCCACAGAGGACCTGGCACATTGTAAGCACTGAATTAAATATTTGTGTAATGAATGAGAGAATGGTAGAGGAGGAGAAGAGATTTTGAGAATTTGACTCTGGTTAGACATTGTAACTCCTATAAGATTCTGTGAGAAATACAAGTTAAGACTGGGATACTTTTTAAATTATTTATGTTATTACTAAACTTTGCTTCTTTGAATACAACCTTTTGCTGAGTCTAGGCAACAGGGGCCCTGGGCCCACAGTGGGTAAGGATAAGGGTGGCAGGGTAGGGACATCGCATTTAGCTGGTGGGACAGGTAAGGATTTCTCTAGGAGAAAAAGCCTCAGTTGCGGCTTACGAGTCAGGAGATGGCAGGACATTCAGGAAAAGCAGAGGGAAGCGGAGGCTGGAGGAGAGTGAGGTGTCAGGCTGAGCTGTCTAGGTAGCTACAGCTTTAAATCTCAGCCAACTGGACACCAGGTGTAAGTGTTGAGGCGACGGGGATGACCCACAACCAGACAATGGATTGCAGTGGGATCTGTATTAAAGTTTTCTTTGCGGCCCGCGAGACCTTGTGGAAGAGAAAGCCCCCAGACAACCCTACTCCGCTCCGCATCAAATTGGCTCCTAGGTCCGTCCGCCGCATTTCTTGAGCCAGAGCCTCCAGCAGAGGGCGCGTGAGCGATGCGCGGCCGAGGCCCGCGAGCTGCCGCTCTAGCCTGGCATGGGTCATAGAGTCGCGCGGCTTCCGCCCCGCGGCGGGGAAGGAGCCGGAAGTCCGGCGGGGAAGGAGCCGGAAGTCCGGCGGGCTCCGGGCGTCGAGATGGAGGAAGGCGAGTACGAGTCGGTTCTGTGTGTCAAGCCAGAGGTCCACGTCTACCGCATCCCGCCGCGGGCCACCAATCGTGGTTACAGGTGACCACCCGCCGCCGGGCCAGGCTAGCCACCACCTAACCCCTTCCCTGTCGCCCCCGACACGCCCACTGTGGGAGCTGAGGATGGCCCTGCCAGTTGACGCGCGAGGGGCAGGGGGCGGGGGGCGGGGGGAGGTGATGCTGCGGTTTCTTCCAGTTCGAGGCCAGAGCAGGGAGGGGGACCCAGACTTTCGCCTTTCTCAGTCTGACGCATGGGTCTCCCGGCAGCGGGGAAGGCGTGAAAGCCGAATCTGGCGCCGAGCGGGCTGCCAGGGACCCTAAACGTGGTCAGGAGTGGTGGTGTCACAGACCTGTATTTTTCAGAGCTAACCGATGGCCTTGAAGGGATCCTTGAAAAGCCTTCGGGAAAGGCACTCTGTCACTGGCAGAAATCCCCGAGGGGAAGAAAGGGAGCCCAGAATCGGTCAGAAGAACCCGTCCCGGGTAGTTTTAAGCTGATGTTGAAAGCCCAGGGACCCCTCCCTGCCCAGCTTCCTTGGCACGAACTGCAGTCCTTATCACAGCCTGTGGCAGTTGGGAAGCATCCATCCGTACTTCGCTGGTGCAATGTTCACCTGAGAGAAATAGATACCCGTGTTTGTAAACGTAGAGTGTGTAGAAGGGAACACAGGAAACTACCCCACCAGAGGAAAATGGGGATTGGAAGGAGACTTCCTTTGACTTGATATCTCTTTGTACTGTTTGCATTTTGTCACCATGTATCAAAAGAAGAAAAATATTAAAAGAAAATAAGATGTACCTGACACAGACAACCTGGCCTATGGCTGTTTGTGCCACTGGGGGTTGGGGGGCTCTTGAAAGCAATGTTTGCCCAAGTTAGTTGGAAATACAGGATTGGCCTGCACCACAAGAATGGTGGAGTGTCCACATACCTGGCTTCTTGTTACTTTCCAGTTGTGTTAATGTGGGCTTATAGCTGATTTTCTTTTCTTTTCTTTTTTTTAATTTATTAGTTAATTTTTGGCTGCGTTGGGTCTTCGTTGCTGCACGCGGGCTTTCTCTAGTTGTGGCGAGCGGGCCTCTCATTGAAGTGACTTGTTGCGGAGCACAGGCTCTAGGCAGCATGCGGGCTTCAGTAGTTGTGGCACGTGGGCTCGGTAATTGTGGCTCGCGGGCTCTAGAGTGCAGGATCAGTAGTTGTGGCGCACGGGCTCAGTTGCTATACGGCATGTGGGATCTTCCCGGACCAGGGCTCGAACCCGTGTCCCTTGCCTTGGCAGGCGGACTCTCAATCACTATGCCACCAGGGAAGCCCTTATAGCTGATTCTCTAGTGAACAAATAGTTTATTGAAAACCTGCTACATCCATGACATAATTTTAAAATAATATGAAAGCAACAATAGTAATAATAACAAAAAGCATTTTGCTTTCTGTCGTCAGACTGGAGATGGACCATCAAACCAGAGGTGATCATCTGCCCCCATCCCCTTCAGTAGGATGAGTTTGGTCCCTCTTGGTCCCAGGAGATCGAGGTTACCAAGTGTTAGGGCTGGCTAGCTTGGCATAGAGGAAACTGCCAACCCCTGAACTTCAGCCTCAGAACTCTGCTTATCTTGAGTCTAAGGCCTCCTGCCCGAATAAGAGGAACTGAAACTGAGTCAGCTGACTTGTGAATCGAGAGTCTGCATTTGTGTGGCCTTCAAAACAGTCTGCGTCCACAGTTAATGGTGTCTCTCCAAGTCCTGGCATATGCTAAGGGGCTTCCAAGAAAAGCCTCTTGGAAACACCCAAGGTTTTTGCTTTTGGGGGGTTTTACTGAGCTGCTTCTTAGAACTAAAATATGAAGTTAATACTTTAAAAGAGCCAGAAGAGGCCATTGTGATAAGTCCGTGGTTTCCTGGGTTTATTTCTTCTTAGGCTGCCTTTGAGAATATATTTCTTGACTGCTCGTTCACGTGTCTCACGTGTCCTGTTGCTCTCCTACCGATGATTGCTCCCCTCTCTCCTTTTCCTTCGAGATGGTCTCAGTGGCCCCAAATGATTGCTCTGACCACTGCAGCCTAGCAGTGTCATAGACAGACCATGGGCCCTGGTAGCTGCTTTCTCTACAGAAAGAAAACTGGAATCCTACTTCAGAGACAGTCTCTATAATCTGGAACTGGGGTTGGCCAACTTCGACCCACTGTGTTTTTGTGTGGCTCACAAGCTAAGAATGGTTTTTACATTTTTAAGTGATTGGGGAAAATTTGAAAGAATATTCCATAATGTGAAAATGGTATGAAATCCAGATTGTCCATAAAGTTTCACTGAAATACTGCCATGCTCAGTAGAAAATATTTGGTTAAAATAATTAAAGCGCCCACATGCGCATGCACCATGACTACTTTCCCTCTGCAGCAGCAGAGTGAGTAGTTGGGACAGAGATCGTATGGCTCTTCTCTCAAAAAGTTTGTCAACCCTTGGTCTGGAGCAAGCAGCCTACATGCCCTTCCCATTCCCACCCCCAGCATTGGAGTAGTGGAGCAGGAACCTCTGGCAGAGGCGCAATGGTTTTTGTCCCTTTAGGGCTGCGGAATGGCAGCTGGACCAGCCATCATGGAGTGGCCGGCTGCGGATCACTGCAAAAGGGCAGGTGGCCTACATCAAGCTGGAGGACAGGACCTCAGGTAAAGGCAAGGGAGGTCTGCATGGTACCGTACCTCCCACTTTGTGAAGGGACGGGCAGCCCGGGCCTGGCCAAGCCACTCAGGGATCGTGGGACCCTGTCCTGGAAATCAAAGGCCCGGGTATACTTACAAGCCGCTTCCATTCCCCCAGCCTTTAGTTTAAAAGGAAGTATTTCCTGTCAAGCACCTGTTCTTTTGGGCATCCTTAAGAAAATACTAATTTTGGAGCCCAGGGAGAAAGACCTGCAGGTTGGTCCCAAGTAGGAAGCTCTGGAGCTTGCCTGGAAGATAAGCCGAGTGAAGACCCATAGCCCTCTGCTGCTGAGCTCGGGTCTTAATCAGGAATTCTGCTTATCGACCAAATGGTAACTTCCCAGACTGACCACACCCATTACCTGAAAGAACTGGAAACTGTCCTTCTCAGCTCTTTCTGTGGTGAGAGGACAAGCCAAGCTGGGCTGTGCTGGGGCAGCTGGCAGTTCTCACCTTTGGTGAAATCTCTCTGAAGTCCTGCACCACCGGGGCCTCTGGGTGAGCTGTGGAGGGCACTGTGGCCTGGAATAGTGCCAGCCCCACAGCCAGAGCAGGAATCGGGCGCAGGGCTTGCTCAGTCAGATGCCCTGGCATTCGGTCATTTATTTTTTCTAACATGTAGAGATTTTCCTTGTGGGGCAAATAAAATGCAAAGATTGATAGGCAAAACTGGCTGCCTCTTCTCAGATCTGCATCACTTTTGTCTGAACTGTGGGACCTCGGGCAAGCCACGTGACCTTTGGCACCTTGGCCTCCTTTTTGGTGACATGGGGATCACATTAGCTCCTACTTCACAGGGTTGTTGGAAATACAAAGTGAGCACATATTTATCCGAATGCTTTGTGAACTGCAAGGTGACCCAAAGCACTGATTTGTTTTGAGCGTGACTGAGCATTGGTGGCAGAGGAGTTTGAAGGGACAGCTGCTGTGGCTAGGCCAGAGAACTCTGGCTGTCAGAGTTGCTGGGATGTCCCAGGTGGTGTCACAAGGGAATGGCAACACCTGTTCTCTAGGGGCCTTGGGAACTGCCTTTAAGGTACACACCTGGTGTCCCAGCCACTGCTCAAAGCTGAGCCTCACCTGCAGGACCCACCCCAGGATGCTCTTGGCTTGAGGTCATGCCCACTGGGTCGTGTTCGTCTCTCACTTTCCAGTCACTCCAGGCTGGAGTGTCTCAGCCTCAGCACTAGTGACGTTTGGGGCCAGCTGCGTGTTGTAGTCTAAGTCACACTTAAGATATTTAGCACCATCCCTGGCCTCTACCTACTAGATGCCAGTAGCACCCCCCAAGCTGTGGCAAAGAAAAATGTCACCACATATTGCCAGATGTCCCTTGGTGGAAGGGAGGGACAAATCAGCCATGGTGGAGAATCACTGTTCTAGGCTGAAGGCATCCAGGTGAATCCCAGTCCCCAGGTACCAAACTAGAGAGGGCAGAGGAATTAACAAGAAGCTACAAACTCAGGCCACCGATTTGGATTCAGTTCAGCCTTAATTGCACAGTCACCTCTGAACCATAGGATTTAGTAGAAACTATTGGTTAAATATAACATCAACTGAGATCAGCACACGCAAAAATGATGCCAGTCGTAAATGTTCACAGAAGGTGTGTGCTGCACTGCACCCTGGAGAGCCGTCGTTAATAAGGGGATGTATTTCACAAGAGCTCCTTTTAAAAGCAGTCACTCTTTTGGCCTGAGATTAGATTAAATCCACTGGCTTCAGAGTCTTCTGTGAGTGCAGAAACCCTCCCCCCTTTCCACTGGGTTCACCTGCTCCTCTAGAGGCCTGCCTCAGGCACCAGGTCTTTTTTGAAGGTGTGGTCTACCTGAGCCAGGGCCTGGGGGTACGGGCCGTGGCTGTGAATGGCTGAGGCAGGTGGAATGAGTGGCCAGCAGCTCCAGCCCATCGTTCTCATGTAGAAATGGAGGCCCAGCGTTGCTAGAGCTTTTGATTTTAAGAGAAGCCAGACATCTGGATTATTTTACAAGTAATCTGATTTTGAAGCGTTTGGCAGTTAAATTGAAAATGCTGAAACTGTGAGCTGGATCTGACCTGTAAGCCACCTCTGACATAAACCTCTCCTTGGTTATATTCCTCTGTTTTCCCTTCGGCCAAAGTGGATTTGACTTGAAACCCAGAGTCAGGTTTGCCCATCTGCCTCTCAGGAAAAGGCCCCAGTCATGTGATAGAAACAGTCTGGGGGGTGCTCAAGGCTCACCCTCCCTTATGCTTTCAGGGGAGCTCTTTGCTCAGGCCCCAGTGGATCAGTTTCCAGGCACAGCTGTGGAGAGCGTGATGGATTCCAGCAGGTACTTCGTTATCCGCATCGAAGATGGCAACGGTACGCATGGGACTTGGAGCTTCTTCCTCTGAGAAGGGTTTTCTCTGCCTCTGGGAAGTGGGATTGATCGTGTGTTGTCCCCCAGGGCGACGGGCGTTTATTGGAATTGGCTTCGGGGACCGAGGTGATGCCTTTGACTTCAATGTTGCCTTGCAGGACCATTTCAAGTGAGTGGTTCCAGGAGACACATACTCATGCCTCCTCCCTCTTTCCCCGGACAGAATGGTCTCCCAGGTTAGGATAGCCAGGTGGTTGTGTGTGGTATGTCTGCCAGCAGAGCCTCAGGAAAACTCACTTCTCCTTCGGGGCAGGTCACCTTCTCTGCGCTCTGCCAGTCCTCATCTCTGCTTTGAAGTCATTTCCTTTACCCGAGGTGCACCTCTGCCACCCCAGTCAGCTGGCCCAGCCTTTGAGGTGTCACATCTCTTCCCTCATCAGGCCCCTGAGCGGCCAGAGTCCTTGTCAGGCTCCTTTGGCCTTTCTGGGCCTGTCCCTCCATGCTGTGATAAGCAGTGCTCGGATTCCCAGGCCACTCAGCACACACCCTGGTGGTCCTTTCTGAAGCTAAATGGGCAGGAAAGACTTCTCCCCGGCCATCTGCAGGCCTCCACCTCTGGCTGCGGGGTGTGTGCAGCTGCTCTCGTGGGCCCCTCTAGCTCTTCTCTGCTTCGGGTGGCTCCTAAGAGGGGTGCTGTATGGAAGGTAGGAGACCTTTCTGGTTGCTTTCAGTACTTTCTGGGCACTTATCCTGTCTCACCATCTACTTTTTAAGCCCCTGGGAGGTATGTGGAGAACTTGTCTTAGTCTTCATGCCACATGCTGAGGAGGAGATGGCCAGGTTCTCAGATTTCCTAAAGGCCAGTGTTAGGACTCTCTACATAAGTGACCTCATGATTTTCATAGCAGTCTTTAAGGCATAGAGAGTTGTCATCCCATTTTGCTGATGGGGAAACTGACGTGCATGCAGCTGCTTATGCGTCAGAATTAGGATTTAAATTCACACCTAACTCCCAAGCTGCTCTCAGTTTCTACCCCGCTGCTGCAGTAAAAGCCTCGTCCTGGACTGGTGGCAGGTATGAATGAAGTGAGTGCATGAGTGCAGGGCAGCTCGCCTCTTCCTCACCTTTTCCTTCCTGTTCTCTCCCCAGGTGGGTGAAACAGCAGTGTGAATTTGCAAAACAAGCCGAGAACCCAGATCAAGGTCCCAAATTGGACCTAAGCTTCAAGGAGGGCCAGACCATCAAGCTGAACATTGCAGTGAGTCCCACCCTCACTTGGCTGTCACGGCCACCACACCAAGCCCAGTGCAGAGCCCATCACTCTTTTCTCACAGTTCAGCACATGTTTATTGAGCAGCTGCCCAGTGCCAGGTACTGTGCTGGGGGTGAACGAAAGGGCTCTGCTGTCATAGAGCTCTGAGTTGAGCTGAGATGGGGGGAGTCTGGGTGTGATTACAACATGGCGGGATGGTTCTACGACCTAGGGATGCCTTCAGTGCCATGAGCTCCTAGCGGAGGAGCATGCAGTCCAGAGTTAGGGGGAACCAAGGAAGGCTTCCTTGCAGAAGCGACCTGTAAGCAAGGGAAGAGGGGTCAAAGGGTGGTTCAAGCAGAGGGAACGGCATGTGCCAAGCCTCTGCTTTGAGGAACATCAGTCACTTGCTGCCAGAGCTGGTGTTTCTGTCCTGGCTTTTGGGGGCCGGGGTGGGGTGGGGGGTCAGTGTGCTCATCCCAAGCTGTGTCTTGGTCTGAGCCTTGAGGAAAGAAGATTTGGTAGCACTCTGGGCAGGAAAGCCTCAAGGGTGGGCGCTGGGAGTCATGGGCAGCTTCTGCTGGTGGTGTTGTCCTGGCTCCCTGTGTCTTGTCCTGAGCTGCCCTACATCTGGCTTTCCCCCGTTAGCTCCTGTTGAGAAGAGGGAAAGGTCGAGCTGGGCTGGACAGCCAAGACTTGGCCTTTACCTGGCTATGGGGGTGGAGATGAGTGATTCGGGGGAACCAAGGACCCCGTGGATTTGTTTTCTGATGAAAGTTTGTAACCCTAAAATAACGCTCTTCCTCTTTACTTACTATCTCTTTCTCCTCTTTTCTGCTTCATGCTGGTGATGGTTTGGGACCCTTGAAGTTGGCCAGCTGGCCCTTAAGAGAAAATCCAGGTCATGTCCAGTGAACTGTTGGGGATGTGACTCTCTATCTTGCTGGGAGGAAACTAACATTTAATGAGCATCAGCTGTGTGCCAGGTAGTTTTTTTTTTTTTTTTTTTTTAGGTACTTGTCATGTGAATTAAACATCCTCCCCTTTTATAGGTGGGGAAATTGAGGTTTAGAGAGCTTGAGGGTCTTGCCCAGGGTCATAGAGCTAGAAATAACTGGCACAGCGGGGCTCACGCCCAGGTCTTTGAGGGCTTTTGCCTTCAGGCTGTGGTCTCAGCACGTGATTAAGCTGCTGCTCTCCTGACGAGGTGGGAACCACGTGGTCTTCACCTTTGAGCTGCTCTGGTTTCTGGTTCACCTGGGTGTTCAGGTTTTTGTTTTACTTTTTTAAATGTTTTGTCGAAGTATAATATGCGTACAGAAAAGTACACACATTATAAATGCAGAACTCAGTGAATTTTTAAAAACCAGGTTTACCCCTACAAACTAATCCCCAGATCAAGAAAGTGGACGATTATCAGCACTCTGGAAGCCCCTCTCCCGCAGGATGGGGTGGCCACTATGCTGACTTTGAACACCCTAGGTTTTGTTTTCAATGTTTTATTAATTGACTCATACACTTCATACCCTTTTGTGTATGACTCCTTTCCTTTACTCAGTGTAGTATTTGTGAGAGCATCCATATTGTTTTGTGTAGTTGCTTTATTCTCGTTGTGGCATGCTCCGTTATGAGAATGTATCCCAATATCTACCCATTTAACTGGTGGTGGACATTTAGGTAGTTTCCATTTTGGGGCTGTTGCAAGTAGTGCTGCTGTTAATGTTCAAATGTGTGTCTTTTGGTGCACATGTGTATGCATTTCTTTTGGGTCCATGTAGGAGTGGAATGGCAGGGGCGTCAGTTCATACGTTCAGCTTTAAAGATTCTTTCAGTTTTTCAACGTGGTTTCCTCTGGTTACACTTCCACCAGCAGAATATGAGTGTTCTGGTTGCTCCATACCGTTGTCAGTGCTTGATATGCTACATCTTAGCCGTACTGGTGGGTGTGTAATGGTATATCATTGTAGTTTGATCTGCATTTCCCTGATGTTTAAGTCGGGTGCTGAGTTTTTAAATTAAAAGCATTTGTGATAGCTTAGAATTGTGATGCATTGAATACACCCCATAACAATGGAAGTGTTGGATGGATGGCTCTTGACCATCTTTTGGTGATACGGACATTTGGGCCTCCTCTTGAAGTTTTCTGATCGCAGAGGCACTCCAGCAGAACTGACTGATTCGCATTCCTCCCCTCTCTTTAGAACATGAAGAAGAAGGAAGGAGCAGCTGGGACTCCCCGAGCCCGGCCCGCCAGCACAGGAGGACTGAGCCTGCTTCCCCCTCCCCCAGGGGGGAAAACCTCCACCCTGATCCCTCCCCCTGGGGAGCAGTTGTCTGTGGCGGCATCCATCGTCCAGCCAGCAGTTGCTCCCAGTTCAGGTCAGTGCTCGAGGGTGACTGTTCTTGGTGCTAAACCTGCACCTTTGGGTTCTTCTTCCTCTCTGGCAGCTGGGGCCCCATGGCTTTCCCTCCTTCGCTCACACTGGTCACACTTAGTACCCGTGTGTGACAAACTGGAAGGTGGGTGCCACAAAGCTGGTCCTGTCTACACTAGGTAAGGGCTTCCTCCCTTCCCACCATTTACCCCTTCAGGGCGTCTGTCCCCCCTGATGGGCAGGGGCTACAACTCATTTGTTGCTGTGAAATCATCAGCATGTGGGTTCCTGGTTCTCAGAGGCTGCTCATTGAGTGAGTGAGTAAGTGATGGAGACATGGTCTCTGCTCACAGGGAGCTCAGTGTAGGAGAGAGGAGTCATGGGCACAGAGACCAGACGTATAGGGACCAGACTAACTACCAGCCAGCATGATCTGGGGAGGCTTCATGGAAGAGGTGGCATTGAACTGGACCTTGAAGGAAGAAGATTGGGGCTGGGGACACTTGCCATTCCAGACAGAAGAAGAGCATGAATAAGGCTTAGACTTTTAATGTTTGAAACACTGGGTGTGTTTAAGGAGATGAAGGCAGCATAAGTGTTCCAAGGGGAGTGGTGGGAAATAAAATTGGAGATTTAGTTTGAAGCACGCTCCTCAGTGAGGCTGTTGGGTGCTGGAAAGCTGAGAGGCAGCTCCCCCAGCAGGCTGCACTGGTGCTTGTTCCAGGGTGTAGGGAATGCCTTTTGGAGACCCTGGGATTCCAGAAGTTAGTGCCTAGTGCCAGCCACTGGCAGTGCTGGGATGCCAGCCCAGTCCTTCAACATCCCCGCCCTGCCTGCCCAGCCCGGCTTGATGCTCATGGCCTTCCCCAGGCTGGGTGACTGTCACCAGCCCACTTTCTCCACACAGCTCTCACCAACATCTTGGGGGAATGGGGGGCAGGATCCAGACAAGAAGCCTGCTTTCTTTCCCTTTTAAGGGTCATGGACATTGGCTCCCCTATCTGGAGGTCAGGCTTCAAACCTCAGCCCTGTGGGGAATACCTTAATCTAGGAGGGTGGCAGGAGTAGCAGTCAGGGAGCACCCCTGCCTGGACCCTAGCAGTTATTCTCAGAGTGAGGTCAGAGGACCACCTGCCTTGGCATCACCAGGGACAGGGGCAGGACTCTGCACACTTAACGTTATTTGTGTGCTCACTAAGGTCTGAGAGCCACCGTCTTAGGCCGGCCCTCCATTGCTGGTGCTTTTTCTTTTTTTTTTTTTGCGGTACGCGGGCCTCTCACTGTCGTGGCCTCTCCCGTTGCGGAGCACAGGCTCCGGATGCGCAGGCTCAGCGGCCATGGCTCACGGGCCCAGCCGCTTAGCGGCGTGTGGGATCTTCCCAGACCGGGGCACGAACCCGTGTCCCCTGCATCGGCAGGTGGACTCTCAACCACTGCGCCACCAGGGAAGCCCTGCTGGTGCGTTTTTAATGGCCAGTATGGAGTTCCTGCTATGTGTCAGGTAGTGTTTGAGGCCCTTTTGGTACTACAGGTACAGCCCAAGTCCCTGCTCTCAAGGCCTTATGTTTTAATGTGTAAGACAGGCAGTTGGCACGTTCACGAACAAAATGGTGTCAGGTAATGAGAGTTGTGAAGAGCTAACATTTTTGAGCACTTACTCTATGTTCCAAAATCAGACTGGCTGAGTTCAAATTCAGAAAATTGCCTACTACTTTGTTCCTCAATTTTCTTATCTGTAGGGTGGGGGTAGTAATGATCCCTACAGTACAGGTTTCTTGTGCGGATCCAATGAGCCAGTCCACGTACAGCACTCAGAACAACGCCTGGAACATTGTAAGCGCTCACTGAATGTTAGCTCTCATTTCAGTGATGTTGTCATTATCGTCACTGTTTGCTGGGCCTGTTCTAAGCCTTCCACATGTATTAACTTATTTAATCCTCAGACCAGTCAGTCTTATGAAGTAGTCACTGTTACTGTCTATTTTAGAGATAAGGAAACTGAGACTTAAGTAACCTGCATAAAGTCAAACTGCGGGTCCTGGCCTGTCTTCCTCCAGTGACTGTGATGAGGTTCAAATGAGATAATGGCCCTTAAGCACTTGGTGAACTGCAAAACTAAACTGTGGAGGGCCCTAGTTTTATCTGGTTTCCCAGCCCAGAGCACATTAGACATAGCAAAAAAAAAAAAATTTTTTTTTTTTTTTTTTTTTTTTGCCACACCACGCGGCATGCAGGATCTTAGTTCCCTGCCGAGGATCGAACCTGCGCCCCCTGCAGTGGAAGCGTGGAGTCTTAACCACTGGACTGCCAGGGAAGTCCCTAGACATAGAAAATTGGTGGGAAGGGGGAGGATGGCAGGCACAGGGCCTTCAGAAAGGACAGCTGGCAGCACTGGGGGAGGTGCCAGAAAGACACAAAAGCAGGCACTGCTGCCCCATCATGCCACCCACCCCAGTGAAGAGATACACACAGCTGTATAACTAAAAATGGTAGAACCTTAGGCATTCTAAGCAGTAGATATGGAAAGACTGTTAATGCTATCTGTAGCTTCCAAAACAGCCCAGGGATTAAAAAAAAAAGCCGAAAGGAATAAATTAAACTTTATCATTCTTATGACAAGTAGGAAAATTAGAAAAGAAATTAAGCAAGGTAAACAGAAAATACAAAGTAAAATGGTAGAAACTAGTTCACATATTCAGTAGAAAGTATAAACTGGCAATATAAGAAGAGAAATTGAGGGATCAAGTATAATAGTGGGAGAGGTCCAAAGGCCAAAAGCCTACAGTGCAGCCCTCAGCTCCCCAAAATACTGTGCACACACACACTTTAAAAAAAAAAAAAAGAGATACACACAGATGCCCACTTCTTTGTTACTTCTAGAAGGCTCTCCCCAGCCCCTAACCAGTTTGGCTCCCAGGACTTGGTACTTGTCTGGCATAGAATTGTCTCAGCTTGTTGATGCAGACTCTGGACTGAGGACTTTATAGGAAGATGACCTTGTGGTTTTGGTGGGCATTCTCCATCCAAGAGGTCAGGGCAGGAGATAGTAAATTTTAAACAGATTTCCAACATAAACAGTTGAAACGAGGTCAGCCTCAGGTACAGGTGACGGTGTGTGACTCGCCCTTGCTGGTACCCCTCCCCTCCACCGGGTATGTGGCCTTCTGCTCTGTCTCTAGAAGCCCCTCAAGGGCTCGTAAGAAGACAGTGGAAATGAGGCTGCTTGTAGGTGTTTTGTTGCCCCAAAGCACGTCTCTCTGCGTATGTATTTCTCAGCCACCTGGAATCTTGAGTCTGATTTCGGGGTCACTGAGACAACCAGGAGGGGAGGTCTCTGACTCCTCTGTCTCCTTCTCTTCTCTCCCTTCCCTTCGGACTTGGGGACATGAATAGGAGGTGCCACTGTGTCCTGGCCGCAGCCCAAGCCTGCCGCTACTGCCACCGCCGACATCTGGGGAGACTTCACCAAATCCACAGGGTGAGGAGGGTCACATTCTCTGTGGGGGACTGGGGCCAAGGCTGTTTCTCTCAACAACCTGGGAGCAACAGCTCTGGTTCAGACATTTTCCGGCCAGCCAGAGGACAGAGCCCCAGAGTGCCCACTTTGGGAGGCATGTTTCTCTCTGGGAAGGCTTTTTGCTGGTGTCCACTGCTGGGTGGCCTGGAGCCACCTTCTGCAACTCTTTCTGGTCTTTAAACCACCTCACCAAGTGCTTTGGCTTGTCACCAGTACCTCCCTCTTCCCCTCCTCCCCTGCAGCTACCCTAGGATACTGGGCTGAGAGTTAACCTGGGTTCTGGCCTTGGCCCATTGTCATGGGACCTCTGAGGCAGGGTCTCTTGCCTTTTCTGCTTCCTTAAAATTTCGAGCCTTTACTTGGCATCAGGGTGAAGAGATGCTAAATACTAGTGACACAGTTGTTTATGTGGACAAGCTCTAGGACAGGAGTCAGCACACATTTTCTATAAAGGACCAGGAAGCAAATAGTTTAGACTACGCAGACCATGTGGTCTCTGTTCCAGCTACTCAGCACTGTTCTTGTAGCTCAAAAGCAGCCACAGACAGTATATAAATGAATGAGCATGGCTCTGTACCAATGAAACTTTACCTACTAAAACAGGCAGAGTACTAGATTTGGTCTAGTCCTGGGCTGTAGTTTGCTGACCCCTGTTCTAGAACATTCGGGGACTGGCCTTCTGGAGCTCTTTCTGCCCAGAAAGAAGTCACATTTTACCTGCTTCGTATTTTCGGATATCTGAAATCTCCCACCCCTCCCTATCTAACCTTCCCAGGTCGACCTCCAGCCAGCCTCAGCCAGGCACGGGCTGGGTCCAGTTCTGACCTGAGCACAACTCTTTTTCATCATACAACTTCTGGAAAGGAGCTGCCTCATCTGGGCGGAAGGAAGGAGGATGAAGCACTCCCTGGCCAGCCTCTGTTTGGAGCGTGACTCTCTCCTCTCCTCTTCCTTGCCTGAACTCTCCTGACAAACTGGGCGTGTTAGGCAGTAAATTGGCACCATGCCACGCTGTTTCCTGGGATTCGAGTGTGCAGCCAGAACACAGGAGAAGAGTTCCAGGATCCCTATCCCTGTCTGTCCTCTTGACATGAGAGAGACTCTGAGACTTCTTCCATCGCGAAGACTCGTGTTAAGCACAAGCCCCTGAAGCAAAAGAAGGGGTCGAGTGTGCTGCCTGGATTCAGATCAGCCCTTCTCGGCGGGGGGGGGTGTTACAGGTGTCACGTGATCAGTGTCTGGAGGGGGGCTTTCCTCACTCCCATTGGCTGTAGCCATTCCAGTCAGGTGCCTTAAGAGGAGGGATTCCTTCCTGATTTCTGGCAGGTTTATAGGCTGCAGCTTGAACAGATAATCAGGAGGGAAAGCAAGAGTATTAACCAGACTTTTAAGATTTTTTTGATACTTGCTTTGCTAACATGCTGATCTGCACTAACTCATTGTCTTTGCAAAAGGCTTGCTTCTGTAGTCTGCGCCCGCAGGAGCCTCTGAAAGCATTCCTCACTGTCAGTCGCAGGAGCTGCTCCGAGCCCCAGGAAGCAGTGTTCATCTCGGCTATGGGGCCTGGTTTCCGTGTTTGCCAGGCTGGGCAGGCGCTGGAAACCAGGTGCGACAGTGTTTGGGCTGGAAAGTGGCAGCTGTTCTCATGGAGGTGGGGCTTTGGCCTTTGCTTTCGCTGGCAGCCCTCTGAGCTCACAGTGCAGTTCCTGGCGGACTTGGGTTTTCTCCTGGGTGGTCTCTGAAGTGCCTTGTCTGCAGACAACCTCTTTCTTTTCTCCTTCAGGGACTGTACATGACAGACAAAGAGTTCTGAAGCAACTGGAAGTCTAGGGTTGCCTGGTTTATAAGAAATAATTTTATAAGAAATAATTTTATCTGAGCACACTTCTAAAATTGCTTTTATCGACATACGTTACCTCTTAATTGAAAGATTTCTTTTTTTGAAGGGTAAAGATGATGAACTGAAAAAAGTGTTGGCCCCTTTGTGGGACCAGATTTCTAAGATAAAAAATAAATATTTCTACTCCGTCAGTGTACGTCAAAGATGGAAGTGTTTTTGGCGGCATGGCTGTTAAACCCTCCAGGATGCCTCAGCCACCTCTCACCACTGAGCGTTTGTCCAGACTTAAAAGTCTGGGTCCACGGTGACAGATTGGCCAAAATAGGGGAATTTGGCCCATTGCCCTAAGGCAACCGGGCCAAAATAGGGGAATTTGGCCCTGTTGCCCTAAGTCAACCAGCAATTTCCCTTCCACATGGAAGAGACAGTCTTTCTGCCATTCTGGGACATTCTGGGCTCCTTGCATTCTAATGTGGGAGGAGAGTCCTGCCTCCCACCAAGACCTCCCCATAGAAGCATCTTCCTAAATAATAAGTGTGTCTGGGCACACAGAGGCCAAAAAATAAGAGAAAGGCCTTGGTGCTTGTCATGTCTGTGGGTTCTGTAAGAAAGCTGCATTATTGTTATAGAAATGGCCACTCTGGCTAATAAACTGTGTAAGGGAGGATGAAGAACATTGGAATTGAGGATCCTCATGTCCTTTGAATACGGAAAAGGAAATTGCATCAAGGGATTCTCAGGAGTAGCAAACCTTGTGTCTGCTTCCCATAACTCCCCATCTTCTTTATAAGTGCTTAGAGGCTAGAAAAGAGGAAGCTTAAGAGTTAGAGGAGACCCTTAACCAGAAGCATATACCATTGAAGGTAAGCCCTTGCGTCCTGCAGACAGACCTGGGCTTTGATCTAGGCTCTCTACTGGTAAATGTGTCACCACAGGCTCCTTAAGCCAGGTGTCACTCAGATGAGCCATATGAAGCACTAGCAGGTGCCTATAATTTGACCTTAATCACCTTGATGTCGAATCAGGTACGCATCCAGAACCATTACTCATAATGGTGCTGATAAGGCAGCTGATGAAGAAACAGCAGTCAAAAAATCTAACCTGAAAAGCCCCTTGAGGGGTCTCTGGCGGGCAGGGGATAGTCTGGTGCTCTCCATCACCAACTGGAATCCCAGCTATGGGACTAGGGTCCCCAGGAAAACTCCCAGTACCAAACCAGGCATCTCTTCACTTACACCCTTGACTGGAGCTTCCAAATTGGTGGGGTGGGGGTAAGAGATGGGTGTTGGGTTTGGGGATTTTGAGACCTGAGCTGCTGTCTGTACAGCAGGAGGTCTTGGACACATTGCGGCGGCAGGCGGACTACAGCAAGTGGTTTCCATGATTAAATGACAGCATTGCAACATCTGTCTTGCTTTAAAGAAACCAGCTGCCATGTTGTGTGAGTTGCCCTAATCCGAGGGTCACAGCGTCAAGGTGGCAAAAGTAGCCTCTGCCGATAGCCAACAAATAGCTGAAGCTCTTAGGGCAGCGGTCTGCACGGAACCGGATGCTACCAAAACCACCTGAGCTGGGAAGCAGAGCCTTACTCAGTTGATCCTCAGATGAGCCCCGCTTGCCAACACTGTGAGTGCAGCCTTACAGAGGACCCAGCCAAGCTGTGCCCAGACTCCTAACCCCCGGAAACTGAGTAAATGTGTTTCAAGCTGCCAAGATGATGATAATATCATTAGGCAGCAATAGATAACTAATACAAGAGGTGAGTGAAGGGCACTGGAGATGGAGTCAGTGTGAGAAGAGAGTCTGGACAGGGACCTCCCTGGTCGTGCATGGTTAAGAATCCGCCTGCCAGTGCAGGGGACACGGGTTCGAGCCCTGGTCCGGGAAGATCCCACATGCCGTGTAGCAACTGAGCCCGTGCGCCACAACTACTGAGCGTGCGCTCTAGAGACTGTGAGCCACAACTACTGAGCCTATGTGCCACAACTACTGAAGCCCGTGCGCCTAGAGCCCATGCTCTGCAACAAGAGAAACCACCAAAATGAGAAGCCTGCGCATCGCAATGAACAGTAGCCCCTGCTCGCCGCAACCAGAGAAAAGCCCGCGTGCAGCAAAGAGGACCCAACACAGCAAAAATTTTAAAAAAATTTGAAAAGGAGAATCCTCCTGCTAATGCAGGGGACACGGGATCAAACCCTGGTCCAGGAAGATCCAACATGCGGCGGAGCATCTGAGCCCCTGCACCACAGTTATTGAGCCCGAGCGCCACAGCTACTGAAGCCCGAGCGCCTAGAGCCCGTGCTCCGCAACAAGAGAAGCCACCGCAATGAGAAGCCTGCGTACCGCAATGAAGAGTAGCCCCTGCTTGCCGCAACTAGAGAAAGCCCGGGAACAGCAACGAAGACACAATGCAGCCAACATTTTTTTTAAAAAGTGGACAAATTTAATGGCTGTATGGCCTTGGGAGGTCACTTAACCTGCTCCTTGGGGCCTCACTTTCCCTGTATGTGGACAGCAACTATTGCTTATGTGCTGCTTACTCTGCGCAAGGCACTGTTCTATGCACTTAACACAAAATTCATTTCAGGCGGTCCAGTGGTTAAGACTCCTCGTCCTCACTACAGGTGGCACGGGTTCGATCCCTGGTCGGAGAACTAAGATCCTGCATGCCGTGCGGCCAAAATAAATAAATAAATAATTTTTAAAGATTCATTTCATTGTCACAATAGCCCTATGAGATAGATACTCATCCCTGTTTTACAAGTGATGAGACTGAAGCACAGTGAGATTATGTAATTTGCCCAAAGTCACATAGCTGCTAAGTTGGAACCGAGGCAGCCTGGCTCTAGCATCCATGCTTTTAATCAGGTTGATCTTTTTTTTTTTTTTTTTTTTTTTTTGCGGTACGCAGGCCTCTCACTGTTGTGGCCTCTCCCGTTGTGGAGCACAGCCTCCAGACGCACAGGCTCAGTGGCCATGGCTCACGGGCCCAGCCGTTCCGTGGCATGTGGGATCTTCCTGGACTGGGGCACGAACCCATGTCCCCTGCATTGGCAGGCGGATTCTCAACCACTGCGCCACCAGGGAAGCCCAATCAGGTTGATCTTGAGTGCTGCTGCTGACAGGGCTGGCACCTAAGACCCGCCTAATACATGGAAGTTCCCATTCCCTCCATGTGGATTAAGAAAGTCCTAATATGGGGGCTTCCCTGGTGGGGCAGTGGTTGAGAGTCTGCCTGCCGATGCAGGGGACACGGGTTCGTGCCCCGGTCCGGGAAGATCCCACATGCCGCGGAGCGGCTGGGCCCGTGAGCCATGGCCGCTGAGCCTGCGCGTCCGGAGCCTGTGCTCCGCAACGGGAGAGGCCACAACAGTGAGAGGCCCGCGTACCGCAAAAAAAAAAAAAAAAAAAGGAAAGTCCTAATATGGCAGGTATTCAATGACAGGCCAAGGGGTGGGGCTTTATTCCATAGGTAATTGGAAACCACTGAAATGCATCATAGACACACAGTAGGTGCTCAATATCTGTTGATTTCTCTGAGCAAGGAATGACAGGAAGATACCATCCTCTGTGGGCAGAGTAGACCTGATTATGGGTGTGTAATGCAATAAGAAAACAGAAAAACACAATATTAACAAGCAAATGTAATATTATCATAGCAAAAGACTGGAGATAGCCTACATGTCTATATTAGTTATCTATTGCTGGGTAACAATCACCCCAAAACCTGGCTTAACACATTTCTTGTCTGACACCTGGACTGCAGCCTGTGAGACGTGTGGAGACAGAATACCCAGCTAAGCTGCACCTGGATTTCCCACCCACAGAAACTGAGACAATAAATGTGTTAAGCTGCTAAGTATTGGGGGTAAGGTGTAGACGTGCTCTCTTTCGCATAAAATGGGAAGGGGAAAATATACTTTATGTGCATAAAATATCTGGAAAGATATATAGGAAACAGCACCCCACAGGTTGCCTGCAGGGAGAGACTGGGTGAGTAGGAGACAGGGATGGGAGGGATACTTACTTTTACTTTACAAGGTTCTGCACTATTTGAATTCGAACCATATAAATGTACCATCTTTTCAACAAAAGAAAATCTATGTTTAAGAGGTCATCTGTCATCCTAACACCCAAAGATAGCATGGTTAACATTTTAGTGTCTTCTCATGTTTTTCCTATTATATCTATATACAAGAAATATTTTTCGGGAACTCGCTGGTGGTCCAGTGGTTAGGACTCGGCACTTTCACTGCTGTGGCCCAGGTTCAATCCCTGGTCAGGGAACTAAGATCCCGCAAAAAATAAAAAAAATTAAAAAAATAAAAATTTACAAACAAGGGCTAATTCTGTCCTACTGTTCCGAAACTTTTTCACTTAATATAACAATTTCTGGACTTTCCTGGTGGCACAGTGGTTAAGAATCTGCCTGCCATTGCAGGGGACACGGGTTCAAGCCCTGGTCCTGGAATATCCCACATGCCAGGGAGCAACTAAGCCCGTGCGCCACAAATACTGAGCCTGTGCTCTGGAGCCCACGAGCCACAAATACTGAGCCCGTGTGCCACAACTACTGGAGCCTGTGCTCCTAGAGCCCATGCTCCACAACAAGAGAAGCCACTGCAGTGAGAAGACTGAGCACCGCAACAAAGAGTAGCCCCTGCTCGCCGCAACTAGAGAAAGCCAGCAAGCAGCAATGAAGACCCAACGCAGCCAAATACATACATACATACATACATACATAAAACTAAAAAATATATATATAACGATTTCTCCAGTTGCTGAACTTTTTTGGTAACATTTGGAATGACTTCATAGTATTCCATTAAACGAACAACTTACATATTCAAGTCCCCTATTGCTGGACGTTTTGGTCTTTCTAATTTTTTGCTATTAAAGCCAGGCATTAAAAGGCATTGCCAATCAGCCTTAAGATATCTGGCAAATCCAGTTAGCCCGAACATCTGTCCTCTAAGCCTCCTGGGTAATGTGGTTTTGCTGATGGTGGGCAGAGTCCAACCCAGCCTAGCACCCGGGTTCAGCAGGCACTTGGCCCCAGCAACCTGGGGTTGGTAAGTCCCAGTCACTTGTTTCCCAGTTGCCTGAGTTGCAGATTTAGAACCCTCCACAGTGAGCAGGTGAGTACCAAACACAACTCCCTTCTGGTGGCTGGACCTTGGGGCCTTGGGCTGGGCACCACCTGGTTATGGAGCAGTGAACAGTGGGCAGCAGCCCTGGGGATTCAAATGCTCACAGGCCAGGCTGAGCTGAGCAGAGTCACTGAGTCAGCACAGCAGGGGAGCTCAGGGCCTCTGGAGGAGGGTTGGTGTAAGTATGTGCCTCCCTGCAGCAGGATCCTGGGGCCCCCGGGGATAGGGTCAAGGAGAGAGGAACTGTGTTTGCTGTCCCTCCCAAAATCGCACATTAGGCAGCATGGTGTAGAGGAAAGAGCATGGGTTTGGGGACTTCCCTGGTGGTGCAGTGGTTAAAGATCCGCCTGCCAATGCAAGGGACACGGGTTCGAGCCCTGGTCCGGGAAGATCCCACATGCCATGGAGCAACTAAGCCCGTGCACCACAAATACTGAGCCTGCGCTCTAGAGACCGCAAGACACAACTACTGAAGCCTGCACACCTAGAGCCTGTGCTCCACAACAAGAGAGGTCACTGCAATGAGAAACCCACGCACCGCAACAAAGAGTGGGCCCCGCTCTCTGCAACTAGAGAAAGCCCACGCACAGCAACTAAGATCCAATGCAGCCAATAAATAAATAAATAAACAAACAAACAAATAAATAAATAAATTTATGTTAAAAAAAAGAATGCAGGGAACTTGAGGCCAGGTGAGAGGATGGACATCTAACCTATTGTTAGAATAGACAGGACACATCACTGTTTAGTTGCAAAAGCATGGTTTTCTCTATGGTCTCATCCCCATCCCATGTGGAGGAGGCACCTGAGCTTGTGAGAAGGAATGGGCAGCTCCACCATTTTACCGATGAACAAACTGAGGCCAGAGTGCCTCAACCAAGGTTGCAGGACAATCAGGAAAACAAAGACATTCTGCCGACAGGTTAAGTCATTGAGGTTTCACATGGCTTGGGCTCTGAAACGGGGCAAGCATGCCCCCTCAGTCTGGTTGGACGACGGGTCAAGGCCAGAGCTTAGGAGTTTAAGGACTTTTTTTTTTTTTTTAACATTTTTATTGGAGTATAATTGCTTTATAATGTTGTATTAGTCTCTGCTGTACAACAAAGTGAATCCGCTGTATGTATACATATATCCTCTTACCCCCTTCCTCTTGCGTCTCCCTCCCATCCTCCATATCCCACCCCTCTAGGTGGTCACAAAGCACCGAGCTGATCTCCCTATGCTATGCGGCTGCTTCCCACTAGCTATCTATTTTACATTTGGTAGTGTATATATGTCATTGCTACTCTCACTTTGTCCCAGCTTACCCTTCCCCTCCCCGTGTCCTCAAGTCTATTCTCTACATCTGTGTCTTTATTCCTGCCCTGCCCCTAGGTTCATCAGAACCATTTTTTTTATTCTCTATATATGTGTTAGCATACGGTATTTGTTTTTCTCTTTCTGACTTGCTTCACTCTGTATGACAGACTCTAGGTCCATCCACCTCACTACAAATAACTCCATTTTGTTTCTTTTTATGGCTGAGTAAAATTCCATTGTATATATGTGCCACATCTTCTTTATCCATTCATCTGTCGACGGACACTTAGGTTGCTTCTATGTCCTGGCTATTGTAAATAGAGCTGCAATGAACATTGTGGTACATGACTCTTTTTGAATTATGGTTTTCTCAGGATATATGCCCAGTAGTGGGATTGCTGGGTCATATGGTAATTCTACTTTTAGATTTTTAAGGAACCGCCATACTGTTCTCCATAGTGGCTGTATTAATTTACATTCCCACCAACAGTGCAAGAGGGTTCCCTTTTCTCCACACCCTCTCCAGTGTTTATTGTTTGTAGATTTTTTGATGATGGCCACTCTGACTGATAAGAGGTGATACCTCATTGTGGTTTTGATTTGCATTTCTCTAATGATTAGTGATGTTGAGCATCCTTTGTGTGTTTGTTGGCAATCCGTATATCTTCTTTGGAGAAATGTTTATTAAGGTCTTCCACCTATTTTTGGATTGGGTTGTTTGTTTCTTTGACATTGAGCTGCATGAGTTGCTTGTATATTTTAGAGATTAATCCTTTGTCAGTTGCTTTGTTTGCAAATATTTTCTCCCATTCTGAGGGTTGCCTTTTCGTCTTGTTTATGGTTTCCTTTGCTGTGCAAAAGCTTTGAAGTTTCATTAGGTCCCATTTGTTTATTTTTGTTTTTATTTCCATTTCTCTAGGAGGTGGGTCAAAAAGGATCTTGCTGTGGTTTATTTCATAGGCTCTTCTGCCTATGTTTTCCTCTAAGAGTTTTATAGTGTCTGGCCTTACATTTAGGTCTTTAATCCATTTTGATTTTATTTTTGTGTATGGTGTTAGGAAGTGTTCTAATTTCATTCTTTTACATGTAACTGTCCAGTTTTCCCAACACCACTTATTGAAGAGGCTGTCTTTTCTCCATTGTATTGTATATTCTCGCCTTCTTTATCAAAGATGAGGTGACCATATATGCATGGGTTTATCTCTGGGCTTTCTATCCTGTTCCATTGATCTATATTTCTGTTTTTGTACCATACTGTCTTGATTACTGTAGCTTTGTAGTATAGTCTGAAGTCAGGGAGCCTGATTCCTCCAGCTCCGTTTTTCTTTCTTAACATTGCTTTGGCTATTCAGGGTCTTTTGTGTTTCCATACAAATTGTGAAATTTTTTGTTCTAGTTCTGTAAAAAATGCTTGTGGTAGTTTGATAGGGATTGCATTGAATCTGTAGATTGTTTTGGGTAGTAGAGTCATTTTCACAATGTTGATTCTTCCAATCCAAGAACATGGTATATCTCTCCATCTATTTGTATCATCTTTAATTTCTTTCATCAGTGTCATAGTTTTCTGCATACAGGTCTTTTGTCTCCTTAGGTAGGTTTATTCCAAGCTATTTTATTCTTTTTGTTGCAATGGTAAATGGGAGTGTTTCCTTAATTTCTCTTTCAGATTTTTCATCATTAGTGTACAGGAATGCCAGAGATTTCTGTGCATTAATTTTGTATCCTGCTACTTTATCACATTCATTGATTAGCTCTAGTAGTTTTCTGGTAGCATCTTTAGGATTCTCTATGTATAGTATCATGTCATCTGCAAACAGTGACAGTTTTACCTCTTCTTTTCCGATTTGGATTCCTTTTATTTCTTTTTCTTCTCTGATTGCTGTGGCTAAAACTTCCAAAACTATGTTGAATAAGAGTGGTGAGAGTGGGCACCCTTGTCTTGTATCTGATCTTAGAAGAAATGGTTTCAGTTTTTCACCATTGAGGACGATGTTGGCTGTGGGTTTGTCATATATGGCCTTTATTATGTTGAGGAAAGTTCCCTCTATGCCTACTTTCTGGAGAGTTTTTATCATAAATGGGTGTTGAATTTTGTCAAAAGCTTTTTCTGCATCTATTGAGATTATCTTTCTTTCTTTTTTTTTTTTTTTTTTTTTTTTTTTGCGGTACGTGGGCCTCTCAGGCTCCGGACGCGCAGGCTCAGCGGCCATGACTCATGGGCCTAGCTGCTCCATGGCATGTGGGATCCTCCTGGACCGGGGCATGAACCCGTGTCCCCTGCATCAGCAGGTGGACTGTCAACCACTGCATCACCAGGGAAGCCCTATCATATGGTTTTTATCCTTCAGTTTGTTAATATGGTGTATCACATTGATTTGCATATATTAAAGAATCCTTGCATTCCTGGGATAAACCCCACTTGATCATGGTGGATGATCCTTTTAATGTGCTGTTGGATTCTGTTTGCTAGTATTTTGTTGAGGATTTTTGCATCTATGCTCATCAGTGATATTGGCCTGTAGTTTTCTTTCTTTGTGACATCTTTGTCTGGTTTTGGTATCAGGGTGATGGTGGCCTCTTAGAATGAGTTTGGGAGTGTTCCTCCCTCTGCTATATTTTGGAAGAGTTTCAGAAGGATAGGTGTTAGCTCTTCTCTAAATGTTTGATAGAATTCACCTATGAAGCCGTCTGGTCCTGGGCTTTTGTTTGTTGGAAGATTTTTAATCACAGTTTCAATTTCAGTGTCTATGATTGGTCTGTTAATATTTTCTATTTCTTCTTGGTTCAGTCTCAGAAAGTTGTACTTTTCTAAGAATTTGTCCATTTCTTCCAGGTTGTACATTTTATTGGCATATAGTTGCTTGTAGTAATCTTTCATGATCCTTTGGATTTCTGCTGTGTCAGTTGTTCTCCTATTTCATTTCTAATTCTGTTGATTTGAGTTTCTCCCTTATCTTCTTGATGAGTCTGGCTAATGGTCTATCAATTTTGTTTATCTTCTCAAAGAACCAGCTTTTAGTTTTATTGACCTTTGCTATTGTTTCCTTCATTTCTGATCTGATCTTTATGATTTCTTTCCTTCTGCTAACTTTGGGGTTTTTTGGTTCTTCTTTCTCTAATTGTTTTAGGTGTAAGGTTAGGTTGTTTTTTTGAGATGTTTCTTGTTTCTTGAGGTAGGATTGTATTGCTATAATCTTCCCTCTTAGAGCTGCTTTTGCGGCATCCCATAGGTTTGGGGTCATTGTGTTTTCATTGTCATTTGTCTCTAGTTTTTTTTTTTTTTTTTTTTTTCTGTGTTGGGTCTTTGTTGCTGTGCACAGGCTTTCTCTTGTTGCGGGGAGCAGGGGCTACTCTTCGTAGTGGTGCACGGGCTTTCTCATTGCAGTGGCTTCTCTTGTTTCAGAGCACGGGCTCTAGGAGCACGGGCTTCAGTGGTTGTAGCATTTGGGCTCAGTAGTTTGGCTCATGGGCTCTAGAGCGCAGGCTTTGTAGCTGTGGCGCAAGGGCTTAATTGCTTTGCAGCGTGTGTGTTATTTTTTACAGTTTTTTTCCTGTAACTGATATCTAGTCTCATAGCGTTGTGGTCGGGAAAGATACTTGATACGATTTCAATTTTCTTAAATTTACTGAGGCTTGATTGGTGACCCAAGATATGATCTATCCTGGAGAATGTTCCATGAGCACTTGAGAAGAAAGTATTTTCTGGTTTTTTTGGATGGAATGTCCTGTAAATATCAATTAAATCCATCTTGTTTAATGTGTTATTTAAAGCTTGTGTTTCCTTATTTATTTTCATTTTGGATGATCTGTCCATTGGTGAAAGTGGGGTGTTAAGAGTTTAAGGCCTTTAAGGCTGGGCCAGGGAACACAAAGCCGAGACTGCAGCTGGGTCTTGGTTCCCAGTCGGCTCTGCCACCCTTCAGCTTCGAGACCCTGAGCAATTAGCTTAATCTTCACTTTCTCGTTTATGCATAAGGAGCTAATAATCCCTGTTTGCTGGGTTGTCCGGAGCAGTAAATGCGATCGTGTATGAAAAGCCCTCCGTCTAGTGCGGCTCCCAGGTAAGCGCTCGTAGACTGAGGCCGCCGCACGCTCCCAGCGGCCGGCCCCGCCCCGGGCCCAGGGCGCGCCCTCCACCCCAGGCGACGCGGGGACGCGGGCGGGTCGAGCGCGGGCTCCGCCCTCTGGCTTCGCCTGGCCCGGCCCGCTCGGCCTCGGCGGCAGCGGTGGTGTCGCGCGAAGGTAGGAGGCCCGCGGCGCGCTCCCGTGGGTCAGCGGCTCGGGCGCGCGGGGCGGGCTACGGTGGGAGAAGGCCGCGGGGCCGAGATTGCGGCGCGCGCGGAGGGCGGGAAGGCGGGCGCGCGCCAGGGGGCGGGCTGGAGCCGCCGTCCCGGCCCTGGAGGCGCTCAGGGCGTACGCGCCGCAACCCCCGGCGCTGCCCGGCTCGGCCTCCTGGAGAGCGCGCCCGGGGCTTTTGCGGACATCCTGCCAGCCGTCCTGCTCCAAATCCTGCCCGGATTCCCGCGGGCTGGGGTAGGCGGCAGGAGGCGGGAGCCTGCCCGGGCGCAGCGGCCTGCAGACAAGCGCCTCTCCGCCCCGGGGGTCCTCTCTTTCCAGGCTGAGCTGCGGTAGGAGGCTTTTCCCAATTGTCACCACCAGCAGCGATAACTTGCTGCGGCTCCCTGTGGGCCAGGCACCGCCCCTGCCCTCCTCGCTTGGGATAGTGTTTCAGTGCAACATACGGAGTCCAAAGTAGCTCCGTTTTACCGATGAGGAAACTGAGGCCCTGAGCAGTCAATTGAACTGCCCAAGATGGCACAGCCTGTGCAGGGATTTGGGCCCTCCTTGGGTTACTCAAAGTAGGGCCTGAGACCCCACCCTCGTGCCAGTCTCTGGGGTTGCCGTTACGATCAGGCTCCCTTGTGATCTTTATGCCAACCCGAGAGGACAGTGCTCTGAGGCAATGTCTGTCCCTTGGTGGCCAGTCTCCCCGGCTCCATCTGGGACCTTGACTTGTCTGGGGGATTGGGACACTGGGGGAGGGGGCCATGAGGGTACCGTCGGTTTTCATCTGAGATTTCCTCTTTTCCTTAGCTAAGCTCACAGTAGGTGCTTAACAAACAAATCCTGTGGCCGGATCAGACCAGAGGCTAAGGCCAGGCTCCTCAGTCAGGAAAGACCTCAGGAGTTAGAACCCCTGGATCTTGGAGGTTTCCTGGACTTAGCTCCTCCTCTCTGGTCTTTCTCTCAAGCCCTGGGGATGGGGGTCAGCCCTCGGAGACTAGGTACCCCTCCCACTCAGGAGTCCCCTGTGGGGGACACTGCCTGGTTTTTACCTTGAACTCCTACGAGGTGTTCAGGTGTTGGGCATGTGTTTGCTGGGGCCCTTATGGGAACTCGGTCTGTGGGTCACGTCAAACATGGCCAAGACTTGCTCTGTGTGACCCCTGCCAAACCGTTTCTATTTTTTTTCATTTAATTTCCTATATTACTACTTGTCTCCTAGCATTTATTCACTCACTCAACAGCTGTTCATGGGGCTTTGGGCCTTACGCCCTGTTGGAGACAGCAGTAAACAAGGACGACCTGGTCCCTGACCTTGGAGCAGACAGACGACATACATGTAGGAGAAAACAGTGAACAGTTACTGGCAGGAACCACTTTGGCTGGGAGGTCAGGGTTCACAGTCTCAGAAGGTCTGGAGTCAGCCATGAAAGGAAGGGAGAAGAGCATTCCAGGCAGAGAAAATGACAGATGCAAAGGCCCTGAGGTCGGAGCATGCTTGGTGTGTTTGAGAATCAAGAAGGCCAGCATGGCTAGAGTGGAATAGCCGGGGGAGAGGGGAGATGAGGTGGAGAGGTAGACCAGGGCTAGACTGAGCAGGCCTTGTTCACTGTGGTAGGACTTTGAATTTTATTTTGAGTGTGGTAGTAGCCAGCTTGGGGGTTGAATAGAAGAGGGATGCGTGAGAATAGACTGGGCTGGGGGACAAGAGAGGAAGTAGGGAGACCCCTGAGGAGCCATCTCAGCAGGCCAGGCAAGCAGTGGCAGTGGCTTATATAATATACATCAGAGACCTAGGGTGGCACCTGGCATACAGTAAACACTCCATGATGGTAGCCATTGTGTGATTGTTTAAAACTTTGGAACCAGGCATACTTCTCACCTGTGGCTTCAGCTCTTCATGGCTGGATGACTTTGAGCAAACCATTTAATTTCACCCAGCCTTCGTGTTGTCATCTGTAAAGTGGGTAGAACAGTACCAGCATCATGGGACTGTCAAGAAGGTTAAAACAGATACGGTACAGATGCGGAAATTGGGGCACAGAGACTGGCTCATGGTTGGCTCAATATTTTTATTATAATTTCTAGTCAGCAACTGGAGAATAAAGAAAGGATAAGTGGGTGAGAGCAGCTGGTATGTTTGAAAGTCATGAGTGGCCTTTGAGGGACTTTTTGGCTAGGGCCTGCAGCTGGACCTGGTAAATGGCAGCTTTGCAGGGTGGTCAAAGGACTAAGCAGGACTGGGGAGGGAGTGAGTGCAAAGGGTGTGTCCTCTGTGTTTATTCGCCCAACCATGGCTGAGGGTCTACTGTGTACCAGGCAGGGTTCTAGATTGGGTAGGGCGCTGGCTGGGGAAAGGCACAGAATAATTCAGTTCAGTTCACCAAGCACACTGGGTACGGGGAGGAGCCAATAACACTAGTGATGATAACACTAATAATAGACAACACATACGCACTATGTAACAGTGGGTAATCATTAAGGTAATTCTAGCTGATACGATAGTGAAATCCTGAAATCTCAGTGGCTTAACACAACAGAAGTTTACTTCTCATTTGTCAAAAGCCCTGTTCGGTGGCTTTCTACATGGTGACCCATGGACCCAGACCCCTTCCAGTTTGTGGCTCTGGCATCCCCTAGGAACTCAGCATTATTTCCTTCCAGCTGGGGGAAGGAGAGAAGTCCTTGTGGGAGGTTTTTATGGGCCAGGTCCGAAGTGGCACACCTTCTTTCTGTCTTAATTCTGCTGGTCAGAACTTGATCACATGGCCATATCTGACTGCAGTGGAGTCTGGGAAATGACTTCTGGCCATATTCCTAAGAAGAATCAGAAATGCTTTTTGGTGAACACAGAGCAGCTTCTGTCACACCATATCCAGGCACATAGCTAAGCCTAGATCATCTTATTTAATCCTCATAATAGAAGCAGGCACTGTTATAATCCCATTTTACAGAAAAGGAAACTGAGGCTCAGAGAGGCAAAGTCATTGGCCATTGGCCCAGGGTCACACAGCTTGTGGGGAGGCACAGCCAGATTGGATTCCTGGCAGGCAGACGCTGAAGCTATAACATCCAGATCTTTCCTATGAGGAATTCAATTGTTCTGAGAATTGGATGGAAGCTGCAGACATTAGAAAATGCACATACACGCAGGGTTTAGATATGGTTTCTTGGGCTTTATAATAGAACCCAGAAGGACTGGAGGGGGAGAACTTTGTGGACAGAGCCAAGGGTTGGAATCACTCAGTGCAAAGGGTTCTGGCATCCTGCTCCCTTCCCCCACCCCCTAGGGTACTGGCTGGGGAAGGGCACAGAATAATTCAGTTCAGTTCACCAAGCACATCTGGGGCCCCCTCTCTGCCAAGCTGGGCGAGCAGGTCTGGAGAGCCTGGCCTGGGGTGTTTGTGGCCTCCCCCTGCTCTGGTTATGGGTGTGCAGCCTGTAGAGGGGATTTCTGGAGGCTGTCTGGAGGTGGGAAAATGGAGTCCCAGGGTTTTGTAGTGACAGCTTCCTGCCTCTGGCTGAGTTTAGTTTTGCCTAAATCTGGCCTTGGTTGCCATGGCAATGTGGAGGCACTTATTTTTTTGGCCCAGTGTGCCCTGTTTCCTGGTTATCCATTTCCAGAGCAGATTCCCTAGTTGGGGGTGAGGGTTCCAGGCTCCGCTTGGACTGATGTACATTTATGCAGCACCTGCTGCATTCCTGGGTCTGACTTAGACACGGTTGGTAGAGCGTTGAAGTGCAAATGCCCCGGTCTTGCCCTTGAGGCACTTATTGGGAGGCTGCCTGGCTTAAGTGCAAAGAACTTAGGGCTTCCCACTTCCCTGCAGCAGTGTGCCACTTTGAATAGGTAAGAGCCCCAACCTCTCTGTGTCCCGGTTTTCTCATCTGGAAATGGGTTGAGGTGAGGATTTAATGAGATAACATGAATGTGCCTCCTATGGGACACGGCATTAGAGCAGAGGGCACCCTGAGGCCGTGGGCCAAGAGGTAGCAGGAGCCCAGACACATGGTGCTAATGACGATAGGAAGGGCAGCCGCCATTTACTCACTGCTCACCACATGCCAGCTGTGGTGCAAACCCCTTACACTGTTCAACCCATTTAATCTTCACAGTGATAGGTGCTGGGAGAAGTATAGTATTGTATTTGTAACAATATGGTTCTTTGTATACACAAAACTCAATGATCTCTATATATAAATATAAATAAATATATAAATAAGAGCTATATACACGTGAGCCTGGAATGTTGATGCCGCACACCCACTGAATGTACTTCCTCTGACAGTCTGGTCACCGGGCTGGCCCACCCTTCCCTCCTCCATACCGCTTTGGGGGTTGTGATGTATTTAATGTGTTCTCTTCCTTTATTTAACTGAACGCTGTGGTAGGTGCTATCAGTTTCATTTTAGAGATGAGGAAACTGAGGCTCAGAGAGGTAACGTGTCCAAGGTCATACTGCCAACAAGAGGCAGAGCTGGGGCTCCGATGCGACCCCATATCTGACCCTGATTTCAGAGCTGACAGCCTAACCACTACACCACACAGCCTCCTTGCCTTAGGGAAGGAACAATGGCAGGCAGCGGGTGGACCTCTGAGCCCCAGGGTCCGGGGTACAGGGACTGTACATTTCGGATTGTCGGATGAATGAAATCAGCATTGATCACATGCTCACTCTGAGCCCCGTGCCCAGTCGTCAGCTCTCTGTGCCCCCAGGTGACTCCATGGGATGGGTGCCAATACGCATCTTATACGAAGACAGGAGGCTCAGATAGGCAAAGTTGCTTTCCCTGGGGCACATAGCCAGTGCGGGGGTGGGGCTGGGAGTTGGAGAAGGGGGATTCAGCTCCTTGCCTGGACTGGGCAGTTCCACAGCCTGCACCTGATGTGGGAAAACGTCATCCCAGCACCCTGTAAAGACATTCTTAGCAAACCCTGTGACCCCTTTTCTGGGTCAGTAAAGACGGTCTTGAAGACTGGCCTTTCCCGCCTCCTGCGTGCTGACCCCACCCCCTGCGCTTGGAGAGGGTAGAGTGTGTGTGCGCGCGCGCGTGTGTGTGTGTGTCCTTTCCCTCTTCTTTCCACTCCTTCCCTTTCTCCCCAACCTCCTCCCCTCTCTCCTCGCCTGCCCCTATTCGTCCTTCCTCCTCCTGTTCCCCGCTGCCCAGCTTCCCGCCCACCCTCTCCTTTCCCCTCCCCTCCCCCCTCAGCCCCGCCCACCTCCCTGATCACGTGGGGGCGCCGCCGGATTTAAGCCTAATCTGCCCAGCGCTCAGCACAGCAGTCTGGCTGTAGGGTGGGCGGGCTGTGTTGGTCTCCAGGGCCCTGGCGCAGGGCCTGGAGAGGGGTGCCCACGGCTTCCACCCCATGAACTTGGGGCCGGAAGGGTCGTTGGAGGCCCAGCTGGCACTGGAGGCCGTTATCCAGGTGGGTCCTCGGGGCTGTGCCCACCCTGTCCAGGGCAGGGGAGTGTGGGCCTAGCAGGAGTGGGAGACGTGGGCACATCTTAGGGGTCCAGGCGTGGGAGAGGTGTGGTGGCGGGGTGCGCAGGGACCCCAGCTTGCAGCTCCCGGCCAGACTGGGGGTAGAGGGGTGCTCAGGGCTCAACTCCGTGACTCCCTTATCCAGTGCCCCTCGAGTGAAAGGGAGTCCCTACTTCCAGATTTTAGGGTTGAGGTGACCTCTGCTGGAGCAGTGGGGTCATCACCCATCTAGGGCGGGAGCTGGATTGGAGCCCCCAACGCTCTGTGCTGCCCTGGGAGGTCTGTGAGTGGGCCGTGGGCTTTGGTTTGCTTCTCTGGCCCCCGAGGGGGCCTCCTTCCCGGGGCAGGGGGCACACAGAGTATCCTCCCATTGGGCTTTTTGTGATTCTAACTCCCAGGCTTCCTTCCATTTGGGGATTTCCCGAGGGTCTCCTGGGCACCCACATCTTTGTTTGGTGCGGCAGGACTTTGTTTCTCTCCCACCCACGCCAGGGAGCCCAAGGTCCCAGGTTCCCCGCAGACCCTCCCTCTTTCCCTGCAGACACTGGAGAGCAGCATCCTGGGGTCGGGCCAGGAGAAGGGCCTGAACGTGCAGGACCCGGCCCAGGATTCCCAGCCCACCTGCCTGCCTGCCCGCATCACGGAGATTGTCACCCGCAACTTCTCCCAGCCTGAGAGCCCAGGTACCACTCCCCTTCACAGACACTGCCTGCATCTCACCTCTTCTCACATCCCCCTCCTCCACAGTCATAATGACTATAATGAGTGCAGCTTCCATTTCTTGAATAATCACTGTGAGGCAGGCACAAGCCTGTGATGGAGGGTCCCATTTTACAGATGAGGAAATGGAGGCTCAGAGGTGTAATTTTCCCAGACTTGTTCTCCATGTGATGCTGCTGGAAGGCAGGGCTGAGCATCCCCTCCTTGCTTGCAGGCAGCCTGCTGCAAAGACTTAAACCCCAAACACCACATTCTCTCCCAGGGAAGGTGTGAGCTGGATGAACCCAAGATTAGACGGGGAGGGCAGCTCAGCTTAGCTCAGGGCTTTGTAGAAGTATAAGGGGTGGCAGTGTCCATTCCCCACCCGGGCAGGAAGGCTGATGGGCCCCTGCTCCCCCTGGAGGGCGGCACCCACACCTCATATGTGGGTTGAGAGAGTCTGGGAAGGGCCCCCCCAGCTACAGCTCCTCGTGGGGACCTGGTCAATCTTCCTGCCTCCAGGGATGGGTAGGGCACCTGCAGGGGGAGGCGGTCCCTCAGGATGCAGGTGGAAGCTAATTGTGTGCCCACTGTCCCTCTCCAGCCCTGCTGCCGGCTACCGAGATGGCATCCATGCTGTCACTGCAGGAGGAGAACCAGCTTCTGCAGCAGGAGCTGTCCCGCGTGGAGGACCTGCTGGCCCAGAGCCGGGCTGAGCGCGATGAGCTGGCCATCAAGTACAACGCGGTCAGCGAGAGGGTGGGTGCTGTGGGGGGCTGAGAGCTGGGCTGGGGGCTCCCCTGCCGCAGGGGTGGGGAGACAGCCAGGGCAGGCCCGCTTCCTGGGCAAAATGTGGGCCCTGGAGTCAGGCCGCCTCCATTCAGATTGTGGCTCTGTCCACTTGAGTGGCCTTGAGCAAATCACCCCGCTCTGCGAGCCTGCTTTCCGTAGCGGGGACAGTAATGTGACATGGAGCTATGAGGAATCAATGAGACGAGGGGATGAAGTGCCTGGAAACTGGGGTATTTCATTCCTGGCTGTCCCGAGCCTGCTTGGGGGGTGGGGCATGGAGAACAAGACCCCTAGAGGCCCCTGCCACCCCTTGAGTCTCTGGGCATCTTCCTGTGCCCCCAGTTACCTGGGCTTGGGGTCCACCCAACAGGCTGGGGTAGGCACAGGCAGCCACAGACCTGCCCTGCTCCCCGTGGGGGTGAGGCCCAGCAAAGGAAGGAAGGAAGGAGAAGCCGGGCCTGCCTGCAAGTCCAGGCAGGATTCACGTCCCCCGGGACCTGTGCTGCAGGGCCTGGGCAGGAGGTCTGTGTGAGTGGAGTACAGGTGGTTCTTAGTGCATTTTCTCCTTTAGGCCTCCAGGCTCGTGGGAAATGACCCTGGGGAGTTGATGGTGGCTGAAAGTTGATGAGAGAGTTGCATGAGGGAGGGAGTGTGTGTGCGGATGGGAGATGTGTGGGTGGTAATAACACTCATCATAGTAGCTGCTGGTTACTGAGTGCCTACTGTGTGCCAAGCATGTGCTGGGTGCTTTACATTTAATGCACCAAGGTCGGGACCATTAGGATGCTAATTTAACAGAGGAGATAACCGAGGCTCAGAGAGGGAAAGCACCCTGCTTGGGGGTCACACAGCCGAGGGCTCTGTGTTACAGTTTTGTTTCCTGGGTATGGGAAGAGGCAACCGGCCTGGAAGTTCCAGGGGGCACCTGGCCCTGGGAAAGCTGGAAGGGCCTCAGACGTGACCCCTGATGTTACAAATGGAAGATTGAAGCTGGCTCAGGGTCCCCTGTGTGGGACTGGCAGAGCTAGGGATGGCTGGACCCCTGAGCCGGGCCTGTCCACACAGGGGCTTGTATACCCGTGATGGGAAGAGGGATCTGTGTTCCTCTGTGTCGTTGTGAGATGTGCCCGTGTCCTGGCATCCGCCTGCCTGGACAAGCCCCTGACGTGTTGGGACTTGCAGAAGAGCAGGATGGTCGCCAGCACTGGGGACCATGCAGAGCTAGTTTTCCCAAGGTTTGCAGGGGGTGTGGCAGGTGGGATGGACGGAGTCTGTATTGTTGGTGGTGGGCCCTGAGACAGCCCCCTCCTAGTTTAGGCTGGTCATCTTTTGGCCCCTGGCACAGTGTCAGGCCCCTGGGGGCTGCCTCTTTTAAATGCCAACTTCTGACTGTCAGTGAGGCTAGCACTGCCCCTCAGGCTGGCATGGGGAGGGAAGAACAGGTGGAGGTAGCGGGTCCCTTTTCTGCTACGACACAGCCGTGGGGCTGGGCCGGTTGGGGGAGCTGCTTTAGTCTAGAAAGTTTCCTTGTGTGGCTGGAGAGGCCCCTGAATAGCATGTAGAGCGAGCCTGGCAGGAGACTGTCCTCTGTCTGAGATGTGGCCCCCTGGAGGCAGGGGCTGCATGACAGTGACCTTGAGGCCTTTTCCTGGGGGTGGGTCCACAGGGAACCTCAGAGCCTGGAGATCACCTCATTAGAGATGGGGAAACAGGCCCAGGGAGGGGACGTGACAGGCCCAAGGTCAGTGGTGGAGCTGGGCCGAGACCCCTGGTCTGGGGCTCTGTGCTCCTGCGGCACGGTCACTCTCTGCTGCCCACTTGTCACTGGGCTGCAGGTGACAGGGCCTGCCCTTGTGGCCATAGCTGCTGCACATGTGCTGGCTTAGGGGGCCAGTCAGTGAGGTTGTTCCGACCCCTTAAACCCCACAGCATCCCTGGGAAAGGGGAGTGGAGGTGAGGTCAGGATCTCTGTCCTATTGACTACATGTAGGGAAACTGAGGCAGGGGCTCCCAGTGGCTACCTCCCAGGTCAGAGGGAGAACCTCAGGGTCCCAGTGGAGGCCCCCGCTTCTTCCTGTCCCTGATGAGCAGGTGCTGGGCGAGGCAGCTGGGATGGGAAGGAGTCGGCTCCACAGGCCAGGCCCCCTGCGCCCCACCACCCCAGTGTCCATGGCAACCTGGACCGGAATGGCGGAGGCTGGGGCAGCGGTTGCTAGGGGAGACAGTAAACTTCTTTCATCCCTGGTTAGGTAGCAGCCTCCTTCCCTCTTGAATTACAAGTAAAATCGAAAGGCTGCTTGGTGAGCAGCAAAGTTTGTGGAAAGGGGTGGGGTGTGGCCAGGAGTGGCTTGGGTCTGGTGGTGAGCACTGGAGAAGCGGTGGAGTACCTGGTGGCTGCAGGAAGCCCTCTAAAGCTGAGAAGCAGACAGCAGCTGGTTCACACAGATGTGCAAAATGCACACAACACAAGCCACAATCAGACCCTCCCCACACACCAAGATAAACCCACCTCGGGGAGACACTCAGATTCACAGAAGCTGCCCAGACACCGCACAATCCCACCCACATGCACAGTCACACACCGTGATATCCGGCATACCCACACCGCAGACAACACAACATTGTCTCACAGCTCCTGGACACCTACAGCCAGACAAAGGTACACACAAGTCCACGGACGCGTGCAGAGCCCAGCTTCGCTCCCCAGGTCCGCCCACTTGTGACTGTCCACACAGTCATATAGACACATGGACACACGGGTGCACACGAAAATGTACCCATCACCCATAGCACAACGTAGACCTTGGACTGCAGCTGCACCTCACCCGGTCCCTGTGAAGGCCCAGCCCCAGAGACACACAGGGTCCCACATGGAGACAGATGACAAGACGCACCCCACCCACACCCAAGGAAGCACTCGCATCCGTGCACAACACACTCACAGCATCTCAGTGCCACTGTCACCACACGCAGATGTGGATGCTCTGCCCATCACCTGACTTAGGTGGACTTCACGCAGATACTGGCCACGGGCCTGCAGCACACCCTCCAGGCGGAGACCCCCTGCACATTGCCTTCTCCTCCACCCTCACCAGATTCCACCCCACATAAGCTGAAGCCCCCAAGCAGCCTCCGTGGGCACAGTTACCCTGCCCAGCAGTGTCCCCGGGGGTGGGCGTGGTTTTGCCGAATATCGGCTTCCCTGTGCACCGAGACCGAACAGAAATACGGAGACAGGGATTTTGGAGGAAGAGAGAGATGGCTTTATTTTTCTGCCAGGCCGAAGGCAAGACACAGCAGGCTAGCGCCTCAAGAACTGTGCCCCCCCTCCTTGGGAATCAGGGAAGATTTTATATGTGGGGCTCGCAGTCCGGGGTATGTGATAAGGATCAGAGTAGTGAAGGTCTTGCATTCTTCCTTTCCTTTGCATTATTTCAAAACAGTCATAGCTGGTGTCAGGTTGCCCAGTAATTGGGGTCCGGCGGTCTGGTAATGGTGTCTGTTTGCCTTGTCCGTTTGCCTCTGGTTTATCAGCTGGTGACCTTGTTTCTTTTTTTTTTTTTTTTTTTTTAAATTATTATTTATTTTTTATTTTTTTTAACATCTTTATTGGAGTATAATTGCTTTACAATGGTGTGTTAGTTTCTGCTTTACAACAAAGTGAATTAATCATACATATACATATGTTCCCATATCTCTTCCCTCTTGCGTCTCCCTCCCTCCCACCCTCCCTATCCCACCCCCTAGGTGGTCACGAACCACCTAGCTGATCTCCCTGCACCATGCAGCTGCTTCCCACTAGCTATCCACCCTACGTTTGGTAGTGTATATATGTCCATGCCACTCTCTCACTTCGTCACAGCTTACCCTTCCCCCTCCCCATATCCTCGAGTCCATGCTCTAGTAGGTCTGTGTCTTTATTCCCGTCCTACCCCTAGGCTCTTCATGACATTGTTTTTTTTCTTAGATTCCATATATATGTGTTAGCATATGGTATTTGTTTTTCTCCTTCTGACTTACTTCACTCTGTATGACAGACTCCAGGTCCATCCACCTCACTACAAATAACTCAATTTCGTTTCTTTTTATGGCTGAGTAATATTCCATTGTATATATGTGCCACATCTTCTTTATCCATTCATCTGTCGATGGACACTTAGTTGCTTCTATGTCCTGGCTATTGTAAATAGAGCTGCAATGAACATTGTGGTACATGACTCTTTTTGAATTATGGTTTTCTCAGGGTATATGCCCAGTAGTGGGATTGCTGGGTCGTATGGTAGTTCTATTTGTAGTTTTTTAAGGAACCTCCATACTGTTCTCCATAGTGGCTGTATCAATTTATATTCCCACCAGCAGTGCAAGAGGGTTCCCTTTTCTCCACACGCTCTCCAGCATTTATTGTTTCTAGATTTTTTGATGATGGCCATTCTGACTGGTGTGAGATGATATCTCATTGTAGTTTTGATTTGCATTTCTCTAATGATTAATGATGTTGAGCATTCTTTCATGTGTTTGTTGGCAACCTGTATATCTTCTTTGGAGAAATGTCTGTTTAGGTCCAATTTTGGATTGGGTTGTTTGTTTTTTTGTTATTGAGCTGCGTGAGCTGCTTGTACATTTTGTAGATTGTCAGTTGTTTCATTTGCAAATATTTTCTCCCATTCTGAGGGTTGTCTTTTCGTCTTGTTTATGGTTTCCTTTGCTGTGCAAAAGCTTTTAAGTTTCATTAGGTCCCATTTATTTATTTTTGTTTTTATTTCCATTTCTCTAGGAGGTGGGTCAAAAAGGATCTTGCTGTGATTTATGTCATAGAGTGTTCTGCCTATGTTTTCCTCTAAGAGTTTTATAGTGTCTGGCCTTACATTTAGGTTGTTATTCCATTTTGAGTTTACTTTTGTGTACAGTGTTAGGGAGTGTTCTAATTTCATACTTTTATATGTACCTGTCCAGTTTTCCCAGCACCACTTATTGAAGAGGCTGTCTTTTCTCCACTGTATATTCTTGCCTCCTTTATCACAGATAAGGTGACCATATGTGCATGGGTTTATCTCTGGGCTTTCTATCCTGTTCCATTGATCTATATTTCTGTTTTTGTGCCAGTACCATACTGTCTTGATTACTGTAGCTTTGTAGTATAGTCTGAAGTCAGGGAGCCTGATTCCTCCAGCTCCATTTTTCGTTCTCAAGATTGCTTTGGCTATTCGGGGTCTTTTGTGTTTCCATACAAATCGTGAAATTTTTTGTTCTAGTTCTGTAAAAAATGCCAGTGGTAGTTTGATAGGGATTGCATTGAATCTGTAGATTGCTTTGGGTAGTCGAGTCATTTTCACAATGTTGGTTCTTCCAATCCAAGAACGTGGTATATCTCTCCATCTATTTGTATCATCTTTAATTTCTTTCATCAGTGTCTTATACTTTTCTGCATACAGGTCTTTTGTCTCCTTAGGTAGGTTTATTCCTAGATATTTTATTCTTTTTGTTGCAATGGTAAATGGGAATGTTTTCTTAATTTCACTTTCAGATTTTTCATCATTAGTGTACAGGAATGCCAGAGATTTCTGTGCATTAATTTTGTATCCTGCTACTTTACCAAATTCATTGATTAGCTCTAGTAGTTTTCTGGTAGCATCTTTAGGATTCTCTATGTATAGTATCATGTCATCTGCAAACAGTGACAGCTTTACTTCTTCTTTTCCTATTTGGATTCCTTTTATTTCTTTTTCTTCTCTGATTGCTGTGGCTAAAACTTCCAAAACTATGTTGAATAAGAGTGGTGAGAGTGGGCACCCTTGTCTTGTTCCTGATCTAAGTGGAAATGGTTTCAGTTTTTCACCGTTGAGGACAATGTTGGCTGTGGGTTTGTCATATATGGCCTTTATTATGTTGAGGGAAGTTCCCTCTATGCCTACTTTCTGCAAGGTTTTTATCATAAATGGGTGTTGAATTTTGTCAAAAGCTTTCTCTGCATCTATTGAGATGATCATATGGTTTTTCTCCTTCAATTTGTTAATATGGTGTATCACATTGATTGATTTGCGTATATGGAAGAATCCTTGCATTCCTGGAATAAACCCCACTTGATCATGGTGTATGATCCTTTTAATGTGCTGTTGGATTCTGTTTGCTAGTATTTTTTTTTTTATTTTTTATTTTTATTTATTTAGGGCTGTGTTGGGTCTTCGTTTCTGTGCGAGGGCTTTCTCCAGTTGTGGCAAGCGGGGGCCACTCTTCATTGCAGTGCGTGGGCCTCCCACTATCACGGCCTCTCTTGTTGTGGAGCACAGGCTCCAGACGCGCAGGCTCAGTAGTTGTGGCTCACGGGCCCAGCTGCTCCACGGCATGTGGGATCTTCCCAGACCAGGGCTGGAACCCGTGTCCCCTGCATTAGCAGGCAGATTCTCAACCACTGCGCCACCAGGGAAGCCCTGTTTGCTAGTATTTTGTTGAGGATTTTTGCATCTATGTTTATCAGTGATATTAGCCTGTAGTTTTCTTTCTTTGTGACATCTTTGTCTGGTTTTTTTTTTTTTTTTTTTTTTTTTTTTTTTTTTTTTTTTGCGGTATGCGGGCCTCTCACTGTTGTGGCCTCTCCCGTTGCGGAGCACAGGCTCCGGACGCGCAGGCCCAGCGGCCATGGCCCACGGGCCCAGCCGCTCCGCGGCATATGGGATCCTCCCAGACCGGGGCACGAACCCGTATCCCCTGCATCGGCAGGCGGACTCTCAACCACTGCGCCACCAGGGAGGCCCCTTTGTCTGGTTTTGATATCAGGGTGATGATGGCCTCATAGAATGAGTTTGGGAGTGTTCCTCCCTCTGCTATATTTTGGAAGAGTTTGAGAAGGATAGGTGCTACCTCTTCTCTAAATGTTTGATAGAATTTGCCTGTGAAGCCATCTGGTCCTGGGCTATTGTTTGTTGGAAGATTTTTAATCACAGTTTCAATTTCAGTGCTTGTGATTGGTCTGTTCATATTTTCTATTTCTTCCTGGTTCAGTCTCAGCAGGTTCGGTGACCTTGTTTCTGAAATGCAAAAACTATAGGGGGTGATTTGTTATCTAATGTAAGTGCTGGCACAAGGGGATGTAACTTGCAGAGCTAGGCGTGATTGGTGCTGAATGTAAATTACAGTGTCAGGGAGTGAGGTTAGCTTTGTCAAGTTACTACAAATTAGTGACAGTTAAAGTAAAACAAGGAGTGATTAACTCTTTCAGGCCAGGTTATGTTTCTTCTCTAGCCTGTTCACTGTTCCCTTTATTCTCCTTGTTCTCAGGCGAGGGAAAACTTCATTTCTGTATTTGCTGCAACAAGGGTGGGGCTGGAGATGACTCTCAGCTTGGTGGCTCACTGGGCCTGTCCTGCCATACTGCTTAACACAGGCCTGGGGGGCTGACCTGGCCTGGCCCCGTTGCTAGCGTGGGTGAGAGTAGTTGCCCTTGCCATTGGCTTCCATGGAACCCAATGTAGGTGGGCACGTGAATACCGTGCCTGGGCTTTTGCAGGCCAAGCACTGGGCTGGGCTCTCGTGCTGTTGGTTCTCCCTGGGCACTGTCGCTCCTCTGTTGGTCCTGCTTGTCCTCAGCGGCCTCCTCCCTCCTCCCTTCCAAACAGCTGGAGGAGGCTGAGGGGCCCCCTGGGACCAGCGGGTACCTAAGGGTGTTAGGGGGTTCCAGGCTAGCGAGGCAGTCAGAGCTGGCAGGCATCCTGCCTCTGCCCCCAGGGTCTGATGATGAAGGGGCTGCAAGCTGCCTGTGGGTAGGGGAAGGGCGGTGACCGCAGAGGCTTCCCATGAGGCGAGGGAGAGGAGGGAGCCCAAGGCTAGGCTGGGCTGAGAGGGCGTTAATAAATCACACCTTATATTAGAACACATGTGCGCACCTCTGACAATCCTGAGTGCTGTGTATGTGGGGAGTGGGGCGGGGTGAGTTCATCTGTGTCACCTTCGGGGTGTTTTAGGTGGCCTGTGTGTGTTATGTGCGTGCATGTCTCTAAGCTCAGATATGCATACGTGTATTGATGCCTGTGAATGTATTCACGTGTGCTCATGCTGTTAATTCATTAACACTGCTACTGCCACTGTTCTAAAATACAATGGGGAACAAAATCGAGGCTTTCCTGAGCTCACTTAGGGTGGGCGTGGGGAGACAGGGGCATGAATCCAATAATTATCCACCACAGGGGGTTGGGTGTCTTGGAGGAGAGGCTCACGGTGTACCCAGGGCCTTTAGGGTTTACCCCAGGTGCATCTTTGTGTTTTGCATGCACACGTTTGTGGGCCCACCTGCATGTGTCCATGCACACCCAGTCTGTGTATCCGTGCTTGCCCAGTCTGTGTGTCCATGCACGGCTGCATTACCTGTGCACACGTGCATTGCATCTTGGGATTGCCCACATGTGCCTGCAAGGCATTGTGGGTCCAGGTCCAGCCTGGCACCCCCTGCAGAGGCCTGTGACTGCCTTCCCGGGGGGCCCAGGACTCTCACCCAGGGCCCTTCCCTGCAGCTGGAGCAGGCTGTGCGGCTGGAGTCTGGGGAGCTGGAAACACAGGAGCCCAGGGGGCTGGCACGGCAGAGCGTGGAGCTGCGGAGGCAGCTGCAGGAGGAGCAGGCCTCCTACCGGCGCAAGCTGCAGGCCTACCAGGAGGGCCAGCAGCGGCAGGCCCAGCTCGTGCAGCGGCTGCAGGCCAAGGTCAGGGCCACCCACTCCTGCTCCTGCCCACCCTTGTGCTCACTTGGCCCGGCCCCCATGCCCCCTGGGGCTGACTGGCCACTCTCCACGCATCCCCAGATCCTCCAGTACAAGAAGAAGACCTCGGAGCAGGAGCAGCAGCTGCTGGAGAGAGCCGCGGAGCTGGAGCAGCAGCGGCTGAGGGTGGGTGCCGGGCTGGGGCAGGGCAGACGCTTCCCTCCACGTGCCTGGCCTGATACCCCCGCTTCTCCCACCCAGGACACAGAGCACAGCCATGACCTAGAGAGCGCCCTCATCCGGCTGGAGGAGGAACAGCAGAGGTGGGACACAGCGGGGATAGCACGTGGCTGGCAGGGCTGTCCTCTCCGGCCACGCACCCACTGGTCCCTTTTCCGCCACCCAGAAGCGCCAGCCTGACCCAGGCGAACGCTATGCTCCGAGAGCAGCTGGACCAGGCGAACTCGGCCAACCAGGCTCTGTGTGAGGACATACGCAAGGTGACCAGTGACTGGACACGCAGCCGCCAGGAGCTGGAGCAGCGGGAGGCAGCGTGGAGGCGCGAGGGAGAGGTGGGCACCGGGGAGCTGACCCGAGGGGAACGGCCTATGGGGGAGGGGGGGAGGGGAGGGGGAGGGAGGGCCCTGCTGGTCAGGTGAGCCCTTTAGTAGAGGTACATGGTTGTCATAATAATAGCCTTGATTAGCACATACCACGTGCCAGTGCCAGGCGGGCGATTTCTCCTCTGTTCCTCATAGTGACCATATGTGGAAAGTGCCATCATCCTCCTTCTAAAGAGAGGTTGAATAGCTGCCCAGTCATGCAGCTGGCTGGCTGGGATGCAAACCTACGTCCCCGGCGCTTTCTGCCCTTCCTCACTGCTGCTTGCAGCCCGTGAAGGCTTTGAAATCCAGCTCCCCGAGCCAGCGGGAGGCTTGAGCTGGTGACCGTACAGCTCCAGCCCAGCCCTGTATGCGGGCCCAGAGCCGGCCCACTGGGAGACCCACCCCCCTGGCCACGGTGCCTCCAGGGTAGTCAGAGCTGGGGCAGGAAGTGGGCCGGCCCCCGCTGCAGCCCCTCACTCAGCCCCTCTGCCCTCCAGTCTTTCAACGCCTACTTCAGCCAGGAGCACAGCCGCCTGCTTCTCCTGTGGAGGCAGGCTGTGGGGGCCCGACGGCTGCTCAGCGAGGTGAAGATGTCCACCGAGAGGTGAGGAGGCCTGGCCGGTGGAGGGGCGGCTCAGGGAGACGCTGCGGCCGCCGGGAGACAACCCTGCTTTGCACACTGAATTCAACTCAACTCAGTTGAACTTCGGTCCGACCCAAAACACCTACTGTGTGCCGGGCCCTACGGAGAGGCAGAGGCAACTAGTAATAATTAACTCTTACCAAAATCATGGTGGTCACTTAGCATTTCCTTAATGTACTTGCTAAATTGGCTATTTATGACCAAATAACTAAGGCTAAATGCTAACTACTATTTGGTATTTACTAAATTTACTGTTTCCTAGTCATTACCAGTAAATAGTAAATGTTTACTAGGTGTTTGCTCTGAGCTAGTCTCTTTGTACATTTTATTTCATCTCATATCCACAGTGTCCCTGTGAGGTAGGAACTGGAATGATCCCCATTTTACAGATGAGGACACTGAGGCTCAGAGAGGTAGACTGACCTTCCCAAGGTCACACAGCAGTAAGTAAGTGGCTGAATCAGGATTTGCAGTTCCTGCTTTTAAAGTAACTTTTTTTTTTTTTTTTTTTTTTGCGGTACGGGGGCCTCTCACTGTTGTGGCCTCTCCCGTTGCGGAGCACAGGCTCCGGACGCGCAGGCTCAGTGGCCACGGCTCACGGGCCCAGCCGCTCCACGGCATGTGGGATCTTCCCGGACCAGGGCACGAACCCGCGTCCCCTGCATCGGCAGGCGGACTCTCAACCACTGCGCCACCAGGGAAGCCTGCAGTTCCTGCTTTTAATCAACTGTGATATTCAGCTTCTGCTACCAAGGACCTCGCAACCTCTAGAGAATTCCCTGGAGGTCCAGTGGTTAGGACTCCACACTTTCACTGCCAAGGGCCGGGGTTCAATCCCTGGTCGGGGAGCTAAGATCCCACAAGCCGTGTGGCCTGGCCAAAAATTAAATTAAATTAAATTAAATTATTTAAAAAAGGAACTTGCAACCTCCAGACTGAGGAAGTGAGTGGTCAGTGACGTGAAAGTGGAACAGAAAGGATGTCCTGGATGCTCAGAAAACTGGGAGGGGTGGGGACGTCAGAAAAATGCTTCACTGAGGAGGTGGAATTTGCTCTGACTCCAAGGGATGGGTGGGGTTTTAACTGGCAGAGCTGAGGGCACCCCAGGCCGAGGGAACAGCAGGAGCAAAGGCTTGGAGGTGCGAGAAAATGGCAGCCAGTGGGGTTGAAGCAAAAGGCAAGTGAAAGGAGGTCAGGTTGGAAAAGAGCCCCAAAGGCCTCCTGCCGCAGGGGACTTGGTCCTGCTTGATCTTTGGGCTGGTGAGGCTGCAGCGGGGAGAGCCTAGAGGCAGGCAGACCAATTTGTTTCCTTTTGTGCCTTAAGCATTTGTTTGAGCCATGATCTTTTGTTGAGATCATCTACTATTCTCTCAGTATCCAAATTTCCAGTTGACTCACCAGTGTCACCGATGGTGTTTCTTCACTTTTTGTCTTTAAAATTGTTTGAATCAGGATCCATAGATGTTCACAAAGTGTGATTGGTTGATTTGTCTTCTAAGTCTCTTTTATTTGTTCAGGAAACCGGGACAGTTGTCCTTAGAGATTCCCACAGTCTGGATTCTGTGGTGTCCTTTAACACCTTTGTCCCCTGTAAATTGGATGTTGGATTTACGGCTTGATCAAATTCAGTTTCGGGTTGTTGTGTTTTGCTTTGTTTTGTTTTGACAAGACTTCTTCATAAGCGCCATGTGTACTGTGCCATCAGGAGCCTCTGTCTGTTCGTTAGCAGCCCTTGACGCTCAATGCCAAGGTCCAGACATTCGTCAGAGGTTGCAAAATCGTGATTGTCTCATTCTATCACTTCTTCATGTATTAACTGGAATTCTTCTATAATAAGGCACTTCCTCTTCTTACCGTTAGGTACCCAGTGGTACAGTTCATTCAGGAAAGGGGAGGATTTAACCTATTTGATATATTTAAAATACCTAATTTTTAATTAGCATTTAAAATGTTAACATCTTGCTTTTGAATAACTCACACATGCACAAGGTTCAAATTTCAAAAGGGTGTATGGTGAAAACTCTTCCTGCCACCTCTGACCCAGACACTCAGGCTCATTTGATACAAGTTAATACAGCAGATTATACATTTCCCCCCCAGCCCCCACTTTTCTTTTATACACTCTTGGGAGAATTTCATCTTTCCAGTTCTTTTTTTTTTTTCCGGGCACACGGCGCAGCTTGTGGGAGTTCCCCAACCAGGGACTGAACCCACGCTCCCTGCATTGGGAGCGCAGAGTCCTAACCACTGAACCACCAGGGAGTTCCCTTTTTGCAGTTCTCGAAGATGCTTTGTTCACCCAATAGTTATAGCTGGGAAGTGGTTCCACATCAGGCTCTAAAGAGCTTCCCCATTCGTTTTTCTTGGCTCCAGAGTATTCCACTGAAGGGATGTATCATGATTTTTTTAATAGCAGCTCCCTGCTGAGTTACCTGGTGGCCTAGTGGTTAGGATTCCAGGCTTTCACTGCCGAGGCCTGCGTTCAATTCCTGATCTGGGAGCTGAGATCCTGCAAGCCACGCGGTGGCCAAAAGAAAAAAGAAAAGGCAATACCAGCTCCCTTTCAATAGATATTTAGGTTGCCACCAGTATTTCTTACATGAGCAAGGTTGCAGTGGATCCCCTTATACACAGGTCATTTTCCTTGCGTTGCGGCATATCTGTAGGATAAATTCTGAGCGATAGAGTCAGTGGGTCATAGAACCTATCCATTTATAATTTTCAGAGTTCTTCTAATCGCCCTCTGTGTGGTTACACTCGCCCTCCCACCAGGAGTGTAGGGAGAGCCTGTTTCCCCGCAGCCTCACCTACACTGTGCATTATGTGACTTTTTGTCCCCAGTCTGTTAGCGACAAATGGCATCCCACTGCAGTTTTTTTTTTTTTTTTTTTTTTGCGTTACGTGGGCCTCTCACTGTTGTGGCCTCTCTTGTTGCGGAGCACAGGCTCCGGATGCGCAGGCTCAGCAGCCATGGCTCACGGGCCTAGCCGCTCTGCGGCATGTGGGATCTTCCCGCACCGGGACACGAACCTGTGTCCCCTGCATCAGCAGGCGGACTCTCAACCACTGCGCCACCAGGGAAGCCCCCCCACTGTAGTTTTAATTTACACTTGGGAGTCCTCCCCTCCATCCCATCCCCATCCTGTGTTCTCTACACCAGGGACCTGCTGCAGCTGGGAGGGGAGCTGGCCCGGACCTCACGAGCCGTCCAGGAGGCGAGCCTGGGGCTGAGCGCAGGCCTGCGGCTGGCCGAGAGCCGGGCCGAGGCGGCCCTGGAAAAGCAGGCCCTGCTGCAGGCCCAGGTGGAGGAGCAGCTGCGGGACAAGGTGCTCCAGGAGAAGGACCTGGCCCAGCTGCAGGTGCAGAGCAACCTGGACAAGGCCAACCTCAGTGCCAGGTGGGCGCCCGGAGGCGCCACGCGAGGCAGACCTCCCCACAGAGTGTACGCCCGGACATACGGGGAGGAGGGGCCGTCTGTTCACAGGGCACTTCCCCTGTGTGGGTTCAGCCAGTCTCCCCAGGCACCCCGTTTGGCAGAGGGGGAGACGGAGGTTCAGAGGGCTCTTGCCCAGGGCACATCACGAGCAGTTCAGCCTCTGCTCCTGAGACCTGGACAAGTCCCAGAGTGTTTTTCTGTGAGATGAAGTGGGTGGCCACCTCATTCTCACTTAGAGATGAGAAAGGAGAGTGACTTCAGGTCACACGGCAAAAGGGAGGCGAATCCTAGGGTCCCTGCCTCAGGTTTGGGGAAGCATGAAGGACACGGAGCTGGCGGAGGAGAAGCTGGGTGGGTCTCCCATTCACCTGTGTTGCTCCCCTACCTCCAGAGTGACTGAGCTGGCCCTGACAGTCGAGCGCCTTCAGAACCAGAATCTGGAAAAGGATCGGCTCAACAAGGCCCTCACTGAGAAGCTTGAGGCCCTGGTGAGATGCAGGGCGGGGCGGGGGGACCGACCAGATCCATGGACACAGGCTGAGGGCTGGGTTGCTTGGGCCAACCCCAAGCATCCCACTCAGACTCAGTTTCACCCCTCATTAATTGAACACCTAGTGTGTGCCAGCTTTAGTGGTAAGCACATTCACCTCCTTTATCCCATTTCATCCTCTCAGCAGTTCTGTAGCATGATCCCCATTATACAGATGAGGAACCTGAGGCCCAAGGGGAAATACTTGTCCAGGGTCTCAGAGCCATTAAGCTGGGGAGTCAGAACTTGAACTCATGCCTGTGCCCTGCTAGCCCAGGGCTCTTTCTTTTGGAACTCAGCTGCCTCCCCACCAGAGGGACCCCTCTCAAGGGTACTGCCTGGGTTGGTCATCCTTCTTTGTGGGGTCTGGCCTGGGTTCTACGTCCAGCTCTCCTCCAATAGGCTGTGTGACTTGGGGCAGGACACCACACCTCTCTGGGCCTGGTCTGTTCAGTGAGGGCACTGGGGCCACTGTGGGGTCTTCCGAGCTGCTGGCCCCTGGGCATGGCCTTCGAGGCCAACTGATTGGTGGTAGTCCCGGGAGGGAGACGAAGGTGGGGTTTCTGACTAGGGCAGAGACCCTGACTGCTCTTTGCCTGTCTGCCCAACACCACTCTAGGAATCCCTGCGGCTCCAGGAGCAGGCGGCCCTGGAGACGGAGGATGGAGAGGGGCTGCAGCAGACCCTGAGGGACCTGGCACAGGTTCGGGAGCCGGGAGAAACCAGAAGGGGTGGGAGCCCTGGGCAGGGCAAGGCCAGGCAGTCCTGGGCCACCACGTCCCCTGATGGCCTTCAGCTGAACTGCAAGTGGTTGGGGGCCCTGGAAACCTAGGCTGCTGTTTAACACCCCTGCTAGCTCCGCCCCAAATCTGCCCCCCTGCCCCCCACCCCGGGGGAGTTCCTCGTTGGAGAGGAGGCACTGCATGTTCCCTGCCCATCTGTGAGAAACGCTGAATCATGTCTTCCCAGTAAATGGGAGGCCTTACCTGGTGGGCTGAGGGCTGTGAGCTAGCGGAGGTGAGAAAGTGCTGCAGAGTTAGGGATGAAGCTAGACATGAGGACCCTGGTGGCCCCACTGCCTCCCGAGGCTTCTTTGCCCAATTGACACCGCAGCTCCTCTCCTCCTTCTGCCTCCCTAACCCCGCCTCAGGCCGTCCTGTCAGACATGGAGAGCGGCGTCCAGTTAAGTGGCTCTGAGCGTACAGCGGCCGCATCGGACGGCAGCCTGCGGGGGCTCTCGGGGGCCCGGACCCCGTCCCCACCGAGGCGCTCCTCGCCCGGCCGTGGCCGTTCCCCCCGCCGAGGCCCATCCCCTGCCTGCTCGGACTCCTCCACACTAGCCCTCATTCACTCCGCTCTGCACAAGCGTCAGCTGCAGGTCCAGGTAGGAAGGGGCCTGAGTGTCCTGGGACGGAGCTCGAGTCCAGCGGGGAGGGGCTTGGGCAACCTTGGTCGGAGCCAGGGTCTTAGGGGAGGAGCCTGAGCATTCAGGCTAGAGTCAGAGGCTTGAGAAACGGCAACTGAGTCAGGACCCGTGGAGGTGGCTGAGAGCACTGGAGGAATCTGAGTCTAGAGTGGGAGGGGCTTGAGCAGCTGGGGGCGGAGCCCGGGGTGGAGTAAGAGTCCTGGTATAGGAAGGGAGATGGGGTTCCCACACAGAGTCAGAGAGCCTTGGTGTGTGTTTGGGGCAGGGGTGGGGGCGGCGTCAGAAGTGGGGGAGGGGAAGGAGTGTGCTTGGTGGTATGTCTGGTGTCCTGGGGACTTAGGTTGCCCGGGACCCCAGGGAGATGGAGGCTCAGAGCCCTTGCAGAGGTCTCAGAAGGGTGGTGAGGGCATGATGCGGGGGAGTGGAAACTGAGTCTGGGGGTGTAGCTCTCCTGCCCGGCCGCAGCGCAGGCTGGTGTGCAGGCTGGTGTGCATCGTGGGGAGAGCGGGGAGGGAGCTTCACAGGGCTCCCCTACACTCAGTGATTCCCATGCCACAGGACATGCGGGGGCGCTATGAAGCCAGCCAGGACCTCCTGGGCACCCTGCGGAAGCAGCTTAGTGACAGCGAGGGTGAGCGCCGTGCCCTTGAGGAGCAGCTGCAGTGTCTTCGGGATAAGACCGACGGGGCCGCCCAGGCCCAGGAGGATGCGCAGCGCGAGGCCCAGCGCCTGCGCAGTGCCGTCGACCTCCTGAACAGGTGCCGGGAGGTCAGAGGCGGGGAGCCCAGAGAATAAGTCAGTGTCTGGGCCTGACGCCAGCCAGAGCCTGTGAACATGCGGATTTGCACTAATATGGTCATAACTAGCCGCATGTGTCTGTTCAAATGTAAATTAAGTAAACATTTACAAATGTAAATGTTTGCATTAGCCACATTTCAAGTGCTAACAAGTAGGACATATGACTGTAAAACACTTCCATCATCTCCAAGAGCCATATTGACACTGTTATTCTCGACTCTGTCTCTCGGAGATTTTGGAGACAAGAAATTATCCACTCTTAGCTGCCTGGTTGTTTTTATTTTTTGGGTGCTTGTTTTTTGGTTTTTCTCTTTGTAAATGTAACCACGTAATAAAAAGTTTGAAAAATGGAGGGGAAATAAAAAGATGGGACCTCCTCACAGCTTCCCCTGCTCATCCTAACCCCTGTTAATGCACTGGCTTTGCTTCCGGTTGTGTTTCCTGGCAGTCACTTTGCAAACCTTTCCAGTATACCTACTATGTGCTAGGCTTATTGCCAAGTGCTTCCTGTGTATTATCTCAATTAGTCTTCCCATCAAACTCATGCAGTTCACAACTGTTACTGTCCCGAGGTTGAGAGACTTGTCCAAGGTCACACAGCGACGTGGCTGGGGTAGGAATTGGGATTCAGGTCCATCTGACAGCAAAACCAGTGCTTCCCATGCCTTGGAAGGAAAGGGGCTTTTTATGTAGTTGCATTCCCAGCGAACACCTCATTTTGCATTCTACTATTTTTCTTTATTTCATGTCAAAATTTTTTTTAAACTTGGATAGAGTTTGACCCCCACCCTTTTTTTGGATAATTTTATTTATTTATTTATTTATTTTTGGCTGCGTTGGGTCTTTGTTGTGGTACATGGGCTTCTCATTGCGGTGGCTTGTTGCGGAGCATGGGCTCTAGGTGCGCAGGCTTCAGTAGTTGTGGCACACGGGCTTAGTTGCTCCGAGGCACGTGGGATCTTCCTGGACCAGAGCTCGAACCCGTGTCCCCTGCATTGGCAGGTGGATTCTTAACCACTGCACCACCAGGGAAGCCCATGTCGAATATTTTTTCCCACCTACTGCCAGCCTTCGTATCTAATATATCAGTATTTACAGGTTGCCACTTTGAGCGCACGGGGGCGGCAGTGGAGGATATGATAGCCATCAGCCCTAAGCCTGAGCTAGAAACCCCTGCCTTGGAAGGAGCCTCCTCCCTCCCCTGCCCTGGCTACCATGTGCTGCTGGCCTGGGCAGCAGGCAGCTGTGGGATCTGGACAGACCCAGCTCTGTTGGGCCTCCCAGAATTGAGGGGCATAGGGTGCTGTAGGGGGCATTTCCTGGCCATGTGGACTAGCAGAGCTGGCAGCGAAATTGCCCACATGTCTCAGGAACCTAGCCTGGCATCTTCACTTGGTGGGGTAGTTGGAGATAATGCCAGTGCCTCCATCCATTCCACTGGGCCTCCAAGTGGGCTGGTTGGGGGAGAAGGAAAGCTGAGTGCCCTATGCCGGGAAGAGTCAGCTCCAGGGAGACGTGGATGAAATGAGTGGGCCATGCTTAGGGGTAGGAAGGCTTTCTAGAGGCCGGAGCCTTGGAGGATGGGAGGATGTGGCTCCTGGCTAGGACAGCAGCACATCCGTCTTCCCCGGTGGGAGTGGCCTCTGCATCCCCTTCAGCTCCCCCTCCCCTTGTCCTGCAGGGAGAAGGACAGCCTAGCCCACAGCCTGCAGGTGGCCCAGCAGCAGGCTGAGGAGCTACGGCAGGAGCGGGAGAAGCTGCACGCGGCCCAGGAGGAGCTGCGGCGCCAGCGGGACCAGCTGGAGGAAGAGCGGGAGGACACCTCACAGGACAGCGCATGGACGCGCAGGGAGCTTGAGCGCAGGTGAGTAGCTTCTGGCTCCTTGCCAGGGCCGCTTGGATGGGCCATGGGGCTCCCGACTGTCCCTGGGGGCTAGGGAGTACTGACTGTGTCTTGGGCCTTCTACTGTCTCGAGGATCCTCATGGCACCCCTCTGCTATAGGGTCTTCTAACCAGACCCATTTCAGGAAACTGAGATTCAGGGAGGTTTAGTCATTTACCTGAGATCAGAGAACTGGTAGGAGGTAGAGTGTGGATGATGATAACAACAACTGGACTTCCCTGGCAGTCCAGTGGTTAAGGCTCCGCGCTTCCTCTGCAGGGGGCGTGGGTTCGATCCCTGGTTGGGGAGCTAAGATCCCACATGCCTCGCAGCACAGCCAAAAAACAAAAAAAACGAATATAACAGTAGTTATATTAACTATATAGCATTAGTATTATTGTTAATTAAGTTAATTAACAATAATATTAATATAACATTAATATTTTTTAAATTTAAATTTATAATAATAACATCAGTACTTATATTACTAAGTACCAGGCACCATTTTAAGCACTTAGATTCTCTTATTTAACCTTCATGATAACTCTGTGATGTAGGAGCTATTATTATCTCCATTTGGATGAGATGGATGGTGAAACTGAGGCACAGAGAGGTTATGTAACTTGCCCAAGGTCACACAGCTAGTTAGTGGAAGAGCCAGGATTTGAACCCAGTCATTGGGGCTTCAGAGTTAACCTCTTAACCACTTCACTTTTAGTTCTCTGAGGCATTAGTAACAGTGATGTTTAGTACATTGTGGCAGTGGATATTATCCTTGTTTCCAAAGGCCCTTGGAGAGATATGTCAGTTACAATAAGGACACATATCCTTTTTTTTTTTTTTTTTTAATTTTATTTATTTTTGGCTGCGTTGGGTCTTCGTTGCTGTGCACGGGCTTTCTCTAGTTGTGTCGAGCGGGGGCTACTCTTCGTTGCGGTGCATGGGCTTCTCATTGTGGTGGCTTCTCTTGTTGCGGAGCATGGGCTCTAGGCGCGCGGGCTTCAGTAGTTGCAGCACACGGGCTCAGTAGTTGCGGCATGCGGGCCCTAGAGCACGCAGGCTTCAGTAGTTGCGATGCATGGGCTCAGTAGTTGTGGCTCGCGGGCTTAGTTGCTCTGTGACATGAGGGATCTTCCCGGACCAGGGGTCAAACTCGTGTCCCCTGCGTGGGCAGGCGGATTCTTAACCACTGTGCCACCAGGGAAGTCCCAGGACACATATCCTTTTCACAACGTCCCGAGGCGAGCGTTACCCCATTTTGCAGATGTGAAAACTGAGGCCCAACAGTGGGCTTGGCTGTCCTTGTGGATGAGGCTCCTGCCTTGGGCCTGGCCCCTGGCTGCTCCAGCATGTCTGGCCATGGAGACTCAGGGCAGGGGAGTGACATGGGGCACCCCCCACCCTCTGTCCCACAGCCATAGGCAACTAGAGCAGCTGGAAGTGAAGCGCTCAGGGCTGGCGAAGGAGCTGGTGGAGGTGAGGGAGGCACTGAGCTGTACCACGCTGCAGCGGGACGTGCTGCAGGCTGAGAAGGCCGAGGTGGCCGAGGCGCTGACCAAGGTGGGTCCCCGTTTGCCACACCACCACAAACCCACCTCTACCCTAGGCCCCAGGCCTTCTCACTCTGGCCACAGACTGACCCCTATTTCAGGCTCACCTCTGACTCTGGCCACACACTGACGTCTGATCCCAGCCATAAGTGAACTGACCTTTAGGACTGGTCATATCCCTGCTTTTCCAGATGCTTCTGGGGCAGGGCCTGTAGCTCAGGTCATCCAGTCCCATCTCTGGACACAGGTCCTGGGGTCTGTGAGGGTTGGGGGCACAGTTCTTGGTCGGTGCCTGCCCTGCTGTCTGTGGTCTGGGCCCTGAGCAAGGCCACCCTAGACCCCACTCTAGGGTACCCTCTGACCTCTGGCCGCGCCCCACAGTGGGAGCCAGCTTCATTGGTCCTTGCACGGCTCTGGGTGCGCAGCAGTGTGGGCAGCAGGGCGTCTGCAGGGATTTTGTTTCTGCCTCATGTTCTCATGTTCTATCTCCCTCCTTGTGTCCCCTGCCCTGTCTCTGGGGGCCCTGTCTCTCCGTGCCTCTTCTCGCCACCTCCCCACCTCCTGCCTCTCCCATCTCTCTGCCTTTCTCCCCATCTCTCTGCCTTTCTCCCCATCTCTCTGCCTTTCTCCCCATCTCTCTTTATCTTTCCATGTCTCTGCACGTCTTTTCCCATCTCTCTCCATCTCTCCCCGCCTGACCATCTCTGGCCACCCTGGTCCCGACCCTGCAGGCTGAGGCTGGCCGCGTGGAGCTTGAGCTCTCCATGACCAAGCTGCGGGCCGAGGAGGCCTCTCTGCGGGACTCCTTATCCAAGCTGAGTGCCCTGAACGTGAGTCTTGCCCAGGACAAGCTGGGTCTGAACCGCCTTGTCGCCCAGGTACGTTGTGTGCCAGCAGGCCCTCCTGCCTCGCCCACCTGTCCTCCCTGCTCAGAGACCCTGCTGAGGCATCCCCAGGCCCAGCCTAGGCCCACACCCCGACATCTCCCTGTACACCTCTGTCCCTCTGTCTTGTTGTTCTTTCTCTGACTCCTTCTGTCTGTCTGTCTTCTCTCTCATGGTCTGAGAGGAAAGAAGCTCCATGGGCCCTTCCTTCTCCTCCTCCCCAGTGTCCACACACCCTAGGGCACTGCCCCTTACCCCCGGGAGCCTCCCACGGGCTGGCTGTGATAGGTGGGTGGAGAAGGCATCCTTGGTCCCGGGTGGGACCTCTTCGGACCATGAGGGCCTGGGCTGATCCGGTCACTCGCCTCCGCCTGGCCCCCACAGCTCGAAGAGGAAAAGGCAGCCCTGCTGGGCCGGCAGTGGCAGGCAGAGCGGGAGGCTGCCTCCGCGCAGGAGGGGCAGGAGCTGCTGGAGCAGCTGCGGCTGGAGCACGAGGTGGAGCGGCAGGGCCTGCAGGGCTCCCTGCGTGCAGCAGAGCAGGCCCGGGGGGCGCTAGAACGCCAGCTCCCGGAGTTGCACCAGGAGCGCTGCCGACTGCAGGAGCGGCTGGCCCAGGTGGGTGTACGTGGGGTCTGGAGAGCAAGTGGGGAAGGGGTTCTAGGCTCCCGGCCTTTTGCATCTGTCCTGGGGGACGTCACAGGCTCGGGAGCCTGCTTCCCGGCTGAAATCCAGTCCCACCTCTGCCAGCTGGGGGCCTTGAGCAAGCTACCCGACCTCCCCATGCCTCAGTGGCCCCACCTGTAACATGGGGCTAATAGTTCTTATCACAAAGCGTTGTTCTGAAGAGTATACCGGGTAAGCGCTTACAGAAATCAACCACCACTCAGTAAAGATTAATGCTATGATAATTGGTAGAGAATTTTAGAATTGGAATCTTAGACTTGTTGGGAAATCATAGCTGGAAGGGACCTTAGGGTGTCTGTCCTGGAGGGCCTGGCTTCCTGGGAGGGGCCTCTAGGGAACAGACCACGTGGTGCAGGGAGCCAGGCTCTAGGTTCCCTTTCTGAGGCCTGCAGAGCAGCTCTCCTTTACTTTCTTTTATACATTCAGCTTCTCTGGACATTTTGGGGTGCAGGAAGTGTTTGGTTGCCACCCAAACTAAGTGATGACCCTTATGTCTGCATGTGCATGCACTGCAGGTCCAGAGAAGGCTGTGATTTGTCCAGGTTCACACAGCACATCAGGATACAACCGGGGCTTGAACCTGGTCTCCTGCCTGCCAGGGCCGGGTTGGGCCCATGGTCGGGGTGCTGCACGATAAGCAGGCTGGGGGATTCCGGGGCTGGTGCTCACAGTGCCGGGGTGGGGCCAGCTCTCCCGGCAGCTGAGCGGGCGGGAGCACGAGCTGGAGCAGGCCCGGCGGGAGATACAGCGGCAGACGGAGGCGTCGGAGCGGGTGGCCCGGGAGAAGGAGGCGCTGGCCAAGGAGCGGGCCGGCCTGGCGGTGCAGCTGGCAGCAGCCGAGCGTGAGGGCCGGACCCTGTCGGAGGAGGCCACACGCCTGCGGTGAGGCCTTGAGCTCTGCCCAGCCCGCCCTGGGGGGTCTGACGGAGCCACCCCGTGGCCAGCCACGTCCAGCATGGGCCCTCAGGGGCCAGGTCACCAGCTCATCTCAGCCGGGGCTTAGGCTTCCCCAGGGAGCGGGAGCGTGGCTGGGCAGGTGGGCTGGCACCTGGCCCATGGCTGGCCACGCCCTGGGATTCACAGTGTCCTGGGTCCCGGGAGGCTGGGTCCCGGGGCCTTAGGGATCGTGCGTGCTGCAGCTTGGAGAAGGAAGCCCTGGAGAGCAGCCTGTTTGAGGTGCAGCGGCAGCTGGCGCAGCTCGAGGCCCGGCGGGAGCAGCTGGAAGCGGATGGGCAGGCCCTACTGCTGGCCAAGGAGACCCTGACCGGTAGGGGGGCCAGGGGTGAGGGGTGGGGAACCCCGGGCTCCAGCCCGGAGCTGGAGCTGTAACCTGTCGAGTTCTGGGGTCTCACCGAAGCTGGGATCACTGGCTTTGGGGTGTGGCTGACCTGGCTTCCAATCCAGCCGCTGTCCCAGGCCAGCCGCTTCCCTCTCTGGGCCACGGGTTCCTCATCTGACAGTTAGAGGTGATGAGGCTTTGCCAGGATGAGGTGAGAAAAGCATGGCCTTGGCACAGTGCCTGGCTCCGCTGCCAACGGTGGCTGCTGTCTATCGTCATCAGGGCGCTTAGAGAGTTCTGTGTCTCCGCGGAGCCATCATCAGCTGCTTTTCTGATGACTCTCATTCCCGCCCAGTCTCTGAACTCACAGGTTTTTCTTGCTCAACCAACATTTACTAAGCACCTGCTTGGGCCGCGAAAATTAAGTTTTTCATCCACGTCCACGTGAGCCAGACAGAACCAGGAAGGGAAATGCTAACAGTCTCTGGTGGACTTCCAACCCCGAGGATAGTTTTTATTTATTTATTTATTTATTTATTTATTTATTTATTTATTTATTTTATTTATTTATTTTTTTGTGTGCTACGCGGGCCTCTCACTGTTGTAGCCTCTCCCATTGTGGAGCACAGGCTTCGGATGTGCAGGCTCAGCGGCCATGGCTCACGGGCCCAGCCGCTCCGCGGCATGTAGGATCCTCCCGGACCGGGGCACAAACCCGTGTCCCCTGCATCGGCAGGCGGACTCTCAACCACTATGCCACCAGGGAAGCCCCCGAGGATAGTTTTTAGATTGTCCCCTGTGGGGTGCACCCTTCCCCGGTCACTTTCATTAGGGCTAACAGTCTAGCAAGTATGCTTATGGCAGTCAGTCATTAAAGGTGATGCCTCATGGAAAGCTGTACAGCCTTGGGAGGTTACCTGTCTCCTCTGAGCCTCCATTTCCTCATCTGTAAATTGGGGATAAGCCATGTGGGTGTGATGTGAAGCTGTGTTGTGCTCAGCCAGGTGCCTGCCCGTGGTAAGCACTCAGTCAGTGATGGGGGTTCTCATGTTTTTGCTGTCCTCTCCATTTGGGGGGCCCTCCTCATCAGTCACTTCATCCTTTAGATGCCATTCCAGGTAGGGAGGGAGGGGGACAGGGCCACTGGGCCCATGCAGTTGACGGGGAAATAGAGGCCCAGAGAGGGCAAGAACGTTCTCCAAGGGAACTCGGCTAGATACCAGTGGGCCCTCTTCCCTCTGGGATTTTGCCCACATAGCTCACCTGGCCTGAGTCTGTTGGCCCACTGGGAGGGTCTGACCCAAGCTTGTTTCTCCCTTCCATCCCTTCTGTGCAGGAGAGTTGGCGGGCTTGCGGCAGCAGATAACAACTACAGAGGAGAAGGTCGCTCTGGACAAGGAACTGATGGCCCAGAAGTTGGTGCAGGCTGAGCGGGAGGCCCAGGCCTCTCTGCGGGAGCAGCGGGCAGCCCACAAGGAGGACTTACAGCGACTCCAGCGAGAGAAGGTTCGGGCAGCTGGGTTGGGGCCGGCGGTGGGGTGGGGGAGGGCTCTGTCTCCTCTGTGACCTCAGGCGAGCCATCCTTCTCACTCTGCATCAGTGAAGTGGAACTTCATCTCTGTTTCAGAGGCTCTGGGGGCAGCTGGGAGGATCCATCGGGGATCACTCCTTATCAAACATGCAGATTCCCAGGCCCCAATCTGGTCCAGCCCTGGTGATCCTGATGCAGGGGGTCCACAACCATATTTGGAAAATGCTGATCTAATGTAGAGTCGGAAGGCACTTTAATTTGCTAAGAAGTGCAGTTTGCATATGAAAGATCACTCAGGACCAGAGCACATAGAAAGGCGAGGGGCCAGATCACCAAAAGACAGAACAGAAGTACCTAAGAACACTGGCTCTGGAGTTACATTGCCTGGGTTTCAACCTGATCTTGGCCAAATGCTGGTTATGTTACCTAAGGTCTCTGTGCCTTCATTTCCCCATTAAAAAAAAAAAAAAATATATATATATATATATATTTATTTATTTGGCTGCACCAGGTTTTAGCTGCGGCATGCGGGATCTTCATTGCCACATGCGGGATCTTTTTTTTTTTTTTAGTTGCAGCATGCGGAATCTTTAGTTGCGGCATGTGGGATCTAGTTCCCTGACCAGGGATCAAACCCGGGCCCCCTGCATTGGGAGCACGGAGTCTTAGCCACTGGACCACCAGGGAAGTCCCCTATTTCCTCATCTTAACAATGGGGATAATGATAGTATAATTTATGAGGATGAGGTGAGATGATCCTTACAAAGAGCTTAACACAGAGACTGGCACTTTGTAAATGCTCCATAATTGCTGGTTGTCATTATTATTATTGTACTGAGATGCTCTCCAGAGTGGGCCTCTGGACAGGGGACCTGAGTCACTCATCTTGGACTGGGCTGCCTCTGACAGAGGTTCAGGCTGTGGCCCCGACACCAGGGGGCGCCATTCACCTTGTACGTAGTCTTCTTGGATTTGTGGCTAGAATCACACTTCTCCAGCAGGTGGCGACAGAGCATTTGAAGTAGAGACTTTTCACACAGCTGTTAGGGACTAGTGCTGGGGCCAGGCACCTCCCTCAGACCCCAAGTGGGCTCTGCCTGTGGGTTGTACCCACCCAGTCCCCAGGGAGCCAAACTCCTGTGCCTTCCCTCATTCTCCCTGCACCAGCAGACTCAGCCTCTTTCTTTTTTTTTTTTTTTTTTGCGGTACGCGGGCCTCTCACTGTTGTGGCCTCTCCCGCTGCGGAGCACAGGCTCCGGACGCGCAGGTTCAGCGGCCATGGCTCACGGGCCCAGCCACTCCGTGGCATGTGGGATCCTCCCACACCGGGGCACGAACCCGTGTCCCCTGCATCGGCAGGTGGACTCTTAACCACTGCGCCACCAGGGAAGCCCGACTCAGCCTCTTAATGTCATCATACCTGTACTCTTCTCTGCAGCTGTTCCGCCCCCCACCCCCAGACCCATGCCTTCTTATTGCTCACAGCCGACCCAACCCCCAGTCCTGGTCCCTCTTCCACAAGCTCTGAACAACCCGCTATTCTAAAATTCAGATTGCTCCTTGTCACTCTGGCTTGAGGCTCTGCCGTCCCAACTGTCCTGAAAATCAGGTCACCCCTCCCTAAAGCCCACTGGTCTGGTCTGGCCTGGCTGCTGCCTGTGGCTTTGGCCCCGTCCTTCACCGTGTCCCCCTTGTAGTCCAAGCCCCAGTGACCTTAAATATCACAGGTTCCCTGTTCGTCACGTTTCCTCTTTCCTCCAAGTCGTCTCCAGGGCTGTACTCGGACCTGGGTTCTTTTCCTTTTCTCTCTACCTGACCGACGGCTGCTTGTTTCCTCCAGGAAACATTCTCTGACCCCTTACCCTCCTCCCCCCGCCCACCCAGAGGCCAGGCCGTTGTTGCTCCTGGCGTGTCCCCATCACGGCCCTCATTATCACCCGCCCCACCTTGTAGTTCCCTGATCACCTGCCCCACGGCCCTTGCTCGGGGCTGTCTGGGCCCAGCCTCGTGGGTCACACGCACATGGGCCTGGCCCCCAGGAGGCGGCATGGCGGGAGCTGGAGGCAGAGCGGGCCCAGCTGCAGAGTCAGCTGCAGCGGGAACGGGAAGAACTGCTGGCCCGGCTGGAGGCCGAGAAGGAAGAACTGAGCGAGGAGATCACCGCCCTGCAGCAGGAGCGTGACGAGGGCCTCCTCCTGGCCGAGAGCGAGAAGCAGCAGGTTTGTGAGCCCTGCCGTGGCCTCCTCGGCTGCCTGAGGGGCCCCTGTGCTGGGGCTGGTCCCCGCTCAGCCACCCAGCAGCTAGGGGCTAGGAGTCCTTTTCTGGGCCTTGGTTTCCTCACCTTCAGGATGGGGGAGTTCAAGGGGTGTTTGTGAAGCATCGCTGAGACCCCTGTCCAGCGAGCGGGCCCGGCACGTGGTGGGAGCTTACTGAGTGGCAGCCACAGTCATGACACCGTGAGCATTGTTCCAGAAAAGCTGACCCACGTTCTCCCATCCCTCCTCCCACCCCAGGCTGGGCATGGCGTCCCCATGACCGCCTCTGAGCAGTCCCCGCGAAGCCCACATGCAGCAGCTGACCCTCCTCAGAAAGAACTAACTCCTGACTTTCCCATAATGTAATGGAGACAGGGCAGACTGCGTCCATCTCCTCTCCTCACCTGCTGCGTCACCCTGGGCAAGTCACTTTACCTCTTTGAGCCTCAATAGCCTCATCTGTAAAATGGGAATAATGAAAGGCCCTGCTTCAGGATGTGAGATGTCCAAGTTGTGTCTGTGTCCAGGTCATTGTTACTGCTGTTGTACCCTTTCCTGGGGCTGCCGAGGGGGTGAGCCTGCACCTCTGCCCTGGCTCCACCTGTGGTGGCCCAGTCAGGTCCCCGAGCCCCCAGTGGGCACATTTCCGAGGCCAATGTGGGGGAAAGGCCCAAGCATGCCCCCCAAGACCACCCAACACCCCGAGCCCTTTGCTCCCTGCCTCTGCCCAGGCCCTGTCCCTGAAGGAGTCCGAGAAGACGGCGCTGTCGGAGAAGTTGATGGGGATGCAGCACAGCCTGGCCGCCATATCCCTGGAGATGGAGCGACAGAAGCGCGATGCTCAGAGCCGGCAGCAGCAGGACCGGGTAGGCCAGGCGGGGGCGGGCGGGCCTCCATCTGAGCCGGGGTTGGGGTTGGGGGGGACACAGCCCTGCCCGAGGGGGAGACGTGGCTCTGCCCTGGGGGTAGCATCCAGGCTGTCGGTGGAGCTTCACCCTTCCTTGGGAGTCCCCATTGGAGGGAGGTGGCACGGCTCTGCCCTGTGAATCCCCTAGTCTGAGGGAGAGACTGGCTACGTGCATAGCAGTTGCCAGGCGTCAGTAGAGGGCCCTTGACGCAGGCCAGCATGAGGGGCCGTGTCTAGAGCTGCAAATGGACAGTTCAGTTGGCGCAGCTGGGATCAGTGGTGGTGGGGGTTGGGAGTGCGGGGGAGGAGGACACTGCAGTGCCAAGTCTCAGGAGCCCGTGTGTCCTAGAGCACCGTGAATGCCCTGACGTCCGAGCTGCGGGACCTGCGGGCCCAGCTTGAGGAGGCTGCCGCGGCCCATGCGCAGGAGGTGAAGAGGCTGCAGGAACAGGCCCGAGACCTGGGCCGGCAGCGGGAGTCCTGCCTGCGTGAGGTGAGCTGCCTGCCCATCCACCCACCTGCTTCCTCCTAGGCAGTGCAGCCTTTACGCCGCTGGGAACCTAGAAGCGTGCGTTCGAGGACAAAGGAATGTGTGAAAGGAAGCAGGCGGCAGGCGTTAGGCGTTTATTAAGTACCTGCTGGGTACATGTGGGACTTGGGCTCTCACAGAGAGGCTGGGCTGGGCGTCCCTGCCCTCTTGAGGTTGATCCACAGGATGATCTTTTTATTTATTTTATTTTATTTATTTATTTTTTGGCTGTATTGGGTCTTCGTTGCTGTGCGCGGGCTTTCTCTAGTTGCGGCGAGCGGGGGCTGCTCTTTGTTGCGGTGCACGGGCTTCTCATTGCAGTGGCTTCTCTTGTTGCAGAGCACGGGCTCTAGGTGCGCGGACTTCAGTACTTGCAGCATGCAGGCTCAGTAGTTGTGGCTTGTGGGCTCTAGAGCACACGCTCTGTAGTTGTGGCGCACGGGCTCAGTTGCTGCACGGCATGTGGGATCTTCCCGGCCCAGGGCTCGAACCCGTGTCCCCTGAACTGGCAGGTGGATTCTTAACCACTGCGCTACCAGGGAAGTCCCACAGGATGATCTTGATTGATGTTTATTTCAGGCCAGAGCACCGCTGACTCCAATATGCTTTGCCCCAAATCATAACTCACACCTGCAGTCTGAGCCGCTGCAGAGGGATAGGGCAGGTGCCCCGTGGCTAGGGAGATGGGGATGGGCTCCTTTCCACCCAGCTTGAGTGGGACCCGACCCCTGTATGTGGACCTCCGCTGTCCTCACAGGCAGAAGAGCTTCGGACCCAGCTGCGCCTGGTGGAGGATGCCCGTGACGGGCTGCGGCGGGAGCTACTGGAGGCCCAGCGCAAGGCGCGTGAGAGCCAGGACGGCCGTGAGGCCCAGCGCCAGGAGGCGGGCGAGCTGCGGCGCAGCCTGAGCGAGGGGGCCAAGGAGCTCGAGGCCCTGCGGCGGTCCAACGAGGAGCTGCGGGTGGCCGTGAAGAAGGCAGAGAGCGAGCGGATCAGGTGGGGTGACACGGGGGCCCAGCCCCCAGCCCTTCCCCGAGCCTCGTCCTTCATTCGCACTGAATCTCATCCCAGGAACTAACTTCACCCCCCAAGGTTCTGGGGAAATCGCACAGATGGGGAGTCTCTGCCCTCGAACCAAGCCCGGACTTGGTTTGTTTTAGGTGACTGTCCTACCTGAAGGAAGGGGAATGGTGGTTGCAGGCAGGGTTGGGTCCAGACTCTGACCTCACCCACTGGCATCACCCTGGAGACTAGCATGTGTCGCTGGTCCACCCCTCTCAGCTGAGGGCCTGATCCCCAGCCCTGGAAGACTCAGCTCAGGAGAGGGCCACTTTGCAGGCAGCACTTGGGGCACCTCTAGGCCAAGAGCCTGCCAGACCCACCCTGGGAATCAGGGGAAGGGACCTTTGTGTAGGGGCACTCACCTACTCTTCCAGGACCTGGGGCTACCTCTGACCTCTGCCCTCTGCCCCCTCCAGCCTGAAGCTTGCCAACGAGGACAAGGAGCAGAAGCTAGTGCTCCTGGAGGAGGCTCGGGCGGCTGTGGGCAAGGAGGCTGGCGAGCTGCGGGCTGGACTGCAGGAGGTGGAGCGCTCACGGCTGGAGGCTCGGAGGGAGCTGCAGGAGCTCCGGCGGCAGGTAACCCCTGGGCCACAGCACCCCCTTTTGGGAGCCGAGGTCCCTCATAGGTAAAACCAGGGCCTTGAACTATAACAAGGCTTGTTACCTAACCTTGGTATTAATGGATGGGCTTTAAGGAATCCTAGACTCCGAAACCGTGTGTTTGTGTGTGCGTGTGTGGGTACATTTGTATTCACACTCGCTCACATTTCTCCAAAGACTGGGTCTGGGGCTCTTATCCAATTCTCAAAGGAATCTGTGAACAACAAGAGGTGCAGATCCCGTGAACTAGGTCAGGAGCTGGCAACCTTTTTTTGTAAAGCGCCCAGTAGTAAATATTTCCAGCTTTATGGGCCTTACGGTCTCTGTTGCAGCCACTCAACTCTGCCATCATAGGGAGGAAGCAGGTCTGGACGGTACCTACATGAGTGGAGTGTGTTCTATTAAAACTTTGCTTATGGACATTGAAATTTGAATTTTATATACTTTTTTATGATTAAAAAAAAATTATTTAGGCTGCATTGGGTCTTCTTTGCTGCCTGCGGGCTCTCTCTAGTTGCAGCGAGCGGGGGCTACTCTTCGTTGCGGTGCACAGGCTTCTCTTGTTGCGGAGCACGGGCTCTAGGTGCGCGGGCTTCAGTAGTTGTGGCACGTGGGCTCAGTAGTTGTGGCTCGCGGGCTCTAGAGCACAGGCTCAGTAGTTGTGGCGCACGGGTCTAGTTGCTCCGTGGCATATGGGATCTTCCTGGACCAGGGCTTGAACCTGTGTCCCCTGCATTGGCAGGTGGATTCTTAACCACTGTGCCACCAGGGAAGTCCCCTGAATTTTATATACTTTTCATGTGTCAGAAATATTGTTCTTCTTTTGCTTGTCTTTCAACCATGTAAAAATGAGCCATTTTCAACAACTTAAAAATGTACAAACCATCCTTAACTCAAGCCCTTACAGAAGCAGATGACCGGTGGAAATTGGCGTGCAGAATTTTGGCCTGCAGTTTGCAGAGCCCTGAACTAGATGATTCCAAGCCCATCAATAACAGCAAGCATTTAACAAGTGCCTGCTGTATACTGGGCACTGCCCTGGACACTGAGGGCTCAGGCTTTCCCGCTCTAGAAGACCGGCAGAACAGGAAACAGCCCCCTTTGGCACCCAGGCCCTGCCTCCCCAGAGAGATTGCAGCCTGAATAACAAATCCCCTCCACCTCCCACCAATGTACCCCTCTACCCGGGCCCCCTCCCATTGGGCTGAAGTCCTGGGAAACATTCGGAATCCCTGAAAGGAACTGTGTGCCAGGCTCTTGCTGAGTGTTTTGCGTGCTATAGCACGTTTTCGTATTCCCTTTGCTGTAGCACTGTGGGGTAAGTAGGCCTCACCCCCCGACCTGCTCCTCTGCGGAAATAGGGGCCTAGAAACATACCTTTGATTCTGCTTGTCTGAGATCAAATCCCAGTCTGCTGCTTATGAGCTGTGTGACTTTGGGCAAGTCTCTTCACCTCTCTAAGCTTTCGTCTTCATGTCTGTTAAAGAGAGATAATGTTAGTACCTACCCTGTATTAATGAGTTAATATGAGCGAAGTGCTTAGAACAGAGCTGGACACATGGTAAACACTCCATAAAAGTTAGGCATCATCGTAGAGGTGAAAAGTGACCCAGAGTTCCTTCCCTGCAGAACTCCTAGGGGTTTAGCACTCCCTACCTCTACTCTCCATGATAGGTAGTTATGATTAGGTGATACGTTGAGGTCATTGGTGCCCAGGTGCCTGGTGTGGCTCAACCAGGGTGAAGCTATCAGGGGCAGGCTCCCAGTGGATTGGGGTGGTGTTCAATGTATGTGTCCCTAGAGCAGTGGGTCCCAAATACCCTCTGTGCCCGGTTTGGACTGGGCAGGGTACAGGGGCAGAGCTGAAAAGGCTGCCATTGGAGCCTGTGGGCACTCTCCAATACCCTGGGCTAGAAGGGGCTGTGGGTGCTGAGAATGGGTCCTAGGTCCTGCCTGTATCCACTCTTTCTCACAGATGAAGATTCTGGACAGTGAGAACGCCAGGCTGGGCCGGGAGCTGGTGGAGCTGCAGGGCCGCGTGGCACTGGGCGAGAGGGCAGAAAAGGAGGGCAGACGGGAGGCCCTGGGCCTCCGACAGAAGCTGCTGAAGGGTGAAGCCAACCTGGAGGCTGTGCAGCAGGAGGTAACTAGATGGTGGGCAGACTGCCTGGAGGAGGAGGATCCTCGGAGGCAGCCAGGCTGCCCTGGGCCCTCTCCAGTGAGAAGCAGGGTCCCTGTTCCCCACTCCTCGAGATTCTTCCCCAGGTATAATCATAACAATAATAACAACTGCAAGAACTGTGTAGTGGGCATGGGGGGAGCTTTGTAGACAGAATCTTGTTTGATTCTCCCAGCAGCCTCATGATGTAGGTATAATTAGCCCCAGTTTACAGAGAGAACCAGACACTGGGGCTCAGAGAGGTCAAGGGATCTACTCAAGGTCACACAGCCACCCAGGTCTGTCAGACTTCAAAGCCTACACTCTTTTCACTCTGTGTTTTCTGGCAGTGAATCTACTGTGTGACCTTGACTAAATCACTCAACCTCTCTGTGCTTTAGAGCATTCATGGGATAGGGGCTAGCACAGCAGGGGATGTATACCAGGTCCTTGTGTAGGTCTTGTCATCCAGGAGGTGTTCCATAGATGGTTTCCAGTGAAACTGATGACTGTGAGAGGTTGACTCATTCTCTGAACCAGAGGGGTATGTGTGTGTGTGACCATGCACTTCACTGGTAAATAATTTTTTAGTACCTCCCCTCATAGTGTGATTTATTGATAAATTATGTGTACCGAGAGGCAGTGTGGCCTAGTGGTTAAGAGAAAAGGCTCTGGAGCCAGGGTGCCTGGCTTTGAATCCTAGCTCTCAGTTTACTAGCTGTGTGGCCTCCAGCAAGTTGCATAACTGCCCTGTGCTCAGTTTCCTCATCTGTAAAATGGAGATGATTTATAGTGGTAATTAGAGTTGATTTTTTTAATATAAATTTATTTTATTTTTATTTATTTTTGGCTGTGTTGGGTCTCCGTTGCTGCACACGGGCTTCCTCCAGTTGTGGCGAGCAGGGGCCACTCTCGTTGCGGTGCACAGGCTTCTCACTGCGGTGGCCTCTCCCGTTGCGGAGCACAGGCTCTAGGCACGTGGGCCTCAGCAGCCGTGGCTCATGGGCTTCGTTGCTCCGCGGCATGTGGGATCCTCCCAGATCAGGGATCGAACCCGTGTCGCCCGCACTGGCAGGCGGATTCCCAACGACTGCGCCACCAGGGAAGCCCTAGAGTTGATTTTTTTGAGGGGAAAGTACTTAGTGCCTGGCACTAATAATTCCTATCTATGTAAGCATTAGTTGTTAGCTTATTACTAATAAACTGTGTACACTGCAAGGCATATACACAGAAGGAAGAGGTAAACAAATTCTAATTGTTTCCTTCCATACTCCCATGATGTTCCTGCATCTCCTGTCTGGGTGGAGACCATTAACGAAACAGGAGTTCTGCAAGCCAGTTTTGGGCCCGTGGGCTCCAGGCTGAGCCTGGGAGGGTGGGTGTCGGGTTGAGGGGCGGCCTTGCTGACCTGTACCTCCCGGCCTTGCCCCCTCACCCCAGCTCCAGGGAGCCCAGCGGAAGCTGCAGGAGCAAGAGGGCGAGTTCCGGACCCGCGAGCGAGGCCTGCTGGGCTCCCTGGAGGAGGCGCGCAGCGCCCAGAAACAGCAGTTGGACCATGCCCGCAGCCTGGAACTGAAGCTGGAGGCCGCCCGGGCCGAGGCTGCGGAGCTGGGGCTGCGACTGAGCGCGGCCGAGGGCCGGGCTCAAGGCCTGGAGGCCGAGCTGGCCCGCGTGGAGACGCAACGGCGCGCAGCGGAGGCCCAGCTGGGGGGCCTGCGCTCAGCCCTGCGCCGGGGCCTGGGCCTCGGTGGTGTGTCCAGCCCTGGCCCGCGGCCCGCGCCCGTCTCTCCTAACCCGAGCGCGCCTGTTGGAGGTGAGAGAGCTCGGTGGAGAAGGGAAGGGTCAGCGGGCGGGCCTCGGAGAACCTCCGCCCCTACTCTCCCCACCCCATGTCCAGTTCTGGCCCGCCTACGAGGCCGCCCTCGGCCTGGCCCGCCCCGCCCCTCTTTTGATGACCAGTCTCCAACCCCGCCCCTTCAGCTAGTTCCTTGCTGAGACCCGCCTACCTGCGCCCCCCACCCCCCTTACGTCACTTTCTGGCCCTTCGCTGGGCCACGCCCCTCTTGAGCCCAGTCTCCGTCCTGCCACTCACCCAAGCTGATCTGCACACAACGTAGCTTGCTTCTTTTTACTTATTTTATTTATTTATGGCTGTGTTGGCTCTTCGTTTCTGTGTGGGGGCTTTCTCTAGTTGCGGCAAGTGGGGGCCACTCCTCATTGCGGTGCGCGGGCCTCTCACTATCGCGGCCTCTCGTTGCGGAGCGCAGGCTCCAGACGCGCAGGCTCAGTAATTGTGGCTCACGGGGCTAGTTGCTCCGCGGCATGTGGGATCTTCCCGGATCAGGGCTCGAACCCGTGTCCCCTGCATTAGCAGGCAGATTCTCAACCACCGGGGAAGCCCTGTTGCTTGCTTCTTTTTAAAGGGAGTAGAGGGTGCCGCTTTTTTTTTTTTGCATTGAAATATAGTTGATTTACAATGTGGTAATTTCTGCTGTATTGCAAAGTGATTCAGTTATACATGTATATACATGTTTAAAATATCCTGTTCCATTATGGTTTATCACAGAATATTGAATATAGTTCCCTGTGCTATACAGTAGGACCTTGTTTATCCGTTCTATACATAATAGTTTGCATCTGCTAATCCCAAACTCCCACTCAGTTCCTCTCCCATCCCCTTTCCCCTTGTCAGCCACAAGTCTGTTCTCTGTGTCTGTGTCTATTTCTGTTTCATAAAAGTTCATTTGTGTCATATTTTAGATTCCACATTTAAGTGATTATCATATGGTATTTGTCTTTCTCTTTCTGACTTCACTTAGTATGATAATCTCTAGGTCCATCCATGTTGCTGCAAATGGCATTATTTTGTTCTTTTTTATGACTGAGTAGTCGTTCATTGTATGTGTGTACCACATCATCTTCTTTTTTAAAAAAATATTTATTTATTTATTTATTTATTTGGTTGCACCGGGTCTTAGTTGTGGCAGGTGGGCTCCTTAGTTGCGGCTTGCCAGCTCCTTAGTTGCAGCAGGTGGGCTCCTTAGTTGTTGCTCCAGGGCTCCTTAGTTGCGGCTCGCTGGCTCCTTAGTTGTGGCATATGAACTCTTAGTTGTGGGATGCATGTGGGATCTAGTTCCCTGACAAGGGATTGAACCTGGGCCCCCTGCATTGGTAGCGTGGAGTCTCATCCACTGTGCCACCAGGGAAGTCCCTGTACCACATCTTTATCCATTCATCTGTCGATGGACATTTAGGTTGTTTCCATGTCTTGGCTATTGTGAGTATGTGCTGCTATGAACATAGGGGTGCATGTATCTTTTTGAATTATATTTTTGTCTGGATACGTGCCCAGGAGTGGGATTGCTGGATCATATGACAACTCTATTTTTAGCTTTTTGAGGACCCTCCATACTGTTTTCCATAGTGGCTGAGGGTGCTGCTTCTTAATGCCCTTAACTCCTCTGAGTCTTTGAGTCTCCACCTTTCTAATTGACCCCTGCCCTCTCTCCATCAGCACCTCATCCTCTTCATTCTCCTGTCGCTGGCTCCACACCCCTCCATACCAGACCTATGACCCCCATATCTACCCCAGAAAGATACACACTCAGGCCAGCCCCCCTTCCGGGAACTTCTTCAGAAGACATCCTCCCACCCGCACCTGCTCCCAAGGCCCAGGGGATGACTCTGGGAAAATCAGCACTGTGTTTCAGCGGGTGCAAACAGCCTTTTAGGGAGCATTCATCTTGTCTCGGCCTGACCCCAATCTCACCTTGATTCCTAAGGCCTAGAATAGAACCTGTGGAATCTTAGAACGGTGGGAAATTCACTGTGAGCTATTGAGTTGTTGCCTCTTCAAATCCACGGATTTAGCCCCAGGATTGCATTCGTTCATTCAGTTCCGCTATTTATTAAGCACATACTATGTGCCAAATACAGTTGAAGCACTGGGGATGGTGGTAAAACTGACAAGCATTTCTGCTTTTATGGGGCTTATGGTCTAGGTATGGGAGTAGCAGACAATAAAAGTGCTACATAAATTAAATATAGAATGTATTGGGTGGTGGTATGAGCTGGAAAATAGGTAAGGAAAAACAAGTCAAGGGATATTGCTGGTGAGAATGTAAAACGGTGCAGCCACTTTGGAATATAGTTTGGCAGTTCCTCAAAAAACTAAAACTTAGAATTACCATATGGGCTTCCCTGGTGGCTCAGTGGTTGAGAGTGCGCCTGCCAACGCAGGGGACGTGGGTTCGTGCCCCGGTCGGGGAAGATCCCACGTGCCGCGGAGCGGCTGGACCCGTGAGCCATGGCCGCTGAGCCTGCGTGTCCGGAGCCTGTGCCCCACAAAGGGAGAGGCCACAGCAGTGAGAGGCCCACGTACCACCAAAAAAAAAGAATTACCGTATGACCCAACAATTCCACACCTAGGTATATACCCAAAAGAATAGGCATTTGAATAGATATTGTCCACCAGTGTTGGTTGGAGCATTATTCACAGTAGCCAAAATATGGAAGCAACCAAAGTGTGAGTCGGCAGGTGAATTGATAACGTAATACCATTATTATTCAACCTTGAAAAGGAGTGACTTTTTTTTTTTTTTTTTTTTGCGGTACACGGGCCTCTCACTGTTGTGGCCTCTCCCGTTGCGGAGCACAGGCTCTGGACGCGCAGGCTCAGCGGCCATGGCTCACGGACCCAGCCGCTCCGTGGCATGTGGGATCTTCCTGGACCGGGGCATGAACCCGTGTCCCCTGCATCGGCAGGCAGACTCTCAACCACTGCACCACCAGGGAAGCCCAGGAGTGACATTTTGATACGTGTTACAACATGGGTAAACTTTGACAACGTTATGCTAAGCGAAATAAGCTACTCACAAAAGGACAAGTATAGTATGATTTTACTTATATGAAATATTTAGAATAGACATTCATGGAGACAGAGTTTAGAGGTTACTGGGGGTGTGAGGACGGGAGAATTAAGAGTTATTGCTTACTGGTTACAGAGTTTGGGGTTGTATTAGTCTGCCAAGGCTGCTGTAACAAAGTACCACAAACTGAGTGGCTTAAACAACAGAAATTTATGTCTCATGGTTCTGGAGCCAGAAGCCCAAGGTCAGGGTGTCTACAGGGCCATGCTTCCCCTAAACGCATTAGGGAAGAATTTGTTCCAGGTTTCCTAGCTTCTGGTAGTTCCTTGACTTATGGCAGCATAACCCCAGTCTTCACACGGAGTTCTCCTTGAGTGTGTGTCTCAATTCCCCCTTTTTATAAGGACACCGATCATTCTGGATTAGGGTCCACCCTACTCCAGTATGACCTCGTCTTAGCTCATGACATCCATAACAACCCTATCTCCAAATAAGGTCACATTCTGGGTATGGCAGTTAGGACTTCAACATATGAATTTTGAGAAGATGCAATTCAACCCATAATAGGGGTGATGGAAAGGATTTAGAAACAGTGGTGATGTTCACACAACAGCGTGAGTATAATTAATGCCACTTAAAGGTGGTGAGAAAGGCATATTTTGTTATATATATCTTATCACAGTAAAATTTTTAAAAAAATATATTTATTTATTTTTGGCTGCATTGGGTCTTTGTTGCAGTGTGCGGGCTTTCTCTAGTTGCGGCGAATGGGGGCTACTCTTTGTTGTGGTGAGCTGGCTTCTCACTGTGGTGGCTTCTCTTGCTGTGGAGCACAGGCTCAGTAGTTCTGGCGCGCGGGCTCTAGAGCGCAGGCTCAGTAGTTGTGGTGCACGGGCTTCATTGCTCCGCGGCATGTGGGATCTTCCCAGACCAGGGCTCGAACCCATGTCTCCTGAATTGGCAGGCATGATTCTCAACCACTGCGCCACCAGGGAAGCCCCAGTAAAATTGTTTTTGAAGCTAAGGCCAGGACGGGGGCTAAGGTGTCCCTGTGGGAGGCAGGGAGAGCCCCGCTGAGGAGGAGGTGGGGAAGGGAAGGGTGGGAGAAGAGACTGAGGGCAAGTGGAGAAGTCCTGAGTGGCAGTACCCCTGTCCTGTGAACAGCAAGGGCCGCAGCGCTGCCGGAGTGTAGCGAGCAAGGTGGAGAGGTGTGGGACGTGAGGCTGTGGGACACCAGACCTGCTCAAGCGGTCCTTGCAGGCCGCCACGAGGGTACCGGCTTCACTCTGAGGGGAGGGAGTCAGTGGGTAGACGTCCCGCTCTGGGTCCTTTGGGTGCTGATGGAGCCGTGGGGCAGGTTGGGTGTCACTGCTAAGGCCGACCCCCGTCCTGCAGTTCTCATTATTGACCTCCAGGTGCTGTTCCGTCTCTGTCCGCCCTGTCCCCTCCCACCTCGTCACTGCCCGTCATCTCCCAAGAACAGTTCAAGTTTTTCTGCTGGGAAATAGGGGCACCTGGGTTCAAATCCCAGCTCTGGATCTTCCAAGCTTTGAGACCAAGCAAATCACTTAACTGCTCTGAGCCTGCCCAGCCTGTGAAGGGGGGAAGTTGGTCCTTACCTCGCAGGGAATTACTATGAGGATGAAATGAGATAATGTAGGGAAAGCATTGGCCCAGTGCCTGGCACATAGTAGGCGTTCGTTACAGGGAGGTGTTGAGGGGATGGAGTGTCCACCCTTGGACTGGGCCCAGGGGATGCAGCCCTCATGCGCTTGTGGTCTGGGTGGGAGAGGCAGACATCGGACCCCCACGAGGGTGGGATGAGCTCACCCCAACCCAGCCTGGGGTCAGGGAGGCCTCTGAGGAGTGTTCTTTTTTTTTTTTTTTTTTTAATAAATTTATTTATTTATTCACTTATTTAATTTTTGGCTGCATTGGGTCTTCGCGGCTGCACGTGGGTTTTCTCTACTTGCAGAGAGCAGGGGCTACTCTTCCTTGTGGTGTGCGGGCTTCTCATTGCAGTGGCTTCTCTCGTTGCGGAGCACGGGCTCTAGGCACGCGGGCTTCAGTAGTTGCGGCATTCAGGCTCAATAGTTGTGGCTTGCAGGCTCTAGAGCGCAGGCTCAGTAGTTGTGGCGCAGGAGCTTAGTTGTTCCGTGGCACGTGGGATCTTCCCGGTCCAGGGCTCGAACCCGTGTCCCCTGCGTTGGCAGGCAGGTTCTCAACCACTGCATCACCAGGGAAGCCCCTGGTTCTTTACACGTAGGAATGGGCCAGGCAAAGAGAAGCCATTGAGAGAGAAGACAACAGCAGGTACAAAGGCCCTGGTGCCTTTGTAAGAGGGAATGTTCTAGAACGTGGGAGCTGTGGGTGATGTGAAGTGGCCAGCTTGTCAAGGAAGAGGGTGATGCTGGTGGGGGTGAGCGACAGGTAATGGCAAGGAAGCTGGGCTTGGTTCTGAGGGTTGGGAGGGCTGGTCAAGGGTTAAGCAAGAGGCTGAGGGGACCCAGTTTGTGCTGTGGGGAGCTCACTGGGCTGCCGGGCTCAGCAGGGATGGGTGAGATGCATTGGGAGCCTGCAGGCACCAACCAGGCAGGAGAGGCCTGTGGCTCCTGCATCCCCGAGCGTGTCTCCTTCTCTAGGAAGTAGGGAAGGGCTCAGCAGCCCCAAGCCCTTGGAATGCAGCCCTGGGTCCCAGCCACCATCCCCAGGACCTGCCACCTCCCCGGCATCTCCAGACCTGGACCCAGAAGCAGTGCGGGGGGCCCTCCGGGAGTTCCTGCAGGAGCTGCAGAGCGCCCAGAGAGAACGGGTGAGGTGGGGCGTGAGTGGCTGCAGGGGGAGCCCCGTGGCCCAGGGCCCTGTGAGGGGCCACAGGTCGTCAGAGCAGGTCTTCCCTTCCCCCCGACATTGGGGTTGCAGGATGAGCTTCGGGCACAGACGAGTACCCTGAGTCGCCAGCTGGCTGAGGTGGAGGCCGAGAGGGACAGTGCGATCTCACGGGCAAGGCAGCTGCAGAAGGCTGTGGCGGCGAGTGCGGAGGGTGAGTCTAATCCTCTGGGTCCTTGCTTTGCTCTCTTGTGCCCTTAGCAGCTGAGGTGGGAGGCTGTGGGCTTGGCCTGAGCCACTCCTGCATCCCTGCCCTGGCCACCGTGGCCTGAGCGGGCTGTCTCCTCTGGGGCCCCCTCCCTGGTCAGCCTCACCCCGTGTCCAGACCCACAGACCCCCCAAGGGCTCAGAGAGGCAAGCCCTGCAGTGGGCGGAGGGTGAGCCTGATTCAGGTCTCAGGCTGTGTGCCTGGCCAGGCCTGATGGGGCTGGGTGGGGGCCATAGCCCGGCGCAGCATGGACGGGCAGCTGAGCGGGGCCCAGGCCGAGCTGGCGCTGCAGGAGGAGAGCGCGCGGCACAGCGAACGGGAGCGCCGGGCGGTGCTGGACCAGGTGGCTGCCCTGGAGAGGGGCCTGCAGGCCACCGAGAGCGAGCTCCGGGCCAGCCAGGTAGGCAGGAGCTGAGAACCAGTGGGAGAGGGCGGCGGGGTGCGGGGGATCTGTGCGCGCCTGAATGGACGTCTATAAGGCCTCCTGTGCGCATCTCTGTTCTGTCTGCCTGGGTCCGCCAGCACCCACTGACGTGACCAGCCCGTGACTTTCTCCAAAAGTACATTCAGATTTCATCATCTTGTTCCATATAAGGTCATTAGGCTACAGAAGAAAGAGCCTGGGCGTTTGAAGCTCACAGACCTGGGTTCAAGTTCTTGCCCTGCTGCATGATTCTCGCTTTCCTCATCTATAAAAGGGGGAGAACAATAACTCTCTCCCAGAGACGATGCACGTGCACCCTTAACACATAGACAGTGCTCAGGGGACCTGTTTCCTTCATCTCTGTATAGCCACAGCACTGGTGTTCTGGGGGTTTTATGTGTGTTTGGGAGACGTGTGTGTGTGTGTGTGTGTGTGTGTGTGTGTCTGGGGCAGGAAGCACAGGCCCTGGTGGTGACGGTCCAGGCCGCCGAAGCCTTGAGCCCTTCTCGCAGCCACAGAGTCCTCCCCCTCCCGTTTCCTCCTCTGGCCCTCCATGCCTGTCCCCACAGCCCACCCCAGGCCTCTGGCTCCAGGCCGAGCTTGAGCTGGATTGTTGTGTCTGCGGCTCCGGCTCTGGCCTTGGGCCCAGCCACAGGGGCCGCGGGAGGTGGCCAGGAACAAAGCTGGGCAGGAGCCAGAGTGGGGCTGCTGGGCCCAGACATGGCAGGGTTGGGGCTCTGAGCAGGGTGACGCGGGACAGGCCTGGGCGCTGTTGTAATATCACCCCCTTACCCCGCCCTGTCTCTAGGATGGTGACAGGAAGAGAAGGACCCCTGTCTGTCTTCCTGCCCTATCCCCACTCCCCAAGTCTCCTTCACCAGCTGACCCCGCATGGGGAAGGGAGGAGTATCATCCCCTAAAACCCGGCAGGGCCCAGGGCTCCTGCCCGGCTCAGCTCAGGTCCCACATGCAGCTCTGAGCCCGCCTCTGGAGAGTGATGCAGCAGAGCAGGGAAGCCCTGGAATCTGCATTTTTACACCTTCCCCCCTCACCGTCCTGGGGCTCTGTAAACACCCAGGTTGTGGCATCCCTGGACCAATCCGGTCCCCTGACCACACAGAGGTGAAATAGGGCCAGAGAGCGGGGACGGAGGGATGAGCCTGGATCACACAGCCTGTGAGACTTAGGCAAAACTGGAAAGTGCTCTGGGATCCTCAAGTCACCCTGTGAGCATGTGGGGAGATGGAGGCCCCAAGAGGGTCAGGGGCTGGCCCTCGGTCACACAGCAAGTGGTGTCTGTGACCACTTCCAGGCTGCACCCCACTTTCTCCTAAGGGTCCTGAGGGATGTGGGAGGCGTGGGGTGGGCTGCACAGCTGGGGCCTGAGCCCTGCCTCACCCACAGGAGAAGATCAGCAAGATGAAGGCCAACGAGGTGAAGCTGGAGAGCGACAAGCGGCGTCTGAAGGAGGTACTGGATGCCTCTGAGAGCCGCAGCATCAAGCTGGAGCTGCAGCGGCGCTCGCTCGAGGGGGAGCTGCAGCGCAGCCGCCTGGGCCTGAGCGACCGGGAGGCCCAGGCCCAGGCCCTCCAGGAGCGGGTAGACTCCCTGCAGAGGCAGGTGGGTCCCCTCCCCCGACCTCAGGCCCCTCTTCTGCCCGCCCTGTGCCAAGTGCGTTATGGGGACTCTGTTTGATCCTCCCAGCTACCCTGCGAGGCAGGTATTATCATCACCCCATTTCACGGATGGGTGGATGGAAGCTCACGGAGGTGACATCATTGCCCAAGATCACATAGCTAATAAGAGGCAGGGCCAAAATGAGAATTCAGGACCGTTTGTTGACGGAGTCTGCACTCAAAGGAGGCATGTGGGACCAGTTAGAGACATAGATTTCACTCATTTTCTTTTTTTGCCTTGGCCGCCAGGAAGCTCAGCTCTAGCTGGAATGTTCAGTAGTTCTGCTAGTCCTACGCTGTCACCCGCCTAAGTCAAGAACACAGAAAATGTCAGGGTTGTGGTGGTTACCCTTTCTTCTCCATAACAGGGAGGAAAGGGGAATGAGAACAGGCGGAAGACCACGGGGTCTGGGACAGCCAGGTTGGTGGCACTCTGTGGGAGGGTAGTTAACTGGCGGTGCGACCAGGCCCAGGTTGTAGTCACTTGAGACAGTGGGAACGCATGGGAACAGTGAGTATCAGTGAGAAAGGCCTAGAGAGAGGTGGCAGGGGCTTGGGTTAGGCACACCTGGACCATCCTGTCTGTCTTCCCACCAGGTGGCAGACAGTGAGGTGAAGGCGGGGACTCTGCAGCGGACGGTCGAGCGGCTGAGGGGGGCCCTGGCCAAGGTGGAAGAGAGCGAGGGGGTCCTGCGGGACAAGGTGCAGGGCCTGACGGAGGCTCTGACCCAAAGCAGCGCCAGCCTCACCAGCACCCAGGACAAGAACCTGCACATGCAGAAGGCCCTGACTGCCTGTGAACATGACCGCCAAGTGCTCCAAGTATGGGGGTTCCAGGGTCTGGCTGCGGGCAGGCCCAGTGAGAGTTAGCCTACAAAGGCAGGCTTGGGGGCCCTGGAGGAGAGCTGACCCCTGGGACGGTCAATAAGAGCTGCCTTTGAGGGAGGGGTGGGCCCAGTAAGAGCATCAGCCAATGAGGGGAGGCTCTGGGGGGAGGTGGGATCCAGCCTACTAGGACAGGCTGCAGGACCCAGGGGCAGGCTAAGGGAAGAGCTGGGGTCTGAGGGCTTCCCCACCTTGTGCAGGTCAGTGGCTAGGCTGTGGGCCAGGCCTGCTGTCTGGCTTACTCTCCAGGTGAGAGGACTACCTGTTTAAGGGGCTGTGAACCTGGCCTGGAGGTACCAAGTAGAGAGGAGCCCCTTGCCTCAGGGCTCCCAGGACAGCCTGGCACCATCAGCCCTTGTCCTGCAGGAACGGCTGGAGGCCACGCGGCAGGCGTTATCCGAGGCGAGGAAGCAGAGCAGCTCCCTGAGTGAGCAGGTGCAGACCATGCGGGGTGAGCTAGCGGACCTGGAGCTGCAGCGGGCGGAGTCCGAGGGCCGGCTGCAACAGCTGCAGGAGGTGAGGGCCAGGGCGGGCCCTTCCGTTCCCAGGACCGTGAGGCCCTCGGCGTTGGGACCTTCTCACCTATCTCCACCTTATCCCAAACCTAGGCCCAGCCTCCTGTGAGGAAGCATGGTTCACTCAGTCCGTATCCCCATTATACAGATGGAGAAACTGAGGCCCAGAGAGAACTGTCTGGCCTCGGGTGACCATTCCCTGATGTGGGCCTCATAATAGCCTTGCCTAGCATGTGGGCGTGGCAGGCTGGCATCATCATCTCCAAGCTTCCGATGCACACCCTGAGGCCCAGAGGGGTTAGGGACTCGCTGGCTTCTGCTGCAGGCGCTGCGGCAACGTCAGGAAGGTGAGGCTGAGGCCCTGCACACGGTCCAGAAGCTGCAGGATGAGCGGCGGCTGCTGCAGGGGCGCCTGGGGAGCCTGCAGCGCGCCCTGGCTCAGCTGGAGGCCGAGAAGCGGGAGGTGGAGCGCTCAGCCCTGCGGCTGGAGAAGGACCAGGTGGCCCTCAAGAGGATGCTGGACAAGGTGGGCTGTGTCCCTAGGGCCCTCCCTTCACTTCCTCTGGGTCCCAGCCCCGGTTGGTCCCAGCCGCGTGTCCCCAGGCTGTGGGGGCCGCAAGTCCCCCGGGCCCTGCTACCTGTAACCTAACACCCCTTTCTGAGCTGCTCCCACTTCCTGGGACCTCCCTCCTTCCCCGGGCACCCTGACCCCCTCCCTCTCTCCCCACCTAGGTGGAACGGGAGAAGCTTCGCAGTCACGAGGACACGGTGCGGCTGAGCGCGGAGAAGGGCCGCCTGGACCACACGCTCACGGGGGCTGAGCTGGAGCTGGCCGAGGCCCGGAGGCAGATCCAGCTGCTGGAGGTCTAGTCTGCCCACCCAGCCCTGGACCCAACTCCACCCCAACAGTCCACGAGCCCAGAGCCTTGGAGGGGGGCGCCCAGAGCCAGGTCCCAGAGGGAGGGGTCCTCCCCAGAGTGGAGAGGAAAGAGACCTGTCAGCACACGCGCCTGTGTGCTCATGTTGGTTGTGGACGTGAAGAGCTATGAGTGTATGTGAGAGTATTCTTGCGCATGTAGGACGAATCTTGTGCATGGATGTGGCATATCTAAGTATTAGGCATATATCTGTATCTTGGTGTACAGGTCTCTTGTATGTAGATGTATGTAAGAGTATTGGGCTTTTGCACATATGCATGCATCCGTGTGAACACAGGTTTTTACATGCTTGCTTTTATCTATCTTATCTATCTATCTATATCTGTATAAACATACGGGCTTGTCTCTGTGTTTGAATATGTCTGTGTGTGTGTTTGTGTGCCTGAGGCGGGGGGGGTCACTAAGTACCCTGACCCAGGATTTGCAGGCCAGGAGGGCTGGGGGGTGGGAGAAAAACAAAGGTCTCTCCTACATCCCCTGCTTTGCCCCAAGGGGCCCTCAGGCTCCCACCCCAGGGAGGTGCCTGACACCCTTTCACACACATGTGCGCGTGTGCGTGCACGCACACACACACACACACACACACACACACACGGCCAGAGGCCTGACCCGTGGTCCCTCCTGCAGGCCCAGGTGGCAGCACTGGAGCAGAACCACAGCCCAGCACGGCTGGAGGTGGATGTGCAGCAGCTGGAGCTGCAGCAGGAAGTGGATCGCCTGCGCAGTGCCCAGGTGCAGACGGAGCGCACCCTGGAGGCGCGGGAGCGGGCCCACCGGCAGCGGGTGCGTGGCCTGGAGGAGCAGGTACTCAGGCCTGGTGCGTTCTGGCCCTTCCCCAGGGGGTGGCAGCATCAGCAGGACTCCCCCTTCAGGAGGCTGGGCCAGGATGGAAGTGTGGAGCTGGGGGAAGGGGGAGGAGGAGGAGGAGGAGGCGGCGAGGGAGAGGAAGACGTGGCGGCAGGGAGAGGGCTGGCAGTAACCTCTTGGGTGTAAGCGGTCAATGGCGCCCATAACTGAAACGGTCCGGGTGGATCTGTGCTGGTATCAGCCATGGCTGGACATGGGGGCTCAAGTGATGTCATTGGAACTCAGTCCCCTTGCCACGGCTCCATGCCCGGGCAGGCCGTGTCCCCGGGTGGCACAGGTGGCCTCAGCAGCTCCAGCCTTGGGTTATCCTAACAACCCATGATCCCAGAGGAGAGAGGGGCCCTTTTCCCTGAGAGCAACAGCAAAAGTCCCAAGGATGAGCCTCACTGGCCAGCTGAGCTCACAGGCCCCCTCGTGACCATCTCTGCCCTGATCATGTCTGCAGGGCAAGGCTGCTTTGGTAGGCCAGGCCTGGGTCACAGGTCCACCCCTGGAGTCCAGCTAGCGCCAGGCCTGGCCTAGTGGTGAGAGTGGGGATGGGTGGCCCCCAAAGAGAGGCCGAGCAGTCCGGAGACACCCCACTGCTCCACGGAGCAAAATGAGAAGGGGAGGAAATACTGTGGCTCTTAATGACACCTGGTTTTTCTGAAACAGGCAGCACTGGGTCCCTTCTGGTGTCCTTCCATCAGTCACACCCCCCCCACCCCGCTTTCTCTGAAACCAGGCTGGGGTCCTGGGCTGGCCCTACCTCCTCTTTCTTCTCCAGGTGTCCACACTGAAGGGACAGTTGCAGCAGGAGCTTCGAAGGGGCTCAGCTTCTTTCTCCCCCTCCTCCGGCCCCCCAGAGAAGTGAGCACCTTGCTGGCTGGCATCCTGGAGAGCAGCCCCGTGGCCGGGGCGGGACAGGGGAGGGGGGACTCCGGCACCAGGCCAGACCCGGCAGCGCCCTCCCAGCCTCGTCAGAGCCAACCACCCTCTGTGGGCTCCGCACTCGGTCCGGCCCCCCTCCCCCAGGATGAGCCCGTATGAGGTCCCCCAGGACCAGTTTGAGGTCCTCCCTGAGTGGCTGAGCCAAAGCCAGGGGTTGGAGAGACCCCCCACCCCCACCCCTTGTCTGTGGCCGACCCTGGAGCACAGGTTCACAGGAAAGAGAAGGGATGTCCAGGCCTGGGGCAGGGGACCTTCTCTGGCTTCGCAGAGATCTCTTTGCCTTAGTTCAGAGTATTTGTCAGGAAATTCCTCAGAGTTCAGAGTCCCTGTATTTTTGTACCTTTTTACAATGTTAACTGTTCAGAACTGTTGTGTTTTTTGTAACAAGACGACCCCATTTTTAAAAAAAAGGTTTGTACAGATGTGTCCCTTTACTATTAATGTGCCTTCTCCACCTGGGAGACAGGAGCGGGGACAGGAGGGCCCTGGGGCCAGAGGGATGGGGTCCCCTAGTGGGTGCTCAGGGAGATGGAGGCAGCTTTTGAAAGGCCTGTGACGAAAGGTAAGGAACTTACCAACCTCACAGGATGTCAGGATGGGGAGGCCTCCAGGGTCCTGGGCCGCCCACCCCATTTAACAGACGGAGCTGTTGAGGTTTGGGATGGGACCCGACCTATGCAGCTCGACTCTTTCCAGCTGAAGCTTTCTGCCCTTTTCTCTGGCTCCTCCTCAGGACAGGGCCCGCCCTCTGGACAGTAACAGGCATTCCAGGCGGTGTGGTAAACAAGTGCAGGCCTGGGAGTGGACGTGGGGTCTTGCCTTGGCTCCGCTGGGTGATCCTGGGCAAAGCCTCTTAACCTGTCAGAGCCTCAGTTTGCTCCTCTGTAAAATGGGAACCTGCCTCCCAGGGTGGTTATGAGGAAGTACACACAGAAGATGCTCAGTCAGTGTTTCCAAGGAGAAATTCCATTCAGCTCATGGAGTCCAGTGGAGTCAGGTTCCGCCCCAGCCCTGCCACTCACCACTGTGGACCCTTGGGTGGCTTACATAATCTAGGCTTAGTTTCCCTGTCTGTAAGATGCGAATATTAACTGTACCCACCACATAGGCCTGGTTGGAGGGTTAAATAGGCCTGTGTGCTGAGCCTTCAGACAGAGCCTGGCCTCCATATGCTGGTCAGAGGGAGGTGTTGTAACAGCTTGCCCTGTTTCTGCCCTCTGAACTGCACCAGCCTTCCCTCCTGCCAAAGCCCTTGATATCAGAGTCCACCAACCTTGACCTCCTGCCTTCCACCCTATACGCTTCCACATGGGCGGCCTCTCATCTTGCCTTGCACCCTTCTCTGGTGATGGGGCACTCACAGACTCACCAAGCAGCCCTGACAATGAGGAAGCTATATTTGCAAAACACACACGCACACCCCACCCGCCCACCCACCCTGGGGGCGGGGGGCAGTTGTCATGGCCCATCCTTCTGGGCAGGTCAGAGCTGAAGCGGGTGGCTGAGGGGCAGAGGCAGGGCCACAGGTCACCTGAACCTGCCCTTCTACCGAAGGGGCCGGGTAGCCTCTCAGTGAGGACATTCAGTGTTGAGGCACCTGGCCATCTCCTCCGTGCCCTCGACCGAAAAAGTGACTCTGAATCTTTTGTAAAAACCTGTTTTTAATTTTGTATAAAACAAAGGTGGTCTATGCCCAGGGGCTGTAGGAAATCCAAGCAGACCAGCTGGGGTGAGGAGGGTCATAGCCTACCTTGGGGGTGGGGCTGGAGTGGGGGACTGTCCTCAGAGGGATGGAGAAGGCACATCAGGGGCCCAGAGGCCTGGGATGTCCCCCACCTGAGGGCGGAGACTGGACACTGAGGAGCCCCCTTTGTGCCCCAAGGTGGCCACAGGCTGGGGGAAGGGCCTGAGGCAACCCCCGGCGCCGCAGCCACTAACTTTTTACGGGATAAAAGGAACGTCTGGCTGGGGAGAAAAGCACCAGGTCAGGCAGAGCCTGAGGGCCCCAGATCCGAGGAGGGTCCAGGGATCGGGCTGCCAGTTCCACCCTAGCAGCCCCCGCAGCTCCTGGCACAGGAGGCTGCCACAGATTGGCACAGGCCGCTGCTGGCCATCACGCCACATTTGGAGAACTTGTCACGACACAGGTCAGCTGTTGGGGGTGGCAGGAAGGAGTGGGGGTCAGGGTGCGGCTAGGTGATGGGCACTGCTACCCCCTCCCCAACCGTGGTGATGGGGGGTGTTCTGAGGATTAAAAAGCAGCCGCGAGGGGAGCTCAGGATTCCCCGGAAGTGGCCCTGGATTGAACACGTGTTTAATAAACATCAGATGGGTGGACGCGTGGATGGATGATGAGCGGGCACGGGGGCAGGGGGAAGAGGAGGGTGGAGGCCTTCCTACCTCGCAGGAGCTCCTCGTGGGCACAGACCGTGCGGACACAGATTTCCTTGTTGATGACATACACACGGCGGAGGCTGAGGGGGACGGGGGAGGGGAAAGGTCAGCCCCATCCTCATCCCGCCCCACGGGAGAGCCTGAGACCCAGCCCCTAGGCCTGGGCTTAACCAGAGTTGAGCTCAGCCTTGGGATTCACTAGCTTTCCCCACTCCCACGTTGCTGGCTGGAGCTGTGGCCCTCCTCTCCCCGCTGCCACCCCTGTCCCCCCAGTCCCGGCCTGCGCTCACCTGTAGAAGCAGACCTCGTTGAGACACTGTTTGCAGGGCTTGTGTATGGAGTAGAGGCGGGTACACGGGTACTGCTCCTCGCGGCAGTCTGAGTGACAGGTGGGATCAGACTTGGGCGCGCTGCAGCTGGGGGCTTAGAGCTGGGTGGCAGCCCCCAACCACACCCATGGGAGACTGGCTCTCAGGGCCTAGGGACCCCTGCACCCTCAGGCCCAGCCTAGACCTGCGTGCACACACCAACACACGCACACACGAGCACTGTTGGACCTTGCAAGGCTGCCCAGGTTTATCCAGTATATTTATACATATACAAATTCACAACCACGCTTGGAAGCATATATTGAAACAAAAATCTATATCCGCACACAGTCACAGAAGTCCACAGCAGCCTCACAGGAGGTCCGCGCACACACACGCTGAGCTGTGAGACAGGGTCCCTCACACACAGGCTGGCGCTCGGGCTCTTGGCCAGGGGAGGCCCGCTGAGCCGGCCTGGGCTTCCTGCCCCATCCTCGCCTCTCCTGCCGCCGCCGCGTGCTCCCGCCCCGCCCCAGTGTCTGGGAGTGGAGGCCCCTCCTGAGGCTGCAGCCAACTCGGCCTCCAGCTGGGCCCAGGGGGCAGGGGGATCTTCCAGAGCTGCCTCGGGGGGGCCCTGGAGTTGCCAGCCTAAAGCAGGGGCACCTCTGCAAGCCCCTCACCCCATCATCTACCCCAGCGAGAGCAAAAGGCCTGGCTGTCTCTGTCCTCCCAATGCCGCACCCCACTGCACCCTAACTTCCGGGGCCATGCCTCTGTCCCTCCAGTTGTCAGGAAGGTTCTTACCCAGAGGCCCAGGCTCCGTGGGCTCCGTCTCTACAGTTCCTGGTTCTGGTGTGGGGGGAGAGGCAGGCAGAGATCACTGGGACGGGTCTCTTCAGGGCAGGGTGAGGTCACCTCTCCCAGCCCCGGACAGACCTCCCCACTCCGGGGCTGGCTGGAGCCGGTGGCCTACCTAAGGTGGGAGCTGGGATGACTTCCTGTTGGACTTGCTGCTGGGACTGGAACTGAAACTGCTCCTCCGGGGGCCGAGGAGTCACCTCTGCAACGAGAGATGATGAAAGGGTCTGCTCCCTACTCCCACCGCCCGCAGGTCTCTATGGACTCCCCACCCAGCTGCCTGCCCATCCTATCCTGCCCTCAGCCCTTTACCTTGATAATCATAGTAGTCCGGGTTGTCTGAAAATAAAGATGAATGTGGAATTGGTGGGGGTCAGGCGAGCCCCCAGCCCCAGGTCACAACTGAGCCAGGGACCATACCCCGAGATTCCCATCACCCTACCACGCCCCCACCGATCCCTGGCTGAGCCATGCAGATCCAGGCAGCAGGGCTTGGGGGGAGGCCTGGGGGCGGACAAGGCGCTTACCGATCTGGTCGCTATAGTGGGTGTACTGGACGTGGTCTGGGAACGGAGGCAGCGGATCCAGGTCGTACTGGCCCTGAGCCAGCAGGCCTGCTGTGGGGAGGCAAAGCTGAGGGGACGTCCAGCAGGGAAGGACAGCAGAGGCCCCAAAGCCCTTCTGGGGAGGGTAGGTAGAGGTCCCTAGGGCAGGCCTGTAAGGCCCTAAGATCCTCAACAGACTCTAGACCCATAGGAGGCAAACGCCTTCCTTACCATAAAGGCCCTTATACACACTGGTCCTGTGTCGCCTCACGGGTCATATCCCGCTCCTCTCCCCCATGCTGGCCGCTTGGCTGTTCCTGGAACTTAGCATGCTCCTGCCTGCCCCAAGGCCTTTGCACTTGACTCTCCCTGGGCCTGTCATCCTGATTCGCTTCTCCTCCTTCAAGTCTCAACGGAAATTTCAGCTCTGCTAAGAGGCCCTCGCTGGCCCACCCACACTCTCCATCTCATTCTCCTGTTTATTTCCATCATAGCACTCAACATAATCTGACACTTATCACATCTCCCTTCCCTAGACTGGCAGACAACACCATGAGGGCGGGGGTCTGTCTGCCTGGTTCATCACTGTATTCCCAGGGCCTAGCCCAGTGCCTGGCACAAAGTAGGAGCTCCACAAATATCTGTTAAATTAATGAATGTTAGACCTGGCAGGGCCTTTGGGGTCCCCATTGCTAACTCCTCATTTTGACTAACAGGGACTTCTCCAAGGTCAAGATTGTATAGGTTAGTTGGGCCCCAAAGGGGTCTAGAACCCAGGCCTTCAGACTCCCTGCCTTAGGGGCCTCCATTCCTGCACCTCAGCTCCTGGGAGGGTCAGTAAGTAAGAAGAAAAATGTGGATCCTGGTGTCTGGGCCCACTCTCCAGAATCCTGCCAGTCTGCTGCTGTGGAGGGTTGAGGAGGGGCCCAGGAGATGCCTCTAGTCTTTGGGAGGGGTTGCCAGCCCAGTCTGTGGCCCAAGAGGTAGACGGCCCTGGGAGCGATGGAGCTGAGTTCTGGCCATAGGACACGACAAAAGCTTACTGCCAGCTCCCTCCCCCTACAAACCCCACTCCCACCCACCTAAAGGGAGCCCCACCCACCTAGGTGCCACTTACCAGGCAGGAACAGCAGGAAGAGGTAGGCAGCTCTCATGGTTACACAACGAGGCGGGCTGGACCGGTGTCAGGGGACAGCTGGAGGAGGAGGAGGGGGCAAGCTGCATCCCGGGCCACTACCCCAGGGCTGCAGAGCCCACTTCTGCTCCCCCGAAATTCAGCCTGGAGAAGGAGGGATTTGGAACAGAAGCCAGGCAGGTGGAGGGTCATGAAGTCTGGGCCCAGGGGGAGGGGACTACTTTGGAGGGACATCCTCTGTCCCTGATGGCCCACTGGGTGTTCAGGTCCCGAGGGACTTGGCCTCCAACCTGGCTCCAGAGCTGATCTTGACAAACAGACCCTACCCTGCCCTGCTCACTAAATGGACATTTCTAATCCTCTATCAGCCCTGCCCCTGCTCTCCTTGCCACACCCAGGTCCACCCTCTGGTTCAGCACTTCCCCAGGTGTCTAATGCACTGATCCTGACCCCAGGCCCATCCTCGGGACTCCAACCCTGCCCAGCCAACATCGCCGCCCAGACTCAGCAGGAAACCACATGTGTGCCTGGGCCTCGGGGGCCCCTGGGACAGCCAGGCCTGGGCAGGGTTCCCACCCGTAGAAGACTCCTCTCCTGCCAGGCTTCCAGGCCTCCCAAGACCTGGCTGACTTCATCGCACACTCACGAGACTGAGACTGAGGTCTACTTGTCTGCTGCAGCAGGAAGCACTTAGGGTGGAGTCTGAAAAGCGCCTCTCCAGATCCCAGAGGGTAGCGCTGAAGGGGACCGTGATGTCCCCCTACCTGACATTGTATGACAAGTGTTATGTGTATAGTTTTTTGGGGAGAGGGCCGTGGTTCTTAGCTTTCACTGGGCTCTTGAAGTTCAAGAGCTCCTGGCTGAGTCCAGCCTCCAGTCTTTGACCCCACAGTGGACTTGGCAGAATCTACAGGTCCTCTTGTCCAGTCCCAGCTCAGTGCGGGGCAGCCCCAAGGCTGTCAGCCTTCTGCTAGGAGGGCTGGGAGAGAGTCCCCGGGCTCACCCATCTGCAGGACCCCCGCCCTGCCACAACAGAAGGAGTTCTTCTGGATAGCTGAATGGAAACCTAACTTTGCCCCACCGTGCCTCACCCAGGGAGTCGCGGGAGAGGGCGAGGGAAGGGCAGAAACCTGGGCATCTTTCCCTCCCTCTGCCCAGTCCCGACGCTTTCGTGACCCGCTGCCTGTCTCATACATTCAGCCTCTCACTCCCTCCTCAACCCTAACTGCACTCGATGGGATGGGTGGGGATGAGGTGGGGTGGCGGAGGCGAGACCTGTGACTCAAGCTGCCCCACAGGCCGGGGACATCTGGCTCCCACATCCCCATTCTGAGCACCCTTGGCCTCTTCTTGGTGGGGGACTGAAAGGCCTGGAGCTCCCCACAAGGCCTCACTGTCCCTTACTTGCCCCCCGGGCTGGTGGCAGGCAGGCTAGCTGGAGCTGTCACCACTCAGGAGAAGGCCCCGAGCTGGGGAGGTTGGTTGGGGGGCGGGGGGTTCTGTCGGTCCCCAAAGCCCCTCCTAGGCCTCTCAGCCCCCTGCAAGGAGTTTTTCCTCCCCTCGGAGGTTGAGCACCCAGGCCCAGGCTTATTGGGGGAAGGAGGGCTGGGCTGTAAAGAAGAGAGTCCCTGTGGCAGAAGCGGGTCCCTCCAGGGGACCACACCTCCAAGCACATCTAGACGACAGACTGTTTGGGTGTCGGGAGGCCCGGACCCTGGCCCCTTCCGCGGCTGGGACGCCCCCTACCCTCTGTGCCTGGTGAGGAGGGGCACTAGCGGGGCCTCCTCCGGGCCCCCTGCCCCCACGCTCACTGACTCACTCTGCTGGAGGCTCTGTCTGCTCCAGAGGCCGGGCTGGGGTCCGGCTGGAGGAAACCAGATGTTGCAGCGCCGCACAGCTGGGAACAATCAACCACGGAAACTTGCTCGGGCGCGTTCCCTCGCGCTCTCTCGGTCTCTGATCTCTCTTTGTCTCTCCGCGTCTCTGTCCCCGCCGCTCCCGCCGGACACCCACACCCCAGCCGCCGCATTCCAACCTCCCAGGGAGAACAAAAGCCGCCCCATCCCCGACGCCCCCCAAATCGGGCTACCCTCCCTTCCCAACTCGCGTCTTCCCCTCCAAACGACCCCAAACTTTCCAAGTGCCCTCTTAGCATCTGCTCAGACGGTCCCGGACTCAGGGATCCCGAAAGGGAAACCGCCCCCAGGATCGGGGACCCGCAGAGCCCCGCACCCTCAGTATTTGGGGGCCCTCCGACGTCGCGGCCCACGACCCAGTCCCCCCTCGCGCCCCCGGCCCGGTCTGGATGCCAGGCCCGCGCCTACCTGGCCGGGTCACTCCGCGGCCCGCTCCGAGTCCGCCCGCCGGAGCCGCCCCTTTGCCCGCTCCGAACCCCCCTCCGGGCCCCCGACGGGGCCGGCGCCCGCCCTCCAGCTTGGATCCGCTGGGTCCTAACGCGAGCGCCGCCGCCGCCGCCGGGGCCGCCACGCCGCGACCTCGGGTCTTCAACCCTCTTCCGGGGGCAGCCCCGCGGGGAGGAGGCGCCCGCGGAGCCAGCCTCACGTCTGTTCAGCACTTTCCGCTGTGCAAAATGCTTTCTCCTCGCGGCCTCATCACAGCTGGAGCGCAAAGTGGTGAGATGGGTGAAGTGGGCGTGCTGCCCCCATTTTACAGAGGAGGCTCAAAAAGATGATTCGCCCACCGCCGCTCAGCGAGGAGTAGCCTTGCCCTCCCTTTTGGCTTCTCCCAGCTTCCAGGACACACTTCCTGGCCTGCTTTTCCTTCTGCCTCTCTGGTTGTGCCTTCCGGGTCTCCCTAGCCAGCTCCTGGCCACAGCTGCCTTCCATAACCAGCATTTCTTTGAAACCACAGGCTACAGGCTACCGGGCCTGGCCGTAGGAATGTCCCCAAGGCACATCCAATTCAACAGGATCTAAGTCCAAATTCACAACATCCCAACCTTCCCCAGACCTGGCCCTTGAAGGTGTTCCCATGCAGGGAATGAGCCCGCTGTCCTCCCCTTTACCGGTAACTGTAACTCCCCTGCGCTCGACCCCTGCAGCCAATCCAGCTCCCACCACTAATTCTGACTCTGTAATACCTCCAATCTAGGCCTCCCCAGACAGGCCCTGCCCTCACCCACTCACCTCGGACAGGGTGGGGGGCAGGGAGGCTTCTACCTAAAGCCTTTCACTGGTTTCCCAAGGTACCCGGGAACACGGCTGAACTCCCCCGGGGCCCCCAGACCCTACCTTTCATCACAGCCTAGCTCTGCCTCCTCATTCCCTCTGCCGGGTCTCCCCAAAGCCTCAATGGCTTTTTGGCTGATTCTCATTAAACCCCTCCCTTCCTCCACCGGCCACCGGGCCTTTGCTCAAGATGTTTCTTCCTTCTGGAACACCGGTGAGGCTTTCCTCCTTCAGATTATAGACCAAACCCCTCCCTTCCTCAGAGGCGGCTTCCCTTTCTCCCTGTTAGAGCTCTTAAGCATCTTCTGCTTTACCGGTCACAGCTGTTGCCCTATGTCTGTGACCATGTGAATCCCGCCCCTCTCCCCGATGAGCCTGTCAGCCACGTGAAGACAGGGACAAGGTCTGCTTTTGCTCATCCTCAGTTTTTGCTCACTAGGCACAGTGCCAGGCCCAGAGCAGCTGTTCAGTAAACATTTGTGGAATGAATAAATGAATGTGGATTCTCCTGGGAGGCTGGCCGGGTGTGGGGTTGCTGGTCTCCTGCCCCTGGGGCTGTCCTGCCTGGTCACGGGAATCTAGGCCTGGGGCGGGGGGCTCAGGCTGGGAGGGGGATCAAGATGCCCCTTGATTCAGGCCCTCACCTTCAGGTCTCCTGGCCTCCCCTTGGGCTGCTTGTCCCTTAGACACTGAATCCTGTTAGGCAGGGACTGACCATGTCCCGTGCATCGTTTGTTCCCCAGTGCTGGTCTGTCGAGTGAATGGGTGAATGAATAACTATCTGCCACCCCGCCCCCCTCCCCGCTCCAGTGTCTATGGCAGAATAGCAGGGATTTTGGTCACTTGGAGCACTATGGGCCCCGGGGGCCAGCCCGGCCCTCTCTGCCCTTCCTTAGCCCTTCACTGCTGCCAGATGCAATCCCACTAGTGTAGGAGAGGAAACCGCCTGGCAGAACTGCTGTCCCCTACGCTTGACAAAAAGGGGAAACTGAAGCCCCAAAGCTGCCACCTCTAGTGTCCTGGCTCCCAGATCCTCTGCTGCTTCTACCCACTCCTCTGGCTCTAAGGACCCAAGCACAGGTGGCAGCTATCCGGGGAGGGAGCAGCAGCTGTGGGGACTCTTCTCCCAGTGCTCTCGGAGATCGGCTCCTTCCCCGCTCGCCTCTCATACCACGTTATAAGCTGCACCCAGGCAGAGGTCATGTTTTTTGTTCACTGCTGTAGCCCTTGTGCCTGGCACATGACTGCCCAACAAATGCACGAATAATCAGCTAGGGGTAGAGGTGGGATTCAAACCCAGGCCTCACCGCGTCCTCCAACCTCCCTTTGAACAGCATCTGCCACCCTGAACCATTGCTGTCTGATGACTCAGTGCCCAGTGCAGAGGGTCTGTGGATGCGCCTGGTGTCACAGGTTACCTCTTCACGCCCCCCATCCTTGTCCTCAGTTTGATTCAACATTCGCTGAGCTCCTACGAGCGTGGGCTGGAGGTGGTGCTAGGGCTTCCAGTAATGAGGTTGGCGGGGGCTTTTCTTTCCTGTTGTCCCCTGCCCAGCACAGATGGACCAGATGACGGAGCTGCATCTCCAGAGCAGGGCTTGGCGAGGGTCCCACTGGTGGGATGAGGTCAGAAGCACCCACCCTTCCCCGGGGGATGGCGCACGTGGTTCTGGCTGGGAAACGTGGACTCAGAGCCTGGATTGCATCTGAGGGAAGAACTGGACCATAAATGTATCCCAGGATGCGGGAGGTGGGGAAAGCAGGGAACTGCCCCAGTTAAATGCCTTGTAGGTGCTGGCACTTGTCTTGAGTCAAGCCCATTCTCTCCTGCCCCTGCAGGAGGGTAGGACGGTTAAGAGTGTGGACTCTGGAGTCAAAGCAATCTGGTCCCAGCTCTACCTGCGTGACCTCTAAGCCTCAGTTTCCATATCTGTAAAAGGGGGACTGGGAATTCCCTGGCAGTCCAGTGGTTAAGACTCAGTGTTTTCACTGCCACAGGCCCGGGTTTGATCCCTGGTCGGGGAACTAAGGTCCTGCAAGCCATGCGGTGCAGCCAAAAATATAAATAAAAAAGGCGGGGGCAGTACTCCATAGTTATAAGGATTAAATGATGATGCCTATAAAATACTGAACGGAGCGCCGGGCATGTGCTCAACCTGGAGATACGACTGTCGGATGAGGAAACGGAGGCTCAGAGAGGGGAGTTGTCCAACACGATCTAAAAAATCAGGGGATGCCGGGAGCAGACATGTGCCAGGGGCACCCAGGTCAGTGGCATCAGGCAGGCCGAGGCAGGAAAATATTATGACTTTATTTGCTACACTGACAGCGGCTCTGAGTGCGGGTAGTGGCCGCTGTCTCTACATGGGGCGTCCGAAGTGGGGGACAAGGATAGTTAGCATCTCCCCAGGCGGGGGCAGGGAAGGCTGGGCCGGGCAGACGTGGGACATGAGTGTGACAACTGCCAACCTCAGGGCTGCAGGAGCAATGGCAGTGGTGTCTCTGGAGACGGGTCCTGGGAGGTGGCTCAGAAGCAGGGAGATCCAGTGTTTAGGGTGCCGGCTGGTGGGCCTGCGCTACCTCCCGGGCCCGGCGGCCGGTGGCCAGGGCTGCTCGGCCAGCTCCTGCTCCAGTTGCTTGAAGCGCTTCTTGGAGGCCCGTTTGGGCCGGAGCCACCGCAGGCAGCCTGGGAGGCACTGGTCCAGCACGCTCTGCCGGGGACAGGGAGGGCGCAGGGGGGCAGCTGTGGCTGAGTCCCACCCCCGGAGCCCCCTCGCACCCCAACGCGGGGCAGGCCCCACCTCCAGCATGAAGGCCCCCACGAAGTTGAAGGCGACCAGGCCCAGCAGCAGCAGCTTGAAGTAGGTGTTGGTGATGCTCCTCAGCGCCAGCAGCCCCTGCAGGAGGCCGGGGTCCAGGAGGAGGCCCACCAGGACGGAGCCCAAGAGCACCAGGGCCACCAGGAAGGGCACTGGGGGTGGGGGAGTCCGTCAGCCAGGGAGCCCCACACACTGACACCCATGCCCGACGGGACCCCACAGGCACCAGCCCCACAGCCCTTCCCTCCATCGCATCCCCCCTCCCTCCACCTCATCCCCCTCCCTCCACCTCATCCCCCCTCCCCCATCTCATCCCCCCTCCCTCCACCTCATCCCCCTCCCTCCACCTCATTCCCCCCTCACCTCATCCCCCCTCCCTCCATCTCATCCCCCCTCCCTCCACCTCATCCCCCTCCCTCCACCTCATCCCCCCTCCCTCCATCACATCCCCCTCCCTCCATCTCATTCCCCCATCACATACCCCCCTCCATTATATCCCCCCTCCCTCCATCTCATCCCCCTCCCTCTACCTCATCCCCCTTCCTCCATCTCATCCCCCCTCCCTCCATCTCATTCCCCCATCACATCCCCCCTCCATATCCCCTCCCTCCATCTCATCCCCCCTCCCTCCACCTCATCCCCCTCCCTCCACCTCATCCCCCCTCCCTCCATCTCATCCCCCCTCCATCTCATCCCCCCTCCCTCCACCTCATCCCCCCTCCCTCCACCTCATCCCCCCTCCCTCCATCTCATCCCCCCTCCATCTCATCCCCCCTCCCTCCACCTCATCCCCCCTCCCTCCACCTCATCCCCCCTCCCTCCACCTCATCCCCCTCCCTCCACCTCATCCCCCCTCCCTCCATCTCATCCCCCCTCCATCTCATCCCCCCTCCCTCCACCTCATCCCCCCTCCCTCCACCTCATCCCTCCATCTCATCCCCCCTCCCTGTCTCTCATCCCTCCTCCCTCCATTTCATCCCCCTTCCCTCCACCTCATCCCCCCTCCCTTCACTCTCATCCCCCTTCCCTCCATCACATCCCCCCTCCCTCCATCACATCCCCCCTCCCTCCATCACATCCCCCCTCCCTCCATCACATCCCCCCCTCCCTCCCTCTCATCCCCCCATCCCTCCATTACCCCCACCCAGCACATCCCACCCCCAGCACAGCAGCACCATTGGTGTAGAGCGGCCGGCGGAAGGGCGCCCCCTTGGACACGGCCATGGCCAGGATGAGGTACTGGAAGCTGGACAGACAGAAGACCACGGTGTTCTCATAGTTGGGCAGGTTGTCTGGCGCGGGTACCGTCCTGTTCAGAGGCACGAACCTGGGGGCACAGGGACTGGGAGTCAGGGAGCGAGGGTAAGGAGGACGGGGCATGGGTGGGATCTGGGGCGAGCTCCCTGCTACTCACCAGGGCTGGGCCACGGTCAGGAAGTAGCCCCCCAGCTGCACGCTGGCCACCAGGGCCACCTGTAGCAGCAGGCTGCTGAGCACGGGCACACTGAGCAGGGCCCCTGGTGGCCGCGCCTGACCCAGGGCCAGCGCCGGCCCCGTGCGGCTCATGAGCACCGCCACCGTGGTGGTGATGACCAGGTCGATGACCAGGAACTGCACATCGCCCAGGTTGGTGTTGACCTAGCGGCAGGGAGGGAGGGCGGAGGGGAGGATAGCTCCTAGTCTGATGGGGCAGGCACCAGCCCTGACCTTAAGGAGTCTGATGGGGAAGGTGTTTTCTTGCCCTGCAACTTGATGGGCAGACAGCACCCTCCTGCCTCTGGGAACTCCCAATCTGATGAAGGAGACACGGCCCTGCCTTCAGGAAGCCCCTCTCCCCGTCTGAGGGAGAAGGCATCCCTGCTGACCTGGGGAGGCCTAAATCTGATGAGAACTACCAGCCTGAGAGGGAGGCTGAGGTCTGCCTTGTGGAGCCCCAAGGTTTCTGGAGGATACGCAGTTCCTGCCCTCAGGTTTAAGGTGGACACAGGGACAAAAGCTGGCACAAGGCCTGCAGTGCCCCATGGCGTCACCTGCTTCCAGTGGGGGCGAGCAACGCGTGCTCTGAGCAGAGGAGTGGGTGATACCCTTTGGACAGGAGGCCGGAGGCACAGTCAAGGTCTGAGTTAGGGCGAGCGGGGAATGGGCGGATTCATGGGAAAAGGGCAGAGGCCTCGGGTGTCCCACTCCTGCCTCTGCCTCCTTCACCCCTGCCTGGGCTCTGCCTCAGGCCCCCCTGCAGATGGGGAACTCCCAGAGGACAGGGATGAAACGCTAGCACAGGACAGCTGCTCCCGTTCCTGAGGAACTACTGTGCACCAGGTGCTCAGTGCTTTCATCATCTCAGACAAGCCTCACTGCCGAGGCTCCAGAGCGCCTAAGCCACGCGGCTGGAGCAGGACTTGAGGCCACGCTGTCGACTCCAGAGCCTGCCGGGCTCCTTACCACGCTGCTGAGGTCCTCGCCCCGGGCCCGGCACGGGGCCTGCAGATACTCACCGTGTAGAGGATCAGGACAGAGATGAACTGGGTCAGGCTGTACAGGGCCATGTACTTGAAGACGCTGAACGACGTGTCCAGGGAACAACGACCTTCCCTGGGGAGCGGGTATGGGCATGAGGGGGCCCAGGCCGGCTGACGGGCCCTGCCAAGACCCCGCCCCCCACCAGGCCCCTGCCCGCCTCACCTGATGACCATGGGCACACACTCAATGCTGGCCACGCTTGAGGTGAAGGGTGAGACCACTGAGGCCTCGGCCTGGGACAGCGAGATGCCCACGTCAGCCGCCTTCAGGGCCCCGCAGTCGTTGGCGCCATCCCCACACATGCCCACACAGTACCTGTCGGAGAGGGGAGGGCAGGCGTGGCCCGGACTCACGTGCTGGGTCTGAGCCCAGGAGGTCCCTCCTCAGCTGCGAAATGGCCCACCCACCTCCTGGGCTGGCTGGCAGAACACGGGGACGGCTGCATCCCGACTGCCCGCTGGGTGCCTGGGAAATGCTCAGTAAGTGGTGTGCAGTAGGTGCTCAGTAAATAGGTGCAATTACAGTAGCCACAGGGTCTGTATCCACAGGTTCCGTATCTACGGGGTCTGTTTCCATGGATACAGAGAGCCGACCGTACTACGTCATTTTACATAAGGGACTCGGGCATCTGTGGACGTTGGCATCTGCAGGGACTCTCAGAACAAATCCCCTGCAGATACTGAGGGCGGTGTACTACTGTCAGCATGACAGACCCGGGGGTGCCTGCTGGGTTCTCTGAGGCTGATGGCTCCTGAACGCCTGGGGTGGGAAGCAGGGACATATGGGCCAGCTAGGCCCCCGCAGGCCCCTCCCACATAGGCACTCACTGAAGCTTCTGCAGTTCACACACCAGCTCTGTCTTCTGCTCGGGAGCCATGCGGGCAAAGACGGTGCCCTGGACCAGGACCTGGGAGCACAGGGAGACAGGGGAGGGGCTGAGGCAGCCAAGAGGAGGGAGAAGAGCATGGCGAGGTGTGGGGCGACCAGGGAGGCCCGGGGGCAGCCCTACCTTGGGCAGCAGCTTGGGGAAGTGCTTCATAAGGACACCAAAGGTGGACCCGCTGAGGGCCAGGTGGCTGGATCGGGGGTCTGGCTCCATGGTGTAGCTTGCGGCCTGGTCAGGATCCTGGGGGCCCGGGAAGCTCCGCTGAGCTCCCCCTGCCCACCCTGAGAGCTGGGGCCCGGGACAGCTGACACAGGGGTGGGGTCATGGGTGGGGTCTGTGGCGGAACTCAGGGTCAGCCTCACCTGAGCCCCGTTCACGGCTGCAGAGGACTCCACTGGCAGAAGCTCGAGGGAGGCAGGCTGGCCCCGCTCAGGGGGGTTGGCGTGGATGATGACCAGGCGCTCCTGGGGGCCCACCATGCCGCAGCCCTGGGCCACGGTGACCGCAGTCTGCAGGTTGTCCCCTGGGGGTATGGGACAAGGTCAGGGTCCAGCTGCTACTGAGCGGGGCCATCCTCACCCTGACACGTATAGATGGGAAAATTGAGGCCGGACAGAGTCTGTCTGCCATGACTGGCTGAGTGAGCTCAGGCAGCGTATCAGTGTCTCTGAACCTGGGTTTCCTTGTCTATAAAACTAGGGATCAAAGGTCTTAGGAGAAACTGGGAGTCTGGGTTTGAGTTCTACATATACCTTTTTTTTTTTTTTTGGCCATGCCATCTGGCATGTGGGATCTTAGTCCCCTGACCAGGGATTGAACCCATGCCCCCTGCACTGGAAGTGAGGAGTCTTTACCACTGGACCACAGGAAAGTCCCCTGAATCTTTTCTTGCTCCATGAAATTGTCACAACCTTTGAGGCTGACCTAACTTCCCCCATTTCTCAGAGCTGGAAACAGCACCTTGGGGCGAGGTCACCAGCAGCTGAGCTGGAGCCCAGGCTGTCCAACACCAGCCCCAGACCCTTTGGAAGTCACTCTGCTCCTCTGAGCCTCACTTTCCTCATCTATCAACTGGGGTGACAATTATCACTCAGGAGGGAGACTGTGAAGGTACCTGAAATGTCTGAAAAGGACCAGGCCTGAGGCAGGGGCCCAAAGAGATGCCCCGGGAAGGGATGCCAGGTACCCCTATCTCTGCCTGGGATGAGGTAGATTCTGCCCTCCTAACCCAGGCCCTGCTGGTACCTGTCACCATGACGGTGCGGATGCAGGTCCTCCGCAGAGCCTGGATGACAGGTGTCGTCTGTGGCTTTAGCAGATTCTGCATGACCAGCAGCCCCAGGAGGCTCAGCTTCCACTCCACTGTGTCCCTGGAGGGTGGGCAGAGCCGGGTCAGAGGCCATGCAGTGGCCACGACCCGTCCCCCAGCCACTGGGCAGGGGCATCGGCCCTGGGCTCTGCCCCCCTCTGCCCACATGAGGCCGGAGGCTCAGTGCCCAGGGCCCACCTCGTCAGTTGCTGAGCTGCTTCCGTGTTGGGTGCGATGGGCAGTGGCTTGCTGGCGAGGGCCACCACGCGGTAGCCAGCAGCTGTGTAGCTCTGCAGCATCTGGGTGAAGTCGGTGGGCACTGCCAGGGAGAGGCAGGTGTCACTGGGACGGGGAGGTGCAGGCAGCTACACGGGCTGGGCGCCCACCCAGTTCCGTGCCAGTGCCGACCTGCAGACTCTGGGGCCCTCCCCCTTCACCTGTCTCGGGGTCGCAGAGGCCTGCCACCAGCTCGGGGGAGCCCTTGACGCAGGCCTCAGGCCGAGCCGCCCCCGGCCACGCCACCACCACGCTCATGCGCTGCAGAGCCGATGAGAAGGGGAAGTGGCTGAGGATGCTGACCGGCACCAGGGGCTCCTCCTGTAGGGTTGGAGGGGCAGCTGAGGGGTTGGCCTGTGGAGCCCACCCCTCCCAGCCCACGGCCCACAGGCACCCCCCTCAGCTCACCACGCCCTGCAGGTGGAGCTCCTGAAGCGGGGGTTTCATCACTGCCAAGACCTGGGTCCCAAAGGTTGAGTCTGCAGCTGGTCCCTCCTCCAGGACCTGGGAGGCAGGCAGAGAACACTGGCATCAAGGGGCCGGGTGCAGGCTTGGCCTGGGGCAGCCAATCCTTGGCCCATGGAGAGAGGCAGTGGGAGAGACTCAAGTTAAACTCATGGAGGACTTCCTTCATGGGTGACTGGATAGAACAGAAGTCAAGAACGCGCGCTTTGGAGTTGGGAGGACCCAAGTTCAAACTCTGGCTTTGCCATTTACAAGCCGCTGGGTGACCTTGGACAAGTTATTCCAAATCTCCCTCAGCCTCAGTTTCCTTCGTGAAGCAGGTTTTAAGCTACCTCCCTGGGGCTATGGGGAGCGGTACATGAGATGAGGCCCGTGCAGCAGAGCGCGGCACAGGGTAGGTGCTCAGCACTAGGCCGTGGCCATTGTTATTCTCGGTGGTGGGCATGATAGAGACGCCCCCTGGAAGTCCTAGAATGAAGACTGGGTGGGCTTAGTTAGGGCTCGGCTGCCCAGAGGCAGGGGGCGGACCTGCTCGGCCTCCTCACCCAGCCAGTAGATTCCACCATCTTGAGGTCCATGGGGTCACCCACTGGGGTGTCCCGGAGCCGGCTGAGTGTGTGGCAGGTGGCCAGTGCCCGGAGCAGGGGCCCCATGGGAAGGCGGCGGGGCTCTGGGACCAGCGGCAGGAACTCCTGCCCCTTCAGGGGCACCACACCCATCACGTCCAAGCCGTCCTCTGTGAGTGTGCCTGTCTGCAGGGGGCAAGCGGGCGGGCCAGTGATGAGTCCTGGGGTGAGCTGTGCCCCGCTGCGGTGGGCGCCCACACCCCTGGCCAGGCGGGGCCCATGGGAACCCCAGGAGCCAGAGCTGGACCTTTGCTCAAGCAGGTCCCTCTGCCAGGCCATCCTCCCCAACCCGCAGTGTTTCTTGGTCTGGCATCATCTCCCCCAGGAAGTCTTCTTCTTTAACCCTACAGTTGGGTCAGGTAGTGCTGGCTTGGGGCTCCCACCCATGGCCTCTTTAGTACTCCATCATTTGTTCACTGTGGTACCAGGAAGAGGGCCTGGCCACGTACAGCTCTCAGTGTAATGAATGAATGAATGAATGAGTGAACGAATGAGTGAACGGATGCCTGCCTTTCCCATACCACATTCCAATGGCTCAGTTACACATCTGGCCCCTTCACTAGCCTGGGAGCTCTGCGAAGATGGTCATGCTCCACCCTTTCAGTTTAAATAACTGCAAGGAGGGGCGGTGAGTGATGGTGGTGGTTGGAATTTGTAGAGCAGCCCCAGGCAGGGTGAGGGCCTGGGCTGGGGTGGGTGGGGGAGATCACAGGATCAGAGCTTTCTTTTTCTTAAGTGCAATAAATCTATCAGGGAGCTGGGGTGGGGAGCAGCCAGGGCTTGGAGGCCCTGCTGTCCCGGCCACTCGAGGCAGCGCCCTGAGAGGCACTACAGCCCAGGGTGGGGGAGGCGCGGGTGTGGGGCAGGGGGCGGGGTGGGGGAGGGCTGCTCCTGTCGGTGCAGGTGTGCTCACACCTTTTCTAATAAACCAGAGCTGGGTTCCCCCCCCAAAAAACAAAACTCACGAGGGCCCGCCAGCCTCTGGTGGATCAGGGCTCTGCCCGCTTCATCCTGCCCCCCTCCCTACTGTTCCCCGAGCCCCAGGCACACTGGTCTGTTCCTCCAAGGAGCCAGGAGCCACTCTACTTCTTCCCCTCCACCCTGCCAGCCCTGCTCTCCTCTCAGTGTGGTCCACCCCTCAGAGGTCACCAAGGACCTTCCTTGACTGCCCTCTAAGGGAGTGACCCCCCTGTACCACCCATCACGTACCCCATTTGCTTCCTCCCTAGAACCCATCACCATGTGCAGCTCTCTCTGGTCCCTGGTTCACTCATTTTGGTGGTGGGGACAGCTCTGTGTGGGTCACTGCTGGATCCCCAGTGTTGACAGCAGCCCTAGGTACCCAGTAGGCCCTCAATGGTTCTCAAACAAACAAATTAAATGATTTTAGACATTTCATGCTCCAGACTGTGAGCTTGATGCAGGTGGGAGCTGGGGGTAGAGGGTGCCTCTGAGTGTTTCCATCGCAGGACAGGACCTGGCGGTGGCCAGTGTTCACAGCAGGGGTGCACGGGCAGGCGGCGGGGCTCTGGGCTCAGCAAGCCCTCAGTCAACGTTGCTGAAAGAGGGATGTGGGTGTGGGGGGCCTGGCCGTGTCCCCCACCCCACGGCCCCCACCTTGTCAAAACACACCAGCCGGAGCTTGCCCCCCAGGTTGATGCGCATCGGGTGGATGCAGAAGACGCCCCGGCTCCGCAGCCGGTTCTGGGCGTAGAGCGTGCACACAGTCATGGCGGCAGGCAGGGCGGGCGGCACGGCCACCGTCACCAGGTCCAGAGCCCGGATCACGATCTCGTCCAGAGGCACCTGGCAGGGGGCACTGTGAATGCCAAGGGCCAGGCCGGGTGGGCCCTGGGCCCCCAGTGGCAGCCCCCGCCCGGCCCCCAAGGCTTACCTGGTTGCGGTGGAGGATGAAGATGCTGTAGATGGTGCCGAGGAGAGCTGAGGAGACAGTAAGGGGCTCAGCGGGACTGGGCACGGGGCTCCGGGGGCCACTGGCACAGTGGGGTACGGGGGGCCACTCACCCAGGACAGAGAGGGCAGCCACAAACTTCACGCTGTGTTTATAGAACTTGAAGTTGATGGGCCGGGGATGCAGGATGGAGCTCACCAGGGCCCCTTTAGCCGTGCAGAACCCTGGGAGGAGATGGGGAGACCGAGGCAGGGGAAGCTGAGGGTCAGGATGACACCACCCCTCCCCCACACCATCCACACCTCTGGGGTTGCAAGGCATGATGCTCCTGGGGTCAGCAATCACCCAGTCTGGCGGTCACACGGGATGACCACAGGCCTTGCCCAGCCTTCATAAGCTTAGTAAATAAGGAATTAGTAGTACCATCTACTAACTGGGTGGTTTCACTTAAAATCCAGATGTGTGGCTTTCGCTGAAAAATGTCAAATCTGGTGACACACTGGGTCCCTTTCACACGTGGCAGGGGCCTGCTGGAGATGTACAGCACTGCTCTCTTCCTAAGGGGTGGGCTCCTTCCTTCTTACCACGTCCCTGCCCACTCCAGCCAATCCTAAGTAGGGGTGGGACGTGCCTGAGCTGCACAGCAGGGCAGTGGTAGAGATGGGTCCTGCCCGGCTCTGTGTCACCTCTCCTCTAGGTGCTGGGCCCAGCATCCCTCCCCGCTTCCCAGACTCGTTACCTGTCTGGGTCACCACTGCCAGGACATGGGGTCCTACAAAGGCCCGGGCCTGCAAGATGAGGGTCCCACAGAAGAGCGTGTGCCGCGGGTGGGTCTCTGGGAAGTAGGGCACCGGTCCCTCGGGCAGGGCCGTCTTCAGCACTGGAACGCTCTCCCCTGGGAGGGATGTGGTATGAGGCCCATGCTGGTCCCTCCCACCAACAAGACCAAGCCTTAGGCCTAGAACTGTTACGGAAGCCCCAGGTCTCATTTAACGCTTGTAACTATGTGTGAAGAAATCACTGCCCCCATTTTACAGAGAGGTACACTGAAGCTCAGAGAGGGCAAAAGACACAGACACAGTGAGACAATCCTGGGATGTGTGCAGCCAGTTTCCAGGAACCATCTCTCAGGGGAGCCAGAAAGAGTTGTGAGCATACAGCATGGGCAGAGTCGGGGGCCAGGGTGAGGGGCCGGTGTTCTCCTTCTGTTGGAATTATTTTGTAACAAGCTGCGTTACTTTTATAGTTCAAATAAGATATTGACACGAGAGGGCTTAACCTTTGTAAAGCCCTGAGCTCGCTGCCTGGCAAAGAGTAGCAGTGCCTCACCCAGCATCTGCAGGGGTAGGACCCACTGAGGCTGGGACTGTTACCTGAGCAAAGGGAAAAGAGAACTCCATCTAAAAGTTCTGACACAAGGCAGAGAGGCTCAGTGGCCCGGCAGGGGGGATGGGAGGCCGCTGGCCAGGGGCAGGCACTGACCTGTCAGAGAGCTCTCATTGACCACGCACTCGCCAGCCACCAGGGCAGCATCGCAGGGCATCAGCCCACCCTCCTGGGGCAGCACCAGGCAGTCTCCCGGCACGAGCTCACTGGAGTCGACCCATTCCTCCTCTTCGGGCAAGCAGGGGCCTCAGTATAGCCTGGAGGGGACTCCCCCACTGCCTCCCCCAGCCTTCGTCTCTCCCCTAGCCTCTCTCCCTCCCCCAGCCTCTCTTCCTTCCCCAGCCTCCCTTCCATCCCCAGCCTCTCATCTCCCCCAGCCTCCCTCCCTCCCCCAGCTTCTCACCTCCCCCAGCCTCCCTCCCTCCCCCAGCCTCTCACCTCCTCCAGCCTCCCTCCCTCCCCCAGCCTCTCTCCCTCCCCCAGCTTCCCTCCCTCCCCCAGCCTCCCTCCCTCCCCCAGCCTCTCTCCCTCCCCCAGCCTCCCTCCCTCCCCCAGCCTCTCACCTCCTCCAGCCTCCCTCCCTCCCCCAGCCTCTCTCCCTCCCCCACCTCTCACTTCCCCCAGCCTCTCACCTCCCCCAGGCCGGCACACGCACACCCGTACAGACAGCTGGACCATGTCCCTCAGAGTCTGGCTTTGCTGTGGGCAGGGGGACAAGCAGGGAGTGGGTGGGTGGAGGTCCCCTCGGACACCGCCTGCCCTGTCCCATCCACTTCACACCGCACACCTTTCTGGTCTTGTATATAGACACGCAGATGGAGACGATGGAGATGAGGAAGATGCACAGGGCATACCAGTAGTAGTAGTCAGCCAGCCACAGACCGATGCTGAAGGCCTGGAACCCATAGTAGGGGTTCAGTGCCTGGGGGAGGGGCGGGGAGGCAGCGTCAGGGCCCAGGTCCCCCAGGGCGGCCCAGCCACAGGCTGGGCCTCCTGTGCCCACGGAAGCAGAGGGCCCGGCAGTTGCCAAAGGACTAAAGCCAGGCCTGTCTCCTGGTCAGTCCTGTCCAGATGTCCCTTGAGCCACCAGCTTCTTTGCTCTAAAGAGGACACACGGGTGTTTACACGCCAGGCCCCTGCTAAGCACATCATCTAAATGTCATACGATGGTCAGGACAATTCCACAAGGCAGATGCTACCATCAACTTCATTTTACAGCTGAGGAAACTGAGGCACAGAAGGGTTAAGTCACTTGCCTAAAACCACACAGCTCCCAAGTGGCCGACTAGAGTTTACATCACACCAGACTCCAAGGCCTCCTCTCTGTCTCACAGGTGTCTGCCTCTGGCTCAGAGGGCTGGGATGTTAGCAGTGTACTCTAGGTGTGTCCAGGTCACTGGCTTCCCTGTCCCCATGTGACCCTGGCCATGCCACGTCCCCCGCCTGTAGCTCCGGTTCCTCATGTGTGAACGGAATGTCCCTACTATGAGGCTGTTGGAGCGTGAAAGTGGGTAATGCACGGAAAGGACCCAGACTCTGGAGCCTGGCGCTTGGCACACAGCAGGAGCCCAGGCTGTGTGGGTTTGTCTCTTGGCCTCTAATCCCCAGCCCCAACCTGGACCAGAACTTCCAGTTCCTCTCCCTGAGCTGACTGTTCTGAGACAGCTCTCCACCACGGAGAAGAGGACAGCTGGTACAATCTGCCTCTGTAAGGGTGGCCCAGAGAGGGCAAGCCCCTGGCCCAGGTCACACAGCCAGCTCAGGCCAGAGCTGGGGCGGGGCCCAGGGACAGCCCTACCTCGTCCACCAGCAGCTGGGGATAGGACTTGACTGGTACACTGATCACGTTGGGGCCGTAGATGGTCTTCCTGTAAGAGGAAAAGTGACAGGGCCATCAGATGGAGGGGCTGTGGCAGCTGGACCCTCTAGCGGTGACGGAGCTCCCTACTTTCCAGCTGGGGAAACTGAGGCCCAGAGAAGGCAGGTGACTGGAAGAAGGCCACACCCAGGGGGGCAAGAGAGGGGACCCCAGCTCTCAGGGCAGCACCCACCTCACGGTTTGGTCCTGGAGGCTGAGGCCGGTGCTGGAGCAGTGGAGGTCGTCACAGGTGCGGCCGTGGTCCAGCAGGCTGGGAGGATGGGGGGGCACTCATGTGGGTGGTGGGGTCTGAGCTCCGCACCCCCCACCCCTCCTGGCCCGCCTCTGCCACACCGAGCTCCCGGGAGAAAGCTGGTCCCTCACGAACTCTGGGCCTAACTTTCTCCTTCTGTTCCTCTGATCGGGCCCCAAACCATCTCGCCCAGGAAAAACGATGGAAGATAATGATAATACTTAACAGTGACAACAGCCGCTATTATTTAGTGACATTTAGAGCTTTCTGTACAATGATGCCTTCTTAGGTAAGTCACTTAACCTCTCTGGGCCTCAGACTTCTCAGCTGCAAGATGGAGGTGGTGACAGCATCTCCCTCACAGGGCTATGGGTGGATTAAATGAGATAAGTTTTGCAAAGTGCTTGGACGGTTCCTGGCACTTACTAGGTGACAAAGCTCAGCGATTTTTTTTTTTTTTTTTGGCTGCGTTGGGTCTTCGATGCTGTGTGTGGGCTTTTCTATAGTTGCAGCGAGCGGGGGCTATTCTTCGTTGCAGTGCACGGGCTTCTCATTGCAGTGGCTTCTCTTGTTGCGGAGCATGGGCTCTAGGCATGCGGGGCTTCAGTGGTTGTGGCTCGCGGGCTCTAGAGCGCAGGCTCAGTAGTTGTGGCGCACAGGCTTAGCTGCTCTGCAGCATGTGGGATCTTCCCGGACCAGTGATCGAACCTGTGTCCCCTCCGTTGGCAGATGGATTCTTAACCACTGTGCCACTAGGGAAGTCCCACGTCAGCGAGTTTTGCTATTCCTCTCACGTAGCAGAGGCTGTTGGTGCCCTCCCCACACCCCCTTGGAATTCACGTCTGCGCGGTGCAGCCTCTTACTAGAAACACCTGTCCTGGCTTAAGGGCTTCTCCTGGCTGCATAAATACAGTCTGCCCGTGAGCTAGGAAGGCCGAAGTTGTGCAAGAGTTCATGTATTCTGCAACCGGTAACGGTAGGAAGGTGATGGGTACGTACCCCCTGGTTTCTTCACTCCTTCGGTGAGGGCACCCTGAGGTGCGTGCTCTACACTGGCTCAAAGGGATCCCCAAGGGACTGTGCTCCAGGTGCCCACATCAAGCCCCCTCCACCGGCTGCCTTCTCTTCCCGGCCTCACTTCCCCTATGTCTCCTGGCATCACCTTGCAAACAGATTCCCTGCACTTGAATCCTCGTCTTGAGGTCTGCTTCTCGGGGCTCAAACTAAGACATAAACTGAGCTCATATTTATCAAGCACTTAGTAGGTGGCAGAGCAGGTACAAGACGCCAAACGGAAGGTCCAAGTCCAGAGCTTACGGTCTGATTCACAGCAGTGTTGCCACCTCAGGCCAGGTGCCGTGCCAAGCCTTACATGACAGTAATATACTTTACCCTCGAAACAACCCTAGGAGGCCGGGATTCCCTTCATGAGCTATTTACAGACAGGCTCAGCGATTTGAGGGGGCCAAGGCACAGAGCTGAGAGGGGAGTCCAGGCTGGGCCACCTCATGCCACCTTCTCTGCCCAATGCAGCACCCGCTGTGGGCATGGTGTAGCGGCGCCGGCCCTGACCCCTACCTGACTCGGCAGAAGGCCTGCTGGGTCTCGATCCAGACATAGCGCTGGCCCCGGAAGAGGTAGTAGCGCAGCGTCCGCTGCTGGGTGGGAGAGAGGAGAGGTGGGCTGGAGGCGGCCCCAGGAGGAGTGTGTGGGGGGCGGCAGGGCGATGGCACAGGGAAGAGGCGGGAGAGGCGTGGAGGGGTAAAAGGTGATCGGCCAGCATCCTGGACGATTGGGACAAGAGAACCAGAGGTGTCCGGAGAACAGCTGGAGTCCAGTCCCCATTGTACAGGGTGTGAAACTGAGGCCCAGAGACAGGCAAGGGCTTGTCCAGAACCCAGCTGTCCACTTACTGCCTCTTCGGTCCTGTGGAGCTGGGCGGTGTCCTTCCATGTCCCCTCTGGTAGTGTCCCCACAGCTGCCTGGCTCCGGCCGTCCTCCGCCTGGGTCTGTGGGGGCAGCTCCAGGCTGGGGACGGGGGTGGGGTTACCGTGGAGCCCTGGGAGCTGCCCCAGCACCTTCCCATCCCCACAGAGCCACCTTCCCTCTCTCGGATGGGAGGACCCGGGATCAGAGCCTTCGTGGGGGGAGGGCAGGGGGAGCAGGGGCTCCTGGGAAGGGGCGATGGGGCTGCCTCACCTGTCTTTGCTGATGGCCTCAGTCTGCACCTGGACAGTATAGAGCTGCCACGAACTATCCTGGAACACGGAGGTGTGGACTCAGTCCTGGAAGAGACCCCTCCCCTCCCTGGCCCCACCCGACAGCCAGGTGGCCCCTGCTGGAGGAGGCAGGGATCAAGGATAGAGGTGACCTCCTCGGGAATCACCCACCCCGTCCCGTCTGCCCACTGCTCAGATGGGAAAGCTGAGGTCCAGGGAGGAGAAGCACCTGTGTAAGGTCCCACAGAATGTCAGCGGCCAGGTTGGGCTGAGAACGCGAGCATCCTCCACCCCGCAACCCTGAGCCACCGCCACCCCTCTCCAGCTCCAGGCTCGCCCCTGCTCCCGTCTCTCACCTCTTTGTCTCTTATTTCGATAACGAGGGTTTCGGCGCGGGCCAGGCTGCACGGCTGGAGCCGCAGCCGCACCCGCCACACGGGCTTCCATCGGAAGAGCAGCAGAGGGATCCCCGCCATCATCCAGACCACGATGTGATAGCCGATGACCCTCCATGGACTGCCACAGTAGCCGCTGAGCCTCTGTGGACATAGGCGAGAGCAGGCCAAGGTAGTGGGGCGGGCGGGGGCTGGAGGAGGATGCCAGGGTATCTGGGTGGGCCTGGGTATCACCCCCACCTGGAGTCGCCCCTGTCCCTCCCCTGCCCACGTACCACGGATGAAACTGAGGAGCTGAGGGGATCTATAGATGTCTCTATCGTCAGGGTCCCATAACCGGCGGGCGTGTTGCCCACGAGCGGGCTGCTGTCTGTGGACAGAAGGGAGAAATGTCATTTGGGGGGGGTTGGGGGGGCTCCTCCCTCTTTCTTTAACCACGACTTAAGCACAGTCATTTTATACATCTGGTCTGATAAATCCAGTAACTCGAGTCTTCACGGGTCTGTTACCGGGCTGTCCTGTTGGTCCTCACCCGTAGTACCTTGTTTCCTTGCACGTCTGGCGATTTCTGACTCCAGGTGGGCCCAGAGTCGGGGGACGGGGCCTGTTGAGCACTTTAAGCTTCAAGAGCACCCCCCCACATCCAGCTATTAGCTTCCTGGGAGCTCTGTGTCCCGCTTTCCATCTGGTCTCCACTCTGAGGGCAGGGACAGGGCTGCTCATCCTTTTTCCTTGTTTTAGACGTCATTTTTATTTATTTATAATTTATTATATTTTTAAAAATTTATTTTTGGCTGCGTTGGGTCTTTGCTGCACGTGGGCTTTCTCTAGTTGCGGCAGGCGGGGGCTACTCTTCATTGCGGTGCGCGGGCTTCTCATTGCGGTAGCTTCTCTTGTTGCAGAGCACAGGCTCTAGGCGCGTGGGCTTCAGTAGTTGCAACATGAGGGCTCAGTAGTTGTGGCATGCGGTCCCTAGAGCATGTGGGCTTCAGTAGTTGTGGCGTGTGGGCTCAGGAGTAGTGGCATGCGGGCTCTAGAGTGCAGGCTCAGTAGTTGTGGCATATGGGCTTAGTTGCTCCACGGCATGTGGGATCTTCCCGGACCAGGCATTGAACCTGTGTCCCCTGAATTGGCAGGCGGATTCTTAACCACTGCACCACCAGGGAAGTCCTGCTCATCTTTTTTCAACCTTCATGCCCAGCACAGGCCTGGCAGTGAGGAGATGCTGAGAAGTCGAGTCTGGACTGATAAAATGTCAGGGCAGCCATGAAAGGGGCAGCTTCACTCTGAAGGTGAAATGCGGGGAGGAGGAAGGAAGAACCCAGTCACTGGGGGTGGGCTGGAGAGGAGGGGTGAGCTGAGCAAGCCCCCAAGGCTCAAGGAGAGAAGCCGCTATGTGCCAGGGCCCAGCTGAACAGCTGACAGGTTCCTTCTGTGAGGAAGGGCCCACTATCACCCCCATTTTACAGATGGGTAAACTGTGGCTCAGGGAAGACCAGTGGGCATCTCTACTGTAGAAACTCTTTTTTTTCTTCTGCCTCCCCTGCTGTAGTGCTGCGGTCCTAGCAGAGCAAGCAGACAGTGGGTGTTCTGGGGCCTGGGACAGGGTGGGGCTCATGGCCTCTGTCAGGGTTTCTCTAACTGTGCTCCCCGGACCTCTTGGGGAGCCTGTTAGACATGAAGATGCCTGGGCCCCTCCCAGACCTGCTGGCACAATGGCAGCTGTGCTGAGCATCTGCATGTTTCCCAGGAACCTCTGGAGAAGTTCACTAAGGGGGATGGGAAAGCAGGGAAGGTGGGGGGCAACCTGCTGGTTTTCTGGGCTCCCTACTCCTCCTCCCCAACCAGAGCCCTGCAGAGGCCTGATCTGAAAGTTCCATCCAATAAGCCCAGGGTGTCCCAAGCAGCTGCCCGTCACAACATCCCTAGCCCCTCAGCTGTTCTGTCCCCAGACACTTGGGTTTCTGCAGCTTCTCCAAGCCCCAAAGCAACCATGATAGTCAACATTTCCCGAGGCCCCACTATGTGCGGGCTCTGCTCCTGGTCCTTCTTACATGGCTAACGCAATGATCCTGCCACGTAAGCACAATAATTATCCCCTTTTTATAGAAGAAAATTAGGCTCAGAGAAAATTAGGCTCAGAGAGGTTAAGTAACTTGCCCAAGATCACACAGCCAAGTACATGGTAGTGTCAGGATGCAATCCTAGGCAGGCTGACTCCAGGGTGGGGTTTCTTCTTTTTTTTTTGGCTGCACTGGGTCTTCATTGCTGCACACGGGCTTTCTCTAGTTGCGGCGAGCGGGGGCTACTCTTCGTTGTGGTGCGTGGGCTTCTCATCGCGGTGGCTTCTCTTTGTTGTGGAGCATGGGCTCTAGGCGCACGGGCTTCAGTAGTTGTGGCACACGGGCTCAGTAATTGTGGCTCGCCGGCTCTAGAGTGCAGGCTCAGTAGTTGTGGCGCATGGGCTTAGTTGCTCTGCAGCACGTGGGATCTTCCTGGACCAGGGCTCGAACCCGTGTGCCCTGCATCGGCAGGCAGATTGTTAACCACTGCGCCACAAGGGAAGTCCCAGGGTGGGTTTTAATTCCCATCAGACCACGCAGAGTCTGTTCTGTCCTATCGCAACCCCCCATATCTCCACATAAGGACTGTGATAGTAATTACTATGGTAATTACCATAATAAGAACAGCCAATATCCATTAAGCATTTCCCAGGTGACAAGAGCTGCTCTAACTCTCCACATGAATTAGCTCATTTAACCCTCTGGCAACACGATGAGGGGACTCTTATTTTTCCCATTTGTAAAAATGAGGGAACCGAGGCTCAGAGTCACAAAGGCCCCCTGGTAAATGGTGGAGCCAGGAAGTCAGAGCCCAGATCTTGTGTTTTGGGGGCCAATGTGGGCACTTCCAGAGAAGAGGGCATATGCCCTCTGCCGCCTGAGGCCTCTTTCAAACAAGATGACTCAAAACCCAAATTAACCCAAGCCCCGCCCACGGTCAATCCCTCCCGTGTCCACTGGGTGACTCAAAATATATGGAGCTGCCACCAGCTCTAGAAAGGGCCTGGTCTCTGGGGAACTCCCACACATGCACCGCTCCCACACATACACCCGAAGCCTGTAGCTCTCAACCATCCGGGTGTCTGGCCAACGGTAAAGTCTCAAAGCCAGAGGGCAGGAGGCCTGGTCAGCCTTCTGCCCTGGGGCTCAGAGACCCCAGCCTGGGTCCCCTGGGGTGGTCCCTTTTGCTCTCTGGTCCCGGCCCAGTCCAGCTTGTGAGTGAGGCTTGTCAGGGCATGATTTTCTTCCCTTCCTGACAACAGCCCGCAGACAACAAATAGCCGAGGCCCTTCTGCTCTCTGGTGTGTGTGTGTGCTGTGCAGGGGCCAGGGGAGGCTCGCCCTGGATCCTGTCTTGGGAGGCAGAACAACAGGCATTCAGGGCAACTGACCCGGTCTGGCAACCTGGGTTCTCGGGTCCTTGGCCACCGACAAGCCACAGCCCTTTTCTTGTCCCTCCTCCAAAGGCCACAGTCCCAGCTCTCCTTCTTGCCAAAGCCCCTCTCCAGCCCTGGAGACCTGCTCCTTGAGTGGGTCAGGGCGGGTAGTTTCACCCCCTTTAGGGCTCTTCTCGGGCGGTTTCTGGGGTGTAAGAAAAAGAGCACCTTAGGGGTGACTTCCCTGGTGGTCCAGTGGTTAGAACTTCGTGCTTCCACTGCAGGGAGCATGGGTTCGATCCCTGGTTGGGGAACTAAGATCCCCCACAAGCCCTCGGTGCGGCCAAAAAACAACAACAACAACAACAAAAAGAGTACCTCAGGGCTATCAGGGGCTGACACAGGCCAGGCACTGTTCAAGGGCTTTACACACATCGATTCATTCATTCCTCACCACTGTGAAGTGGGGACTACTTTTATCCCTATTTTACAGATTAGGAAACTGAGGCCCAGAGAGGTGAAGCAAGCTGCCCAAAGGCCACACAGCCAGCACGCGGTGGGACGTGGATCCAGGCAGTGCGGCTGTAGGGTCCACGCTCTTAACCACGGCACTACCAGCGCCATCGCTGTCGTCCCCGTCCGTAACTGTGCTCCTGGCTCTCTCACAAATGACTCAGCCTCTCCAGGCTTCCGTTTCCCATCTCTAGGATCATAACCCCAAAGTAGCTGGCACATGGGGTGTTTGAAGTTCCTGAAGCACGGCCTGTACAGGCGGGCACTGCTGGCTCCCCTGCCAAGGAGGTGTGGCTTCCACTCTGACCCATTTCTCAGGCTCCCCTCTACATTCCCACTGCCCTGTCTGAAAACCCACAGCTGTGCCATTGCTCCCCTGTGTGCACTCAACAGATCTTCCCCAGGCCTTCAAACCGTCAGGCCAGCAGCTGTGCTGGGGATGTGACTGCAGCACACTGCACTGACCCAACGTGGGCCACTTTGCTCCTGCCGATCTGCTTTCCTCCTGCAACAATCAAGCAACTTATCCCATTTTACAGATGAGAAAACTGAGCCTTGAGAGAGGCAGTGTGCCCACCAATTTGTCTCGCAGCTGGAAGGGGCCTTGCTCCAAAATCCTCTCTGCCCACCTCACCCCCACCCACTGACACCAACACATCAGGCTTGCATAGGTGTCATCGCCCTCCTGCTCACAGTGCCCGGCATGTGGCTGGGACTCAGGAACCTTTTATTTTTATTTTTTATTTTTTGCGGTACGCGGGACTCTCACTGTTGTGGCCTCTCCTGCCGCGGAGCACAGGCTCCGGACGCGCAGGCTCAGTGGCCATGGCTCACGGGCCCAGCCGCTCTGCGGCATGTGGGATCTTCCCGGACCGGGGCACGAACCCGTGTCCCCTGCATCGGCAGGTGGACTCTCAACCACTGCGCCACCAGGGAAGCCCAGGAACCATTTATTGAATGAATGAACCAATGAATGAAGGTTGTACACCTCACTGACATAACAGAGCATGGAAGCAATGGTGCAGGAATCACTGTGTCCATCTCCTGCCTCCGGGTCGGCTGGGAGGCGCAGAGGAACAAGCCTCTTCTTGAAGGGTCCTGCCAGAGACCATGTGGAGCTGCCCTCACTGGATCACTTCCCCCAGGACCTAAACAATGTTGCCTCTGGAAGTTCTTCCTTGTGTCTCTCACAAACCCATCATTTCACAAGGATGCTCTCCCCGTCAACCTGGGGAAGGGGGAAGGGAGCTTGAAGGAGGAAGTCACATCTGTGGAACACTCTAGTCTCCCAGCAACATCTTGCAGAACATCTGTCAAAACACTCAGAAGGGCTTGTTTATCTCTATTCGCATTGCAGTCTCCCCAGGGATGGCACAGGAAGGTCGGAGCAGTGTCTGATCTCTTCCGGTACCACCAGCTCAGGCCAGCTGCTTGGGATGAGAATACTTTCACTAATCACTGACTGCATTGCTCTTCTGAATAACAGCGACTGATCTTCACGTGTAACCCTCTGAGGGAGGGACTATTTTATAGTGGGGGAAACTGAGGAACACAGCTTCAAAATCCCTTGCCCGGGGTCACACAGCTTGCAAGGGGAGAAGCTGAAGATGAGTGGGTCTAAATGAACACATTCCTCTCAGTTCATCCTCACAGCCACCTCTCCAAAAGTATGGATTAGGATTCCCATTTAAAATGAGGCACAGAGGTTGATTAACATGTCCAAAGTCACACAGCTCTGAGTGGTCAAGATTAGACTTGAACCTAGTCTGACTCCCCGGCCCTGGGGCAATGCCACGAGCACTGCAGAGCGGAGGGGCTGGCGTCAAAGCCATTTGGGAACCTCTTGTTTCCTGCGGAAGCACCGGTTTCCTGCTGATGACCTGGCAGAGGCCCAGGGCAGCACTGCTGCCTTCTCCCTTGCTGTGCTTCTCCTGTGGCCAGAAGCTCCTCTCCTGGGCCAGGCTGAGTGTGAGGGATAATGTGCCAGGAGCTCCCTGATCTTTGGATCTGGAGTCCAGGGATCATATTTCCTCAGCCTTTCCCCTTCCTCACCCTGGGTGCACCCTAGAGTTGGGGGGTGGGGGAGTAAGGTGGGAGACCGGAGGGAGAGACCTGAATGAAGGGTCTGCAGCTGCAGACAGGATGCTCAAGCGTTGGTGGCCCTTGGCTGAGGTCTAGGCTCTGAGTGACCCACGTGGAAATGAGACCCTTCTAAACACGAGAGGTCTACTGGAACCATTTGCAGCAGGTAGAATTAGACTCTGGAAAGGGTGGCCTCCAGACACAGAGCCTGGGACAGGTAATATGGAGGGTGTGGTCCCTGGACCAGCGTGCTAACAGGCTTGCTCTGGGGGCCTGACTCAGGGGATCAGGAGTGCATTTGTGCCCCAGGGCACTCGGATCCAGGGACTCAGGAGCCTTGGCTTCTCCAACCCCATTCATTCATTCAGCCAAGAGGAACAACCGCTCAGAGGCCCTGGATTCAGCAGCCTCCACGTCTCTTCCCCCACCTGGACATCCGTCACTGCACCGGGACACTTCCCCGCGCCCCGCCACCGCGGCCCCCGGATTATCCTTTTGCACGGCGGCGCCAGGCGCTTCGTCTCCCAGGGCTTTAGGAAGGAGCGGAGCGGACGGCTCTGCGCGGTGCCATCCCCGGGCTCCTGGCCTCTCTGGGAAGGGGGAGGGCACGGGCGCGGGGATGTCCCGGGGGCCGCTCCCTCGGCCCACGCCCCCGGGGTGGGGGTGTCCCCCCCACGACAGATGCGACGACGGGCGGTCCGGGGACCGCGCCCGGTTCCTGTCGGCTGGGGTTGCGCGCTCACCTGCGCTCATGGCGGCTCCTCGCGCTCATCGCCGGGCCCGGGCGTCGCGATGCCCCGCGGTCGGGGCCGAGGCGGAAGGCCGGGGACGCGGGGCGCTGCGGGGCTGGGCGGCCCGGGACACCTGCAGGACCCGGCGGCTGGAGCGGCGGCGAAGATGCCGCAGTCAGGCTCTGCGCACCGCCAAGCCCCGCCCCGCCCCGCCCTCTGCGGCCCCACGTCCGCCCGCGCGCCGCGGGGGCTGCCGGGATTTGTAGTCTGATGCCGCTCCCAACGCGCAGCAGGGGCGGGGCGCCGAGAGACAACGCGACAGCCCTGGGACAGACCGACTCATAGAGAGGAGGACACTCAGGGAATCCGACAGGACAGCCCTCAGACACATGAACACATAGACACACACTCAGAGAAATAGCCCTTAGATGCACAAACACAAGTACACAACGCCCCTCCCACTCCTCACATTTGCATAAAGTGAGAGTTGTGACCCAGAGATACACAATTCTCAGACACGCACACAAAAGCAGGACACTCAGGGAAACAGGACAGCTTTGGTACACAAACACACAGGTACACAACAACCTCGGACACACACAGATACACACACACAGAGTCTAGACTCCCAGGACACAGACACAACACACAGATTCACGCACAGAGGTGATACTTAGAGACAATGCACACATACCCAGTAGTGTGACACTTAGAAACAGGTAAGACAAGCCCCCACCCACGCCGTTAAGTACAATGCATGGCTGGTTCAAGCTGGTCCGTCTCTTGTAGGCTCTGTGAACTTGGGCAAGCCACTTAACCTCTCTGGGCTTCATTTCTTAACCTATAGGAGGACGATGACATTAGCAATACCTGCTTGATAGATTGTTGTGAGTCCCACAAGAGAAAAAGCATGTAAAGCACTTGGGACAGTGCCTGGCTCTGCTGCATAAATGTCAAAGAAAGAAGATAACACCTGCCCAGAGACTCACAGGCTCAGATACGTCTCACAGGGACATGTGTGGACACAGGGAGGCACTGCAGTGATGCACAGAAGGCCTCTAAAATGCCACAGAAACAGCCGAGGCATAACCCCCATCTCAGAAGCCTCACATGACCTCAGACAAGCCTGCACATGTGGGAACAAGGAAGCCCCTGAAGGGCCCCAAGACCTCGTGTTTGTATGCAGTGTTATCACATTACCTCATAGCGACAGGCACAGACAAGGTGTCCCCTGACCCTGGGGTTGATGGCTTCTGGACTAAGGATCTCCAAAGGATCAGAGACCCCAGGCTCTGGGGCAAACCAGGGAAGGATCACATTAGGGCCAAGGCTAGGACTGGGCTTGAGCCATCATCATGTATCCAGTATGAATTTCTGCAGTGCTGGGCACTGTTCTAGGAGCTAGGAATGGGAGGGTGAACAAACAGACATGGGGAGCAGCCAAAGGCCAGCAGAGGAAAACTCCAAAGTAACCTGTGGTGGAAAGGGCTGGAAGGAGACAGAGCTGCGATGGAGAGTAATGGTGGGGGAGAGACTCTAGAGTGGAAGCAGGGAAGGCCTTGACAGTATCTGGTCCATACCGAGAACTCAATACATACACTTGATAAAGGGGTACATATCGGCAGGACTTGCTGATGCATGGGAGGTGGAGGTATAGGAATGGAATCAAAGATGCCTCTCCTCCCTGGGTTTTGGTCTGGGCAGGTAGGGGGTGGTGGAGCTATTCGCTCAGCTGGGGCAGGCTGCTGGTGGAGCAGGTTGACCACCTGGGGGATGGGGCTGGCTTCACTCAGTTCAAGTGAGAAGACCTGTTTCTTCTGCTGATGCCTCAGTGAGGGCAACCTACTGAACTTCTCAGAGCCCGTTTCCTCCCCCAGGGCTTAGCTGGATGTCTGGCAGACCACTTAACCAGGGGGACCCTGATTTCCATGGCAGGCAGGATGGCTAGGTTTGTATAAATGACTTGCTCAGATGGCCTTGCCAAGAGGCAGTGTGGTACAGTGGCAAGTGGCTGGGCTCTGGCACCAGAGAGACCTGGGTTTGGATGTGCATCAGTTGCTGTCTAGCTGTGTGAGCTTTAAAAAGTCACTTTCCCTCTCTGAGCCTCTCTCCTCATCTGTGAAATGAAAGCTGCTGGAAAGATGAAATGGGGTGGCAGGAACTTGGCAGAAGCCAGTTGCTTTCTTGAGATCCTGGTGCTGGGCTAGAAGCTTCATAAAAGCAGGGGGCTTGGGGACTGCATCGCAAGATTGGTCCCTCATTCTTCATATTGCTACTTGGCATTTAAGAGACTCCATCCTCTGAGCCATCTGGGAAGGAGCTGCACCTGCCGCTTGGTCCATGGTCTTCATGAGGCAGGAGACCAGAGGAAGCTTCCTTCCAAACCACAGAGGATGTGGGAGGCCTCACCTCTACCCAGGGTTACCTTTGGGGAAGCGGCTCTCACTGTGGTCATCTGGGCGGTCTGTGGGCTGGGCTGCAGTCATCTGTGGGCTAGAACCCATGGAGAAGATTCCCTTCTGGGGCTGTTGCTCCCTTGGGGGCCCACAGGAAGGACATAATATGCCTGGTCCTGCAACCAGGTAGGGTAGGGAGAACCCGGAGAAAGAAAACCAGGCACGGCTTTCCTGACATAAGAGAAGCCGTCTTTTGTGATCTAAGCCTGGCCACAATGCTTGCCCTAGAAGAGGTCTCAGTAATGAATGATCTTAAGGGAACAAAAGGATAGACGACTGTTATCGGGCAAGAGAAGTAACAATAGCAAAGATATCAGTTGTAAAGACTCCCAGTTCTGTTTCAGTGGTGAAGATTAGCCTGAAATGCTCAACCACCAGATCAACTGGAACCTGAGGGATGATGATGACCTTTTCTGACCCTCGTGACTTCAATCAACTAAAGCTTAGACTCTGTCGACCGCCCAAGCCCCTTCACGAATAGGTATGTACCCTTAGCTTAAAACTTCCCCAATTTTGCTGTTGGGGAGACACTGCTTTGGGAGAGATCCCGGTGTTCTCCTTACTTGCTGCAAAGAATAAATCCTTCCTTCTCCTGATCTTTGGCTTGGTTGTGTCTTTTGGCTCGACACCTACCAAGAGGTAAACCCAGTTTTCGGGTAACAGTTCGAGTGGCAAAAAGCTGGAGAATTCACTAATTTGTACTGGTTTATTCTAGAGCATTGCCAAACTTCTCAGTTTCTCTAGTTTCACTAGATTTTTGCAACAAAAGGGATTTTCTCACCTAGTGACAAACCCCATGACAAGATTATGGCTGTCTAGACACATAAGGTGCAGTTTCAGCAGTCTGTCTTGTATATAGTTTCCCGGGCAAGGAGGAGGCTGGAAGAGAATTTGAGTGTTGGGAGTCAGCGGCACACCCTCTGGCACCCAGCAGTCAGTGTGATGTGGGAGACGAGAAATGAGCATTTTTAGTCTTGCACAGATAATCCATCCTCTGAAGAGGAGGTCTCTAACTCTAGCCAGCCGTGTTGGAAATACACCAATTTTCAAGTCCAGAGAGCTGTGAATTAATCACCTTTTTTTTTTTTTCCTGGCTGTGCTGTGTGGCTTGTGGGATCTTAGTTCCCTGACCAGGGATTGAACCCGGGCCCTCAGCAGTGAAAGCGCGCAGTCTTAACCACTGGACCGCCAGCGAATTCCCAGGGAATTAATCACCTTTGTAGTAGGATTCAGCCTTCCACACAGTAGGTATTTGAGACAAATCAGTTAAATTGAGTTTATGGAGCATTTGCTCAACTGCAAGCTAGATGCTTTTCACATTTATTATTTTTTAAACTCATATATGTTAAGAATTTATTTTTAAAGTTTTTTTTTTCAGCTTAAGTATAATTGACAACATCGTAAGATATTTAAAGGGTATGATGTGGACTTCCCTGGTGGCGAAGTGGTTAAGAATCCGCCTGCCAATGCAGGGGACACAGGTACGAGCCCTGGTCCAGGAAGATCCCACATGCCGCGGAGCAACTAAGCCCATGTGCCACAACTACTAAGCCTGCGCTCTAGAGCTGGCGAGCCACAACTACTGAAGCCCGCATGCCTAGAGCCCGTGCTCCACAACAAGAGAAGCCACCGCGGTGAGAAGCCCCCACTCACCACAACTAAAGAAAGCCCGCACACAGCAATGAAGACCCAACGCAGCCAAAAAAAAAAAAAAAGAAAAGTGTCTGATATGATGATTTGATATATCTATATACATTGTGAAGGGATTTTTCCTCATCAATTAACACATCCACACCTCACATATTTACTTTTTTTTTTCTTTTTGGCAAGAACTCACATTTATTCTTATGTAGACTTTATCCACAATTCTGAGAGGTAAATGCTCTTAATTCCCATTTTACAGGTACGAAAATAGAGGCTCAGAGGTTCAACAACTTGCACAAAGGCCGGGTAAGAAGGGGTGGCTGGCTTCAGCCCTAGAGAAACTCGAAGCATTCCACAGGATGATTTTTGTGAATGTAAGCACATTGTCTGGACATTATCAGAGAACAGAAGTAGCATGAAGGACACAACAGTCTTTCTCTGCTCAAGCCTGCCGTTTTATGAGTAAAGTCTTTGTGTCTTGAAATAGAACATTTGCCTGCAATCCAATGAAAGATTAAATAAGCAGTAAGTTAAACTATCAGTTGATAACATATTCTAATTTCGCTCGGGTTTAAAAGGGGTGAGTGACCTACAGTGGCCCACTCGACGTCTGATGAAGCTGATTTGAAGTGGCAACTCCCCTGCCTCTCCTCAGAAGCTGCCTGGTGCAGAACTCATCTTTACAAGCCATTAAATTAGTCATGAGAAAACAACCCATCTTTCTCCCTACAGGTCTAGTGATTAGAAGCAAAGTCAAATTACTCATGAATCCAAGGAATGCGACCTTCCGCGGGGCTGTCTGAAACCAATTAGGTGTGAACAGACCTGGAAGGCAGATTTCCCTACTGCCCTCCCAGCCCGGGTATGGAGGGCTCCCTGAGGGTTTTCCAGTTCTCACTTCCGAATCTGGAGCTTTAACATCTGAGGACTGTGTACTGTGTGGTCTTACTGAGGTGGCCAAGAATTTTGAGATGCTAACATAAGGGTAAAGACTGTGTTCTCTAAATTTCTTATAATTTAATGTTTGTTCCTTTTTTCTTGGTGAACTTGGCTCCTAGGTGGGAGGGGACAAATCTTGTTCATCTTTACCCCCAGCACCTCACCTCTCACAATGCCAGACACTAGTGCTTTTGAAACTTTTTTTTTTTTTTTTTTTTTTTTGCGGTACGTGGGCCTCTCACTGCTGTGGCCTCTCCCGTTGTGGAGCACAGGCTCCGGACGCACAGGCTCAGCGGCCATGGCTCACGGGCCCAGCCGCTCCATGGCATGCGGGATCTTCCCGGACCGGGGCACGAACCCGTGTCCCCTGCATCGGCAGGCAGACTCCCAACCACTGCGCCACCAGGGAAGCCCGAATCATCCCCTTTTAAAGCCAGAAATGCTCATTAAGATTCATTCTTGGTGAGTCAGATGTTTCTCTTAGCCTCCTGATACAAGAAGCCTTTGCTTCCAGGATGCTACAACTTAAAAACAGCCTTGGAGTATTCGTAAGAGTGAAAATAGGGTCCACCCGAATGTGCGTTAGCAGGGGAGATGGGTAAATAAGTAATGGTGCATCTGTGCCACCGAGCAAGAAACCAGTGGTTAAAAAAGCTAAGGTTGAAAATAAATTTCACATACACACAGGTAGATCTTTAGTAGCACCAGAGGCCCTTGTATATCATGGGGTAAAAGTAGAAAGCTGCTGTTATTCACAAGAGCTAAAACATGGAAGCAACCGAAATGTCCATTAATGGATCAATGGATAAACAAAATATGACACATACATACAATGGAATATTATTCAGCCTTAAAAAGGAAGGGAATTCTGACATGTGCTGCAACAGGGATGAACCTTGAGAACTTTACGCCAAGTGAAATATGTTACAAAACAGACAAATACCATATAATTCCAGTTATATGAGACAGAGTAGTCAAAGTCACAGAAATAGGAAGTGGAAGTATGGTGGCTAGAGGCTAGAGGAGGAGAAATGGGGAGTTAGTGTTTAACGGGCAGAGTTTGAGTTTCACAAGATGAAAAGAGCTCTGGAGATAGACTGGAGTGAGGGTTGTACCATAACGTGAATGTACTTAATACCACTGAATTCTCCATTGAAAAATGGCTGAGGTGGTAAATTCTGTGTGTATTTAACCACAATGAAAAAAAAAGACAAAATAGAAAGTTGTTATTATCAATATTTTGTACCTTATTTTTGAAGGGAAAAAAAACTTTACATATGCTGCGCATTGTAATGACATAAAGGTCTGGAGGAAATGTGTGAACTGTCAACAGGGGATGTGAAACTTGGGGAGTTTAAGGGGTTTCCATTTTTAACTTGACAAAACTTTTACACTGTTTGCTTTTTCAGTGTTACCGCTTTTGTAGTAAGCGTCAGAGCCAAGGCAGCAGTGGTGGGAATTCATGCTTCCCGTGCAAGGTCTCTGGAGGACATTTGTGGAACTAACTGGAGTTTATAGCTGTGCTGGAAGTATCTGTAACCTGGCCTCAACGAGACAGAAAAAGACTTACCAAGATTTGGTTTGAAGTAATTCTAATACTGAAAGCTGTAGAAACTGGGATGCCATATAATGACGAGCCACTGTTTACTGAGCACCCAGAATAAGTGCAGGCATCCTCACACCAGGTGGCTGAGGGTGGCACAGCTAGGAATCCCATTTTACAGATGGGCAAATGGAGTAACAAAGAGAAGGGACTTGCCCAGTGTCATCAGCTGGTGAATGGCAAAGCTGGGAACAAGCCCAGGTCCTGCGTGACACCAATTCTATGCTTGTCCCCATCGTAGCCACCCCTAATGGTGGCTCAGTTCTGGAGGCCTGGCCCCCTCTTCAAGGACAAGGACTCCTCCTTCTGGCACCTTCACATCCCACTGCAGCAAGTACAAGGAACAGGCTTGCTTTTTTGTTAATAAAGTAGAATAACATTTATTTATTAAAATTTTTATTATACATGCTGTATTTGTGGGAAATCGAGACCTCTGAAGGAACTCAGATTAGATACAAATTACATTCAGCTGAGCTGGTTACAGTCATGTTTAGCACGGGAACACTTAAGCTGAAGCTTTCTTTTCCTTATAGGTTGCCATCATTTTCTTGATTTCAGCAATAGCTTTCCCTGGATTCAGCCCCTTGAAAAAAGAGAAGAGAATCAATACCAAATGGTAAGTGAAACTGAATGGAAAAACCCCATGACCTTGGGCGACCCAGGACCTCCTGACCTAGCTGGTCAAAGCACGGTGATTACAAACCAAGTCCTTTAATACCCAGGGGTTTGGGCTAAGTGCTCTCTTCTGTTTCTACTCTTAGACGTTTGAAAACGGCCAGCTCTCTCTGGCAGGAGCCCTGTCTCACTGAATTCCTGCTGGTGAGGCTCACTGTGGCAGGTCAATGAGCCCAAGGAAGAGTCATCTCTTCTATGACTACAGTGTCAAAATTAGCCAGTTATCTCTAAAGGTTTCACATCATTACCATTATCATTCAGTCATCATCACCAGAAATCTGCATCTGCAAGCCCTCAAAGGTATGTGGGAGAAAGGAGCCTCTGTTAACCTTCCTAAGCACCACTGGTTAAGTGGCCCACAACACTGGATTAGCTGCAGTTGGCCTCACAGCTGTAACATCTGTCCTGCACGAGGTATGGCAATTAAACCCAGTGGGGCCAGTCTCATAGAAGCAGGAAGTGAGGTCACCAAATATTTGGTAAAATTAGACAAGCACTCATCTGAGGCTAGTGAAGGGTCCCCTCGTTCAATTTAATTAAATTATTTTATGTGGCTCTGTGCTGAGCAGCATGCGGAATTCTTAGTTCCCGTGCCCCCCCTCAGTGGAAGCGTGTTGTCTTAACCACTGGACCGCCAGGGAAGTCCTGGGTCCCCTCATTTTAGAAGGACAACTTTAACTCTGAAATTAAAGCGTGGAAAAAAAGAAAAAGAAAAAAGATCTTCAGAGAGACAGAAAGGGAAAGAGAAGACACTCTTTAAAAGACTGATATGGGGGGCTTCCCTGGTGGTGCAGTGGTTGAGAGTCCGCCTGCCGATGCAGGGGACACGGGTTCGTGCCCCGGTCTGGGAGGATCCCACATGCCGTGGAGCGGCAGGGCCCGTGAGCCATGGCCGCTGAGCCTGCGCGTCCGGAGCCTGTGCTCCACAACGGGAGAGGCCACGACAGTGAGAGGCCCGCGTACCGCAAAAAAAAAAAAAAAAAAAAAAAGACTGATATGGAAGGATCCCTGAAATGTGTTAAGTGAGAAAGGTAGACACTGTGACAAAGGACACGTGGAACATTTGCGTGTAGCACAAACTATCCCTGGAAGGACACACAGGAAGCTGCTAACACCACCGGGGAGGGGGCTGGGGCTGGGGAAGGAGGAAGGCCCTCCACAGTATTTCCTTTTGAACGCTGAGCCGTGTACATACCTGCCCCATCAAAAGGAATTTAGAGTCAGTAAACAGACTGTACCCAGTCCCAGCGCAGGAAGGAGGCACTGGGAGGCGGGTGGCCTGCTTCTAGGCCTGCCCCGCCCCCAACCTGAGACTGACCTTGGCAAGATGCCCCCACCCCCAACTCCCGCTCATGGGCTCAGCTTCCCCACCTGTAAAAGGGGCTGCACTTGACGATTTTTGAGGTCCCTTCTAGTTCAAACAATCTGGGCCTATGTCTAGCCTCACAGCCCCAGTGTCCACCCCTCCTTTACTGAAGGGGAGGGCAGGACACAGAGAAGTCTGTCCTTGGTTGTCTGGTCTGTCTGCTGTCCTCTGCGATGCAAACATTCACGCCTAGGAGCGCACCGCAGGATCCTCTGCGGAGATTTTGAAGAAATACACAAGCCAGGCCCCAGCCTTGGAGAGGCTGTCTTCTGACTGACCGGCTCAAACATACAGAAGGTCCCATTAAGTGCTTACTACGTGCCAGGCACTGTCCTAAGCACTTCAGTGGCATGACTTGCCTCAGAAGCCACAAGGCTCGCTGAGCAGAGCCTGGGTAGAGACGCAGGCAGCAGGATGCGGAGCCTGAGCTCTCCCGCACTGTTCGGGACCCCACCAGTCCCCGTGGCCCACCCCAATGCCGATGTCACATGAGAAGCACTCTGGCAGGGGAAGTGGGGAGGCCCTGGAAACACTGTGGAATTACCCAGTCTGGATTTCATGTTTGGTAAGATGTGCTGCCTTTTCTTTCTTTTTTAAGCTGCTAACTGGTCGTGCTAGCGTTTTCCATCTCGCTGCCTGCTTACTCACTGCACCTTTAAAATGAAATTGCTCTGCCCACAGTCTCTGCTCGAAGGGCAGCCCTGGCTGCTCCCCGCCCACTGACGGACCAGGGCTGGCACCTGACGGTAGCTGGCCGGCCAGCTCTGACGTGGGCTGCGCCGTGGAAAGCTAAGCTGGGCCAAGGAGACTCCCTCTGAGGAATGTGAGCTGAGAAATGCTGAGAGAAGCCAGGCAGATGCTGAAGCCACAGGCAGGGTGAGTATGAACAGGAAGCAGGAAGTATGAAAAGGAAGAGGGAGTGAAAGCTAAGCAAGCAGGAGCTCCGAGACTGAGGAAAGACACGCAGAGGAGAAAGCACAGGCTGGCTGCCAGGGAGCCGAGCGGACCGGCAGCCATGTTGCCACACAGAGACCTTGGGGCCCGGAGAGGGAATGTAGCCCTCACAGCTGCCTGTGCTCAGATGGCTTTCCTCCCGTGGTTCCCACAAAGTCAGGGCAAACCCAGGTTCCTGTTCATGGGTCCTCGTGGCATCCTTGACTCCCACCAGGCCCGTGTGAACCCGACTTGAAAACCCTTCCCAAGGGGGCCTGAGTGAGCCTGTGCCCCGCAACTAAGCGCCAACAGCCCCAGGCTCACACGGAGGGGAGAGTGCTCTCTGCTCCCCGCTGGCTGCCTCCTCACGAGCGCACGTCAGTGCTGGGCCGCGCGGGGGGGCCGCAGCCGCGTACCTTGGGACAGGAATTCGTGCAGTTCATGATGGTGTGGCAGCGGTACAGAGAGAACGGGTCCTGCAGCTTGGCCAGGCGCTCCTCTGTGAACTCGTCTCTGGAGTCGATCATCCAGCGATAGGCCTGGGGGAACCAGGGACTGGTGGGCTGAGCTGTCACCTTAACTGGCCAGAGCAGCCCTCTGGTTCAACTCAAAGCCCCAGGCGTGCAGAGCAACAGGAATTCTCAGCCTGGAAGCCATCTCCACACGTTACTTCTTGCCATCTTCCAAGGAAAGGCTCCCAACTCTTTTGCAACATCTCTTATTAGTCACCTTGACTAATGAGCCCCACCAACCTTTAAACCACATGCACCAGGTCGCTGGTGCTTAATTATATACCATCAGGCATCGTCTTCTACTGATTTCGTGTTGCTCATTAGCTTCCTCCCTAGAACATGAATGAGTGAAGGCAGGGACGGTATCCTTGACTCTCTTTAACTGCCTTCAGAGCACCTACCCACTACCTTGGAGTGAACTGATAACTGAACAGACCTGCACAGAGAGAATATCTGTTCTACTTATTGATCCTTGCGATTAGCATATCCACCCCAGAAGCCTGAGATCAGCCAGCTGAGAACTGACTAAGCTCCTGATCACCGGGCCGGCTCCAGCAGTGTTGCTGACACCACTTTTACGTTTCCCAACAACTCAGATCACTGGTACAAGCGCCAGCTACAAATGTACCTCATACTCAATCTTTAATTTGGCCAGGAATCAATCAGTACTGCTAACTGGTCACACAACCACAGAGCTTCTCTTTTTGTGGGAAAATGAGAAACAAGAAGTTGTTTTTTCTGAGTTGCTTCAGAGTCTATGAAGAGCACTGACCACAAATCTAAAAAGTATGAGCTTTCTGGGAACAAAGACAGTGACTCTGTCTGCAGTGAACTACACATATAGTGAAAGACAATGAAAACCAATACTACTTTCTTTCCAAGCAACCCCTAAGCCCAGTACTGCAGGCTTTCACTAGCCTGGAAACAATTTCCACCCTTGCAGCTGGGTAACTGCTCCTCAACGAAATTTCTCTCTCCCCTGCTTCCACGTTAAAAACCCCGTGAGAGGGAGATGGGGAGCCTTCTGACAGACGCAGTCCGGGGAAAGTGGGCAAGTGGGCAGGGAAGAGCCAGCAGCACAGGGAAACATCTGAAACATCTGCAAGGCATGGTGTGCCAACCCGCAGCCACCATCCCTTGGCGTGACCCTCACCACACTAAATGAAGGCATTCTGCAGATGAAGCCCCAGATTTACTGAAAGCCAAGTGAAGGTGATGCAACCAATTACCGTTTGTAATGGATGACAAAGAAGGAAGCCATCGCCCCTCAGAACATCGGTTTCCATTTCTCTTACAGTAATGAAGGAGCGCCTTACCTGCATAAGAACCGCGGGTCCCAAGTACTTGTCCCCATTCCACCAGTAGCTCGGGCAGCTGGTGCTGCAGCAGGCGCAGAGAATGCACTCATAGAGCCCGTCCTGTGCGGGGAGAAAGGGCAATCAGGAGCCCACCATGGAAGAGATGGTCGTGTCCTGAGCTGATTAAATGTGAGGTCTGGGGTCAGTGCATGAGCAAAGTGCCTACTCGCACGTGAGTTTTCTTGGCAAAATCCTAGGAGTGGTTTGCAGAGATTTTTCAGATTCATAAAAAAGATCTTGGAATTGAAATTTAGACATTTGCTGGATTAGAGCCCAGAGTTCTTAAGTCTAAGTACAGTGTACTCATCCTTTAATAAATAACCCCTCACTTATCTTAAAAAAAAAAACACCAAAAACAAAAACATGAAAAGAACTTACCACCTCGAATGCAGTCTAGCAGAAATTAAAAAGGCCCTGAGTGCTGAGGCATCTAGAGTCTACACCAGCCTCTGCCCTGGCTCAGCAGACACCTCAAGTTTTCGACAGGAACATCAACATCACCCTAAACAGCCAACCAGCACTGAGCACCCTGTGCCTTACTGACGACCTCATTTGATTGTCACAATAATCCTGGGGTGAGTGCTATTAGGTTCCCATTTTACAGGTAAGGAACTGAGGCTCCGAGAAGTTAGGTCACTTGCCGAGGGTGACACAGCTGCAAACAGGCGGCCTGACTCTGGCATCCCTCTTCTAACACTGCCACACTGACTCAGCATGCCCAACCAGTTCTAACTGGACTTTCTGATTTGGGGAACAACAGAAACTGATTAAAAGTGGCAAAACAGGAGGGCACACTGACATCTGAAGTGACAGCTGAAAACAGATGACACAGAGTTGAAGGTCATGATTGTAACCACGAGTCTTCAACAAAAATTATGTTCTGTTCAGGCAGCTGGTGAGAGTGTAAACTGGCCCCACTGTCTAGAAAGCATAAGGTCACAGGATTAAGAGCCTTCACGACAGTCATATTCTTTACTTATAAAAGGGTAGTTGTCGATAGAGATTACCTTTGGGTGGTGGAATTATAGATTATTTGAAAATTAGTTCTCTTTTCCAATTACCTATAATGAGCATTATGGCTTTTAAAATCATGAAAAAAAGTTAGGTTCAGCAATATTAATTTGAAGAAGTGAAAAATGCTAAATAAGCAAATGTTTGGTATTTAAATGAGTGAATTTTGACTACCTAGAAAACATGTTCAGGGGAACCCTCTAATCCCTAAAAATAGTACATCAAGGAGATGTTTATAAGCTACAAGCTTTCCTACCTGAGGACTGTGAGATGACAAGCTGGGCCAGGGTGGCCAGTTCCAACCTGGACCCTGGGATGCGCCAGACTCCCTGGAGTTAGAAACTGGGGCAGAGCTATGTCCCGAGAACAAGAAACTCTTGGAAGAGAAGGCAGCTGCTTGCTCTGAATTACAGCATCACCATGCTGACCCTCAACATCTCGATGACGACAGAGCTGGGCATTACCAGGACCTTCCTTTCTTAATATTTTATGGGGAAGAGGAGAGGGGCTAAATGTTCCCCCAGACATAAAAGGCAGAATTCATTTATTCATTCACACAACTCATATTTGTTGATAAGATAGCACATGCCAGGATCCTGGGATCCAGAAAGGGGTATAAGACACAGCCCCTGCCCTTGAGGTGCGCTCAGTCTGCTAACAGACTGTCATGTGAACGAATGAAGTGGTGACCCTGAGACAGCACGAGTCCTTCCCTCGTGTAGGCATGACGTTGGGACCTATCTCCATCTGGTCCCCTTCCCACTTCTTCCTCTCCAAAGGACACCAAGTGTGCAGGGAGTGAGTGTGCGTGCCTCCTTCTTAGAGGAGGTAGAAGTGTACGCGAGAAAGAGACTACAAGCTTGCTAATAACCCCTTCACTTTCAGAGACTTCATAGTCTGTGCCCAGGGGTAGCAACTCCAAGAGTGAGTGGGCCCGTCACTAGACATGTGGTGTCAGGAAAGCACCCAGTTCTAGTTCCAGTTTTGCTATCGGCTTCTCTCACTCCCATCTGCAAACAGGGTGGTGGCAGCAGGACCGCAAACAGCCGGCATGTGTTTATTTGCCCACAGGGTTAAAGAGTAACTCCGATTTAGCTGTCAACTTTTCAAGACCTGGCGATCTACATACTGGTTTCTTTTGAAAAAGACGAATGTCTAGCAACACGGTAGCAGTGAGCCCCTCTAGGCCGAGCACTCCAGGGCCTTGGTCCCCTCTGGGCCCTTCATAGGTTCTCACTACCCACCCGGCCCCGATAGGATGGGTGTCCAACCCTTGGACAGATGGTTCTGAAGTTCCTTTCCAGAAGACGCTGAATGTTCTGCATCACCTCATGCTGTGCCCCCCATCCCCTCTGCCCCTAAGCCCCACTTCCTGGCAAACATCTTTGCAACAAAATTCCTCAAGTCAAGACAATGAACAGGGACTAATGACCAGTTTCTCACGATCTTCTATGGACTGCAGATACTGCTTCTTGCCTTCCTGGGATTCATCCTTCTTCTTTAAATAAGGCTCAATGGACTTGTACTGGGCATAGAAGTTGCTCAAATCCTGAGGTTAAGAGGAAGAAGAAGAAATGGGTCAGATTCCACCACCACTCCTTAGCTTTCCTGCTTATCCCATTTTTGGGACACTGCCCACTTTTCTGCCCCGTGACAGGCAATAGTCAGACTCTCTTCCTTTGGCATGGATACGTGCAAAGATCACGAAAGGAGAAATGGTCACATGTCAGCGTGGTTAGGGAATTTCTCCTTCACCCACCTGGGAAGCTTTCCAATCCCACAGTCCTTTCTCCCCAGATGCCCTTGAAAACACCCAGTCAGGGAAAGGGAAGGTGGTCAAATACAGGGAGGTAGAAATTAAAACACATAAGAACGGCTGCATTCCCAACTGATATTTGCCACATGAATTCTTTGTTGTTATGGCCAAATTCTTCATTTCTGAAATTGTTCAAGTCTAAAATTCTGTGCCCTGTTATTCCCAAACAATCCTCACCAAATGAGCTGCTGGATGATCTTCTAGGCCATTTATCTTCTGCCATTCAAATTCCTTAACTAAACTCAAGACAGGAAAAAACCCTGCCCTGAAGAACTATAGCACAACACACATACCTCCTGCCCCCCTTAAAAAAAAAAAAAGCAGGTGGGAGGTGCTGGGGAGGTGGGGAGACACACACACACACACACACACACACAGGCAGGAACTCACAGGAACAAGATCCTTTATCACATACATATGTGGAAGAGGGTAGATTTTTGAAACTTTGTTGAGGTTGATGTCAATCCTTCGGGTACAAGCGAGAGTGTTGCCTCCATTGATGTTCATGGCACAGGAGCCGCAGATGCCTGAGACACAGCACAGTTAACACTCCCCTACCCAGCTGCAGGCAGTCCAGCTGCAATTCTCCCTTCCGGACTGTCCTTACTCTACCAGCAGGAGCAGCACTGACATGGAATACACCTGTGCAGAGGTGCCCACTGCCTTTCTCCTTCCCATTCTTCTTAGAATGTAGATCTAACGGCTGTAGTTCCAAAAACCATGTTGTGAAACCAGGAGGCAACCCTGAGGTTGGAAGCTATCTGCTCAGGATGGCACTGGAGCACAGACGAGCCTGGGGTGCTGCGGGCATCACGGAGGGCCCACGCCAGTCCTAGTTCCTTGCTTCATGTATTTTGAGAGAAAAACCAGCCTTTTTTTTTTTTTTTTTTTAAAAGTCACTGTTATTTGAACTCAAATTCTATTTTTCTTAAACTTTTTTTTCTTTTTTTGGCCGCACCACAAGGCTAGTGGGATCTTAGTTCCCCGACCAGGGATTGAATCCAGGCCCGCGGCAGTGAAAGCGCAGAGTCCTAACCACTAACCACCAGGGAATTCCCTGGACTCAAACTCTTAACAGATATAACATCCCAAAATAAATCAACACTGTCTTGGTCAACTTAAAGTTGAGGCCTGGATACAGATTGTCCAGAGACAGACCTCATTCTATTGTCTCCACAAAGCTACACTGGGGACATGAAACCCACAAAAGCTGCCTTAGCACTGACTTTTCAAGGAGAATCAGGTAATGTGAAACCAAACCAAAGTAAGCAAAATAAGGTGCTGACCAAGGACACTGAAAGGAGAATTTTCTTAGCCTGGACTCATTTCCTGTGTATGGAATTTCCTAGGTATTTCAGAATTACAGATGACTATGTACGCTAAGCCCCTGCTACCACTTCTTCAGAAGCTCTTTTTTGAAGGTAGTTAGGCCGGAGAAATGTGGTTACTTGTGAAACTTGGACTGGGTTATCACTTTCTCTCCCTCTCCCGTTAATCTTAATAAAAGTATAATAGGACACAAATATCCATCTTAAGCAAATACTCCTACAGTTCCCCAAGAGATCGAATATTATCAGCACATTTATGTGAGCCTGGCATCCAACAGAGCAGTATGCTTTTATAAGAAATGGTATACAATAATAATAAAAATCCAAGGAAACTTCTCTTAAAAAGCCTCCCCTGGAAATTCTCTTCACAAACTACAAGGGAAACAAAAGTAGCCACAATTAATATCATTCTGCCTCATTTTTTTTTTTTTTTTTTTTTTGCCCACATGGGCCACACCTTGTGTTCTTGGCTCTGAAAGAGTTTTATGGGGAAGCTTACTGAAAAGCGTCTATTTCCTGTGTTGTCAGGACTTATGTGGGAAGGCTGGTACTTAATTACAGCAGAATGTTCCCTAAACAGCAGGATTCAGCCAAACTATCATACCCGTTAGCATCTGCTACATTGAATCCAATCCTGTAAGATTAGCTGAATCAAAACAGATGTCTTGGGCTTCCCTGGTGGCGCAGTGGTTGAGAGTCCGCCTGCCGATGCAGGGGACGCAGGTTCGTGCCCCGGTCTGGGAGGATCCCACATGCCGCGGAGCGGCTGGGCCCGTGAGCCATGGCCGTTGGGCCTGCACATCTGGAGCCTGTGCTCCACAGCAGGAGAGGCCACAGCAGTGAGAGGCCCGCGTACCACAAAAAACAAAACAAAACAAAAAACAAAAAACCCCCCCCAAAAAACAGATGTCTTAGAAGTAGGCCTTTAAATGCTTGAGATGTACAGCAGAACACAGCTGCCCTGTTTTGGTTTTATCCCAGGTTTTCCAAGCCCGGCAAGTGAGTGTATCACCTGAGAGTGCAATTCTGGAATCTGACAACTTTGGCTGAGTCCTGGCTCCTGACTCACCATCTCTTGTGTCCTTTCAGAAGTCCCTTAACCCCCCGGGCCTCAGTTTCTTCACATGTATGCTGAGTGTAAATGGTAACAGCACCTGTCTATCTCAGGTAAAGTGCACAGAATGGAGTCTGCACAGTCTGTGTTCCACAGCCATCAGGATCAGTTAGCCGTCATAGCACCCCGTGTGATTTTTCCCACACCTGAGAACCATCTGAATGATTACTTAGGAATTTACTTTAAATCAACTCATTTTACCTTAAATTTATATTTAAAAATCATTTCTATCACTGTTACACTGTCATTAGTAATTATATTTTTCTAGTACATAAAATCAATACATAGCTATTAAAGAATGTCGGTATGCATACTGCCTGGAATCAGCAGCACACTGTAGGAATCGCTGTTTCCATCCAGAACATTCCTACTGACCACCTGCTCTGTGCACGTGTAATGCTGGGAGCTGGAAGGGGACGCATGTCCCTCTTGTTGGACAAGTGTTAAGTGTGCACAAGCACCAGCTAGAAATTCCCTACTACCCCCCTAAAGAAGAGCTCCGCGGTGACCAGCTAGCGTATCTGGGCTGGTCCTTGAAGGGTGCAGCAGCTCACAGGGACCGCCAGAAGCAGTAACCATGCAAGTGAAAGCTCCTGAAGGGAAGCCAACTTAGAAACCAGAACTTATACCACAGTTCAAATTTCCAACACTTCTGCCTAAGAAAAGGAAGTGTGACTTGTGGCAAGGTCACCTGGCAGAGCGCTGCAGCCATCCTCCGGGTATCCCCTGGTATCAGTTCTGGCCAGCCCAGGCTTCTTTTGGGAAACAGAACAAAAGTGTCCAAGCTTAACAATAGGGAAGGAAATCCTTACCTTCTCTGCACGATCTTCGGAAGGTCAAGGTAGAATCAATTTCATTCTTAATCTTGATTAAAGCATCCAACACCATAGGACCACAGCTGACCAAAAAAAAAAAAAAAAAACAAAAACAAAAAAAACCTCACAAAAATAAAAGACCCAGTTGTACTTATGTGAAGTTCAATCTCCCTACACTTTATCATAATATGATCTGAGACAGCTGCATATATTAGCTGCTCTTCTTATCCATGGCCTTCTTAGGTCACATTCAGAATTTTTTCCATAGTTTTATTTTTGCACATTCTTATACATTTTAATTACAGCAGAATTCTTACACATTTTAAGTGCCACACTGCCTAAACATTTCTAGGAAATGGAAAGCTAAAGAAGAAGAGAAATATTTAGGTTAGGAGACAACTTCCATATACTGGCAGTTTTTATTTTTTCTTCTAAAGCTCCCTGAAAAGTTTTCCCAAATAATTTATTTCCAATTTTAGTTTTATTTTTTTGGACAAAAATAGTAAGTAGCTTTATATGGTTAGTTAACAGCTTCCCATCTACAAAGCAGAGAGAGCAACGCCCACATCTCACAGGACTGCTGCAGGTGAATTAACATACAGGAAAATGAAACACTCAGAGCAGTGTCTGCCACATACATTCGGTCTCACTATGATTATCATCATGCAGAGACTGTGACTCTATGGAAATGGCTTATTCTCTCTGAGCCTCAGTCTCTTTATCTGTAAAATGGAATTATTATTTGTATCACAGGATTATTATGAAGATTAAATAAAAACATGCAACAACAAGGTCCTACTGTATAGCACAGTGAACTATATTCAATATCCTGTGATAAACTATAACGAAAAAGAATATGAAAAAGAATATATGTATGTATAACAGAATATATGTATAACTGAGTCACTTTGCTGTACAGCAGAAATTAACACAACACTGTAAATCAACTATACTTCAATAAAATTAAAAAACAAAACAAAACATGCAATTGTCATAGCACCTGGCACAGAGAAGCGCTCAGCACATCTACTTCCTGGTTGCCACCCTTACCTGCGCTCCTCTAATTTTCTATGAATGGGATGTAAAAAAATATGCGCCCCCCCAAATTTCCTTTCTTTGTCTCTATTTCTTTTTTCCCCTCAGCTTTGAGATTATTAACAAATAATAGTGTGTAAATTTAAGGTGTATAACATGGTAATTTGATATATAGTGAAACGATTACCATAATAAGGTTGGTTAACATACCTGCATTATCTGTACGTATTTCTACCAACAATATGCTATACCCTTTTCACTGTACCTCTGCTAACACTGGGAATTGTAACCTTTAAAAACCTCTGCTATTCTGAGAATGGAGAAGTGTTATAACTGTCAGTGTTTTAATTTGAGATCTCTGAATAATACAGTGGTTGAATATTTGTCATAAATTCACTGAGCTTTCCTCACTTACCAGTTATTTACTGAAAGCCTGCTCTGTACCAGGCTCTGTTCTAGGTGCTAGAGATACACCAGAGGACAAAACAGATGCAAACTCCTGCCCGCACAGAGCGTTCATTCTAGTGGACTAATTCTATAGACTCAGTCTGTCCATGTTCTTTGCCTCTTTGTTTACTGAAGTCCGGGGATTTTTTTTTTTTTTCTTTTAAAGGTCTGAGCCTACCATCTTCTAAAACAAAAACTCTTCTGTTTTTCTGTACTACTAACTCCCAATACTTCACTTCTGGTCACCAAATGTGTGGGTGTCTTTCCCATGCCAAGCAATTCTGCAACACCAAGTGGGTGTCCCACAGTGTAACTCAATTCTGCCACTATCAATCGGAGTGGCTCACAGAATTAAAAAAAAAAAGTTTACTGACTAGATTACTGGTTTATTATAAAAGGATCAACCCTGCAACAGCCAAATGGAAGAGACACACAGGGCAAGGTATGTGGGAAGGGGAGGAGAGCTTCCATACCCTCTCCTGCAGGCCACTCTCCCAGCACCTCCTGGAGTTTACCAACCCAAGCTCTCTGAACCGTGTACTTCAAGGATTTTTATGAAGGCTTAATTACGTAGGGATGATTGACTATACCATTGGTCTCTGGTAACTGATTCAACCTCTACCCCGTCTCCCCTCCCGGGAGGTCAGGGGATGGGGCTGAAAGTTCCAGCCCTCTAATCACATGGTTGGATTCCCTAGCAACCAGCCCCCATCCAGTGGTTATCTAGGGGCTTTTAAGAAATCATCGCATTAATATAAACTCAGGTGTGGTTGAAAGGGGCTTGTTATGAATAACAAAAGACACCCATTTCACCTTTATTATTTTCTGAAGCTATTTCAGGAACTGGGAACGAAAACAAAACATAACAAAAGATGACCCTATAGTTCTTATTCTTTAGGATTACAAGGGTTTTAGAAGACAGAAACCCAAGACCAAATATATATCACAGTATCACACATCTAATACATCTGTTGCTAATCTTGCTCCCGCCCTCAACCAGCAATTGGCTATCTGACTCCTGATTTGGGTAATCAAATTTTTTTTTTCACTTTTATTTTTTTTTAAAGGCCACTCCACGCAGCATGTGGGATCCTAGTTCCCCGACCAGGGATCAAACCCACGCTGCCTGCACTGGCAGCGCAGTCTTAACCACTGGCCCCCCAGGTAAACCCCCAGTAATCAAAATTTTCAAACACACATAAAATTTAAATGTTTACACTGTTAAAAGCTGACCACTTTTCCCCTTATGATACTATCCTCTTTTAAGTCTAAAAGACCACACTCCTTCCTGAGGTTTGGCGAATATTTTGAATTTTCTTCCATTATAAAATTATTTCCCCCAAGTTGCAAAAACTGCTAATCAACTGCCCCAAATCACTGACTGACTAAACCCTCTTTTGCTTCTGATTTGTGATACTCCCCCTCCAACCGCCCCATTCTATACTAGAATTTTATATATAATGTAGTCTATTTTGGAACTCTTTTTTTTGGCCACGCCGTGTGGCTTGTGGGATCTTAGTTCCCTGACCAGGGATTGAACATGGGCCCTCGGCAGTGAAATCATGGAGTCCTAACCACTGGACTGGCAGGGAATTCCCTAGAACTTCTTTTATTCTAATGATCTGTCTATTCTTGTCCTGGCATGTTTTAAATTATGTACATCAATTCTATTTATTCATTTTCTTTAAGTTACAAAAGCTAGTATTTGCATTTTATAAAAATTTCAAATATAAATAGCTAAAAAGCTAAAGCTCTTCCTTTAAACTGTCTCATGCTAAGTTTCGTAATAGGTAGGCAATATTAAAGAGTTTGCTATAAATTTTCTCAGACTTAAAAAAATGCAATATATATATGATAGTATCTTGCTTTTTTCATTCAAAACAACTCTGCCAAGGGACTGTAATTACATAACCATTTTCCTATGGAAGAACACTTAGGTTGCTTAAAATCCTTCCCTATTACACACAATGCTGCAAATAACATTTTGGTACACAGAAATCGATTGTTTTGGCTCCTCTTTGTCCCTTGCATTTCCATATGAATTTTAGGATCAGCTTGTCAATTTCTGCAAAAAAAGGCTGCTGGGGTTTGAGAGTGATTACAATGAATCTGTATATAAACTTGGGGGTGCACTGCCACCTTAAAAATATTAAGTCTTCCAACCCAGAAACATGAAATATCTTTCCATTTATTTAGGTCTTTGTTAGTTTCTTTCAACAATGTTCTATAGTTTTCAGTCTTGCATTCCTTTTGCCAAGTTTGTTCCTAAGTATTTTATTCTTTTTGATGTTACTGTAAATGGAATCATTTTCTTATTGTAGGATTGTTCATTGCTGGTGTACAGAAATACAATTGATTTTTATATACTTATCTTGTATCCTACAACTTTGATGAACGAATTTATTGATTCTAATAATTTTTTGGTGTGAATTTGTTAGGATTTTCTATATACAAGGTCATGTGATCTGTGAAAAGAGAGAGTTTCCTTCTTACTTTCCAATTTCCTTTTCTTCCTTTTTGTTGCCTAATTTCCTTGGTTAAAACCTTAAAATTCTGAATGGTTGATGCTAGTATAAAAAAATTATTTTTGCATATTGACCTTGTATCCTGCAACCTTGCTAAATTTACTTAGTATGTTCTTGTAGTTTTGTAGATTCCCTGGATCCTTGGAATTTTATACGTAAATAATCAAGTTATTTGTGACTACAGACAATTCCCTCCTTTTCGATTTTCATGTCTTTTATTTCTTTCATTTGCCTTTAATGCACTAGTTAGAATGTACAGTAAAATGCTGAATAGAAGTGGAGAGTGGACATCTTTGTTTTTTTTGTTTGTTTGTTTTTAAATTTATTTATTTATTTATTTTGCGGTACGCGGGTCTCTTACTGTTGTGGCCTCTCCCGTTGCGGAGCACAGGCTCCGGACGCGCAGGCTCAGCAGCCATGGCTCACAGGCCCAGCCGCTTCGCGGCATGTGGGATCTTCCCGGACCGGGGCACGAACCCGTGTCCCCTGCATCGGCAGGCGGACTCTCAACCACTGCGCCACCAGGGAAGCCCGACATCTTTTGTTTTGTTCCAGGTCTTATGGATAAAGCATTCAATATTTCACAATTAAGCATGTTGTTAGCTGTAGCTTTTTCCATACATACTTTTTTAAAAAAAAAGATTTATTTTTATTTATTTATTTACCTGTCTATCTGTCTATCTTGGCTGTGCTGGGTCCTAGCTGCGACATGCATGCAGGATCTAGTTCCTTGACCAGGGATTGAACCTGGGCCCCCTGCATTGGGAGCGTGGAGTCTTACCCACTGGACCACCAGGGAAGTCCCTAGATACTCTTTATCTGGTTGAGCAAGTTTCCTTCTTTTTCAAATTTGTAGAGTTATGGCTTTTCTCCTTTATCCTTTATATGATGAATTACAATGATTGATTTTTCAGTGTTAAGCCAACTTCATATTCCTGAGGTAAACTGAAACTTGGTCATTAAGGCATTATCCCTTTTTATAGATTGCTAGATTTGAACTGCTAAAATTTCTTGAGGATTTTTGTGTCTATGTTCATGAATGATACCAATTTGTAATTTTCGTTTTTGTAATGTCTTTGTTAGATTTTGGTATCAGGTTATGATGGCCTCATAAAATGAACTAGGAAATGAATATTCCTTGTTTATTTTCTGAAAGAATATTTGTGTTAGGTTTTTCTTAAATGTGTGACATGATTCACCAGTGAAGCCACCTGGGCCTGGAGTTTTCCGTGTGAAAATGTTTTTGATAACACATTTAATTTCTGTAACATAGAACTATTCATATTTTCTATTTCATCTTATGTCAATCTGGTAAGTTGTATTTTTTCAAGGAATTTGTCCATTTCATCAATTATTGAATTTGTCATAAGTTATTCATAATACTCTCTTGGTATCATTTTAATATCCATAGGCTCTCTTTCCATCTTGATATTGGGATTTTGTTTTCTCTTATTTTTCTCCAGTCTGGCTAGGAGATGATCAAATTTGTTGTTTCCAAAAAAACCAACTTTTGGTTTTATTTTTTTCTACCAGCTGTCTTACCCCCAGCCCCCATCCTATTTGCTCTTATTTTTATTATTTCATTTTTCTACTTGCTTTTGGTTTACCTTGCTCTTCTTTTTCTACCTTCTTAGGGTAGAATCTTAGATCACTGATTCTAAACCTTTTCTCTTTTAATGTATGCATTTGAAGCTATAAATTTCCCTCTAAGCACTGCTTTAGATGCATCTTGCATATTTTGAAATTATATTTTCATTAGCATTTAGTTCAACATCTTCTCTAATTTCCCTTGTGATTTCTGCTTTGATACCTAAAATATCTTGCTGTTACTGCTTTAAATTTTAATTCCACTGTGGTCAGAGATTATACCCTGTAAGATTCCAACTTTTTGAAATTTATTGAAATTTGTTTTACGGCCCACTATCTTAGTGAATGTAGCATGTGCACTTAAAAAGAATGTGTATTTCATAATCACATTTATGACTGTTATGTCTTCCTGATAAAATGATCCCCTTATCATTATGAAATGTCCCCTCTTATTTCCAGTAGTGTTCTTTGCCTTGTAGTCTACTTTATCTGATATTACCATAGCCACTCTTTTTTATGTTTAATGCAGATTGCATGTATATTGTTTTCCACTCTTTCACTTTCAACCTATCTGTGTCTTTATATTTAAAGTGCATTTTTGGGGACTTCCCTGGCAGTACAGTGGTTAAGACTCCACACTTCCACTGCTGGGGGTGAGGGTTCGCCCCCTGGTCAGGGAACTAAGATCCTGCATGCCCCACAGTGTGGCCAAAAATTTTTTAAAGTGCATTTTTTTGTAGATAGCATGTGGTTGGGCTTTGCTTCTTTACTTATTCTGACAATCTTTGCCGTTTAATTGGAGTGTTTAGTCTCTTTTCATTTGATGTACTTACTTATTCTGACAATCTCGGCCATTTAATTGGAGTGTTTAGTCTCTTTTCATTTGATGTACTTATTGATATGGCTGGATCTGGGTCTATCATTTTACTATCTGTCCCAACACTTTTGCCCTGTTCTCTCTTTTCTGCCTTCTTTTAAGTAGTATTTTTAGATTAAGTAAATGTTTTCAGAATTCCATTTTAGTATATATATATTTAATTTATATATTCCAATTCCAGTTTAGCTATATATCTCTCTGCATTAAAAAAATGGTTACTCTAGAATTATATGTCCTTAAATTTTCAGTCTATTTAGAGTTAATATTGTACCACTTCATGTAACAACGTTCCAACCTCTATGTAAGTTATATTTTATGTAAGACAATGTTATAGTTTTGTTCTGTTTTTTAAAAATGTTATTATTTATTTATTTAGGCTGCGCTGGGTCTTTTAGTTGTGGCATGTGGACTTCTTACTTGTGGCAGGCAAACTCTTAGTTGCGGCATACCAACTCTTAGTTGCAGCATGCATGCGGGACCTAGTTCCCCGACCAGGGATCAAACTCGGGCCCTCTAGACTGGGAGCATGGAGTCTTACCCAATGGACCATCAAGGAACTCCCTATGATTTTGTTTTAAACAGTCATATCTATTTTAATAAAGCTAAGACAAAAAAATGGTTTTTATTTATCATATATGGTGCCTTTTATTACTTTTCTAAGAGTTGAGTTTCCACCTGGCATTATTTTTCTTCAGCCTGAAAAACTTCCTCTTTCACACAGTACAGGAAGCTATGACTCCTTTTACTTTTTGTTATCTGAAAATGTCTTAATTTCATCTTCATCTTGAAGGATCTTTTTGCTGAATAAAGAATTTCAGTTGACAGAGCTTTCCTTTTAGTAACTTAGAGAAGACATTCCACTGTCTTTTGGCTTCTGTAATTTCTGATGAGTAGTAAACAATCATTCATATCCCTGCATGTAATGTGTTTTTTTCTCATAGTTTTCAAGATTTTGTTTATTTTTATCTTCAGTAATTTGATTATGATGTGCTTGGGTGGTTTTCTGTGTATCTACCGTGCTTGGAGTTCACTAAGATTCTATTCTTTCTTTCTTTTCTTTTTCTTTCTTTGTTTTCTTTCTTTCTTTCTTTCTTTCTTTCTTTCTTTCTTTCTTTCTTTCTTTCTTTCTTTCTCTCTCTCTCTCTTCTTTCCTTCCTTCCTTCCTTTCTTTCTTCTTTCTTTCTCTCTCTCTCTCTCTTTTCTTTCCTGCCTTCCTTCCTTCCTTTCTTTCTTTATGTTGGGCTTTGAGTTCACCAAGATTTTTAAAAAATCTATCTATCTATCTATCTATCTATTTACTTATTTATAGCTGCATTAGGTCTTCGTTGCTCTGTGAGGGCTTTCTCTAGTTGCAGTGAGTGGGGCAACTCTTCGTTGTGGTGCATGGGCTTCTCATTGTGGTGACTTCTCTTGTCACAGGCTCTAGGCGTGCAGGCTTCGGTAGTTGTGGCACATGGGCTTAGTTGCTCCGCAGCACGTGGGATCTTCCTGGACCAGGGCTCGAACCCATGTCCCCTGCATTGGCAGGAGGATTCCTAACCACTGCACCACCAGGGAAGCCCTCCCTAAGATTCCTGAATATGTAAATTATGTTTTTCACAAGCTTGAGAAATTCTTGGCCATTACCTTTTCAAATATATTTTTTGACCATTCTCCCACTCCACTCCTTCTGGGACTCCCAATTACACGTGTGTTAGACCTTCTGATACTGTTTCATGGATCAATGAGGTTCTTTTTTAAAAATCTTTTTTTCCGGACTTCCCTGGTGGTGCAGTGGTTAAGAATCCGCCTGCCAATGCAGGGGACACGGGTTCTATCCCTGATCCGGCAAGATCCCACATACCATGGAGCAACTAAGCCCGTGCACCACAACTACTGAGCTTGCACTCTAGAGCCCACACGCCACAGCTACTGAAGCCTGTGTGCCTAGAGCCCATGCTCCGCAACAAGAGAAGCCACCGCAATTAAAAGCCTGCACACCCCAACAAAGAGTAGCCCCCACTCGCCGAAACTAGAGAAAGCCCACGCACAGCAACGAAGACCCAATGCAGCCAAAAAATAAAGTAATTTAAAAAAAAAGATTAAATAATAATAATAATAATAAAAAAGTTTTTAAAAAATCTTTTTTTCCTTTTTGTCTTAAGAATAGACACTTCCTAGTAATTTACTTTCAGGTTCACGAAATCTTCCTACTGTCATTTCCAATCTGCTGTTAAGCCTATCCAGTGAATTTTCTATTTCAGATATTGTATTTTTCAGTTCCAGATTTTCCATTGGTTCTTTTTAATTATCAATAGTTTCTAACTCTCTGCTGAGATTTCCTATCCCATCATGAGCGTATCTTCCTTTATCTATAAACACAATTATAATTGCTTAAAATCCTTTCTGCTAGTTCCCACAACTGGGTTGCTTCAAGGCTGGTCTCCAGATTGTCTTTTCACTTTTCACTGTTTCTTTGTATGATTAGTAATTTTGGGTTGTATGCTGGACCTTATGAATAACATGCTGTAGTAACCCTGGACTGTATCATGCTTCTCAGAAGAGTGATTTCTTTTTTTTTTTTTTTACACCTTCAGAGAATGTTTCACTAGAGAATTTCAAAGCACTCCCCAGCGTCTCACTTTCTGTAACTGGACAAACACAACACAATTATGAAACTGGATGGCAACAAATCTCAAGTGGGCTGAACCAAAGGTGGAAACTCAGGATTATTAGTGCTTCTAAGACCCACAATTTAACCTCATTGGAAAACACGCCCTATGCAACGTGAAAAGTAAAAAGAAAGTTTCCTATAACACATGATTTTAAACCAGGCAGTCTCAGTGGTTAAAAATAAATTCGTTAATATCTATCTTAGCATTTAATATACTCAAAAATGTGAATTATTTAATAAACAAGCTAAAACATGCTCACTGTTTTTGGATTTGAAAATGTGTTCGATCTGTATCAGGAGACAAACCATCCTGTTTTATCAGGCCTGCGTGTGGCAGTGAGCCCTGCCCCCTCACCACTCCACCCCCCGCCCACAAAGAAGAGTCCAACCACAGCACAGCCAATATAATGATTAGACGTATCAAATGTAAACATTATTTTCCCTTTAAAGTATTCTCTAAATTTGGCCAAACTCAGTATTTAATACGAAAACCCGACCTCACAGCAGTGATGCCTGTGGGACTATTTCTGGCATTCTCTTGCCTTATCAGATCACCCATAACAAAGACAGTCTAGAAAGAGGCCCGTTCCCTCTTTCAATTCAAAAGTTAGAACTGAAGTAAAGGCAGAGCAAAAGGAAACACAAACACATCCTCAAACACACCCACACAAACTGGGGCAACTTTCACATCTGACATGACTGAATTTCATTCCAAGCAGGTTTTAATGATAGCTTTGCTATTTAAAAAATTCAAGTAAAATGCTCAAGTAAGGATGTTTCAATGCAAGAGGAAAACAGCGGCTACTATCTTAAAATTTTACTCCAAAATGGAATCAAGACTGACTCTGGCTGGTGGAGACCAGGTGGCAGGGACAGGCAGGTCCCATCCTCCCAAACCTGCACTGCTGAGAACCACAAGCTCCAGGCACTGCTAAGGGTATTTGATCTCTACCATAAACTTAAGGTGTAATGATTTTCCCTTTTCCTCTGAGAGATCAGTTGGAGAGGACATGATGCAGGAATAACCGTTTTACGTTCTGGGTAAGAAAGTGCTATGCCGCATAGATTTGCTTAAAAATTTTGATTCTGGCAAGCTTCAGGTAAAAATCATTTTTAAAGGGTCAATTTTTCATTTACATATAACCAGTACATCTTATTTACATATACATGACCCAATTTTCATTCAGCTTTCTTCATATGAAGTCTACATTTTAACTGGTATGTAACCGTTATATACTGTCTTTATAGAAAGACTAAATATCCTCTTATTAACAAGCAGTTCTGATGATAACAGTTTGTCTCCACATTGAGAACTGAATATAGTTAAAACCTCAATGAATAACAAAGATGAAGACCTAGAGTTAAATCTGTGGAGGGCCGCATCAGCTATTTAAGGAGTCAGCAGCTGCATCTAAACACAAAGCAAGGATGACTGAAGACATGGACGATTGCTTAACGCTGCTACAGACATGAAATTCTTATACTGGATTCATTTTTTCTTTTCAAAAAACACTGCTTTTTCTAGTGATGTTTAACTTTAAAAAGTTATCTTGGGGCTTCCCTGGTGGCGCAGTGGTTGAGAGTCCGCCTGCTGATGCAGGGGACGCGGGTTCGTGCCCTGGTCCGGGAGGATCCCACATGCTGAGGAGCGGCTGGGCCTGTGAGTCATGGCCGCTGGGCCTGTGCATCCAGAGCCTGTGCTCCGCAACGGGAGAGGCCACAGCGGTGAGAGGCCTGCGTACCGCAAAAAAAAAAAAAAAAAAAAAAAAAAAGTTATCTTAGTTTTTTAACCCTCAAAGAACTGCTATATTTAGGCTGCTAACCAAAAAAAATAATCAAGAGCATGTACCTTTGTCCATAGTCTCCAAGGGTTAAAGTGCAGGAACTGTCTATAACCTGGTATATAAGGCACCCTATTCCACTTTTTTCTTAAAAGAAGCCTTTCCTTTGGTTTCTTGCAGTTTTTCACTGAGCCTGTCCTTTGTCTCCTCCAGCTTCTCTGTGAGGAGCTCCTTTGTCTCCTCCACCCTGTCCTGCAGATACTCCTTCACAGGAGGTGGCGTCGACATGTAGCTGTGGCTGCGCAGATACTTCACAGTGAAGGAGGTCCCCCCCAGGGTCACAGTGTACCGCGCAGGCATTGCAATCTTCAACAGGGCATATGCTGTTAGTGCATTTCCACTCTGGGAATTTTTCAGAATGTTTACTATGCTGTCAGGTAACCCAGTAAGTTCTAGAAAAGGAACGACATTCACTCCTTTTATGGCTGCATAATAAAACATTCCAAATGAAACACTGGAAGTTATTAGATGCACTGGAATCAAAACTTTCCCATATTATCTAAATGTTTTCTTTTCTTTATAATAAATTTATTTATTTTTATTTATTTTATTTTTGGCTGTGTTGGGTCTTTGTTGCTGTGCGCGGGCTTTCTCTGGTTGCGGCAAGCAGGAGCTACTCTTCGTTGCGGTGCGTGGGCTTCTCATTCTGGTGGCTTCTCTTTGTTGCGGAGCACGGGCTCTAGGCGCACAGGCTTCGTTGTTGTGGCACGTGGGCTCAGTAGTTATGGCTCGTGGGCTCTAGAGCGCAGGCTCAGTAGTTGTGGTGCACGGGCTTAGTTGCTCCGCAGCATGTGGGATCTTCTCGGACCAGGGCTTGAACCTGTGTCCCCTGCATTGGCAGGCGGATTCTTAACCACTGTGCCACCAGGGAAGCCCTAAATGTTTTCTTAAATCGTTGGTAAGGACTAACTGATCTGTCTTGTAAAGGATTAGGTTCTTCCTTTTTTTGGAGGGAGTTCCTGGGGATGCAGCACTGGATGACAGAACCCTCTTGGATAAGATATCCTGCTCCCACTGTTTATGGTGAAGGACCCCTGGTTGGGGTGTATGAGCTATGAATGGCTTCCTTTCCTTTGCAGCACTCTGGGCAGCGGGTAAGTGCAGCCATCATTTCCGAGGGCCCGGTACCCAAACCACTTTGGATTCCGACGTATATAAAAGTAATGGTTCCTTTATGTTTTGACAGTGTCCCCAAAGACCAGCTTTATCTGGTTCCACGCATGTCCTACATGCCAGTCGGAATACAGTCTTTGGTACATTTCATTGCATTTTGAAGAACGGAGATTGATGGATTTCAGCTTCTATAGAGACTCAGGACCTGAGGCTGCCGCCGCCGCCGCCGCTCCCCGCTGTGCGGCCGCTCCAAGCCCCGCCACCGTCCCTCCAGAGTGACGAGCCGAGCGTGGGTCAGGGTGCTGGAAGCCGCGGGCTCAGGCGACCCAGCTTCCGGCCCGCCCACCCGACACACCAGCCCCACCAGCCACCCGCTCACACCCGCTCTTGCCTGTGCCCTCAGTACGGCCTGATTTTTTTTAAAGCAACAATTAGTATGGCTGAACTCAAGATCTGGGCACAGTTCATCAACAGCATTTGGGGCTCCCCTTCTGTACTCCTTTCCAGGATTTCCCCCTCATTTTCTGGTGCTATGGTAGCTTCCAAATATATCATCTGGTTACTCAAGCTAGTGACCACACTAAGACTGTGGGGGTTTTTTGTTTTTGTTTTCAATAAATTTATTTATTTTCGGCTGCATTGGGTCTTCGTTGCTTCGCGTGGGCTTTCTCTAGCTGCGGTGAGCGGGGGCTACTCTTTGTTGCGGTGCACGGGCTACTGTTGTGCGCAGGCTTCTCACTGCGGTGGCTTCTCTTGTTGTGGAGCACGGGCTCTAGGCGTGTGGGCTTCAGTAGTTGTGGCTCGCAGGCTCTAGAGCGCAGGCTCAGTAGTTGTGGCGCACAGGCTTCATTGCTCTGCAGAATGTGGGATCTTCCCGGAACAGGGCTCGAACCCATGTCCCCTGCATTGGCAGGCGGATTCTTAACCATTGCACCAACAGGAAGTCCCTAGACTGTGATTTTTTTTAAATCGAGTTTTAGCCCTTGCACTTCCACATCAACCGGGGCTTGCCCTCAGGTAAAAAAAACATGCAAAAACAGTTTATTTATCCAAGCAACACTCTATACTTCCAAGTGTCAACTCCCTTCCAGTGTCTGCCTGCTTTGGTCACTCTCCTGTGCCTTCAGGTCATTGCTTCTTATATTTATCTTATAAACCAGAGTGTACAGTTATTATTTGTTGAAAGGTTAGTATGAGGGAAACTATTCTGCCATTACTAGAAGTAAATGCAATCACTCTTTAAATTTTATCGTTAAGAACAGAGTTATGAATTTAACTCGTCCAGTTTTAATCACATTCTGTAGTTTTAATTTGCAATGTTTTTATTTTCTAAGTATCTGATAATAATATTTTTATTATTCCTTAATCAAGTAGTTATTTAAAAGAGTGCTTTAAATTTCCAAGTAATTAGGGTTTTTTGTTCTTAATATGAATTTTTAGTTTTATTGTATTATGGTCAGAAAATGTGGCCTGTACAATTTCCCTTTCTTTGAATTTTATTAATAATTTTCAGTTGCTGAATATTTGATAATTTTGTCTGAGAAGAAGATTATATATCAATTAACTCTATCTTATTAAAAGAGTTTGCGTGTGGGCTTCCCTGGTGGCGCAGTGGTTGAGAGTCCGCCTGCCGATGCAGGGGACACGGGTTCGTGCCCCAGTCCGGGAAGATCCCACATGCCGCGGAGTGGCTGGGCCCGTGAGCCATGGCCGCTGAGCCTGTGCTCCGCAACGGGAGAGGCCACAACAGTGAGAGGCCCGCGTACACGAAAAAAAAAAAAAAAAAAAAGTTTGCTTGTTGATAGAGTTTAAAAAAAGCATTTAAAGTACCTGTGGTTTTCAAAAAATTTTTTTGGTGCCATGGAAGCTTTTGTTCAAAAGAAATACTTATTCGTTTACAAATAAAACAGATCGTAAAACAGAACAGCGCTGGTTCTACTTGGGAGGTGGAGGTGTGGAGTGGTGGGAAGCTAGAGCCCAGCCCACTAGATTCTTCTTTCCTTTTGGCTACCTGTGGAGATTCTTTAAAGATGGAAGAGGAGTGGTTCAGGAGTGGTAATGTGAAGGACTCAACATGCTGCTGCTGGCTTTGAAGATGTGGACTATGAGCCAAGGAATGCAGTTTCTCTAAAAACTGGGAATGGCTCTCAGCTTTTAGCCAACAAGAAAACAGGGACCTCGGTCTTACAACCATAAGGAATTGAATTCTGCCAACAGCTCAAAGGAGCAGAAAACGGATTCTCTAGTCTCCAGAAAGGAACACAGCCTGCTGACACCTTGATTTTAGTCACGAAACCGTTACCAGACTTCTAACGTACAGAACTATAAGATAATAAATCTATGTTGTTTTAAGCCACTAAGTTTGAGGCAATTATTACGACAGAAACAGAAAGCTAATACATAGGTATGGATCATTTTTCATATTTAAACTACACCCCTATCTTGGCTTATCTCCATTCCAGCCAAGTTTACAGTGCTTATCATTATTATAGAATACATAGGTCCATATACATAAATTAACATAAAAACACTGAGTATTTTTAAATTGCTAATGTGTTAATGACTTCAGATACTATGCATAATGCCATCTCTGTCAGTATTCCTAGAAACTGTTATACTTTGATTTGCAGGAAGGAAACGAATTTTGTAAAAGTTGTTCTTCTTGGTATTGTTTTTGAATCAGGTATCTACCTTGTTGTTTTAAAAATAGATGATAAATTCCAGAGCCATTGGATAATCTGTTTTTAAACCTTCCAAGGATGGGAAAACCATGTCCCTGAAATGGATCAAGAGCTCACCTTCATTTATCAAATACCTAGCTTTCACAGAGATACTCACTTATTCAAATCAATTTCGTAAGTTTGCATATGAGGCTTATCTCCAGTCTTGTCTGGGTCCCATCGATAGATGGCAAATTTCTTGATTCGGGGAGCTGTGGTTGCAGCTGTCTGGGCCCCACGGCAGGCCTGAAATTTAAAAAGTTCATAAGAAGGAAAAAAAATCATTAAAAATGCAAGATAAATCCTTCTATTTAGTTGCCACTATAAACTGCAATACTGGATACAAACCCACACATTACTGACACAGTCTTCTTGGGATAGGCAGTCATCCAATATCCAACACACAATACTAAGTACCTGTAATATGCCAGACATGGTGCTGGGGGCTGGTGAAATGGTGCTTAACAAAACAGACATAGCCTTTGCCCTTACAGAATCTACTTTGTAGTGAGCAAGAAGAGAAATGAAATATTCACAATAAAGAGAGGGAAGAATGCAGCAGAGACTTGCACTAGTCTAAGCGGTCGGGGAAGGCTCTATAAATGATATTTAAGCGGAGGCTTGATGTATAGGGATGAAGGGGAAGGAGAACAGGGTGTTATAAACCTAGGAACAACACATGTAAAGGCCCGGGTGGGGGAGAGCACAGGCACCTGTGAGGACCGAGAGAAGTCCACTGTAAAGCAGGGTGACTTGACAAGGGATGGAAGAGTGGCAGACTCAAGGAAGTTAAGAAAGACTTATAAGTTTTGATTTTATCCTAAGAGCAATAAGAAGCTAATAAAAATTTATCAGGTGGGTGACACAATCATTTTTATTTTTGAGAAGAACATCACTGGCTTACAAAGGAAGAATTGTCACATGACATCTGGGGAAACCAGTTAGAAAGCCACTGCAGTTGTCAAAATGAGATGCTGGTGTTTTTAGATTAGGTGTCTTAGTCTGGGCCATTGTAAAAAAAATACCGAAGACTGGGTGGCTTAAACAACAATCATTTGCTTCTCACAGTTCTGGAGGCTGGGAAGCCCAAGATCAAGGTGTCAGCAGATTTGATGTCTAGTGAGGACCTTCTTGGTTTGCAGAGAGCTACTTTCCTGCCTATCTTCACATGTTGGAAAGAGATCTCATGTCTTTTCCTCTTTTTATAAAGGCATTAATCCCATCATACAGGTCCTACCCTCATGACCTAATTTAACCCTAATTCCCTCTCAAAGGCCCCATTTTCAAATACCACCACAGTGGGGATTAGGGCTTCCACATATGAATTTTGGAGGAACACAAACATTCCGTCCATAGCATTATGGCAGGAAACAAGATAAAGAATATTGTATCTTAAAATAAATTTAGGGAACTAACAAACAGCTGAGACCTGCTCTCTCTGATGATTCTGTTCCATCTCCTGGGCACTTACAGACTCTGCCAGTGGGTTTCACACAGCGAGCCAAGGAATCCCAGAGTGCCACCCAAGGGCTGCTGGGATAGGATAAGGTTAAGAGGGTGGTCACTCCTTCAACCAGAACAGCCTCCCCACAAAAACATATTTGCAAAAAGGGTGCTGTTGCTCAAAAAAAAGTTTTATATTTAAGTTTATACTCATTTAAAAAACCACTATTTATTATTGCCTGGCACTGAATAAATGCTTTATATTAATTACTCCACTGAATCTTCATTTTAAAGACGAGAAAAATGAGGCTCAGAGATCAAGTGATGGGCCCATGATTACAGAGCTGGTGAGTGGAGCCAGGATTGGGACCCAGGTCTGTCTGTCTGTCTCCAGAACCCATGTTCCTAAACACTGTACTATTCATTTGTGAATATTCTCAGGTCTCTTCTTGGTGCTGTTTTCTTCTCTTTACGTCTTAACTCCTTAAGGGCAGGTGTATTAGTTAGGGTTCTCCAGAGAAACAGAACCAATGGTGTGTACATATATATACACATATATGAAAAGAGATTTATTATAAGGAATTGGCTCACGTGATTACAGGGGATAACAAGTCTCAAGATCTGCAGTTGGCAAGCTGGAGAGCTAATGGTATAGTTCTAGTCCGAAGGCCAGCAGGCTCAAGACCCAGGAAGAGTCGTTATTTCAAGTCCAAAGGCAAGAAAAAAAATCAATGTCTTAGTTTGAAAGCAGTCAGGCAGGAGGAAGTTCCTCTTATTCAAAGGAGGGTCAGCCTTTTGTTCTACTGAGGCCTTCAGTTGATTGGATAAGGCTCATCCATGTTAGGGAGGGTAATGTGCATTACTCAGTCTAACAATTTTTTAAATTTAATTAAAAAATTTTAATACAATTTTATTTTTTTACTTTATTTTTTGGCTGCGCTGTGTGGCTTGTGGGATCTTAGTTCCCCGACTAGGGATTGAATGCCGGTCCTTGGCAGTGAAAGCGCGGAGTCCTAACCACTTACTGTATACAGTAAGTCCCCTACATAAGAACCTTCAAGTTGCGAACTTTCAAAGGTGCGAACGTGCATCTGGTTCCAGCAAGGAACCATCTCCCACCTCCTCTCCCTCCTCCCGTCAGTAATTCTTCTTGTCTGTTCACTCGATGCCAGCCCCTGTATGGCAGCTGTTATACTGTACTACTGTACTTTTAAGGTACTGTACTGTAAGATTAAAAATGTCTTCATCTTTTGTGTTTGTTTTTTATGTATTATTTGTGTGAAAAGTATTACAAACCTATTACAGTACAGTACTATATAGCCGATTGTGTTAGTTGGGTACCTAGGCTAATTTTGTTGGACTTACGAACAAACCGGACTTACGAACACACTCTCAGAACGGAACTTGTTTATATGTAGGGGACTTAACTGTAATGCTAAGCTGTCCCCATCCCATAGTCCTTGAAGCCCTTTTGCATTTAGGCAGATGAAACAAGGTCTCAACAAGTCCTGCTGAGCTTCTACTACGGTGATGAGGGATCCTGCCAGTCCAAAGAGCACTTATAAGGTGAAGATAGAAATATTCAGATGGTATTCCAGGCCAGTTAATTCTCTCTCTGTCTTTTTTTTTTTGCGGTACGCAGGCCTCTCACTGTTGTGGCCTCTCCCGTTGCGGAGCACAGGCTCCGGACGCGCAGGCTCAGCGGCATGGCTCACGGGCCTAGCTGCTCCCCGGCATATGGGATCTTCCCGGACCGGGGCACGAACCCGTGTCCCCTGCATCGGCAGGCGGACTCTCAACCACTGCGCCACCAGGGAAGCCCCAGCTAATCCTCTTACACACTGTTAAAGAAAGTAAAAACTCTTAAGGTTAACTGAGTAATTACAAGAAATGCAATGGAGTTTATTACTTGCTGGCAAAAACTGCCCCAAATTAAATGAAGCTGAAAATATCAGCTCTCAGTATAAAAGAAGAAAATGTATGAAGAAAATGAAAGTGAAGGTGAGGATGAAAGCTGTATTTTATCTTATCACCAAGCTGGCTAAGATCATTAATAAAAGGAGTCATTTCTACAAATGAACACTTTTCACTAGGGACTCCACTGTGAAATGACAGGAACGTTTGGCTAATGCCACCTTGTGGTGTTTAAGAGGAAGTGGAGGAAGTGAAAAGATTCCTGAAGATATTATTATTATTATTTTCTGGTTGCGCCGCATGGCTTTCGGGATCTTAGTTGCCCGGAACCTGCAACCTCGGCAGTGAAAGTGCGGAGTCCTAACCACTGGACCACCAGGGAATTCCCTCTTGAAGATGTTAGCTCCAGCGGCCTTTTGCTTGCTTAACACACCCTTTTTTGTTTTTGTTAGATTTAATGAGGTATATTCATTACAATAAAATACACTAATTTTAAGTGTATAATTTGATGAGTTTGGATAAAGTTGTATAACTTCTACCACAATTATGACAGAATATTTCCATTCAGAAAGTTCTCTAGTGTTTCTTTGCAGTCAGCACCCTCTCCCTACCCCTGGCAACTGATCGGCTTTCTATCACTACAAATTTGCCTCTTATAGAATTTCATATACATGCCATGAGATAATACAACTTGAGTCTAGCTTCTTTCGCTCAACATGATGCTCTGAGATTCATTCATGTTGTTGCATATATCCATAGATTGTTAGTTTTTTTTTTTGTTTTTTTTTTTTCGGTACGCGGGCCTCTCACTGCTGTGGCCTCTCCCGTTGCGGAGCACAGGCTCTGGACGCTCAGGCTCAGCGGCCATGGCTCACGGGCCCAGCCGCTCCATGGCATGTGGGATCTTCCCGGACCGGGGCACGAACCCGTGTCCCCTGCATCGGCAGGCACACTCCCAACCACTGCGCCACCAGGGAAGCCCCTAGATTGTTAGTTTTTTAAATTACACTTTTCATTTGGAAATAACTGTAGAATCACATGCATTTATAATAATACTGAGATCCCGTGTACTCTTCACTCAATTTCCCCCAGTGGTAACACTATACAAAACTACAGCACAGTATCATAACCAGAATATTACCACTGATATAGTCCAGGTACAGGACATTATTTCCACCCCCACAAAGATCCGCTCTTTTACAGCCACAGCCATGCCCCTCAGGCCTCCCATTCCTACTCCTTCACCCCTAGCAATCACTAATCTGTTACATTTCTGTAATTTTGTCATTTTAAGAATGTTATATAATGTAATCATCTCATTATGTAATTTTGGGAGACTGGCTTTTTTTCCATTCAGCATAACTCTCTAGAGACTCAGCCAAGTTGTGTGCCTCAACAGTCATTTCTTTTTATTACCAAGTAGTGTTCCATGGTCTGATGCACCTCAGTTTGTTAAGCCATTCACCCACTGAAGGATATGCAGGTTGTTTCCAGGTTTGGGGCTATTATGAATAAAGTTTAATGAACATTTGTGGACAAGTTTCTGTGTGAACATAAGTCTCCATTTCTCTAGGATAAATGCCCAGGAGTGTAATTGCTGGGTTGTATGGTAGTTATATGTTTAACTTTTTAAGAAACTGCTAAACTGTTTCCCAGAGTGGGAGGCTGCTATGCCTGAGACAGGTAGTAGGGGGAAAGGGATAAAATGACTTTAAAAAATATACAGGGGGGCTTCCCTGGTGGCGCAGTGGTTGAGTCCGCCTGCCGATGCAGGGGACACGGGTTCGTGCCCCAGTCCAGGAGGATCCCACATGCCGCGGAGTGGCTGGGCCCGTGAGCCATAGCCGCTGAGCCTGCGCATCCAGAGCCTGTGCTCCGCAACGGGAGAGGCCACAACAGTGAGAGGCCCTCGTAGTGCAAAAAAAAAAAAAAAAAAAAAAAAAAAAAAAAATAATAATAATAATAATAATACAGGGACTTCCCTGGTGGCGCAGTGGTTAAGAATCTGCCTGCCAATGCAGGGGACACAGGTTCGAGCCCTGGTCTGGGACGATCCCACATGCCGCAGAACAACTAAGCCCGTGAGCCACAACTACTGAGCCCGTGCTCTAGAGCCTGCAAGCCACAACTACTGAGCCCACGAGCCACAACAAGCCTGTGCGCCTAGAACCCGTGCTCCGCAACAAGAGAAGCCACCGCAATGAGAAGCCCTGAGAAGTCCGCACACCGCTACAAAGAGTAGCCCCCGCTTGCCACAACTAGAGGAAGCCTGCGTTCAGCAACAAAGACCCAATGCAGCCAAAAAAAAAAAAAAAAAAAAATTAAAACAAAAAAACACACAACAGAGTATCTGAAGGCGATAAAGCCCAACATAAGTTTTGGGGTACCCCAAAGTGTCACTAATTTTTTTCCAAAACAACTAATTTAAATTCATTTTGAGTTTTTTATACAACGTATTTTATACAACATTTGGTGGGGTGGGGGGGGCTAACAGGAACGAAGAGAGAAGATACTGAAATCAAAATGGCCAGGGCAGGTTGTGGTTCTAAAAGTGATGGAACTTTGGTCATCTTGAGGGCTGAACTAAGGGTTAATCCACAGGATTATGGGAGCTGTGATTAAAAAAACATTCCCCAAACAAAGAAATCTAAAAATTTGTTCTGTAGGTTTATGTAGTAGAAGTAATAACGACAGCTTTCATCGCTCAGCCCCTACCACGTACCAGATGTCGTACTAAATTATGTCTAATCTTTACAACATCTCTACGAGGAAAGTTTTTTATTCTTAATTAAAAAATGAGAATAAGGTCATATAACAAAAGAGCCAGGATTCAAACATAGGTCATCTGACTCCGAAGTCCAACCTTTTAGCTGCTATATAGTGGTGAAAATGCACATCCCAAACAGAACAGTACAAAAAGATAATTCCTCTCCCCCAAAAGATCCATAGAGCAAAAGTTTTTACTCTACTTATACAATCAGCAAGATTTTAGGCGGTAGTTGGTCCAGATATAGTCATTCACTTATTTGTTCAACTACTATGCTCCAGGGACTGTTCTGGGCTTTGGGGGAATCAAGGACCAAACAGACATACATCCCAGTCCTGTGCAGCTTACACAGCGATTGGAGGAGATGCACACAAATAAAACCTATAGTTTGTCAGGTGGTGATAAATGCCATGATGGGGGTGGAGGGAGGGATAGAAGGGGAATAGGGATCCTGGAGACAACTCTAAATGGGGTGGCCGGGGAAGACTTCACTGAAAAGCTGACACTTGAGCAAAGACCCGAAGGAGGTGAGTAAGCAAGCCACACATAAATCTAGGGGAAGAGCGCAGAAGGCAGAGGGAGCACGGAGCACAAAGATCTTCAGGTGGGAATGTGTTTGAGGAGAAACGAGGTGCCGGTGGTAGCTGAGAATGGCTTGAGTGAGAGGGACAGGAACAGGAGCGGAAATCAGGATGTTGATGGGAGAACCGGACCACGCAGGCCTTGGAAGGACTTTTGCTTCTACCCCGAGTAATATGGGAAACTACTGGAAGGTTTTGAGCAGAGGAGTGACAAAGACAAGTTTTGAAAGGATCATGTTGTCTCCTGTTTTGAAAACCAACTGTAGAGGTGCAAAGATGAAAGAAAGAAAAGCAGGAAGTAACTGTGATAATCAGCTGAGATGATGATGGCTTGAACGAGGCTGGTGGCTGTGGAAATGGTGAAAGGCGGTTAGTTTTTAAATACACTTTAAGAAGGAACTGACAGATTTGCTTACAGATTGGGAGTGAGGCAAAGAGCAAGGATGACTCCAAAGTGTTTGGCCCAAGCCACGTGAAGGATGAAGTTGCCATCAACTGCGATGGGAGGGAAAGTTGGTGTGTGTGGCAGGAGTTTGGTTTTAGGCAAGCAAAGTTTAGTAAATATCCATGAGGAGATTTTGAGAATATAGTTGGGTGGCCATCTGAATCTGAAGATTTGGGGTGAAGTCTGGGCTGGAGACATAAATTTAGGAGGTATCTAAAGCCCAAAGGAGTGTCTACAAAGATGAGGCCTAAGGACTGAGCCACAGCATTTAGAGTTTGGGGCAAAAAAGGAGAAATCAGCAAAGGGAGACAGAAAGAACTGCCAATGTGCAAGGGGGAAAACCTGAAGCCTGGGATGCCCTGGGAGTCAGGCCAAAAAAAGTGTTTTGAGGAGGGAGTGAACAATATGCTTCAGAGAGCAAAGTACCATGAGAACTGAGGACTGACGTTGGATTTAACAAAGCCAAGGTCACTGGTGACCCTGACCCAAGTACTTTCCGTGAAGTGCTAAGCGTGAAAAGTCTGACTGGAATAGGTTCATGGGAAGATGTGGGGAGATGAACTGTGGTCAGCGAGTTCAGACACGTCTTGAGACATTTTTCTATAAAGATGAGTGGAGAACTGGGGTGGTGGCTGGATCCGTTTTTTGTTGTTTTTTTTTTTTAAGACGGAAGAAATTACACCATGCTTGTGTGCTGCTGCTGCCGATCCAGCAGAGAAGGAAAACCTGATAAGGCAGGGGAAAGGGGAGACTTTCTGGAGAGCTATCTTTGCCTCTTTTTTTTTTTCCCATACGAATCTTGCGGGGTTTTAGTTCCCTAACCAGGGATTGAACCCATGACCCCTGCAATGGAAGCGTGGAGTCTTAACCACTGGACTGCCAGGGAATTCTCATGGAGAGCTATCTTTTTTTTTTTTTTTTTTAACAGATTTATTTATTTATTTATTTATTTAATTTTTAATTTTTGGCTGTGTTGGGTCTTCGTTGCTGCGCGTGGGCTTTCTCCAGTTGCAGTGAGCTGGGGCTACTCTTCATTGCAGTGCACGGACTTCTCACTGTCGTGGCTTCTCTTGCTGCAGAGCATGGGCTCTAGGCGTGCAGGCTTCAGTAGTTGTGGCACGTGGGCTCAGTAGTTGTGGTGCACGGGCTTAGCTGCTCCACGGCATATGGGATCTTCCCGGGCCAGGGCTCGAACCCATGTCCCTTGCATTGGCAGGAGATTCTTAACCACTGAGCTGCCAGGGAAGCCCTGGAAAGCTATCTTTGAATAAGCAGTGCGACAGAGAGCACGAGGGAAGGGCAGCCCCTGGAGTGCTGCCGACTGTCCCACAGCAACAGGCAGAAAAGGAGGATATACAGGAGGAAGTGGGGAGGTGGGCAAAAATTTGAGGTTTTTTTTCTTTGTAGCCTGTCCAGAAATTTATACCACAAACCCATGACCAAGGTGGCGGTGCGGGGGGCGGTCCTTCAAAAGCATTTCTACCTCAATCTACAAAACTAGTGAGTATTCAAGGCTTAGCGCACCTTTGTAGGAAATCTTGGATAAGATGAAACCCACAGTTTATAATTTATGGGGAGAAGCAAGATCATCAACAACTGGACTGAAAGGAGGATGGAGATGAGAAGGGTGAATTCTGGATCATGCTGAAGGCAGCTTGTTATGTCCCTAGGAAAGCTTCCTTAAGGAGCAGGCTTGGAGCTAGATGTGTGAGTGGCATGGGTCCACATCCAAGCTCTACCACTTAGTAGCTGGATGTTCTTTGGCAAATTACTTAACCTTTCTGATTTTATTTCCTCTTTTGTAAGAAGGTTGGGAGTATTAAAATCTACCTCATAGGATTAACTAGAGGGCCAAGTTTCTAGCATGGCTCAGAAAATAAGTTCTGCTTTTCAGTATTGGCAACCGTATCAGTTCTTGTATTATTCTGATTGGCAGATAGGTATCCTAAGCCCTGCCAGTGCTAGGAGCAATGATATACACAACTGAAAGTAGGTGGTAATTGCCTTCAAGGAATACAGAGTCTAGACGAAGAAATGAGGCAACAACACAAACAACAGTTAATACATTACAGTTAAATACTTACAGGCAGAACTGTGGTTCAGTGGTGCAAACTAAATAAAAGGAATTCAGAAGAAAATCCTACTGTGTCCTAGACTCCTAGGAACCTGAATGTACCCAGAGCTAATACACCACGCTCATTACTTTTTAGGTGGCTTTTGTGGGTCTGAATGCATATTCCTATAAGGGGATGCATGCGTGGGGGAATCTTCTATTTTCTCTGCCCTCAGGAGGCCCTACAATGGCCTCACTTGGAATTGCAACACTGACCTATGAAACCAGCCTTTTCTATAATTCATGCTTGGAAGGGGGACCTGAGCTTTAGAACTCACTCTCATTGGTGGGGCTCTCACAACTAAATTGCTTGCTCAGTAGCTATAAAAGGAACTAGTAAAAATATCGTTATCAATCACCAATTTAATGTTCAGAGGGCACTAGCCTGAGGCTCTGGTAGGCAGTCCTCTTTCTCATCCCTCCTTCTCAGAAAGCCTGTAAAATGACTTGTCTAAGTTCACGTATAGCATATTGGAAAGAGCTAGCATTAGAAGATGGGCCATATGCACTGTGCTGTGCAGCCAGAGCAGTTACTTAAGATGAGACATATTCTCATGGGAGTGCAAGAAGAGGAGAGGACCGAATATTTCTTGTACACCTACCACGTGCCCAGATCTGTGCTAGGAGTTTTTCACACATTATGTTCAAAACACTGAGTTTAGGTTCTGGATCAACTGGTTCTTGGCTGTGATATTTTTGAGCAAGTAAAAAAAATCTTCTTTCTGGGGCCTCAGTTTTCAAATCTCTAAAAAGGAGGTTAGAATTCCTGCTCACCCACCTTACAGGGTTTTTTCAGGAGCCCAGAGGAGGAAAAAGGATTTGAAAGGGATTTGTAATACCTCAGTCCCTGATATACACAGATTGCAATGGCAGTTTCCCTTCCCCTTCTACCTGTTCCCATTTAGAATGCAGATCAGAAATGTGTAGTTTCCTGACAATACAAGGGGCGTGGAGGGAACGTATCAATGCACCCAGAATAATATAAATAAGAGCAGCGCCAAGCCCCGTACCTGTGATCCAAGCCCAAAATCTGGCGGTATTAACGATACGTCCTTTACAGACAGGGATACTGAGAGGATAACGCTGCTTCAAGGAACCCAGATCCTCAGGGGGCTGAGTGGATTTTCCTCCGTTTCTCCCTTCCCCTCTTTACTGAGCCCTCAACCTTGCACCCCGGAGGAGTGCCTCGCCTCCCAGTCCCATCCTTCACGCTTCGGCGGTTCTGTCTTTCTCAGAGGGGATGGTTTGGTGGCAGAAAAAGGGCTCGGCGTTCAAATGTTTGGACTCGAATTCTGCTTCCAAGTCAGTCGTCACTCGCTCGCCATGTGACCTTGGGCAATTCAAGTCCCCTCTCTGAACTTCTTTTTTATTCTTATGTCTAAAAAAATCCTTTCCGCCCAGACCAACTCACAGGCTGCAGAGAGGTGCAGAACGATAACCAGCAGGGATGCTCCCGTCCAAAATCAGAGCCCTGAGCAAGCGGGAGCTGGTATCCTCCTCCCTGAGGCCTGGCCCTGTGCTCCCCTCAATCTCCTCCGCCGCCCCCTCAACGGCAAGCCATCTCCGTGACTTTCATCCCTGCCCTTCCCACGCCAGAGCCGAAACTCACCTGCAGGCAGGCCCTGCCAAGGGTTGTGGCCGGGAACCGGCGCCTCAAGGAGACTGCGACCACCGCCGCCATCTTGGATCCTGACGTCGAGCCCCACCCCTTAACCCCGATGTCACTCTCCGCCGGCGTCCCGCCGAGCACCGCGGCACCGAGCCAGGATCCACCGAGGACCCGCTAGCCGCGCAGGAGCCACCGAGTGGGAGGCGGCTTCCGGTTTTCCGAGGGGGAGGAGGGAAGGAGGAGAAAGCCAACAAGAGCGTGCGTAGTAGACTCAGCGCATGCCCACTTGGCTTCCCGCGTTGGAAGGTGACCTTCCTCAGGAAGGGGGCGGAGTCTGAGAGGGAGGGCAGTGGAAAGGGGTGGGACAAAGAGCATGATGAGGCGGAGCCATCTGATCCAAGACTTACCCCGATTTTTTTTTTTTTTTTTTTTTTTTTTCCCGGTACGCGGGCCTCTCACTGTTGTGGTCTCTCCCGTTGCGGAGCACAGGCTCCGGACGCGCAGGCTCAGTGGCCATGGCTCACGGGCCCAGCCGCTCTGCGGCATGTGGGATCTTCCCAGACTGGGGCACGAACCCGTGTCCCCTGCATCGGCAGGTGGACTCTCAACCACTGCGCCACCAGGGAAGTCCCCAAGGAGCCTTTCTGCACATGTGTAGTTGAGGAGGTCTCCCTGATTCCAAGAATGAGGAATAGGTGGTCTTTTATCTCTTATCTGGTCAGGGCCCAACTCCTCCATCATCCTGTTTTTATGGAGTTTCTGCTATTATGGAGTTTCTGTCCACAGGGGAGAAACTGTTCAGCCTGGGGCCCATCTATCTCCTGCCTCAATTCATTGTTCGTTCCTTCGTTTGTTCAAAAATCTGCATGGAGCACCTATTATGTGCCCGGAGCTGGGATGCTGCAATGTGTAAACAAGCCAGGCATGGTTGCCGCCCTCTCTGAATTTACTCTCAAATAGGCAAGCAACTGGACAATTGCAATACAGTAAGCTCTGTTCTGTAAAAGAGGGGTGAGAAGGGAACCAGTCCCTTCATGGCTTAGCCATTTAGTGTCAGAAACAATTTCTTGAACACCTGCTATGTACCAGACGTTATGATCCATCATCTTACATAATCCCCACAACAGTCCTATGAAAGTGTTGTGTGTGTGAGTCCTATGAAAGTGTTGTGTGTTAAGTAATTTTTTAAATTACTTTTTATTGGAGTATAGTTGCTTTACAATGTTGTTAGTTTCTGCTGTGCAGCAAAGCGAATCAGTTATACGTGTATATATATATCCACTCTTTTTTTAGATTTCCTTCCCATTTAGATCACCGCAGAGCATTGAGTAGAGTTCCCTGTGCTATACAGTAGGTTGTGTGACTGTGTTTTAAGGCTCCATTTCAGTCATCTCAGCTGCTTTTTCCAGACCCCTGCTTAGGTCATCTCAGACCTGGGACCTGAGACCCTTTTCTGCAGTGCTTGTACCTGGACAAATGGCTCCTGGAGCAAAAAAATATAAAGAAACTATAAGGGACTAAAAATAACTGCATTCATGTGCAATTTGGGCAAATGATGGACAACAAGATACAAAAAGACCAAAAACCCAACTGCCACTTCTGAAGAGCCGGGAGCAAAAGCAGGGTACCGTGCATGCCCCCTGCACACACCACCACCAAAGGGGAGGGCAGACCCCCTAAACCACCCCTCCGGCCTGACCCCTGGACACACCCCTACCCAGCTCACCCCTCCTCAGGGTGAGCTTGTTCACCTTGTTCCCTCAGCAAGGGAACCTGTTACTTGTTCTCGCTCCCTCCTGCTGTAGCAGGAGCCACAATAAAGCCTTGCCTGAATTTCTTGTCTGGCCTTTTATCAATTTCTATTAAGGAGGCCAAGAACACTGATCAGTAACAACTCTGGGGGCTTGATTACCTTGGGCAGGTGTGGCCTCTGTCTTCCAAGTCACATGGTCTCCTCAATCACCTCCCACAGTTTATGAAGTTAGCTAACTGCAGGTACCTGTGTTTCCCAGGATGATGTTTTTCCTTCTCTGCCCACTTGCTTTTGACATATGAAAGGCAGGTTTTTATTTTTCTTTTATTTATTTATTTAATAAATTTATTTATTTATGTTTTATTTTTGGCTGCACTGGGTCTTCGTTGCTGTGTGAGGGCTTTCTCTAGTTGTGGCGAGCGGGGGCTACTCTTCGTTGTGGTGCGCGGGCTTCTTATTGCGGTGGCTTCTCTTGTTGCGGAGTATGAGCTCTAGGCACGCGGGCTTCAGGAGTTGTGGCTCGCAGGCTCTAGAGCGCAGGCTCAGTAGTTGTGGCATACGGGCTTAGTTGCTCCACGGCATGTGGGATCTTCCCAGACCAGCGCTCGAACCCGTGTCCCCTGCATTGGCAGGTGGAGTCTTAACCACTGCACCACCAGGGAAGTCCAAGAAAGGCACCTTTTAATTTTTTAATATATATTTTTAAAACATTTATTTTGATTTATTTGGCTCCGCTGGGTCTTAGTTGTGGCACATGGGATCTTCATTGCCGCATGCAGGATCTTCTTTGCCGCACGGGAGATCTTTAGTTGTGGCATGCAGGATCTAGTTCCCTGACCAGGGATCGAACCTGGGCCCCCTGCATTGGGAGCATGAAGTCTTAACCACTGGACTACCAGGGAAGTCCCTGAAAGGCACCTTTTTAAAACATTGAGGGAGTTCCCTGGTGGCCTAGTGGTTAGGATTTGGCACTTTCACTGCGGAGGCCAGGGTTCAGTCCCTGATCAGGGAACTGAGATCCTTCAAGTTGCGTGGCATGGCCAAAAGAAAAAAAAAATTGAGGTTATAGTTTATGTATAATATTATATAAGTTTCAGGTGTATGACGTGATTCACAAAATTTAAAGGTTATGCTCCATTTATAGTTATTATAAAATATTGGGTATATTCCCTGTATTGTACTATATATCCTTGTAGCTTGTTTATTTTTCTTAGTAGTTTGTAGTTCTTAATCCCCTACCCTTGTGAAAGGCACCTTTTTATATTCTTTGGCTTCCACACTCACATAATTTAGATGCTACTGGAGAAATTAAGGTGGCCAAATGAATTGGTGGATGAGGCTTAGTTTCTGGAGTCCTGGGCTAGAACTGCCATGTGGCCTCATTAGAGGAGGTGTGTAGTGAGGCCACAAGAAAGAGCCAGGACCCCTGGGCCTAACCTTGAATCTTCCCCTGGAGACTGTGTGACCTTGGACTAGTCCCTCCCCATCTCTGGCCTATAGTTCCCTTGCCTGTATCATCAGGGTGTTGTGCCAGCTGATTTAAGATTCTGTGATTCACATGGCTGCCTTGGGGGGCTGCCTTGGGCTGCTGCCCTAGCGGTAACTGGTGACAGGGCTGTGGTCACCTTGACTTTTCACTGGGGCTGACCCCGCACTGGAATAGGGCTCCTCCAAGTCTGCCTCAAGGGGCTACCCAAATTGGATGAATGCATGGGAAGATTATCACTCTCCCTTGAAATCCTCCTGGTTGCATTACCTTCTGAGATGAAGGAAGAGTGACCTCTCCTTCTGAGGGATGTGTTTCTAGAGAATTGGTCCTGTAGGCATTTGCAGGGTTCTTTCTTCTCAAAGGCAGATGCCACTCTTAGGTTAGTGACTACCCTTCTACTTTGTCCAGTCACCTTGGAAAAAGCAGTCTGAGGCCAGCGGGAGTGAGACCTTGATTTATGGAGATGCTCTTGGTGTCAATGGGCCCGCGCGCCCTGCAGTCACGTCATTCCTGGGCTTCATGGGGATTTGGGGAGCTCAAATTTATGGAGAAATAAATTCCTGGGCGGCTGTACCTCCGCCCTGAACTTTGGGATTCCAGAAAGGCACAGCTACAGGAGGACTTAGAGATTTTCATGGCCTGCTCCTGACATATCTTCCCAAGGTGTCTGTGATAAGACCCCACGTTATTTGGTTTGTTTCCACTTGTCTAGCTAGTGAAGTACTGCTTTTCGCCGGTTAGCTAGAGGCTTTATGTTTATTCTGAACTTCATCACTCACAAATGTGTTTACATAAGCAGTCTCCTTTAGTCCTCATAACAACTTTTTTTTGTGGTTGGCATAACTAACTCCATTTTACAGACTTCAGTCTTTGGATAACAAGAAAGCTGAGCAATTATGGGTGGGGATCTTGCTTCAGGACCTCTTTCTTCTCCAAGGGCTGGAAATTAAAAATTAAAACCAAAAAGCCTAGAATCAATTGGCATTTGTACACTCAACTATGTTTTGAGTGTCTTGTGATTTAGGGCAACCAGACTGGATTCCCTCCAGGCATGGGGCTAAGGAAAGTTGAATTTAGGGGGGAAATACCTGATGATTTTATAACCTGGGAGAGTTTTGTCTCTGAGAAAAACTCACTCCACCCCAATAGATCCCTGTGCTGGGGCTCAGGGGCCTTCTCATCCAAAACTCAGAATTTTATTTGCCTTTGACTAATGGGCCATTGTCTTCCATCTCTCTGGCTGACCCTCTCTCGTTTCCAGCCGTCTTCTGAGCATTTCCACCTGGGGTCCCAGTGGCCTCCCAGACTGGCCCCTCCTGTCTCGTCTCTCCCTGTGATAAAACCATCTCTGTTCCCCTCCTTTTTCCTCACCTCCAAGCCTTTGCTCACTTCCATATTGGGATCTGGGGTGCCATTTCCTCCTTTTCCACATGGCCAACTCCTCACCATTTAAGATTCAGCTCCAACTTTCTCCTCCCTAGGAAATCACCTCTTGTCCACCTCCATCGAAACATCCTCTGCATCTGCCATCCATGTACATAACACCTGGTTTAACAATTACCCATTTGTATGTCTGTCTCCCCAGACTGTGGGCATTTTGAGGGCATGGCCTATTCACTTTATTTTCCTTGTAGAACTTATTGCTATCTGCAAGTTTGTTTTTAATTCTTTACGAATATATTTATCATCTGAACTTCTCACACCAGAGGTCAAGAACTATGTCTATCTTGTTCACTGTTGTGTCCCCAGAGCCTGGCACAGTGACCAGGCACCCAGAAGGTGGCCAAAAAACATTTAATGAATGAACAAATTTGTCTTTGTCTCCAAAGTGCCTGGCTTGGGACCTAGCACATAGTAGGTATGTAGTCAATATTGGTTGAAGGAAGGAGTAAATAAAAACAAAGGATGAGTGGTCCCTGTTCCTTGTAGAAGGTGAAAAGAGAGATGGGGTTAAGGGTGGGTTGTTTGGGGAGAAGGGAGCCCAGTGGAGACCCAGGCAGCTTTAATCTGTGGGCCAGGACTAGCGCAAGGTGAGTGCATGGAATTTAAGATGGTCAAAAATCTCGGTTCATTAAGATTAGTAATATTTTAGTGCACTATTAAAAAATGCAAAAAAAATTCATGATGAACAAAACATCAAGTAAAGGAAGTATTCTCCAAGAAAAACCAGAGAACTGAGTCAGTCAGGGGAACTGGGGGCAATCACCCTGGTTCCTTTCTGTCCTGGTGAAGACCAGAGGCTACTCTTCCTTTACTTATTTTCAGTAACTTCTCCATCTTATCTTAGTCTTGCTAACCCCTGTTTGTTTCCCTGAAGTTAGCATTAGAGACCTTTTAGGATACGTCAAGAGGGTTGGGTGCTTTTGCAGGGACCAGAGTGAAGGAAGGAGTGAGCCTGGGTGGGCAGGAATGGTGGAGGAAACAGATGGTGGTGATCACAGCCCAGGCCTCCACCTGGTCCAGCCCTCTGATCTATGGGGGGTGGGGGGAGGTGGGGAGGTGGAGGGAGGGGGGAAGCAGGACACCCTTACAGAGAGGCTGGGGGCTGAGTCACGGTAGGAGACAAAGTTAGACAGAAGGGACTCCTTCCTTCCCTTCAGCTGTGGAAAGAGTCCCTTCTGTGGATCAGTGTGAGCAGGTCCACCACCACTATGAGATTTGCAAACATCTGGGCTCCTCCAAGTATATCCCAGCTCTCTGCCTGGGGTATTTTGCTTCCAGGGAGCAGCTTATTTCGGCACCATGGGGCTCTAGGGAGAAGAGGAGGCAAAAACTGTCTCCCAGAATTGGAATAGACATAGTTGGTAAATCAAAATGCTTTTGGGCTGCCTGGCCCCGATTTCCTCCAGCCCCTGCCCCAGCCCTGCCTGTGCTTGCTCTCAGAGAAGCCCTTCTCCCTCTGCTAGATCACTCCGTTGTCATCTTTACTATTGTTCAAGATGCCAGTGACAGTGATAATGGGGCTGTTGCTGCTACTGCCTCTGCTGGTAATAGCTGCCACATTTGGAAGACTTACTGCGTACCAGCCCCTCTGCAGAGCAGTTTGGGTGCATTTTCTCTCTCTGATCATTACAGCAACTTCACGAGGTAGGGGGTTTTGTCCCTTACAGTTGAGGCAACTGAGCCTCAGAGAGGGTCAACAACTCACCCTAAGTCACACAGCGAGGAGGTGAGCATCTTCTGTTAGGGGGATGGCTGGGCTATGGACATACCCCCAAGGCCCATGGGAACACAGTGGTTGCAGCCCCTCTGGTTTACCTGCAGAGGGCACCCCTGCCTTGCAGAACTGCCCAGGGCTCCCTACCAGCCCTTTCCAACCTGCCCTTAGAAAGGGCTTATCTAAACCCTCTCCCTTCCACCCTCACTATATAATTAGACTTCTCAAAATATTCTGTCTGAGTGGGATGGGGACAATCATATGCTACAGACTTCTCCAATTTCAAGAGCAGTCTCTATGAACTCCCGGAGCAAAAAAGTCACAAGGCACCCCCATTCCAGATGGGGCTGCGTTTCACACAGCTGAAGTCAGCTCATCTGCTGGGACTTAGCAAGTGGCCTGAGGCCTTCTGGGGACTGTCACGTTGGTGGACCCTATAGCACCACACACACACACACACACAAATTAGAGCTCACCCACACTGCTAACCTCTGTCTCGCTCTCATCTGCCTGCCACATCACCAGCATACTCTCAAATTAGCAGTTACTTTAGTCCTCTGGATGTGTGTGGGTGTGTGCTTTTTAAACACAGTACGTGATAAAACTCCCTTTCCAGCTGAATCTGAATTTTGAACACCCCTTTGTATCAGAGACAGAACCACGTAAATGAAATGCAAAAAGGGAATGGTGGTAAATTTCATTTGTAATGGCTAGATATCGGCTCAGTGAAAGCAAAAGAAGTCAGAGGGATGCAGAATATTAAAAGCAAGTTGACTTTCCAGAGAGGCAGGGAGATGGAATGGTTAAGTATGCAGTCCTTTGGGAGGTTCAGATCCTGTTATATCACTCATTTTTATTTATTTATTTATTTATTTATTTATTATGGAGATTTTTTTCTTTATTGAGAAACTTAAGACTTGGGTACATCAAATAAAACCAATTTCTGGGCAGAAAAAATAAAAATTCACAATAGAAAAAAAAAGTTAACACTCTCTGGGCCATATCAGAACCCAGAGAATATGTTCTTTTAATTGAAAAATTCTAGGCACATCATAATTGACCTTTTGATACAAAATGACCTATTAAATTTGCAATTTGTGGTTCTTGGCGTTGAGGTCCATAGGACAAGCTAGGGCATCTTCAAACCTTGAGCTGAATTCCATGAGGGTTTATTTGGCTTGTGAATCGCTTTGTCCTTGTCTAAGAGGTAGCAGTAGCAACAGCGCTCACCTTCTGGGCACCTTCTTTCTCGGTGTGATGTGCCTGTAGGACCGCCACAGCTTCATCCACATGGGAGCGGAGAGACTCGGGGACTCCAGCACGTGCAGCAGCTCCGAGTTGTCAATCTCCAGCAGCATCCCCGTAATCTTCCCGGCCAGGTTTGAGTGCATCGTCTGGATGAGCAGGAACAAACGTTCACCCAGCACCTGCTTCTGCTCCTGGGGGGGGTGCTGCGGCCAGCATGGAGGCGGTCAGCGGCTCCTGCCCCTGCACGTGGACCACAGGCTGGGGTGCCTGCAGGGGCCGGATGGCAGGGTGAGGGCTGCGGACACTGGAGGCGTATTTGTAAGGTGCAATAGCCCGAGCAGCAGTGGCAGCAACAGCAGCATGAGGCGCTAGGTTCTGCCCAGCTGTGGGAACACCTCCAGACTGGTAGCTGTCAGTTGGCCCTTGCTGGGCGGCACCAGCCCCACCAAAGTCCATAGCCAAGCGGTCTGGGCACTCAGATCCGACTCTCTGAGTGGTAGTAGGGAGGCTGCGAGAGGCCAGAGCATTACCAGTTGGAGCCAGATGGCAAAGAGCTGGACAAGGCCCAGACTGGCATATAGCACTTGGCATTCCTTGGAAGCCTTGAGGTCTCCCACCTTGCTGCAGCGTGGATTAGGCCTCATCTGTGCTAACTGGTTAGGTAATATGGAGGTCTTCCCTGGGCCTGTGGAACTGCTGGCACAAAGTAGCCCCCAGCTGCTGGAAATGATTTAAGATGGCATTGGCGGGGACTGCTCTCATCCTGGCCACTCGCTGCATATACTGGTTGGTCAGCTGAGCCTTTCTCTCTTCCTTTCTCTGGGCCAGGGCGACATACAGTGGCTTGAAGCCCACGATGCGTCCGTTCATCTCCGTGACTGCTTTGGTTGCCTCTTCAGGGGATGAGAAGCAGACAAAGGCAAACCCTTTGGTTCTCCCATCCTCCAGCATTACCTTAGCACTGCCGATTGATCCAAAAGGTGAGAACTTTTTCCTTAACTTCTCATCATCAATGGTGTCATCCAAGTTCTTAATGTAGAGATTCACCCCCTGATAGTGACTAATTCTCTCCTGTTTCAGCTGTTCCCGTTTTTGCTTTAACTCGGCCTGCCGTTCCACTTTCTTCTGTGCATGGCCGACGAAAATGACTTTCCCACTGATTTCTTTTCCATTCATCTCTTCCACGGCCTTATTGGCATCCTCGTGTTTTTTGTAACTCACAAAGCCAAAGCCTTTGGATTTCCCACTGGGATCTCTCGTCACCTTGACACTTACCAAACTGGCTGAATAGCTCTTTCAGACTCTCATCATCCACCTCTTCCCCAAAGTTTTTGATATAAACATTGGTGAATTCCTTGGCTTTGGCTCCAAGCTCAGCTTCCCACTCTTTTCGATACTTGAATCTGCCCACAAACACTTTGTGGTCATTGAGGAGCATGCCGTTCATCCTCTCGATGACCTTGTCGGCAGCCTCCTGGGTCTGGACAAAGGCATAACTCTTAGAGCCGTTCTCATCACACACCACCTTGCAGGACAATGTTTCCAAAAGCAGAAAAAGTATCATACAGTGCCTTGTTATCTATATGTCCAGGTTCTTGATGAAGGTATTTCCCACACCAAATTTTCTCAAAGAGGGATCCCTCTGAGCCCACATGATATGGATTGGCTTTCCCTTAATCACATCAAAGTTCATGGTATCCAAGGCCCCCTCCGCGAAAGCTGTCTGCTGGAAGTTGATGTAGGCATAACCCAGGGAGTGGCGGGTGAGCATATCGCGGCAGACCCAGATGGACAGCACAGGCCCCGCAGGACTGAACTTTTCGTTCAGCATGGCCTCGGTGACGTCTGAGTACAGGTCACCCACATACAGGGGGGCCATGGGGTAGCTGCTGGCCGCAGCGTTCATCTCCCCACCACCCCGAGCCCCGCCAGGAGGACTCCTCAGAGGGACCACACAGGACAAAGGGGGTTCCCCTCCGAGCCGTGGCCCGTGCCCCGGCTCACAGGTGGCAGTGAAGCTCAGAGAAGCTGGAGTCGGCTCCGAGGGGAGGGCCTGAGAGGAGTTCGGGGGACGGCCCCGACGAGACTGCCAAACCGCAGACAAAAGGCTCTCAAAAACAATATGGCTCTCCCTGGGAGTTTGTAAGTTTCAGCTGTCCTGGTGTGGAAGCTCCCAATTTCAAAAAATGAAAAAAGTTAAAACGGGGACTGCCCTCCAAATTACAAAAATTCTTCCGGAGGCAACCCAGTGGTGCCCACGGCGGCCTCCGGAATGTGCGTTTCTCTATAAAATTTATTAGGCCTCCGGCTCCCGGCAGTTTAAGATTACAGCAGCCTGGGGAAGAGAGAAACCAAATACTTGTCGGTGCCCACTCGGCAAGCCCGGGGCGGCCGGAGCGCGCAGCCGCCTCCGACGCCGGGCGGGAGAAGGGCTGCGCGGACACGTGGAGCGCGGAGGCCGGCACGCCAGGGGTGAGGGCGGCAGGCGCGGGGCTGCCACGCTGCGCGGCGGGGCGGCGGGCGGAGGCGTGTGAACACGGGCGCGCGAGCGGCTCACCACTGCACCGACGGACGGGGACCGACGGACGCCTAGGTGCGGCGGCGGCGGGCAGGCCGGAAGCGTGCAAAAGCGACTGCCCCGCGGGTCCTCCGAGGAGGATTCGCCTTTTTTTTCCTTTCTCTTCTTTTAAGGTTAAAAATTTTATTTATTTATTTATTTATTTTATTTTTGGCTGTGGTGGGTCTTCGTAGCTGCGCACGGGCTTCTCTAGTTGCGGCACGTGGGCTTCTCATTGCAGTGGCTTCTCTTGTGGAGCACGGGCTCCAGGCGCACGGGCTTCAGGAGTTGTGGCTCGCAGGCTCAGTAGTTGTGGCGCACGGGCTTAGTTGTTCCGCGGCATGTGGGATCCTCCCGGACCAGGGCTCGAACCTTGTCCCTTTCATTGGCAGGCAGATTCTTAACCACTGCGCCACCAGGGAAGTCCCTGGTGGATTTTAAAGCGTTTTGGGGTTTTTTTTTTTTAATCCTTTTCTCTTTTTTTTTCTTCAGGCTGCTAGGCCCGAAAGCGGCGGAGGCTGCAGCGACCTGGGGCGGAGAGAGGACAGCCACTTATTACGTGACCTTCAGCAAGTTACTTAACCTCTCTGTGCCTTAGTTTCCTATTGTGTAAAATGGGGGGGGGGGAGTCATAGTCACCTCACAGGGAGGAGGAGAAAATGAACTAGTATCTGTAAGGAGCTATCAATTTTCAACTGGTGGTGGGAAGCCCAGCTGGGGGGAGAAAAAAGGTAAAAGAGAACTGTGAATTATTAGGAGGAAAAGATTATGCTAATCAGGATGGACAGACTTCAGCATAAATAAGATGCCAAGGGTTTCAGGCAGCTTAAAAAACGTATTCAAAAGTACATATGTAATTAAATTCTCACTGTGTAAAAATTTCAAGCAACACAGATAAATTTTAAATCCCCTCGGTTACGCTTCTTTCCCCAGAGGTGATTACTATTGTCAGTTTCATGGGATTGCTCCCATACCTTTTTCTTTGCATATGTATACACATATATGTTTCTATAGAAATCCATGGCTTTGCTTGACTTTTTTTTTTTATACCAACATCAAGTGCTCTGTCTTGGAGCTCTTTCCATGTCAGTACACATAGATCTATTTCATCTTACATGCTACAAAATATATAAATGGGATGTATCATGGTTTGATCATTCCTCAGGTAGTTTCTTTTTTTTTAAATTTTATGTTATGTGTATTTTAAAAAAATATTTACTTATTTAGTTGCGGCAGGCAGGCTCCTTAGTTGTGGCATGCGAACTCTTAGTTGCACATGCATGTGGGTGGGATCTAGTTCCCTGGCCAGGGATCAAACCTGGGCCCTCCGTATTGGGAGCACAGAGTGTAACCACTGTGCCACCAGGGAAGCCCCTTGCATTGTATTTCTATTGGAAGGTGCTTTTCTAGACGTCTCAGGGTGACTTTTAGCAATCCTGAGGTGAGTGAGTGGCCAAGATGTGAAAACACCAGCAGGATGGGTTTAACACACCAGCATCCCTTGGGGAGTCTCAGAAATAGGTGCATCAGGAAAGCCCCATAGAAGATTGGCTTGGGCCACATTAGTTGGGTATAAAAGGGAAGAATGACCTCAGAGGGCTGGACCCACAGGCTAAGTCCAGGAATAAGAGAACTAGTGATTTTCATTTTTCAGTGGCCTTTGAAAATGGCTGCGTCAGAACATCTGTCCCGAAACCCAAGATGGGGCTGAGGGGTAAGAACCCCCCAGGTGCATTCTAAAGTGCTTGGAAGTGGCTTCTAGGTGTAGCAACCAACGAGGTGGTTCTATTTTAGAGCCTCGGGGGTTTGTTCACAAAGACCCTGTTAGATCGTGGCTATGTTGTATGGATTTTATACCATGGGTCAAATCATAAATACCCACGTGCAACAATTCCATATTACGATAACATGATATTACTCAGAGCGGTGGACACAGTCGGTGCTCTGACCAGATCCTTTTCTGGCCCATTCCCCAGCTCTTGTGACTCTACTGCTAAAAACTATAGCTGTGGAGAATTCCCTGGTGGTCCAGTGGTTAGGACTCTGCGCTATCACTAACGCCAAGGGCGCGGGTTCAGTATTTGATCAGGGGACTAAGATCCTGCAAGCCATATGGTGTGGCAAAAACCAAACCAAAACAAAACTACAGCTGGATGATTGCCCATAGGCTACGGGTGTCCCCCTTGCCTGTTCAGAGAGCCAAAGTCCCCATCGCTAATGACCGACTCGTGTAGGTACACGAAACTCGGCCTCCAGATGGAACAACTGAGCTGCCACTTATGCTCTAGAGCTCTCCTGTGACCAGGCTGAGGCTACATCTGAAATCACACTCTTGGCTTCTTCCCGTTCCTGGCCCTGCTCCCTCCACTCCCTTCCTGGTTTCTCCTGGAGGCTCTTCCTCAATAAGTCACTTGTTCCCAAATGCTCACCTCGGGGTCTGCTTTTGGGGAGCCCCACCAGAAACACTGTCAGACTTTATAGTGGGTGTTGGTCTTGACCTTGGGTGGTGGCCATTTAATACACACCTACTGAATGCGTGTGGGATTCCAAACCCTTGAGAGACCCTTGCTGAGAGCCCTGACCCTGTGTGCAGAAGGGCAGGGGCTGGAGGACCAGGAGAGGGCCCGCGTATGGCCTGCCTCCTTCCAGGCCGCGGCCGTGAAGCAACCATGAACATCACACCAACAGCCACAGGACTTCCCATGTGACCATTTATTTTCTTGCTGTTTACTCAGGTTCTTCCCCAAACATCTTTTGATCTCCAGCACGGCCTCTCGTCCAGAAAAGCTGAAACTGTGCCCCGCTTCTTACCATCTTCATGATACCCCCTGCTCTCTTATACAAAATATTTCAAAATAAAGATTGAAACAGGAACTTAGCTGAGTTTTGCAACACAGAAGTGTATTCTGGGTCTACATTTATAGAAAGTGGTGGGTGGGGAAGAGTGATCAGTCCCGGGGGGACTGGGGGAGATGTCCGCGCCAAGGGTAGTCACACGAGTGGGCAAGCAAGATGGGAATGAGTGAGTCCTGGGGGCTCCAGAATCATCAGAAGTTACTGACTTACTGATGGGGAGAGCCTTAGAAAAATCTAGAAACACACACTGTCTCCACCTGGGAAGCACTCACTTCCCTTTAAGGCAGACTAGAAAAAAATGAAAGAAAGCCCCAAAACCCACATTAACCAACACACACACACACACACACACACACACACACACACACACACACACACACCCCAAAGTCTAAGTCTCCAGATAAACATCCACAAATAGGCACTTGGTGTCTTCAGCTCTGGGTTTGGAGAGATCTGGGGCTTTGGCCCCCAAAGGCAGGAGCCACTGTCCCCAAAGCGGGGGACAACAGCTTCTGAAGGCCCTGGGGTCTGATCTGTTAGGTGGTACTGGCCAAGCTGGATGGGAAGGAGGCCTGTTTAAAGAAGACCCAACCCCCTCATTTCACTGAGATAGTGACTTGCTGGAAGCTCTGTGTCCTGTGCATTTCCTGAATATAGCGAATTGGTATTTCTAAAGAGCACACCACTGAAAGGGCAAATGCTGGCCATTTAAGTGTGGGCATCTCAGGGTGGGAACTGACTGGCTCCATGAGGCAGGGGCCAGATGCAGTTTGCTACTAAGCACTGTGTCCTCGGGGCCCACCACTGTGCCTGGCACTTAGGAGGCATACAATATATGTTTGTTGAATGAGTGAATAATCCAAGAAGAAAATCCCATTCTCCAAGAATACAAATTTACAACCTTTTCATTGGTTATATATCAGTTCCTCTCTAACCCTCAAAGTGGAATTATAATTCACTTATTCTCCTGAACCAGCTGGCCTTAAAGGAATTTGTTTTAGCTGAAACTGAGTCTTTTCAGTTGGAGCCAGAGAATGAATCTGATTAAGTCCAAATGAGAGGGTCTTCAGCAAATGCACTGAGAAACTTCAATGGGATAATTAATCCATCTCTAAGGCCAGCAGCTGGCCCAGAACTGGCTGTTCAGGCTGGAGGTTAGGACAGGGTCTTTATGTGTTGGATCTGAGGTCTGGAGTGGAGGGGCAGGTCTTTCATTGTGTCCTGGGGGAAGGTCTGAGCCTGGCTGGTGGGGAAGAAGTCCTTGTCTAGCTGTCTGGAGAGACGGCATTGGAATAGGAAGTGGAGGCTGTGAGAGGAAGGAGGTCAGGAACTGGCCAGAGAATCAAGGACCCAGCAAGAGGAGATGGATATAGCTCACCCTGGGGCATCTTTATACAGTGAACCCTCAGGCCACAAGGATGCTGGTGTGGGGAGAAACCCCCAAGCATCTGGGAGAGCCTGGGTCCGTGAGAAAGAAGAAGCATAAGAATCTTGTAAACAGAGAAGGCTGCTCTGATAAAATCCACTTCCAGGGAAGGTTCTAAGCTCAATTACTGGACCCTCAGGGAGTCTGAGTCTAAGGAGGCTAGCCAATGGTGTCTACACTGCAGAGGGAAAGCCGAGAGGATTTGACAGAGGCTGTTAAGGAATGAATAATTGGGGGTGTCCAGGTGGCCAAGGGAGGTGAATTTCAAAGGATGAAGACAGTTCAAGGTACATCTGGGGTTCCAGAATCCCTTTCCATGCCATCTACCTTGACCCACAAGGCACGGCTACAGGGACAACTGGTCATCCCAGAACCTCCTTCCCTTCTCCCCTCATTCAATTTTGGACAAGAGACTAAAGACTCTTTGGGGAAGGGTTTGGGTAAAGTGGGTTTTGTTTTGTTTTGTTTTTCACGTCAGGGCTGTACAGACCCTGGCCAAATGTCCAGCTATTTTCAGGAAGGACAGCATGGAGGCTCAGGGGGTGACTTCGTGGACCCTGAGGCCCTTCTGAGGGAAGGCAAGGCACAGATATCTCAAATCCCCTCCCACCGCCTGAAGGCCCCTCAATGGTGGCCTCCAGTCCACGTCAGGCAGGGGGATTTTCTGGGGGTGTGAAGAGTCTGGAGAACTCAAGGAAGGAGGGAGGTGCCCAGGCCCCTGTAGTGTGAATCCTTCTTCTAATACGAGTGCCTGACTCAGCTTTGATTGCTGAGCATCCACTTCAAACATGGCGATCTTGAGTAAACACGTTGCCAGCCACACAACTAGATGAAGAGCCAGGCCGCCTCCCCCCACTGAGGCTCCTTTCTTCTAGAGATCTTGATTGCTTTTGATAACTGACCATTTGGACCACCTGCCTTTTTCCTCTTTCCTCGCTTTAAATTCCCACTCTTATGCTTTAAATTCACCAATAAAGAGTGAGCCCTCGAAATCCTAGGCCCTCACCCTCAACTCCCATAAAAGCAGAACCCCAGTTCCGTGGGTTCTCTCTCTCTCTCCCCATGACCTCACTGTGTGGCCCCAGGTGTGCCAGGTAATTTCCAGGTCCTGTAAGTAAAAATAAAATGAAAAGTAATAAACGTTTCCCCCCAAGTTTCCTGATAGTTATTGATGAAGGACATTTTGCAATCATAATAAAAACCACAAGGGTTGGTCCAGCCTCAACACTGGTTGTTGATGGGCTGTGACAGGCACACAACAGCCCCCTGCAGCTCAGGGTACCATGTGCCACCACTTGAAGGTGAAGGGCTTCCTGCGCACGTTGGTGCCGCAGTGCACCTCCCCCAGAAATTTGTGGTAGGCGGAGATGTCATCCACGAAGGTGCAGCAGAGGCCCAGGGGCTCCAGCAGGGAGCGCACATGTGTCTCCAGGCAGCACACCTCCTCAACCTGGGGCCCGAATGGCTTGGGGATGCCCAGGTCCTTGTTGAGCACAATCATGTTCACCTGCAACAGGGAGGCGGGGGGGCACAGCTCCGTTTAGTGAGCACCTACTATGCCCCGCCCTGTTCTAAGCTCACTGAACCCTCCCAACAACCCTATGAAGTAGGGATTGTGATTATCCCTATTTTACAATGATGAACTGAGGCTCAGGGGGGCTAAGCAACTCATACATGGCAGAGCTGAGTGGAAAACGAGGCAACCCACCCCTGTATTATGTGTATGTCCATGCATGTGCATGCGGCTATATATGTACGCATCAGCGTGTGCATTGCACGCATGCATGTGTGTTTTCATGTGTGTACATGTGTGTATATATGTATCTATGTGTGTGTATGTGTGTTCTAACCTCCTTCTATCACACAGAAGACTCTCCTCTATGATAACAAGAATCCCTCCTGTCTATAAAGGCCTTTTTAATTGACAAAACACTCTCCAATCTGTTAAAGGATCCCCCAGGACCCCAGGGGGCAGCCAGAATAAGGATATCACCCCAGAAGGGAATGAGGCCCAGAGAGGGCAAGTGCCTGGGGTAGGTGGGAGGCCACACAGCAACTCAGCCAGGACTGGGACCTGGGCCTCCTGATTGGACAGCCTCAGCCGAGGGGTCCCTCTGGATCTGGCTGCCCCTGACTGGCCTGGATGAGGTTTGGGGTCCAGAGCGCCTCACCATGTTTGGGAAGAAGGCTCTGGCCTGGCGGTTCTCGTCCATCTTGAAGAGGGCAGGCAGGTCGATGATGTCCTGCTCCGTCAGCCCCAGCTCCTTCTTGAGGATGTCGCGGTTCCAGTCCAGGCAGCGCTGGGCGACAGGGAAGAAGGGAGGGCAGGCGAGTGAGGGGACATCCCTGCCACCTTTGTCAACCTCACCCCTGCCTGCAGGGGACCCGGCACTCCAGGGAGAGTGTCAATCGCACCCCGGCACTCCAGCACGCGCCGACCTCTCTGGTGCCCCTCCCACCAGTAATGGTAGTAATAAAGAGAACGAGAGAGAAGATTACAGAAATAATACTAGAAAATCCCAGAAATAACACTAGTGAGGGCTCATTTACTGAGCACCACCTACTACAAGCCAGACCCTGTGCTAAGTGCTTGCTATGCAGTATCTCATTGAATCCTTAGGCTGTCCCGTGTGGTGAGAATAACAGTGACAATGATTTTGATTAATAATAATTAAAACTAATATGTACCAGAACCCTAAGTGTACTGTTCTAAGTGCTTTACATACATTACTTATTTAAGCCTCAACCTCATGAGGTAGACACTATTATTAGCCCCTTATTAGAGACTCTACCCAAAATGTAGAGTCCTTAGTGAGTTGCCCAAGGTTCAACTGCCAAAATGAGGGGCCATGATTTGACCTCAGATCTACCCGATGCCAAATAATGTCCACGGAGGGGAGTTACAATAAAGTCAACTTTCAAATAGCCAATGAGGCATTATGTGAACTTTGGGAAACTCTGCAGTTGCTTCTACAGCATCCACTCTACCCCTCCCCCTGAAATGTAGCAGCCAGTTATTGGGTTGGGTTGACTACACCCTCCCCTCTTGGTGACAGCTAATTAGTGGACCCTTGCCCCTACCTCTTTGCTCCAGTGATTGGTTCAAGGATGGGCAATAAACCAGGATTAAGGGAATCAGTATATGGAATTCCCCTGGCTACAATAATTGGTTCAGGTTGGCACAATCAGAGTGAAATGCAAAGCTTTTGTTTAACTGTTGGGGGCACAGACCTCCCTCTTTGTGGGTGGTGTGCTACATGGATGTGAGACCTTGAACTGTTGCAGCTATACTCCTGTCATGAGGGCACCTGTAGAGCCCAAGAAGTGCAGAGAAATGGAGCTGGAGCCCTGATCAACCTGTGCCTGAAATCCATATCACTGCTGGACTTCCTACTCATATGAGTCAATTAAGCCATTTAAAAAAATCAGTTTGAGTTTTTAAATTTAAACTTGATACTCTAAATGTGCCCATGCAGGGCTTCCTCGATGGCACAGTGGTCGAGAATCCGCCTGCCAATGCAGGGGACATGGGTTCGAGCCCTGGTCTGGGAAGATCCCCCATGCCACGGAGCAACTAAGCCCATGCGCCACAACTACTGAGCCTAAGTGCCACAACTACTGAAGCCTGTGCACCTAGAGCCCATGCTCTGCAACAAGAGAAGCCACCGCAGTGAGAAGCCCACGCACTACAATGAAGAGTAGCCCCCGCTCGCCGCAACTAGAGAAAGCCCACATGCAGCAACAAAGACCCAAAGCAGCTAAATAAATAAATAAATATGCTCATGCAAATAAAGAGAGATCTAATTCAACTAAATATGACCCTTTTGACTGGTATCTACTTCTGGATACAATCTTTGAGATTTAGGGACTCAAAAGGTGGGATTCATCCATAGATAGAAAACTTCAGGGATCTCTGATCCCCTAAAACAAATAAAAATTCATGGCATGTGTTTACATATGAAATTTTCTGGAGAGCAGGTCTGTAGTTTTCATCATATTTTAATGAGTGTGGGTCTCCCGCAAATGCTGTGGGCTCTAGCCTTACAGAGCCCTTGGTTCTTTAGTACTGCCTGATACACCTTCCTTCCCAGGTCTCCTGTCTGCTTCTAGACTCCACTGACCTGCTTTGTCACCCCATTCAGCCTCCAGTTTAGAGGCGTAAACCAGGAAGCCTAGACCGAATGCTTGTTGAGGCCCTTCCCTCTGTCATGTGCCCTGAACCCTTGGCCATTCCCTATGGAAGCCCCGAGGCTGTAACAGGTGCTGTTGGTCATAGCCTTGTCCCTCCCACAGGCCCCTGCCCCGCCCTCACCTGGAAGTACTGGTTCTCCTGCACGAGGCTCTCATTGGACAGAATCTTGTTGATGGTGATTCGCTTGCTGCTCATCCCGCCCAAGCCTGTGGGGGTCAGAGGACAGGGGACAGTCTAGCTTTAGGTGTCCAGCCTGGGTGCTCCCCTTTGCCAAGGCCCCCAGCTTCTGGGCTAACTCTTAGGATGAGGGAGAGGGGCTGGGACAGGCTGGGGCACAGGAGGGCAACCCCAGGGGTAACTCCTTTCCCCAGGGTTGGCCATGTCACCTGGGCCAGGGAAGGGGTGGCAGCTGTCTTGCTCTCTCTCTGGCCAGAGGGTAGGGTGGCACAAGAAGCCTGCTTCTAAGGATGGGCAGCAGACCAGAGGGAGTGTGGCAGAAGCAGGATGCCAAGGGGTGTCACCCTTCCTGTTTTCCAGACCTGCCTCATGCTTGGCCCTTGTCCTGGTCTATGCCTGCATCTGCCTCCTATTCCATCATGATGGCCCACGTGTCTTCTGGCTTGATTAGTGATACCTAATGCTCATGGAGCGGCTGCTATGTGGCAGGTAGTCTTCTAGATATTTACATGGATTAACTCAATAATCCTCCCCACATTTCTATAAGGTAGCTTCCAGCATTAAGGATGAAGAAATAGAGGCACAGAGAAGTTACATGACTCGTCCAAGGTCTTACAGCTAGTGGCAGAGCCTGTAAGCAGACCAGGCAGTCTGATTCCAGATCCTAAGCTATTAACTCTTTTTTTCCCTGCCTGATGCTGGTCCACTGTGTTTCCTAGTCCTGTAGCTTGTTAGTGGCAAAGAGATTGGTGCTGTTGCACCCTGTATCTGAGCTGTCTCCACACCACCCCTTGGACCTATTTGTACAAAGATAATAGTTCCTATATCCTTATGGGTAGCTTTGAGGGCTTAATATAGAAAGAAGCCCCCAGAAAGTCAAGACTCATGCCTGCCAATATAAAACAAATTTCCTATCGGTGGGAATTAAAAAATGACAGTGGTCTTAAGTTGGTCTTGTCCATCCCAGGCACCAGTCACTATCAGGAACACTGCCTTTCGACATGGAAGGTGGTAATGTATGTAAGTATCGAGCAGCCTTAGGGGTGCAGACTTTTGGGAGCAGGTGGATTAGAGACGCCAACCTGAAAGGGGTCAAAAGGGAATGTAGGAAGAGCACATAAGGAATTGTCATGGCCTCTCTAACCTGGCTCACCGTCTGCGCCTGATCGGCTTTGTCTCTTTCCATGATTAATTTAAGAGCAAAGCTCATCCCAGTCTGTCTATCCCAGTTATGTGGGTGTCTAAATTAAGCAGATGATTTCTCACTCCGGGACTGACGGTGATGATGTCTGACTGTACGTCAGGTCTGTCGACTTCCACTTTTCTTCCTACCCCTCAAGTGCATTATGTATATTCTTCTCTATCTCCCTTTCGAAAACACAAGCTCCTTGAACACAGATTGCGTGTCAATTTTGAACTATTTAACTCTCCTTGGGGTCTGGTGCCATTTGAAGTATACACTAGGTCCCAAAGAAGCACTAGGCACTGTTGATGGTCATAAGGGGCAGCGGGCAGCTCGATGGTCCCGTTGGCCACAGCGAGGGTCACAGAGGCCAGGGCTGCTTCCCACCACGGGGACCTCACAGCCCCGGAGCGGGCCGGATGTCCAGGAAGTGGAGCTGGGTGTTCAGGGACAAGGCACTCATCTGCCCTGTCCTCCCAAGGGTCCCTCTGGGGGCTCAGCTCCCTGCTCCCTGCCAAGGCCCTGCGGGCACTCACCTTTGAACATGATGGCCTCCCCATGGCCCTCCTTCTGCTTCTCTCGGAAGAGCTTGTAGCAGGCCGAGGTGCTGGCCATGAGCATCCGGAATTTCTGTGAGAGACCATCCAGAAGGCCAGTGTCAGCAGAGAGGAGGTGGCCAAGAAACGTGAAGAAGCCCCCGCTCTCAGCACCTGGGGTCCCACCTGCATATTGTCTCAAGCCACTCTCTGCCAAGCAAAGGCCGCCTGGCAGGGTTTTCTCTATTTTAGAGGAATATTTCTCACCCTTCCTGCTATAGAAATTCCTCCACCTTAGCAATGCCATCGAGTCAAAGCTCAGAGTCAAAGGTGACCTTGTACAGAGAGGAAGAGCTTCTCCAAGTGGCCAAGAGGCCAGGCCATTGGCACCAGATTTCCAGGATTTGAAGTTGCAGCTGTTTCTTTTCACTTCTTGGGAAATGAAAGAACCTCTTTCCAGAGCCCCAAGCCCATACCCCATTGCTCTCTAGAGCATTATGGCCAGTACAGTAGCCACCAGCCCTGTGGGATTATTGGACACTTGACTTGTGGCTGGTCTGAGTTGAGATGTGCTAAGAGTAAAATACACACCAGATTCTGAACACTTAGTATAAAAAAAGAATGTAAAATCTCTCATGAATAATTTTTATAATGACTACATGCTAAGGTGCTAATATTTTGGATTTATTGGGTTAAACATTTACCTGCTACAGAAACAATGTACAAACCAGCTTCAGCCTACTTCCTTCTTCCTCTCTGCGGTAGGCTTCCCCTAGATACCCCTCTCTGTTGACAAGAGCTGGCAGTACAGGGGATCTGCACTATCCTATTCACTCCATCCTCAGGGGCCAGCTCACCTCTGTGCCTGGGATGGGGACGAATGTCATGAACTCATCTACATGGCCCACGGTCAGCCAGTCCGAGTAGAGCTCCACGGGTGCCTGCACCTGCTGGGCCTGCAGGAAGTCCCTCACCACCTTGGTCATCCTCCGACCACCAGACCTGGGGTGGGGTTGGGGAGGAGACAGTTCTTCAGAAGGTTGCCCACTGTGCCTGTCTCACCAGAGGGTCTGCAGGAGAAGTTCAGCCTCTAGAATCTAGCCTGGACCCAGAATAGCATTGGCGGAAAAGTCATGGGAAGGAGCCTGATTTGCAGGGATCCTAGCACAGGCAGAAAGTTGTTTGAGCCCAAGGGGAAAAAGGAGGAGTTAGCTGTAGCCATGGTCTGTGTGAAGAGCATAGAGCCCAGTCTTTGGCCGCTGATGGTGTCAGTAGGTGTAAGAAGCCAGCTTCTGTGCTCAGGGATCCCTCATGGACTGCTGGAGAGGGCTAGGACACAGGCATGATTCCAAAATCTTCCCTAGCCTATGTACCTCTTCGCTGTTAACTTCTCAACTTCAATCATTTCAAGTGACATCTCTTCCAGGAAGCCCTTCCTGACTTCCACACTCCCTGAGGTCTTCAATCTCCCCATTACCCTTAAAATATAACCCAAAAACCTCACAGTGGCCAACAAATGTCTCTGTGATCTGGCCCCTGCCTGTCCCTCCTACCTCATCTTCCTCCCTTCCTCCTTGTTCCGTTTGCTCTAGCCACATGCTAAACTTGTTACCAAGGTTTTGTCCTTTCTATTCCTTCTATCTGGGACGCTCCTTCCCTTTGATCTTCCCATGGCTGCTTCCTTCTCATCATCTGAGCCTCAATTCCAAAGTCACTTCCTCAAAACCACAAAAGCCAAAGTGCCCCTGCCCCATCACTCTTTATCATGTACCCTATTTTATCTTCTTCATTACACCTATTAGCACTCAGAAGTATCTTATTTATTTGCTTGCTTCCATGTTTATTGTCTATACTGCTTCCACACCTAATGGAAAACTTCCCGAGAGCTGGGACTTTGTCTGTTTTGCTCACTGCTGTCTCCCCGCAGCCCAGAACAATAGCTGGCACAGAAAAGACTCTCAATAGATATTTGTCTCTAAGAAGACTCCCCGTGAACTCCCCTAAGGGGGTTAGGGACCCCTCCTTGGGTTTCCCTGACTCTGTATCATTCTATCACTGTACACACCCTCCGTTTCATGTCTGTGATCTCCACCATCTCCTGGAAGGTGGGGGCTGGGCTTCATGTTTGGAACTCCATGTCTGACATAGGGCTTGGTGCTTGGCTGGTGCCTGGGAAATACCTGCTGAATGGATGAATGACTGTTGAGTGGAGGGAGAAGGAGGGCAGGGTGAGCAAATGGTCACTATCTGTGTCAGTGGCCTCCCGCAGAAGGTAGAGGATCCCATGTGGCTTATAGGGACTTGGTGTCCAAATCCTGGCTGGTCCCACATGTGCAGGTTCCTGGCAGCCCTTTTGTGAAGTGAGGACCCACAGTACTCACTCTCTCCCCAGCAACCACTCTAAGGAAAAATCTGCCTTCTCATCGACTGGTGGGTGACCTGGGGAGGGAGTGAAGGTGTTGTTGATAGGCTAGGGAGCCAGGGACTCAGGCTTTGGGGCAGAGCCATGTCTTCTCATGTGTCTTTTGTGAATGGGCACCCCCGAGAATTTGTTGGTGTGCTCCCACTGATCCTCTTTCAGTACTCCTTCTCTGAACTCCTTCATCCCTTCCCCACTTTCTTTAAAATCTCATTATCTTCCCTCCCATTTGGGGAAGGGGGTTATTTATTTAGTTTTGTATTAGGTCCTAATTCATACTAAGATGTAAAGGCTAACTTGGTTTTCTTTCCAGGAGTGTCTGTATCTTGTCAGAGAGTCATGGGAGAGGTTAATTCTCCCAGCCAATCACTCCATGTATGAGCAACCCAGTCTGCTCCTAAAGGGAAACAATAACTCCCCCCGCCCCGCCCCCCCCCACCACTGCCCGCAGGCCCACCCTGGCTTCTCTTACAGAGGAAAGCTGCTCCCGATGAGGATCCGGCCCAGGGGGTATGTCTTGCCATTCACGGTCACTGGTGGACTGACCTCTAGGTTCCCAAAGGAATCAAGGCTGGTGACAGGCTCAAAGAGGGGCTCCCGGGTCACGTAACCAAAATCTGGGCCCTGGGCAAGAGACACCCGTCATTAGTCTCTTGTGGCCAGGAGCCCTTAGCCCCAACCCAGCCACCCTCTGATGACCACTTTTCACTACCTTTGGTCTGGCTCTGTGGGCACTTAGCTTCTAGGGGGGTCACCCACGCTCTTCTTATTCCCACTGATGAGCAGGACCCTGGTATGGGGAGGCTGAGTTTGTGAGTATGTCAGTATGAGTGTGAGAATGAATGTGAATATACAAGTGTCTGTGTGTGTGTATACATCTGGGTCTCTGGGTGTGCCTCTATTTCTTAAACACGGAGACATATTGGTGATTTCTGGTTTGGTCCTAATTTTGTGCTGTTGACATCCCCACTCATCTCTTAATGTGAGCAAGAAATGGACCTTTGCTCTTGTCAGCTCTTGAGATACGGGGGCTGTTTGTTACTGCAGTCTTACCAAGTGAAAGCTGACCAATACATGCAGGAATGGCAAATATGTAACATATATACCATCCCAACCCATTCCCAACTAACCATATGTATTCACGGAGCCCAGATATAGCCTCGGAATCCTTCTTAGCACAGAGCTCCAACAGACTGCAGTTACATGATATAACTCCGGTGACGCCCCCTGAATTTTAAGTTTCCTTTCATGATTTTTTGGTAAAAAGGTAGGGATCTTGCTTGGGAGCTTGCACTGGGCTGGAACTAAGCTTGTCTGACAAAAATCCTTGCTAATAAAAACCAAAGAGTGAGAAGATGTGGCTTATCCTGGCCCAGCTTAGAGGCTCAAGGGACAGCTGTGCCCATTAGGGTTAATGGCGCAGCTTAGTGTTTTCTCGCCTATGAGCCCCAGATGGCAAGGTGAGACTTGCCAGAGGCTGGGCAGCTGGGGCTTTACAGCCTCATATGGGCAGGCAGGCATGCAGTACAAAGCTGGGCTTGGCCCAGGCCTCCAGGAATAATGCAGTCTGGGGGCCTTGGTACTAGGCCAGCCTGGAACACTGAAGGCAGGTGGTGACCCGGGAAGAAAGAGTAAGAGAAGGATCTGAGAGGCCTTGGTTCTCCTGCCCGCTGGCTGGTTTGACTACCCCTCATGTTGGAGGAAGTGGACAGTCCTCACCGAGGACAGTGTCCAGGGCTGTGGAATGAGAACCAGAACAGCAGTTAATAATAGTCATTGTATCAGGAGCAGCATGGATGCCTTATATAATGCTTTCAATCTTCACAATAAGCCTGTGAGATGGATACTGTTTCTATCCCCATTTTACAGATGAGCAAACGGAGGCTTGAGGCGGTTAAGGTGCTTGCCGAAGGTCACATTGCTGCTAAGGGGTGGAACTGGGACTCAAGGCCAGATCTGTCTGGCATTCCAGAGCTTTGTGCTTACACCACTGGCTCTGCCATCTCCCTGTGATGAAGGGACTAGGTTAGTGAATGTTCTCAAGAAGCAGGTGTGGACCTGGCAAAGGGTGGCCTCTGAGCAGCCCTGATGTCTCACGGGAGGCTGCCCTGTGTGTGACCTTGGCAAAGCCACCTGATCTACCCAGTCTGTTTCGTGTTCTGTTCAAGCCTCCCCCTGCCTGTCCAGGGTGGAAGGTGAGGACAAAGACGACTGATTTTGGTTCTGTCCTCATTCAGTTGGTTGTTGAGGGCATAAAAGGAGAGTGGTAGAGTGGTAATGACCTCTAGAATCGAGGGTGGGGGTCAGATTGCTTTTTAAAAAACTCATGAACTGAAAAAAATCACAGATTTAATGAGCTTTGAAGTTGGAACCATGCTTTTCGACAATTGCTTAACTATAATTTTCCTCTTTGACACTTCAAAGGTGGGGCAGTGTCAGGAGTCAGGCCTCTGTCTCCCATAGCTCTCATTTCCCATGAGAGAACTCTCCATGTTTTGGAAAAGCATCAGTTATCAGAGCAGGAAAGGATGTTAGAGATTACTATCCCAACGGACCCATTTTGCAGATGAGAAGATGGAAGCAACAGACTAATTTGCAGTAAACTGATTTGCCAGGGGTGCCCAAGGCCTCCCGACCACTCTGTCCTGTAGGAGTCCCAGGATTGTGCCCTCCCCCATCCCCCAAGGTGGTCCTCAGCATCTCACCAGGAGCTGCTTCACTGGGAAATCCTTCAGGTTTCCGTCCCTGGGGGAGTCCAGAACCACAGGGAAGCCTTTGTGGGGGGCCTCGATGTAGCCAAACTCGATTTCATCCTGTGGGGACACCGGGAAGAACTATCAGACGAGCCCAGGGGGCCACCAGTGAATACTAGCCAGCCTCCCCAATTCTCCTCCCAAGCACATGATGGCAGTGGTTTCTTACATATCCCTCCTTGGATAGTCTCTGCACATCCCCAGCATGTTTGTACTCATACTGACCCCATTTTAAAAGACATAACTGGTAACATCTGTATACATTTTCCTGCAAGTAATACCTTAACTGGCAGTGCATTCTTTGTTTATGGATTGGCTTCCTTTTCGCTGATGTATAGTACTCCACAGAAAGGCTGTCCAATCATATGGTCACCCCCCTTGCCCCGTGGATGGACATTTAGGTTGTTTTACAGTCTTCTGCTACCCCAAGAAGCTGCAGTGAATTACCTTGTACATTTCTGTCCCTGTGTACACGTGCACGTGTGATCTGAGGGCAGAATTCGCATACGTGGAGCAGCTGGGCGCCAGGGCATTGACATTAAGCTGCCTCTTCTTGCCTGAGCCCTGGACCACATCCTTCCCAGCCTGGGGTTCCTTACCTGGATCCAGCGATCTCCCCGGTTCATGTACTGGAAGCAGACCTTCAGTTCACAGTTGGTTTTCTCAACCAGGTTCTTCACCTCTTTCAGGAACAGGTAATTGTCCTTCATGCTGAGAAGTGTGGGAAGAGGGGGAGGCCAAGAGGGAGGGTGAGGGGGGATGAGGGCCAGCCCACTGTTGCCACCTCTGGGCTGCGCTGGGCAGATGAGGCCACATCTGCGTTCAAAGGCACCTTTGCAAAGACCACTGGAGTCAAGGGCCAAGCAAACTCATCCCCTCATGCAGTGTTTACCAAAGTCATGAACAAACAAAACGAGGAGGGGAATTCTCACCCTCACCTGCCCCAAAGCCTTACATCTCTGACTCCCCAGATTTCCAAGGAAGAGCTATGCCTAGCATGGAGGCAGGGGATGGGTCCAGGACAGCAGGGGTGTGTGGCCAGGTGGTGTGGCCAGTGTCACCTGCAGGCACTTCTTTCCCCTGCTTCTCATCTCGCTGTAGCTGTCTAGCACATAATAGATGCTCAGTTAAAGAATTGCTGGATGAATAAGATGAGTTGAATATCCATTGTAGAGAAAGGTTCCTGACTACATGGTATGGGCCAAGAAGATATGGGAAAGAAATGCTAGCTATTATTTTTTAGAGCACAAAAACTCTGTGCCAGGACCTTGGATGAATACTTCACCTGCTTCATCTCACTTAATCATCACAGTGACTCTGTGATGTGAGCGTCTCAGAGAAACAGAGGCACAGAGAGGCCAAGTGAGTTGCTCAAGGTCACACAGCTGGTAAGTAACAGAGCATGATCTGAACTCAGGTCTGTCTGCCCCTGAAGCCCCAGCTTTAGCTACTCTCTGCGCTCTGCCTACTGCTTACCAGCACACAAACACTGACAAGGGAGGCAGGATGTTGGGGGTCATGATCCACGGAGCAATCCGGAATGTCACGGTGTCCGTGAAGATGGGTGTCAGGGGGATCTCCTGGGCGTGGGAGAGAAGAGGAGGGGATCAAAAAGTCTTGTCAGGGTGCTTTTCACTCCTGCTTAACAAAGTGGGTGAAAGCGACAACAGTAGTACCTCAGGGAGCACTTAGAGTGCGCCAGGTCCTATTTTGACATGTGAGATTTCATTTCTGCCTTACAATAACCCCAGAGGGTAGATAGTATTATAATCCTTGTTTTAGAGATGGGAAAACCAAGTCACATAGCTGTCCAAGGTCACATGGTTAGTAAGTGGTAGAGCCTGTATATAAGCCGGGCAGTCTGGCTGCCGAGCCCATACTCTCAACCACGGTCTGATCTCGCTGCATCAAAGTTCTCTTCCTGAAATCGGCTCAACGATGGCTGAGCCAGCCCCGGCCTTCCTCTGGTTTTGCTCTGGGCACCTTGCCCTTTTCTATGTGTGAGTGTTATCATGTTATTGGGGGAAATTTTGATATGTCCACATTGTTCTTTAAGGAAAGTTTCGGGAAGCTTGCCTGCAACTTGAAGGAAGATGAGATAGGATTCCTTTGCATGGCTGGCTTTGGAAAGCTACAGGAAACCGGCCCCTGCCCTTGGTGGGGAGGATGGAGGTGGCCTTTCCTGCATGGGTCTGCCTTTTTAAAATATTTATTTATTTATTTATTTATTTATGGCCACACTGTATGGCATGCGGGATCTCAGTACCCTGACCAGGGATCGAACCTGTGCCCCCTGCAGTGGAAGCGCAGAGTCTTAACCACTGGACCTCCAGGGAAGTCCCCCGGGGTCTGAGGGGGCCAATCTGAGAGACCCTGATGGCCAGGTTGCTCCAGGCACTGGGGGAGCAGGAGAAGCCCTCTCCCCACCCCCTCCTGTTAGCTCTGCTTTTCCTGCCTTTCCCTTCTCCCAGCGACTTGAGGCTGCTTTGTGAATGAGATCTCACAAGCTTGTATGTTCACAGCCACCCTGGGAAGCAGCAGTATTTGTCATTTCTGTTTTCCAGATGGGGCAACTAAGGCACAGGGAGTAAATTCACTTGCCCAATGTCTCATGGGCTCAAACCTGGGCCGTCTGACTCCAGAGCCCCTTCTCATAAACCTAAGCGAGACCTAGCTTCACCTTCGGCAGAGCCCACGGCCTCCTGCCTCAAAGCGGTCCGGGGATGAAACTGGGGAGCAAACCCTGTGTCTGAGAGGGCAGCCAGGTCCCTCCCTATATCTGAACAAAGCTGGGTGGGCCTGAGGGGTAGGGGTCTGGGGCTGCAGTTTTTTTGGGTTTTTTTTGCAGTACACGGGCCTCTCACTGGTGTGGCCTCTCCCATTGCGGAGCACAGGCTCCGGACGTGCAGGCTCAGCGGCCATGGCTCACGGGCCCAGCTGTGGGATCTTCCCGGACCGGGGCACAAACCCGTGTCCCCTGCATCGGCAGGCGGACTCTCAACCACTGCGCCACCAGGGAAGCCCTAGGGGCTGCAGTTTTTGATGAGAGGTCCTTGTGGGCAGGACACATCCTAGGCTGGGGGGTGGGGGGCTTCTCCTCGGGAGGGGAAGGTGCTCTCCTTCCCGTCCAGTTTCCCAGAACCAAGAGCAAAGGTGGGTGACATGTCTGGCCACAGGGAGGGGACATGGCCTGCGACTGGGATTTGGGGTTCGGCCTGTGGTCAGAGTTGGTAGAACCCACAACTAGGGTGTGGGACCAGGCAGGGAGGGAAGAATAGGGCACACGTGTGTGGCCTGCTTTGCTTCTTGCGCTAACCATTGGCACTCTGTGCCTCAGAACTAGGCCCGCTCTCTGCAGGGAGGAGGACAGACCAGGGACAGGCATGAGGTAAGAAAAAATCACCTGGAGAGAATCCGGGGGAGTAGGTACGGTAAGGAGGACCCCCAGAGCATAGCTCAGAGGACGCTGGCAGATACATGTGGATGGTGGGGCATCCAGGCCTCCAAGCCTGGACCCCCTCCCCTTGGAGCTTTGAGGGTAGTAGAGAATACTGGGGACCCCCCTGGGAGTGGCCCTCTAGAAGGAGCCCCACCTGGCCCGCAGGGCAGCCCCTCCTGGTAGAGGCCCGGAGCCCTCACCTCGGCCATATACTCTAGCAGGCTGACGTGGATGGAGACCAGGCCCGAGAAGCCCTCGTCGGGAAAACGTAGGCCTTCCACGAAGAAGAGCAGCTCGGCAGAGCCGCCCGTGTACTTGACCACGTGGTAGAGCTTCCGGCGGCCCAGGATGTGGATATAACGCTGGCCGAAAAACGGGTCTGGAGGGAGAAGGACCAAGGTCAGGCCCCACCCACAACCGTCCGTGGGGCGGGGTCACTGATGGGGAACGCGATGGCGGAGTAACCTGTCCTCTAGACACAGAGAGAAAAGCACAAGCAGAAAACGCCACCAGAAGGGCCGTGACCTGGTCATCTTCCCAGCACTGTAGGGCCCTAGCCATGTGGCACTCAACCAGACACCCTTTCTGGCTTCTGGCTTCCTTGCCTATAAAGTGAGCTAACTCTCCCAGGAAGGGGACATGAAATGATAGCAGCTGAGGACCGGGCAGCCAGTGGTGTCAAGGAAGGGAATTATTGTGCCCATTTTACAGAGGAGGAAACAGTCCCAGAAATAAGAAATGGCTTGTCTGGAGTCACATAGCCAGTAAGTGGCTGAGCTGGGACTCAAATCCCTGTCCAGTTCTGAACCCTGACTTCTCCTCTCCTTTATATAAATAAAACACCAAAGTGCCCATTTGTGCCCCAAATTCTCCTCCATATAATGTAAGCCACATTGGCGTGTGGGTCTCTGGCTGCACGTTTTTGTGGCTGGTTTCTCCCACGCTCCTGCCCCACTGAAACCACCCAGCTCTTCACAGCGCTGTTCCCTCTGCTTGGAAGAGTTATCTCCCTCCTTCTTTCAGGCCTTGATTTGTGTCACTTCTGGGAATCATAGCCAGATCCCCCAGAGACCAAGCCAGGGGCTCTGTCTGGAGTTTCCGCAGCCCCCACCCTACGCCATCACAGCCTTTAAATGGACATGATCTCAGTGTTTAGTTGTTGGCTCTGAGAGACCGTCACCTGCATGGGGGCTGAGACAGGTCCGGTCCAGGGCAGGTTGTATTTAATAAATATCTACTGAATGAACCAATGGCTCCCACACCACTCCCTGTGGGAGAATTTTCAGGCCAATTTAGAGGCACATGTATGAATTACTACTCTGTGACCACATGGACAAGGACCTCTGGGGGACACAGAGATGGGCAAGATGCAGCCCCTCTGTCTAGGAGCAGTGCTCAGCTGATGATAAGATGGCACAGATGTGGGAAGCGTCATAGTAGAGCTACGGGGTGAGAGAGCCCGTGGGGTTACTGGCGTGAGGAGGGCAGGGGAAGGGAGGCGGGGTGGGAGGCGTTTGAGCAGAGAAAGGCAGCCTTTGAGATGCCCCTGGGGGCGGCAGAGGTGGGGTGCAGTGAGGAGAGGAGATACTTGCATTGGCCAAGGCATGGAGGTAGGACCCTATGCAGTTCCAGAAGGAGTTTCTTTATGCCCTGCAGAGCTGGAAGGGCAGAATCAGGCTCAGCTTAGTACTTTTGTCCACAAAAATGGGTATGATTACTGACCAGTTACCTGAGGGCTACAGCATGTAACTAGAACAGTCCTGGCATGAATAGGGTGCTTGATTAAAACTTGCAAAATGAACGGAGGAACCAGCAAAGCCCAGGCTCAGGATGGTTGCTCACTAGGACAATGTGCTCAACTAGACCCTGGTTATACATCTCATTAAGGGTGGGTTACCTTAGTGGTTATGACTTCCAGAGTCAGAGAGATGCGGGTTCAAGTACCTCTCTGGCTTACAAGCTGCAAAACCTCAGGGAATTCACTTAACCTCCCTGAGCCTCAGTTTACTCATCTGTTAAATGGGGGATAATAACACTTATGCCACAGGGTCCTTGCAAGATAAAATGACAGCATCAGGAATTGAGGTAAGCTTGGTAACCAAGGGTAACCATCAGTAACACAGCTGGGACTTGCTGGTATCACTACTATGAGAGCCCATGCATGTGTCAGCACACCCCTTACTGCAAAATTCATGACCTTTTCATTGAACGGCTTAGGAACAGAAGGCAAAGAAAAATACACCTCACCTTCCCTTAGGTGGGCCCAAGAAATGAGGCATATAGACTCAGACACTGTGTGTCCCAAGGAACAGCTCAAGACAGAAGGTGAAGTCTTTCTCACTCAGAAAAGACAACATATGCCTTGTGTCCCAATCACTAAGTAGATCCAGATGGCTCTGCATAATTAAAAAATTCTCCCCCAGGCACCCAGGCCCTCCAATGTCCGCCTGTCCCAGGCTGCACTTGAACTGGTGCTAGGAAAGAGATCCTCAGGCCTGGAAGCTGACTTGTCTTGGCAGAAAACTCCAAAACTTTCCCAGAGCTCTGGGCAGCTAGGTGGGGTGTGTGTGTGTGTGTGTGTGTGTGTGTGTGTGTGTGTGTGCGCTCCACCTGGGCCTGGGAGGGTGGGGGTCTGTCAGGGGAGCTGGGCCAGATGGAAGGATGCGTTCTTGCCCATCTGCATGCAGTTTTTTCCCCTCTATGGCCTGCAATTTACATGTGCCTCTCTTTCTAGTGTCTTGGGCCAGCTCTAGGTAGATCGATGACTTGCTGGGAACAATCCAGCCACTGTCCCGAGGAGCCTCCTTCCCCCATCTCCCGTCCCAGCTGGGTGCAGTCCTGCCTGCGTGTGACCAGCTCTCCCTGCAGGAACCAACAATGACCCTCTATTGAGCAGCCCACATGCCTCGGGCTGGGCCCTGCCAGCCACCCTGACTTCTCCTTAGCCCCAGACATCGGCCCCGCAGGCTGGCATGTGGCATAACCCTTCTGGTCACTTTGGAGCCATCCCACCTCCCAAGGAGACTCTTTGATAGTGTGACCATCTGTCCTGGTTTGTCTGGGATTGAGGGGTTTCTCGGAATGAGGGATTTTTAGTGCTAAAACCAGGAAAATCCTGGGCAAACTGGGACAAGCTGGTCACTGCACCCTTGTAGGAAGAGGTCAGGTCCCAACTTTGGGATCCTGAGGCAGAATCTGAGGCTGGAGCACAGACACCTGGGTCTTCCTAACAGCACTGGAGACACCTGTCCACTGCAATCATTATACAGTAAGTCTCCTACATACGAACCTTCAAGTTGCGAAATTTCAAAGACACGAACGTGCGTTCCATCAATATCAGGCGTAAGTGAAACTGCAGCTTGCCCTCGGATTGTGTTAGTTGGGTACCTAGGTTAACTTTGTTGGACTTATGAACAAATTGGACCTACGAACGCTCACTTGGAACGGAACTTGTCCGTATGTAGGGGACTTATTATAATTAATAATCATCATAATAACCCCCCAAAAGCAACAAGTGCCATCTATAGAGTGTGTTCCACGGGCCGGCTACTGAGTGCTGACACATGTGCCTTATCTAACTCTATCACCAGCGGGAACTGTCAGGCCTCTAGTTAGCCCCACGCCACATCACAGAAGAGGAACCCAAGGCCTGGGCTGGTAAGTAGACTTGCCCAGATCCAGGATTTGAACCTCCTGGGCTCTAGAGCTCCCTCTCAGGGTCCCTCAGCCTCCAGCCCAGCCCCCTGCCCTTGGGGGACACAGGTGACACATGACATTCATGTAACACAACATATTCTTATCCACAGGTGTACATGGATTTTGACAAAACCCCAAAATGCCTGCATGGACAAAAAGGAAGAAGGGGAAACTGTACCACAGATGAATTATTTTTCATCCTGTTCTTTAGTGTGGCACTGAGTATTCACCCAGGATTCCAATTTTGTGGGAAACTGATGATTCTGGGATCATCGCTGCATCAGTAACACCGCCCCTCCCCCCACATTGCAAGATGGCAGCCCAGATAAGACAGACTGGGGAACAGCATCTCAAAGCACTCAGCAGTGGTTCCTCCTTTTCTTGTCTGCTCAGGACCCATCTCGATGGCAGTGAGGGAGGGGGATGTGATTAAGGGCCAGATCTCAATCCACTGCCATCAACAAAAAGACGCTCTAGATAATGTCCAGGTGTCACTAGCAGCAACAGGTTGAGTGTCACAATATGACACCATGTGGTCGAGAAGCCGAGATCCTGCTCGTACCCTTCCTGTCCGGCCGGCAGCCCCATCCCCCGTGGCAACCCTGGCCTGGACCAGGTAAACATCAGCATCTCTGGCCCGCTTAGGCTGTGGAGCCGGCCTGACTCTGGGGACATTCCAACCTGCGTGAGGTCACTGCCCGAGCCCAGGGTGGATCAGGAGGTGGACTGGCTTCAGGTGGTAGCTGGGTCCACTGCTGTCCTGGCTAAATCCCTCCCTGAGGTGAGGGTCCAGGGCCACTGGGACCAAGTCCTCATGGCAACTGTTGTTAGTGGGCCTGGTCAGAGGAGGGCCCCAGAGCCAGGCTGGAGACCCTGGGCCCCCCAGAGAGCTGGGCATGCGGGGGAAGCCTCACCCTGCACCACAGCAAACAATTTTGCGGAGACAGCTTTTTAATACATAAATCAGACCTTGACAGTCACTTGCTTAAAACCTTCTAACGGCTTTCCAGTGCACTTGGAATAAAATGCAAGCCCTCTCTGCACGCGCTGGCCCCTGCCCAGTTCGCTGACCTTGACTCCAACACATCCCCCTCCTCCGGTCTTCTGTCTATTCCTCCAATACTGGTTGCCTCCTCCGGGCTTTGTAGGCGCTGTTCCCTCTGCTTACAGCACTCTTCCCTCAGCTCATGAACGGCTGGTTCTTTCTCATTGTTGCTTTGGTTCTCAACTCAAACGTCGCCTGCTCGGAGAGGCCTTGCCGGACCATCTAGGCTGGCGGTGTCTCGCCTCTGCCCCTGCCGTTCTCTACTGCTTGGTCTGTGTCATTTCCTCCAATTGTGCTTTCCGTTATGTTTCCCTCATTAGACCATCTCCTTCCCGAGGGCAGGGTGTGATGGCAGAGTTCACCCAGGGATCCCGGCGCTGAGACCAGCACCTGGCACTGAGGGGGCTCAACACCGAGTCACAGAAGGAACGAGACAGAGCAGGCAGCTGTGGGGATTAGCTCCATGGCGGAAGCACGTTCCTGACTCACTGGGGACCCAGGAGGCCCTGTCCTTGGCAAGAGGAGCAAGGGGTCCGCTCCTTGAGGGTGCCCACAGCATCATCACGGGCTCTTTAAAAGTCAGGGGCAGTTCTCATGTTCAGAAAGTCTGAGATGAGCACAAAACACCTGGTGGGGGTGGGAGGGAGTGGGTACCTGCCTCAGGTATCATGAAGGTGATGTGATTCTGGGAAAGATGGACCTCAAAAGCCCTTCCTCCCCTGGTTCACGTGGAACTCCTCTGGGTTCCACATAAATCTGTCACTGCCAACTCCTTTGAGGGAGGAGAGATCTATCCCACGGGTCCTCTTGACTTCACAGGACAACGGTGGTCCTGGTGACCATTACCAAGAAGCCAGTGCTGGCCCTCTCCAGTCACCTGCACCTGTGCCTACTAAGGGGAGGGGTCTGGGGAGCCTTAGAGGGAGGAGCTGGGCCCCCGAGGGGTATCTCAGAGAGCACTGACTGGATGGGAAGTGCAGGAGGGCCAGGTTGGGGACACTCACTCTCCACGTAGAACACGCCCACTTTGTCCGAGTCCGACATGGAAATGTAGAGAACGATCTCGTATCCGGTGGGGAGGTGGTCGGGGCCTTTGGTCCGCAGGATCATCTGGGACATGTCCTTGAGGTCTGAGGGGTGGATGCATGAGGAGGTTAGAATTAAGAGAATTGCGTTGGGGCGGGGTGGGGGGGTGGGGGAACTGGGTGAAGGTGGTCAAAAGGTACACACTTCCAGTTGTAAGATAAATAAGTTACCAGGGATGTAATGTACAACATGATTAATGTAATTAACATGGCTGTATGTTATATATGAAAGCTGTTGACAGTAAATCCTAAGAGTTCTTATCACAATTTTGTTTTTCTATTTCTTTAATTTTGTACCTATATGAGATGATGGATGTTTACTAAACTTATTGTAATACTCACTTCATGATATATGGAAATCAAATCATTATGCTGTATACTTTAAACTTAGACAGTGTTGTATGTCAATTACATCTTAATTAAAAAAACAAAGGAGAATTGTGGCTGGAATGTTGGCCTGTTACTTTTATAATCAGGACAAAGCAGACCCCAAACCTGTGTATTATAAAAAAGCATAAGAAGTAGTTGTCATCCCCAACACTACAGATGACTTCCTATAACCTTTTGGGAACTTCCTTCTGCTCCTTTTTCTACATATGTACAACTTCTTAAAAAACGTGGTTCCAGGGACTTCCCTGGTGGCGCAGTGGTTAAGAATCCGCCTGCCAATGCAGGGGACACGGGTTAGAGCCCTGGTCCGGGAAGGTACCACATACTGCAGAGCAACTAAGCCCGTGTGCCACAACTACTGAGCCTGTGCTCCAGAGCCTGTGAGCCACAACTACTGAGCTCACGTGCCACAACTACTGAAGCCCGCACTCCTAGAGCCCGTGCTCTACAACAAGAGAAGCCACTGCAATGAGAAGCCCGCGCACCTCAACAAAGAGTAGCTCCTGCTCACCACAACTAGAAAAAGCCCATGCAGAGCAACAAAGACCCAGTGCAGCCAAAAATAAATAAATAAAAGAATTTATAAAACAAAACAAAAAAACTTTAAAAGAAAAAAACATGGTTCCAATTGAACTATATCGATAGTTTTATTGTCTGTTTTAGCAGGAGTGGATACCTGAGTCCACCATCCTCAGGAGACCCAAGGTCACACCTGCCTCACCCTTGGCCCAGCCCAAGACTTATTGTAAGTGCTTTTCATTGCTCCTCCCTGCTCCCCACCCCAAGCTCAAGTGCAGATCCTGTGGTACCTTCCTTGCTGTAGACCTTCTCATCGCTGCAGTCCTCTTTGGGCAACCAGGGTGTGTCTCGGTCACAGTTCACCAGCAGGATGGCTCCCTGCCCCTCAGGGCCCCAGGTCCAGGATGCCTGCATTGGCGAGGGGAGAGGTCAGTGCTGTCTTCTCTATCTTCTGACAGATATTCTCAACCCCAGTGCAGACCCCATAGGACACTGGAGAGACAGCCTCAGGATGAGACTCTTGCAGCCACTACCCGGGAATGTAAATTGGTGCAGCCATTATGCAAAACAGTATGGAGACTCCTCAAAAAACTAAATATAGAGTTGCCATATGATCCAGCAATCCCACTCCTGGGCATATACCCAGACAAAACTATAATTCAAAAGGATACATGTACCTCTATGTTCATAGCAGCACAATAGCCAAGACATGGAAACAACCTAAATGTCCATTGACAGATGAATGGATAAGGAAGATGTGGTATAAATAAATAAATAAATAAACAAACATAATACATGCATACCCACACACACACATGAAATGGAATATTACTCAGACATTAAAAGAATGAAATAATGCCATTTGCAGCAACATGGATGGACCTAGAGATTAACATACTAAGAGAAGTCAGAAAGAGAAAGACAAATACAATACTATATCACTTATATGTGGAACCTAAAATATGACACAAATGAACCTATCTGTGAACCAGAAACAGACTCAGACACAGAGAATAGCCTTGTGGTTGCCAACGGGGAGGTAGGGTGGGGGAGGGAAGGACTGGGAGTTTGGGGTTAGCAGATGAGAACTATTATATATAGGATGGGTGACAATGAGGTCTTACTGTATAGCACAGGGAACTATATTCAATATCCTGAGATAAACCATAATGGAAAAAGACTATACATATATAATATATGTCAAACTGAGTCACTTTGCTATACAGCAGAAATTAAACACAACTTTGTAAATCAACTATACTTCAATAAAATAAAAAGGAAACCCTCTTACACTGTTGGTGGGAATGTAAACTGGTGCAGCCACTATGGAGAACAGTATGGAGGTTCCTCAAAAAACTAAAAATAAGTTGCCATATGATCCAGCAATCCCTCTCCTGGGCATATATTGGACAAAACCATAATTCAAAAAGGTACATGCTCCCCTATGTTCATAGCAGCACTAGTCACAATAGCCAAGACATGGAAATGACCTAAATGTCCGTCAACAGACGAACGGATAAAGAAGATGTGGTACATATACACAATGGAATATTACTCAGCCATTAAAAAGAATGAAATAATGCCATTTGCAGTAACATGGATGGACCTAGAGATTATCATGCTAAGTAAGTCAGAAAGAGAAAGACAAATACCATATGATATCACTTATATGTGGAATCTAAAATATGATGCAAATGAAGATATTTATGAAACAAAAAACAGATTCACAAATATAGAGAATAGACTTGTGGTTGCCAAGGGGGAGGTGGGGTGGGGGAAGGAAGGAGTGGGGGTTTGGGGTTAGCAGATGTAAACTTGTAATAGGATGGATAAAAAACAAGGTCCTACTGTATAGCACAGGGTACTGTATTCAACATCCTGGGATAAACTATAATGGAAAGGAATATGAAAAAGAATATATACATGTATAACTGAGTTACTTTGTTGTACAGCAGAAATTAAACACAATATTGTAAATCAACTATACTTCAATAAAATTTAAAAAATATATTTATGGGATGAGTAAAGAATGTATGAAACTTCACTGGCCCAGATGGAGGAAGCCTGGGTAAGTTCAGGCCCACAGGGACTGGGTGACTCCCCAGCTCCTCAGCGGAGGTTGGATGCCTCAGAGGCTTCTGTGGTGCCTACTGGCACGTAGCTTGGCCATGGATACAGAGAACATATGTGTGTGGCTGCCTTGCCCTCAGGAAGGCAGCGCTGGTGCAGAGCCCCCTGAGAAGCCTGGGGGAAGGGGCTCCCCTATAGGCCTGAGGACATGCAGAGAGTCTCGAGCTGGCTGCTAGGCCCCAGGCTTCTCAATGGGCTGTATTTATTTAGCTGTTTAAAGTATCCATCTCCATATAATTTAAACCGGACTTTACGATGTTATTATAAAAGTAATGTATGGCCATGGCAAAAATTTAAATGCCATACAAGGGCAGAAAATGGAAAATAGAAGCCTGGACGTGCAAAGAGCAAAACCAGCAGAGCTTAAAAATGGGGTTGAGGAAAAAGTAGGAATCAGCGACTTGGAGAACACAATGCTATCTGTCTGCACAAGTTAAAAATACACACACGCAAACCACACCGCATGTTTCGCAAGAATCACAAGAACAGAAAGAGATGTGTTAAAACCACTGAAGTGCTCCTTTGTAGGGGAGCAGAATGGGAGGGGGGAATGCAGGATCAAAGAGAATAAATGAATGAATGAACAAATGAACAACGGATGAATGAACGAATAAATGAAAAGCTAAAAACAGGAGAGGGGTTGTGCATGCACCATTAAAGATGATATGCCTTGGGGCTTCCCTGGTGGCGCAGTGGTTGAGAGTCCGCCTGCCGATGCAGGGGACGCAGGCTCGTGACCTGGTCCGGGAAGATCCCACATGCCGCGGAGCGGCTGGGCCCGTGAGCCATGGCCGCTGAGGCTGCGCGTCCGGAGCCTGTGCTCCGCAACGGGAGAGGCCACAGCAGTGAGAGGGCCGCGTACCGGAAAAAAAAAAACAAACAAAAAAGATGATATGCCTTGAATTGGGGATGATTGATGCAATCTTCTGCTCCTGATGGTCAAAATAAAAAAGGCAAAATAATAAGAGCAAATGCTTTGGCGGTACTTCCTCTGTGGCAGGACATTCATCCTTTCCACCAGCTCTATGAACTGGGTGTCCCCATCCTGTGGATGGGGGCCACTGAAACTCGGGAACCTGCTCCATAGCTGTCCCTCTAAGGAGCTTGCTCCTTGGTGGGCTCTGTCACTGGAGTGTGTGTCTGGGAACCTGTCTCCTCATCTGTAAAATGACAGTTGTTGAAGCTTGCTGGGAGGACCACGGCTGCCTGCAGGACCCAGCCTGGGGCTCTGGCCCCGGAAGTCCCCCGTTCAGTCTGCCCTTGTAGTGAGGTACCTTTCTTGGGTTGTTCTTTTCCACCATGCCGTCCCGGTCTGTATCCACATCCAGGGAGATCTCTGGGGACAGACACATGGGTGAGTTGCTGAGCCTGCCAGACCGGGTGGGGCTGGGACAGGAGGAAGATTAGGGTGGGATTAGGGTGCAGCTCACCCATTTGCTTGGTTCCCAGAAGGAGAGTGCCTTGCCGAGGGCATCTTAGCCAACCCCCTACCTCAACACCCCACTGTGGGATGGAAACACGAGCAGATACCGTGCAGACTGCACAGCTCTTGGAGGGGCTGCCAGGTGGGTCAGGGATCTCTCACCCCTTTACTGTTCCTCAGTCAATTCTGGGTGGTGGATGGGATGAGCCTCACTGGACAGATTTGGGAACCTCAGTTCAGAGAGGCCAAGTCACATGCCCAGGGGCACACAGGTCGCATTAGCAGAACTGAAGCACACACTGCGTCTGGTCTGAATCGAAGCTCATATTTTGAAAACTTTCATAGGATTCCCTACCTGCCTTTCCTAGTCTGCCTTAGGCGTGTGTGCACACGTGCACGTGTGTGCGTTTCTCTCCCAGAACTCCTGGTGGTCTAGGGCCCACCTCTAAGGACTGAGGGTTTTACTTTGGGTGGGAAACTGGGTCTTCAACCCCTCTTGATCTGAGGGTGCCTAAGAGTCCAGGCTGCCAGATGGAGGATCCTGCACCAGCCTCCCAGCTCATCAGCCCAATTTGCTGACAGGTGACGTCTCTGGGTGCCCTGCTGGATGCCTCTGTTTATCCCCACCCAGCAGGTCCCTGTTTATCCTTTCTCTTGGGGGACGGACCTTCTCTATCCCTCGGCCTGCTGTGGGGACCGTGTGGGGCAGTGAAATGAGCCCAAGGTTTAGTACCAGACGGTGCTGGGTTTCAACCTTGGTTCTCTGCTTATAAGCTGTGTGGCTTTGGGCAGGTTAGACAGCTTCTCTGAGCCCCAGTTTCTTTATCTGAAAAATGGGGCCCTTTCCAGTTGGATGAGTTGCCCTAATTGCAATGGGGGCACTACTGCCATTTTGAGCCGGATTTTTGTTGTCGTTGCTGTGGGAGCCGCCCTGTGCGCTGTAGGGTGTTAAGCGGCATCCCTGGCCTCTGCCCCCTGGACGCCAGTGACACCCGCCAGCTATGACAACCGAAATGTCTCCAGATATTGCCAAGTGTCCTTTGGAAGGCAATATGGCTCCCTGAGTTACAGACCGACAGGGCGGGGCAGGGGAGTTGTTGGGAAGGTGATGGGCGCGACACGCAGAATGAGATAAGCTGGGTTCAGGCCCCCGAAATGGCCAGTGGGCTCGGTCTCATGCTGAGCATGACTTGGACCGAGGTAGGAGTTGGGTGGGAATGAATGGATTCCTGGGCAGTCCCCTTGGCAGGCGTGCTCTCTCCCTGAAGAGGCAGAAACATCTCCTCTCTCTCTCCTAAGTCGGGGGATTATATTCGGGGCCTCCCTTTGCCCACAGCCCGATTCCCTCTTAACCCTGATTGCAGCTCTTCTGGGTCTTGAAGGAGGTAGGAGCCGGCGGGCTTTAAGGGCACCTGGTCCTTGGAGAGGCAGCACTCCCACCTCTGCAGCCCCACTGTCAGGCGCTATAGGAAATAGTTAAATAAACTCTTCCCATTGATCCCATTCACGCAGCAAATCACTGTTGAGCATCTACTGTGTTCCAGGCACCACACAAGTCGTGGCGACCAGTGGTGGGCAATCAGGGCCCCATGCCTGCTCCCAAGAAGCCCCCAGTCCTATGAGATAAATAGTTTTGTTTCCATTTTACAGGTGAGCAAACCCAGACTTGGAGACGTCACCTGTCAGCAAATTGGGCTGATGAGCCGGGAGGCGGGTGCAGGATAAGAATTCTAGGGAGAAAGCCAAGAAGGTGGCACCACCAGCTACTGTTAAAGAGGCTGAAGGCTCAGATGGAGGAACAATATTGATTTTGGCTCCCAGACCTTCATGAACTTTCCAGCGGGACACTCCCTAGGGAACGCTGCCTTTCGGGGAGGCTGGCTTCCTGAAGCTCCTGCCTGGGGACCAGCTGCAGACCCAGCCTCCTCCAGGAATCACTCTTTGCTTTTCAAGATAACAACCTCTCCTGCGCGTATAGTTCTTTGTGGACAGTACAGCACTTCCCGCGTGTGTTTTCCCTTCAATTGCCCCGCCTCTCCACACAGCCACCCGTACCATACAGATGAGGAAACAGAGGCACCCAGCAGGGCATTGACCATGAAGTCCCCAGAGAGTACAGAGCCAGGGGTCCCACTCGGGTCTCTGACTCCAGACTCCTGCCTTTGGCCGTTCCCTCCACCGTCTGAGGCTGACCTCTGCCCTGGGCTGTTTCCAAAACCCAAGCCTGCCTTTCAAGACCAGGACTTGCTCCCCTGAAGTTCAGGGAAGCTGGTCACCTCCCCACCCTGGCAGCCGTGTGGCTTTGGTCTCTAGGCTGTGAGGTGGTTCCACATCACGGATCCTGTGGTCTGTGAAAGCAGTGGGGCACAGGAGAGAAATTATGAAGCACTTCATTGTGCTTTACTTCATTACTTACTTTTTTTTTTGGCCGTGCAGCGCAGGTTGTGGCATCTTAGTTCCCTGACGAGGGATTAAATCCAGGCCATGCACTGAAAGCGCCGAGCCCTAACCACTGGACTGCCAGGGAACTCCCCACTATGAATTTCTTAAACTAAAAATTTTAAATCAATGTAATATTTGCACAGTGCAAAAAAAAAAAAAAAAAAAAAATCAAAGAGTACCAAATAGCTTCTAAAAAAACCCCAGGAGTTCCTTGTCCAGCCCGTCCCCTCACCTGCCTGAGGCACTCTCTATAATACCAAATAACATGCTTATTGCTCTTTCTTGGTTTATTAAATTCAGACAAGTTTCACTGACTTCCCATTATGAAATTCAGGCATTGCGTAATGGGGCTCCCTTATCGCCCACCTCCCGACCTCCCACGGTGCTTGACACGTTCTCTCTTATGACCCATGACCCAACTTCACAGTCAACTGGAATGGCTTCCTCTCCCCTCCACCCTCCCTCAGAAACATCCTCAAGCTATAAGCCATCCCTCAAGGACTTCTCTCCTTCAAAGCTTCCCCCAAGGTCCAATTTAACTAGATTCCAAGGGATAGTCTTTGTGGGGACCGGAGCAGGGCTGGCATGGCCTGCGCAGGGCTCTGGCCTCCCGGGATGGCTCTGTCTTCCCCGGGGGAGGAGGGAGAGGACATCTGTTTCAGGGCCTCTGGGGTCCAGACATTTCCCAGAGGCTCTGAATCCTACCTCAGCTCCCCAGAATAGCCCCAAGGTGTCAGGTGGCACCTGGGGTGTGGGGCAGATTAACTGGAAATATCACCGGGATTGGATTCAAGGCAGTCTGCCCTGAGAATCAAAACACTGCCTCGGCTTCGACACAGAGGCACAAGCGTTTTGGCGGGCTGCTGGCCCCCGTGGACAGTGGCAGGGTGCCGGGCCTTCTTGTCTAAGAGGGCAGCTTGGGGAGGAAGGATTCTCTTCCCCAACAGCCAACTAGGGCAGTTATCCTCAGCTCTCCAGAGGGGATGCAAGGAATGAGGGCCTTAGGCTGATGCTAAAAATTCTCAAGGCTCCTGTACATGTACTGCTCTTATTGCCAGGACCACAGCAAGGAGGGTGAGATTATTCCTCCTTCCGAGATCCCTCCCCTCCCACTTTCCCCCTTAACCTGGAGGGCTTGGCAAATCAGCCCTAACTGGGGGCTCAGAGGCCCTCAGAGATCAATGAGCTCAAAACTCTCATTTTATAGCTGGGAAAAAGGAGGTCTAGGGAATTCCCTGGGGGTCCAGTGGTTAAGACTCGGCAGTTCGACTGCCGTCGGCCCGGGTTCAATCTCTCATTAGGGAACTAAGATCCTGCAAGCTGTGTGGTGCAGCCAAAAAAATGAAAAATAAAAAGTGAGGTCTGGAGGGGGAGGGCATATAACAGGTTTTTGGCAGGACTGGGACCAAGACCCACAGTCTGATTTGGCCAAGGGCATTATAGTTTTGTTCTCGAATCCCAGGAGGAAGACTGAGGCACAGGAAGGTTCTTCAGCTTCACTCAGGCAGAGAGAAAATGGGCTGCCCCAAGAGGAAGGGAGGAAAGCAAAAAGCATCGACTGAGCACCTAGCCCACGCCAGGCCCTCAGGATGCACCATCCCGCTGAACCCTCGTAAACACTGTGCAAGGGTGTACTGTGAATCGCATTTTGCAGATGAGGAAACAGGCTCAGGGTGGTGGTCACAGTGTGGCTGGACGAGGCAGAGCCAGAACACTGTCCACTCTGAAGTCAGGGATTTTTTTGGCTCAGCGTGGACTCAGCACAGAACTAGGGTGAGACAGACTCAGATACATCCTTGGGGGGCAGCCCCACCATCCTGGGACATTCAGAGCGTTCCTGCCTCTGAGGTGTCGCCCCTGCATGATTACTCAGGGCATGGGGCTCAGGGGCTCCTGGGGTAGATGCCTGAGGGAATATGGGACCCGGAGGGGTCAGATAGACCAGTGGGTCTCAAAAGAAACCCAATTTTCACTAGGATTGCTGGTGGAACAGGAAACGCAAGTTCAGTGGGGTGAGTTTTTCATAAAGCTTTATTTCCGCAATGTAAATGACTGTCTTTTGTTCTGAGATTATGCCCTGCCTACTCTTTAGGTGTTAAAATGTTAAAATGATGGCGATAATTGATGGTAAATTGTTTTATTCCTCTCTTTTCTTTCTGGCCAAGTGTCAAAATGGTCAGGTTTACTATTTTTGGGGGGGGGGAAGAGGGGACACTTCACTGACCCATGGAACCTAACTATCTGGAACTTGGGGCAGTTAAAGAAATAATTGTTCAGTGAGACCACAGCCTTGGAACCCCAGAAGGACGAGCCTGGTCATGCATCACGTGCGTATTTGGTACCTTCTGGACTCTCATGCCTGCAGCACCCTGAGAGGCTTGCTCCGAGCCCAAGCTTAGAGTCTTCTAGCAGAGCCTTGCCTCCTTACAGTGCACTGTTTTGCCGTCCATCCTGAGTCTGCCGTGCTTTAGGGTGGAAGTCTCGTTAGTGGTGTCGTCAGCCCCTGGGCATCTCCCTTCTCTGCCAGGCCTCTGGCCACTGCCCTTCCTGCTAATGTCCTCAGGTGTCCTTGTCTCTCTGGGGTTAGGTTTCCTCAGGGACGGTCACCTGAGACAATCTGGGGGCACTGTGTGCCCGTGAGGTGGACACAGGTGCCAGCCCTCAGCTGTGACTCGGGAGGCTTGGGTTTCATCTCCCAAGGCCCCCCGAGGTTGTCCTGAGGAACCCCCCACCCCCAAGGCCAGGTACTCACTCCCTCGGTGCGGAAAGGAGGGCAGGTGGCCAGCAGTCAAGCCCGGTTGGGAATAAGCTCAGAAGTAGGAGAGCACTGCTGTTGAGCCTATTTCAGTGGCTAAAGACACAGGGTTGGAGAAGGAGGGGCTGGCTTGGGAACTAGTTGTTTTGTGGGGGCAGTTCTGAGACCCCTGGGGGATGTGAGATAATTGAAATGGCGGGGTGTCCCACAAACCACTTTCAGGGTTTGTGGCCTCAGGTAAGTTTTTGTTTTATTTTTTTTAGGAGCCTTGATTTTTCTCATCTGTAAAATGGGGACAATACTAGTGTGTATTCTCAGAATAGATGTAAGAATAGATTGAGATCATGACAGTAAACCACTTAGTACTGGAGCCTGGCACACAGTAGGTGCTCAATAAATGCCACTTCTTCACCAAAGTCCTGGACACAGAGCAGGTGTTCAGAAAATAGACATTGTTATTTTTAAAGCACTCAGCACATAGTTGACTCTCAGTAACGGGTAGTTCCCTCCCCCTGACATGTGGCCACTCTATCAATGTGAAACTGAAGCTGGATGGACAAAATGACCCACTGAAATGTCGTCCTGGCTTAAACATTATCTGATTTAAAATTTAAAAAAGTAATACCTCCACTGCAGAGGAGTCGAGTGAATGAAGCTTCAGAAGACCACAACCCATGCGCCCTGGCATCCAGGGCAGGGGAGTGCATTGCAAATGGAAAGAACCCAGGAGGGGAATGATCCTGAGTTCTGGACCCAACCTGCCACTGAGTTGCTGTGTGACTTTGAACTAGTTCCCTAACCTCTCTGGGCCTCAGTGTCCTTGTGAATCAAATGAAGGGCTTGGACTAGGTGAGTTAAGGACCCAGGCTGCACCTTTGTATCCCTGGGATGGGTCTGGGGAAGGCAAGTGTGTAGCTTGGATTGTTGAGGACAGCACAGGTTTTGTAGACAGGTCATTCCCCTCACTATGAGAGGCAAGTTCTTCTCCAGGCTGCAGGGGAGAGGCGGGAGAGGAACAGACTTTGCTCTTTCTCCTCCATGGCCCCCAGAGCCTGCGATGGGGACCCTGACATTGGGGTGAGTCGCTGGCAGACCAAGGCATGCCTCCTCCTGCAGCATCCCCACCCCAGGACAGAAGGGCCTGGGCACGTGTGGCATCACTTTTCGGGCCTGCATTATTCAGAGGAAGCTCTGAGTGCCAGGTCGGCAGCACTGAAAACAGCCCAAGTGTCGCTGAGAAGAGCAGCAATGCCAGCCCCTGGGGAACAAAGGCACCCAGGCCATAGCCACGTCAACTCACCAATGGCCGTGAGGAAGAGCCCAGCCTGGTCCATGGGGGTGACCCCCTCCTCTTCATAGTAGTTGACGGTGACCTTGACAGGGAGGGGGCACATTGGGAGGAAGAGAAGAGCAGAGATCACAGATCACAGGCAGGAAGATCTGCAATGACCACTTCCCTCCCTCCCACCTCACAGCCTGTCAAGCCTCTCTAAACATCTGAATCCTCTCCTCCAGGAAGCACTCCTGGGTTGGTGGGCTGTTTCTCTCAGATTATCCAACTAGATAGGGGACTCCCCTTTCTCAGAGTGCATCCAGGGTGCCGACCTGCCCCCTGGTGCATTCTGCTGCTTGTGGGGGCCCCACATCTGCCTTGGTGTGTGTCTAGCTGCCGCCAAGCAACGAGGGGGCTGAGGTTGCTCTTACTGGATAATGCCCAGCGCCATCACTGACATGGGGCACACAGTGAAGTTCATAATTAGAGAACTTAGGGAAGAGAGAGTCTGGTCTCGGCTCCAGCACTTGGGCAAATCACTTTGCTGCGTGGGCTCTCAGCATCCCGTTTGATACACGGTGAGACCAAGGATGTTTGTGGCTGTAACTTCCAATGATTCTAATAGTTCGTCATTCAGCAGCACATGATTTTAACCTGCCATGAAGTCATCATTCTATGATCTAACAACAGGCTGTCTAATACCATAGCCACTAGCTGCGGATGTTTATTGAGCACTTGAAATGTAGCAAGTCTGAACTGAGATGTGCTACAGGTATGAAATGCACAGCAGATTTAGACTTGATGTGAAAAAAGAATGTAAGCTGGCTTGTTCATTTTTTTACATTGATATCATGTTGAAATGATAATATTTTGATGATGGAGTTAGGGAAAAAATATCAAAATTAAGTCCTCCTGTTTCTTTTTGCTCTTTAAATGTGGTTGTTAGAAAACATAAAATGACGCGTGTGGCCCTCGTGCTGCCTCAATCAATAGCGCTGGTCAGCCTGTCTTGATGCCAGCACCATGGGTCCCCAGTTCCCGCAGCCCTCACAGGGGCACCTCCCTGGCCATGGTACCTTGTCGCTGCTGGCCTCGGCGCTCGCCTGGCTCATGGTGAGCCGCAGCGTGGTGCTGGGCGAGAGAGGCCAGCGCTGCTTGCCGTCGGCGGCCACCTCCTCAGGCTGCCTGTCGCACACCACCTCCACCTGCACGCGCTCCGAGTGCTTCAGGCTGAAGGTCTGGGCCCCGGCTGGGGCTGCACTGTAGGGAGAGAGGACGGCGGTCACAGGGATCCCTGGGCAGGTGGGACAAGGGGCTTCAGGAGAAGACTCCTGGAGGGACGAGACTGCAAGGACACTCCCAAGCTGCCTGGTCTCCCTAGGGACCCAGCTGTACTGTAATCACCTGGTAGTGAAGAAGGCACTTGTTAAAAATGCAGATTCCTTAAGTGGGGGAAGGGATAAATTAGGAATTTGGGATTAACCACTACACAGTACTATATGTAAAATAAATAAACAACAGGGACTTACTGTATAGCACAGGGAACTATATTCAATATCTTGCAATAAGCTACAATGGAAAAGAATCTGAAAAAGACTATATATACACATATATGTGTATATATAACTGATATAACTGAATCACTTTGCTGTACACCTGAAACATAGTAAATTGAGTATACTTTAATTTTTAAAAAATCACTGTATTCTAATTAAAACATCTTCTGGCCTAAAAAAAAAAAATTACCGATTCCTTGGGCCAATCTTGTACCCACTGAGTCAGAATATTCCAGGGTGGGGCCTGGGTATCTGAATTCTTAACACGCTTCCTCGTGTTTCTGACAGGCAACCAGCTTGGGAGCCACCTGGTACTGTATGGGTGGAGGTCTGAGGCTCAGACAGAGGAATGAGTTTGCTCCAAAGACAGTGCCAGGCCTAGAACCCTGTCTCCCAACCCCTGTCCAGCGTCTGAGCTGAAGGCCAGGAGACCTCGGCTGATAGAGAGGAGGCAGGTGTCAAAGCACTGGGTTTGCACAGAGAAGAAGCCTGAAACTCAGGGGTCTTCAAGGGGCAAGCGTGGGCTGGCTCTTTCACAAAGACCCCTACTTTCTGTCACAGCTTTCACAGCTTGGAATTCTGAGAGTTATTCCTTGGGGTTCTGGAGTGGTTTTCTATTGAAAGGGAAATAACTTTGGAATTCTTGAAAAGCCATCAAGATTTCAGGGCAGAAAACTAACTGGTTTGAGCTGCTTGCTATGGACTGAATGTTTGAGTCTTCCCAAATTCAGATGTTGAAGCCCTAACTCCCAATCTGATTGTAGTTGAAGATAGGGCTTTAGAAGGTAATTAAGGTTAAATGAAGTCATGAGAGTAAGGTCCTAATCTGATAGGATTGGTCACCTTGTAAGAAGAGGCAGATGGAGGAGAGGGAGAGAGAGACAGCGGGAGAGACAGCGATCTCTGTGCACCGAGGAAGGGCCATGTGAGCCCACAGCCAGAAGGCGGCTGGCTGCAAGCCAGGAAGAGAGTCCTCACCAACACCCAACCATGCTGGTACCCTGATCTCAGACTTCCAGCCTCCAGAGCTCCGAGAAATAAACTTTTGTTTTTAAGCCACTGAGCCTGTGGCATTTTGTTTCGGCAACTCAAGCAGATTAAGACACTGGCTTAAGGGGAGATAACAGGAAGGACAGGGAGATAGAGGAGGAAGGTACCCAGGGCTGACAGTTTTGCTAAATCTCCAGCCCCATCTGAAAGTTCCTAAAGGCTGAAAAGGGCTTAGAGGGATTTAGGTGGATTCTCATGGGATTTGGGACTAAGATACAGGTACAAGTGTCTGCCTCAAAGGCACACCTGCTATTTTGAAGGTCTGGTGTTCCTGGGCTCCCGAAGAGTTCTCCACTGTGATCGGGCATCAGAATCATCAGGGGGTGCTGTTTAAATCTTCACTTTTTTGAAGGCTACAGATTTGTGGATTCCATTCCCAGAGAGTTTGGCTGGCACGCCTGAGGGGCAGCTGAAGCTGAAAACAGTGACCAGGGTTGAATGAGAGCTTTAGGCCAGTGGTCCTCAAAGTTTAGGAGCAGTAGCAGCGGCAGCAAAAGCATTACCTGGAGGGCTTGTGGAAACATGGATTGCCTGGCCCCTTCTCAGCATTTCGGAAATTCAGTAGGTCTGGAGTGGGGTCTGAGAGTCTGCATTTCTACCACGTGTCTAGGAACTGCTGGTGCCGCTGGTCCAGGGGCCACACTTTGAGAACCACTGGTCTAGATGTGCAGCAACGCACTCTGGTGCTTAGAGCCCTGGGATGAGATGGCCAAGGCCCTGAGTGTGAGTTTGCAGAGGCCCCCAGGCAGGGTCTCTTTGATCCAGGCCACAGACTGTGGGAGTTACTGGCAAAGACCACTGGTCTCGGGCATTGGCAGGAGAGACCACTGGGCAATGGTCAGGCAGCCTGTGTCCAGGGCTGGGAAAGGAGCTTGTAAAAGAAGCTCCAGAACCACTCTGTTTCTTGTCTGTCCCCTTCTAAACTCCTCAGCCCATCATGGGGACACTTGGTGGCTGTGGTCTGCTGCCCTCCATTCACATCCAGCATTAGGAGAGGCACAGAGTCTGGGTAGAAACCCTGGATTGGGAGCACATGTGCAAAAGATATGGGTTCAAGCCCAATTTTGCCGCTGACTTGCTGAGGGGGTCTTGAGTGTGTACCTTGCACCTTCTGAGTGTCCACTTGCCGACCCATAAGATGCAGGACAACCGCCCATCCCTCCTGTCTCTCATTCTTTGGCGGGGACGGGGGGGGGCGGTGCCTGCATTTTGCCTCATGGTATTACCACCGGGTGTCTGTCCTCCTCTGGATTGTAAGCCCCCAAGGGCAGGGTCTGGTCTCCTCCAGGGCCTAGCACAGGGCTGGCACATGACACATACTCAGCAAAGAGGGTGGAGCTTTGCAGGACAGAGGTGAACCTTTTAGAAGCTCCAGGCAGCAAATCCCAAAAGGAGGTGTGGGTACCCATGTGAGATGCTTTTAGGTGGCACATGGATGCACAATTTAAAAGAAGACTTATGTATTTATTAAATGTATTATCTTTTATGGCAATTGATAAAGGTTGGGCATTTATGGTAATCATATAAGATTTCCACTTAAAGTTATAACAAAAATAAGAGTTGGTTTAAAGAAAAATTTTAAGTTAATGGTACTAGAGGTAGAATACGCTTTTGGTAAAAATTACGGGAGTCTGGGCAGTTGTAGGCTCAGATCTAGGAAACATTCCCCTAGTGCAAGTCCTGGGTTTGACCATCAACCTGCTGGTGGCCTTGGGCAAGGCGTTTGTCCTCTCTCAATTTCATCAAGTGTAAAATGAGAGAATGGGACCAGGTCAGAGGTGACTGGAGTCTGGGGAGCACAGAGTGGGCAGGCCTGGACAAAGGGGTAGGGAGGAGGTGCTGAAAAGCTGGGGATCTCTCTGCCAGATCCCCACCCTCCCTTTAAGCAGAGCCACATTATTTCATCTTGTCTTATATAATCGGTTTCTGCATACAACTCTATTTAGAAAAAATTGCTTCATAAACTCACAGGGCAGGATAATCTTTAGGGCCCCGATTCTGACAATAGTGAGATATAAGTGATGCTTCCTGCCACCCTCATTCCTCTGAGCCAGTTAGAAACTAGAGGAGGCCGCAGAGGCTCGGGGGTTAACGCCCCACCCACACAGGAGCTCTGGGGACTCACACCCTCCCACCCCAGCACCAGTCCTGCTCTGAGCTGAGCAAACAGCTATTCTTCCAGCGGCCCTGGCAGAAGCAACAAAGGCATCTATTGTCCCCCGTGGCTCCTGCTGGCTGCCTCCCTCCCTCCCCAGGAAGAACCTCTCAGAATCCCCTGCAGAAACCCAAGAGCCAGGGGCTGCAGCCACCTTGATTGTCCCTGGAGGCTGCAGGGAGGGGCCTAGGAAGTTACAGAGGGAAGTAGAGCAGGGATGGTGGTGGCCATGACCTCCTGCTTATGGGAAAGAGGCTAAAGATATGTAGATGGAAGGACAGGCTAGGACCACAACTGCACCGCCCCCCATAGCCCAGTACCCAGGATGTGACCATGCTCAATATATATTTTGGGAATAAATGAATGAATGGACCCACCCTTCTTGGTTTCCCAAATTGTATTACCAGAGTGATTAAAAAAAAAAAAAAGAAATCAGGTTACTTGCCTGCTTGAAAATACTCAATGGCTCTTCAGTGTCTACCAAACAACAAATCCAAACCCTGTAGCCTGGTATTCGCCCAGCGGCATTTAGCCACCGCATCTCAACTGGACTCCCCAGCCTCACTTCCTGCAACTCCTCCCACCCTCTCAACTCCCTGAATGGTTTCATCTCACCATGCATTTTGCATATGCTGTTCCTTCTACCTGTAGTACTTTCCCCTGACTTCTCTGCCTGGCAACTGCCCATCCCTCTCTGACAACTCAATTGATCTGTCTCCATCCATGTTTATTTCCCCTTGCGGCAGTTTATCTCCTTGAAGGTAGAGATTGGATTTTCTTTTTGTTTCAGCACCTGGCTTAGCACAGACACACGGTAAGTAAATGTTTGCTGCAGGAAGGGCTGGAAGAGGGGACTTGCTTATGTGGTCATTCATTCACTCAACATGTATTTATTGAGCACTTACTATGTGCCAGGTGTATACTAGGTCCTGGGGGGTAGAGTAAAAAAGATAATATGTTCCCAGGGCCCATGGAGCAAATGTTCCAGTGGAAGAGAAAGACTTTTGATGGATTACACAATTATGTGATTACAGCTGTTAAAATTGCTCTAAAGGAGAAGTATGGGGTTCCATGAAGCCCTGGGCTGGAGGTCGAGAAAGGATTCCTGGAGGAAGTGGCACGTTTAAGTTGAGGTTTAAATTTTACACTCTAAACGATAGTTAAGAATTAGTTAAATCAGTGGTTCTTAAATTCGAGTTGCATCGGCAACACCTGAAGAGCCTGTTAAAATACACGTTGTCGGGCTACCCCGAGAGTTTCTGATTTAGCAGATGGGGTGGGTGGGTGGGGCCTGAGAAACTGCATTTCTCTTCCCCTGCCCCAACTTTACTGAGGAAAAACTGACAAATAGAATTGTACGTATTTAAAGTGTATGACGGGATGATTTGATACACATATACAGTGGGAGGAAAGTGTGTTGCTAACAGGCTCCCAGGTGCTGCTGCTGCTGCTGGTGCGGGGACCAGTGTGAGAACCGCTGAATTTGGACAAAGTGAAGAGAGGAAGAGGAGCAGGGACTTCCAAGCAGCAAGGACAGCTTGGGTGACGGCCTGAGGTGGAAGTTAGCCCAGCATGTTCAACAAACTGGAAGGAGGACAATGTGGCTGGAGTTTGGGAGCAAAGGGGAGGGAGAGGGGTGGGGGGAGAGGACCCAGATCATGGCAAGGAGCTGGCCATTCTCTCCTGCGGGCACCGAGGCTTCTGAGCAGGGGAGACGTGATCATTTTTGCACTGCAGACAGATCCACCAGGGTGCAGGGTGGGCAATGGATTCAGGAGGCAACCAAAGGAACTTTGAGCAAGACTGGAAAGTAGTGTCAGAGGTATTGATAGAAGAGGGACGTTCACTGTGCCTGGCCCAAGAGAATCCTGGGTGTTGTGACCTAATATCTGCTCAGCCCCACAAATGCTGTGTGGCCTCTAGGGAGCCAGTCAGCCTCTCTGGTCTTCGCTCAGTCAGTGGGGAGGGTCACCAGCTTGGCCTCGCAGGGCTGGGATGCTCACTCGGCCTGGGACTCGAGGGCAGTACGTGCCTGCTGCTCGCTGGCACCTGGCTCTCCCAGCTTGTCCGCCTGCCCTGGGCCTTGTTAACATCAGCGGGGCTTACTCCACAGTGAGCCCAGCTCCTGGCAGACCGGGTGTAACACCCTGTCCTTGGGTCTTTGCAGGAATCTGAGGGGGTTTGTGGGTGCCAACCTGGCGTGCAACCCTATGGCGAGCACCCTCCAGGAGCCGCCTGGTGTGGTGGTGGCCAGAGGCCTGGGGTGGGTAGCTGGTCTGGACAGGGATGGGTGAAGACGAAACATGACTTTTGTCTTCAGCCAGCCTTCTTCTGTGCCTGGTAAGCTAAGCAGCCTCTCTCACTAGGCACTGGTGCCTCCAGCTGCCCAAGGAAGAAACAATCTAATCTATGGTCACTCCCTCTGCAAACACCTTCAATGACTCCCTCCTGCCTGCAGAACAAAGTTGAACACCTGAGCTTGGCATTCAAAGCCCCAGTTTAAATGTATCCGCCCTCTAGTCTTACACTCCAGGCTACAGAAACTATGCCCTTTCTGCCCCCATGTGTCCCGACTTTCTTGCCAGGTACACTTGCTCCTGCATGGCCTGTCCTGGTCACACTGTGAACCCTTGTCCACCCTTCAGCTAGGTTGCCACCTCCTCCAGGAAGTCTTCCCTGATCCTATCAGCCAGGACTCATCTCTCCCTCCCTTTGCTGGTGCTTCAAACAACACTTAACACTGGTTCAACATGTCTCGCCCATGAACGTTGTAAACTTTCTGAGGCCATAGTTCATTATTATTTGTTTTAATAATATTATAATAAACCCAATACTAATTCCTGATAACCACTTACTGAGTATTATGTACCAGGCACTGTTTCAGGCCCTTGGCCCACGTGACCTCAGTCCATCCTTTCGATAACCCCACGATGCCTGTATTAATGTCATCCCATTTTACAGATGAGCATGTTGAAGCCCACAGAGGGCAAGCACTTGCTCTGAGTCTTAGGGACAGACTGAGATGGGCAGGGTGTGGGGGTAAACTCAAGTGCTCTGAGCTCCGGGCCTGGTTGCTCCCTTCCTGGGAGAGGATCCAGAGGTTACAGTCCTCCTTAAAAGCCCTTCAGGTAGGGACACCTGGTGGGGGAGGGGACTGTCAGGCCTGGCTCAGGAGAGGATCAAATGAGAAGCCCCCTACTTATTTTGCACGTGGGGGTCAGAGGTCCAGAGAGGGGAGACCAAAGGCTGGCTTCCTGCCCTGGGCTCTTGGGTGAGTGACCAGGATAAGCAGGCTTGGGCCAGTCAAAGCCCCAGGCACGGGGTCGGGCCGGGCTGGGCAGGACAGAGTTGTCTCCGAACACTGGCCTCCCCCAAAGTTGAACAGGTGTGCCCGTCCAGCCGGGGGTGGGCACTGCGGTGAGCCCCTGCTGCTGAGCTCAGGCCCTGTGGGTAGGGAGGCAAGGCTCTCAGGGACCCCAGCCATGCAGGGGGCTGTGGGCTCGAACCGCAGGGTGCCAGCTGCCCCTTAGGACCCTGCCGCTCCCCAGGAGCCAGCCTGACGTCCAGGCCCTGAAGCAGCTCCTGGCGGGGCTTCCTTTGTAGAGTCGAGGGCTCTGGGTGTTGTTCTAATTTATGGGGCCACCTGACCTGGCCTGAATGCCACCTCCTGTCATTCTCTCAGGAGCAAGTGCTGCTCTGGCCAAACTCGGCCACATGCCCTTGACCTTCCACCGGCCCGTCCAATGGTATCCATCCCTTGAGGCTGGGGGTGGAGAGCCCAGTGACAGGCCAATGATAGGCCAGTCCACATGCATCCCTGGACACAACCATCCATCCATTCACCCAGCCAAGGAGCCCTTGAGTGACTTGAGGGTAGGAAGTTCACAGGAACAAGGAACACAGTGAGCAGGGAGAGGACGTGCCTAAAACACGAGCCCTAGGGCTTCCCTGGTGGCGCAGTGGTTGAGAGTTTGCCTGCTGATGCAGGGGACACGAGTTCATGCCCCGGTCCGGGAAGATCCCTCATGCCGTGGAGCGGCTGGGCCCGTGAGCCATGGCCACTGAACCTGCGCGTCCAGAGCCTGTGCTCCACAGCGGGAGAGGCCACAACAGTGAGAGGCCCGCATACCGCAAAAAAAACACAAACAACAAAAAAAACCCCACGAGCCCTAGCAGGCGGCCCGGCAGAGCAGTCAAGGGCCCGGTCTCCACACCACCGCCATTTACCAGCCGTGCCATCTTGGACAAACATCCCTTACCTCAGTTTCCCCCCAAAGAGTATCTAACTCATAAAGTTGTTGTGAGGTTTAAACACATGTAAATTATTAAGTACACGTGAGATGCGTGTGCAAGGTGCCCAGAAGGCTGCCTGGTACAGAATAAGTTAGCTAGTAATATTAAGTAAATAATAAGATCTGCAAAGATAAAAACAATAGTCATGGGGTAGGGAGTGACTGGGGCTTTGGGTCGGGCACTACGAAATGGGGTGGAGTCAAGAAAGCTGCTTGGAGGAGGTCACGTGAGCTGAAACTTGCCAGGCTCGCAGAGGTCTGGGGGACAGCGCGCCAGGCAGAGGGAACAGCGCCTGCAGAGGCCCTGAGGTGGGGATGAGGGGGGTGCATTCAAGGGCCAAGAGCATCCACAAAACCAACGTGGCCGGAGTGGAATGCGCGCAGGGGAGTCAGCAGGAGATGTGGGGTCAGTGAGGCGGGGCCGGGCACCCTACGGGAAGGCACCAAGTCCTCGTCGCTTCAGACCGGACTGCTGACCCTCCCTGGCCTTTGCCTAAGGATACCTTCTAAAACACTCAGACCAACCAAGAGACAGAGAGAGGGGGTCTGAGTGAGTTGAGGGAGTGAGATGGGGATGAATTTAGATTCGGCAGGCTCTCCTCCAAGGCAGGACATGTAACTGCCCCATGCCCTGTTTTTCCAGCATTTTGCTACGCTGACGTCTAGGAGCTCCTGCCCTGGTACCCCCTTTCCAATCTTCTGCCAGAGAGTGATGGGTAAGACCCTGCCGGGAGAAATGGCTGGTTAGCCTCTGCCTTAGGGTATCTCAGAGAAAGGGGCACAGGATCACGCCTACTTCCTACCTCATGGGCTCATCACGAGATCAGATGTAATCAGGAGAAAGCCCTGGAGAGGCAAGAGACAGCTGATACCATCATCTCTGCTCTGAAGCTCCTGCAGACCTCAGGGTACGGGTCCTGACCTCTCTCCACCAGGGAGAAGGGGACACCTGCCCAACTGAGAACTCTCACGCCCCTGGACAGATGCATGAACCAGGGAGGGATAGGAGATGCTGTCTGCACAGCCTAGTCTGCGAGAGACTCGGGCAGAGCGCGATCACCCCATTAACTTACTCCGAGGCTGCCCCTCCTCCAGTCCCTCCAGGCTCGGGGGGTGTCCGGCCGAGGTGAGCGGGGAGGGTGAAACCGACATGGGGGTGCCGCTCACTCAGTGTCCTCTCTCCACCTCCAAGCCAGAATCAGATGGGGATTCTTCAGCCCCAGTGGAGAAACGGCTGCCAGCTAAAGGGACCATCAGGGGAGATTGTGCGGACAAGGCGTACATGTGCCAGACCTAAGGTAAGTACACTTCGGGGTGGGAGAAGGAAACAGCAAGTATCTTTAACAATGATCGCCAAGTAAATCTCTAGAAAAAAAAATCTTACTTCCTTTTTTCTGCGCAACTATTTATAGCTTGCCAGAACTCAGAATGTGGCTGGGTCAGGTCATCATCCCCAAAGGACCGGTTTTGCTGGGAGAGGGAGGGTGACCCTTAGGGCCTGCTGAGGAAGGGGCAGGCGAGGCCCCTGCTGTGTGTTTGGAGGGGAAGGAGGTCGTGTGTACATCTCAGGAAGGCGGCCCAGAGCCCTTGGGAAAAGGGGTGGGTGTTGAGGTCTGTTCACTTGCCTCTGTGACTCAGGAGTGAGGCGTCAAGGCACCACTGCCTCACTAACTGGGCCCAGGGTCCACCAGACCTTGTCCCTTGGTGTCTCCTTGGAGATTGGAGCCCCTGGGGGCATCACGTGGAGTCTTGGGTCAGGACCTGTGTCTGGGTGGGGAAGGGCTCAGTGGGAAGTGGAGGGTCAGCTGGAAGTGGGTGAACTCTCCGGGGGCAGTGGGCTCATGGCCTGGGTGGAGGGTGGGAGGGACACATGCTGGGAGGTGCACCCAGTTCAACCTGCTAGTTTTAGGGTCACACAGGCTGGAGTGGAGATTCAGAGCCTGAGTTCTGACCCCCACGGAACTAGACCTGAGTCCTGTGTGACATCAGGCAAATGGCTTCACTACTCTGAGCCTCACTTTCCTCATCTACAAAATGGGACGATCCTAGCACAGCCTCCAAGGTCTGTGGAGAGGAAGAGAGGAGATAATGCATTTGGTCTGTAAGTGCTCACTGATATCTCCTGCTATTAATACTGACAGTCGCTCTTACCACTACAGCTATCAGGAGTAACAATGACCCAGTCTCCTTAGTTTCAGAAGGGGCTTCTGTCCACTAGACCAGTGGTTCTTAACTGGAGGTGACTTGGCCTGCCAGGGACTGCTGGCATTGTCGCAACTGGGGAGTTGCTACTGGCATCCAGAGGTTAGAAGCCAGGGATGCTGCTAAACATCCTACAATGCACAGGACAGCCCCTGGCAACAAAGAATTATCCAGCCCCAAATGAGGTAGTGCCGAGGTTAAGAAGCTCTGCTCTAGACCTGCGCTGTTCAGCACATACAGTGGCCACCAGCTACCTGTGGCTATCGAGCGCCTGAAATGCGGTTAGTCCGCATAGAGGGGGGCTGTAAATATAAAACACACGTTGAATTTCAAACACTTAGCAAGAAAAAGAGGATGTAAACTAGCTCATAATAAGTTTTATATTGATTACATATTGAAATGCTAATATTTGGGATATATTAGGTTAAATAAAATATATATTATAACTAATTTTACCTGCTTATTTTAACCTTAAAAATGTGGCTACTAGAAAATTAAAAATTACACATGTGGCTCTATTTGTGGCTTGCATTCTATGTCCGCTGGACAGCGCTGGTCTAGACTGTACTGCTTCTCTTGGGGGTGGTGGAGAGTTTTAGGTGAAGTGCAGGTGGGAGGTGAGGGTCGCTGGGGCTGCGGCTGGTTTCTTGAGAAAGGACAAAGGGGATCGTCACACGTCTGCCTCTGCCAGAGTCCACATCTCTGCTCCCTGCCCCTAGGCGGGCTGGGCCTCTCTCTGCCAAGACAGAGGGCGGGCAGGGGGCCTGAGCCTGAACCCCTTCTTTACTCCCCACTCCTCAGTGGAGGCACCATGCCAGCCTTTCAGGCTGCACTAAAAGTGCCCCAGTGAACAAACAGGCGGGTATGGTGACAGCTGAGGCTTAGAGACCTGAGTGTCCTGGCTCCCGTCCCACTCCCTGGCAGTGCCTAGTTAGGACTGGGGGGGGGGTGGTGGAGAAGGGAGGGGAGCGCTCCCAGGCCACTGAGGCCTGGACCACACTCCACTTTTGTGTTATGACCTTCAGAAACCATCCCTGAGGTTTTCATGTGGACAACTGAAGCCAGGGGCCAATGAGTGGAGAGGGTCCCTGGTCTGCACGGTGACCAGGCCCTTTGCTCTCAGGGAAGACCAGTGTCTGATGAGGAAGAGGCTAGAGACTGGCCAGCAGGGCCGCCAGGGCCACTGGAGGTGACAGAGACAATGGGCGGGAGGATGTGTGGGAAGACACAGGGATGGGGTTTGGTGGGGGGGCCTGAGAGAGGCAGGGGGCTCCAGATGACAGAATGATTTGGGAGCAGTAAGCCACCACTTTGGCACTTCCAGCTTAGCTCAAGGCACAGAGAGGTTCAGGGGACTTGCCCAAGGGTATCAGCATGGGGTCTCCACCCCTGGGTCCTGCATGCTCCCTCCTCTCAGCACTGACCCCTCCCACGCTAGCAGTGGGGGACATTTCAAATGCTTGGAACAGGGGGCTGCAGGATCCCCCCCCTGGACTCTCCACCCCTTCATTCACACCAGCCACGCCTTCGCAAGACCTGCCCCATGCATGGTGGGGAGACGGGTCATTGCACTTGGCTGCTTCCTGGGGGCTGGGGGTAGCAGGGGATCCCTGACTTCAATTCCACCAGCCCAGGTCCCGCTGTCTCAGAAATCCTGCACCCCACCAGAGTTCGTGGACAGGAGAACAGGGCCAGGGGGAACAGCATCCTGAACAGGAGAGCGCCTCTGACAAAGACTCCACCTCACATCCTCGGTCTGGGGGAACAAGGTCCCTCTCCGACCCCAGAGTGAAGTCAGGGGAAGGCATCTGGGGACAGGGAGCTCAAGGCCAGTGCCTGGCGACAGGCAACCACCAGCAGCCCCCACAGGGCGAAGCTGGAGCCTAGGCAACCCCTAGGGCCAGATTCCGCCCTTGGGCAGCTCCCCTCTGGCCCCGCCCCAGCCCCTGGCAAATCCTGGGGGAAGCTCAGCTGATCTGGGAGTGGAGGGAGGGGTTGGGCTGAGGCGGGTGGTGAGCCAGGAGGGTCTGAGGGCGTAAGGGAGGTGCTGAGGGGAGAGCGGGGAAGGGAAAGAGGAGAGGATGCTGGGGAAGCTGAGTGGGTGCTGAGGTCGTCCTGGGAGAGGGGCTGGAGAGGTGGGAAGACTCTGGTGAAGGGTCTGGCGCCTGGAAAGCAGTAGTAAGGGTGCTGGGGCTGTGTCAGGGTGTCTGGGAGGGCCTCCGGATTCCGGGGAGGCTGACACAAAGTTTGGGGGCTGTCAGGTTTCTGGGCAAGGTTCTTAGGATTTCTGGGCGCGGGGGCGTCGGATGGGGGACGACTCGGGCTGGAGGCAGGCTGTCCGTGTCCCCAAGTCTGGCGAGGGTCTCAGAATTTCTTGGGCCCAGATTTCGGGCCGAGCCCGGAGTCGGAGGGGGTCTTGGGCCGGCGCGGTGGCCCGGCTCACCTGTAGACATCGGTCCAGAGGTGCGTGCCCAGCACGTACACCGCCTCCACGCGGCTCCCGTACTGCAGCCGCACCGTCCGCTCGCGCAGCATCTTCCCCGTAGTGCCTGGCCCTGTGCCCGTCCTCTCTCGTCTGGGTCCGCCTGGAGCACCTGCCGCAGGTGACCCTCCAGCAGTCCGCAAGCGCCGCGGGCCCCGCGCTCCGCCTTTATCCTGCTGCCGGTGGGCGGAGCGGCCCGTCGGCCTCCTCTCGCAGTGGGCTGTGGGCCCGTCCGTCAAGCGTGGCCACGCCCTCCACAACTCTTCCCCCAGGCCCCCGGCCCTCGCCCCTCCCCCACCTCCAGGCCCACCCCAGCCCTCCCCCTCCCCCCGCCATGGTCTGAGTGATGTCAGCAGTTGCCAATTTCCTACTTTCACTGGTTGATTTGCTCATTCTTTCATTCAACATACTTTCAGTGGGCCCCCAGCTGGCCGGCGCCAGGACACAGGGCCAGTCGCCCCTCCGGGCGCACCCCCCCCCCGCCCCCGGCCCTGCGGGGCAGATAATGCAAATGTGGAGCTGTCATAGGGGCGGGGACAGGAGGCGGTGGCCCAGAGCGAGTGGATGCGCTAAACCAGTCCAGGGTCCCGGATCTAAGCCTTCTTAAAGGAGGGGTTTGCAAACTAAGGGGAAAGGAGGAGAGGGAGCTTCCTGAGCAAACGGGAAAGCCAGATGCAGCCTGCTCCCTCTCCCCCTTAGCCCCCCAACAATCAGATCAGTATTACAGAGGGAAAGTGGGGAGAGGGGTGGCAGTGGGGAACTCAACAGCCTGCAGGGCCAGAATGCCAAGCCAAGGCACTGGTGGGTGGCGACGGGAGCCTTGGCATGGCTTCCTCAGAGAGGAATGGTTGCCGGTGGAAGTGAAGGAGGCCATCTAGCTGCCCTGGATGGAGGTGCCCCTGGGCAGGGTCCATGAAGACCCCTGCTGGGGCTGCTGAGAGTGCTGGAGAGAAGGGGATTGATCTGACCACTGTTGGTGGACTGAAATATTGATGTTGCAGTGGAGGGATAGTGAGGGGGCACCGTTCTGGCCTGGGCCACTGGGCAAAGGACGGTGCCCCTGCAGAGGTCAGTTCGTGTCTTGTGGAGGCTGAGCTTCAGAATGACGCCCAGTGGGAGCCTGAAGCACCCCCACCGAATCCCAGACCCTTCCAGCTCTGAAGCCAAGCCAGGGCCTGTTCAGATAATTCACATAAGACTAAGTGGTCCTTGGTAGAAGGGGCAGGAGCTGAGGTGTTCCTGACAGGGCAGAGGTTCTAAGGAGGACGTGGCAGGCTGGAGGGGATGCGTGTTTGGGAAGGGGGTACGTCTGCTAGGGGGATGGGAACCCTGGGACGGGGTGTGTTTGAATAAGAGGGTCGGGGTTCACAAGGGCTCAAGGCTGAGACACACCCAGACTCCTGACCCCAGCGGCCTCCTCGAGGCAGCCCAAATTAGGAGATAGCCAAGACCCCAGCTGTTTCTGGGTAGCCGGCACCTAGGAGAAACGTGGGTGGGCAAGGAGGAAGGCCTGAATCAGGCTAAGGGGGCATCTGTCCTCAAGGTGCACAGACCCAGGGAGATGCTGGTAGCTTTTGATGGGCTCCCACGGCCGCTGAGTGCACCGTCCAATCAGGAGGCAGGGTGACCACCTGCCAAAAAGGTAAAAAACTTGTGCAGCTCAGAGCTGACTTCGAGGCCTCCGAGGTGGGCTCTTGTCCCGGCATCCCTCTACCAGAATTACTTTTGAGCCCCTACTATGTGGCAGCTACGGGGCGTATGCCAGGGTCCCCACCTTCCTGGACATCATAGAACACAGCACCCTCATTTCACCCACTGGGGCCCAGGGTGGGGGGAGAAGCACTGCACCCTGACCTGGGCCTGGGCAGGTCATCCCAGGAGCAGGGGAGTGATAACATCAGGCAGAGGTGGTGATGCCAGGAGAGAGCGAATAACAGTGGGCCCTTAATGCATTCTTTCTGTGTGCCAGGTGCTGTTCCAGCGGCACTTTTCATGCGTTGGAATTAGATCATTATACCCTCCCAATAACCCCACCACTTTACAAATGAAGAAAGCGAGCCGCAAAAAGGTTCAAGAATTCACCCTTGGTCTGGTCTCATAGCCCCTAAGAGCGGCAGAGCCAGGATAGGAACTTGCAGGGGTGCGGTGGGAGGGTTGGGGGTGGACGGCAGGGGCAAAGCGGGTAAGAGCAGGGAAGGAATGTTGTCTCTTAACTGGCAGAAGAGGAATCCCAAGTTCTAATCCCAGCCCCGCCTTTGTGGAACCTTGGACATTTCACCCAGCCTGCCATTTGGAGCCTCATTTTCCTCATCTGTGAATGAAGTGATCTCTCCGCCCAGGTGTAAGGATGACATGACATGAGACAATGTACGGAAAACACTAGCACAGTCTCTGGCACAGGCGAGCGCTCAAGAAATGAAACTCCCTCTTCTTAAAAAAAAATCCCACCCAGGCCCGGCTGACACATGCTCAGGCCTCCTGTCCCTGGCTCGGGGCCTGTAGTGTTGGGTCACAGCGCCTGGTTGGTGGGATGGGAGCCTCCGGGTGCCCAAAGGTTTAAAATAGCTGAAGTGGTCACAGCTGTTGGTGGATTCAGGGCCGGAGGTCTCAGCCATCACGGTTGCTCCCCTGGGGCCCAGAAGAGCCACGAGGCATCTCATTGTGCCTTTTGGGGAAGGCTAGCAAAGAGCAGGCTTAGCTCGGGCCAGTTCTGGCACCAATCTGCACCTCACACCCCCAACTCAGTCTGGCTCCTGCCAAGCAAGTGGCCAGAGAAGCTGGGCTGGGAGAAGCTCGTCAGAGCTGTCTCTCGCTGTGCCAGGCCTTGGGGGGACCGGTGAGAAGACCCAGATAATTCACGGGCCTGCCTTGTCCTCAAGTACACTGATGGCATCATACATGCAAGAATTTAAAAAGGAAGAAATACACAAGTAATACCTGATCATTTTCTCTTTTTTTGGCCTCTCCGCTTGGCTTGTGAGATCTTAGTTTCCCGACCAAGGATCGAACCTGTGCCCCCAGAAGTGGAAGGGCGAAGTCTTAACCACTGGGCTGCTAGAGAATTCCCCTACCTGATCATTTTGGAAAAATAATTTTAAAAAAGGTCTCCCATGACCCCAGGGCTAGAGATGAGCATGTGAACACTTTGGCATGTGATCTCACAGGGCCCACGCAGAGGCAGTCTGATGCTGCTGGGGGTGACTGCACTTACTGAGCCCTAGGCTGGGCCAAGAGCTGCTCTAAGGGCTTCACACCTCTTAGCTCATTTAATCCTCCCAATAACCCTAAGAGCTGGGAGCTATTATTATCCCCAATTTGCACAGAGGCATCAACCAGCCTGGCGGTGAAGAGCATGCATGACCTTTGGACTTGGCAAACCTGAGGTCAAGTCCAGCTCAGCCCCTCAGTAGCTTGGGGACCTCTCTGGGCCTCGATTTCTACCTCTGTATAGGAGATACTAGCAATACCCAGCCCACACGGTTGTAAGGAATAACCAGCTGATACACAGCAAAATGCTTAGTGCATTAGGACTACAGACTCAAGTCCTAGTAGATGATAATTATTTTCTATGCCTGTATATAGTTCAGTTTTTGTAAAAATAGGCTTCTGACTGTACATGCTATTTCATATCACACTTTAAAGGCCTCTGCAATGTGTCACAAGCATACATTCATACCCCTTCATGTTGTGCAGAACTTCAGAGTCTGCAAATCAAAGCAAGGTTTTAATTAGCCGAGAAGACTCAGAGAGGGACAGAGATGGTGCAAGGTCCTCCAGCCAGAGAGCAAATGAAGGAACCCAGGGCACAGAGTGGACATTATTCAGTGAACCACTGTGTGCCAGGCTGCACCGTGTACCAGTTGGTCTGAGATGTGAAAACAGGCAGCCATAGTACGGCTGTGGCCTTGAGGGAGTGGGAGGGCAGGAACAGGGGGGTGCCCTGTGATCACCTTGAGACACCCCTGAAGCCACCCAAGCAGATGGCTGTGTCTAAGATCCTCAAATACAGAAGCTCTGGAGGGGCCACTGAGCCAGGGCCCTGGGGGCCCAGAGGAGGGGAAGCAGGGCTGCCATGAAGAGTAAGGGGATGGAGCTGGGTGTCCAAGGTGAGACCAGGAGGGTGGGCTGGACATAGGGAGGGGAAGATGAAAGAGTGTTCCTGACAGAGGGAAGTACACATGCAAGGCCTGGTGAGTTCCATCTGGCCAGGGCCGGGGATGGGGAGAGTCTGGCCTGGCCATGGCCATGTCACACAATGCCTTATTGTATAAGTCACGAAGAGGACTTTTGGCTTTACCTTAAGGTCACAGGAAAGCCTAGGAAGGACCTTGAAACATGGCCATGACATGATGCATGCTTTAGGAAAATCACTCAGGCTGCCATGGGGAGCCGAATCCAACAGGTTCTGATGGGAAGTCAGAGTGGTGAGGTGATGGGGGCCTGGACCATCACAGGAAAGCCTAGGAAGGACCTTGAAACATGGCAATGACACAATGCGTGCTTTAGGCAAATCACTCTGGCTGCCATGTGGAGCTGAATTCGACAGGGATTTTGACAGGAGGCCAGAGTGGTAAGGTGATGGGGCCTGGGTCATCATCCCCAAGGCAGCTACTCTGTGCCCAGGGACCTCCTCTCCCCCCAGCTCTGCCCTCAAGAGCAGCTCCCCATACCCTGCACCTTTCCTTGGTCCCTCACATCCCCTTTTACCCAGCAAAGCCCACTCTCTCATCCCACTCCTTTGGAAGGGTTCCCTGGCCAGCCAGTGAAGGATGGGCTCTGGTATGGGGCATTAATTTTGCTCCTGTTCCTGCCCTTGGTCCTGTCTGATATTCCACTTAGGAGGAGGGCAGAGCTGGGGTGTTACATTGTTATATTTATGCAGTGACGAGCCAGGCGGTTATTCAGCTGCTAATACCACAGGTATTCAGAATGAGGGACGTGTGTCCTGCTCTATACTCACCCTTCAAATCCTTCCGGGGCTACTGTCACCTACAGAAATTTATTTTAAGGAACTGCTTCATGCCATTGTTTGGGTTGGCAATTCTGAAGTTTGCAGAGTAGGCCAGCAGGCTGGCTGGAATTTGGGAAGAGTTGATGCTGCAGTCTTGAGTCTGAAATTTGCAGGCCGGAAACTCAGGCAGGGTTTCTATGATGTGTTCTTGAGGCAGAATTTCTTCTTCTTCTGGAAACCTCAGTCTTTGTTCTTGAGACCCACCCACACTAGGCAGGGGCGGGGGGGAGGCGGGGGGCGGGCGGGGAGGCGGTGACTTGCTTTACACAAAGTCTATTGATTTATTTTATTTTTTTTTTTTTGGCTATGCCAGGCGGCCTGTGGGATCTTAGTTCCCCAACCAGGGATTGAACCCAGGCCCTCAGCAGTGAAAGCTCTGTGTCCTAACCACTGGACCACCAGGGAATTCCCAAAGTCTATTAATTTAAATGTTAATTACATCTAAATAAAAAATACTTTCATAGCAACACCTAGCCTGGTGTCTGACTAAAACAACTGGGGAGCCAGAGCCAAGCCAAGTTGACAATTAAAGTAGCCTTCATGGTGCCAAAAAGTGGGCTAATGCTCTGATGCACGAGGTCATTATTTATGGAGCACTGACTTCTTACCAGGCATTCTTTTTTTTCTTATTGAAGTATATTTGATTTACAATGTTGTGCTAATTTCTGCTGTACAGCAAAGTGATTCAGTTATACATATATATACATTCTTTTAAAAATATCCTTTTCCATTATGGTTTATCACAGGATACTGAATATAGTTCCCTGTGCTATACAGTAGGACCTTGTTGTTTACCCATTCCATATATAATTGTTTACATCTGCTAACCCCAACCTCCCACTCCATCCCTCCCCCAACCCCTCCCCCTTGGCAACCACCGGTCTGTTCTCTATGTCTGTGAGTTTGTTTCTGTTTCATACATAGGCTCATTTGTGTCATATTTTAGATTCCACATACAAGTGATATCATATGGTATTTGTCTTTCTTTTTCTGACTTGCTTCACTTAGTATGATAATCTCTAGTTGCATCCACGTTGCCACAGATGGCATTATTTCATCCATTTTCATGGCTGAGTAATATTCCATTGTATATAGGTACCACATCTTCTTTATCCACTCATCTGTCAGTGGACATTTAGGTTGTTTCCATGTCTTGGCTATTGTGAACAGTGCTGCTATGAACATAGGGGTGCATGTATCTTTTTGAATTATGGTTTTGTCTGAGTATATGCCCAGGAGTGTGATTGCTGGATCATATGGTAATTCTCTTTTTAGTTTTCTGAGGACCCTCCATACTGTTTTCCATAGTGGCTACACCAACTTACATTCCCACCAACAGTGTAGGAGGGTTCCCTTTTCTCCACACCCTCTCCAGCATTTGTTATTTGTAGACTTTTTAATGATGGCCGTTCTGACTGCGGTGAGGTGATACCTCATCGTAGCTTTGATTTGCATTTCTCTAATGATTAGTGACGTCGAGCATCTTTTTCATGTGCCTATGCTTGCCAGGCATTCTTGCTGCAACCCCAGAGGCACCCTCACTTTACATTCCAAAGGGTAAATTGACTTGCCCATCATCCTATCGTAGTCACTGAGATTCAAACCCAGCTCAGTGGGAGGACAGAACTTGGATTCTTAATCCCTCCACGCCCCTAAAGCAGAGCTACGAATGTGGACCTTGAAGAAGATGTGATGGGTCAAACCTCTCAAGAGCTGCCATGGGGCCGGATTAAGCTGACCGGTCTGTGTAGACCTCTGCTGTCCAACATGGTAGGTAGTTGTTGCCACCTGGGGCTACTGAGCGCTTGAAATGTGGCTAGTCCAAATTTAGATGCACTGGAGGTGTAAAATACACAGATTTCAAAGACTTAGTGTGCAAAAAAATAAAAAAGGTAATTAAAAACATATTGACTACCTATTGAAATGATAGTATTCTGGATGTATTGGGCTACATAAAAATATTATTCAAATTAATTTCACCTATTTCTTTTAATTAAAAAATTGTGGCTACTAGAAAATTGAAAACTACATGTGAAATGTGCACTTGTGTCTTGTATTATATTTCTATTGGCAGTGCTGGTCCAGACTCTTCTAAACTGTTAGGCAGGAAATGTGGCCACCTTGTTTGTGATCATCCCTCCTGGGTTGAGTCTTGGTGCCTGGGCATAGTACATACATATTTGGTGGAGAGAGTGGAATTGCTCTGGAGTTCCCAGAGGGCATCAGTGAGGTCTGTGACAAGAAGATACAGAAAAGAAAATGTGGTGGAGGATGGAAGAGGTTAGTGACCACAAGGTGGCGCCAGATCCCCACTTTAGAAGCAGGGAGGAGGGAGGTTTTTCCTCACCTGAGAAAAGGTACCAGCCAGCGTGAATCTGCGAGATCAAGGATGCCTCCTGTCTCTGTCCAGCCTCACTCAGCTCCTTCCTTTAGCTTTTGGGACCCTCTCCCCCACAGGCATTTGGGGTCAGCGTTCAGGGACTCTGTGTGAGGTCCAGTCCCTTAAAGTAGGGTCCCCTCCCTGGACAGAGGGGCAACTGAGGCCCAGAGAAGGGGGAGTGAGGCCTGAAGAGGGGCAGTGACCTGCCCAAGCCTATTGGTAGCAGAGTCAGGTCCTTTGAGCCTCATCCTTTATGGCTGTCCTGTTGCCTTAATGCCTTGGTCCCTTGAGCCTGGGTTGTTGATTCACTCTAACAAGCTTAATAAATAATCACTGAGTATGTGCCAGGCATTGGGCTGGGCAGGAGAAGGTGAGTGATCTATAAGACATGTGTGTACACATACGCACACATACCCTTTTATAAGAATGCTTCTTAGGCATTTATAACTACCTGGACGTAGGTGCTATAATTATTCTTGTTACACCCCATGAGATGGTTAAATTCTCCATCTCTAGAAGAAGTCCTCTTACATTTAAACCCCAGCTCTGACCCTTGCTAGCTTTTGAGACCTTGGACAAGCCATTTTACTTGAGTCTTGATTTTCTCATCTGTGTAATGGGGTAACAATGACCCCACTTCCCAGGTTGTCATAAGATTAAATGAGATAGTACATATAAAGGGCCAGGCACGTAGAAAGTGCTTGATTCATCTTGCCTGTGGTTTTTTTTTTTTTTTTTTTTGCGGTACGCGGGCCTCTCACTGCTGTGGCCTCTCCCGTTGTGGAGCACAGGCTCCAGACACGCAGGCTCAGCGGCCATGGCTCACAGGTCCAGCCGCTCCACGGCATGTGGGATCCTCCTGGACCAGGGCACGAACCCGTGTCCCCTGCATCGGCAGGCGGACTCTCAACCACTGCGCCACCAGGGAAGCCCTTGCCTGTGGTTTTAATAGTCATCAGTCAAGGCCTCTGCTGACCAGTGCTACAGCAAAGGCATCAGCTAAGTACCATGGAGGGAATGCACTGACAGCTTAGTGAGCGTTCCCTGGGAAGAAGATCCTGTGGCAGGAATTCAGTTCAAGTTGTTTATTTCAGAGGCAGTGGCAGGAAACATCACTAAGGGAGCGAGGAATTACGGCGGTAAAGGTTAGGGAATAAAGCGATTTACCTTGGTGGGCAACTGCTGCTGTGGAGCACTAACTCAGTCATCCCAGCGAGGGGCGAGGGAGCTGGGGTGTTCATCCTCCATCCTCCAACTGTACCATGGGTGGAGGGCTGCGCCTGGGTGGGGGCTGGGGTATTTCCCCAGCACTCCTGGTTTGTTGTCTGCTCAAAGAGAAAGCCTTCAGGCAGAGATACAGGTGCTGCTGGAAGAAGTCTGGCTGGTATGCACAGCCTCTGCTTCAAGAAAGAAGGGAGAAGTTAATTCAAGTTGAGGAAAGAAGGGAAGGCTTCATGGAAGAGGTGGCCTTTGAACTCACCTTTGAAGGTTGGGTAGGAGTTTGACAAGCAGAGATGGGGGAAGGGTATTCCTGGCAGGAGGCAGAGCACAGCCAAGGAAAGGAAATGTGGAGGGGTAGGGTAAATTGTGGGGGAATATTTTGGGGGCAAAGCCAGGAAAACAGTCCCGGGATAAGCCATGGAGGCCTCCATTGCCAGGCCAGAGAGCATTCTGGCTGGATTCTTTGGGCAGTAGGGAGCCATGGAAAGTAGGATCTCTCTCTCTGCTGCAGGTGAGGGTAGGTGGGAGGGACTTCTGAGAGCAGGTGGGAGGCTGTACTCCAAGTGACAAGTGATGAGGGCCCAGATGGGACAGTGGAACTGACCTTAGGGACAAACTGGAGGTTGAAAAACTTTCCGGGGTGGGTCCTAGAAATCTTGGAACTTGGAGCCCTTTCTGTCCCTCTGCTGCGTAGAAACCTCAGGCGAGCTCCTTTCTGAGTGGCTGTCAATGGCTTGCCATATGCCCAGCTTCCAGCAGGAGGCACCAATGACACAAGGAACCCTCAGCCTCAGCGCTCAAAGAAGGAAGAAAGAAGGGGCTCGTTCTGTTAGCTAATTAGACGGATTCTGTTCTTTAGGTGGAAGTCTGCGATGACACAGCCAGGAGAACCCTGGAGTTGGGCAACGTGGATTTGAATTCTAGTGCTGCTTTACCTTTCTGTGTCTTCACCTTTCCATGTTGCCACCTGTAAAATGCGGATGATTGAAAGCATCTTCTTCACATGACTGTTAAACCGATGAAATGAGATAAAGCACATAAAGCCCCTGGTACATAGTAGGTGCTGCTGTTACTGGTGGGCAGGGTCTGGATACAGCATTATCTGTGAGGGCTGAAGCCAAGAGGCTGGTTGTCTGTAGAAGGTGACATGAGCAGTCCAGACACCCGAGGCCTCGCCAGAGAGTGCCCAGTCCATCTGGACAGTCTGGCGACTCCTGTGAGGACCTCAAATCACTGGGAAAGTGGGAGCAGGTGACCTGATTTTTATTTCCACAGCTATTGTTACATGAGTGTCAACGTGAGTTTTTGGTGTCCTTGAGGGTGGCTTTTCTGAGTAGAAAAAAGTATTCGGACTCTCCTTTGGTTTTCAAAAATTGTTAATTTATGATGTTCAATTTATTATATTTATAAATTCAACAATCTCACTTTAGTCTTTGAGTTAGCTTAAAAATCTTCTTTTACGAATATAGCAACTTTTAAAATAATTTTAAGGGGGCATTGGATGAATTTTTTTTTATAATCTTGGTTAATTAAACAGGCTTAAACATCTTAAACTACACTTATAAATTTAATATATTCAATTTCTTTTTAAAATACTTGCTTTAATGACAAAACTCTCTCAAGCACTTAAATAGATCTTAGAAATCTAATAATTATGTTTATAAATATGGTGAATTTAAATTCTTATAACTATTTTAATACTGTTGACAAATTTAGTAAGATTTTGACTTCAAAATCACAAGTCTAAATCAATCAATGATTTGTTTATGCATTTTAAATTAGAAACTTAAGGCTGATCTGTTATTCCCACAGAGCACATTCTTTTAAATATTACAAATACTTAAAATTCCAAACATGCACCCATTATTTTTTTAACACAATCATGTAACTACTATATGTTTGATTCTGTTAAATTTTTTTTTTACTCAATTCTTTTCATGCTTAAGAGAGGTGGGCTCACTAAGTCAAGGATTTTACCACCTCAAGCAAATTTTGGGGTTGACTTCCCAAGCCATTTTGGGGTAATCATCTCCTCTAAGATTCCCTAATGTCCACAGAAACCTCAGGCTTAGACTTAGGTTTTTGCCCATGACCTTGATGGGAAGGTTTTTGCTCATGACCTTGATGGGACATGAGTCCCACTTATCATCACTTGAACAGGATCTCCCATCATCTAAAAAGGGAGTGGTTATGTAGCCTGGCTCTTGTGAGTTCAATTTACATATTCCCCATTTCTCAAGTCAGATTTGAGGCTCAGTGTCTGGGTTTGGGTTTGGGTTCAACTGATGGATTTACTCCTTGATTCTATTCTGAACTCTGTTCAAAGACTTCCTTTTGGGGCCACCCTGTTACAGGTGTCTAAATGACACCCAACTGAATCTCTCTGCTTTTACCTGGCTCCTCAGGACAATTCTAAGGTTTTTAGAGTGATAAAATGAGTCTAATCTTAGAAACCAGGATGCAGCTGAAGAAATTGGAAGTGGGTGGGGTCTTCCTCCTTATTCAGGTCCATCCCCCCCATCATCCTGGCTAAAGTAGACCCCGCCCCTATCACTCTCTATCACAAAAATCGCCCTAGCTTAGTTTCCTCAGATTGTTTGTTACCAGCTGAAAATACCTTATGTAGGCCAAAAAACACAGGACACCCAGTTAAATCTGAATTTCAGATAAACAATGGATAATTATCCCAGGTTCCAAGTATTGCTTGGGACATGGAAAATTATTTGTTGTTTACCCGAAATTCAAATTTAACTGGGTGTCCTGTAGTTTATCTGGCAGCCCTGCTTATTTGTGTTGATAATTGCCTGTCCTGCACCCTCTCCCTGTGAGCCTGGAGGGGTCATTCCCTCTGTCTTGTTCACTGCTGTGCTCCTGGTCCCAGGATAGGATCCAACTCATGATAGGTGCTGAATAAATGAATGAATGAGTGAATGAATGCAGGAGCTGACAGAGGCATCATAACTGAGCAGAACCCTGCCATGTCCCCTGCTCCTTTTTTGTAGAAAAGCTTTAGCCTCCTAGGCCTTCCCTGAGGTCCAAAGAGCAAATTTAATCAGAGAAATAAAAAAACGCAGAAGCAAAGGAAAACAGTCAAGCAAGGCAAAATAATAGTTTAACCATAAAACAAAGCAAGGATCTTTAGTTCCTCCTTATGGGCTATAGATAATATTCTGAGCCACATCCTTTGAGCTGTTTTGCAGATACTGAAACCCCCACCAGGTGGAAGAGGTTAATTGTATGCTGACCACTTAGACCCCAGACTGGCTGGAACTAGAAGGTTGATGATGCTGACTCCTGATTATGTGACCACCAACCAATCAGAAGAATGTCCATGAGCTGATTGTGACCCTGAAACTCTCTCCCTCACCCTGTCTTTAAAACCCCTTCTCTGAAATCCACTGGGGAGTTCGGGTCTTTTGAGAATTAGCTGCCTGAACTCCTTGCTTGGCACCTGCGATAAACACTGCCCTTTCCTTCACTGCAACCAGTGTCAGTAGATTGGCTTTACTGTGAATGCGCGAGGGAACCCAAGTTTGGTTTGGTAACAGTATCAGTTCAGGCTGGCCCGGTGGGGAGAGCCAGGACCAAGTGGGGGACCAGTGCTGCAGGGGGGCAGGTTTGACTTTTCCCAACAGGAGTTCCACACCTCAGGGTGTGACCGAGGGGCCCTGACATTCCATCTGCTCCACCATCGCGAGGCTGGGAGATGGTACCTAGAGCAGGGCCGAGTGCATCCCGCACCCTGAGGAGGAGCTCGGTCACCCTCTAGTCCCACTCTGGGTGTGGCCTCTGTGTGCCCGAGAGAGAAGACAGGGGTCACACATGTGGCCTGCAGGAGTGTCCTCTCTCCTGGGGCCAGGTGGGTGACCCTCCTGCCCTCACAAGCCATGGGCTCTAAGGTGGGGCCCTGGGGTCCCCATGGGGCTGGGACGCATGGCTCCGGGCTGGGGTGGTCAGGCCTGGATTAAGAGGGGCCTGTGAGGGGTCGAAGCCTCGGCCTCTGGTCCCATTAACCAGACTCCACGTGCACAGATGAGCTGATGCTCACCCAGGCCAGCCCAGACGCACACGTGCATGCATACACACACACACACACACACACACGATCTCTCTTCACTCCCACACCGAGGTCTCACACACGAGCTGATCCTGCTTCAGTCCCGTGAACCCTGTAAGTAATAGCTCCCAGAAGCCTCCTATGCCCCTCCCTGGGACCAACACCCCTCTTGGAGGGCATGTCTCATCCTGAGCAGCAAGGAGGGGTGGGGAGACTGCCCCCTCCCTGGCAGTGAGCTCCTGGCATTCATGGACCTCTAATTCCTCTCTGTCCCCAGTGCCTGGCACAGGGCTTGGAAGCACTCAGGAACCAGTTAATGAGGGTGAGATCAGAGACCTTGTCCCCAGGTAGCAGCCAGATTAATTACTGAGCACCCGCTTCACGCCAGGCACCACGTTAAGCTCTTTACAAGTATGAACTCACTGAGTGTTCTCACTGCGGTGGGTGCTGCTCTTACCCTCACATCCCTGAGGAGGAAACTGAGACACAGAGAGCTTAAGTGATGTCCGTGGTGAATTTACCTGAGTGAGCCTGCCAAACAGTGAAGGTTCAGAAATGCCGCTACCCTTGTGTTTCAGGAAATGGTTTACTGTGCAGGGCCCCGCCTCGCCCGTATGACTCAGTTAAGACTCACGGACGCTCCCCCGGCTTCCCCGTGACAAGGCCAGACACAGACCCTCCAAACTCCTATTCTTTGCCCAATAAACGAACCGCTCGTTCTCACTGATCAATCAGGACAAAATGCTTGTTAACCAAACTTAAGCTTCTTCCCTTCATCCAGGCCCCTGAACCGTAGCCCCCTGGAGGCAGCCGCCAGCCCCACTCCAACCCCCAGAACAGGGTAGAACGTTCTCTGATCTACCTTCCCATCAACCACACTTTCATCCCACTTTCCCACTCCTGATCCTTCTAGCTTTGTTTACTCCTCTCTGTAAAAGAAAACCTCTTTTGCCCAGTTCTTGAGATGCTCGCAGAATTTACCCTCAGAGCATTCTCCCTGGTGCCATAGCTCCCTGCCACCCCTATCGCAAGAGTGCCTTCCCTGGGATCATCCTCTTGAATAAATTCTCTCCTTGCTCAGTCTGGATTTCTTGGGTTTTATTGGACATAAGTTATCCAAAGTCACACAGCTAGCAAGTGGCAGAGTCGGGGCTCAGATCCAGGCCTTCGGTTCCAGAAGCTCTGCCAACATGCCTGTTGCAGCCCTCTGCACCCGACGCACCTCCACGACTGCACGCAAACACAGGTGCAACATGCGTAAGAAAGGTGCACCTCCAGAAACGCAGGCTCACTCCTGTGCTCATGCCCCCACCACCAATGCCCCCATCCTCAAGGCAAGGCTCATCCTCACACAGGTGTGCACGTCCCCCCCTCCCCCACCACGTGCACATGCACACACCCTCACTCACTCTCCCAGACTCCCTGGCACAGCAGGCTCATGTTCTTGGTGCCTGGAAAGGAAGCTGAGTCTGAAGAAAAGCTTGTGGCTGGCTCTGACCATGACCCCTCTCCCTTCATCCCTCCTCTGCCTGCCGCATCTCCTGATCCCCCCACCCCCTGCTCTCCTAGGGTGTCAGACAGGCTGCAGTGGTCACTGGCCCCTCAGTGGGTTGCGATTCAGGCCCCTGGGTGGGGGGAGCCGGAGTGTGTGGTTAATGAGTGTGGGCTCCAGCCCCCAGGATCCAGCCGGCAGTGTGGAAAGAAGGCCTGGCTAGAGACGCATAGACTCAGGCATTACTCCCTATCCCACCCCCTCCAGAGAGGAGTAGGTTTGCATCTGGGTTTGAATTTTCACTCTGCTACCTGCCAGCTGGGCGGCCTTGGACTAGTTATTTAACCTCTCTGAGCCTCAGTGTTTTCATCTGTTGTATGAGGACAATTAAAAAGACAAGCTACTGTTTATTGAGCACTTACTATGTGCCAGACATTGGGCCAACGACGTTAAATGGATTAATTAATTTAATCCTCCCAGCAACCTGCCAGTGTAGATTTTATTTTATTTTTTATTTATTTAATTAATTAATTTTTTTTTGAGGTACATGGGCGTCTCACTGCTGTGGCCTCTCCCGTTGCGGAGCACAGGCTCCGGACGCGCAGGCTCAGCGGCTGTGGCTCACGGGCCCAGCCGCTCCATGGCATGTGGGATCCTCCCGGACCGGGGCACGAACCTGCATCCCCTGCATCGGCAGGCAGAGCCTCAACCACTGCGCCACCCGGGAAGCCCCTGCCGGTGTAAATTTTAGTTTGAATCACGTGAAATTGCCATTTTTATAGGTCAAAAATAGTCAAGTGCTGACAAATTATTTAGTTTAGCCTCTTATCATTATCCCTGTGTTACATATGAGGAAGCAGACTCAGAGAGGCTGTGGCCTGCCCAATGTCACACAGCCATGAAGTAGCAGAGCTGGGATTTGGACCCAGGTCCCCCGGCTCTCCCGCTACACTTTCAATCTCAGTGCCGGGCCTTGGTGAGGACCAAACCAAACCACGTCAGGTGTTCAGCACAGCACCAGGCACACAGTACGTGCTCAATAAATGCACTCTTCCTTTCCTTGCTTGCTAGGGTGAGTCCTCCCAGAGCTAAAACCTTAACCCCCTACCAGGCTAGATGACTGACTCCCCCATTTCTCCCCCAGCCCCTCCCTCTGACCTGTCATCCATTCCAATGCTGGGGTGAAATCACACGCTGGCCTCACCCCACGCTTGACCCTCTTCCTCCACCATCATCTAAATGGGTCCTGGCAAAGGCAATCCGCCCTCTTGCAGGGAGTCTTCCTGGATGGGCACCTCCCTGCCAGGTGCCCACCCTGCTTCTTCCTGGGCTCAGGTTCAACACCACATTCAGTGAGTTCTGCAAGTG